>NC_135303.1:94366286-95821286 GCF_051311805.1 Agelaius phoeniceus
GTTTTCTTCCTTCTTAACTGTTTTTATTGATAATCCTATTTGAATATGCAGAACAAGTGGGTATGTCCTGTAACATAGCCTAGCTTTTCTTGTTTACAGGGTACTCAGAAAATATTTTTCCCTTCGAGTCCCACTGAAACATTCTCCGTGCAATCTCCGTTAAGGTCTGTGTTTGCAAATAAGCCACCATCAGCTGAGATATTTGCCTGTGTACCTTTTCCTGTCATTCAGAGCTTGCGTTCTGTGGTTTTTATGATAAACCTATCAAACTTGCGAAACCGTTTTGCAAGTCTTAACCGTTGAAGGCAGCAAGAAGTGGTTTTAAAGCCTGTTCTTGAGCAGACAAAGGGAAAAAGTGTGAATTTGCTGCTGAACTTGTCCTTTTTCATTTGACTTGCCTTGAATTATTTAGGAAGAGAGAGCACTAGAAAAAAGAGAGAAATAGAATTGGTTCTTGAGCCCTCCTAAAATGCTCCCTGTGATTCCGTGTGGAGCCAAAGTGAAGGGTGATGGAACAGAGCCCCTGTGCTTTAGAAGGAAATCAATTTCAACCTGATCTCCACCCTGAGTCTCCCTAATTTCTGTTTTTAAAATGCAAACTCAGTTTAGGAAGTGTTGGGAGTTAGTATTTTGGGGAAGAAATGGCAGTTGCACAAACCGTTCCATTTCCCAGAGGCTCTGGGAAGGATTCATTTTGTAAGCGCTGTAACTGCCATCGGTTGGGGGTTCGGGGTTGGAATGTGCACTTGCCCTCCTATAAAGCACTCGTTCATTTGCATTTCAGTGCCAGGAGTCTGGAGAAACTGGAGAAGAGCCCAAGAGACATTTTTCATCCTGAGATACAAAAGGTAGGAAGTGACTTTTTTTGGTTTGGTTCTTTTTCTTTATGATTTCCTGGAAATAGAAGTAATTAAGTATAGATCCTACTGGTTTGTTTCTTCCAGTAGCTAATAAGAATAAGAATAATAATCTAATACTACTTAAACTGTCTCTTTATCCATTGAACTGGCCATTTCAAATCCAAACTTCTAAACACCAATAAAACCATCATCCTTGTAGAATCTTTAATAGGAGGGGGCTAAAGATGCTGTTTTTGTTGACAGGATTTATTGGTTCTTGAAGGGCAAGAGGTGAGTACAAGCCTGACTACTTCTTGCTCACAGACCCGTCCGGTGAATACGGCTTTGTATTTTGATGGGCTTTTGATGACTTCTAAATCAATTGCTCGTTACAGTAAAAAGAAGTCATGTTTTTTGGAACCTGACAGCAAAAATAACTTGAAGCACCAACTTAATAATAATTGATCACCCATCTAAGTTAATGATTTTATGCTATACTATCAAAGTTTAAAGGTAAATTATTGTGTAGTAGGAGATGGTATAAAATGTATGTTCTAACGTGTAGGATGTATGCAAAGATTAGAGGAAACAAATTTTTATGTCTTCTGTTTGACTGTTCACCAAATAATATTTGGTTTTATTTTCCAGGGATCGGTGAATTTTAAATTTGGAGTCCTCTATGCTAAGGATGGTCAGCTTACAGGTGATGAAATGTTCAGTCATGGTGAGGTTTTCACCTTCTCCTTAATTGTTTTGCTCATCTGAAAAAAAAAAAAAAGGCAAGTTAAAAAAAAAAAAGGTATGTTTATTATTTGTTACCCCGTTCTGTCCGTTTCCTCAGTATTTGCTGGAGCTCTGCTTACCCAAGCTTTGGGTAAAACAAGCTTTGGGTTCCTTCTGTCCCACTGGGTGTTGCCCAGTTTGGTTGCATCTGGTGAAATTCACCCTGAGCCCTTACAGAACCAGCTCAAACCACGTGAGAGCCATTCGCAGCTCTCTCAGGACACCCGGAGGAGGATGGGTGACGTTTCTGAGCATCTGGCAAGTGCACTTCTATCAAAACTCGGCCTGTGACATTGCTGGGGAAAACCCTTCTGTATCCTGAAGGGTTCCTCAAACTCTGTTGAGGATCCGGTTAGCAGTTGCTCACCTGGATGGTTCCAGCTCCTCAAGCTAACACTTGTACTCTTGCCATGTAGTTTAGATCTATTGTAGTTTTGTTATTTTGCAAGATTTTACGTCTTTGGGCAATAACGTGCATTTCACTCTTTGGAACCTCTGGGATCATTCCTTGGTGCAGCACCACCTAATGGGACACTTGGCTGCTGTGCTGAAGGGCTTGGTTACTGGAATTGTAAATCCCGGAGAGTTTGTAAGTCTTCTGTCCCCAGGGAGGTGTCACGCTTTGTTCACCGTTGCTCTGTTTGTCGGGTGCTGCTTCTCGTCGGAAGTATTAACTTCAAACTGCCCTGTTCTTTTTTTAACTTTTTTTCCTGGTTCTCTCCGTAGGGCAGGGAAGGACTCTCGTATCCCGGTCGTCAGACTCAGCGCTGCCCGAGAAGATACAGAGACTGTAAAAATCATAAGGAGCAACTAGGACTGCAGAGGAAACAAACTGGAGAGAACAAAAGGTGATATTGTTCTCCTTAGCCTGGATTAGAAACATCCACTGCGCTTTGATGCCGGTGGCTGCCAGGGGCTCGTTAGGTCTCTTGAGGCAGGTGTAGGTGTTCACTTGTAGGTTCTATTTTTTGGCAAAGGACCACGAGAGAAGTTTATTTATAGATCCAAATAAACATTCATCTTATCTGAACATAACCTGTCATCCCCTTTCTGACATTAAGGACTCCTGTATAAATACTTGGGGGGGTTTTCTTTGTCATTTCTGAATGGTTCCATTTTGCCGGCTACTTGAACAAATCTGAGGGGGTTTAATTGCATACTGCTTCCTTGAAATTCTGTTGGTCTCTGCTTGGAACCCTTCTTGTACTGCTTAATGAAAGACTTCTGATGGTGTTTTCTTGCCTGTTTGTGTTTAAGATCGTGCTCTGATGCATTTACAGAAGCCATGGCAGGAGAGAGTCAGCTGCTGGAGAAGAGGAGACAGTATTATCCCTGTGCAGCACAGAACTGTGCTGCTGCTGTGTCATCAGCTGTGTCTGCACTGAAAGTAGCCACCTTCACTTGTAGGTAGCTCCTTGGTGCTTTAGGACACGCTGAGGGATTTATTCCTTTTGGGATCCACGATGAGAATTCCCAAGAGAGGTAGTAGTAATAAGGTCTGACATTGGAAAAAAGCCTGTGTCCTTGGAATGTTGTTGTTGTCGTCAAAAGTTAATTTTTCCTTCTTTCTTAGCCGGTAGTCAGCTTTTTGCTTTATTTTTTGTGGTATCAGTATTTGATTGTTTAAAAAATTGCTTCAGAAGAACTGCAGTGGCTGGCCACCAGGACCTTGTTCCGATTTGCCTATTTGCTTGTAGCTAAAACGTTTCCATATTGTTTATCATTCTATTGAAGAAACTGCTGCCCAGTCAACTAAGAACTGAACATCTCTCTGTCTGGGACATGGGGAGAGGATTTAGGTCATGTCTTTGTTTCCAGAAAAAAGTTCCAGTGTAGTTTCTAACTAGAGGAAAAGGGGGGGGGTGAAGACTCGGGGCTCTGATGCCACTGGGGGCACCCCGAGGTGCCCAGGAGAGGGAGCCCCACTGCGGTGCAGGAGCAGGTATGTTATCACGTACTAGAGAGCAAATTATAAATGGAAATATGAAAATTATAAATATAAAAATATTTTTTAGATCGTTAAAGAAAGCGGTTTTTTTAACTTGTCAATAGGCAGGGTTTTGATGATAAAAATGATAAATACAAAGAATATGAAGGTAGAAATCTAAGTCTAGAAAGATATCATAAGTACATACAGATAAAGTTTAAAACTAGAAGAAAAAATCAGTTGCAGCAGTAGATACGATACATAATATAGATAATACTTTAAATACATGTCTAGAATTTTATAGATATTATAGATAATTATTAATAGATTGCATCAAAAGAAACGATAAATATAAATGTGAGTATAACTATACAAAGTATAAAAATATTTCAATACCGTTTAAAAGAAGGTGTTTTCTTGTATTTATTTGGTTAGAGATGGGGTTTTTCTTTGGATTAATAGAAGTATTCTAGAAATATAAATCTAACTGTAGAGAGATCCAATCGATAGAGGAGGATATTTCTAAAACCACAACCGAACGCCGCCGCCTTCGGGGGAATCGCACGAGCTCGGCCGAAGCAAGGCGAGAGCGGCCGACCCTGACGGCCTCGAGCGAACCGAGGCGAGGCTTCCGAGGCTGCCTGAAGGGAAGCGAGCCGAGCTCAGGCGAAGCGAGCCTGCTGCTCTCGTGCGCGCTGCTTAGCGCCAGTGCGCTCCCAGCCTAATGAGCTCCTGCCCGAGCCCGCGCTCCCGGTCGTGTCCGCGCCGTGGCCGGGCCGCCCGCGGGACGCGGCAGCGGGAGAGCCCCGAGCCGGGCGAGCTGAACGGGAGGCGGCGGCGCTTGCCCGCCCGCCGTCGGGGAGCCGAGGCGAGGCGAGCGGAGCCGAGGCGCGCCGAAGGCACAGAGCGGCTGGGAGTTGGGCCGAAGCGAGGCGAGCTCGGCCGAAGAGGCGAATGCAGGCGCCAAGAGCCGAGTTGAGGCGCCAAGAGCCGACCGGAGCCGAGCGTCTCCGGAGCGAGCCGAGCTCCGCCGAGCGCCGCAGCATCCCGGGCAGGGCGAGGCGCCGGGCCGGGCTCGGGGTGCAGCCGGGGCTCTGGGAGGCTTCCCCGCCTGTCCCTCTCTCTAGCCCTCCTTCCTTCTCCCCGTATTCGCCTTCTCTCGCTCCCTTTCCCCCATTCCCTCTCCCCCCGCAAAGCCGGCTCCTTCCTGTCCTGTCCCTAGCCCGCTACTCCCTTCTGTTCCCCCTGTCTCCTTCCTGTGCCCAGCCTCCGTGTACCCTCGTCCCGGGCTTTCCCTTCCCGTGCCGCTTTCCTGCACAGCCCGAGCTCCCTCGCCGCCCTTTGTCGTGCCCTGCTCTCGCTCCTCTCTTCCCGTGCCCCCTTTCCTTCTTTGCCCCGCAGCCGCGGGGCTCGGGCTGCCGGAGAATAAAGCCCCGAGGGCCGGAGCCCGGCGCCCCTGGGCCCTTGCGGGAGTCCCCGCGCGGGGCCGGAGGCTCTCGGCGGATCCCCCCGTGCCGCTCAAGCAGCGCGGCCGACAGCGCCGGAGCTGCGGCTTTGCCGGCATCGCGCTGAGAGCGGCCCCCGCTCCGTGCCGGGCCGTCCCCGCCGTCTGTGCCGCTCCCTCTCTCGCTGCCCCTGGCCCGTGACAGCGAGGCTGGGCAGGAACCTCAAGCCTTCTGGGGGCTGCCCCCCCTTTCCTGTTGCAGCAGAATCCCTTGCTGGGGCCATGCACGTGTGGGAAGGGCTTGGGGGAAGCGCTGCGCTGCTGTCCGGGGCAGTCGAATTCGTTCGGAGCCTTCTTTGGGGGTCAGGGAAAGGCGGGGTGAAGACTCGGGGCTCTGATGCCGTTGGGGGCAGCCCAAGGTGCCCAGGAGAGGGAGCCCCACGGCGGTGCAGGAGCAGGTGGGGGGCGGGCGAGGGGCGGGGGTCACGCTGGGTGCCGTCCCCCAGAGGGACCCAAAGCTGCCACCAAATGCACAGGGAGGGGTGAGTGGGTGTAGGATGCTAAAACCTGGCAAGGCATTCGGTTTTCTAGGTATTGCTAAAGAATAGGAATTGGTCTCTAAACTCAGCTGGGGAGAAACCCTCTCTATGCACTCATTTGTTTACAGAATGTAGAAGGTTCCGACTGGAGATGCGTAGTAGTTCTGAAGATATTGCCGTGAGGTTTTGATCTAGGAACGGACCGAGCTGTGCCCTGGAACCCTCAGAACAGCTGCAGGGGCTGAAGGCGATAGAAAGGGCTCTCTGGCACCTTTTGCCTCCGTTCTCTGCCAGCGCCCAAAGCGTGTCGCAGTCCCGGAAGAGGCGCTTGTCATCCCGAGAGCCAAAAGGAAGACGTGTCAAATCCCAGCTCTGCCTTGTGTTTCGTGTGGGTTTTTTACTTCGTATTGATGTCATTCCAGAGAGCAAGGAAAGAAGAAATGGGACCGGCTCCCACTATTACTGTGTGAAGGCTTTCTTGAAAGGCTGCTGTATTTATATTGTCTTTTTCCACTCCAAGCTTGACTTTTGCCCTCGTTTTTCGAGCTCTGCTGCATTGGGTGTCCCAAGGAGGGCGGGGTTCCTCAGCAGGGCTCTTAGGAGGCGGCGCTGATTCTGCTTTTTCTGAAGGCGTCTCAAAGCGTGCTACCAGAATGACAGTTTTGTGCCCTGGAAAGCTTTCCCTCAGTGCCATCAGCGCACGTCCGTGTCTGAATTGTGGAAGCAGACGGACTAAGAAAAGCCAGCACCCGGAGCAGATTTCTGTTGGCTCTGTGTCTGTGAGAAGCGGGCTGTGTGCTGGACGGGGAGAGGCGCTGTTGGAGAGTGGCATCAGCGCCAGGTGTGAGCTGTGAGGATGATGGGGGGCTCGGAGCAGCCCCAGGTGTGAGCTGTGAGGATGATGAGGGGCCGTCTCCTGCCGGGGGGGCGAGGCTGTTTTAGGGGGAGGCTTCGCCTCAGCTGCCTTTTGCATGGAGCTGCTGAGTAGAGGGGTTCATGGGGGGGCTCCCGGGGCTGTCTCATGGAAGGACTGCGAGAGCTTCTGGCAGCGTCTGGGCGAACACCTGGATACGCGCTTGGATCCGCGGAGCATCGCTTCAAGGAGGTGCCGAGGGACGAATCTTTGTGCCGGGAAGCAGCAGCCGAACGGGTGAGCGCGTGTGGATTTGGAGCGGGGACTTTGGTCCTTTCCCTTTTCAATTGGATCTTGGCAGTCCCCCCTCCCCGGTTCCCCAGGAACAAAAAGGGAGCTTGTGAAGACAAAAGAAATGAAGGAGAGGCAAGCAGCTACTCTCCTAATATTGTCTGTGTTTGAACTGGGGGGGATCCGCTTTCGCTTGCGGTTCCAAGGATGTCGGTTGAAGGAAAAGCTGCCTTTTCCCGGCTGTTAGGGGTATCCCAGGGGTGACAGGGAATCCCTGCGTTCCATTTGAACGGGAATGGGCAAAGTATTGTTGTCATCGGATGGCTTTGATTTGAAGGTAGCCAGCCCATTTTCATCATCCTAAGGTTTAAATGGAGGGGACAGCGCTGGTGTCCCTCCTTTGCAAGGGTTTGAATGGAGGTCAAAATCCCCCTTTGCACATGGCTTGCAGGATTTCATTGGAGGAAAGCCCCTTCTTTTCTGCGCTCCTAGGGGATGAATTTGAAGGGGAGAAGCCATTTCTTTGCCCTTGTTGAAGCGAGGTGAGCGCCGCCCGCGGCGTCAGTTTCGGGGTTGAGTTGCGGGAAGCCGCAGCTCTGGCGGCGTTTGCAGGGCTGCAGTCGGGCTGTGCCGCTGCATTTGAGGGCGCTTCTTGTGGCCGCGGCCCGGCCCGGAGCGTTGCCGCTCGGGAGCGCTGCCGGCCCGGGCCGGGCGGGTGCCGAGGCGCACGGGGGAATTTGGCGCGGCAGCGGCGGAGCCGCTTTGCCGGTGCGAGCCGCCGTGCGGAGCCGAGGGCAGCTGGCGCCGGGCCGGCCAAGGGCGGCAGAGGCGGCGCGGGCGCTGCTGCGCCGGCCCGGCCGGTGCCGGCCGCTCTGTCCGCTCCGGGCGCGGGGCTCGGGCGCCGCCGGGGCCCCCCGGGCAGGGGGAGCGGGCGGGGGCGGGGGGGTCTCCGGGGCGGCGCCGCCCCTGCGCGCCGGAGCAGCCGCCGGAGGAGCCGCTTTGCCGCCGGGAGCCGCGCTCCGTCCGGGGCCGGCAGCGCGGGGTTGGGCTGCCGCAAGTTCTTGGGTGTCTCCGTGCTGGAGAGTGGGAGAAAGGTCCGTGCTGCTTGCCGTGTCCTCGGTGGGCAGAGAGCTCTGACCTTGCCTTGCATGGGCTGCTGAGGATTGGATCCTTGGGGATGTGCTTGGATGCATTTAGTGACCTTTACAGATTTCTTTCCCCGCTTTTTTCAGTTCACAGAATCATGGAAGAATTCAGGTTGCAAGGGGCTCTAAAGATCACCTCATTCCAAGGCTGCTGCCGCCGTGGGCAGGGACGTGCTTCCATAGAGCAGCTTGCTCAGAGCCTCATCGCAGAGCACCGACGGGCCTTGAGCACTTGCAGCGATGGGGCAGCCCCAGGACCTCTGAGCAACCTGTGCCCTGTGCCAGCCAGGTGCCAGAGGAGGAAGGAAGCCCTTCCCACCTGGAGCAGAGGCTGCGTAGCCTTGTGTCACCGAGCGTGTGAGACAGAAAGGCCCTTCCTTTCTGGAGGGGTAACAACACTCAAAGCTCTTTCTCGGGACAAGCCGAGCAATGGAAGGCCAAAGGAGCCTTCAGTTCTTCCAGCAGCTTTGGGAACAACTTGAAGGAGGAGCAGAGCTGGCCTGGTGCCTGCCGGCTCTGCAGGCAGTGGGCATGGCAAAGCTGCAGCTGCATCTGTCTTCTTGGCTGAGGCTTTATAAATGAGGCGCTTTTCTGTAGTTCCTTTTCAGGCATGACGTGCAAGTTGCCCCTAGAAGTCCAAAGGCAGCTGTTTTCTTAGCAGAAGGAAGTCAGGAGGAGGCAAAGCCAGCAGCTAAGTCTGGATAAAAAACTTGGCTAACCTCTTTTCCCCCCCTCCTCCAAACAGGCAATTGTGAAGCACTCAGCAGAGATCTGCCCGGGAGGAAAAGCAGAGCCAATCTCTGAGAAGAAGGGACGTGCGAGCTCTGGCGAGGACGGCTGCTCCCCCTGGCCTTGGTGTGGGACCTCCTGAGCTGCCATTCCTGTGGTGGGAGTGTTTCTCCTCTCCTCCAGCCAAGCCAGAGACCGCCTAGGGAAGGAGCAGGTAAGGTTGAAGTACCGAGGTCTCCCAGGTAAGAAGTGACACGGCAAAAGGAAATGGCCTCAACTTGCAGCAGGGAAAGCTTAGATTGGATTGGAGGGAAAATTTTTTCACTGAAAGGGTGCTCAGGCATAGGAGCCCAGGGAAGTCCCCATGCCTGGAGACATGTCAAGGATGTCAAGATGTGGTGTTTAGGGACCTGATTTGGGGGGGCAGCAGCTGGGCTCGATGTCCTTAGAAGGCTTTTCCAACCGCAAGGATCCTATGGTTCTGGAAAGCCTTGACCCCTCTGGCTCTAGCACAGCACCTGGATGCTGACAAAATGAGGCTGGTCCTAGAGCCTGGAGGTCCCTGTGCCACAGGGAGAGGACAAGCCGGTGTCACCTGCAGGGAGGGTCTCGTCCCCAGAGAGCCGTCAGTGACTGCGTCCCTGCCTGGGGCTCTGGGTGCGCCCTCGGGGGGCGGGGGACGACACCTGCCCTCGGGTGTCCCTCTGGGCACCTGGGAAGGGAACCAGGTCCATCCGTGCGGCAGCTCCAGGGCTTGCAGGCTTTGGGGCTTTGCAGCTGTGTGCCTTGTCACAAGGTGGCAGGGACGTGACACTGCCTGGCAACGCTGCTGGCCTCGGATCCTTGCTGCTCTCATCCTTATCCCATATGGATTTAGCAGCAATCTTCTGTCTTTGCTTTCAAACTGTCCTTGGGAGAGTTCCAAGAGAGGGTCATTAGTTATTTCAAAGCCTACATCTTTTACCTCTTGGCACTGAAGAGAAAAGACACAAACCTGCTTTGCATCCTTCTGCCTGGAAGTCATTGTGACACACAGGGAAGGGAGGAAGGGGCTGGCCGGGGTCAGCCTCTGCTGAGCCTCAGCTCTGGCTGCTCCTGCTCACAGGGTAAAGCCAAAAGCTGTCGTGATCAAAAACGCAGGCCGCCCTTCTGACCTGAGTCACAGGGGCCGTTTCTTCTGAATGAATCAAGGTGGGAAATCATTCTTGGAGCTTCAGAAGAAAAAAAACCCCAAAACCCTAGGTACGTTTGTAAGAGTGTGTATGTACGGACATTTCCTTTGATGAAGAAGAAAATCTTAGAAATATCATGTCACGTCTGGCTTCCTAGAGAAGATCCTGAACTCTGGGCTTCTGAAAGCAAATGGCTGTGCATTTATAGGAACGTTTCCCTTCTTTTTATGTGCCTCCCCCAGTCATCTTCTACCCTTGCCCACGGCAAGGAGAGCGCGGTGATTTGGCTGCTCCGCTCTGCCGAGGTTGTTGCAGGCTGTGTAGCAGGGAGTGAGGCCTTTTGTGGCTGCTCATCAGACATTTTCCTACAGCCTTCTCCCTGCAATGGTAAAATGAGACTTGTGTTAGCGAGCAGTCAAGTAGAGCAGGTAACATTAGAAAAGAATTGTTTCTGAGCTGCTGTTCACTAGCACGTGTTTCCCCTTTCCGGCAGAGTGCGCATCATTGCGGGCTTGGGATCGATTGAAATGCGCTAAGGAAACCAGCTCTGGGGAGGGAGGGAGGGAGGGAAATGCTCTCTTAACATGTGCCAATTCTTCTGTCAAACTCATCAGGGCAGGACAGCGTTCAGACTGAAAGTGTAAGAAGATGTGGAGGGAGACAGAGAATCTGACAGGAGCACCGGACTCACAAGTGCACGAATTTTGCTTTTGGCTTGGATTCAAACGCAGAAGTTGTAAGGAGTTTGGGAAGGAGAAGGGACATTTCAGAAGGAGAAGAAGAAAAAGAAGTTGTTGTTGTTGTTACAGCCCTGGCAAAATCTTTGGTTCTAGCTAATAAAGGAAGCTAGTTGAAATAAAAAAAAAGAAAAAAACGTGGGGTTTTTTTTTCCTTCGCTGTTGTATTCGTTGGTGGTTCGTTATATGGTGTGTTGTTTTATTTCTTGGTCTTATTACCTCTGTGTAAATAGTTTTTTTGAGTGAAGCTAACTTTCTGGACGGGTTGGTTTGTATTTGAGGTAGGATAAATTTCAAGAGGTTTCTTTCCTAGACTTCTGATAGGTATTCCTGGGATTTTGGTTTTGTTTACTGTGTGTATCAACAGAGAGATTTGGTAGGGCCAGCTGGGCTGGCGTGGCCGGGGCGGGGCGCCGTGTCGACGAGTTGACGTCATTACACAGCACTCTGCCTGCAGTTCGCCCATGCAGACGGCAGGGGGCGCTGTGCCCGCAGTGCGCCCATGAAGACGGCAGGGGGCGCTGTATAAATAGAGTATTAAGTATAAACTATCTAAAAGAAGAAATAAAAGCTCTATGTCACCTGCAGCTGTAGAAAATTTCAGGCTCCCATGGAGGAAATAGTTTTCCTAAAATCATTACCGTTTTGGGGTTTTTTGCACTCCCCGGTAGCCTGAACGTTTCGACTGCTGCTTTTTTATCCTAAAGCCAGAATGGAAATCCCAGAGTAGAAATACAGGGAAAGAAAGAGAGAAAGAAAGAAAGAAAGAGAGACAGAGAGAGAGACAGAAAGAGAGACAGAGAGAAAGAAAGAAAGAGAGAGAGAGAAAGAAAGGGAGACAGAGAGAGAGACAGAAAGAGAGACAGAGAGAAAGAAAGAGAGAGACAGGAAGAGAGCGAGAGAAAGAAAGAAATAGAGAAAGACAGAAAGAAAGAGCGAAAGAAAGAAAAGGAAACAGGAAAGGAAGAAAAAAAAAGGAGGAAGAGAAAGGAAGAAAAAAAATGAAAAAGGAAAAGGGTGAGAGTGAAAAAGAAAGAGGGAAAGTGGAAAAGGGGGTGAAAAACAGAGTGAAAAAAAGAAAAAAGAGTTGGAGTGGAAAAGAAAGGACATTCGGGAGGGGCGGTGCTGCCTAAGGTGCTTCCGCGCCCAGGAGCGAAGGAGCCGTTTGATCCCCTGGCGGGAGCGCAGCTCCCGGTGGCGGAGAACGGAGCGGTGGCTGTCAGTCCGAGACTCCAACTCCCGGCAGGCCCTGCGGCCGTAAAGCGCGGCGTCTGACGCAACGGCCGACGCGCCGTAGGAGTGGCTGGCGGGCCGAGGCGGCCGCGTGCCGGGGGAGCGGGCTGGGCGCGGGGAGCTCCCGGCGCCTGTGCCGCGCGGGACGGAGCCGCGGCAGCGACGCTGGAGGGGCGAAGCCTCCGTCCGGCCGCCCGCACGGAGCCGAGCGGCGCGGAAGGGGCGTCCGCCCGGTGCCTCGGCCTCGCTCAGCGGTCCCGGTGGCGGGGGCTCAGCTCGGGCGGGGCGCGCTGCCGCCCGCCGATGGCGGAGCGCCAGGCGGTGCTTTGCTGCCGCGGGCCGGGAGCTGCAGGAGCCGCCCCGGGCGAGCGGCGCCGGGCGCTGCCGCGGTCACTGTGCGGCGGCTGCCCTCGGGCTGGCGGAGGCGCGGGAGCCGCCGAGCTGCAGCGTCTCCCTCGGGCCGCTGACGCTGCTGCGGGCGGGGGCGGACGAGCGGCTGCGGAGGCGGCTCCGCGGCGGGCTCAGCCTTGCGAGCAGAGAGCGCTCGACATCGCTGGCATGACACGGCTGCTGAGTGCCTCAGTGCTCGTGGCTCTTCCTTCCACGCAAACGGATGGAGCGGCATCGCTGAGCAGTAAAACACAGCGATGGCCCGGAGAATGGCGAGCGCAAGGAGCGCCGGGCTGGATCCTTCTGATGGCACAGGTGCGATCGGCAAACTCAGCCCCTTGTGGCCCTGCCCTCCCGACCCCCAGGGGAAATGCTCTCCAGCCTCGAGCTGCTGAGAGACAAAACGTGTGATTTGACACTAGGGTCCGGAAAAGGTTTCCGTTTAGATTAGCAAATGCCTCAATTGTTCTCGGTTACATCCTAGGATCGGTTTTAGGCAGTGACTTTCTACCGCTTGTCGGATTTTCTTGTGCAATGGTAAGAAAATAGGCAGGTCTGATACTGGTTTCGCTTTTTTTCTACTTCATGTTCCATGAGCTGCTTTTATCCAAGCAATTGGTTTAAAGTTCTACTGTAGGCGTTTATGGTTCACTTTTTTTTTTTTTTTTTTCCCTCTAAATCGGCAGTAAATATAGCTGAGTAAAATTACCTTGGTTTTCTTCCTTCTTAACTGTTTTTATTGATAATCCTATTTGAATATGCAGAACAAGTGGGTATGTCCTGTAACATAGCCTAGCTTTTCTTGTTTACAGGGTACTCAGAAAATATTTTTCCCTTCGAGTCCCACTGAAACATTCTCCGTGCAATCTCCGTTAAGGTCTGTGTTTGCAAATAAGCCACCATCAGCTGAGATATTTGCCTGTGTACCTTTTCCTGTCATTCAGAGCTTGCGTTCTGTGGTTTTTATGATAAACCTATCAAACTTGCGAAACCGTTTTGCAAGTCTTAACCGTTGAAGGCAGCAAGAAGTGGTTTTAAAGCCTGTTCTTGAGCAGACAAAGGGAAAAAGTGTGAATTTGCTGCTGAACTTGTCCTTTTTCATTTGACTTGCCTTGAATTATTTAGGAAGAGAGAGAACTAGAAAAAAGAGAGAAATAGAATTGGTTCTTGAGCCCTCCTAAAATGCTCCCCGTGATTCTGTGTGGAGCCAAAGTGAAGGGTGATGGAACAGAGCCCTGTGCTTTAGAAGGAAATCAATTTCAACCTGATCTCCACCCTGAGTCTCCCTAATTTCTGTTTTTAAAATGCAAACTCAGTTTAGGAAGTGTTGGGAGTCAGTATTTTGGGGAAGAAATGGCAGTTGCACAAACCGTTCCATTTCCCAGAGGCTCTGGGAAGGATTCATTTTGTAAGCGCTGTAACTGCCATCGGTTGGGGGTTCGGGGTTGGAATGTGCACTTGCCCTCCTATAAAGCACTCGTTCATTTGCATTTCAGTGCCAGGAGTCTGGAGAAACTGGAGAAGAGCCCAAGAGCCATTTTTCATCCTGAGATACAAAAGGTAGGAAGTGACTTTTTTTGGTTTGGTTCTTTTTCTTTATGATTTCCTGGAAATAGAAGTAATTAAGTATAGATCCTACTGGTTTGTTTCTTCCAGTAGCTAATAAGAATAATAATAATAAGAATCTAATACTACTTAAACTGTCTCTTTATCCATTGAACTGGCCATTTCAAATCCAAACTTCTAAACACCAATAAAACCATCATCCTTGTAGAATCTTTAATAGGAGGGGGCTAAAGATGCTGTTTTTGTTGACAGGATTTATTGGTTCTTGAAGGGCAAGAGGTGAGTACAAGCCTGACTACTTCTTGCTCACAGACCCGTCCGGTGAATACGGCTTTGTATTTTGATGGGCTTTTGATGACTTCTAAATCAATTGCTCGTTACAGTAAAAAGAAGTCATGTTTTTTTGAACCTGACAGCAAAAATAACTTGAAGCACCAACTAAATAATAATAGATCACCAATATAAGTTAATGATTTTATGCTATACTATCAATGTTTAAAGGTATATTATTATGTATTAGGAGATGGTATAAAAAGTATGTTCTAATGTGTTGGATGTATGCAAAGATTAGAGGAAACAAATTTTTATGTCTTCTGTTTGACTTTTTACCAAATAACATTTGGTTTTATTTTCCAGGGATCAGTGAATTTTAAATTTGGAGTCCTCTATGCTAAGGATGGTCAGCTTACAGGTGATGAAATGTTCAGTCATGGTGAGGTTTTCACCTTCTCCTTAATTGTTTTGCTCATCTGAAAAAAAAAAAAAAAGGCAAGTTAAAAAAAAAAAAGGTATGTTTATTATTTGTTACCCTGTTCTGTCCGTTTCCTCAGTATTTGCTGGAGCTCTGCTTACCCAAGCTTTGGGTAAAACAAGCTTTGGGTTCCTTCTGTCCCACTGGGTGTTGCCCAGTTTGGTTGCATCTGGTGAAATTCACCCTGAGCCCTTACAGAACCAGCTCAAACCACATGAGAGCCATTCGCAGCTCTCTCAGGACACCCGGAGGAGGATGGGTGACGTTTCTGAGCATCTGGCAAGTGCACTTCTATCAAAACTCGGCCTGTGACATTGCTGGGGAAAACCCTTCTGTATCCTGAAGGGTTCCTCAAACTCTGTTGAGGATCCAGTTAGCAGTTGCTCACCTGGATGGTTCCAGTTCCTCAAGCTAACACTTGTACTCTTGCCCTGTAGTTTAGATCTATTGTAGTTTTGGTATTTTGCAAGATTTTACGTCTTTGGACAATAATGTGCATTTCACTCTTTGGAACCTCTGGGATCATTCCTTGGTGCAGCACCACCTAATGGGACACTTGGCTGCTGTGCTGAAGGGCTTGGTTACTGGAATTGTAAATCCCGGAGAGTTTGTAAGTCTTCTGTCCCCAGGGAGGTGTCACGCTTTGTTCACCGTTGCTCTGTTTGTCGGGTGCTGCTTCTCGTCGGAGGTATTAACTTCAAACTGCCCTGTTCTTTTTTTAACTTTTTTTCCTGCTTCTCTCCATAGGGCAGGGAAGGACTCTCGTATCCCGGTCGTCAGACTCAGCACTGCCCGAGAAGATACAGAGACTGTAAAAATCATAAGGAGCAAATAGGACAGCAGAGGAAACAAACTGGAGAGAACAAAAGGTGATATTGTTCTCCTTAGCCTGGATTAGAAACATCCACTGTGCTTTGGTGCCGGTGGCTGCCAGGGGCTCGTTAGGTCTCTTGAGGCAGGTGTAGGTGTTCACTTGTAGGTTTTCTCTCTGGACACGTCAATTCAGACTTTGCTAAGCTTATATTTGAAAATTACTCTCTAGTTCAGTCCAGCATGACATTTTTGAATGTTGTAAAAAAAACCATGTTACTTGGAAATCGCCAACGATGAGAAGCTTTTGGGAAAAATAAGATTTCGGGGTCAGGAGATACAAGAAGAATTTAGTGGGGACGTTAGACTGGCGTGAAGCCTGCTTTAAGCTGGACTGGCACACTTGCAGATCCCCTATCCAACAGGAGTGCTTAGATTAGCCCGGGTGCTGCCCATTGTTTCTGTAGGAATAAGTGTTTCCTGGCCTTCAGAAGTAAGCTGCTTTGAAAACCTGGAAGTTGCAGTACAGTGACAATCCACGTGCTTGGGATTCAGAGATTTCAGAAGGGTGATGGGCTTTTGTCTTTTCCTACCAGTCCATGTAATCCTACAGAGGAGTTTTTAATTGCGTGCTGCCGAATCATCCATCAGAGCCCTGTTGTACCGATCATCGTGCAAATACAAAACAAAAAATCAGAGCCTGTTGATAAAGCCTCTTATTTGGCCTTATCATAAAGCAGAGCACTAGGGCTCAGGAGCTCAGTCCCTGGGTAGGGACCGGGTGCCCGAAGCTAGCTCGCTCATGCCAAGGCCGCAGGGCTACCATCTAGCAAGCATGGTGATTATCAGCTCTATAGTGATTGCAAGCTCTCAGGATTTCAGCTCTGCTTGCTAGGTAGTGGTGCCCTGGGCTGGAGGCTGCAGCAGATGGAGAGAGAGGAGAAGGAGAAGGCGCAGGCTGTTCCACGGAGATGGCTTTATTTGGGGAGGTCCGTGAAGGGTCTCTGCTCTTCTTCTTTCTCCCCTAATGGGGTACAGTGTGCTTCTTTTATAGGGTTGGAAAGGATCCAAGCTTGACCAATGGGTAAGGGGTTAACATGACATTGCCTTATAGGGTTACAGAGGTAGGTTAGGGGGTGGAGGACAGAAAAACAGGAATTTTCTTTTGCTGTTTCAGCATTCCTATTGTTCATATCCTCCATGGTGCTTTTCCTAAATCTATGGGGTTTACTACAGCCTGTCCCAGCCCTTAGATCCCAGCCCATTATTTCCTCAGGCTGCCTCTGTGTGCCATTGATACTCACCACGGGAGCGAGCTGAGGGTGGCTGCAGCTGTTGGGAGCAAACTCCTTCTCGGCACACAGCAATAGAACTGGGACGACGCCTGGGCCAGCGCCTCTCTGCTCTCGTCTCCCCAATCTCCAGCAGAGCAGCTCCGGCCCATCCGGGTGTGCGTGACCCAGTTCCCGATGGTCTGAACGCGCTGGGCAGCGCTCGGCTGCTGTGGGGGTTCAGGGAAGGCAGAGTGTGCATCATCATCCTCCTGAACCTACAGACAAACCCAAGGGAGAAGCCATAGGGTGGCAATCAGTCGCATCCATGCTAAATAAAACTCGCAGGTGTTTGTAAGGATTGTTTCTGCCTGTTCTTTGTTGTGCTTCTGTGCTTAGAAAGCGTCCCTTGAAAATGAGTTCAGTTCATCACTGGAAACTTTGTTTGCAGACCCTCACTGAGCAGAATTTGTTGCAGACTCGGTGCACGCTGTGCTGCCCTCCTGGGAGTGTGAGGAGCTCCAGCGTGCTACTTTGTGCTTTAGGACACTCTGAGGGATTTATTCCTTTTGGGATCCACGATGAGAATTCCCAAGAGAGGTAGTAGTAATAAGGTATGACATTGGGAAAAAGCCTGTGTCCTTGGAATGTTGTTGTTGTTGTTGTCAAAAGTTAATTTTTCCTTCTTCCTTAGCCAGTAGTCAGCTTTTTGCTTTATTTTTGTGGTATCAGTATTTGATTGTTTAAAAAATTGCTTCAGAAGAACTGCAGTGGCTGGCCACCAGGACCTGGTTCAGATTTGCCTATTTGCTTGTAGCTAAAACGTTTCCATATTGTTTATCATTCTATTGAAGAAACTGCTGCCCAGTCAACTAAGAACTGAACATCTCTCTGTCTGGGACATGGGGAGAGGATTTAGGTCATGTCTTTGTTTCCAGAAAAAAGTTCCAGTGTAGTTTCTAACTAGAGGAAAAGGGGGGGGGGGGGGTGAAGACTCGGGGCTCTGATGCCGTTGGGGGCACCCCGAGGTGCCCAGGAGAGGGAGCCCCACTGCGGTGCAGGAGCAGGTATGTTATCACGTACTAGAGAGCAAATTATAAATGGAAATATGAAAATTATAAATATAAAAATATTTTTAAGTCGTTAAAAAAGCGGGTTTTTTTACTTGTCAATAGGCAGGGTTTTGATGATAAAAATTATAAATACAAAGAATATAAAGGTAGAAATCTAAGTCTAGAAATATATCATAAATACATACAGAAAGTTTAAAACTAGAAGAAAAAATCAGTTGCAGCAGTAGATGCGATACATAATATTAAATAGATGTCTAGAATTTTATAGATATTATAGATAATTATTAATAGATTGCATCAAAAGAAACTATAAATATAAATGTGAATATAATTATACAAAGTATAAAAATATTTCGATATCGTTTAAAAGAAGGTGTTTTCTTGTATTTATTTGGTTAGAGATGGGGTTTTTCTTTGGATTAATAGAAGTATTCTAGAAATATAAATCTAACTATAGAAAGATACAATCGATAGAGGAGGATATTTCTAAAAACACAACCGAACGCCGCCGCCTTCGGGGGAATCGCACGAGCTCGGCCGAAGCAAGGCGAGAGCGGCCGACCCTGACGGCCTCGAGCGAACCGAGGCGAGGCTTCCGAGGCTGCCTGAAGCGAAGCGAGCCGAGCTCAGGCGAAGCGAGCCTGCTGCTCTCGTGCGCGCTGCTTAGCGCCAGTGCGCTCCCAGCCTAATGAGCTCCTGCCCGAGCCCGCGCTCCCGGTCGTGTCCGCGCCGTGGCCGGGCCGCCCGCGGGACGCGGCAGCGGGAGAGCCCCGAGCCGGGCGAGCTGAACGGGAGGCGGCGGCGCTTGCCCGCCCGCCGTCGGGGAGCCGAGGCGAGGCGAGCGGAGCCGAGGCGCGCCGAAGGCACAGAGCGGCTGGGAGTTGGGCCGAAGCGAGGCGAGCTCGGCCGAAGAGGCGAATGCAGGCGCCAAGAGCCGAGTTGAGGCGACAATAGGCGAGTTGAGGCGCCAAGAGCCGACTCGAGCCGAGCGTCTCCGGAGCGAGCCGAGCTCCGCCGAGCGCAGCATCCCGGGCAGGGCGAGGCGCCGGGCCGGGCTCGGGGTGCAGCCGGGGCTCTGGGAGGCTTCCCCGCCTGTCCCTCTCTCTAGCCCTCCTTCCTTCTCCCCGTATTCGCCTTCTCTCGCTCCCTTTCCCCCATTCCCTCTCCTCCCACAAACCCGGCTCCTTCCTGTCCTGTCCCTACCCCGCTACTCCCTTCTGTTCCCCCTCTCTCCTTCCTCTGCCCAGCCTCCGTGTACCCTCGTCCCGTGAGATGAAGGACTACATTTTGTTCATCACGAAAAAGAGACCAGTGTGTTACAAGAATTGTCTGCTGACTATTTCTGTACTACTTCATGAGATAGGAGTTACAAGGATACCAGGGAAGGAGTTGCAGGAGCCCACACATAGTCCCACCCAGCAAATGGTACAAACAGATAACTAACAGAAATAACGACCAGGGAAAGGCTGGGGAAAGGGCAGGGGCAGATTAACACCCAGCAGGGAAACCTTTCCCGCTGACAAATGGTACAAGCAGATAACTCACAGAGATAATGACCAGGGAAAAGCTGGGGAAGGGGCAGGGGCAGATAAACAGGCTGCAAGGTAGGATATTTGCTTGCTTAAGCTTGATAGGACACAGTTTGCAAGGCAGGACATTTGCTTGCTTAAGCTTGATAGGGCACATATTGCGTTAATCATAAGATTTTGGTAATTTTCCACGGAGAAGTCACCAAATAAAGACATAGGGTGAAGAAGACACAGCTGAGGAAGACTCCGCAGCCTTTTATCACCGACCACCAGGAGACAGAAGGATGACCCTCTAGCAACAACCAGCACAGGCGCAGAGAACTCCAAGATAACATGGACTCCTGAAGGATGGAGAGGATAAAAGGACTGAATCAGAAACTAGTTGGTGCGGCAGTAGGTGGAGCTGAGACTCCCCTGTCGCCCAGCGCTGAGCCTTTGCTTACTTAGTATAACTGCTTCAATAATTAATAAATTCTTTGATTGGAAATTGCTCGTTTTGAGTCAATTTTATAACATCCCGGGCTTTCCCTTCCCGTGCCGCTTTCCTGCACAGCCCGAGCTCCCTCGCCGCCCTTTGTCATGCCCTGCTCTCGCTCCTCTCTTCCCGTGCCCCCTTTCCTTCTTTGCCCCGCAGCCGCGGGGCTCGGGCTGCCGGAGAATAAAGCCCCGAGGGCCGGAGCCCGGCGCCCCTGGGCCCTTGCGGGAGTCCCCGCGCGGGGCCGGAGGCTCTCGGCGGATCCCCCCGTGCCGCTCAAGCAGCGCGGCCGACAGCGCCGGAGCTGCGGCTTTGCCGGCATCGCGCTGAGAGCGGCCCCCGCTCCGTGCCGGGCCGTCCCCGCCGTCTGTGCCGCTCCCTCTCTCGCTGCCCCTGGCCCGTGACAGCGAGGCTGGGCAGGAACCTCAAGCCTTCTGGGGGCTGCCCCCCCTTTCTTGTTGCAGCAGAATCCCTTGCTGGGGCCATGCACGTGTGGGAAGGGCTTGGTTTAGTTTAAAAAATAAAAAAGAAAAAAAAAGTGGGTTTTCTTCCTTCACTGTTCTATTTGTTGGTGGTAGATGGTGTGTTGTTTTATTTCTTGGTCTTATTAACTCTGTGTAAATAGTTTTTTGAGTGAAGCTAACTTTCTGGACGGGTTGGTTTGTATTTGAGGTAGGCTTAATTTCAAGAGGTTTCTTTCCTAGACTTCTGATAGGTATTCCTGGGATTTTGGTTTTGTTTACTGTGTGTATCAACAGAGAGATTTGGTAGGGCCAGCTGGGCTGCTGGAGTTTTGGGTGTTAATTTATGAGATGGCTTTTGTTCAATGCAGTTTTGAATTGTTGAAAGGGTTTTTAATTGTAGTTGTTTTAAGGCAGTTTTTAAGAATTGTTTGTATCGTTTCACGTTGTTTGTAGTTGGTGTATGATCAGGGATATGGTGGAACTTCTTGAACGTTCTGGTTTTAGCGTTCCTAAGTTCCGATTTCTTTCTGCTTTGTTTTTTTTTTTTAGTTTTAGTTTTAGAGACAGGGGCATTTATATGGTGGGTTTTTATAGGCAATATGTTTCTAAATTAGGGTAGTGATATTTTTTAGTATTTTAGTAGTTTAGATTTTTTATTTTCATGCTTTTATTTATTTTTTTTAATTTTTTAAAATAATTTTTACAGATTATTGGTTATTATTTGTGAGTTAGCATAAAGGTAGACCTTGGAGGCTTTTTTAGTAATGTTTAGGGTCAGTTGTAGGGTTTTGAGTTTAGTGAGTTGGTTGGATTTAATTTTTCATGGGTGTTTGTTTTTACTAGCAGTTCTGTCATTTTCCATGTGTATCTGAGTCTTTTGGGGTTTTGAGCCATTGGTTTAGGAGGAAGTTTATGATGAGAATGTACGGAGCTTTTGGGCTAGTTATAGTGGGATTTAAAGTTTCTTTACAGTTCGGTTGGTTTGAGTTTTTCTGAGGGTTAAATGTCATGGGGTCTTTGTTCTGTTAGTCCTAGAAATAGGTTTTGTTTGGATACGCTGCGATGGGATGAGCGTGGGCTGCGTACCGGTGCTGACGAAGGTGCAGTATTTTTGTGGTTCTGATGTGTTGGGTTAATGAATTGATATGGTCTAATATATAGATTAACGTAGAAATAAATACAAATATAAAAATAAATATAAAATGATAGTGGTAAACATAAATATAGAAAACAGATAAATATAAAAAACTATAATATATAGTATACTATTGTAACACACCATAATATATATAAATGATGGTCTATTTTATATATATATCTAAAGATATATAAATATAGATTGTAAATATAAAAATATTTAAATATAGTTAAAATAAATTGGGGTTTTTTGGATTTGATTTGGTTATAGGCTGGGGTTTTTTATAAATAATATAAATAACATAAAAATAGAAATACAAATATACAAATATATATTATATATACTGATATCTATAAATATTTATTATAAATAAATATAAGAAATATACAATATAAAAATGATATATCTATTTTCATATTATTTATATTATTTATAAAACACCCCCCTTCTCTGTGCAGTCTGTCACAGTTGCCCACAGTCTGTCGTGCTGCTTACAGAAGTGCCAAAAGCCAAAACCTTGAGGAACAGACCTTAATGTGACTCTATAAATGGCTTTAATAATCCCCTCCTTTCTTGTTTTCTTTTTGAGGCAATCCTGATTGCCTTTGGTTTTCTCCAGCCAGAGTTAATCCAAAATCTGTCTCTTCGGGCCCCTTTCTGGCCTTGCCTAGAGCACAGCACACTTTGTTCCCCCTTGAATGTTTCTCCTGGCTGGTGAGGCCATGAAAGGAGTGGGAGATGATGTGAGAGGAGCTCAGTGCGGGGCAATTGCAGAGTTCCTCGCTCTCCCCTGTGCAATAAGGAGGGGAGCATTGCCCAGCAGGCAGACGATGGAACGAGAGGAGAGGCCTTGTGAGGAAGGCAGAAGGAATTAATGTCTGCAGGAGCCCAGGGAGCGCTGGGGCTGTAACTGGGAGATGCATAGCAGACATTCTCCCCACACAGGGCAGGGCCGGTTTCTCCTGTTTCTGGGCAATGCCGGGGTGGCTGTCACTGCTGCTGCCACTGGAACTCTCAGCCCAGGGCTCAGGCCATCAGCGCCAGCAATCATCTCTGCCAGCTCATGGGCATTGCTGAATGTCTCCTGTGCTGCTCAGTGACGCTCAGCAGTCTCAGTTCTGCTCAAAATCATTTCAGTGGGAGCTATGAGGCACAAAAATGCTGAGACCGATTTCACAGAGCCACCTGTCCCTCGTGAGTGCAGGGTGCAATCCCAGCAGAGCAGGGGCAGCTCTCCCTGGCTGTGCTTTCTCTCAGCACCTGAATGACCCTCAGTGTTTGGCAGGAAAGGGGCTCCAGTAAACTGCCTCCTTTCTCCTCTTCCTGGAGTACCAGCTGCAGAAAGAACTGAGCAGTGGGGTGCAATCCTTGTTTGAAATGGCTGAGAATGAACCTCGATCCCAGCCTCAGAACTGAGCCCCGATCGTTGCGTTTGCCTTCTCCTGGGTGTGCTGCAGTCGCTGCCGTGCCCCAGGGCAGGGATTTGTGTGCCAGCCTTAGCAGGCTGAAGTGTTGGAAATCTCTGGGTGGGCAGGAAATGGAATGGGCTGCCTTGGCCGCACCTGCTCCTGCCAGCTGGATCCAATATCCATGGGGGACTTTGCAGGCACCGCGTGCGTCAGTCCCGCTCCTTAGGACAGGCTCCCAGCTCTGCCCTGGCACTGATCCGGGAGCTCTGGGACACCAAGGGTTTGGAGCGGCCCCTGAGCCTCGGCAATGCCTGCAGGGCTGGAGGCTTCCCTGGGCCAGGGCAGGGAATCCCTGCTCGTTCCCAGGCGGGAATGCCCGGGCTGGAGCAGCTGGGAGGCGTGGCTCATGGAAAGGGACGCGAGCTAAAGGCCGAGAGCTCCGGGGAAAGCAGCGGCTGCCAAGGGAGCTGAGCCAGAGGCAGCCCGGGCAGGGCAGAGGATGGGAATCCTGAAAGGTGAACGTGCCCAGACCGGCAGAGGGCAGAAAGCAAAAGTCCAAGCCAGCAAAAGACAACGTAAACCGTGGAGATAAAAAGACTCTTGAATTTGCCTTTTCATAATAAAATAAATCCAGCTGGAACAACATCAATAAAAGCAGTGGGAAGGATCATAGCAACAGGTGGGGTTTTGCTCAGCTCTGCTTTGCTTTGATTCCACTACAAAAGATCAAGGCTTCTCAGGAAGATGGAAATGAACACCTAGGTTGATCCAAGAGCATTGAAAAGTGGGAATGAGGCACTTTTAGCCCCAGGAATGGCTCTTCCCTTGTGCGCTAAGAGAGCTTCAGCAGCAATTCCCGCTTTGGTGACATTTCCCAACAACGTGGATTTTCTACAGGGGCAGACTTGGAAAAGAGCAGCTCCACGTTGAGATCATGTTGAGAGCTGCTCATGAGTGTCACAGCTGCAGCTCCCCAGAAGCTGAACTGTTCACTGCAGAAAGAAGGAGAGGCAATTTGTTTTGCCATTAGCAGTGTGCTAACAATGTGTGCCATGCAAAGGTCACGAGCAGAGATGGCAGCAGGCTTTGCTCTGAGAAGCAGAACAGGTTGGATTTAGGACATCCTAAGGAGATTGGAGTGAGACAAAAGCTCAGCTGCTAGGAGCAGAGGAGCACGTGGATCCATCCAGGGATTTCTCTCATGGAAAGCTAAATAGGCAAAGATCTGGCATCAGCTTTAATTGATGGCTGTCATCTTTCCGCTTTTGAGACCTAGTCAGTGGCACGGTATTGGCCAGAGTTTTAAACAGAAAATGGCATCAGGTGTTATGAATCTTAGCTAGGTGTGATTGCGTAAAGAAGGAAAGGAGAACAGCGCTGTTTCTCTTTGTTTTGGAGCCTGCAGCCATGGTGGCTGCTTTGCACAGTGCACGTTGGTAGCGGTCGGTGTGCGAGAGTCTGTCAAATGAATATGAAAGCTTCTGGCCATGCCTTGATCCCGCGCAAGGAGCACAGAGCGAGTTCTCCCCTCAGGAGCAGCCCTGTCGGCCGGCAGTGCCGGCTCCTCCCGGGCACTGCCATGCGCCTCCTCCTCCTGGCGGAGCCCGAGCAGAGAGCCCGCGTCCCCGAGTCCCCGGGCGGGATGCGAGTCCCGGGCTCGGGCCCGTCCCTCTGCTCCCGCTCAGTGCAAGGGGCTCGGTGCCGGCTGCTGCCGAGCCCCGGCCGCTGGGGCTCCGCTTCCTCTGCCAAAGCTGCCGCTGTCCCTGAGCGAGGCGGGGCAGCTGCCATGGCCCGGGAGCGCGGCCATCCTTGGCGAGCTGCTCCTTCCCGGCGGCGGCAGCTGGGAGCTGCCTCAGCCTGAGCTCAGGAGCCGGGCAGGAGCGCCCGGATCGTCACCCGCTGCTGCCCGCTCCGGCCCGGGCACCGGGCACCCCTTCGCTTCCCCCGGGCCGAGCGGATCCGGGGCTGTTCCCCGCGCCGCGGCAGCGCCTGGGGAGCCACGAGCGGCATCGCTCCGTGAGCCGGAGGCGGCGCAACAAACCCGGCTGGGGATAATGGGATATCGCAGTGCTGGGATAACGCGGTATTGCAGACAGGCTGCATTTGATGGCATCCTTTCAGGGCAGGCTTCCTACCTTCTAATGCCACGGGTGGGTTTTTTGCTAGCCTGCAGCAGTTCTCCCAGGAGAATCAAATGTGTGAGAGGTCCATTCCCTGTGACCATCTGTGGGGATGGCCGCAGTCAATTCCACCACCCTGTGAACTGAGACTAATAAATTGGGCATTTTTCTGGTCTCAGAATCGGGAGTCCTGTGGGTTGTTTGCTTGTTTTGGGTTTGGGTTTTTTTTGTTTTGTTTTGTTTGTTTGTGGTTTTTTTTTTTTTTTTTTTGTGGTGGTGAAGGGGAGGAGGGCTCAGGGACAAAGTGCTCCGCTGCTGGCACTTGGACCCAGTCGCAGCTGGGCAGGCCGAGGGCTGTGAAGCCGGGACTTGAGCCCTGTGTTTCGGGGGTGCAGAACGAGGCTCGCCCAGGCCTCGAGCACAGAGGCCGAGTCCTGCATTTTGGGGCCCGGGGCCAGAGCCCAAATGCTGCGCGCGAGTGTTCGGAAGGCGGAGCCCCGGCCCGGCGCTGTCCGGGCCCGGCCCCGGCCTGACGGGGGCGGCTTCGGGGCTGAGAGAAGCGCTCAGGCGCTCCCTCGTGGCGCTCGGCAGCGGAGGCCGAGCTCCGGCCGAGGCTCTTCCCGGAGCCGGGACACTCGTGGGGCCTCTCCCCGGTGCCGATGGGCGGGGGGTGAGGAGCCGGGAGCGCGGCGTTGCGGAGCCCGTGGGGCCGGCGTTCGGGGGCTCGGGCCCAGCCCCCGCCGTGGTCTCGGGTGCCGGAGGCCCCGGGGCCGTTGCCGGGCGGGCGGGGAGGTGCCGGGGGCAGGAGGCGGGGCGGGAGCCGCGGTGTCCCCGGGCCTGGGCGGGTCCCGGCCGGGGCTCGGCGAGCCCGGGCCCGACGGAGCGGGACGGGAAGGCGCGGCCGACGGTTGCCGCTCCCTGCCCGCCACTCCCGCCCGCGGCGCCGGGACACGGAAGGTGACACCGGGACGGGGCTCTGCGGGCTCAGGAGAGCCAGGCCCCTCCCGCCCCATAGCGATGCCAGTCCCGATGGCGACGGGGGAGAGGCGGCACCGCCCGGGGCCCCCCGGCAGAGCCAGGCAGCGCTCGGCCCCCGCAGCCCGGGCCGCGGTCACGGCCCCGCCGCAGCGGCCCGGGCTCCGAGCGGTCCCCGGCGGGAGCAGCCGTCGGGCGGGGCTCGCACAGCGCCGAGCGAGGCTCCCGAGCGATAGCCCCGGGACCGAGGGGGGACAGGGGGGCGGGGCCGGCACAGGTGCGAGGGGCGGGGCCACGGAGCGCGGGCACGGGGCGCTGCGACGGTGCCACCGCCACCGAGGCCGGGGGTGGCGGGCAGAGCGCCGCTGGGGTGTGCCGGGCAGTGCCGCCTCTCCCCCGTCGGGCGGATGGAAGCGGCAGCGGGCCCGGGACCGGTTTGGGGCCCGGGATGGCCGCGGGCACGGGGCGCTGCCGGGTGCGGGATCGCGGCCGTTCCCCGGTGCGGAGCCGCCGTGTGGGGCCGGCACCACGCAGGGCGCCCTCTGGCGGACACGGAGCGCGGTGCGAGCGCGGCGCCCCCGCCTGGCGGGGGAACGCGGTGCGGGGGGCGGAGCCTGAAAACAGGGGGCGGGGACAGGGGCGGAACCGGGCGGCACAAGGGACGGGGCCTGAGAGAACGGGGGCGGGGCCAGGCGGCACAAAGGGCGGGACCAGGGGCGGGGCCGGCTCAGGTGTGCACGGCGGGCGCGGCTCAGGTGTGCGGGGCCCCAGAGCGGCTGCGCGGGGCGGGGCCGAGGTGTTTTAGACCCCGGAAATCGCCTCGGCCGCCATTTGCTCACTCAGAGCACGGTGCGGACGGGAGCTCCGTGTGCGGGCTCCGCAGGTAAGGCGCGGAGGCTTCGGCCTCCCTTTCTGTCCCTCTCTCTAGCCCTCCTTCCTTCCCCGCGTATTCCCTTTCTTTCTTCCCCTTCCCTCTCGCCCTAAAACGCTCCTTTCCTCTCCTCCCAAACCCGACTCCCCCCACTCGTTCCTGTCGTGTCCCTTCCCCACTACTCCCTTCTATTCCTCCTCTTTCCACCGTCCCTCTTGTCCCCCCTCGGCCTTTCCCTTCCTGTCCCGCTTCCCTCGTCACTCCGACCCCTCTCCCTCCCCGTCCTCACCACCCTCATCTCTCCTGTCTCCCCGTCCTCCCGTTTCCTTCTTTTCTCGCAGCCGCGGGGCTCGGGGTGCCGGGCAAGAATAAAGCCCTGAGGGCCGGAGCCCGGCGCCCCCGGCCTCGCTGGGGTCCCCACACGGGGCCGGAGCCGCTCTGCGGGTCCCCCCATTGCAGTCCAACACACCGCCCGACACCGCCGGGGCTCCGGCTTTCCCAACATCACACTGGGGGGGTCCTGGGGCGGGGGGCCCGAGTTACAGGGGCCCCCTCATTAGGAGGGGGTCCCAGGGGGGAGGGGGGGGATAGGAGGGGCCCCCTCATTAGGAGGGGGTCCCAGGGGGGGAGGGGGGGTCAGGAGGGGCCCCCTCATTAGGAGGGGGTCCCAGGGGGGAAGGGGGTTAGGAGGGGCCCCCTCCGGAGGAGGGGGTCCCTGGGGGGGGTTGGGGGAGGGCCCCCTCCGGAGGAGGGGGTCCAGGGGAGGGGGCGGGGCCTGGGGGGCGTAGTCCCCCTCCAGGCTCCGCCCCCTTCCCCGGACCCCCTCCTCTGGACGGGGTCCCACCTCGGCCCCCTCCAGGGACCCCCTCCTCCGGACCGGGGCCCGGGAGGGGGGGAGGGCGGGTGGGGTGGGGGGGAAGCAGGGACGGGCACGTCACTCTGCAGCGTGAGCGCACGTAAAAAAAAAAAATTGCCACACACACGACCGGCCCCTGCCGTCCTGTCCCCGCCCGCCCCACCCTCCCCCGGGGCCCCGGTCCGGAAGAGGGGGTCCCTGGAGGGGGCCGGGCGGGACCCCGTCCGGAGGAGGGCGTCCAGGGGAGGGGGCGGGGCTTGGGGGGGGTATTACCCCCAGGCCCCGCCCCCTCCCCTGGACCCCCTCCTCCGGAGGGGGCCCTCCCCGACCCCCCCCCCAGGGACCCCCTCCTCCGGAGGGGGCCCCTCCTAACCCCCCTCCCCCCTGGGACCCCCTCCTAATGAGGGAGCCCCTCCTATCCCCCCCCTCCCCCCTGGGACCCCCTCCTAATGAGGGGGCCCCTCCTATCCCCCCCCTCCCCCCTGGGACCCCCTCCTAATGAGGGGGCCCCTGTAACTCGGGCCCCCCACCCCAGGACCCCCCCAGTGTGATGTTGGGAAAGCCGGAGCCCCGGCGGTGTCGGGCGGTGTGTTGGACTGCAATGGGGGGACCCGCAGAGCGGCTCCGGCCCCGTGTGGGGACCCCAGCGAGGCCGGGGGCGCCGGGCTCCGGCCCTCAGGGCTTTATTCTTGCCCGGCACCCCGAGCCCCGCGGCTGCGAGAAAAGGAGGAGAGTGGGGAATGGAAAACAAGAACAGGGGAACGGACAAGAAGGTGGGGAGAGATCGGGGTGTGCAGGACAGCAGAGGACGGGGCTGGGGGGAAGGCAGGCTGGAGGAAGGAGCGGGATTGAGGGCGGGTGGGGAGCGACTGGTGGGGGGGAAGGGGGAGCTGGGAGCGGGGTCAGGGGGGAGTCCGGCTGGGGAGGGAAGGCAGAGGATGGGAAAGTAGGGTAGGGTAGGTGGGGTAGAGAACGAGAGAGGGGCGGCCGTAGGGGGGGAGGGAGGGGAGGGCTAGGGGGGAGAGGGAGGGGGGGGGTTTGGGGGGGGGAGGGTGTAGGGGGTGGGGGAGGGGTGGAAGGGAGGGTAGAAAGGAGAAATACACAGAAATACAACACAACAGAAACGCAGGAGAAAAGAAACGCAGAGAAAAAGAAATATAGGGCCCCGGCCGGCAGCAACCTCCCTCACCCAACGCCGAGGAGCAAATGGCTCTGCCGTGCCCTCCCCGCGCCTTAAATCCCCCAAGGCCCCGCCCCGCGCAGCCGCACTGGGGTCCCTCACACCTGTGCAGGCCCCGCCCCTCGCACCTGTGCCGGCCCCGCCCCTCGCACCTGTGCCGGCCCCGCCCCCAGGGCCCCGCCTCCCCCCCGCCCCCCGCCCGCCCATAAATCCCGGCGGATCGGCGCCTGTCCCGTTTTCTGCGCGGGATGCTCATCCCGGGAGGCGGCGGGAGCGTCGGTCGGAGCGCTGTGCGGAGATCCGGATCGGGGGCTGCTGCTGGTGCTGCGCGGGGTCCACGGCGCTCGGCTGGGACCGGGACGGGGATGGGGATTTAGGCCTGGGAATTCGTATCCTGGTCCTGCCGGTATTTCTTGTGGAAGCTGGGCCGAGCTGCTTCTTTCTCGGCGGGCAGCGTATGGGTGCCAAGGCCAGAGAATCGAGGTAGGATTGGGGCTGGGATCGGGACCACTATCGCTGCGGTCGGGAAAAGCCGCTCCGGGACAGGCGCTGCCGCTCCGGTTGCGGCCAGTGCGGGGCTGGGTCTCGCCGGGGCTCCAGGCACGCTCCGGCTGCGGCGGCAGGGAGCCGGTGCCGTGCCGCTGCCATGGCTGCCAGGAGGACGACGCTTCCCCGGAGCAGCCTCTGGATCACGGCTGGCAGCGGGAAGGACACCGAGACCGCCCGTACCGGCCCCGGGACCCCATGGGCATCGCCGCTCGCTCAGCGCCGCCCGCCCCTCGGGGCGCCCCCTGGCGGACACGGCGCCGCCCCGCAGCCCCCCCGGCCCGGTAACGCCACGAGCGCCGCGCTCCCCTACGAGCCCCAGCGCCCGCAGCCCCTGCTCCGTGCCCGCAGCCCCTGCTGGGGGCTGCAGCTTCCCAGCCACGAGCAGCCGCTCTGGGACGGCCGCTGGGGCCGAGGCGTTGCTGCTCCCGCTGCCATTGTGCCTGGGGTGGGACCGGAGCCCCAGGGAAACGCTAGGAAAAACCCCATGGGTTAAAAAACCACTGCAAACGATTTGTTCTTTATTTCCAGAGCCGTGAGAATCATCAAGTCAAATGCTGAGAAGTGACTGGCCCAGCTGTGCATCAAACCCAGAATTTTGGCCTTCTCAGCACCCTGCTCCAAACACCTGGGCCAATCCCAGGGCTGTTCCAAAGGCCCTGTGTGGGATGGCAATGACTGCTGCCACTAAGAGAACTCCTCTGCAAATGCAGCTCCTTCCCTTCTGCTACTGCTGCTTTGCACAGCAGCCCCTGCAATGGCTGTGGGGCAGAACTGGCTGGCACTCAACATGGCAGCACCAAACTCTTCCCCATAGCCCTGATTGTTCTGCCCTTGCCAGGATTTCCCCAGCAGCTGTAAATGTGCTCCCACAATGTCCCTTTGTTTCCCCAGGAAGAAGCCAACAAGACAAGCCCTGAGGGTTACCTTGCTCCGTGGCCAAAGCTCTTCTGGAGAGTGCCGGGGGGCGTTGCCTGCAGGTGAGTGTTGCCAGCTCCAAACCATGCTGGCTGCTGAGGCCAGGGCTGTTTTTCTGGCCCAGGGGCCTCGGTGTCTCCTGCTGGCTGCCAGCCATGCTCCTTGGTGTTCCCTGGCTGTGTCCCAGCTGGCTGGGAGCGCAGGGCAGGAGGAGGCCAGGAGCTCCTGAAAGGCAGCAGCACCTTGTGTCTTTGGCATCTGCAGGGGAGGAGCTGTGCCTGCACCGTGGCTCCTGGGCCAGAGGCTGCTCTGCCCAGGCCCCTGGAAATGCTTCAGCCAGGACAGAGACCACCAGCAGCCCAGCAGGACCCCAAGGAGCAGCTGGCATTGCTGGGAATGGAGGCACGGGCCCTTTGCAGAGGGGCTCAGCAGCAACTCCTGGCTCAGAGCTCCCACACAGCTGCCAGCTGTGGCCCAGCCACCCCAAATCCCTTCTCTCCTCCCCAGCCTGAGGCCATCGGCCATCAGCAGCATCAAAGCCAAGGCCATCTTCCCCCACAGATGTTCAATCCCAGGCAGCAGCCCTCAGAGGTACCTGAAAATCAGTGGGATGGAGTTCAGAGTTTTCCAGGGATCCAGCTGGAAGTGGAGAAGTGATGAAAAGCTTTCCCAGGTAGGTGCCACAGGAGGTGTGCTGAAGACAAAGCTGTGCATCCCTTTCCTGAGAGAAAAGAATTTGTAGAGGCCCCTGCTGAGGCTCTGAAAGGAGCTGAGCTTCTGCAGGGAGAGATGTCCCCCCCTGGGCACAGGGGCTGCCTCAGCTCAGGCTGGGAGCACATCTGGCCACTGCCTTCTCCTGCTCTAAACCATCCACTGGATCTTCTCCATCCTGGAGCTCAGGGGGGTGAAATGGGCTCCATTCCAGGCAGCTCTGGCCAGTGAGCCCAGGGACACCATTGGGCTGAGGGTTCTCAACAGCCACTTCTATGGAATAGAACCCTGGCCTTGGCCCTGTGCTGCTGAGCTTCCTTGGAAGCTCTGCTGGCTCCTGACACAGCTGCTGTCCAAGGCAGCAGCTCTGCATGGGAATGCCCACACTCCATGGGGCACTGGGAGGTTACTGCAGCGGGAATGGAGCAGGGAATTTGGGGCTATGGGTAGAATTCATCAGAACTGGCACAGCTGACAGGGAACCCCAAATCTGGGCACCACACAGAGAACAATCTTTGTCCTGCCCTGTCAGCTCCAACCCCTGGGCTGAGAAGTTTTGGGAATTAAATGGATGGAATGATACAAACCACAGCAAGTGGCATCACCCAGAGGGACAATCCAGGTCCCAGACAATTGCTCCACAATCCACTATGGGGGAAAACACCCTGTGCCTGCCAGGAGCTCTGACTCTGCTTCTCTACCAGCTCCTGAGCAGTGTCAGGGCCACCATGAGGGCCTTAAAATCCAAACAAACCCCCTATCCCACACAGTGAATAATCCAAATAAAGAAATGCATTCTTGTCATCAAATCTCCAAACTGTGTCAAGAGCTCTGCCAACAAGTTAATGGGATTCCCAAGAATCTCATTAATGCTCTTGGTTTCAGTTGTATGTATTTTTAATCTCTCAGTGGGCAGCCTGTACATCTTATCCTGGGATTTAGAGGCTGAGCAGGGCTGGCTTTGGGTTGACCCCCACCTCTGGCCCCAGCCTGTGCAAACACACCTTGTGCCAGGCTGGGTGAACTCCTCACCTCAGCGTTTCCCTCCTAAATATCCCCTCCTTATCTCTCTGGAGATTCACTGACATTTTGCCTGAACCATGCACTCCTCACCTCCATGTGGCCTCCAAGTGTCCATTCTGTTCCTCACAGGTGCCCTGGTGCCACCGTGTTGGTCCCTTGGCCTTTCTCCAGCCCGAGGCTGCTCCTCTGCTCGCTCTCTGCAGTCTCATCCCACAGGGATCCTCTTCTCCCTTCCCTGCTGGCTGCTGCCAAGGAAGGAGGCCACAGGGAGTCTCCAGTGCTGCCCCCTCAGCCCTGGAGAGTCCTGGCTGTGGGCCCGAGGGGCCTGGGATTTCCCAGGGAAATTGTCTGCTGGTCTCCCTTCCATGACCTCAGCAATTCCCTCCAAAATGCCACCTCACTGCCCCTGACATCCCCTCACATTCCATTGCCCTACACAAACAGTTCTTGGATCCCCTCTAGATCACACCAGGTTTTCAGCCACATGAATGGCATCACCTGTGCCCACTGCTTGTTATTCACCCAACCAAAATCAAGAGCAAATGTTGGTTGGGCTTTAATAACAACTTGAAAGAACTTTACAGCACAATAAATCACTTTTTTCTTCTGTGGGTTTTTTTTCCCTTCAGCTGCTGGGCTTCCCTGTGAGGATGTGTGCTGAGCTCTGGGTGGAGGGGACTGTCAGGCTCAATGGCTGTGGGTTTGTGTTCTTCTCCCTGGGCATCAGCCATTGCCCCAATCCCTTTGCCCAGGCTGTTCCCTGTGCCTGTGCTCAGGCTGGGGCAGCACAGGCAGACGCAGCTCTCAGCACTCCCTGCTCCAAACACAGCTCTGGCCTCCGCTGCAATCTGGCTCTGCTGGGAGGTTTGCTCCTAGAGAAATCCAAGAATTGCTCATGGCAATGTGGAGAATCAATCTCCACAAAGGGAGGTAAGGAATAAAATCCTGCTCTGGGAGCCCTTGGGATCTGCAGGGCTGCTGAGGGAAGGGGACATTCCCTGCCTGCAGTGCACACAGCCCCACCTGCAGCAGCCAGCCCAGCCTGCCAGCTGGGCTCTGCCAGCCCCTCTCTGAGCACCCTCCCTGTGCTGCTCCCTCTCGGTGCCTTTGGCAATCCCAGCCTGAGCCTGAGCAGCCCAAAGCTCTGGCTGGCAGCCCAGGGACAAAGGGACGCTCCCAGGGATGGGGCACATTCCCAGCAAACGCTCCCAGCAGGGCCCAGAGGCACCCCTGGAGCTCCTGGCTGGGGCTGGCAGGAGGGCACAGCCCCCAGCTGGGCTGGCAGTGGCAGTGACAGCAGCCAAGTGCCACGCTCTGGTGGCACAGCACAGACACCCAGGCCAGCACTGCCCGTGGGAGGGGCACAATGAATGCTGCTCCCTGTGCTGCCCCATGCCAGCAGGAAAGCTCCAGGGGCATGGAAACTCCTGCCCCTTCCCCCCAGCCCAGATGGGCTCTCCTCAGTTCCCAACACCCAGTTCTCACCTCCAGCCTGCTCCCGGGGCTGCTGCCACGTTCCTGACAAGGTGCCAAAGGCCCCAGGGCACAGGGCTCCCTCTGTGTCTCAGGGCTTGGGCACGGCAGGGACCAGGCTGCTCCAGCAAGGACAGCCTGGAAGCAGAGCAGATGTCCCAGGGCTGGCAACGGGCTGGGGACAGCAGTTCTGAAACCCAGAGTGCTGAAAACAGCCCCCAAAGTGTTCTATGGTCACACCTTGAACATGGCTCCAAAGGGCAGCAGCTCTGGTGCCAGAGCAGCACCTGCACCATTCCCTGTGCCAGCCCTGGCTCACTGAAAAACAAAACAAATCAACCACACCCAGGCCTTGTTTGCACAATTCCTGATCCAAACCCTCACCTTTCCTGCCCAGCACTGAGGCAAATCTGACACAGCATTGAGAAGTGGCCTTTGCTGAGAGCAGCCATCATCCCAGTCCTCCAGCCTTGGCAAGATTGTGCAGTGAATGGACCTCAGCTCTACTCCTAAACCTCAATTTCTGTCAGTTTTTGTTAGAAAGATACTGGACAGGAAATCATGCAGCAGAATTTGCAAATTGCACAAGGAATAACAAGGCCCAGAGCAAAGCCAACCACCCCCATCACTGCTGCACCCCAGTTCTGGGAGAAATGCTGATCTCATTTCTAAATACTGCCCTTCCCTCCCACTCAGTCCTTCCCTGCACATCCCTGCAGAGCATGGACTCCATCTTTTGCTGCCAACAGCTCCTCTCCAGCCCAGAGCCCACTGCTCAAAGACACAAACTGAGCAAGCCTAAGGCAATGTTCCCAGCAGCAGATGCAATTCCTGAACTCCCTTTTCCCTGGATTCTGAGCCCTTGCAGGAAACTCAGCTCAGCCCAGAGTCTGTTCTGCTTTCCCAGAGGGAAATACAGCCTGATGGGCCCCAGCTCTGGCACCACATTGCCCTTGTTCCTGCTGCCCTGGAAAGGCACAGGCAAAGCCAGTCCCTCAGAGCCCATCCCTGGGCCCCAGGAGAGCTGGAGCTGCTCCCAGATGCCAGGGCCCTGCAGGGCTGTGCTGACACGAGCACAGGCTGACCCCTGTGCCCAGCACCACCCCTCACTCTGCTCCCACGGCTCCCAAATGCTGCCAGCCCTGCCCCTGCCCCTGTGCCAGGGCCGTGCCTGCCCCCAGCCCCAGCAGAGGCTGTCACCCAGCCCTGCAGCGGCTGCCAGCCCTGGCAGAGCTGGGCATGCACTGAGAGCTCCCCAAGGAAGGCCCAGAGCAGCCCTGGGCTGCACAGACAATGCCCAAGCTGCCCTCAGGGCACAGCCAGCACCACAGCTCCAGCAGCCCCAGGGAACTCTGGCACTGCCTCTGCACCTCTGCCCTTCTCCAGCAGGCACAGCTGGGGCTGGGCTGGCAGCAATGGCATTGCCATGGCAGCTCATGCCAGCAGAGAGGAAAAGGGGAGCCCTGTGTCCCTCTGACTCACCCCACAGCGTGGGCAGGACCAGAGCCCTCCAGCGCAGAGCCCTGCTGCTGAAGCCTCTTGCCTTTGGCTGCTCCAACACCAAAGCTTCGGGCAAACATGGGAGGAGTTGGATGATTTTTCCTGCCCTGAAAGAGAGGAGAAAAGAAAATTAAGTCCACTGTGGAAGTCCAAGGATCCCAGCTCTCCTAGCTCTGCTCTGCTGGCTCACTATGGGGTTTTACCCAGGAGAGGTGACACCAATTCAAACACAAACGTGTCCTTTGCCAGCACTTTTATTCCTGACTATTTCAGACAATGAAAGGATGCTCATTTTTCATCTTGCATTCTCTGCCTCATTTGAACAGAACCATTTTTATCCCAGAGCCCACGTGGCAGCCATTCCATCCTTTCCCATTGGACTTGGCACAAAGGAAGGGACACCCGGGATGCTGCACCACAAGAAATCCCAAAGAGAATCCCCTCCAAAACCTCGCAGGGAAAGGGTTTTTGCTTTTGGGACACAAGAAAGGCCTTGGGCCATTTGCACCCACATGGAAAGCCCACACTGAGCACTTGCTTTTAAAGATGTTGCACTTGAAGTTACAGACATGGAATTGCTCTGGGATTTGGCATTTCCTGCACCCACACAAACACATTCAAGGAATTAAGCGCAGAGTCCTGAAGTTTGGTTATTCCAGTGCTGTTTTGGTAGTGCCACTTGACACACCAAAATCCACAGCAACACTTCAAAAAATGCAAAGCAACTTTCACCCCCACAGCCCCCTTCCTTTCCATTTTGCAGTTTTGGGCTCCTCTTAAGAACAGCTTAAAGAAAAGAAGAGAAAAGGCCAGGACCTGCTCCCAGCCAGTGCCCCAGCCACCTGTTTGCCAGAGATTCTCCTTACAGCTGATGGCTTTTCTAAGAAAGCTCCAGCTCAGCCTTATCACAATCCCCTGGCAGCCCTCACCACGAGCCCCAAAGGCCAGGGCACATCTGTGTGCTGCCTCAGGAAGCTCAGGGGCTCTCTGGGGGACAAAACCTGGTTTGGGCCCAGAGCTGACTCTGCTCCCTGCTGGCTGAACTGTGCAGCTGTGGGATGCAGCTGGGTGCTGCAGGGCAGAGTGTGTCACCCTCTGTGCCAGCCAGGCTCCAAAGGCAGCCCTTGGTGCCCCAGCAGCGCTGCTGGAAGCGCTGGCAGCGCTTGGCACAGATGGGATGGAGCCTTCCCACAGCTCTGTGCCCTGGCACCGAGGCTGGCACAGCAGAGAGGCTGATGGCAGCAGAACAAACCCAGCTGGCTTTCCATGGGCACTGATGGGACTGAGGGCCCCAGGCCAGAGCTGCTCCCTGCCCAGCCCAGGAGCTCCCAGTGCTGCTGCAGGGCACGGGCTCTGAGGGAACCCTGCAGCTGGGACAGGAACGCAGCAGCGACAATTCCCAGGCACAAAGAGATCCCCACCTGCTCCAGCAACTGAACCTCTGGGGCTCAGCCCCACGGGCTGTCCCTGCTCCAGGCAGGAGGAGCCACACAGCCCCCGAGGCTGGGCTCACCCCCTGCCCTGCCAGCAGGAAACAAGGGCTTCATGAAGCTCTGGGGACACCTTCTGTCCCCAGAGGGCTCTGACACAACATCCAGCAGTGTGGATCTTTATTAAAGACACCTCGGACCTATCCTTGCCACACACTCGCCTTTGTTATTGCCTCACAGTCTCTGCTTTAAAATATTTTGCTATTACAAGTGTTTAAACAAGACTGACCGTGAGCCCTGCACCCTTGCCGTGCTCCAAGCCCGAAGGCAGAGCTGGATATCCTCACACTCATCCAGCCTGAGGGAGCTGCTGCAGCATTTAAAACATTTACAAACCACCCCTGCCCTGAGGCTGTGCAGCCCTGGGAGGTGCCTGGGTGCCAGCCCAGCATTAGAGATGGGACATCAGGAGAGCGAGCAGACAACGCCCACTGCAGCCTCTGTACTCTCAGCGCTGCAGCTGCACGATCCTCACTGCTCAGCGACTCTCAGCTCTGATTCCAGGACTCCCGCCAGGAAACTGAGGGCCCTTTCCAGATGCAAATCCCCACAGAGCCACTGCTCTCCTCTCCACCCACCCTCCTGCTCCACCTTTTACCCCTTTGGTAGCCACCACCCCACCCAGGACACAGAGGAGGCTCTCGGGTGCCAACTGAGACCCAAATCGATCCAGGTGCCTCAGGAAATAAATACAAACCAACTCCTCCCTTCTAGGCTAACAAAATGTCCTGGTGCCCAGTTCCTGTTTCCTAAGGCAAAACCCACGGATCAGGGGAAAATGGCAAGTCCCAAACCCAACCAAACCCGGTTTGGCATCGGTTTCCATCAGGACCGTTCAGGTTTCCCAGTGCCCCTCAGCTGCAGCCACAGGAGCAGCTTCTCTCTGGGACCCAGGGGGGTGGGCACAGGGACACCCATCCCGCTGCTTCCCGGCAAACAGAGCTCAGCCCAGCCCAGAATGGAACAGAACAAATGCAGTTCTTGCCCTTGCCATTTATGTCTGAGCTCTGGCACGCTGTTATTGAGCACAAAACTCCCAAGAGGGGACAGTCTGTAACTACTGCTCTGGATCAAGGATCATCTGTCAGTTCGTGTATGCACTGCACAGCTTTCATAAACAGCACTGTAACAGACACTAGTTTAGACTGTAATACTATAATAGAGACTGTGAAATGTTCAAATGCTTTTACACGTAAGGAACTCAGAAAATGGTCTCAGATAATGAGGTGATTTCCCACAGCTGGGGACAATCTTATCTGAAACACAAGATAACAGAAACAGAAACCAGAGCACTGAAAAAAAAAAGGAAAAATTTACTGACCCTCGTTATCAAATAACGAGGGAGTGAAAATAAAACAGGATGGCACCACAGGAAGAAATAAAGTATATTGGTTTAATCCACAAGATGGCGCGAAGGTTCCAACCAAGCAAAAGAACATCTAAACTGAAAAGGACTCTTGGAATATGTATAAACTCTAATGAATATGCACACCCCACTGCAATGGAACAGAATCTAGAGAACACGGTTTAAGGGAACCGGGTGCTCCTGGCAAACAGCCAAGCACCCCAGCGCTGCCTTTTATCCCTTAACAAACGTGTAAAAATTCTAGAGAGTGAACTCTGTTTCTCACCCAATAAAACGCTGTTCCCGCAGCTGGGACGAGCCCCAGCTTTATTCCACGGCACACGATCCCAGAGAGCCGCAAGGCCCGGGACAGAGCCGTGCCACCCGCAGCGGGTCCCACGCAGCAGCGCCCAAAGCAGCCCCGGCCCCGGTGCCCCCGGCCCAGCTCCCTCCCCTCCGGCCGCTCACCTGAGGGCACCGCCCGCTGCCTCCCGGCGCTGCTGCCGAGCCGAGGGCATTGTCCCCGCTCCTGGCCCAAAGGCCGCGTTCTGCGCTGCAGGGCGCGCTCCGGGGGACGCGGGGGCGGGCAGGGACAGGGTGAGCTGGGCTGAGGCGGCTGTCCCAGCGCTCTGTCCCCTCCCGGGGCTCAGGCCGGGGAGCGGGGCCCTGCCAGCGGCCGCCATTGCAGCGCGGAGCAGAGTCAGGTAGGGCCGGGGACAGCCGAGTGTGGCCGAGTGGAGCCGGCGACAGCCAAGTGCGGCCGAGTGGAGCCGACAACAGCTGAGTGTGGCCGACGACAGCCGAGTGTGGCCGACAACAGCCGAGCCTACCCGAACGGCCGACTCTGGCCGCGATTTGCCGAATCCATCCGAGCTTAGCTGAGGTGAACTGAACGGAACGCGACGGAACCGCGTTCAGCCCAACCAAACTAGATAAGCCCGACCGAACTAGATAAGCCCGACCGAACTAGATAAGCCGAACCCACCTGAACATTACGGCGTCGCTCACTCACCCATCTCTCAGTGTGGGCAGGCACCCTCAGCTCCAAGGAGCCGTGCAGAGCGAGCGTTCCGTCCCTTGGGAAGCACGGAGTGATCAGCCCCAGGGACAGGAAAGTACAGACAAATGCCATGGTCAGCCCTGAGGATTCAGGAGGATTCCGAGCCAGTGGCCCAGAACCTGCCACAATTCTATCTACAATTGCAATGTAATTACGGTGGGACAGTGCAAGGCTGGAGTTCAGAGAGCTCGGCCGTTCCACCGGGGCTGGGGACATGACTGAGGGGGTTTTGTGTCAGTCTGATGGGCCTGAGCAGCATCGAGAACCACAAGGAAATTTTACAGAAATGTTTTGAGATGGACTGCCCCAAAAACTTGGGCTGCTTCTAGGGGGACAAAAGATTGAAAAAGCTTTCTGTTGAATTCCTGTCAGAAAGTCCAGACCCACTGGTTCAGCTATGGAAGGGATGGATATGATGCATCACAGAAAGAGACAAAAGCAGAAATGTTAAAAGGTCTATCTCCCATCCTTCCCCAAGACTGTTGGATCAGTCTTTTTTAAGTGCTCTCTAATCTGATGTTTCTAACTCCCTCTGTCTTCTGCCATCTCTACCTGTTTCTACTTTACTCCAATTCTCTCCACCTGTTTTCCTATGTTTCTCTCCCCCCTATTGCTCTACCCACCTACCTCTCTCCCTTCTCTTCCTCCATTTCTCTCTCTCCCTCTCTCTATCCCTCTCCATCCCTTTATCTCCCCCATTTCTCCCTCTCTCCATCCCCCTCTCTCCATTTCTCTCTCTCTCTCTTAATTTCAGTTCCACGTGTCCAGAAGGAACTGTGCTCCTCCCCAAGGCCTGTACTATGTGGAGTTACACAGCGCTCTGAACTGTGTGCTGTAATACAGAAGACTGTTACAAACACCAGGGTAGACCATAGCTAAGGGTGTCATCACAGCACTTCCATGGGATGGAAAAGCCATAGGAAGAAATTGCTGAGTGTTATGCAAAGAGACCAATGTCATGCCCAAGATGTCTTCATACATCAGCAGCACTGGTCAGACAGGGGTCATGCATCTCCCCTCACTGGCACCAGGAAAAAAAAAAAGAAACTGAGCAAACCCACCTTTGTATCGAGAGCCTTTTTAATGCTGATTCGTCTCTGAATTCTAGCTTCTCCTCTTTCAATCTGAGCCATGATCTTCTCTATGTCTTGGAGTTCACTGCATCTTTCCCAGAACACAGCTAAGAAAAGAACAACTTCTTAGTATCTTATCATGCATTGTAAAAGTCAGAGGTTTAACCTTAAAAAAAGGATGTTAGCTGTTCCTTCCTTTTACCAGAGCTTACTGCTGTGTAACAACAGACATGCCTTGAGCTGGTAAGAAACCTTCCCTTCCAGCTACCATGTGCTGCAGTAGTACAAATGCTGTTTTGAAGAGGGTAGATATAGGAATCTTCAGTTTAAGTGAGGTACAATACAGGCCAGTAAGACTTTTGTGTGTCAGTCTCCTCAAAGGAAACAAAGCTTCTTCAAATGAAAACAGATGTAACAGAATACAGTTTTATCAATAGAAGCAAGAGGGCAACTGAGTGCCCAAAGACAAGCAAGTGCCTGAAAGACCATTAGGTGTTTAAATAAGGGGTTTTTGTACAAGATTTTTGCACATTTTCAACTTGCTCTGTACCTTTAGAAATGTAATGCCAGGACTTTGCAGCTACACTACAGTGGAAAAAAATCTCTTCTAATGCGAGGTTAAGACTCAGGTTACCAGTGGTGGCTGTAGGTTCAATCGTGATGTATTTACTGAGTTCTGCTCTTGAGGAGGAGGTAAAGGTTAACTTCTCATTAATGAATACAAGGAAAAGGGAAATCTCTTCAGCTAAGCAGTGTTTCTCAGCATTTCCCTTTGCAAAAATTAACAAGAACTGAAGACAGTGCTACCCAGTTAGATTCAGGATACAGTGAAGTGGCTCAGCAGGAGTTTAGGTGTGCATTTTAGTACAGCCTTAGTTGTGCAGGCGGTAATGATGGTAAAAGACAGAGCAGCAGATCCAAAATACATCAATATAATTCTACCCCAAAAATCTTAGAACAGCAGTGTAAGAAATTCTCAGCAGTAGGATGTTACCATGTTCTCAGGCAGTTCAAATGAGCCAAGCAGAGTTAGATACTCTCAGAGCTGAGTACAGAATTAAGTTACCTGAATACTCAATGACTTCCTCTGGGGTTTTTCCTTCGACTTCTCGTGCTATATTTTCAATGTCATCACAGCCCCACTTCTCATTGGCTTTGAGGAACTGGTTGAAATCTCTCTTATTCCAGTTAGTGAAGCCCTATACAGCAATCAAGAGGAAACATTGCACAGAGGTTCAGGATTTGTCCATCTCCGAATTTGATTCAACCGGTTTCTTGAAATTGCCTGTAACACTTCCATCATTCCACAGTGTTAAACCTTTTCTTTCTCTGCAGTTTAATTTAGTAGAACTCTTTTTATACTGCAGTCACTGTAGTCTCTCTATTTAAATACTGCAAAATGACTAGCACTAGTTCTTTATTTACCTAGTAATTTCTGGTAAGTTTTCAGCTGAAAAATTAATCCCTCCTCCTAATAGTCTCTCTGTGGGATTACTTTCTAAGGAAAAAAAATTGCTCAAGTGAAAGTAGTGTAATGGCTTTTGTTTTGTCAAAAAGGCCCCCCAAGTGCCTCACAGACACCCTCAGCCATTGCATCATTGCAGTGACCACTGCACGGTCACTCTCCCTCAGAAGGACTAAAGCCACCTTGTGATGGTGATTTTCAGCAGAGACACAAGTAGCACTGCTGAAGTCATGAGCTAAAGTAGGTTCATTTCATATTACCAGTAGCTTTTACAAGTAGTGGGAAGTAGCAAGTTCTGCCAGCCATGTTGTGATTTAGCCACAGCTTACTGGACTGTACTGATTCCTGACCTCTGTGATTCTGGTGTCTCCACAGTGAGCTGTTGCAGCTCATTACTACGCAAGCAAGAAATCCTGTCCTGTAATTCCGATCCCCTGCCAAAATACAACGTGTAAATAAAATATCCAAATAAGGCATATCAAGCATTCACCTGGTTTTAAATTATTTAAATATACAGGCTTCCTAATTATATACTTATTCAGCTCACACCCTCTTTTAGTGAGGGGAACTATCCACTACCAGATGTGGTTTAGGAAAACTGACTGTTCAGACCCCAGGATTCACTTCCATAAGGGTGTGAAACTGAGGCAGAATATGTGCATTAAATCATGTGGAATGCAGCACACCCAGCTCTGCAGCCATTCTGCAAGGTTTCATGGAAAGACATCACAGTCTATAGTGAATGCCAGACTAGGATTCAGGAGAATCCTTGGTGCACATTCCTCAAAGATATCCTATGACATAGGCCTATGACAAACCTAATGCTGGAAACTCTTTTCAGTCTGAACCAAACTGTGCAGATGTGTTAACTACGGCACATGCCGATCAGTGACCAAGAAATGCTCCCATAATGCTGTGAAACACAAAACAAGCTTTGGCTGATTTCAGTCTCACTGAAGACCTGACAATACCCGGGTTAGAAGTTTCTCTTTTTCTTCTAGTTCTTCATCATTAAGAGGTTCAGCCTCATCAATCTTAAGCTGCTCTTCCTTTTGTGCTTGGGCTGCATTTGGGAGATCAGGATTACGAGGTACCTGAAAGGTTTTGCACTTTGTAAAACTGAATTAATTTTTCACAGATAATTACTAATTGTCACCTTTTTGTTAATATAACCTAATAGCTTCTACAGCTGAACATGATTTTATTTCATTTAAATTACTGTGAAAGGCTGGAAAAGTACTTATTCTCCTACTGTTGCATTAAACTGTTCCATTGCAAGAATTTAGAGAATAACACAGAAGGGACTGGACCTTAAAGATCACCTCTTTTCCAAGCCCCTGCTATGGGCAGGGCCACCTTCTGCTTAGACAAGGATGCTCAAAGGCTCGTCCAACGTGGCCTTGAACACTTCCAAGCAAGTGGAATGTGGGTCATCCACAGCTTCTCTGGGCAAATTGTGCCAGTGCCTCACCACACTCACAGTGAAGAATTTCCTTCCAATATCCAACCCAAACCTGCCCTCTGTCAGTTTAAAGCTGCTCCCTTGTAAAAAGTCCCTTTTCAGCTTTCCTGCAAGCCCCCTCTAGGTACTGAAAGGCTGCAATTTGGTTGCTCCAGAGCCTTTGCTTCTCCAGACTGAACAATCCCAACTCTCAGCCTTTCCTCCTAAGAGAGGTGCTCCAGCCCTCTGGTCAAGGAAATTCTTCAGTTACCTTGTAACCAATTGTTTTCCTGTCGTAGAGAATCTCTTTTTCCAACAGTTCAAACAGGCGAGGAGGAAAGAACTGGAAGTCCTGTACATTTGGCTGTTTTGGAGGCCGTGGAGCCTGAAACACAAAGCTTGCATTTGCTCCCTTTCACATCCAGAATCTGCTTGCTTGTAAGAAGTAATTTAAGTTTATGAGCAAACAAAAAGCATTATTGTTACAAAAATGCACTGTCTTAACTTGGGGGGAAAAAAGTCACACCATGCAAGACACACCAACCACCACAAAGAATTCTAAAAGTAAAAGAGCAGTGAGAGAAGGGGAAGAGAGGTCTTTTGGGAGGAGGTGGCTGGTGAAAAAGTCACACGTGTTTAAAGCATTAATCTTCCACAGGAAAATTTACAGCTGCTTAAATAAGAACTAGAAAAAACTTGATCTTAGCCTCCCTAACGTCTTACAAGTTTCATACTGTTCTTATTTTTTCTCACAGAAGTTTGTCTCAAGTCTTTTGGAAATTTTTTCTAAATTTAGATAGTCCCTCCACTTTATAAAAGTGAACAGAGCAGTTTTTATGACTCAAGACCTATTTGTTGCTTAGAGCTTCAGCCATTTACCATACATATTGAAAAAATTTATTTCTTTTGATTAGTCAACTCACCTTGGGTGCTTTTGGTTCACTGACTCGAAGAGCCTCTCTGAAGTAAGCATCCACAGCATAATTGGCTTTTCTTTCTCTTTTAGGTGGTTCAATCCACTCTGTAAATGCCAACTATAAAAACAAAACCCATCACCCCCAAAACCAAAAATTAAGTCTTGCAAGATCATGAGACCAGCTACAAGTTTTATGTAAAATTAGATCTACATCTACTTCATTATAAGTGTTATAAGTGTTATTTAAACTATTTTCATAGATGACACTGTATTTTACCCAATACCTCTTAAATAAGTATGACTAAAACATGCAATTCAGTGCATTCCTCCAAAAGAAACTTAAAACATTACCTTCTGTTTTTCTCTGTAGTCTTCCCCTTCAAAATTATACACGCTAGATTCAGTATCCATAGTAAAATTCCTAAGGGAGCTTTCACCCATCTTTGAAAGTTTTTCGTTCATTTCCGCAGTCTTGGACAGGGGATACAGAAAAGAATAGTAGCCATTTGGATGGTACTTCATTATTTAACATCTCATTCCCAGATAGAACGGGAGCCATTTTGGAAGGCACGTCATTATTAAACACCTCATTCCAGAAAGGAGCCACTCTGAAAGGTACTTCATTTTAAAACATCCCATTGCCAGAAAGAAGAGGAGCCATTCTAGAAGGTACTTGACTATAAAACATCTTATTGACAACATCAGAAAAAACAGACACGATTGAGTAACACAAAAACCCTCTACAGCAAAAACCCCTTTTCTCTCCAGCTTGGAACCAAGTTATCATCCAGAGACTCACTATCTTGCCATCACATTCAAATCTACAGGTGAGCTTCCCCTTTACAAACCTTCTCACCCTTCTTTGCCCCTCTTTCCAAAATGTGATCAATATCTTCATCTGTAATCTCACTATCCTTTGAAGCAAACACGTGTGTTGCTCCATGTCTGATCATTTGCAGCATTTCATCCTTTCCAAGTTTATTCAGGTTTTGATCCACCAATCTTCCTAAAGATAAAAATGCTTGAGGATAGCAACTCACTAAAGAGTTTATGTTATGGAAGGAGCAATACAGGATTTTCTCCCCCTTATATTTCCACATACAAACTACATATTACTGATTCCAAGCAAGTCAACTAAGGTTACCTTACTTTTCTCTGTCTATTAGAAAAAGGAAAGGCATTCATTTAAATTTAAAGTGAAAGAAGAAACTGAGTGCTTTAAAAAGTCAAATCTGACTATATCCCACTAGGCAGGTAAGCAAAAAGTTAGTGAGGAAATGCCTACTCCTACAGTAAAACAAATTTCCAAGTGGATGAGGCCTTTGCACATGAACTCCCTTCAGAGTTCAGATGAGGCAAAAGCAACACTCCCACTGGTTCTTACTGGCTGATTCCACCATGATTTACAATGGGAGAAGAAGGGAATTTCATCCTAGATCCGGAGTGCCTTCATATAATACTTGCCTTGCTGGATGACTATGGAATCCAGGCGCAGTTTCATTTCTGCACGCTCCACTATCCTTTCCTCCACGGTATTGTCTGTAATAAACCTGAACACACGGACAGTCTTGGTCTGCCCAATTCTGTGCGCTCGATCCTGCCCAAAACAGTAACAAAAAAGTCAGCACTTGCCTTCCAGCATGACTACATAATGAGGTTTAAGATTTTCATTATTTACAGCACACAAATTTACAAAACAGAACAGCACAGGTTACTAAAATGTTTACAGCTATCCATGGCTACCCAAGATATTACATTTTTATCTACATTGCAGGTTTGGGTTTTTTTTTTTTCAATAACACTGACAGTGAGTGTGTCTCTATGTGTCATAGCTAAAAAACAGCAGGATTTGGGGTTTTTCATTAAATCACACACAGAGGAGAAGATTTGGATGCTTCTGACCTTAAGCAACCTTCTGTAGAATCAAAGCATGAAGAAATCATCTCTCTGCTGACCAAAAGCTGCCTTTCTCAAAATCCTTCAGTAGTGCCATGAATAGTTCAAGAAAAATACAATAACCCTGCCTCTCCTGACTAGTGAAACATGAACCACTGTGAGAATCAGTATTCTCAACACACACCTGTAGTGGTAGCTGGTACTGCCTCATTTGAGCTATTAGACACCAGTTCCTTCATTCTTTTGAAGTGATTTTTGCTAGAGTACTTGAGACCCACAGGTTAACTGAAATAATTTAAGACATTTCCAAGACTTCTCTCTGAAAGGCCTCATTTGTCAAAAAAAAAAAAACCAAAAAAAACCCCAACCAAAAATCCAAAAATCCACTGGCAGTTTTTAGATAGCTTTGCTTTCTTAGGTGGTCACTAATGTCCTTGACATGTATCCAGGATGGAGATGCATCCACATCTACTTAAAAAAACCCCTAAGGATAGTTACTAAAATGAGATCCTTTCATTACCATCACCATAAAAGCAGTTTTTGAAAACTTTAATTCAACTTTTCTTTATCTCATTTTCAAGATCGCAGGAAAAACAGTGAAAACACATTCACCTCCACTCCCCACAACAGCTTTATAGTTTTGGGATTAACAACCTAGATTTAATTCATTTTTACTTACTCAAGTAGGCTATTTGCATTAAACAATACTATGAGGTGTAGCACACACCCAGCATTTCCCACTACATAAAACACTGTATAACCCAAATGTGACTGAGGACTAATGGTTCCACACAGTGGAAGCTGCACTTGAACTGAAAATTAGTCTTACAAATCCTGCTCCTGTGCTAAAATGGGAAAATACCAATTTATTTTGGAAGTACACATTTCTAGCAAAGTACTGTGAGAAAAAGAAAAACAAAACCCCATAATTTCCATCTGGAATCTTACCATAGCCTGGAGATCTACTTGTGGATTCCAGTCTGAATCAAAGAGAATTACAACATCAGCAGTAGCCAGATCGATTCCAAGACCTCCTGCTCGTGTACTCAACATGAACACAAATTTTGAGCTGTCAGGATCATTGAATGCATTAATGGAAGCCTAAATCAATGAAAAGAATGTATCAGTTAAACAAAATGTTTTACAAGTAGTATTTTTACATAAATACAATCCCTGAAGTTGTAAATACCTGTCGCTCATTGTGAGGAGTTTGTCCATCCAGTCTGCAATATTCGTAATTTCTCCACATACAGTAATCTTCCAAAATATCTAGAACTCTTGTCATCTGCCTGAAGATTAGAACCCTTGAGCCTGTTTGGGTAAAAAGGTTTCTTATGCTTTCACCAAAATGTAAGATTAAACAAACTCTCCAAGTCTGCACTACCAGAAAAGGAAGGAGGGCAATTCCATGTACTAAGAAGAAAAGTCGTTTGAATTTCAGACCCAAACTACAATGCAGGGCTGCAGCTGCTGCTGCCACAGCACATCCATGCCATAGGACACGTTTGTCTTACCCTGATATGTCACTGTCTAATTAATGGCTGGCTTCTCCTTTTCATTTTGTGTTGTACTCCTCAAGAAAAAGTTCCCAGACATGGCAGAGTAAGATGGTAACACAAATATAAAAACATTATCAAGTATAAATAATAAAATTTTGAAGTATTTGATTGTTTTGGATTTAAGATCTCTAGAAATAAAGTGAATTCTTCTTAAGTACTTGTCAGTTTACTGCCAAGAACAACTTAAATAAAAAAAAAAAAGAAAAGGTTCAGTACTTTATGCATATACACTCAGCCATTCCAGTCTACTGGAGAAATTTAAGTAAAACACAGGATATAACAAAGTTTCTACTTCCTTTTGTCCTTTGGACTCAAGGGTTAATACTGAACTCTCTTGTTTAAGATGCTAATTTGATTTGAGACCAGTCCAGTATTAATTACAACACCTCATCAATAAACCTGATATCAGGAAGAAACCAAGATCAAAAAAGCACAGTAACCACTGAATTGCTTGGTTTTCAGTCTTGAGTTATACAGTCACAGCTGCTTGGATGATACCTAGATACAAAGTACAGTTTACTTCTATACTACAGAAGGTTGAGGTTTGGACGTGGTTTTGTTTTCCTGCAAAGTGTCCCCACTCACAAACCTACATCCAACTTCTTTAGCAAAGTTACTACTGTAAGCATACTCAAAAAATAGTGAGCTAAAAATTTATTCCAGTGTCAAAAACTCTGTTGCAAGTGACTTTTACAGTAATCCATTTCAAAGCTCAAATAACTTTAAAACAACTCAAGAGTTCCCCCATGTCTGAGTGTTTATAGAATACACAGAAAAACCTCAGGTACTGTTCAAAATCACATCCAGCAAGAAAGACCAACATTTCACACAGGATTTGACTTGAGCTATGTATGAGGACTCTGAATCTGAAATGGTCCTTCATGGCAAATCAAAGGCGTGGCTAAAATACTACATAATTATATTTCAGATAGCTAAGAAAACTATGAAAGAAAATCTAAAGCCCCAATCAAATGATGTTTTTATGGTGTGAACTTAGCTGCGATGAAAAAGTGGGAAAAAAAAAGAAATCAAAACACTTCAACACAAAAAGCCATAATGGACTATTGATCCAAGCTGGTATCATACTAGAAACCAACAGTAATCCTGGCTAAAGTCCGCTGGGTTTTGCTCAGAATACACAAAAATATTACTGAACCAAAAAACTCTCAAAACCCCAGAAAGGAGATGTATACCTTGTTCTTTCAACTTAGGCAGCAATTTGTCTAGAAGTACCATTTTGCCACTGTTAGTGACCAAGTGCATGTCTGTTGTGTAAGGTGGGCCAGGCTCTGCTCCATCAAAGAGGTACGGGTGATTGCAGCATTTCCGCAGCTGCATCAGGATGTTCAGCAGTCTCATCTTGTCCAGCTTCCCAGCTGAGTTCAGGATATCTATATCCTTCATCAGGATTCGGGTATACCTACAGCACGGAAAGAAAAAAACCCTTCTGTTCACTCTAAAATGAAGCTGGGGGATGACTTACAAGCTGCATCTTTTGCTGGTGCAGAGGGAGGAGGAGGAAAGGTTTGAATACATGTAAGCCAGGAAAAGCCTGTGGGAGACAGAACCTGCCCTCAGCATCATGGCAGCCATGGGACATGGTTTGGGTGTCATTCTTTTGCCTCTGGGCAAGTCAGAAATGTAGCACAGACTCACAGAATCGATTGGGTTGCAAGAGAACTCTGAGATCATCAGTTCCAACCTTAGGCTAAACACCACCATCCACTGGGTGCCACATCCAGCTGTTTCCTCAATACCTCCAGAGATGGTGAATCCACCACCTGTCTGAGCAGTCTATTCCAATGCTTGACAACCCTTTCCATTAAGAGATTCCTCCTGATGCTTGACCTGAACCTCCCTTGGTGTAGTTTGAGGCCATTTCTTCTTGTTCTGTTGCCTGGGAGAAGAGGCTGATGACCCCCTCGGCTGCACCCTCCCATCCAGGAGTCGTGCAGAGCAAAAAGGTTCCTCCTGAACCTCCTCTCCTTTAAGCAAGAAGTTAAGCAAGTTTTCATAAGTCTTTAGGCTACAAATACTGTCTAAAGCTCACCCTTCTCTTCATTTAATCAGGTAAATCTCCCTGACATGCATGGTTCTGTCATAGCAGTGTCAGAAAGAAACAGGAATAAACTGGGAGTATACCAGAGAGAATAAATTGAGTTCTACACAACCTCCAAGTCACAGACAGCACATTCCTTCTGAGCCTGAACCACAGCCCAGTCAAGCACATGCATTAATTACCATTCTCACTGCATTTTGCTGAGGCCCACATAAATTTTAACTTCCTTCTTTGGAGGCAAGCTTTTCTCCACATCAGCCTTGATGCGACGGAGAAGGAATGGTCGTAGCACCTGAAAGAGGTTCACCATTAAATGCATTTTGGAAACTGAAACACTGATCAGGTCAATGGATGAAGCAAAGAGCAGATATTCTCTATCACAGATACATGATCTAGTGTTAGACAATCTGAAAAAAAAAAAGCAACCTATATGGAGAAATTATTTGCTATACATAGGATATACATGTGCTTTATTTGAAAGACTCAAAGATTAGGTCAAAATGATCTTTGACATGGTTCTGTGTCCTTGGACTTAATTTTGCTTGACTGAAAAGTTGTGGAATAATCTCTCTCATCCTAATAGTCTATCATAAGAAGTATTAGAAGAACTGTTTGGGATTTAACTTAGGTAAATGTAACCCTTGTATAAAAGGCAAAAGGACTCACCATAGGAAGGCGCTCCACCAGTTTTTGATCCCCTAGACAGTTGTTGGTATCAAATCACGAATCAAAATCCTGTATCAACAAAATCATTGGTTTATAAGAGGCTTCCTTTCAAGGTACAATAGCATCACAATGGTGAACAAATACAACTCTCATATGGCCAGGAAGTAAAAGAACAAATGACCTTATTTGGCCTATTTTATGAAAAGCTTTATAACAAACATTTCCAACTCAATCTATCACTTATCAGTAACTGACACCACTAACTATACATATCCAGGTCTACTTTCAAATTGGGAAAACCAGCAAAATTAATTTGATTCAGAAACAAAAGACTTACTTCAGCTGAGTTAAAGACATCTGGCAAAAGGAAGTTGAGAAGTGCCCAGAGTTCATGTAATTTTGTATGTAAAATGTTGTATGTAAAATCATGTAAACAAAATTGTTCTGAAGTGGAGTTCCAGTTAATAGCAGTCGGTTGGTAGTCTTGAATTCCCTTACAATTTCTGATAACTGAAGGACAGTGAGACATGTCCAAATATCAAACATATATATTTAAACATTACTAGTCCCTACACCATCAACTAAATAACCCACACAGATCTCTTGCTTAGTGTAAAATAAATTACCTTTGATTTTTCATTTTTAATCCTGTGGGCCTCATCTATAACAAGGTATCTCCAGTTGAACTTTTTGAATACTGACTTCTCTTTGATAAGCATTTCATATGATGTTACACAGACATCCCATTCTCCAGGCAGCAACACATCTCTCACAAAGGCAGCCTAGGTAACAAGGTGACAGCTGGTAACTGAGGCTTTGTCAAATTTAAAGGGAGTTAAGTTCCACTTTTTCCACAGGGAAAAGTCTAAGTACATGATATGATGTCCTCTGCCCTATGCAGGTCCATGATGCTCAATAAATAAGGGGAATTTCCTCAGTCAGAGACATAAAATCAGAGTGTTGCACCTATGCAAGGAGCAAATGATGTTTTGAAAAATGGGGCTCTTACACTGTATTATGTATAACACTTCTCCCCATCGCCGTTCATCCATCCAGATAAAATGGAACCTCTTTCCTCTTCAAATGTCAAATATGTAATAGATATTTGGAAATGGAAAGGATACCTTAGGGTACATGCTAATGTACTTCCTTCAATTAGGTTTTATGATTATGACCTTTATTCCAACAATAATTTAATGTTTTAATTAAATTTGCAACCATTTTCATTGCTGCAAGATGTCCTTCATCTCCCTCTACTGTAATTCAATGGAGTGGTTTTCAATCACAATCAGCAATATCTAACAAGAAATTTTAATACCTCTTTTCAGGAATCTAAAATGGATCTTTCATGTTTTAAAACAAACTTCATACCAGTGCTATGGCAAGGAATAATTCCCACCTCTACTGTAAGCAAATAATACACATTTTCCATTTTGGCAACCAGATGTGGAATATTAAATGTTAGTTACAAAAAGAAAATGAAAAGACTTAAACTCCTTTAAGTAAGAATGAGCAAAGTTGAAAAAATTAAAAATTAAACTAATAATCGCACCTTGGTAAAGAATATCCATTGGTAATTACAATGTCTCTTGACTTATGACATGTTTCTGACTAAACATCAAAATCTGAATGCAGGTTACTGGGTTCAGTCTTCATATATCTTTAACATCTCTGATTTTCAAGAATTCATTTGCTCAGAAAATATCCATTACATTTGAAATAATAATCATATTTGAACACCTTTTGACAATATTGTGATCTGCCCAGCCACAGACATTCAAAGGAGTGACTTACACAATGCAAAAGATTTCTGGAAATAGGTTACAGCAGAATATTACTTGTGCACTTACCAAAAATGCCAAAAATGTTGAAAATAGCATTTATTCTTTTGAAAACATCAGTCTAGCATTTCTTCTTTGCAGCAATTTCTTCCCAAATCCACTCTTCTTGTTTCTGTACAGATGATTTCTTTTCAACCAGGGTTATGTTGCCTACAATAACAGCAACAAGGATGTTCAGGAAAGGGGAAAAAAAACACCAGAAAAAAAATGTACAGAATATTTAATTTGCAAGAAGAAAATAAACTACTGCTTTGCATTCTTTATGTAACAGCAGCAACTCTGCACACATTTGCACAGAAGGGGGAAGCACAGCAGCAGAAACAGGAAAACAGTTAATATTAACTCATCACCTTAGAAAAATAAAAAAATAGACAGTATTTTCCTCTTTCTTGCACATAGATTTAAAATTTCCTGGAAGGACATCCTAGACTTGCACCTCTTCTTTGGGTATTTTACTACAAGTCTACAGCTTGGCCTGCTCATCTTGCCCAATGACATGAGATACATGTGCTGCTTTTGACAGAACAGCGGGACATTTTTCTGAACAAACTCAACCACTGCTCCACTGCTTTGCCTGGCCATGTGCATATTTGGATTATTTTTGTGCCAACAATGCAAAATATTTTTTCCTTAATGACAGGTTTTATTTTTTATTTCTGCTGCCTCTAGTTATGAAATTCTCCAGAGAACCATTTACATGAGACAAAACTGATTCTCAGAAAATATATCAGAAATACCAAAGTAAGGAGAATGCATAATCTAGTGGATGAAAAAGATAAAATACCTTATCTACTTTGTGTCATATTCTGGCAATCAAATTATTGCACTTGCAGTATCCATCTCTGTCAATAGGATGGGTCACTGGCTTCTGCATTAAAAGCTCAGTTTAGCAAAATCATCACTATTTCTCAAAAAAAAAAGTTATGATCTCATTGAAGTCATGTAGGACAAATGAAATCACTGTTTTTTCAGGGAATTATTTGTCTCTCCCTCTTGGCGTGGTGTTGCCCCTTTTGAAGAAATGTATCTTAAATACAGTTTATTTTCTTTCTCTTTAAACTTGCTGTTAAGGCATATGCTTGCATCCCAGACACTCTTCATTAAACATTCCTGTGCTGATGCACAAGCATCATTACTCCCAGAAGAGTGGAGAAGTTTGAACTACCTCAAACATCACAGCAATTAAGGAGATCCACAGCTAGAGGAGATCCAGAAAAGCTTTTCATTTTGAACATCAAGTCTCATTATTCATATGCAACCAGCAAACCAGGTCATTGTTGCATTTATCCAACCAAGTTCTTGTCAAAGGGTGGGAAGGAAACTTGGAAAGGCTGAACTTGGGGCTCAGGAATCTGCTCCCAGCCTGCCTTCTGCTCCAAGTCAAGCTTGAACACCAGACAGCCACCGGTTACCCTTCAAAAGGAAGGTCAAGCTAATTAGTTGAGAGGATCTATAGAAGCATTTTATAACAACCAAATTAATACTAAATGAGTTCACAATGATTCATATTATTCCTGAACAATTAAAAATGACAGGGCCATTATTTTAAGTCTTGGTCCAGTTTACAGCTACCTATCCCACACCAGGAGATGTGCTGCTGAGCTAAAAATACATTTCATCATTGGGAGCAATGAATCTTGGGAGGAGTGGTATTTAAACCATCAGATATTTATGTGCAGCAAAAAGTGAAGCTCAATAAGTTTTCTGCCCTTTGTAGTTTTCTGCCCTTTCTAACAGATAAACTTGAAAATCCTAATCCCAGTCTCTTCTGTATAAGTCTCTTACAACTGAAATTTATTTATTGATTTTTGTTGTTTCTCACCAAACTGGGAATTGTAAAAATTTCATGGTTTGCATTTAAAGTCTGAATACATTGGACTTCATCTCCTAGCCACTGAATCTGGTTTGATAACCAGAGATAATTAGTAGCTTACATATTTAAAACAGAATTAGTGAAATCAGCAATGTAAAAAACATTCACTAGAAATTGATCTATTTTTCAGACAATTTTTTTGTTTTATTTTGGGTCTGCTTGTTCATTTGTTTGTTTGTTCCATAAGGGATAATAGATTTTGTAAGAAATTGAGACCCATATCATATATTTCTCTTCAATGCAACATAACTCAGTAATTCTAAGTTATATTCTATCCATTGCTGGTTCCGACTTTGACAATTTTTTGCAGCTCTGAATAATAATTTTAAATACAATTCTGGTGTCTCTTTCTAAAGAACACCTTTATTCTTTCAGGCAGGTGGAAGGTTAGTGCAGCCTGCCTGAACAGCAGATGGCCAGCAGCAAAGCTTTTCCCTGCTGACATGATTATAAAGGGAGCACACTGCTTTGAAACTGAGTTTGCTACTGCTCATAATCATAATCTACTGATTGATTTATAAAGCTCCACCTGAACATTTGCAGAATTTTACATCAAAGACATTTTTTCTTTCATATAAAAATACAGGAATTATTCTGAAAAAAGCATGATCCTGCAACATAGACCTTCCAAAGCATCCAAAGTCAAATCTCAAATGTTCCTGGTTTCCATCAGTAAAAATTTTTATTTTTCAGTAATATCTATCACGAAGCTGCCATTAGTTTTACCAGTCCTGATACTGATTTTCATGGCATTTTAAATAAAACTGAAACATTGTCCTCTAATTTTGCTTCTCTCAAGTAGTAGGATTAAAAACCATATGATTGTACATGTGAAAAAATTATGTTCAACTCTCAGTCACCCATTGTCCTTTCTCAGGTTGCTGTTATGTGACGTGGTATTTTGCTACCATGGAATATCTCAAACTGGAAGGGACACAGAAGGATCAAGTCCAGTTCTGTGCTCCTCACAGGACCACCTAAAGTTAAGCAGCATGACTGGAGCATTGTCTGGATGCCCCTTGAATTCTGACAGGCTTGATGCCTATTATATTATAGAATATATATTTTAATGTAATTTGCATCAATGTATACTACAGGCCGATCTCTAAGTCTGACCTAATTGTCAAATATGGTATTAATAATCTTCTGACTTATTATAAGAAACATTTTGCAGATGTTTCCCACAAAAATTTAAAGGCAATGTTAGAGATTCCAATAAAGCTTATTCAAAGCAGCTATGTCTCATATTTAATTTCATATTCTTCTAAAGCACCAAGTGCCCTGGCCTATTCTGTTTTCTTAGGAATCTGTGGAACACTATATTATTTATAAAATGTAATTAATTTTCGTTCAATCTATCCATTCATGGTGGCTTAAAAGAAAAAGCTATAATCCACCTTACTGCTTTTGTTGCATGCTCACTATTTACATTTTTGTGTAAAATCTCATTATTCAGACTGCTGATTGAATAACTTTGAAGTGCTTTGTGTCTCATTAGCAATGCTGCTCATTATGCAGAGTATGATGACTAATGGAAAGCCTTTGCCTCACGGCTCCAGGTGATGGAGATTTTTTTTATCATAAGCTACTGTTCAGACATGAAATGATTATAGAAGTAACAATAAATAATTAAAAACTTAATTACAATTTCCTTTCAAGGATTGTCACCACTTTGCTGGTGTTTAGGTTTTGTTGTGATGCTGAATGCGGGTGTTCCCTTCTAAATGCACATAGTCTGGTATGACAAATATCAACTCCAAAAATGATACATTTCTATCAGTGACACAAAGTAAACAAGGGGGAGAAACCTCTGACAAAGGTTTTGAAAATGCTACAGTCCCTAATCCTTTAGATCAACACAGGCCAATTGCCTCAAAGTGGGAATCCTAATACTAATAATGCTTCCTTTAAACCAAATAATGCTCCAGATAGCCTCAAGAGATGGAAAACTTGCATTCCTTACATTAAAAAACATAATATTATATTTTTTCTTTTTCTGCATGGAAAAATACATCCCAACAAGGTGATCTATGCAATAGTACCAATAAAGGGAAAACCTCAGCCCAAGCAGAAATAGATACAGTTACACACGGTCTTCATCAGAAGTCATGTGTATGATTTCTTCACACCAGATAAATAAGGAATCCAGTAGGGACATAATAAATGCTCTGGAAAAAAACATCTGATTTGCTTTCCCCGAAAGGTCAACCATGACTTTGTTATCCATCAAGTTTGTAATAGATTATGAAAACAAGAATTTCCAGTTGGGTTTCACGGCATTTAGTGCATTTTCCAGGGTTTCAGCTCTGTGATAGAGAGCATTCAATTTTGCTAAAGTATCTCTAATTTCCATCATTAGGAACAGCTCTTTTTTAAGAAAAGAGGTGAATCCAATTTTGTTTTGCTTTGTTTGTTACATATTGTAGGTTTTGATTAATAGCTACTTTACACACAAAACATTCAGTGCCGTCCCTCTACAAAAATTGCATCATTAAATGTTTTTAAAAATCATGGTCCCTGGAAGAATTTGTCTACTTGTATTTTATGAACTATTTTCTAAGTTAAAATGAAAACCAGAGTTAAGCTGTCAAAGAAAAATGAAAGACATCCTGAAAAGACACAGAACTAAAAGGAGCCTATTTTTAGTTTAAAGGAAGTACAAATGTACCACACTTGAATCATTATCCTCATCAGGATGACAGGTGATGCCAGGGTAATAAATAAAGTCTCTGATTAGAAATGAAATTGCTACGACAGAATCCAACGGCCACAAAGCCTTCAGATTCCCCTCTCTGTCGTCTGCATACATTCTTCCTCTTCCTCCACAATAAACTGCCTATTGATTCTAATTCAAGGATACACTGCAGGGAAGAATCAGCAAAGATCAACATGAGAAAACAAAGCAAACAAAAATAAGACATACAGCTGTCAGTATAAAATTTTCTAGCCACAAAGCGAGCCTAAGGAGGAGACACCAACTGTACCAGTGAGAACACAGGAAAGCCTTTTGGCAACAGTTAGTTCTGGTTTACCAAAACACCAAAGTGAGAAGATTGCCACTCTGTGCTACAGATCTCCACTCTAAATCAGGAAATGCAATAATAACTTCAAACACACACTGCAGATTCCCTTCTCAGGAAAGGAGAGCAGCCCTGCTGCTATGCTGGTACTACAGCCACAAAAGGACCTACCCATGTAGGTCCCATTTTCAGGAAGCAAAATGCAATTGCAGGGATATTCCAATAGCAGCAAGCCCAAGCAAATGTGTCTCAAATTATTCTTCCTTGGCTGTGTTGTTTATGACTAAACTGCATCACAAGTAGCAGTAAGTGCACTTTGAACAATCATGTGACATTTAATTAATTAACCATAACCATTGTTTACATGTAAATCAGGTACTCATTAGAGAATTAGAAAATCATTTCTTTTGAAGTGGGATTATTTTTATCCATTTGACTGATAAACTTAACTCTTCATTATATTACTCTTTGCCATCGAAATTAGTATCAGTAGGATTTGATATGACCACATACACAGATGGCTGCAGAAGCTGAGAACAGAGACCACCTTCTTATTTAAACTGAAGTAAGTGAAAATACTTCTTCCGTTTCTCAGATTTTGCCTTCAGGAAACACAAATCTGCAAGTTCCAATGGGTTAGATGAGATTGAAAGTATATTGAGCATCTTTGACCTAAGGTGTGGGCTTTTCCACCTATACTGCAGGGTGGCTTTTCTTATTAATTGCATTTACAGCCCTTTGTAAATGTGTTTGAGGATTGCTCATTTCCACAGTCTAGGGCTGGAGAAATGAAATCACAATAAACTGATCTTTTGTGCCCCACCAATCAATAATGACAAACCACAGAAGTCCTTGTACTACTGGAATGCACCAAGGACAGTCCTGAGCACTCAGCCAGGCTGCAGCATGGTTTAAATGGCTGCCCTGGTAAGATCTTTGTGCATTCCTTTATTTTCCTAATAGAGACTCCTATAATATCTGAAGCTAATTTGTCATAAAATACTTGTCTTCTGGCTCAGTGTGTCTTACAGTACCCTCTTCTCTCCTAAGTATTTACACAAGTAATGACTTGAGGGGCAGAAGGAGGCAGAGATTTTCCAATGCCTTTCTTCTTCTCCACCTGGGTTACAGTTTCAGCCAGCAAAGCAAGGCTTGTAACAAAGAAAATTCATATGAATTCAGTTCCATTGTACTCCACGTATCAAAGCTCAGGTCCCAAAAAAATTCAACCTAATTTTTAAATATTCTCTTCAAAGCTCACAAAGCTCAGGGTGCAACTTTCTTCATTCCTCAGTTCTCAGAGTAATAAAATTCAGTGGTATTTATTGGCTCGCCTGGAGCTGCTCAACTTTTTCTGCTTTGGTTGCTGTGGGACTTGATATTTAAAAAGTTTTCATTGACTTGAGTGCAGAGTTGTTACCTTTACTGGCAATAGCAATCTACAGCCAAATTTATATAGCTATGATGGTAATTTCAATAGCTAGCCTGTTTTCTCAGTTTCATAATATTACTCTGTTATTAAACTTTTCTAGCAGAAACTCTTAAATAAGTATCTCCAGCATTTCTACACACCTTAGAAAAATGGCTCTCATAACTGGATACTCAATACTGTCACCTATCAGAATGTGGTCTTATTATTTCTGTTTGGTTCTGTTCTATTTTGCTCTTTCTTTGTACATTTACGTATTCTACAGCTACACAAAATATTATTATTACCACCCCTCCCAATGTTGTGAATCTAGGCATTCAGTCCAATACCACATCAGGTTGCTCCTTTCATGACCTGCCCATTAGAATGTAATTTGCTGTGCAATGCTGGTAAGAACGTTAAGAGTTAATAATTTGTCCAGCCCTCTTTAACAGCCTAGAAATATGGACGGTACAGATATGACTTATATGTGTGACTTATATGTATGGTCACAAGGGTTTTCAGGATGAAGAAGAGATGAGAATGTTGACTCCATGATCAGAAGGCTTGATTTATTATTTTATGATATACGTTACATTAAGGCTATACTAAAAAGAAATAGAAAGGAAAAGGTTTCTTCAGAAGCTAGCTAAGCTAAGAATAGAAAAGAAGGACTAACAAAGATCTGTGTCTCAGACAGAGAGCAAGAGCCAGCTCTGCCATGAGTGGTCAGTAAATCCAAACATCCACAGGAGACCAATCACGGGTCTACCTGTTGCATTGCACAGCAGCAGATAACCATTGGTTACTTTTGGTTGCTGAAACTGCAGCTTCTCACAAGGAAAAATCCTAAGAAAGGATTTTTCATGAAAGATGTCTGCGACATATACGCACTTGTTGACTGCTGAAAAAAAATGAATTATTGTCCTTAATACAATTATTAAGGACAATACAATTGGAATTAAGGGAGGAATCTGACTTGGACCTGAGGCCACTGCCCTTTGTGTTCAATGATTTGGTTTGATTTTACACTGGATGTCTAAGAGTCAGGAGCCCAATGGTGGCAGCTGAGCCAATGGCTTTTTTTTCAGCTGAGTGGGTTAACAGCATGTGTATTTTTTTTTTTAATTTCAAAAAACGAGGCTAAAGCATTTCTATTTTGTAGCCAACCTGCAGAAGAAGACCTTGTCCAGGAGCAGCAGAGATTCCCAGGCAGCAAACTGAGAGCCAGTGCCTTGCCACAAAGGTGTACTTGGCACAGATGTGTCATTCTGTGCACTGCTGGCTGCGTTAATTTGCTGTGACTTTACAGCCCCGTATTACAAAGACATTTTACTTTTCACACAACATCCACTTTAAATTAGTGGAGAGCAGGTCTCTGAAACTTGGAACATTTCCCAGACAAAACACAATGCACAAAGCTGTAACTTGTTCAAGAAATGATAGCAGAAGTTAGAATATGTTCCTGATGAAGCTGTAAACTTCAGCTGGTAGACTTCTCAAAATAAGGCTCAATGCTCCTGCTTAGTGATGAGTGGGGTGAAAAGCACTTCCATCTGTTGTATTGTGCAGAAATAACATCACCTTCAGAGAGAAAGCTCTTAACCTGTTTGCTTTTGCTGGAATGAAAAAACCAATTCAGCAATTGATATTTTGGAAACAAGTCCCCAGTAATCATAATATTTTTTTGGATGCCAGATGGCCTGGCCTGCTCTCCTAGTCTGTGCATCAGAATAACTAAATGCTTGTATTTCTTGATGTGTCCTTTTAGGGGTGAAAATGAATATATAAACTCATGAAAATTAGAAGCTCTGAGATGAAACCTCCGTCCTGCTGAACTCATGGACAATTCTGCCATTGATTCAGCACTGTTACATTTTCATCACTGCTACATCCCAGAGTTGAAAATATGTCTGGTTTATTTTGACAATGGCATTTCCAGACAGATAGATTGTTTCCTCATATTATTGCTTCAACAGACAATCCTTAGGATCTGAGAGTGCTCTAAAAATCATTTTATGACAGTTGGCAAAGGCATGTCCAAAGTGGCAACATCAATCTTTTTTGGACTATTATTTTGAGTGACATATTTTATAACGCTTTCTTTGTTAAACTGTAAACATACAAACTGCATTGCTCATATTTACAGGTCAGTACCTATGCAATATACAATTGATAACCTGTAAAAAAACAGGTGCTTTAAAAGCTTCCTGAAACAAAAGTTTGATTTCAAATGTTTCTCTTCACAATTTCTTGCAAATGAGCATCATAATCAACCCATCTGAAAAAAATGTAGTGTTTTGGAGGTGTTTACAAATGTACCCAGATTTCACCTAAGTTTTAAGTTCCCTAAAGACTGGGGCAATGAAAATAAATTTGAGAGTTTCATAGGCACTCAGCAGAGTAAGATAGAAATGTCTTTGAAAACTCCTTGCTGTCTGTTCACTGTAGAGTACTCTGGAAATTCCTGGGCTTGAAGAAAGTTAGCTACTGCATTAGTTAAAAAGGTTCTTTCTTCAGTACCTTGAGTAAACCAGTACATCTTTCCTCTTCTTTGAATTCATGTAGCGACAGTAACCGCTAAATGGCTACCAATTTCTAGTGGTAAATTGCTGTTGGGTTTAATTTCAGCCAAGCCCACCTTTCCTCAGTGTAATTTCATTGGCCTGAATGGACGCACCTTTCCCTCACCTTGTATATGACACAAAGACTGTGTGGAAGTATTTCTAGATCAGAATGGTCTTACCCATGGTTCCTGCCTGACAGGACATGTTTGGACTCACAGCGTGTGACGCGTGCCAAAACACAAAGACCTCCACCAGACCAGTGCTCCCAGTACAGCGCTAACCATTATCCAGGGTGTGCCTGTGAAAAGCAAATGCTCTTTCCAAACAACAAGCATTTTAATGCTGATTCCAAAGGGACTGGAAACTGGACTAAGGAATTATACAATGAACTGCTGTCATTTTTGCCTATTCTTTCAGCTAATAAGACAGTGCTAGAGAAGGATTGTGCACATTTTCTTGTCGTGCTGCACTGTTACCATCTGGGTTGTGGTGCTGATGTAGCATTGAAGATGAGCTGAAGAGTGACTGTTGGATATTTATAAAGAATTCTGCGGCTAACTTTGCTCTAAATTGGGCATGTAATGAATGCATTACTGCAAAGCAGGGAAATAACACCTATTAGCGGCTAGACATGAATCATCACAATGGAAAATCATTTTTTAAGCTGCAGTATTTTCTCTGTTATTGCTTTGCTTTAAACTTTAGTGAAAAGCAATTACTTTATTCTTTCTCTTTACTTTTATTGCTGGTGATTCTTATGCTAATTTTTCCTTCTATGTTTGATTTGATTTTGAACAGGCTTTTAGAATTCAAGATTAAATTGAATTGGTGATACTGCCCTACCATCTTCACCTCCTACCTTTCTTATCCTCGACCCTCACTCTGGGTTATCAAGAATTCTTAAGAAATCAGACTGAGCAAACCAAAGCTATAACATTTTAAAATGTTTCTTGTTCTAAATAAATTAGACAAATCAGCACCCTCTAGTCATGAAAATAATAAAAGTTTGGGGGGGTTATATTTAGCTTATTAATTATTTAATAGTTAAAAGAAGCAAAAGTTCCCTGCATTTGAAGTGTTAGCTATTTGAATTTTTCCCCTCAAAGAATCACACATCTCCTGCAATTAAGTGAAATATATATTCACTTGTGGTACCTTGTTTGTTCTATGCCAGTGACTTAGGTCTGTATAAAACACGTAAATTTTTCCCTTCCAGTGAATTTAGTCAACAGAATGTGCTGGTTTTCAGAGGCGTCAATAATTGCTTCAAGTAAACAAAAGAACCTGAAAATTAACAACTTACCTTTGTATCCACAAACCTAGAGGTAATTTTTTGATCATCCTTTTTTTCTTAGGCTACAGTATTTTAGAAAAAAAAGAATGTTTATTTATTATCAAAAGTCACTATCAAGACACAGAACTAGTGAAGATTCACTTTGTTGAACACTTAGAGCTGAAATTAAGGAAGGAGCTGTCCAAGGTCCCCTGTGATCAAAAGAGAGAAACTCTAAGTGCAAATCTAGAAAATCATCTGTATTTGTGATCTTTGTATTAGTTATAGTTAGGGGAGATTAAACTTCAGCTTCTTTTTAACCAAATGAATTCATCAGTAGCATTCCTGGAAGAAACCTGCGTAGTGTGCCTACAATGACTGCAAGAATGCTTTCAATTTCCTTACCTCAGGAAGATCAAATGATGCAGAACCAGAAATGGAAATTATTCTTTCCCTAATGCTGGATCAAACATAAAGGCAATATTTTTTAGAAACCAAAAAATGTTACAAGCAAGTAATGAAATTCCTTCCTGCAGGCTTGGGGGCAATCTTTGATGTAAGCAAACCTGAAAATGTATGAAAAAAAAAAACTTTGAAAAAGGCTCCCTGTTTTTCTCCCCTTTCCTGAACTCTGCCCTAAGACACCATGTTCTATTTACTGCTGTAATGTCAGCAAACACTGGGCTTCCATTCAATTTATTTTGGAAAGTTTAGAACAAAAGACATATTCAGACTCCTTGCATAGGCCTCAGGCAATCGTGTCTATTTCATTATTTCAGAGCAGACATTGCAGGTTAGCTGGAAAATTGCAGTAAAAATGATTGTCCCAGTCACAAAGGCGGCAGTACCATATCTTTTCTTTCTTTCCAAACAAACCCAGGTGATTTAAAAACATTAAAAAATCCTTTAAAATTATTTATCTAACAAAGTCCAGGGACATAGGTAAGGCTTTCATTTTTTATGCCTTTGAAAGCTCAGAAAACACAGCAATACCCACATAACAGCCGTGGTGAAAAAGAGAAATATGCACTTAACATTTCAAGAACTTCTGTCGAGTAAAAATCAGACAGTATTTTTTCATTTCTATTAACAGAAATTTCTTTAAATCCTCACTGCTAGTTTTAAGATCAAAGAAAAGACATTCTGACTGCTGATGAGCCAGGAGATGAATGATTTAAAATAACTTGCTATTCTTACTGCTGATTCAATGAATTTGAGCATGGTACATGGAATAACTAATTCCCAGCTTGTCTGGCCTAACAAATGAGTCACAGTTTTAGAAAACAGCAGAGTCATTTAAAGCTGTGATTCTGACTTAATGTTTCTTAAACTGATTAAACCCTGAGCATTGAGCAGTGGTGCTCAATGCATTGTCACATGTATTGATTCCACACAGACCTACTGAAATCCTATGTTTAAAGTTACACTAAAGCAGGCATTGCAGCAGGTAAGGAGTTCATGTGCAAAACATTAAGAGCCCTAAAATTCCTTTCTGTCAACAACATATAGGCTGTCCTTTTGAAACCTTCCAGTTGTAAATAGCAGGTCTGACAGGAAGGGGAATGCAGCCCAGGCATCTCGCACTGTCTCTTCTGTGGGCTTGAAGTCTTTGAAGGCTGGAGGCTGTACAGGGAACTGGCAGAGATTACAGGACAATTTTTCAAAGGCATGAAGAGTTCTCAGGGACCCAGCTCCTCTTCCAAATCCATGAGTGCTGGACACCTAATTAGCAAGGGTACTTTGAAAATCTCCCCCTCCTTCTCTTTTATGCAAGTTCTTTGCTATAGAAACTGTACTGAAATAGAAATCTAATTGGGAAACACTGTGACCAGGAAAGAGAGGTGAGGACGTGGATTAACTGCACATAGCAGTACAAAAACTTTTTCCTCAGGGATGTTTATTGCACTTTCTGGTTGAAATCACAATCAACATCTTGACCAGTGTGCAAATCCTTTTATTTTTCTCCTTCAATTTCAACATTTGGTGTGTTATTTTTCAGCAATATTACTTTGCTTTCTGTTATGTTGATATTAGTGTTGTTTTCACTAATAATAATAATTTGAAATAACACAAAGGCCCAGATCTGTGATTAGAGGGCAGGACACGTTCAGCTTGTCTGTGCTAGGCCTGATGAAATCCTTCTTGGATGGGCACAAGTCCTGCCTGATTTGACATTACAAGGTAGCAGCTACAAGCAGGTGGATGATCACTGCATTCCCACCACCCTCCCTTCTCTCCCAGGTTTGTACCAAGGTCAAGGAATGATTGGCCAACCACAAAATTGCATCTCCATTACCTTTCAAAATGTAAACTCAAGTGCCAGCTAAAAGCAGTGTGAACTGGGAGCTGGAAGCTGGCAATAAGGAGAATGGAGAACCCCAAGATGGTTTGGCAAGACCTGGTGTGTGTGTCTGTCTGCATTATTGTATTACCTGCAGTGATAAACCAATCCTCTGCAGAGTTTTACATACTGCTGGCCTTGGAACAGTCATTTTTTCATTTCCATTATTATTTTCCTAACCCTTCTCCTGTGCTACTTCCTACATGACATTGCAGGTGATTACTCCAAAGCAATGCATGTTGTGTGCCACCTAAGTCAGCTTGGACCACTACAATAAATCATTTGAGTCTAACTTCTCCAAGTTTTGCTCATTTTCAGGTCAGGTACTCCCTTACTGAGGCTCTGATTTCTGAAGTGACCTACATCCTTGGTGACAGTACGTCTTTGTATAACCACTTACAAGTGCTGAAAATATTTTATTTCTATTATTTCGTGCTCTCCTGATAAATGAGGATCAGCAGGTCACCTGACAGTAATGAGGCTTGCCAAAATATTACATCCTTTTAGTGTCATATGCTTTGAGAAAGGACTCAATTTTCTCCCTTGGGGAGTGGAAATTGAATAGAAGTGAAAACAGATCAGGCACATGGACTACAGAATGGTTATTAAGAGTTTAGAAATGTTTATGCACAAATAGAATATTTCAGAAAAGAACCAGGAATGGTCATTCTCATGGAAATGATTAGAGAACTAAGGCTGTTTTGATGAGAAGGACAGAGGCCACAGCGGCACGTATGACTCCACAGCAGAAGAAGCTGTTACAGCCGCACCAGACGTGCTGGTAGCTGAGAGCAGAGATGGGCCTTCACATCTCCTTGGCAATAGCTATTTCTCTTGCCAGAAATCATTTTGATCCTTCATCCAAGAGAAACTTTACTTCTTTCCCTTCAACGTAATTCTGCTTTTTGTCATTCTGCCAGCTGATTCAAAGTCTCTGGCTTAGTGCCTCGATATGACACATTTTCAACTTGCCAAAAAGAAAACTCCTCTATAGATCCATTTTGGCAAATAGTTAGCGTCGTGAAGCAGGAAAACCAAGGTTTCACTTGACATATGTAACTGATTTTAATCAATGTATTAGACTCTAATATTGATAAATTGGCCAGGAATGGCTCCAACAGTGACTACTGCCACACTGCCTGGGTAACAATTAGCTTAATGACACGAATTACTGTGATTCAGCATGCCAATTTCCCCTTTGTCTTTGCAAAAAGAAAACGAAGTAGGCAATACCTAAACCTTTGTTAAATAACTTTAAAACTTCTGAAATGCTTTAAAACACTTTTTGTTTACATTCCATACAATTCTTCCTCTCATCACTTAAATATTGTACAACAATTAATTAGGACATCTTTCATAAGGGGAGTCATCCTGAAATTATTCCTTTCATTCAGCTAAGTTTTCCTTGTTTTACATCATTGTTTTCTCACAGAAACATTTGAAGATAGAGAAATGTCAGTAGCATAATCCAGCATGGATTTATTAATTTCTTTCACTTGGAATCTATTTTCACACCATGAGTTATGGTTCTGATGGCAATCTTGCATCTTTCAATGCATGCAACTAATTGTACCCTATGAAACAGGTAAGTATGTCAAAGTCATCTGACCGTTTCGATTATTTTTTAAAAGAATAATGGAAATTAAAAGGGTACTGGCTTGCCAAAAAAGCTTTTATCTTTAACAGAAGGATTGAATATGTGAAATTTGGAGGGAAATGCTTGCAGATCCCAGTGTTCCCAACACAAGCATAATTCTGATATGTGTAACTCTAACACTTAGGAAGGTCCCTACTACTGAGTGTGATTATCTCACCTATGCATTATCAGCACAAAGCCTTCAGGGCAGGCTTCAACCGCTCCTTTGCCTTAGACAGGCCAGCAGAATTTTGATCAGTGAATTCCATTAGGAATTACTTGTCATGGTGATATGCAGCTAGATTTCATTTACCATCCTTTTATTACAGCCTCCTGCAGCTCAGTTCCTTTTGTTATAGTTCTGTATGCTGCTACATTTTGCCTTGTAAGCTGGTGGGTAGCCGAGTGTACTCCCCACAATCCATTAATGTAGTCAAACTTCTGTTTCTCCCACTGCACATTAGTGAGGGAAAAAATGTCTGGCATGTGCACTCTCCGCAATACAATAGATGTTAATGGCTCTAATTTAAGAATACTTCTTGCCAGGAGGAAGAAAAAGGAAAAAAATTGAACTGCTTTGTATAAGTTCGGTTTCTTACAAAAATTCTGTTCAAGAACTGAACCATTAAAACAGCAGACACATGGAAAGTAGATCCAAAGGAACAGGGGGTCAGATCTGAATCCATTTTTACTTACACCAAGTGTTTATGCAGCCAAGGCACTTAAGCAGCTGCTGTTAGAGACTAACACAGGCCAAGTTCTCTGTTTCTCACATAAGATGTTTAGCTTTAGACAGAGGGAAGAGGTGGTGTCTGTCACTTCTTTATGCTGAGAAGGTTTGAGGATCTGCACTATGCTGCTATACAGGCCAATTTTTCAGAACATGTCAGATGGCAAAACGCAATCTCCTAATATTAGTGACCAATTCTGAACTGTAAAAATGCTCAGACCATCAAGAACTAAGACCTTTCAGTTGAGGCAAGCAAAAAGAATTCAAATACTTTCCTTTTCTACACTTGCAATTGGATTTTGGTGTTCCAACTACAAGAAAACGCTGTTCTCTGATGTGCTGCGCACAGAGACTACAATTTATAACTTCAGTGCCTATAAATAGTTTGTCTTGTCATCCTTCCAGTTTCCCCTCTCCCTCCACTCTCATTGAAAACGGTACTTACAGGAGCTAAGCCAGGAGTCCTTCCAGGAGCCTTTTCAATCCATTAATTTACCTTTCTGATGTGAGGCTGTGGTCTTGGTCCAACATGGCACGTCAGGGTGGTACTTGAGGAAATAGAAGAGAAATACACTGAAAAGAATGATTCTCTGCAAATGGCAATCCTCAGAGGGAAGACAGTGTTTCATCTGTGAAATAATAAGCCCATTAACACATGTAGAACACGTGGAAATGTGTAGGAGTAATTTAAACAAACAAGGGAATGGTAGAGCAAACACACAGCCCCCTAAGGTGAAGGCTTTAGCTGAGATAAACCACTTAGAGTGTACTCTGCACTCCTTGCAACGAAACAAAGATAAACTCAGGCACCCTGCACTTTCCAGATCTTAATACTAAACTCAAAAACACTGAAATTCATCAGTCACTCACTTGAACCAGTTTTGAATGAGTCCCTTAAGGAGAAAAAGTGTATCCATGAGGATATTCCCCACCTTCAAGCAGTTTGAACATTTGCCTTGACAGAGAGCGTAACCCATCCAATCACCCATGCAACGCTGTACGTGAATAATTATCAGTTTATGCTGATAATTAGAGTCCCAGAGAGTCCCTGCTCTGGCCTCTGGTAATGACACTGTCAGCAAGCAGAGCTCATCTGTCACTCCCCAGCCCTGTCTGCAGGTTGGGGAATAAGAGTTTTGCTTACCTCTCCTGGAGTTACTGGACAAGTACAGAGCACATCTGCAGCATTCTTTAAATTAAAACTGTTGGCTCCCAAACTCCACTTCTTAGGTAGTGAGAAAAGTTGAAGAGTTGAACAGGATGTATCTTTGGCACCCTGAATATTTCTCCTTCAAGTGTTTCTGTCATTCTCAATCATTAACACAGACCTACTTGAATACAGAGCTGTTTAAATACTTTTAAATGTTAGTTGCTGTCGTTTCTCTGTTAGCTTTTGGCAATGTAGGAAAGAACAAGAGAACAAAGGTCTGGAGAACTTTGATCCCCTCAAATACTACAGGCTTGAAACACGGCATGAACCTCCTGATACACTCACTTCAGCTAAGATTGTCTCCTCTGTTTACTTGCCAGAATATTGTGTTCAGCTTTACATTTTCTATTTCACACTGTCATAACAGAGAGTGATATTTTTATTTGTGCTTGGCCTGTAAAAGCATATAGAGATCATACTGTTTGATATTATTTTCTCCTCATATTTCACTGAAATCTCAGCTGGCAGCTTCCTGGCACTGAGTACATTACCTATGAAGCTCAGTGTACCTTCTAACAATCTCTTATTCCAAAGCTTACACTTCCAGTCATAACTCAAACTTGCTTTTTTCCCTGCGGTGCTCTCCCTCAGCAGATTATGGAAGTTGAGTTCTATTAGAGGATTAAAGCATTGATAATATTTATTTACATCTGCATTGATATAATTTCTGGGCAGCTTTACGGAGAATACAGAAAAGTACCTTTTGATTGAAAGGAACACTCAGGAATTGAACTTTGAAGGGCTGTGGAGTTATTTGGTGCCATTATCCCTAATCTGATGTGTGATGCAGGAAGGTTTCTACTTTCATATTTCTACAAGTAAAATCACTTAAAAGTACTAGCATTTTTGGGTTTTTAGGACCTAAGTTCATCCTGATCAGCATTTGCCAGTAACAAGAACCCATCTGAGAAAATATCAAGGTCAATCACAACACACAAAGGAGGGATTTCCCACAGACAAGAATTTAAAAATCACACTTCTCCTGAGAATCCCAGAAATCGTGGGTCTCCTAGAAAATATTACTTACTACTTTCCCTTGATTTTACTTTTGCTTACCACACATTCCCCGGTAAATCACTCACTGACATGTCAGATTTGATACATCAAGTCTGTCAGCACTGTTCACATGACACAGAAATCTGTAACAAGTATTCACTTGGTAACCTCAGGAATAAAGGGAAAACTTGCAGTTTAACCATCTCAGCAATACCCCATGAGCTTTTTCTGTCTTTGGTGTACTCAGTGAGCCTCAGACCACCATTGAAACAACCCTGGGTATTTCTGGGAGGCCATAGCACCTTCTTATTTCTGCTAAGGAACTAATCATGTGTATAGAAAAGGTTATTAAAAATCCCTACTGTGGTAAATGAGAATCACTTTATTAGCTTGGTAAGGCTCCATAGCCTCAATTTGGTTTTCTTAACATTCCATACTACAACACTGAATTTTATTTTTTTCCCCTAGTTCGTTTCCAACTTAGGCTATTTAAAAACTGGCATTAAAAAAATTAATAAATTTCCAGAAATTGCTCTCAGGACTCAAAAAAGAAGCACAGACAGCATTTTCTCCCCATCACAAGCCATATTTGTCTTCCTGTCCAGGATGCTATCCAGAATAAAGGAGGGTGGTCAGAAGGGGAAGAAGGACAGCAACTCCATACTAAAGGAAAATTACAATGCAAAGTGAGGGAAAGGCAACAGATGGAGACAACTGCTGTTATAGATCTACACTGCTTCCTCTACTCTAAAAGAATATTTATTGACCATCTGCTGGCTAAAAAGGTGAGCATTTCCTTCAGAACCTAAAATGACGAGGAAAAAAAATTAAATGGGTTTTTCCCAGTGCTCCAAAACCAACATGAAGCACACATTGAAGTTTATTTCTTTTGTTCCTTCCTTTTTTTCCTACTCTTTCAGTGAGGAGCAAAAATGGACCTACCTGGCTTTGCCCATTAGAGTTATCACACACCCATCATTTTAGGGCAAATAATGCATTTCAGCCGGTATAGGAGCAAAGGAATAAATGAAAGAATCAATCTTTCTCAAAGCAACACCAACCAAGATAGTGTTGACTTAACCCTTGTTTTCAGGATGAAATTCAGCCTGAAGAAACTCGGTTTATAAAGACAAACTACTAATGAAACACAAACCCATTACTTGAATCTTGACTCCAGGAGGATGAAGCCCGGCTGAATTTGTTCCTCCTTGGACACCAGCCCAGCCTCCGGTTTTGTACTTCCAGAGCTGGGGAGGAGAAGCAAAGGTATGGAAGAAAATTGCTACCCAGTTTAATTGGATTTCATCAACTACAACTGCTTACCACCTATGCATGTTACCATTCTCCAATGTCTCACTGGCTGCTCTGGGGAGGATAAAGTATCACAGGCATTGGGAAAATGGTTTCCCTGCTCAAAACCTGGAAACATCCAACAAAAGGTATCATTCAAGTTCTCGGAATACTTTTGCCCACCTAAGTAACTTATGATCTGGAGGGAGTTCTACTCAGACTGAGCTACTGATACTCTGATACTGAGCTACAGAATATCAGAACTGCTCAATGGAACTGGAAGGAAGATCAAGAGCTTCAGAGACCTGAATCCTTGAAAGTCCTTTTTCTACTGAGAATACCATCTCAAGACTGAAAAACTGTCCAGAAGGAAATGAAGACCTAAAACCATCTGCCAATAATATTCTGATTTTTCAAGCCTCTGTGACATTTCTGCATGACTACATTTTAGGAATCTTTCTTCAAAGTCACTTTTTGGCTACAACATCTTGTAGTGGCCTCAGTTTCACACAATATTAATTATTTAAATAGAATCTCAACAAAGTGATTTACCTGCCATTAAAAGTCAAGTCCATGCAAAATGAGTTTCTCAACTGCTCATCCTGGCCTTCCAGGCGTAAAACACAAGACAAATGGAGAATATAGAACCAATTCCAGCATAACAGGAAAAAACAGATTTCTTAAAACATTTTTGTATGTATAAAATGCATGCACTTCTGTAAAGTGACACAATAACATCTACAGAAAAAAATAGACACCTGCTTATGTTAATTAGATGAGAGTGACATAAAACCCAACAGGTTTGGGTTTTTCCTTTCAAATTCACCCATAGGTCTTCCACAGCTTGTAAGAAATGATTCGGGAAATAGCAGATGTTTCAAATGGTTAGTCTGTTATTACAGTTCAAAGAGCAATAATCTTTATTAGATGATTTTCAAGACACCAGTAGAGCTGCATTAGGAATATTTCAAAATGCAATATTGGTATACTGTCAGTGATTTTAATTTTATAGAGACCATTTTCTGTATTTGCATCATCTGCATCATTTGCAATGCTAACACTGCTTGTTCACAAATTAATACAAAATTGCCTATTTGCTTCCAGCTAACTACCCAGGTAACGCGATGAACGTGGACCATCACTGGATGTGAAAGATATTTAAAAATATTTTGATAATTTCTACTCATCCACAAAAACAGATTAACAACTCTAGAATATAATTCATTCTATCAACTTCAGAAATAATGGAAATATGTATAGCCTTACAAAATCATTCTCTGTAAATGGAATTAAAAGAATTTAATGGAATTAAAAGGATTGGAAAATTTCTCCAAACCTTTAGTAGCTTCTTCTGCAATTTTGAGAATACCTTAATACACAAGTGAGTTTTGATTTTTGGAATTCTATCAGAATAAGCAAGATAAAATTAAAACAGAATAAGCAAGATGAGATTAGAAAGATTTTTAGACTGACTATTACTTAGACTTTTTTCTATTATTGCAAAATAATGAAAAGAATAATGCACGTGCTTAGATTGATGACACAACACATTCTCTGGACAATAAACCTCAGTAAGGAATCAAAGAAAAGTTATCAAGATGAAAATTCAGATCTAAAACCTTAACACACTGGAAAGCAGAAACAGATTCCATTAAGTGGCAAATACTGTTTTGCAACTCCCTGATTTCATATTCTGATTTCAAGAAATGAAATGATCCCATTCCAAACCCAGACACTTGTGCTGGAATAAGTACTGATTCCTCAGAAAACCATAACTGTTCATGAGCACTGAACACTGGCAAGAGATTTTTTTTTAATGAGTAACATTGAAAATAAACTCAGGTGAGTGTGTGCATACTTAGATAAGGAAATATTTAAATGTTCTTTTCTTAAAGCCAAGTGGTTGCAATATATCAGCATTGTGAATTAATTTATTGATTCCTATCTCAGATGTGACATCTTGAGAAAGACTTAAGAGATAAATAAATTTTGATATCAAACTTAGTTTTCCATGACCTTAATTAAGGTGAGGGTTAACTTCAATAATTCACTAAAGAATTGATTCAGGGATCATTATAACATAGCTTGAGAATATCTGTCTACCTGAAAGTTACCATGTTAGTACACTATCTAACTTTTTAAACACTAATCTATGCCTTATTGTCTTTTGAGTTTTAGAAGAAAAGGTGAATTCATTAATGTGTGACAGACAGCTGAACCTTCTCACAACTGATGGTCCTCTTGGCAAGGGCTAATATCAGGGGAAGAGAACTGGAACATGCAGACCATGACACACAGCAGGAAACAGCACAAAGCAAGGCTCAATCACTCCAGCAATAGTTCCAGCACACTTTTTATAGTTTAGGTACCACAGAGGACAATTTCTTGTCTGTCAAGTCCTTATTGGAGAGAATAGAAAGGAAGAACAGGCTGCTCACTTATCCAAGTGATGGATCATCCAGTGCTGTCTACAATAACTGCTACACCTTTCCTTCTATCTATCTTGCGGTGCTGTAAATGGCCCTGCTAAATCCTGTGATCCACGGTTAGGGCCTACATAGGGCAAAAAGGAAGAAGGATGATGGTTTCCCTGATGGAAGCTCATCATCTACCTCCAAGCAAACTGTGATGTGAGTAGTGAAGAAATTTCTTCTTGCTCCCATGCCTTTCATAAGCAAGTAGCTTTTACTCTTGAAAATGAGAGCATGCTCCTTATTTCAGTTTACATAACCTCAAGTGTTGATTATCAGTTCTAAAATTGCCCTTTTTAAATATTACACATAACTATTTCATACTATAAACTTCTGCAGCTCTGATTTCAACAGACAGATGTTGAGTTACGCAGCATCCTATTTATTTTTAGATGTTGTAGCTTTATTTTTGAAAATTTCAGTCTTGCATTTAAGGATCAAATACGTCTATCTGTGTCTATGTCAGTATTAGTGGCATAAGAACAGCAGGTCAGCTCTTAGCTAACACAGGGATAATTTCTATAGTCCTGCCACTGCAGAAGTCTGGAAAACACAAGTGTACTGCTGCTCTGAATTGTCTCTGATTGTGTTCCCAAATCACACAACCTTACCTGAGCACCATCAGACTGCTCTACAGCTCCTTTAAGCCCTGTCTGTATACAAATATTTTCAACTGGCTGCTACCATACAGGGCAGAGCACTGGGTTCCACCGTGTGAGCTAAGTTGATAGGGCTGTTTGCACGCCAACGTGCATGGGCAGGGATGGCAGGAGCCTCCTCTCTCAAAGTCAGCAAATCCAGACTAATTTACAGCAGACAGGAGCTGCTTCTTAACATACTTAGCTGCTTATTTACCTAATTTATTTGTCAAAGACTCAATAACTCTATCTGCTGAAAATCAAAGTGCACATCTAAGCATAACAGAACAACTCATTGTTTTTACAGTTGAGATGCCAGATTCAGCAAGATCCAGAATAGGATGTTTGTTAATTAAATACCTGGGCATATGGCTAATTTATGCCTCTCAAGCAACTCCTGTAGCCCAGCTACTGTGACTGTCATGAAATATATAATTGTGCAATTCATCTGGCTAGATTAAAATCATGAGGTCATAGCACATCAAAGACAGCTTTATACTTACACTGTGGGTCTGCACAGCAGAGACAGACAATAGAATTTCACTAACTCTTATTCAATTAAATAAAGGAGAAAGAAAAACAAGTGGAGCTGCTGTAAGGCTATCAATCCCACTTGACTTAGAGAACTGTCAAGTTGAGTCAGATTCAGTGCTAAGCACATCAGAACTTGCTGAGAATCAATTTGGCTCACTGGCATCCCAACGGGCAGAACAATCTGTGTGAACTCTCCTGTTGAGGAGACACTGCCCAACCCCCTGTAAAATACTCTTTTTCATAGTGTAAGACACCTAAGCAATTTCTATAATTAGAAGTATTTTAATAATCTGTTCCTCAGCTAGAAGGACCTACAGTCAAAATGTCAACTTCAATCTTATTCCAGTAGCAGGCATCTTCTTAAAAAAGATTCTACCTACACTTCTACAGCAATCAATTTGTTTCTGAAGGGAAAGAAAGAGGTAGGGAGATTATTTTAATCACAAAAAGACTAAATGAGATTTTGTTACAGGTCTTGAGCTTACCTCTGAAATCTAATTCAGCAGACAGATACATGCCCGTAATGACCATGAGCAATCACAACCTAGAGAGGACGAACATTTACAGTGAATGAAGAAAGCCAAGTAAACCTTAGCTCAGCCTCACAGGGTCACCGGTGAAATGGGACTGTCTCACCCCAGTAACTTCCAGAATATTTACTCTGGGTGTTCCCCCAGTGCAGCTGTGTTTGTGCCATTATTGCTATCCCAGCATCCCCTTGCAAAGGCTCCTTTCAGCTGCTCTCCACAGTTTATCAGAGTTACTAAGGAGTGTCCATGATCTGTCCTACAGGGAATGGCTCATCAGGCACAGGCAGCCCAGGAGAAAAACACAGCCAGGTGAGGTGTCCTCTGTAGGCTCAGGCAGAGCTGGAGCACGGCTAAGAGCAAATGACAGCAACAGGCTGCTGGCTATTTGCAGGTGCCACTCTGTAACACCTTTGCCCTTTCTCTCGCTGGAGACAAAGGGTTCACTGCAGAGGGTGAAAATAAATGAAAATTTGCATGTTCTGATACAAAAATCTCCAGATTCTCTCAGCAGTGCTTGTATATTTTACATTATGATGACAGAAAATTTCTATCTCAGAGTTCAGAGGCCATGGCAGCCCTAGGCAGAGGCAATTCATTCCATCAGTGACACTAATAACATCTGCCCATGTCAGGAAGAGCTGTAAAAGACCTTGCTGAAACTCTGAGGGGCATTAACACTTGGTAATGGCAGAAATTTGAGCTCTGTGACAAGGGGACAGTATAATATATTCTATCCAGCCATACAATATATTCTATCCAGCCAATCCATCTGAATGCTGGTGTTTCTCAAAGCACAGTTCCCTTCCTCCAAAAAGGAAGTGAAAAGTTCATAGACCTTCGAGATGGTGGCTTCAAATAAAAGAGTGTGGATTAGACTGCGGTCATTTTGGGATAAACTGCCCAGAATTATACATTCTGGGGACAACCCACCTGCTCAGTGGCACTGGTGCTCTTGTCAGCTTCTCTGCTAATAGCAGCGGTAGCTCTGACAAGAATGGCAACGAAACAGCAGGGGCTGCTTCATTATGTGTTTTTGTGTTTTGGTGGTTTGGAAACAGAACTCTACCTGCTCTCAGTCAATAGGGAAAATTGAAATGGCAACTTTGAGCAGATCTAGACCAAAATTGAAAGGAGTAGAAATCTAAGTTTGCTGTGAAACAGTAATCCTGTTCCTTCCATTGGCTTTATTTTTCAGATCAATAAGATCGGTGGAAACAGCAAGAAAAAATTTCCATATCATCCTGTCATAGGGCTGGGTAGAGTTGCAAGTTGCCATGTCATGTTCTTGTCCCCATGCTGAACAGAACAGAGTTTACCAGTGTCAACAGGAAATCACATTGAAAAGCAAAAGCAAAGAACACACTAAGCTATACCTACTCCTGAAATTTGAGGTCTTTGCATAAATGTTTCTGTAATATGTCATATTTACAGGGCAAACAAATTGTTTGCTTGTTTTGAATCATATTATGCTTAGCTTTTGCTATTAATTAGTACAAGTAGTTGATAAATATAAAGATAACATTCACAAAGCCTCTAGGGAAAGATTTCAGGAGAGACTCCTGCAATTATTACACACTGCTATTACAGATTACATCCCACACACGCCTGTACAGTAGATTGGGAAACTTAATTTGCCATTCCTCTGGATCAATGGAACCCTGCTCTCTGAATGAGTATTGGCATAAGGAGAATATTACCAGTAAGTGCTACCATGCAGACACTATTTCGCCTGAGAGCCTTTGCAACTTACCCAACGTACACAGATTTTCCACCAGATCACCACAAGGTGTATGGCTTACTTCAGAAATGTCTCCTCAAACAGACATTTCAAATTCTGCTCCCAGAATGCTGAAATGCTGAATAGCTTCAATTTAAATAATATTACCATAGCATTCTCATCCTGTATTTCCAGGTGATGGAATGGTTGAAAATTCCTAGAGCACTGACACTTCTCCCAGGCTGGGGAGACAAGGCTTTGCCACTGGGGCAGCACAAAACCTGCACTAACACCTGGAGCAGCGGGGAAAAGCTCCTCAGTCAGAGCCCATCTAATCCTGCATGGACATGTAGCCTCACTTCCAGCCAGGGCTTCAGCACAGCAAAGCACTTGAGGAAACATTAAAAAAAACTGCTTTGAAAACCATCATGTCAAAGGTTAAAAGAGTCTAAAATGTAGGATTTATGAACAAGTTAATTTTGTTAGGGTTCTTTTACTTATTGGAGAATAATATTGCTCCCAGAGACAGATGGGAGCATCCCAAAGGCAGATGAATGCCTTGCAAAGGAATTCTCATGTCCTATTTGTAGCAGGTAGATTTTAATCATAAAAATAGCAATTTTTTCATGTTGCCTCAAGCCTAAATAGCCAATACCTCAATAATATCTCAAGGAGGTATTTAGAGATGGATAAACTATAGAACCACTGGCATTTGTAAGCTGCACAAATCTCAATCTCTAGAAATTTGTTAAGAGGCCGGTAGTGATGCAAGCACTTCAGATTGGTGTGATCAAGAAAAAAACTTAAAATCATGGTTTAGCATTACGTGCAGGTTTGGATTTTTTAAAAATATATTGTTATTTTGTTAACTTGGTTCTTTTATGGAATTATCATGCCACATAAGAAAAAACATTTATGTGGCTGTCCTTAGCTAGGAGTTACTCTCCTACTGAATTACTCAAAAGCCACCTAGATGTGGCACTTGGGGACATGGTTTAGTGGTGGGCTTGGCAGTGCAGGGTCAGCACACTTGATAACTTTAAACTGATAATCTTAAAGCTCTTTTCAAAAGTAAATGATTCCATGGGCTGGAACGTGGCTGAAATATTAACTTACTCAGCACTGGAAATGCCCCCCTAAAGATTGCGTTCATTGTGCTCCTGTACCACAGTAATGTCACTGTGAATATATAACCTACATACAATGTATGTTTGCACAACATATTTCAGAGATCAGTAGGGGATTCGACATGAAATAGAAATACATAAGCCCTAAAATTTCAAAAAGAAAAGTTATTCATTAGCTACTTGAAGGAAAAAAAAGAAAATACATTGCTGGAGCAAATTTATCATATGTGCATTTTAGGTAGGTCTTAGATCTTTTTTTAGGTCCTTTGTCTTTATTCCAGGGAAAAGAAATTCAATATACAATTGCAGTTTTATTACCTTTGTACTATTCCCATCAAATAAATCTAGCTGTGTGAAGGTCTTGCTCTGTTTTTTAGAAGATGGTTCTTGAAATGAAACTTCCTTTTCATTTCAGTGTAACATATCCTGTTTTAATAAAGAGTTTTGCTTCCTATTGAGAGCATTTTGACAAAATAATAAGGTTGCTTTTGTTTACCATTTAATTTACCAGTGGATCGATAGAGTTAGACATAACTACTTCTGGTATTAAAACTCACAAATTTCAGGGGAGCTGGAGGCTAAATTGTAAACAAAATATTTCATTGGCATTGATCTGAAAAGCAGACTGACAGCATTGCTAAAATTCATCAGCTTACAACTATAAATCTCCCCAAACTGACAAGAGATGGATTTCATTATTTTGCTTTGAAAGGGTCATTCCTTTAAAGCTGCAAGAATTTATCAATTTATAAAAGATTCAATGAACCGCATTTTCCTTTAGTTCCTGTCACAACTCTTCCTTGTGATTACCCAGGCTAGGTCAGCTCATGAGAATGACTGATCATTTTGCTCTCTATTTTAGGCAACCTCAAATTTACAGGATTTATGACCCATACTAGATCATTTGTGATATCAAGATTACAGGTAACCTGAACTTACTTCATGTACTGTGATACCCTGCCAGAAGTACAGCCACTCATTATGCCACAAGTGTATGAAAAAGTGCCTGAATTTCATCCTCCTTTTGGGCCCCATCCACCAAAGTTACAGTGACAGCTTATTTCTTTAAATAAGCAAGAGTTTTCATGTAGGCTGTAGGTGACAGAAGTACTGCCTTCTTTAGCTAATTCCCCTCCCACACCTCTTTTCTCTCCAAGAAAAATCTGAGTAGGCCAGGTCTTTACACAACCTTAATTGTTCTATTTCCATCACTGACTGTGCACATTTTAATTGCCAGAGAAAATCGAAGATTAGCAAACTCCAAAACAAGCACCAGGCCTTATAAACCTCTGAATGGAAACTCTGGTAAAAGAGAATCCTTCTCTGAAAAGCACCTTTCAGATGTTCATTGCTGGGATTCCCACATTACCAAACAACACATCTGGGATTCTATTTTGACTGGTGGTATCCCTGTCCCTGGATCACGCTGACCCCAGCCCCAGGAGATCAGTCCCTCTGCTCTGCTGATGGCCAAGCTCCCAGCAATGACAGAATTCTCTGCCTGGTGCAAAGAACCCAGGAAGCACAAACTTCCCTCTGGAACCAACCTTCCTCCTGCAGCTCTGACAGCCAGAACAAAGGCAAGGATCTGTGCCAAGCAGGAGACAGTAAGCATGGTGGGATAAGAGCTAAACCCCAGTTCCCTGTGCAGGTGTGGGCAGCCTTCAGACAGCTGTTCATTCCATTGATGAATTCCTGCAGCGCTTTCCTGGGAGCTCACAGGGCTAGGGAATGTGTGGGGGATTTTTGGTGGTGGTGTGCAGGTAAGCATGAGTAGGAACCAAGTCTGAATACCAGTAAGTAAGAGAAAGCTAATGAAGTAAAACACAAATATTGCTTTTAAAATCATTTTCACCTGTTCCTGCACAAGACAAGTTGGCATGCCTCCAACTCCTGCAGTCTCACTACATCTTAAAAAACCAAGCAGAAAAAAATTTTTTAAGTGCTAACACTTTCACAAAAATTGTAAGGTTGTAAAGGTAACCTGTTTCTTAACCTTGTACCAATCTGCATTACCTACCAAAACGAGAGCTGTGCTCTTTTCACTCAGACTGTATGCACAGTGTGAATTAATTTCTTTTTTTGGCCAGGTTACTATATCATTTAGAATAAGGTACTGCACAATTTTCCCGGGTGTTTGTTACAGCAATAAATAAAGAAGCATAGCTATGGTATATATATATATACCATATATACAGCAATAAACAGGAATATGGAACAGAAATTATTATTATTGAAGTTATTATTATTGCAAAAAGGAACAAGAGCAATGGTAGGTTGAAAGTGAATACCTCTAAACTTGGTTTAAAGTACTAATGGTCTTTTAAACATATTTTTGTGAATTGAGATTGTTAGTGACTCTTTTTCCTGATCTGGACAAGGTCTGTCAATGAAATATTTTTTAGAAAGATCAGGACAACTTATAGCCATTTCTACCATGAACATCATCTTGCAAATGAAAATTTCAAATTATTTCTCTCACCCACTTCCTAAAAGGAAAGCACTTTTGCTACGCAGACAGTTACCAACATGTGCAGTTCATAACTTGCTAGAGCACTTCAAAGGAACCTTAGTGACTGATTCTGGTTATTTTCTTCTCTACAAGGAGGAACAAAAAATCCTGATAGCTTCAAATCAAAGATGTTCGCTTTTCTCAAAATGTTCACCACTGACATTCTAGTCTCCAAACTTGCATTAAAGCAAAACCCTTCCTCTAAAAATTCCACTTCTACTGTTCAAACTGTCCTTTACTTATACTGAAATAAAAGATGTTGTGCTACAAAATATAGTTTCAGTTACCATTTTGCTTTATTTTTATGCACTAGATGGTTTACAGGAATTCAGTCTACTAAAAGTCAGCTCAGTTAAAATGATAACTTTACCAGCACTTGAATCTGCCTCTTATTTTAAGCTTTATAGCTCCCCTTTTTTCAATCAAATGCCTTCCAGCCATTCTAAACCTTTTTGGGTCAAAGTTTCCTGTACTCTAAAAAGCTACAGATGAAGCTGGTGCTTTATAGCATTATGTTATCAACTCATCAATTTTTTATAATTACTTCCAGTAGTCTGCTCCCATCACTCCACGTCGAACTATTTGCCTGGGGCCACCACTCAGAACACTGTTATTTTAAAGCATATGTGGGCAAGACTTTGCTCTTTCTTAGCCAAATTTTTTTTCACTTGCATTTCAATTTTTTTGCTTAGTCATCCATAAACAGGACACTATTAATAGTACTTCTGAATAACAAGTAAAAATGTACAGTATTGCAATATTGCTAACGTTTCAGCTTCACATTTACAAACATGGCTCAGTGCAATAGGTGCAAGTCAGAAACAAGTAGATTCCCAAAAACAATCCATACTTTTTACTGCAAACTACCCCATACAGGTCTTGTTAAAAGGATCAAGCTTCAGTGGGAAGGCAGAAATCATGAAAAACAGAGCAGTGAAGGCATACGTACTTCAAGCAGTGAAAGTGAAGGAGACTCATGCTTAGCATCAGGAAATAGCAAATAAAAATCAGCATTGATCCAGAAGTCATTACTCACCAGCTCAGCCCTTGCTCACAGAGAAACAGGACAGCAGGTGTTCTTTGTTGACTCCTAAACAGCTAAGTTGTAATTTTTATTCCTAATGCACAGGTTACTAGAGACCTGAACAAAAATATTGCTACTCTGCACAGCCCATTACAGAAGCAAACTTTGACTTCTGCTCTCCAGCCTGACAGTTAGTCATCCCTGCTTTTGAAAATGTGTGTGAACTGGCATCCACCTTCCTACACACACTGTACTGGGATGTATAACGCCATACGCTAAAATCCAAGCGTTTTTGCACTTCTACACCCGCTTCCTGGCACAGGAATTGCAGATATCACCTACATTTTATTCAACAGTTAAATTAGCCAATATAAACCATATTTGATAACCTACGGCTCCTGAACTTCCTAAAAGAGACTGTTGCTCTTGCTCATGTCAAGGCACCCCCAGCCACAGCAATCAGTGAGCCAGCACAAAGGACACACGGCTGTGCAGCCACCCCTCGTGGTGCCAGCAGCACTAAGGGAATGCTGCCACCATCTCATGGCCCTGTGCCACTGGGAGATTTCCCAATATCACTGAAGTTGTGATGGCCCCAAGAACTGAAATTATTTGCTTTCATTCATTAATTCTGATGCTGGCTGAGAATACCTTGGTGCATTTTTGTGCAAAATTACAGTAATCCCATGCTTGAGTTCCATCAATCCGGAAACCATATACATCTTCATTTACGTAAAATCACACTTTAATAACAACTATTAAAGGCACAAATGTGAGATTGGTTAAGGATGGCATTTTGCAGAGTCACCTTCCTTAAGATGCTTTGTTGTCATTATATTACAAAAGTTCCGTATTGCTAAAGTTTTGTACCTCCTTGATGTTTCTCGTAGGCAGCTCCTCTAAGCACTGACTCTTCCTTCTTCTCACAGCAGCCAACTGACTACAGTTCCCCTCAACCAACCAATCCACTCTTTTATAACACTCTTCTTATTATTGGCTACAGCTCTGGCCTGGTAAAGTCAGGCCTGTTGCCAATCTCTAATAATTGGCTCAGCTGCAACTCCTTAAGGGCTAAGATTACTTTCTATACTACCTTTATTTTCTTATATTCTATCTCCCTACAATGTATTTTCTGGTTAAATTATTTCATTCATATCAAGCCCTCCAAGCTTACTGTGACCCCACTTCCAGCCAGTCAGCAAAAGCAATAAACAAAGAAGTTTTGCACAGCACATCTCCCTTTTCACTTAACTAACAGAGCCCTCATCCATAGATTGTTAGCCCTTACCTGGGCTACTTCTCCCATGAAAGTTAATGAAAACCTTGAGAGGTGTGAACTGCAGTTGCTAAGGCACCATGCCTGTCTGGACATCCTGGAGTCACTCCTGCACTGGGACTGAGGCCCCTTCTCACCTGTGCCCTCCACACTCACAGCCAGACCAGGTCTCTTCACCGGCTCCATCCCGGGATCCCCACAGGAGAGTCTCAGACATCACGACCCTTAAAATACTTTATTCATGGTGCAATAAGAAAAAGAGCAGCTCCAGTCTGGTGCCTGCAATGAGGAGCCCCAAACAAAGGAACCCCTGGGTTTTTATACCCCCACAGTGCGAGTGCTTGACAGTCTGGAGTCCTCATCTCCTGCTGTGTCTGCGCTGGTCACCTGCATTACCTGACACAAGGACGTCACCACTGCGTGTCACATTCTCCAAGCAGCTCTAAAAAAGTAGCTTGCTAAACAGATCTGGGATTTCTGTGCCTGTGTCTCATTTTCCCTTGTGGTGAGTTGTTTCTTACACACATTGCTAGTGACTCTCATAATGTTGCTGCTTAGGCCCCAGACCAGCTATGGAGGATGAGCACTGTCCGCCTCCACTGGGGTTTTTATTGTGTAGAGAAGGCTCCAAAAAAAGAAAAAATGGGCCCCATTATACTTACCAAGGAAGAAAGGAAAATATATCTTTTCCAAAAGATATGGTTCAATAAAAATCAGACAAAGAACTTCTGTGCAAAAAGGAAATAGCAAAGACAACACCACCATGACACGTGGACTGTGTGTCAGAGCACACATTCAAGAATGTGTTCACCTACCTTATGCTGCGTCTCCACTAATAACTACGTGCATGAATAAGACACATACAAAATGTGCCAAAACAGTGGTAAAAGAGGCAGCACCTCAAATTAATCTTCTAAAATTTTACCCTCTGAAATGCAGTCATTTGGTGAAATTCACTTATTAATTCTAATGTTTAAATATGGAGTTAGAGTAAGGATGCTCTTGTGTAATACTGTAAATTAGGAACCTTTATAAATAGCTTCTCTTTCACTACTCTGTGGCTTCCAGTGAGGTGCCAAGGATCAGCAAATAAGTAAATTAGCTGCAGATCATAAAAAAAGAAATAATTAGCTTTGTAATAGAAAAAAATGTCTGTAGTTAGTGTAGGATGCTAAAGCCAATTTTAGCTTCATTAATCGAAGTAGTTATTCAGCACCCATTAATTCAGTACCCAGAATTTACAAGGGCCAACTAATCAATAAAAACAAATGAATATTGATACGGCAGGACTTGTGCAATGTTGTATTCGTAGTGCCCCTGAGGCAAGCTAGATCCTACATGGACAGATCCATACACTGGTGCAAAGGCTAAGGCCCTGCATGCAGAAAGCCTCGGTGGTGGGGGATCAGGGAAGGAAGGTGAATATTGATCCCCGTGCTCCTGATGGGGTTGCACAGCTCTGCTGGGACTGAGCCCAGACGTGGATTACCTTTCCAGCAGAGCCCGGGGCTGTTCCACAGCGCTCGGCCAACGTCCGTGTGTCAGGGAAGGGCTTCCTCCTGCCAAGGGTTCCAGCACTCCCCTCTCGTGCACTGAAAGAGAAAGAGAAAACCTCCCCTTGTTATCAGCAACAACACAGCTCTGTAAGCTTGGAGTACTGCCCGACTCACTGCTCTGCTCTCAAAATGATAGGAGAATTAGAATAAAAGCAGATTTTTTTTACTAAATTTAAAAAACAAAAGGAACCCCCAAAATCTAATCAAAACTAATCAATGAAAACCCCAGGCCAAATAATGTCATACAGAAATTTTATGACAGCTATCAAATGAAAAAATCACAGTCAGCACCTTGATCAAATGTTAGATTTCCTCTGATACATATAAAACAATGTAAGGACATAATCAGATATTCCAAAAAACCTGTATTACTGCAAAACTGCATGAAACACTCAGGGTCTCAGAATTTAAAGCAGGAGTGTTTGTACTGAGAGACTTGGGCTGGTTTTATTTAAGGATATATGAGAAATAATTAATGGTTTTTGTCCCAAAATACGTGACCAGATAATGGAATGTCAAAATAAGCATTATTTGATGAAAACCACATAATTTTAAAAACCTGCTTCACTTTGTTATTACTTTTTTCCCCACATATTTAGTTGGATTAAATTTGGCTTGAAACGGCCAAATCTGATCATTTACATGTAATACATGTATTTTACTGTTGTTCATGAAAAGAGAAGGAAAACAATACAGAAAAAAAAAAATCTGTTTTCTATAAGATGGATACCCTTCATGACTTGTTTTTCAAAATGTTTGTTTCAATGAATTTACCCTCAAGAAAACATTCTCTCTAGAGTTTAAATCAGATTATTTAAACAAAATTATTTTCAAGATTGCCTAGTAAAAAACATTTCAGCCCTGCCTACTCTACTGTTTGTCTTCACCTGGGCTTTTATTTTCTGTTCTCCTTGTTTTGGCTCAGAACCTGGATTTCCAGGCTGATTTGTCAGCAGTGAGGGTGACTCAGTGAGGTGACATTGTTCAGTTTCCTGGGCTGCCTTCCAGTCCAGACTATGAAGAGATTTTAAACTGTCTCACTCCCCTTAATTGCTGATTTAAAGGGATACACAAAGTGGAACTTCTGATAAAAAATACATTCCTGCAAAGTCTTTTATTTCTCAGATTTTATAGTACCTAAAACAGAACTACCTAAGCACAGTCATTTGGCCTTGGTCAAAATGATTGAGCTTATACAAAAGCATTGATATCAGTGAAACAAACAGAAATAAGCAAATAAAAGATTTCCTGATGCTTCAAGCTATTTTTCCTTGGGATCCTATACCCTCTCTCTCTTGCTGTTAAAATTGGCCCTTCCCTCAAATCACAATTTTTTTTCATTTTCAAAGCAATTGACCTGCCTGAAGATTTCACTGCACACCCAATGTACACACCCAACAGCTTTGATTTTCTGCACCACTGTGCTGGTTTTTAACTGGGATACAGTTTGCATGACCTCTTGTTCATTCAGGATTTTACAGTCTAAGTTAGTTTTGGCACAAACTATTCTTCAATGGCTATTGTCAGGTCATTAACTGTGATAAGGATAAAGATATTTATGTACATATGAACTTCTCAGGCAGCCTGGTCAGCAAATCTTACTTATTAGTACTAGCTATGTATGGATTTGCCAGCACCACAGAGTTTAATCAGGATTTTTAGGTAGCTGTGATTGGAGACCAGTTCCCATGACTGGGTTCATTGGGGTTTTTTAAACAACAAGAATTGACACCTCTGACCTCAACCTCCTTAATTTGATGAGCATTGTAATCTGTCTTTAAAAAGACCACTTTTGTTTAAATAAAGGCTTTCAATTTGTGCCTGGAAATAATGCAACCAAAGGAAAAAGAACACAATCTTGACTTGAAATTCCAATGTTTCGAGATGATATAAGAGCTGATTCTGTTGCTAAACGCTGGTATTGAAATTAAGACTGATGAGTAAGTATTAGAAGAAAATAACTTTGAGTTACATGCAATAGCATTTAATTGCATCATTTAAATTCTTCAGCATTTCAATTTTATATTCATTCAGGGTTTTCCATAATTAATTTGCAGATTTCCAGAATGCATTAGGATGAAACTTTTAAATGGCTGGATGGTTATTAATGGATGACATAAATATATTATTCATTGTTTTTGGTTGTCATGGTAAACAGCACCGAGTACTTCTGACTGAATATTAAATTAAACATCATCCCGTGAATTCAAAAGCAAAATGCATCCCAAGTAATAATTGGTTGAAATACAGAATACTCAAGGTGTCATCTTTTATGCAAAGCCCTTTCTTTAGGATTTTTCCTCCTGAGAAGCTGAGAGGCCTCAGGAGCAAAATGTAAACAATGATTCTCTGCTGCTGTGGAATGCAACAGGTAAATCTGTGAGTGGTCTCATGTGGTTGTTTCTAATTAATGGCCAATCACAGTCAGCTGGCTCAGACTCTCTGTCCAAGACAGAAGCCTTTGTTATCATTCCTTTCTATTCTTAGCCAGCCTTCTGATGAAACCTTATCTTCTATTCTTTAAGTACAGTTTTAATGTAATATATATCATAAAACAATAAATCAAGCCTTCTGAAACATGGAGTCAGATCCTCGTCTTTTCCCTCATCCAAGAACCCCTGTGAACACGGTCACAATTTCATAATAAATACTCTGTAACAAAATGTTAAAAATGGCTAATATCACACTTTCCTTTTCTCTAGAAAATGGCAGGATCACCCAGGCAAAACTGAATTTCAAGCAGCCAACCTTTTCAAAGATGTCAACACCAGCAGATCTACTCCAGTCCAGAAATACATTCTCAAAGCTCTGATTACCTAAGCAATACTAAAACCTGCAGCCCAACTGAATGCTGCATTGGAGAATAATGGCATTTATACCAAAAAGCACCAGAGAACATGCGTGAGAAGATTGCCTCAGAGAAGCTCCACTGACTCAGGAACAAGCCATTTTTAAACCTCTTACATCACACAGTCTCTAATGAACAATCACCCTCTCACCGCCAGTTTTATGCCCTCACTTTTCTCCTTTAGAGGATGGCCAAATATTTCCCCAAGCTGCCACTTCTGGCCCATCAATCGATCCAGCAGTTTGGCATTGACACAACCAAGTTCAGCAGTGCTTCGAAGTTTCCTGTGTGATGATGGCCTGGGTGCTGTGGCTGCAGGGAAAGCCTTTCCCTCACGTGTGGCTGCACTGCTCGAGCAGCCTTCAGGGACACCCACAGCTAAAGCCAGAGAGCTGTTCCTTACATTCCTCATTTCTCTTCTTCTCCTCCTTTTGGCACCACCCCCTGCACTTCCCATGTCCACACTCCTGACCTACTCCACCTACAAGTGACTGTTGTGGTTTCTGTGCACAGGAAATGGATTCAGCAGACCTAGAGTGCAATGCCACTGCCAATCTGCACAGGTAACACTGGAGGGATGAAATGGTTACACGTTAAGCTTTCACACAAAATTGTCTCACCAAGACTCTCCAAAAAGGCTTTCCTGAACTAGGGGATTCCAACATGGAATTCATGGACAGGGTTTCAAAAGGACATTACATATCTGTTAGTACACAGTAAGGTTTTTGACAGAACCAATAAACCGAGGTAGACCTACTTTGCAACACATGAATTTTAACCCAAGTTTTTGTTTTTTGTGAATGAAAAGCAGAGTATTAAACCCAGTTATCAGTATAAAATTGATCTAAAGGTTTTTCAGAACCTGAGAGAGTATTACAAATTTCATAAGATCTTTCCTCTACAGTTAGATGAAACTCATACTCGAGACCAGACAATTTCTTCTCTGGAAACTTTTCAAATCTAGCAAGAACTTTTGAAAACACACTGGAATTATGTAGAATGTTAGGTCAGCAACATGCAAGCAAAGAAAAACAAACAAACAAACAACCCAAACCTTTTTTCCACACACACTCATAGACCACAGTAAACTTCTTTAAGAGTGAGGAATTACCACAGACTTTTAAAAATAAGCTTTTTGCTTTAAACTAGCAGCCTTCCCCTCTGTTCTGTGCTCATTAGGAATGCAAAGAAAACACATCTCACAGTTCCATCAGCACAGAGCTAAACTGAACTGGTTAAACGGCTGGGCAGAAGCTTCCCATGTTCCTACACTGGTATTTCCAGCTGTGTTTCCCATGTTTGGGACACATACAAGGAAAACGATGCCTTGAACGACAGGGAAGCTTTAGAGTTACTAAAAGCTTCCTTGTATCTGCTGTTAGACACAACGATCTATCAGTGTAGCACTGCAGCTCATTCTCCTGAACCTGGACCAGGAGCTCAGGGCAAAAGTGAAGAGACAGCACAAAAAAGAAAAGCACACATTTATTTGGAATTAGAGCAACGCCTTGGGGTAAAATAACCTACTCCATCTATCATTAATACCTCAGCTGCTAGAAACAAGTGCCAGTTTTATATACCAAGATAGTACTTTCATTAATATCTGGGAAATCTAAGAGGTGCTGGGGAATGCTTAGGTCAGGAAATGACATCTGGCTGGGAATCATCATGAATAAAACTACCCCTTTAAAAAGTAAAGTTAGCTGGGTCTGAATGGAGAAAAATCACAAATGCAGAATATAATGGGTAAAACACTAACAGAGATGTTTGAGAAGCAATCAAAAGCAAGAGCACATTTTTAAATATGTGAAAAGCAGCCAGACTGAAGTAAAAAGGATTTGCTTGCAACACCATCAGAGAAAAATGGGACATGCAAACCAATTCCTTGTCTTTTACTAAAGATGAGAGCCTGTGAGACTGCAACAAAGCAACTCTGCCATGAAACTGCCACAGACTGCTGCAGGTTCAGACTGAAAATGGGGACAATTGGGGTTTAAGTAAGATGATTCGTAAACCATGTAGAAGAAATTTCCTAGAATCCTCCAGACTTCTAACTATAGAGCAGTCATTAAACGTGCAGGAGATGGATAATAGACAGCACGTGTCAAAATGTATTGGTTAAATTACTTAGGAAAGCAAACATTGCATAAGATAGCATTTGGTGTTGGAGATGCTACGTTAGATTTAAAGCGGATTGTCAGTTTCTGCTTTTCCCCATTTCTTCAAGTTTTTAAAATAAAATTCATGCTTTATAAATATAACTTGCTTTACGAAAAACCCCACAGAATAAACACCTGCACACATTCTATAAATCAACCCATTTCTTTCCTAAGTTCCACACCAATGCTGCCATGGTATTTCTCTGTTCCATTTCAACAGTTTTCTACAACAAAGAAACCCATTCACACTTGTTCTAGCAGACTTTGCACAAGCAATGCAAATCATTGTTATCACTCTCTTTATATTTTCTCAGAGCTTACTTAGACTGAGAATCTAGTGATGCCAACTTGGTTTTAAACCACTTTTTTGTGCTGATTGGCCTTCTACCATTTGAGGAACAGTTCTTATATTTGAGAAATATTGGAAAAGATTCTCCTGAAATATTCTAAGAACACCTGAAAGGCCGTTCTGTTCGTTGTGTTTAACAAGGCTTTCTGAGGGTGTTTTATTTTGGTTTGGGGTCTGAGGGAGGCACCCCACGGAAGGGTTGGTTCACCCTCACCTCCGTCAGGACGGACCCGGCTCCCCCCGCAGGGCTCTGAGGAGGCTTTGGGGGCCAAACTCAAAAACAAACCAAAACAAAAATCCAAACACACAGAAAAAAAAACGCACAAAAAGATAGCAAAAAAAATTAACTTGCCATGCGCAGACACCCGGAAGTCTCCGCCGGTCCGTGTCCATCTGTTCGCCGACCCGGAGGCGAGGCTGAGGGCGGAAACGCTGCCCCCTCACGGCTTCCCGCCCGTTTTCAGGCCTCTGAGGGCGGGAAGAGCCCTCCCCTCACGGGTGCCCGCCCTCAGAAATCCTCAGCAGGGTGGGGAGCTGTGCGGCGCAGCTGTTCCTCGTTCTTTTGAGGACTTCTGCGGGGGTGGGCGGCAGCTGTGAGCGGGCGGCGTTCCGTCCCTTTTAGAGGCTTTTTAGCTCCTTTGCTCAGTGCTGCTCGACTGTGAGGGTGTGGCTGGGGCCCCGTTCCTCACGCCTGCCGGAAGGTGCTGGCGGGCTCCGGCAGCTTGGTGGGTCTTTGTTCGCTGGGAACGCGTGCGGCTGGCAAGTGCTTCTTCCGTCCTGTTTCTCAGGAAAGTTATGTTTCGTGTTTTAAGAGGAGAACGTCTCTGAGGGGGTGTTTACGGCCCGCCCGTGCTGCTTCCCCTTGCGGCTCCTTTGCTTTTGGCTGTGGCGCGGGGTGAGGTGTGAGGTAATACTTTCCTTTCTGCTTGTGGTTTTATATATATGCCTATTATTTTTCAAGTACTTGTATATATATCTGTATATGCTGTACATGTGTACATACATTTATGCTTGTCAGTCTCCGAGGCTGGCAAAAATACTCTGCTGAGCACTTTCAGGGAGGTGAGGGTTAACCCTGCTTGTGAACCTGATGTGTGAGGGATAATTGTTTCACTTATCTCATATACTTAATAACAAGCAGGAAAAATGTGTTTGTGCTGTGTAAGATGATCTAGATACATTTTTATGGTTTGAGTAATCTGCTGATCTAATTACAAGGTAGTTAAATCATATTAGAGAACTGCACATTAAAAATCTCCTCCAGTAATGTAGCCCTTTGCCCATGAGGGTGAATGTATCTTCATTAAAAAATATTATGTTTCTTTTACATTCTACAGTGTAAACCAAGAAGCGTTATTTTGGTTATTTTGGCCACTCTGCAAAAGTAAACATAACGAAAATAATGTGTTTTACCGTGTTCAGTCTGGATTTAATATCTCCCTTGCTCCTTAAGTAAAAGTGAGGTAAAATGGCAAGAGCTTCTGTCTCTAGGATAGATCTATTATTAATTCTGCTCCTGATGTCCTTGATAGTGTTGCGAGCCTGAAGTTGTCATTACTGGGTAGCAAGGGTATAAATGCTCTATGATATGCAGATACTCATTTCTTCCATCCACCAGCTCAAATCAAGGTTAACAACAGAGCCTCTTAGAGAATATGTTGCAGTGTATTATTTTGGGGCAGAAAGGGCTCTGAATGGGTAACAGCTTTAGACTTTGCTCCTTCTGAAAAATACAGCATTAGCTGCTGTATTGTTTATTTGGTGGTGGACTAAATACTCTTTAAGGGCTCCTTCCAAACCAAACTACTCCATGATTTCCATCAGTGCTATGCTTGCATTGGTGTAATCTTAACAGTGTATTTCTTTTTTTTTAGGGCTGAACCAGTGCTCACCAGGATAAAAGAAAACAGGAAAAGAGTAATTTCTCCATCATTCGATAACATTAAGTATGATAATTTTGAAATAGAGGAGTATCCCCTCTCAGCACAAGGCTTTGACTGGGAGCTGTGGTGCAGGTATCTGAACCCTCCTAAGTCCTGGTGGAAACTGGAGAACACAACTGCTCCAATAAGGTAATAAATAACTAAATTACAGTGTCTAAAAGCTCTCCTGGGTGTGACAGGGGGCAAGTGGGCTCAGCTGTGTGATAGGTTTTACTGACTGTAAACTTCAAATACTTAAATGTCCTTGATGCCTACACAGTCATCAAGAAAACTCCTGTTTTCAGTAGATGTTTTTAAAGGAAACTTTTGTTTTCAGTAGATCTTTTTAAACAGGTTTCCTGCCCAAGTGGAATGGTAGGCAGGGCTGCTCAGCAGCACTCTGTTCTCCAAATGTCTTGCCTGCTAATTTAGTGCTTACGGGCCAGAAATGGAATTTTCTTTGCAGTTACATTGCATAAGCAGAGCTGACCTGACAGCTGTGTTCTTTATAGTGTTGTCACATAGGTGCACAGCTGTGCTGTGTCCCAGGAGTTAATGTCTGGTCAGTGACACTGTGAGCAAAGGCTGCATTGGGTCCTTGCTTTGGGACAGTCTGGGTCTGCACTTTGTTCCCATGTCCAGAGTGTTGTCAGACTGGTACAGAACAATCCCTTTGTCTCAGGGAGGGGAGTAGTACCCTCTGAACCCACTGAGCAGCTCTGCTGAGAGTACAGGCCTTGCTTGTAGACACACATTCATTCCAAGGAGGGCACTGCTACCTGTGCTCCAGCTCCCTGCAGAAAGGAAGTGTGAATGCTGTTCTTACCTCCTGAAAGCAGAACCTCAAACAGCACTGGCAGCTGTTTTTCATCCAGCAGCTATCTTGGCAGGCAGGCACTTTTCTCAGGTTCTGTCAGTTTAACACCCTCTGAACTGCACTGACCTATGAACAGAACCTAGAATTGGAAAGCAGGAGATAAAAATTAACAGGTTTGCCAAAGACAAACGTGAAAAGGGGTTAATTTCCACAGCATTAGAAATAGTTATTGCTGTTAATGAACTCTGTTGACACTATAAAAATGTTCCTGTGAAGACAGGTTGAGAGAGTTTGGGTTGTCCAGCCTGGAGAAGAAAAGGCTCCAGGGAGGTTTACAGCACCTTCCAGTACCTAAATGGTGATTCCAAGAAAACTGGTAAGGGACAGAAGTAGGTAGTGATAGGGCAAGAGGGAACAGCTCTAAACTGACAGAAGGCAGGGTTATGTTAGGTATTGAGATGAAATTCTCTCTGTGAGTGTGGTGAGGCACTGGAACAGGTTGCCAGGGAGGTTATGGATGTCCATTCATGGAGGTGTTCAAAGCCAGGCTGAATGGGGCTCTGAGCAACCTCATCTGTTTGAAGATGTACCTGCTCATGGCTGGGGTTTGGAATGAGATGATCTTTCAAGTCCTTTCCAGCCCAAGCCATTCTATGATCCTGTGATTAATTATACAGAGTAACCATTATGATTTTTGAAATTAAAAGTAGTGAAACACAAAGTAATGACTTTTCCATTTTACCCCCAAACTCTGTTCCACATGAGGACTGGGCAGTGCATGTACTTTATGAATTTCAGGTTTGTTCCCTAGCTCTTTCCCTGGCACATTTTTTAATTCAGTGCAATATGCTGCATGTGTGTGTTGGATAATTAAAACAAGCACACCAACAAACAAAGCCATGTGTCTTGATGGATGGTTTCTATCTGCCTCCATTATTCTTTTAGAATTATAGCAAAGGGAAGCAGGTGCACTGAGAAACACTTAAAAACAACAACAAAGGCAAAAGTACCTATCATAAATGAAGCATAAGTTTTGTATTGATGTTAACTGCTATTTTCTTCATTAATAAATACATCAAAGATGGTCTTTCATTGTTATAAAACGGGTACTATAGCACTTGGAGGCATATATAGATTTCTGTAGAACTGTACAATTTGTGATTAAGACAGCCTATGATCTGTTTGAAAGCAGATGTGTCCACTAGCTGTAGCTTGAGTGTTCTCCATAAAAGCAGGGTGATTTCTTCTGTACTGCTAATTAATATCTTGTCATTACCAGAGTGCCAGCATAATAATCTGAAAAGACATATTTATTTCTTGAAATTGTGGATTATAAGGTAGGAGAAAAATGAAAAGGCTAAATGACTCTGTATCCTTCTCTACTCATAAGGTGAAATTGTACCCTCTGTGGCTGAACTCTTACCTGACTAAAATTTGCTCTGTGTAGCAAAAATTGGTTGGTTCCCACCATGACATAAGTAGAGTTTACTGATCCAGTAAAGCTATGTGATTTGTTTAGGTTTGGCTCAGGGTAATGGACTAATGTTATGCTGGTAAAGGCAGGCTTTGCTTGATTCTGTATTAAAAAAATGTATCTGGATGGTCCTATTCAAGAAATAATCTCTTTCTTTAGGTAAGCTTACAGACACAAGTTTTTAGCTCTAGCTGAACCTGGCTTCTGGCTAAACACACAGAACTGCACATCATTTGCAATTGTCACAGGCAAGAGCCTTGAGGACTTAGCAAGGACAGAGGCTACACTGGCTGGTGCCCCAGAAACAAAACTGGGGCACCTGGATCTCACACTACTAGCACTGAAATCCTTACTGCTCTGGTGAATATTTATGTCCAATAATTTGACTCTAATTTCCTTCAATGGTGCTCATTTCACTTTAGAATTAGGAATGTCAGAAGGCAAGGCTCAATAAAGCTCTTTGAGAAATACTTTCTTAAGAATCTGTTTTGCTGCATCATTTTACCTAGCAATGATAAATACAGTCTGTGCCTGAAAAATAAAATTCTTCATAATTTATCTGCTAATTTTGGTTGCTGATGATTTATTCTTCCAGAAGTCCTGCACTGCTTGGATGCTTCATAGTGGACAGAGAATACTTCCAAGAGATTGGATTGCTGGATGAAGGCATGGAAGTATATGGAGGAGAGAATGTGGAGCTTGGAATCAGGGTAAGGAAGGAAAACAATTAGCCCATACTAGTGGCTTACATTTAAAATATAACTTACTTCTTATTGCAGAGGGGGAAAGCAGTCCAAACCATGGATGATGGCATGGAAAGGAGATCCACAGCTCTGCAGACATGTACATTTATTTGAGGAGAGAGGAGGGAAAAAAGAGCAATAGCTCTCTTTACAGAACTTAATCTGGGACAAGGGTAGATGTGTAGAATTTGGGATTGTTCTTTCAACAGAGTTTTGCAGAGTTGATAGCTAAATTTCCCTGCTTACCTGTGGTCCCAGACTCAGTAAGAACAGTTTCTCACAGGTGTGATGAGAAAAACCTTTCTAGATTACTTGGTTTATTTAAATTAGGAAAATCACTGTGGAGCAAAGTAGAATATAGGGGCATTTATGCTGCCTTCCAGACAGAAGGGAATTAAGGTATTCATAATGTGAATATATTGTGAGTGCATATATTTTCTTTTTCCATTGTACACTCTTCACCTGTTTACTATAATGCAGTATTGTGTGTGATTTGTGTACTTCTTTCTGTATCTCTTCACAGTTTAACACCTTTCTGTTCTCTTTGAGAATCTCTCAGGTTTTTGATAAGAGTGGAATTCCTAGGTAGATAATGGTAGTGAAAAATGGGGTGGTGTGTTATAAAAATCAATTCTGAGCCCTGCTAGGAAAGGTAAGGGAGAGGTAACATTGTGTTTTGAGCCTTTTAGCTGCCAGAATATCAGCATACCGTTGTACAATAGCAAAAAAAGGGGAACTTACTGTAAGAATATATAATTATCTCCTGAGACAGCAAGATAGAACACAAAATACTCATTTTTATTTCTGGCTTCTTGAAATTCTTTTTCTTCCGCCTGTTAGAGATAAAGAGGTTTTTCAGCCAGAGTGAAGCACAGACCCTCTTTCAGCTTTCTCTCTCCCTCTTTCACTTGTTTAAGGAAAGGGAGAGAGAAATGCAAGGCTGCTTCTTTTAATAACATTGTTCTTCTCACTGTAAGGGCCAGAGAGCTGCCTTCTGCTCCCAAAAACTTATTTTGCAGCTCAGTGTTGCAATGAGTTGAAAATTACCATCACTTTGATTTTTCTGTTCTTTTTCCAACTGACAAAACATTATTGTTTCCTCATGAGTGCAAGGAGTTGTCTCTGGGTTTGCATCATGAGATGTCTCCTGTCTGGGCTGCAGCACTTAGCCTTGGAGGAGTTGATGTTGGTATGTTGGTAGACAAGGCCAGAGAGACACAATCTCTGCATAATTGAAATTTTGGAGTATGCTGGATCACTGAAATAAGGCCTGACACTGCTCTGATTTCCTTATGGCTTTTTCTCTGTCTCCAGGGAAGCAGTGCCTGACCTACATAAAATACTCTCATCTGTAACAGAGTGTAGTGTGCAAGGTAACATAATACGTGCTTCCTTATCTGAATTTATGCTGGCTTGGATCTGCCTGTATGAAAACAAATTCCAGAGCTGTAATAAATTACAGATTGTTTAACAGTTTATTAATGCTCTTCTGACAATCCTCAGTGTGTCTGAGATCATCCAAGGGTGAGACTCAGTGAGGGGAGACCTCAGTGTGGTCTTCAATATCCTCACCAGGGGAGGTGGAGGTGCAGGCACTGATCTCTTCACTCGCGTGGCCAGGGGCAGGACCCAAGGGAATGGCCTCCAGCTGTGTCACAGAAGGTTTAGGTTGGATATCAGGAAAAGGTTTTTCACTCACAGGGGTGGTTGGGCACTGGAACATCTCTACATTACTTGTGGTGCTTTCAGCTGTGGGGCTGCTGATGAATGCCTTAATCAAAATAGTCATTGTTCTACAAAAACGACATTGTAATTACAGTATTAGTGCAATAAATAATGTTTCCCTTTTAAAATGCTGCTCTCCAATCTGTGACTATGTAGGCTCACTGCACCTCCTCTTTCATTGTCGTTTTCCTTTTTTTAAAGAAGTGTCTAGATTTTTTTAGTATTCTGCTGTGTGAAAAGCATTCTCATTCAGGATAATGGACAAGCAGACACTGTCTGTCCAAAATGGCCTGCTAGGGAAATTTTATGCAAATGCTTGTAAGAGCAAACATCTAGAGGAAGAACTGGAGAGTTTATTTTTGACTGCAGAAATAGCACATGTTAGAATCATTTGAGCTACCTGTTTATCTGAAACACAGTGGGTAGAACATGGTCCCATGTCCATCTATCACTGATTTTGTTCCAGAGGATGTAAAACTTCTGTGAGGAATTAGACCCTGACAAATGGAGACTTTTCCCACTATCCTCACCCAGGAGTTATGTTTGTCACCTCATCATCTGCACAAATATCTAGTTATTTATGTTATAGGAGTGCAAGAAAATCACCAACTATTGGAAACTGTATTTGAAGGATCCATTGCTGGCAAACCATTACAAGCCACAGAGAGCAGGACTTTGGAGGATTGTTCTCTTGATTCTGAATTTGCTTCAGAGCTGCTACTCAGCTCTGTTGGTCTCTGATTTGGAATACTGTTTTAACTTCTAAGATTTTTACCCTTGTCTATGGATTTGCAACAGCATTTGTAAAATACTAAACATGTATTATTAAATAAATATTAATAGAAATCTTTTGCCTTGAGCTAGAAGCTGGCAGATGAGTTCAAAACATGAATGGATTTGATTCTTAGAAGAAACTCTTTACTTTTCAACCAAATGTTTTCTTGTAAATCTGTTTATTTGCCTCATAAGACAAAAAAGGCAGGCTGGTTGATGCAGGACTTAATAGAATCCTCTTTGAGCAGTTCAATCATTTTAACTGGGGTTTAGAAAGATTCATTTACTGTCAAGAAGCATCATATTTATAAAATCAAGTTAGAATGAGTGGTGCTTCTTTTTTGTTCAATCATTCCCAATTGAATGGACTTAAGTGTGCTTTTAAATTACCAGGTTGCATTTGGAGGGCAGATTGGAATCACATTTTCATCCATGTGACCAAGCAGGAACTGTGTTGGTAACTGCCTTAAAAGAATGTGAGTGTAAGGCTGGTGTTTCTCAGTGTCATTTGGGCTCAGCTTCTGGCTTGGGCCTGCACAAGCAGTTCTTGTGGCCATGGAAGACCCTACAAATCCTCTGCCATCAGTTGCATTCATTCAGCCAGATTCTGCTTTGCATGGTTCATGTCTGGTTTGCAGTAGGCTTCTTAAAGGCCTCTTCCAATTCCTACTGAAGTCAGAAGAAGATTTTCTATCAAAAGCAACCCTGTAGCAATTCTTTTGTCTTTTAAAGCAGCCTACATACTTGATAAAGCTCTGGAATATCTGTTACAAGAAGTTATTTGTGCCACTTTTAGGGATGCCCTAACAAATACTCCGTGATCTGCCTCAGGTCCCAGACTAAGTCATCATCAGAGTCCTGGGAATGCAAGCCCAGGCTTTGACTTAGAGTAATTCTGTGTGTCACAAAGACTTTGTGCTTGCAGATGAATTCGTGTTCACTAGGATATAATGGCCCTCTTAAGTGGGTAAGAGGAAAATTTATTAGAAGGTAAAAGCTCTTTAAGGGATTGGGTCTTGTTCCAACTAAATGCTATATCAGGACTTTACATCAGGTGACCCAGGAGGAAAATTGCATTTATAGTTAGACTGAGTGTGGCACACTACTTTTGTGTAGTATATTTCTGTAGTGAAATTAATTGCTTCATTTCTTGCTAGTCGGGTGGTTTGTCTGCAGACCTTTTGTGAATCTCATGCTGTTTCTGATGGTGGAGAACTGGAGGAATGCAGTTAATGAATAGAGATGGAGAAATTAGTTACTTGAGCAAAAAATAGTCCCAGGGTTCTTTGGGGTATTTTCCATACATGAGGGTCCCTCTGTGGCAAAGCAAGCAGATGTGAAGTCTGTCATGGCTCTCTCTGATCTATTGTTTTGGAATTCCAGAAGTTAATATTTGTTTGTTAGTTTTGGGCTGGGTCTTTGGGTCTTACCTATCTTGTCTTTTCTTTAACCTCCTCCCCACAACATGCTTCTGGGATCGTGATTTTTCATTGCTTTTTTCATTGCTTCTTAGTTAAGTGAGTCTCTCCCATTTGGTGCCTAGAAACTGATGGCTGCTTACATGTTCCAGCCATTTCCAGTCCACAGTGTGTGTGTATCCTGATTGTTTCTCACCTGAGATCTTTCTTACAATATTGCCCTTGGGATAGTGTTCTTTTTGTTAATCACAGGCAAGTGAAGGTACTTACACTTGGCCCCAAATCTCCATATTTATGGGGAAACATTTCACCCTTTTTCCTCTTTACCTGGAAGTTTCCAGCAATTTTACCTGTCGGTGTTCCTAACACAGGCCATAAATGACACGAAACTGTGACTATATTGCATGTAAATAGATGTCTGACTTTATTAAGGAAAGCCTTTGCACAGCTGTCCTGGCCATGGCTGGGGTGGAGATAATTTTGTTCCTAGAAGCTGGTACAGTGCTGTGTTTTGGGTTTAGGATGAGGATAATGTTAAACTGCACCAACAGTGTTCAAGCTCAAGTGAAGTTTCACAGCACATAGGCTACACTGGGTTACATTTTCTCCTTCTCCTTGCCATGCTCTTGTTCTAGCTCCTGCAGCAGCTCACCAGTGCTTTGGCCCTGCCAGCACAGTGGTCTGCCCCACACTGCTGCCTCTGAACACCTCTGCTTCAGTAAACTTTTATTTTCTTTCAGACACAGGGTTAATTGTAATGCTAATCAGCTCGTGATTTGCCCTGCTGCCTCACAAACTGTTTTGTTAGGCAGATTGACGGGCTGGCGTGCCAGTGTGATAAATATGGCCAGGAGACTCCTTTAAAAAGGCCTTTATTACCCGAGGGGTTGCGCACAGCACGGTGCTGAGGAGGAGGAGGAGGAGGAGTGCAGCAGGAGGGTGCGTGCAGCTTTGTCTCTCAGCAGAGCTGGGGCTTCCACCCTCAAGAGAATCCTTAGGAAGATGATGTTGGCTTGTAGTCCAGGGGTATCACCCAAGCTGAGCACTATTAAAGTTATGGTGGCAGGACGGAATCCGGCTCTGGTCAAGGGTGGGTGATTTAGTGTGGTTCTGGGGGGTTAAAGTCAGAGTTCATGTGCTGGTTTGTTGTTTTGAGAGGGTTCATATAGTTCCCACAGCCTCTCATTTGAATTCAGTCCGGGTGCAAGGCCGGGGAGCAGGGGAGCAGGGGAAGTGGTTCCTGACAGGAATGGATACAAATCTAAGGTGAGATGGAAAGGGGCACAAATGCAGAGTATGACAGAGAGAGATACAAATACAGGGTAAGATGGTAACATAGAACAACAGCAACTCAAGGCAAGTCCTAGAACTCTGACATTCGATGTTTAACAACAGACCAACACTTCAAATTAAGACCCTATCCATTTCATTAACATCAACTAGCAATTACTTCTCTAAAAAAGAGCTCTCATCTCCAGGGTTTCATTTCTCACACCAAGAGGTAGAAATGTCAGGAAAGGAACCAAGAAGATTGAAGGGATTTTTCACCCAACTGCTGTGTTGTGGGACTGTTTGCATGGAGAGGGAGTAGTGGGCTGTGCCATGTGTGCCTGGTGTCCCTTTCTGTCCTTGCTGCTGGGCCTACCTCCATTGCACTCCACTGAGCAATGGAGATCTTCCCCAAATATGCCTCAGGAAAATTAATCAAGATGTTCCCCATTTTTGCACTTGCAGCTATCATCACTTCTTGTAGTCTTAAAGCCATGTTTTTAGCTTGTTTTCAGTAAGAAGGCCAATATCCTTTGCCACTAGGGAATGATTTGCTCTACAGAAAACATCCTCAGTACGTGATCACAAGTGCTGCCAACAGTACAAGGTTGGTGATGTGTAAAGGCAAAGGGCTGAGAAGTCCAAAAATAGAAATATCCTTAGTTGTTACTCTGAGATAACTTTTAAATACTGCTTTTTCATATAATGATTCTCTTTAAATTTTCGTTAAAGCTTTAAATAGAGAGAAGTTTATTTTGCTTTTATCCATTTTGTGAATTAAGAGGAGACTATTTCTAGATTGAAGCCTGAAAGAAAAAGATGGTAAAGATTGACCAAATGTTGCTTCTTACAAGATGTAGCCAATGCTTTTCATAGCTCACACTTTCACCAAGACAAAAAGAATTCCTTAGCAGTGCAAGTGTGGCATAAGCACTTGCCTAGCACCCTGTGTAACCAGCAGTGGCTTATCTGTGTGCACAGGATTATTCCTGAGGTTAATTTTGTTTTGCAAAGTACCTCACTGTGTCAACAATTTGAATCCCAAGATGACACAGACTAAAATTCTCTCTTTACAGGATTGTAATTCCAACAGGTTAAAAAAAGAAAGGCTCTATTGAGAACAAAACAAGTAATTGCCATGCCTCCAAATTCTGCCAGTCATGACACTACTGAGCTTTTTGGCTTGCTCTGGTTTCAGTCACTCCTACATTGGAATAATTGTTTTTCCCTCTGTTCTTATGAATGCCTCAGCAGGTAATCTGCAGCTACAGCATGTGTAATTATACATTACCAGTGAATCAGTTTTGTGGTTTTGCTGTTTCTGGGGAGAGAACATGTTATTAGCTGCTCCCACAGGAAAGAAAAGTATTACAGCAGCAGCTAACATGGGACATCACTATACCCTACAAGGAAGGATGAGGAGGCACTTGGAGATTTCTCACAAGTGTTTTTTCACCAACTGTGCATGTGTAGTTGCACATTACCAACTGGGAAGTAATACAGATATATTTATGTTTTATGAGAGGAAAGTGTTATTTATAGCGGTATGGGAAATAGTAAAACAGTTTAACTCAATATACACTTACACATCAATGGACTCAGGTGAGATGCAAGTTAATTAGTGCATTATTAGCCTCATGTTTAATGCTCTCCTGCACTTTCAAGTCATAGTGTAATTGCCATTGTACCTTCTTATATTCCAAGTCTTCACGGCCTAAGCTGGGAAGATTCCATATTTGTGGCTTTCCTCTAGAATTTAATTTCCTTGAGATATTTTAATATTGCAAGACTGATTTAGTAATCTAACAAAGATTAGAGGAAGACCAGTGAGGGAGAGCAAGGGGTTGTTGTGGTAGTGCAGAAGTGAGTAGATGACTGAGATGGGTTCACCAGGATGGATGCAGCATGTTCAGGTCACAGGTGTGAAGGCCAGACACCTTTATGTGTGTGACAGCACCTTATGTTGTAAGGCAAGGCAGTGAGGCAAAAGACCAGCCTGGCTGAACAGGGAATTCTTCAGGAGCTCTTGCCTCAGTCTTTAATAGTACTGATAGAAATTGGGCTACTGTGCTGTGGAAAGGGACCTGGGGCTCCTGCCAATGGCAAACTGAATGTGGGTCAGCAGTGCCCTGCAGCCAGGAGGGCCAGGCCTGTCCTGAGGCCCAGCCAGGAGGGCCAGGCCTGTCCTGAGGCCCAGCCAGGAGGGCCAGGCCTGTCCTGAGGGCATCAGGCCCAGCCAGGAGGGCCAGGCCTGTCCTGAGGCACAGCCAGGAGAGCCAGGCCTGTCTGGGGACATCAGGTGTGAGGGTTTCCAGGATGAGGTGAGACATTCATCTGACTCTATATATTTTAGAAGGTTGATTTATTATATTATGATGTTATGTTATATGATATGAAAATGATATATTAAAACTATACTAAAGAAAGAGAAAGACATCAGAAGGCTAGCAAAGAATGAATAATAAAAACCCATGACTGACTAGAGTCTTGACACAGCTGGCTGTGATTGGTCATTAATTAAAAACAATTCACATGGCAGCAATCAAAGATGCACTTGTTGGTAAGCAACCTCCAGACCCCATTCCAAGCAATCAGATAATTATTGTTTGCATTTCTTTTCTGAGGCTTCTCAGCTTCTCAGGAGAAAATCCTGGTGAAGGGATTTTTCATAAAATATAACCGTGACAACAGAGGTGGCTGGCACTGGAACAGGCTCCCCAGGGAAGTGGCCACCACAGCGAGTCTGACAGAGTTGAGGAAGTGTTTGGGCCATGCTCTCAGACACGTGGTGTGACTCTTGTGGTGTCCTGTGCAGGGCCAGTGATTGAACTTTGATGATCCTTGTGGGTCCCTCCCACCCCAGCATGTTGTATTCTATGATCAGGCTTTAGGCACAGGGCAAGATGAACAAGACTGATCAGGCTAAGTGTAGCTGTGGTAAGGAGAGAAAGGTAAAGCCATAAAAGATGGCCAGCACAGTACATTGCTCCATGAATACTAAACCAGTGGCAATCCTGTTTTTCAGTCTCCTTTTGTGCTTTTTAAGAGAAAAAGTGATTTCTTTTACTTCCTGTTGCTAACATCAACTTGGCAACGCAGTGATTGATGTGTGGGTTCTTGACTGTGCCTGGCAATGAGATGGACACACTTGGCAGAGAACTGGATGGGGCCCTAAGTGACCCTTGCCATGTGTTACCTCCAAGTAACACAGGTGGAGAGTGGTTCCTGCAGTTCCAAGCAGCAGCACACCATGCATAGTTTAACAGTACACTCTAACAGTTTCACAGCTCATGAAGATACATGCAAAATTAATCCCTGCAGAACAAAACAATTGAAAAAGTACATAATGAAGCAATTAGCTAAAAGAGGAAGACAAGTAATGACCATTTAATTTGTGAAGAATCCTTACATGGATTAGGTTTTCAATAAGAGTGTTCTATGAAGGCACAATTAATGTAAAATGAGGCCTGTGAGGCAATTAATGATGACTTCAAAAGTTAGATTTAAGGGATAATTTACATATTAAAACTGAAGAGCAGCTCTAGTTATGTTAAAGTCTTTTATTTTTCTTTTAAAAAGCCTTTTAGATTGTGAGGGGGTGTTTTTGTAGGTTACTTAGAGTTTCACATTAATCTGTCAGCTTGGTTATGAAAAAAGGCTGTTCTTCCATACAAATAAATAAGTTTACCTGAAAGTAAGTATGACAGGATTGTGTGATGATCAGACATATTAATAAAGGTTAACTGAATTCAGCGGAGATATTACCTAAATAAATATTAACATATTCCATCCAGTGGGTATAGTTTCTAGCTCTGCAGAGGCAGATACCCAACAAATGTGCACGACAATCCAAAAACTTCCAGGGTGTGATGGAAAAGCCACTGATAGCAACTAGAAATATGAGCCTTGATTTCAGTGATCTTTGTGTCTGACACTCTCTCTGTCCTTTCTGCAGTCACCTGTCCAGATACCAAAATAAAAATGCAGATTCAAAATGATTATGGTATTAAATGCACATAGCTTATTCCTACTTGTCTGTAGAACATCAGGCTCATTACTTTTATCAGTAAACAATTAATGGTAATGACAAAGGATGACAAGATTTTACAATAAATTGTTCCCAAAAATATATTTCAAAGATACTGGTAACTAATTAGTTTGTATCCACAGTAGTAATTAATTTACACTGACTGTTTTTTTAACTCTGGGGCATCTTTAATGAGTACTTCTAATTTTGTAATCTGATAAAAGCAGCTCAGCCACGAGGGTTTGCAGGCACACTGCCTTCTCTGTGCAGACCTCAGGCCACAGAATGCACTTCTCAGAGTTACAGCCAAGCCTGCTCATCTGTTTCCAGCAACTGATATGTGTAATTAAGAAAACAATGCAACCCCCCTTTATGTTCTTACATCATGTTTTCTGTAGTGACAACATGCTGAAATGGAATATCCCTTCCTGTTAGTTAAAAATTTAAATAACCAACAATTTCCCTTTATGTTTTCTAGTCGTAATTTCAGGTAAGAGGTAAACGAGCTGCAAGAAAAAGTTCATCTGTAGGGTGTCCTAACAATCCCTTTGTAAGATCATCTTGACCTTTTAGCCTTGCTCGGTCACTACCTCAGTTTCTCCAAAAAAAAAAAAGTCTAACTAGATCATATACATGTCTAAAATAGTTGCTCTGGGCCTGTCTAGAAAGTGCATTCTTCATGTTTAACAGTTTTCTAAGGCATCAGTTTTGTTTGCAGGAATGTTAATAACCTGAGTTGTGGATGCAGAGTGATCTTGTTATAGTTCTTAGAGTTTACTTCAGTCATAACCATCCATTCTGGAAATGTGCTCTGCCAGTTCCTTTATTACCCTGCTCTCCTCCTGTGGGGCATGACTAAACTATTGAGCTTTTCTCTGTTCAACCTCTTAAAACTTCCACTCACCTCACTTCAGCCAGCTCAAGCTTGTTACTGTTTCTGTGGGGTGAAAACAATGAAACTTCATTAAGGGGGCAAAACCTGGGCTTAGTCTAAACCATTAATGGTAACGTAATTAACTTGAGTGCAGCTCTGGCAGGTTACATCTGCCCTGGCAGTGCTACAGGAGGGTAAACTGGGCACACAGTCTTGCCCAGAACACCACCATTTGTTGTGGTTGTATTCAATCCCTGAATTGACTACTTACAGCATTCCATTTTTTTTTTAATTTTATTTTATTTATTACATGAAGCTCCGAAATCTTTCATCAGACCTGGCTTGTTCTGCTTTTCTGCTTTCTCTCTTATTTTACCAGAGTGTTCACAAAGGAGAACACTCACACATAAAACAGTTCACAACACCAACAATGAACAAATACCAGGAAAATCTGGGCACCAAAACGATTCCCAAATAGACCCAGCAGAATTTCCAGTTTCCCTTTTGTTACAGACAAATAGAATAGTTACAGTAAATGGCAGGGGCATTAATTTGGTGCTTCTGTCCACTCTTGTCTGTTGTGACTCTGCCACCACTGAGTTACCACAGACTTAAAACCTGGAGCACGATGTTTCCCTTTAATCTTTCTCATGGTCCTTCCAAGAAAAAGGTCTGATTGTAGCAAAATAAATTCTATTTGTGATTAGCAATCAGGCAGTCCTGGTATAATCCTGTGTTACCTTCCTGGGCTTACACGTAACCTGCCAATCTGAAAGGGGACATATCCCCTCCATCCTTCCCCTTCTTTCCTTTCTTCCAGAGAAACCTTCCACATATCTTTGTAGTCAAACAGAGTAGAAAGAATTTGTATAACATAATGAACTCATGTCTTTGGTCCCAGGTGTAATCCCTGAGGCCTTTGAGGGCCCTTCTTTGCTAGAAATACAGAGCAGCCAGTGTCTGTCCCTTTTCCTTGTCTCTTGTATCTGTGTGTATTGTCTTAGAAAATGTAAAATGAGAACAAATGCCTTGAAATGTGGCCATTCTGTTCTCTCTCATGCCTGTATCTGTCACCAGTTGCTAACAACTTTTTCTTTCTATATAGTATCTGCTTCAAGTGTGGATTTTAGCATTTGTTTGCAGAAAACCTTAATGTATCTTTGTATCTGTCCTATAAAAGACGGAGATGCTCTGAACTCCTGTGCTGCTGTTCTCTTTTTTTACCTCTCCAGTGAGGTGTTATCCTCAGATGAAACAGTCTAATCAGAGCTGATGGCCATATTCAAGCCAGTCCCAGGGGCTCTATCTTCCTCTTTGAAGACCCTCAGAAACAGAAGGAAAAAGTCCCATGATGAGACAATAATCAGTTGTATTTGCATATTTCCTCTTAAATACTTAACCAATATTTAAGCAGTTAATTGTTAATTTAGACCAACTTTTAAAATGTTGTCTTGCTTCCTGCATGAAAGGAGATCCTTTCAAAGCCACCATGGGGTCAGCCTATTCAGCATATTTATCTTTGCCATTAGCTTTTGGGTGAAAGTGCTGCTTCTGTGTAGAGGCCACAAATGCTGTTTGTGCTTCCTGTTGCAGAATGTTCATTACACGAGCAGTCAGCAGCTCCACGTGGGTGTTCTGAGCCCCACCATCGACGACGATGACAACAGATGCCTGGTGGATGTCAGCAGCAGGCCCAGGCTCATTGAATGCAATTATGCCAAAGCCAAGAGAATGAAGCTTTACTGGCAATTTACTCAGGTAATTTTTGCCCAGCAGCCATTTCAGAAAGTTTTAAAGCTCTGTTTCTGTGTTGAAGTGTGAGTAATCTGTTTATTAGCAGAACAGAACCAGATTTATCCTCGCTTGCTTTGCACAGAGCCAGGAAGCTCTGTGCAGGTTTAGTTTTGATCCCAATGTCAGCTACCTCAGTAGGGTACAAAACTTGTATTATATTTTCTGAGTTCACCATGAATAACTCCTAAGGCACAGCACTGTTATGGGGAGTGGGAAAAAAAGGTTATTTCAGTGGAGTCAAATGCAAAGTAACCTATTTAGGAAAGAGGAACAGAAATCTGTTTGGTTTTCTTTTAGAAGTAGCTGTCACAAATGGTGGTAGTGGCTCATTGGTGCTAACAGCCTCATAATGAGCTAGTTCTGCAGTTTCTTTTGTAAAAAGGCTCAGGCTTTTACACATGAGTGTGAGAGAGGCAGAAAGAGGCTCGAGGAAAGGCTGGGAGGTGCTTTCACAGGGATGAGAATGCTGATAGGACACTAAGGCCAGGCCTGGTGTCTGCATTCCTAACTGATTTAGAAACATGAGGGAGAGTAAAGAATCCACACAAGTTCTGGGGCTGGAAAAGGTGCTCCAACACTTAGGGAGATCACTCTGGTTTAGCTAAGAGGAAACAGCAGGGTGACTCAAGGCATCTCAGTGCTTCCACAGTGGAACACTTCCAACCACTGGAACCTGTTTTGGCTTCAGGCTAACCTATACCCTGAGGACAAAACAGGTTCCAATGGTTGGAAGCCAAAGACAGTCAAATTCTGTTTTTCAAAGAAAGATGAGTTTTTCCCAAGGTAAGTTTAACACAGTGGAACTTTGCCATGTCAGGTGCTGGCATGCAGATTTGTGGTGGTTAGTGGTGAAAAAGCCATTTTCAATAACTAGACACTATGATCAGAGTCCCAAGGAGCTCAGCCTAAATTCCGTGTTAGAATATGCAGATCAATTGAAATACTGGTGCAAATTCATTTCCTAATTTTCTTCACTTTGCACTCAATTTATTTCTTAGGCCCTAGAGACTGGTTTAATCATAAGCATATAATGATAATGCAAGTAGTTCAGTTTCTGGGTTAAAATGCATGAAGCCTCCTTCTTATGAAGCATTCAGATTAGAGAACTTAGATTAATTAAATACAACACCCACACAAACGAAATAAAATCATCATTCAGTATTTTTTTTTCCAAGGGAGTTATTTCTCACAAATAATCTCATCTAAACCCCATAAACCTTTGGAAGTCTGTTAACATGTCTGGGAAAGAGATAAAAATCTTGGGTTTCCTAGTTGTGCTGAAAGGAGTTTCTCATTTATCTGGCTGAAGAAGAGTACCTAGGTATAACCTATGCTAAGGCTGGTAAATAGCAATGTGAAGTTGTGTTCCTCACATCACTTGTGCTATATTAGGACAATATTTTCATCCATGGAGAGAAAAAGAGAAAGAACAAGGCAGTGAGGTGCTCCTAGGCATGAGCTGCAGTTGCAGGATGTGAATGTGTAAAGGTTTGGACCCCTCACTGTCAGCAGGACATGGAGATGCTGGGAGGTGCCCAGAGCAGGGCAGCAGAGCTGGTGACAGGTCTGGAGCACGAGGCTGAGGGAGATGGGGATGTGGTGTTTGTGAGGGTCCCCAGGACGAGGTGAGAGATGAAAATCTGACTCCATGTTCCCAGAGGGCTGATTTATTATGATAGGCTATGCTGTTATTCTATTCTATTCTATTCTAGAATGCTATACTAAAACTATACTAAAGAAAGAGAAAGGATACATCAGAAGGCTTCACAAGAATGAATAATAATAAAAACTTGAGACTCCTCAGAGCCTCAGCACAGCTGGACCATGATTGGCCATTAAATTAAAACAATTCACATGGAACCAATCAAACATTCACCTGTTGGTAAACAATGCCCAAGCCACATTCCAAATCAGCAAACACAGGAGCAGCCATCAGATAATTATTGTTTTCCTTCCTCCCTGAGGCTTCTCAGCTTCCCAGGAGAAAATCCTGGGCAAAGAGGATTTTTCAAAAAATGCCATGGTGGCAGGGGGTGTATAGTCAGAAGAAAAGGAGGCTCCTGGGGCCCTCATTGCTCTTTGTGAGGGGAGGCTGTAGCCAGGTGGGTGTTGGTATCTTTTCTCAGAGCTAGGAGGAGAGGAAATGGCCTCGAGCTGTGCCAGAGGAGGTTTAGATTGGATATCAGGGAAGGGTTGTCAGGCAGGGGAATAGGCTGCCCAGGGAAGTGGTGCAGTCCCCATTCCTGGATATTGAAAAGACACCTAAAAGTGGCACTTAGGGACATGGTTTGGTTTGGTTATGAAATTGATAGTGTTGAATTAATAGTTGAACTCAATGATCTAAAAGGACACTTCTGTAATTCTGTGTACCACAGTGATATTACTTTTATTAAAACCAAATAGGAAGGCAAAACCTAGGAATATACAATTTGCTGCATCACAGATCACAAAATTAATGAAGTGGATTATTTACCTAATCCAGAAGACTGTCCCAGGCAATGGGCAGTGCTTGCAGTTTCACAGAAATGAGCTGTTGTGAGCCAGCAATTCACTGTAAGTCCAAGAGGAGGATTTCCTTCTTGACCCCTGATTTGCTCTCTTGGAGAAGATTGAGGCTTGATTTGTCTGAATGATCATCTCAGCATGCCTAAAAAGAGCTATCAGCACTCTTAAAATTAACTCAGCCATCAGAAACATCTAGTCAGTCACTGAACACTGATGTCTGAGACAGGGAATTCAACAGGTTTCCTGTACTCTGATAAATCACCAATAGCTGTAGCAAATTTTTAACCTAACACTTATTTTCCTTAGAAGCTTTGTTCACCAGTTCCTCACTGCTATTCACAGGTATGCATCCTTTGGAATGCTAAAGGCAGGTCCCACTGATGTCCATTCCCCTACTAAGCAAAGTCCTGGTTTTATTTCATGTTACTGTATTTTGTAATTCCCCACCATCTGAACAGTCCATCACACTTCAAAACAGCTTTGTTGCCTTCCTCTGTCTTACACTTTGAACATCTTGAAGCAGGCCTAGATCACAGCAGATAAATCAAGCCTGAGTTGTTTGCAGAAATAATTTATGTAATCTCAGAATGAAAAAGGTAACTTTTCTGAGAGTTTCACAAAATGCAGTGCTAAAACAAATAAAGCAAATGTCTCCAGCACTCCTGGTTTTTTCTTGGTTGTATCAAGGTATTGTTTCACTACAAAAGCAGCTGTTGCATGGCACAATAAATGAAAAGATAGGAAAGAATTCTGGGTTTAGTTAGAGAAGAATTACCCTGCAGAAAACATTGGGCAAAGCATTAACTTTGGATATTTTCCATAGGTTGAGTCTCACATATGACTCCAGAAGTGTTTAAAATGCAGGATTTGCCTATATCCAACTCTTCTACTAGAGGGAGTATAAAATGTAGCAGTTGTTGCTGTGAACTGACATAGTTTAGAAACACATCTTAAGTTCTAGGTTAGTGCTTGAGTATCAGAGCTGGAGCACAGAGTAGCCAGTGAGCCCTGAATGTGGTGGGTTCTGCATATGGAGGTTTCTGAGTGCTGCCCAGTAGCATAAGCAGGCAGATTAGGGCAAGGGAGGACACAAAAGACAAGTGTGAACATCATCCCCTTTAGTGATGAGGAAAATAAAATCAGAAATACCCATCTGTGAATCATCCCCCATCAGCATGCATCTCTGCAGCTTACTCCTTCAAGTTCCCAAACAGGCAGTTCTTGCTGAGTGCTGGTAGGGGTTGCTCAGGACAGCTGTGGTCAGAAAAGCCCAGCACAGCATCCTCAGCTGCAGGGCATGGAGCCAGTCCTTCCTTTTCACAAACGGCTTGCTAGGCAACCCTGGCTCTCAGAGCATCAACACAACCCAGCATCATCTGGGTTTGCTGCCACATAAAAACCAACAATGCATGCAGCTCTAAGTTCTGCATTTCCCATCATTATCAGGGCCATGTAGGGATAAAGGATTCCCTTTTTAATCTGCTTTCCACTCTGCCACAGCCACCCCCCAGCCCTGAGACAGTGTTCAGTAATTAATTACAAAAATCTCATCATACACCTAGAATAGCTGTTTCTGCGTGTTTTTCTAGCATGTCAGGAAGATTTCCTGGCCACTGCTGATTGAGTAATAATTCATGTTTACTTTCTGTAAAATATCTTAGTCTGGCTCATGTATTCTTCTCCAAAACTTCTGGTTTTGTAGTCTTATCCCAATTTTCTGTAGTGAAACACATTTCCAGCTGTGATATCCTGAAGAGCTTCTTGGTATTTCAGTAAAGGCTTGAATTTAATTATTTTCAAGTTATTATTTTTCTTAATCTTGCTATTACCAGGACTGCAACCTGTTAGAAATCTGTGATAATTTTTTTTATATGTGGAGAAATGTTAGTGATAGGTATAGATCCACGTGTTCCATTTCTGATTTTTATGCTGCATCTCTCTAATTTCTTTTCTATTCCAATTACATTCTCTGAATGAAGCTGCATTTCCTTGTACCAGGTTTAATTGCTTTTATTTTAAAACCTTAATTAACAGTATAGTGTATTTCTACATCCTGGAGAGAGTAAGCAAATCAGACCATCCAGTCTAGAGTAAAGAAAACAGAAAATGATTGCACAGATGTCTAGTTATTAAATCCTGCTCTGGACATGCAGATGAGGCTGCTTCATTTGATTTGTCACAGCTGCAGTATTAAAAATTTAGTGCAGCATTAGGAAAATGTAGCATTTATGATCATGTAAAACCTGAACACTCAGATGTCTTGGGAAAGGAATGAGACAAAATTGTGATGCAGACATTGAAGCTGTGTAACTGTTGAATGGTGTGCCTAATCCCTCTGTCAGAGGATGTTTCACAGTGTTTACACACTGAGTACCAGCAAGTGGATGCCAGTGCTTGGGTGGCTACCTGACAACAGAACTGGAGTGCAGGAGGAGGGAAAGAGTTTACATTTCCCTTAAGAAATGGTTTGGCTGATCCCTACTATAGCACTACTTAAGTTTACATTGTACATCGTAATTAGTTTTGTTTAGTACTGGAAAAATGAATTCAGATTTTAAGTGAGTCTTGTAAAAATTCTCATGTGCTTAGCTACCCTTTAAACAAAGATCCAAATAGCTGAACAGATAACAATATATTTTTAATATATAAACCTGCTGTATATGATACTTCATATACATAAAAGCAGTTAAATGCACCTCATTTTCACAGTACTCATCTAAAATATATTAGGAAGCATGTGTTTGAGTAAGGGCAGCTATCAATATACTTGAGTGAGAAATATTTGAATTAAAATAGTTCAAGTTAATTGATGAAACATTTGAACAGGAAAGGATATGTTAAAGAGCCTGCTTTACTTCCAGCACACCTGTTAGACAAAGAGTTGGAAAATTTGTCATACTTCTTTGCATTCAAGAAGAAGTTAATCCATTTCCTCTATGTTATATATATATCTGTGTCCTTTATACAGCTAAAAAGCAGAAAATTTAAACTGAATAACATCATCCAATATTTCTAAGAAATGGGCAATACTGAAAATGCATAAATTACTGGATGGGATAAATTATTCCCTTCTTCCTGTGAACATTTTTTTATTGCTTCCACATCCATACAGAGGTGAATCACACGGAGGAAAAAAATAGATATCTTTTTTGTATAATTTTTGAGTAATTTTCTTTAGGTTTAAATTTGGTGTACTAAGAGTCACTGAAAATGTAGCCCAGTATTCCTGGGAAATGCACAAGGAGATCAAGTGTTCTGTTTGAAGTGGAGATTGTCTCATACACCTCACCATAATTCTTTGATTCAAATGTATCAAAGCAACAGCAAAGATTAGAGTTTCTGCCTCAAAGGCAGAGTGAACATGTAAATATTTGAGGTCACTGGTTGAGGTCCACATAGAAAATTAATAGACTGGAGAATGCAGTGATCTATACAGTGTATGTGATAGGAGGCTGGATATACTTATTAACCTTTAAGGACCTTTTTCTGAAAAATCCAGGTTTAGGCGAGCATGTTTTTTCTCTTTCAGGCAGAATAACAGGAGCTTTAATATGATGAGCAAAAAGCAGGTGTAAACTCTGAAAGGAAAAGTGTTCCCTTTAGAGTAAGTCCTTAAAAACAGCCATCAGTCTGATTTGCAGTAATGCTGACAACCTCCAGCCCTCATCCTTCTTCTCTGCAAGTGACCGGGCCTTACAGAGTGATCAGGTTTGGTACCTGTGCATCTGCCACCCCCAGTAAACCAAAACAGATCCCATAGAACAGTTCAGCAAAAACTAGCCTGTCTAAACTGTCTGATTGCTTTGCACAACTTTGTACTGCAAGGGTTTGCAGGCACAGCAGATGGTGTCCTTAAATGCCATGGCACTGGATAAATTCTGCTTTAGTGAAGGACTGGGAAGGAACCCCCTTCCATCCAGTAGAAATGCAGAAAGTGCAGTAACTCTGAAGGAAGTCAGAAGCGTTGCTTTCCACTCTGTGTACAGGATGTTGACTTGGGACAGTGTTAGCATTAACAGTACACTTACAAATCACCCAGTCAGCCTTCTGTGTGTCTGAGTACCAGCAGGAGCTGAGAACATTTGTGTTTCTCACAGGAATTGCTTCAATTTGCTTTGCAAAAACCATGCAGTTCCCAGTCAAACCTGTTAGTGCTGACACGTTCAGTCCATTTTTTACAGAAGAGTTGACCTGGATGCTTATTTATCCTCTTGAGACTCCTTCTGCCATTGAGCTGTCTCTCATCATCAGTGCTCTTAATCCTAATTCTGTTCAATTGCCCACAATGCCTCTTGAAACTTCTTTCAGTCTACAGAATTATGTTTAATGTTTCATGCTTAAAGACATTACTCTAGGCTATCAAGTTTTGCCTTTAAATTGGAAAGTAGAGATCTTGCCTAGAATGGGGGAAGGAACCCAGATGGGCATCTCTCCTTTCAGTGAGCATGAAGTGTAGTAACACAATAAAGCCTTTTGCCAAGCATGCAGTAAATCCAATTATGAGAGTTTTATACAAGTTTGGATAACTGCTTACTATAAAAAAAGGCAAAAAATAATTCACTTAAAGGGCACCTTTGCTTGCATTTGGCTTTAGGGTTCCAAATGCTAATGATGGCAACAGACTGCAGAAACCATTCAGGAATGCTGGAATTTGGAGGCCAGGCCAGTTAGAGGAGCACAAGACAGTGTTAGCTTTTGATGCCTCAGTCCTGCCTGCTCATTTTTTTCCTGGAGTTACTCAGTTTGTGTGCTTTAATCCTTACACAGCTCACTAGTTCAGGCTTTGCAGCCTGTATTAGGTGCACTGTCAGCAGTCCAGAGCTGACAGGACAGTACCACTGTCCCAGGCTTGGATTGGGCATATGAAGGGGTGAAAACAGACACAGTAAGTAGAAAAATAACAGGAAATTTTAAGTAATGTGTGTGAATTGAATATAGAAACCTTCCTCCCTGTACTTCAGAGCAGTTCTAAAGCCAAAGCAGAGGCAGAGCTGAACCAGGCACTGCTCTTGTTCCTCCCTGTCTGTGTGGATCTGAGAGCCAGCAGTGCTCATCCTGCCTTTCTTCCTTGCTGCACCCCAGGCCATTGCTGTAGGACACATTCAAGGCCCTGTGCAGAGGAGAACAAGTGGCTCTGTGGGGGTTTAAATGATCTGCCCAGTGCCCTGAAGAGCTGCTGTGCAGGTGAGCTGGGAGTGCTCATCCAGCTGTGCTGCAGCCCCGTCCTCACACGTTCACCACAGCTGGATTTCACCAGAGCCCCCGGGGCAGAGTGCAGCCACTGGCTTTCAAAACACTTGCAGAATGTTTGGGCCTAACTCTTTGGGGAGGATTTAATTTTCTTAATGACTCTGAGTAAAGTGTGCACTGCACCCACTCTGAAGGCTGAAGGCTGAGGCTCTGCACAGGCCTCTCATCTCTTGGAAACAGAACAGCTTAGCTCCTCACAGGGCTTGAGCCTTCATATTTCCCTTTTGTGGTTAAAAAAAGCACATCTTGCTAGAAGCATCTGTGCTCCCTACAATACTCAATTCACACACATGAACCACTACTTAATTTTGGTGTCTCTTTGTATTCCATACAGCAGCTCCAATGTACTCAGCTGGCTGGTTTTCAGTAGCCAATGCAGAGCACTTTCCCCACATCAAAAAGAGCTTCCTTGGCTTTTTATCTCCCAACTCCCTTGTTTCTGTTAAATAAAAGCCAGATTTTACATGAGGGCACTTCAGAGAGAGTGAAGGAGTGTGAGGGGGCTTTTAATATGGTTTTTTGGTTGCTTGTTTGTTTTGTTTTTCCTTAGGAATGGTTTACACTTAGTTTGTGTAGCTGCCTGTATTAGTGTTTCTCATGAACACATTTACTATAACACCTAGGTCTGCGCTACAAAATTTAGAAAAAAGGAAAAAACGTTGTCTCCACAGTGAACATCCTCCTTCCTCCGCCCCCAAATCCACATGGCATTTCAGCCCATTCAAGTGAAAGAAACCCTTAACCACTGACACAAATGGGAATTAAGCAGAAAAATTCCAACTCCTCATGGCAGTCTTTAAGTTTTAACCCTGTGCCTTCCTCTACCTGACAGAGCTCCAAGTGCTGTACTTCACAAAAACATGGAGAGAGGGAATTCTGTTCCTGTTCTTACGCCAGTAAATTAGAAATGACAGGAGAAGCCTAAGAGTGCCATGCACAGAGTCATATCCCAAGTCCAGAAATCAGGCAAATAATGGACCCCAACTAAGGCAGTTTTCTAACAAGACAAAGTGGGACAACTTTCCTCAGCTTCAGTGCAGGTTCCGAGCTGAGAATGTCTCAAGCACCAGAGGTCGGATGAGAGACAACCAATAAATGGAAGATGCAAAACTGCTTTACATAGCTAACAGCGACACAAGCACCTCCAGCATCAGCTGAGAACACAGGGAAGTTCATCTTGATTTTGGCTTTAGGCAGAAACACTTGTAAGGTGTAATTCCCAATTGCCAGTTTAAGCCAAGAGAGCTGAGCCTGGGTGCCATGCAACCCTGAGTCTCCCCAGTGGAAAACCACACTCTACAGCTTTCATCAAGGATAGAAATGTTATTCTGGAAGAAAACAGGATAACTGCTCCTTTCACAATGAGAAAATATCCATTACCTCAGAGTTTCACATGTGAATAATCTGGTTCAGAGCTCATTAACTTGGAGAAAAAAAAATCAACCTCGCTGCAGTGATCTCCAGAAGGCCAAAGTAACAAAGGGAATGGGGGAATGAGATTGGTGGAGGGGCAGGGATAAAGTGTGAGTGTCTAGGATAAGACAAGAAATGGCATATAATACAGAACTGAAAAAAATTTCATCTTAGTTTCTTCAAATTTCTTGTATGTCATGCAGTGTTATTACTTTTGGATAGTTTGGAGTTTATTTTCCCACCAGGCAGCCAAATGTAACTACTGTTATTAATACAAATGTCAATAACAGTTACACAGCAGTGGGAAAATACAGTTCATTCAGCATTTCATTATGGAGGTGTATTAAATGCCTCTGCAAGCCTGTCTGTCTGGTAAAGTAATCAGTGGGAGTTTTATCAAGGCTGCACATAGGCCTACCAGGAGGATTTATGGGAGCCACACGTTTCAAATTTTTGTGGATTATTCTAGAAATGTCCCTCTTGTCCAAAGCTATATTTAAAATGTGGAGCTTTCAAACCTAATTCTGTATTTCATTAACCAGGCCCAAAATGGTATTTTAGAAGTCCCATCTCAGAGAAAGTTCTCGCTAAGCATTACTGGTGGGATAGGAGGGGACCCTGAGCCACCTGCTGAAGCAGAACCTGCCCTGAGTGGCACAAGCTGCCCCTGGCTGGGGAACAGCACACAGCCTTTCTGTGGGGTTTGTGCCAATGTCCTTCCACTTTGTAATGACTTTATAATACAAGGGACAACACAGACTTGAACAGAGCTATGAGGTGGTGGGCTTTTGCATGGAATTGGGTATTCAGTTTGGGTTTTTTACAGAAACTCTTTTTTCCCATCGTACCTATAAGCGATTTGAATGCTTCTGCTCCTTCCATACTTCAGGTGTACCAATCTGCACCAAATCCTTTCTTTGATTTACAGATTCAGCCAGTGATTCTCTACACAAGCCCAAGGTCCTTTTTAGAGAAAGCCACTTTCAGACCTGTGTGCAATTTACTCTATCTCCATGTATCTTGGCAGAAACCTCCCAGACCCTGATGTGTACACGTTATCTGTTGCCTTCCTTAGACAGGAGAGAGGAGGAGAGAACCAACTGAAAATAGATTTCAAGAGGGGGAAATGTAATTTATGTCACCTGCATGACAATTTAATTGTAATTGAGGTCTATAGGTTTTTGTGCGATAGCAGAGATTTAAAGCTTGATGCAACTCAACAATGAAGGCAAGGCTTTAATAAGGCAGCATTAAGCTGGGAATTGAACAGAATCAATACTGAGAATTAGCAAGAAAAGATTATAAAAGACATTTCAGTATTCAAGGAAAAAACAGTTTTTGCATTTGATCATTTATGCAGCATACCATGGCTGTGTTTTGCCTTATTTTGGTGTTCAGAAGTGCAGCAGAACCACAAAATCAGGGAACTCAAGCAAACAGGAAAGCTTTTGGCTTTTTTATGGTTAAAATGCATGGGTAGAAACACAGCTCCATTCCAGAAATCCCATTTGCTGAAATGGAAACCAGGCAATTGAGACTATTGCAAACTGCATCAGAGATTAAACCAGCCTGCAACAAAGGAACCTTCATTCCAAATCCAGCAAATCCTCACCTTGTCTCTAACTGTAAAGGTTTTCACAGTAGATGGACACTGGAATGTTCTATAACTTCTGTTACCCCGCAGGAGCAATGCAACAAGGTCAGTGTTTAACACAAACCCCTCTTTTTCTTTTTCTTCTTCTTTTTGCCCCAATCTCTACAGGGAGGTCCTATCCAGAACCGAAAATCCAAGCGCTGCCTGGAATTGCAGGAGAACAATGAAAATGAATTTGGATTTCAAGTGGTCCTTCAGAAGTGCACTGGACAACGCTGGTCCATAACAAATGTCCTGAGAAGCTTGTCATTATAGCAGACTAAATTTTGTACCCATTTCTTTTGCTACTGTGTAGCAAGTACTGCATTGTCGCCTGCTGTACTGTATCCCTCCCGCTCCCCGTCCCCCCAGCTCCTTCTCTCCCCTTTTTGTCTCTGATTTGATTTTGTGAGTGTGTGGAAATAGGGTTTGTGGGCTGGAAATAAGAAGTTTTTATTTCACCATGATGTTTTCACGACATTTATAGAGATGCTGAATGACAGGTGACGGGTAGGCTATCCTAAAATATTTTACAACTGTAACTATTAAGCAAATGGAGAATATTTATATCTCAAACTTTTATTGAATAAAAAAGCCCAAACACTATTACTGGGTAGGTGTCTCCATGGAAATCAATTTGGAAGCTAAGTGCTGGTTTCATTGCTTCATTAACCCAAGCCTGATCCTGGCATGTTGCTGCAGAGCATCAGAATTCTGCAGACTTTGGATAAAGAGTTCTACCTGCACACCAGCAGCTACAGCAAGGGAGGATTTTCTCCAGTCTCCCTCCAGAGCTCTGTCTAGGCCACGGTAGGTACCGGTGTGCAAATACAGGGGAAAGGTCTGGGGTGTGGAGGTGTTATGTCCCCAAGTATTTTTCCTCTCCAGTACCACTTAATAAAACCCCAGAGAAAGCTCCAGGGCTCAAGTGAGGCAGGGAAGAGAATTTATTAAAAAGAAGGGAAAAAATATCCCAAGAGAAAAGCAGCAGCTACTGGAAGAAAAGTAAAATATAAACCCTGACATTTCACAGTGGGCTGGCCTCCATTTCAGTGGCTGAACCTTCCTTCCAATTCTTCATTGTTCTTACAAGTCTTTTTTTTTTAATGCAGTTGTTCCCTGGGTGCTGCAGACTTGGGTAAAAGTGGCTCCATCCAAGAGAAAAAGGGATGAATTCACTCTGCTTTTCTTCCTGCCTTGAAGGAGGTGTGAATGCAATTCCACATCTCTTCATCTCTGCTCAGACTGGCGAGGAGAGGAAATTTGATGAGGTAAACCAGAGCACTGGGATTACTAGAGTTCATTTCCAGCAGCTTTTATTTGTATGTAAATTCCCCCGTATTTTGATCAGTTTTTCTTGACAATAACAGTACACCTACCACATCTACCAGCTGATAAGGAGATACTGACAATTAAAGGAAATAGAACATTGCAAGAAACCCCAAGCCGCCTTCCTACAGTACTTGCTTAAATATTTATGGACAGCAAATATCTTGTCAGGTATCATCCCTCGTGCCAGGATATCACCTAGGGTGCTTTCCCAAGGTCTCCCACTGTGTGTTCTCTCACCACATTTGCACCTGGGGCAAGCCACCAGCACCAAGGAGGAAAAAGTTGTGCTGGTGATGTGAGGAGAGCCTGCAGAGTATCTCCACATCCTCAGGGAAAAGCTGTTAGGGCTTGGTTGCTATCAGAGACCCTGGGTAATACTTTTGAAGATGGGCTGTTCAGAAGGGATCCAGCTTCCAGGAATTTATTCATTGATCTGTTTATATACTTATTTTTACAAAGCTACCGGTTTCAGGAGCACAGATGACTGACACCATACCCAGTCATTCCCAGCTGGAACTCTGACAGGAGAATTCCTGATTATCCTTGCCTGCCTGATCTTTCCAGGCTGGCCAACATCTGCTGGGAGTGACTGTGCAGGGCATGGTTTAGGATTGTCCTCTTTTGCTGGGGAAGGTTCTTTGGCTTCATCTTTCTGAAGGACCAGAATTTCATCCTCCAACACCATGTGTCTTTTTCTCTGTCTTTTATAAACAGAAGTTAATCAGTCAAAACTAATCACTGAGCCTTTTTGTGTATGGTAATCAAGAGGTAGTTGCAAAAATTATAATTAAGCAAGTAGCTGTCATATGTCATTTTATACTGGGTAGCACTGAATACTTATTTAGCTGGAGATATAAAGGGAAACAGATTTTAGAAGGTCATCCTTACATTTTACAATCAATGTAAAAATGTGTCTGTAAGCATCATTTTGTTTGCAGACCTAAATTATGTGTATTTGTGTGTGTGTATCTCTACATCATCAAATACATGTAAATTTATATGTAAAACATCAGCATGCATGTACACAGACAGCTCACTGGCCAACCACAACAGAAGCAAAATTACATTAAAGTGCACTTTCTCCAACTAGAGCCTTTTGAGACGTGCAGATAAGACACCAAAATGTCAGCTTTGGTTCACAATTACATCACTGCTACACAGATCACCTTCAGCACTGCAGCTATTTTTAATGCTGACAAAAAACACAGAACACATGATCCTTTTTCAACATTTTTTCAAGTGCATGTTGGAAGTTTTCCACAATAACTTCTCCAACCAGAATACAAAATAGCTGTGTTCACGCAGAGGCTCTGGAGGCAATTAGCAAGGCTTTTATCTAACAGTGCATTTTCTACTGATTTTCTAAACTTTCCCCCTGCTGCACACCTTGCTTTAAAAATACTTAAAAGTGCAAAAGTTGAGTCTCAGGTCTGTCCTTCATGGCTACATTTTGACAGCAAAGCAGTGTATTGTTGTTTACTGGCTAAGATGAGCTTTGCATTGTCACATGAAATGACAGTTTTACCTGAATTCAGTCTTGTTCTGAACAGTCTGAGGGGATTTTTGTGATAAACCAGCTGAAAACTGTTTAGCACTACAAAAACATACTTTTCATGATAATATATTGTTTCCAGTGAAGTCGTCTCATTTGAGGTGCATATATGATAGGATAGTTTTTCAATTGAAGAATATAATCTTAGGATATGAAAACAACAAATATATATTAGTTCAAAAGGCCAAAGGTGCATGAAATTTTAATTCCAATTTTAAAAGGAAAGAAACTGAGTAGTCTAAATAAACTAGACCACAGTTTAGAAGGTGGTGACTGCTCAGGCCTAAAAGTATGAAGAGTTCAGCCTTTAAACTCTGCTGACATTCTTGATCAGAAGTCTGTGTGGGTGGCAGTTTTGGGGTTTCTTTAATCAACAATAGCAGGCAAACATTTTAACATAGAGACTCTTTCTTACTCCTAGAGAACCAAAGCTCCTGTAAGCACACACAAAGAATGGTGTGAGCCCCAGCTTGTCATTTGGACTGATAGTCCCTTAGCTTCTCTCATTGCTAAAATCACTTGATTTCAGTGTTTTATTTCCCCATCTGCTCTAGAAGTGGCATACCAACAGCTAACCTCAGGAAGATCTGCCCATTTTCTGCAAACACAGATAGTAAAGAACCATATTTAAGTGCCCATAAATGCCAGTTATTCTCATAGCAGTTAGGAATATTTTGCTGCAGATGACAAGAGCACTCATTCAAATTCAAAACAAGCCACCAAAGGTTACATTCTTATTTTCAGCATCTGTTAATAAGGGTTTTCTGTGCATCATATTTTTGTGATTTACCATTATTTTATAGTTTTCTGTATTCTCCTAGACATTGTTCAGCTGTTAACACAAGAAGTATCACTTGAGTTAAATGCTCTGGAAATGCTCACAATTAAAGAGGAGATTCTAAAAATATGTCCCAAACTTGTGGACAGATCACCTTGAATAAGCACTGACAACCACAAAAAGCATCCTGTTGCACAAAAAGGACCTTGCCACCAATATTGGATGCCGAGACCTTTCTAAACAGTAGAAAAAGTACAACACAAGCAGTGCAAAGACAAGAATCAAAAGCTGTGCATGGGCAGCACTTTCCAGAACAGGTCTCGTGCTTTAGGCATTTTTGCTGACCATATCTCATCAGATCTGGCAGCCATTCAGAGAGAGCTTCTTTTATTAAGAGATGAAGAAAGATCATCACACTAAAGAAGTGAATTGCCTTGACTTTTAGTGTGCCTAACGTGCTTTGCTATTGAACACCTTTTACCTGGGCATGCATTGCAGGAGGGAAAAAAATACCACAAAACCACCAAACCTGTATCAAAGGTAGCTTTACATTTCTGGCAGGCATCACTTTCCTAATCTGCCTCACTTTCCTGTTCTTAGAAATCAGAGTCCAAAGTTCAATTGAATATCTTGGAAGGCACATTGGGTATGTGTGAGGTAGCTAATCCTTCTGCCTGCAGCTGAATGCAATGTGTACCACCTCCATTTTTCTAACCTGTGTGTATTGTGCCTAGGCACTTCAATGTTAGATTTCTGTGTATTTAGCAATGAACAAAGTTAAACCCCTCTCTTACACCCAATTTTTTTAGCAGAGAGACAGGAACATTCAAAGTGTCAGTTCAGGCTTGAACCAGTTCATATTTAAATCATTTTATTGTTCCGCAGCATGACTTCCTCTACTTGGTCTCACAATCACAACTCCTGTCAAGGATGGCAAATTTAAATAATTCTTCTTGAGAGTAAAGCTTTCAGATATTAAACCCTTGACTGAATTTTCCTAGGAGAGATTGAATCACTTGGAGATTTCATCATCTGGGGAAGGGCTTGGGGGAAGCGCTGCGCTGCTGTCCAGGGCAGTCGGACTCGTTCTGAGCCTTCTTTGGGGGTCAGGGAAAGGGGGGGTGAAGGCTCGGGGCTCTGATGCCGTTGGGGGCAGCCCAAGGTGCCCAGGAGAGGGAGCCCCACGGCGGTGCAGGAGCAGGTGGGGGGCGGGCGAGGGGCGGGGGTCACGCTGGGTGCCGTCCCCCAGAGGGACCCAAAGCTGCCACCAAATGCACAGGGAAATTGCATTCCAATGTCTTGGAACAGAGGCTCATCGGAAGTTTTCTCAGCTATCCAAGCACAGAGCCCTGGAGCCAAGTCAGCCTGAGCTGCTGCGTGCTTGCTGTGAGCCTTGAGGTGAGCGCGCATCATTCCGGCCTGGGATCGATTGAAATGCGCTAAGGAAACCAGCTCTGGGGAGGGAGGGAGGGAGGGAGGCAGGGAAATGCTCTCTTAACATGTGCCAATGCTTCTGTCAAACTCATCAGGGCAGGACAGCGTTCAGACTGAAAGTGTAAGAAGATGTGGAGTGAGACAGAGAACCTGACAGGAGCACCGGACTCACAAGTGCACGAATTTTGCTTTTGGCTTGGATTGAAACTCAGAAGTTGTAAGGAATTTGGAAAGGAGAAGGGACGTTTCAGAAGGAGAAGAAGAAAAAGAAGTTGTTGGTTTTTTTTACAGCCCTGGCAAAATCTTTGGTTCTAGCTAATAAAGGAAGTTAGTTGAAATAAAAAAAAGAAAAAAACATGGGTTTTTCTCCTTCATTGTTGTATTTGTTGGTGGTAGATGGTGTGTTGTTTTATTTCTTGGTCTTATTAACTCTGTGTAAATAGTTTTTTGAGTGAAGCTAACTTTCTGGACAGGTTGGTTTGTATTTGAGGTAGGATTAATTTCAAGAGGTTTCTTTCCTAGACTTCTGATAGGTATTCCTGGGATTTTGGTTTTATTTACTGCATGTATCAACAGAGAGATTTGGTAGGGCCAGCTGGGCTGCTGAAGTTCTGGGTGTTAATTTATTAGATGGCTTTTGTTAAACACAGATTAATTAAGTAAGTTAACAGCAAATTACCCAATTTATCTAGGTATGCTACCTAAACACGATGCTTTATGTCTTACCATTTTTCTGTTGTTCTGCTCCAAGTAGTTGTGTCAAAAAAGAAAGCGCTGTTATTTTTCTGAAGAGCTTTCTTCTATAACAAGGCCTTTACTCCCTTTGGATTTGAATCAGAGGAGCCAAACAGCTGCAGCTGCTCTGAGGGCTTTTCTATTCAGTGGGATTAGCCCCCTCCCTTTTCCCAGGCATCATGGGAATGGGAGGCGGGCACCATCAGGGGTATATTAACCCCAGCCTTTGCTGAGGGGTTTCATTCCCTCTCTGGGGTGTGCTGGGGTGAGGGCTCTCCTGTCATTTCAGTGACGAGGCTCTTTCAGCTTATCTCAGCTTGCTTTCAGCAGGTGTTTCTGGGCATCTAAAGCAATAGAGGCTTGGAAGATCCTGTGAAGAAAATGGCATGGAATACAGGGAGTATTTAAGGTGACAATGTCAGATTTTGTGTTTAGGGGTGATAAAGTGCATTTGCAATTTCTGGTTTTGTTCTTGTTTTGTGTTTTTATTGTTTTTAGGAGGTGCACAGCTTCCAGAGATCCCAGGTTGTGTCCAGCACAGCACTTCTTTCAGCAGATTGATCATGTCACAGGAGGCATCTGCCCAGTGTCAAAAATGATGTTTGAGATGGAGGCTTCAGGTGAGTTGAGGGTTGTGACTGGGAGAGGGAGGGTGAGCAGGTGTCCAGTTAGGAGTTATTGGGGGGCAGGGGGGTTTGCAGGCAGCAGGGTGAGAAAGGGTGTTTATTTGAGGGCCCCCCCACACAGGGCTTTTCAGAAGCACAGCAGAGGCATTCCCATGTCTTCCTCACACAAGGTCCACTGCACTCACAGGAATGCCATTGAACTTTGCTTTTCTCTAACCCAGGTGTCACTCATAATAATGCCCACAGCCTTGGAATCAGGATGAAGGTGGAGCCTGAAGGAGCCAGGCACACTCAGGAGAGGGCAAGTAGCTGACTTGCTGGGATTTGGCCCACATAACTCTGAACTCATACTTTGGTTTTGGTTTTCTTTATTGTAGCTGACCGAGAGGCTAACAGGCGATCACAGGGCCCTCCGAGGCAGACTCATTTCAGGTGCAACGTGGATTCACATCACTGATCATCCAAAAGATAAGTCTGGGTCACGGCCTGGAGAAGGGAGAGCAGCGGGTTGGGAGTTCCTGGGACAGATTGAAAAATTAGCAGAGGGAAAAGCAATCTTCTCCAAGGGGCCTCTTAGGACAGCTAAGGGGAGAGACTCCACATTTGATGGCAGCGTGCAGGCGGGCAGGGCAGAGCAGTTCCGGTCCACGTCGTGTTGTCGGGTGTACCGTGTTACCTACTGTGTCTTTGGGGTCCCTTTTGCCTTTTCCCCTCGAGGCCCTCACCACAAGCATAATGTGTCGTGTTTAACGTCCCCCCCGTTTGTCACGTTCTGTGTCACGGGTGTCTGCACATATTTGTGCCGGAGCTGCTCTGCCCTGCCGCAGAGGCTGCTGCAACAGGACAAGGCTCAGGGACACGCAGTTTGTGGGGTGTGGCCGGACTCTAGATGATATTCCTAGATAGACAGAAGATGTTTGGAGCTGTGAAGATATCTTGCAGCCCTTTGACGTTTGTCCTCGCTTTCTTTCAGATGCAGAAGGATAAAATCCAGGGCAAAATCCATCCGCCCATCCCGAGTGAGGAGGTTCCCCTGAGCAGGTCAGTCACCGTTTGTCTCTGCAGGGGGAGTGTCAAGTGTGACTCTGTTACAGCTCTGTTCTTTTTCTTTTTAGGAAGCTGGACATCAGCAGGCAAGGTGAGATGGGCAAGGTGAGCATTGAGTAGCGTACAGAAGCAGTTAGTTGTTATTGCTCCAGTCTCACTTTGCGGTGCAGCTCTAAGCATCCGTTCCTGTTTCTGCGCTTCAGGCAATCCACTCGGAGTACGCCAAGCCCCAGTCACCAACCGGCCGACGCGCCGGGTTTGCCGCTCTCCCGAGCCCTGGGGAAGAATCCCGGGACTCGGCGATGAAGCCTCTGCCTTTTCTGTTTAAAGGTGTCACCAGGGTAGCCTTCAGCAATGGCCGAGGAGTTGCGGTGAGTCAGGGAAGTAGGGAGGAGGAGCGAGGCTCCGCTCAGGTTTCAGCAGCGCCACATCACCTCGTCTCCTCTTAGCCCAGGCGTGCCCCACGACGATGGCGTCAGCCTCCGAGTGCGGCTGAAGCGTGCGGCCCCAGGAGCCGGGCATTCTTGGGAAAAGAGTGAGTGGCAGAATTGTTGGGTTTTGGCCAATGTGCTGCTGAGGTTATGCATTGATATTTTGTTTACTTTATTGGAGCAGATGAAGAAACAACAGGAAGTTGTTGAACAACAGTGCCAGCAGGACCTTCCCAGCTGTCGAGGCAGCCTTCCTTTGCACCTGACACAGACCGGCATCCCCAGATGTCTGAGAGATAAGTAGAGGGCCACGACCCACAGAGGGGATGAAACCAGGGCGCAGGGCAGGGACCCACCGGGAGGGGTTTTTGAGTCCACTTTGGAGACGGGGGTGTGCACGAAGCGGCCCCTTAGGCCTGGGGGGGAAATAAAAGCAAAGTCTCACTTTTGATCACAGTGCTGAGGTGCGCAGGGCAGAGCAGTGCCGGTGTGTACTGTGTCATTTGTCTATTGTGTGTTCTGTGTGGTTGGATGTGTCATGTCCTTTACCTTAGGCCTTTGAGGAGCCTAGCAGAAACCCTGGCATCATTGTTAGCATCTGTAATCTCTGCATTCCTTGGCCTGGTACCCAGGCCATTGACCTTTTGACTCGGGAGCTCAGACAGGCATCAGAATTGCATCTCTCTTTGGAAGCATCCAGTCAGGTGGCTTGTCAGGTCTTGTTCTGAGCTGCACGGACAGCCGTGCTCCTCAGTGCTCCGTTATGACGGATTAGGCTTTGTAAGAATGCGAGGTTAGGGAGAGGATTCTGACCGTAGGATTCCTGGGTGTCCATCTTTGCAGTTCTTGGAATAAATCATTCAGCCAGCATCTTCCTCCAGGGTTCTCTGAGCCTCATCAGTTTGCCATCTGTCTCACCTCGGTCATCTCCTTTTGCATTCTCTGAGTCCTTGCAGCCACTTTCCTTGCCAGGAGCTTTCTGTTCCTGTTGTGTCCCCCCTGTCTGTCACGTCCTGTCCCGTGTCACGGGTGTCAGCACACACATTTGTGCCGGAGCTGCTCTGCCCTGCCGCATAGCCTGGTGCAGTAGGAGAAGTCCCTGGGAGTTTGTAATGTGGGGTGTAGTGGGACTCTAGATGGGATTTGTAGATGGACACAAGACGTCTGGAGCTCTTAAATTATCCTGCAACAGTTTGAGTTTTGTCCTAACTTTTTTTTCAGATTCAGATGGATTAAATGTGTGCCAGAGGGCCCCATCCCGAGTGAGGGGTTTCCCCCGTGCAGGTGAGGCACCGTTTGTCTCTGCAGCAGAAGTGTATATGGTGACTCTGTTACAGCACTGTTCTTTGTCTTTCTTTTTAGGAAGTAAATGTGGATACCAGCAGTCAAGGTGAGCAGTGGAGAGAAGTAGTTGTTATTGCTCAGGTCTCAATTTCTGGTGCAGCTCTAAGCTTCCGTTCTCGTTTGTGCACTTTAGGCAATCCACTCGGAGTATGCCAAGCCCCCGTCACCAGCCAGCCGATGCTCCGGGTTTCCTGCAAATGTGAAGCCTGTGGATGTATTACAGGACTTGGTGATGAAGCCCTAAACTTTTCTATTTAAAGGTGCCATCCGGGTGGCCTTCGGCAGCTGCCCAGGAGTTGTGGTGAGTCAGGGATGTAGGGGGGAGGAGCGAGGGTCCACTCAGGTTTCAGCTGTGCCAAATCACCTCATCTCCTCTTAACCCAGGCGTCCCCTGTGGCAACGGCCTCGGTCTCTGAGTGTGCCCGAAGTGTGCGGCCCAAGCAGCTGAGCGTTCTTAAGAGAAGGGTGAGGAGCAGACTTGTGGGGTTTTGGCCAATGTGGTGCCACGATCAGGCATTGATGTTTGGTTTTCTTTAATACAGCTGTCTAAGAGACACCAGCCCGGTGCCAGCAGGACCTTCCCGGCTGACGAGGTGGCCTTTCTTTGCACCTGAGACCGGCATCCCCAGATGTCTGAGAGAGAAGTAGAGGGCTACGACCCCCAGGGGGGATGTAAGCAGGGTGCTGGTTTGGGAAATACTGCGACGGGTTTTTGAGTCCCCTTTGGAGGTGGGGGGGTGTCCATGAAGTGGCCCCTTAGGCCCCATAAAAGCAAAATCTCACTTTTGATCACAGTGCTGAGGTGCGCTGGGCAGAGCGGTCCCGGTGTGTATTGTGTCCCTTGTCTATTGTGCATTATGTGTTGTTTGGGTATCTCATGTCTCTTACCTTAGCCTTTTCAGGGTCCTGTCAGAAACCTTGGCATTGTTCTTATCGTCTGTGATCTCTGCATTTCTTGGCCTGGCACCCATGCCTTACAACCTTTGCCTGGGGAGCTCAGACATGTATCAGAATTGCATCTCTCTTTGGAAGCATCCAGTCAGATGTCTTTTCAGGTCTTGTTCTGAGCTGTATGGACAGCTATGCCCTGCCAGGATCCATTATGGCAGATTAGGACTTGAAAGAATGTGAGGACCGGTAGAGGCTTCTGACCGGTCTGATTCTCGGGCATCCATCTTTGCAGGTTCTTGGAATAAATCATTCAGTTAGCATCTTCTTCCATCAGTGTTTTCTGAGCCACATCAGCTTGCCATCAGTCTCACCTCGGTCATCTCATTTGGCATGCTCTCGTTGCTCGCAGTAATCCTTTTTGCCAAGAGATTTCTGTCTGTGTTGTGTGCCCATTGTTTGTTGTGTCCTGTCTGTCCTGTGTCACGGGTGTCTGCACATATTTGTGCCGGAGCTGCTCTGCCCTGCTGCATAGCCTTTTGTAATAGGACAAGCCCTGGGGAGTTGAAATTTTTCATGTGGGGTGTACTTGGACTCTAGATGCTGTTCCTAGATTGATATAAGGTGTTTGCAGCTTTTGAGTCATCCTGCAGGTGTTTGACATATGTTCTAACTCTCTTGCAGGTGCAGATGCATTGCATCCATGGCAGAGCACCCCATCCCGGGTGAGGGGGTTCCCCATAGCGGGTCAGTCACCATTTGTCTGTGCAGGGGATGTGTCAAGTGTGACCCTGTTACAGCGCTGTTCTTTGTCTTTATTTTTAGCAAGTATAGCAGGATCTCAGCAGTCAAGTTCAAGAGGGTAAGGTGAGCAGTAGCCTTTCTTGTTGCTGAGGTCTCAATTCCTGGGGCAAGTCTAAGTCTCCATTCTCATTTTTGTGCCTTAGGCCATCTGCTCGGAGCATGCCAAGCTCCCATCCCCAACGGGCCGCCAGACCGGGTTTGCCCCGCGTTCCGGGCAGCCGTCAGGAACCGCCGAGGAGTTGTGGTGAGTCAGGGATGTAGGGGGGAGGAGCGAGTGTCCACTCAGGTTTCAGCAATGCCACGTCACCTCCTGTCCACTTAACCCAGGCGCACCCCACGACGATGGCATCGGCCTCCGAGCGCGGCCGGAGCGTGCGACCCGAAGAGCCGGGCCTTCTTAGGAGAAGGGTGAGTAGCAGACTTGTGGGGTTTTGGCCAATGTGGTGCCAGGATCAGGCATTGATGTTTGGTTTCCTTTGATATAGCTGTCTAAGAGACAACGGCCCGGTGCCAGCAGGACCTTCCCAGCTGACAAGGCGGCCTTCCTTCGCACCTGACATGGACTGGGATTTCCATATGTCCAAGAGATAAGTCAAGGGCTACGACCCACAGAGGGGATGAAAGCAGGGTGCTGGGTTGGGGCTCCTGGGGGGGAGGGGGTTGAGTTGTCTCTGGAGATGAGGGTAGCCAAGATGTGGCCCCTTAGGCCACGTAAAAGGAAAGTCTCACTTTTGATCACAGTGCTGAGGTGCGCAGGGCAGAGCAGTCCCGGTGTGTATCGTGTCCCTTGTCTTTTGTGTATTATGTGATGTTTGGGTATCTCATGTCTCTTATCTTAGCCCTGTGAAGGGCCTGTCAGAAACCTTGGCGCCATTCTTAGAATCTGTGATCTCAGTGTTCCTCAGCCTGGTGCCCAGGCCATGGAACCTTTGACTCGGGGGCTCAGACAGGCATCAGAATTGCATCTCTCTTTGGAAGCATCCAGTCAGGTGGCTTTTCAGGTCTTGTTCTGAGCTGCACGGACAGCCGTGCTCCTCAGTGCTCCGTTATGACGGATTAGGCTTTGTAAGAATGCGAGGTTAGGGAGAGGATTCTGACCGTAGGATTCCTGGGTATCCATCTTTGCAGTTCTTGGAATAAATCATTCAGCCAGCATCTTCCTCTAGGGTTCTCTGAGCCTCATCAGTTTGCCATCTGTCTCATCTTGGTCATCTCCTTTTGCATTCTCTGAGTCCTTGCAGCCACTTTCCTTGCCAGGAGCTTTCTGTTCCTGTTGTGTCCCCCCTGTCTGTCACATCCTGTCCCGTGTCACGGGTGTCAGCACACACATTTGTGCCGGAGCTGCTCTGCCCTGCCACATAGCCTGGTGCAGTAGGAGAAGTCCCTGGGAGTTTGTAATGTGGGGTGTAGTGGGACTCTAGATGGGATTTGTAGATGGACACCAGACGTCTGGAGCTCCTAAGTTATCCTGCAACAGTTTGAGTTTTGTCCTAACTTTTTTTTCAGATTCAGATGGATTAAATGTGTGCCAGAGGGCCCCATCCCGAGTGAGGGGTTTCCCCCGTGCAGGTGAGGCACCGTTTGTCTCTGCAGCAGAAGTGTATATGGTGACTCTGTTACAGCACTGTTCTTTGTCTTTCTTTTTAGGAAGTAAATGTGGATACCAGCAGTCAAGGTGAGCAGTGGAGAGAAGTAGTTGTTATTGCTCAGGTCTCAATTTCTGGTGCAGCTCTAAGCTTCCGTTCTCGTTTGTGCACTTTAGGCAATCCACTCGGAGTATGCCAAGCCCCTGTCACCAGCCGGCCGATGCACCGGGTTTCCTGCAAATGTGAAGCCTGTGGATGTATTACAGGACTTGGTGATGAAACCCTGAACTTTTCTATTTAAAGGTGCCATCCAGGTGGCCTCCGGCAGCTGCCCAGGAGTTGTGGTGAGTCAGGGATGTAGGGGGGAGGAGCGAGGGTCCACTCAGGTTTCAGCCGTGCCAGATCACCTCATCTCCTCTTAACCCAGGCGTCCCCTGTGGCAACGGCCTCGGTCTCTGAGTGTGCCCGAAGCGTGCGGCCCAAGCAGCTGAGCGTTCTTAAGAGAAGGGTGAGGAGCAGACTTGTGGGGTTTTGGCCGATGTGGTGCCACGATCAGGCATTGATGTTTGGTTTTCTTTAATACAGCTGTCTAAGAGACACCAGCCCGGTGCCAGCAGGACCTTCCCAGCTGACGAGGTGGCCTTTCTTTGCACCTGAGACCGGCATCCCCAGATGTCTGAGAGAGAAGTAGAGGGCCACGACCCCCAGGGGGGATGAAAGCAGGGTGCTGGGTTGGGAATTACTGGGAGGGGGGGATTTGAGTCCGCTTTGGAGGTGAGTAGCTTTGGAGGTGGGGGGGTGTTCATGAAGTGGCCCCTTAGGCCCCATAAAAGCAAAATCTCACTTTTGATCCCAGTGCTGAGGTGAGCGGGGCAGAGCAGTCCCAGTGTGTATTGTGTCACTTGTCTTTTGTGTATTATGTGTTGTTGGATATCTCATGTCTTTTATCATAGCCCTTTGAGGGGCCTGTCAGAAACCTTGGCACCAGTCTTAGTATCTGTACTCTCAGCGTTCCTTGCCCTGGCACCGATGCCATGGAACTTTTAACTCGGCCGCTCAGACAGGTATCAGAATGGCAACTCTTTTTCGAAGCATCCAGTCAGATGTCTTTTCAGGTCTTGTTCTGAGCTGTATGGACAGCTGCACCCTGCAAGGTTCTGTTATGATGGATTAGGACTTGTAAGAATGTGGGGACAGGTAGAGGCTTCTGACCGTAGGATTCTCGGGCATCCATCTTTGCAGTTCTTGGAATAAATCATTCAGTTAGCATCTTGTTCCTCCAGGGTTCTCTGAACTTCATCAGCCTGCCATCAGTTTCACCTCGGTCCTCTAATTTTGCATCCTCTTGGTGCTCGCTGTCATTTTCCTTACCCAGAGATTTCTGTTCCTGTTGTGTCCCCGTTGTTTGTCCTGTCCTGTGTCACGGGTGTCTGCACACATTTGTGCTGGAGCTGCTCTGCCTTGCTGCATAGCCTGGTGCAATAGGAGAAGTCCCAGGGACTTGATGTTTGTAATGTGGGGTGTCGTTGGACTCTAGGTGGGATTTGCAGATGGGCACAAGATGTCTGGAGCTCTTAAGTTATCCTGCAGCTCTTTGATTTTTGTCCTTTCTTTCAGGTGCAGAAGGATGAAATCCAGGGCAGAGCCCCCCATCCCGGGTGAGGGGATTCCCCCGAGCAGGTCAGTCACTGTTTGTCTCTGTAGAGAGAGCATAAATGATGGCTCTCTTTTTAGGAAGTCAAGGCCGAGTGGGCGAGGTGAGCATTGAGTAGTGTACAGAAGCAGTTGTTTTTGCTGATGTCTCAGTTTCTGGTGCAGCTCTTAGCATCTCCACTTTTTATTTTAGGTGGTCCACTTGCCATCTATCCTGGCCGGGCATGCCCATTCCAGCTGTGTGCAGCTTAAGGTATCAGTGTGGCATCCTTGTCAGATTTGGGAGGTTGTGTTTTCACAGTGTCTCAGCATGCTTTTCTGCTTTGTTTCTTTGCAGGTGCTGTCGCTGCCCTAGGCATGCCAAGGAACAGAGGAGGGCAGGTGAGTCGGTGTTTAGGCAGGCTGACTCACAGGTGAGTGTTACACAGCAGCATGCTAAGTGTGTACCTATTCTTTTTGCAGGTATCTTCTGGGCACCCTCTGGAGTCAAATCAAGATTTGAGGTGGGCCGGGGCAGGGGTGCGGAGGAGCCCTGGGGATTACTGTTTTTGACGGCAATAGTCACCTTTTCTGTTTTGTCTTAGGTACCCTGAGGAGCCTCGTAGCCAAAGGTTGGAAACGACAGCACCGAGGCACACACGGAGCACATTTCACCATCCACGTCCGACCGAGGATGGATTTTGTCTGCTCCTTTTCCAAAAGCTAAGTGTCGGGGCCAGCAGTTGGGAGAAGGGGAAAAACCTTTACTATCACAGAGGGCAATTTGATGTCAGCTTAGCGGAGAGGTCTGTAGTGGGACCAGCTCTCTGGAAGAAAAGGGAGAGGGTTTCTCCTCAGCCTGACCAGAGCCTTTGCTGGGCAGGGCAGTTCCGACCCATCTCAGCATTCTCGTGAACTTTGCGTTGTCCGCCTTCCTCGGCCCGACGTCGTCACGGATCATTCCCCCGAGGAGCTCGCCTTCACGTCCGGAGCTACAGCCACGGTCACCCGGCCGTCGGCTTCCTTCTCTAGGCTTGCTGAGCCTCTCGAGCATCCTCTTAACTGCTTTGGCACTAACTTCTTTTAACGAGTTACATTTCATCATCACATGCTATCGTCATAGGGCTTCCTCTCCTTTGGCATCATCAGCCTCTGGCACATCTTGCGCTAGGCATCTCGGGTGCCTAAGGGGACAGTGCCAGGCAGTTGCCACTTGTCTCTGTGTCTATGTTGTCCGTGTCTGTGTTGTCCGTGTCTGTGTCCGTTGTCTTCCACGTCATAGGCCTTTATTATGTCTCAATGCTTTATCGGCACTATTCTGTGCCATCTAGGCTGTGTTCTACTCACGTTCCTTTCTGGATATCCCTTATTCTGGCATCTTTACATTTTTACTCTTTGAGACAGGAATGTCTCAAACGGACAAGATGTTCTCATCCATCTTCCTTCTCACTACCAGCTTTGGTAGTGCCTTTTTTTCCATGCCATTTTCTTGGACTGCTAGAGGGAGTGTCTTGCACCCTCCTCATGTGACTGCAGTACTTCTATAGGTTCCATCTTCTCAAGGGTATAGGACTCAAGAATTCATCTTCCAGCGAGTTATCTCAAGTCCTGGCTTATATTGTGTGTACCTGTGCTGGCTTATACTGTATGTACCTACCCTCTATGTACACTTGCACTGTATGCATCGACTTAGATTGTTGTGTGTACTTATATTGTACCACTTATGGTTGGAGCTGCCCTGCCCGGGCACGTAGTCACAGTCAGGTAGAAGAGTTATAAAAACTTTACTGTTCATCTGTCTTTTATGGGATTTTGGGTAGAAAACTTATTGGTCCAGAGTGGAGACAAGTCCTAGCTGTCAGATAGCCACTCGTTGACCGCTTCCTGTCGTCTCACAGGTCCCCGAGGCTACCGATTTCCCCAGAACCTACCAACTGACGTCAAGGAGCGCAGCCAGAAGATGTGTGGCAGCACGTTCTTCAGCGTCTCGAGTAAGGGCCACAGCGAGTGTGTAAGTGGGAAGAGCGTGTGAGCATGTGTGAGAGCATGTGTCTGTGTCTGTCTGCGTCTGCTCGTCTCTGCGTGTGTCAGCGCATGCCGACTGGATTACTGGATTTAACCTTGTGTGTGTGACTTTTGCTTTTCAAGTTTTTCAACTCATTTTCAAATTTAGAATAAAAAATCCCCAGCTGGGTTTCCCCCCCCCCGGCTGTTTTTTTTTTCTCGGTCCCGGTCGGTCTGTGAGGTGACGTTCATCACCAGAGTTTGGGCGCGGACTGTCCAGGGACCGGGGTTTTTGTCAGGCAGGAAGATTTTTTTGAGGCTCCCGGGAACCACGTTCCCGAGGACCAATGATTGCTGGGGTGTAATTTAGCAGTTGTGATGAGAGGGATGGTGACTTCGTGTGTCATCTGAAGGGGGTGTTAATTGTAGATGAGTGTTGTTTTTTGCGTGCTTTTGTTGTTTTGGGTTTCCTGTAACAATAAATCCACATGTAAAGAAAATAGAAAAAGGTTATCATCTTGTGTTAATATGTGTGTTGTGTTGTATTGCTCTGTATTGCAGGGTGAGCACAGGGTGAACTCTCTCCTCCTTGCTGTGACACCTGGGCTGGCAGGGATGACACAGTGACCTCGGCCGGCCGATGCTGCCTGTGCCATCACCTGGCACTGACGTGTTTGATGAAAATCCTTTTGCTGGGATTTTTCTCCTGAGAAGCCTCAGAACAGAAATGGAACCAATAACGATCTGCTGGCTGTGGAGTGTGGGCTGGAGATGGTTTAGCAACAGGGGCATCTTGGATTGGTCTCCTGTGCAGTGTCTACTTGATGACCAATCATGGTCCAGCTGCGTCGGGGCTGTGAGCAGTCCCAGGTTTTTATTATTCATTCCTTTCCAGCTTTCTGATGTCTCCTTGCTCTTTTAGTATAGTTCTACTATCTCATTTTCTTTTAATATAATAGAGATCATAAAATAATATTTCAGCCTTCTGAGAGGTGGAGTCAAGATTCTCGTCTCTTCCCTCGTCCTGGGGACCCTCAAACACCGCCACAATCAGCGGCCGAGCGGGTTTGTGCGAGCCTCCCAGTAACCCTCGGCCGGTCCCGAGTCGGCAGACACCGGGGGGCAGCCCTGACACGGCCGAGAGCGGGGAGACACTGTCTGTGCCCCGAGGGTGCTGAGGGCACCTGGGCTGGGGGGAGACACTGTCTGTGCCCCGAGGGTACTGAGGGCACCTGGGCTGGGGGGAGACACTGTCTGTGCTCCGAGGGTACTGAGGGCACCTGGGCTGGGGGGAGACACTCTCTGTGCCCCGAGGGTGCTGAGGGCACCTGGGCTGGGCCCCTGTGCAGCACAAGAGACACAAGAGACAGCGGTAGATGATAAAGGGCCGACTCTTAGCAGGGGTTAATCCAAGGTTTTATTAGGAGTCCCAAAGGAGCTCCTGCACCTCAGGGGCCTCCTGCCAAGCCCCAGGGAGATGTGCCAAGGTTACATTTAAAGGGAGGTGGAAACCCAAAGTAGATAACATTTTACCAACCATTAAGTGACCCTAAGGGATGGATGCTGGGGCATAGACATACAGGACAGCGTATGGGGCAAGGCTCGGGGGGCTGACCCCTGGCCTCTGGCTGATCACTGGACGACTTGGACCGAAACTTCTGGATGGAGGGGATGGGAGGCTGAGTGATTGACAGAGAGCCAGGGTCGGGGTTTGGGGATGATCTCATCCCGGGAGAGGGATAACACAGGGAGAAGGAGGGGGGTACAGTTTGGGATAAACCATTTGGGAAAAATATGGGGATACAAAACAAAATGACTTCAAAGTATTATAAAGTATAAAAATGCACTACAGCAGGTTTGGGCAGCACCAAATGAAATGTAATAAAATGCTTTAAAAATAGAAAAATTAAAAATAAAAATTAAATAAAAGTAAAAAAACAAAATTAATTTAAAATAAATGAAAAACAAAACAAAAACTGTAAAGTGCTGTAAAGTGCTGTAAGAGTTCCATAAAAGGTAGTGCCGTAATGCAAGACCCTCAAACACCACCACAATCACCAGCTTGAGTTGGTCTGGGCAGCACTGAATAAAAAAAAAATAAAAACCTTTAAAAATAGAAAAATTAAAAATAAAAAATAAATAAAAAATAAAATTAGAAAAATAAAATAAAAGCTTTAAAAATAGAAAAATAAAAAATAAAATTAAAAAATAAAATTAAAGCTCTAAAAATAAAAAAATTAAAAATAAAAATTAAATAAAAAATAAAAAAATAAATGCTTTAAAAATAAAAAAGTTTAAACTTAAAAAAATGAAAATCTTTAGAAATAGAAAAATTAAAAATAGTAAGTAAATTTAAAAAATAAAAAATAAAAACGTTAAATATAGAAAAATTAAAAATAATAAGTAAATAAAAAATAAAATTAAAAACTAAAATAAAAATGCTTTAAAAATAGAAAAATTAAAAATAAAAATTAAATAAAAGTAAAAAAACAAAATTAATTTAAAATAAATGGAAAACAAAATAAAAACTGTGAAGTGCTGTAAGAGTTCCATAAAAGGTAGTGCCGTAATGCAAGACCCTCAAACACCACCACAATCACCAGCTTGAGTTGGTCTGGGCAGCACTACATAAAAAAAAAAATAAAAACTTTAAAAATAGAAAAAAATATAAATTTAATCAAAAATAAAATAAAAAAATAAAATAAATTCCTTATAAATATAAAAATTAAAAATAAAAATTAAATAAAAAATATAACTAGAAAAATAAAATAAGTGTTTTAAAAATTGAAAAATAAAATTAAAAAATAAAATTAAAGCCCTAAAAATAGAAAAACTTTTAAAGAATTAAATTAAAAAAAAAAGCTTTAGAAATAGAAAAAATTAAAATTAAATAAAAAATAAAATTAAAAAAAAAAGCTTTAGAAATAGAAAAAATTAAAATTAAATAAAAAATAAAATTAAAAAAAAAAGCTTTAGAAATAGAAAAATGAAAAATAATAAGTAAATAAAAAATAGAATTAGAAAAATAAAAGCTTGAAAAATTAAAAATAAACATTAAGTAAAAAAAAAAATTAAAAAAAAATAAAAATAGATTAAAAACAAAATAAAAACCGTAAAGTGCTGTAAAGTACCATAAAAGTTCCAGAAAGGGTAATGCCATAAAGCGCGACTGTCGCAAAAGGTGACGTAAAGCGCGACTGTCGCAAAAGGTGCCGTAAAGAGCGACTGTCGTAAAACAGCCGTGAAGCGCGACTGTCGTCAAAGATGCCGTAAAGCGCGACTGTCGCAAAAGGTGCCGTAAAGCACGACTGTCGCAAAAGATGACGTAAAGCGCGGCTGTCGCAAAAGGTGCCGTAAAGCGCGACTGTCGTAAAACTGCCGCAAAGCGCGACTGTCGCAAAAGGTGCCGTAAAGCGCGACTGTCGCAAAAGGTGCCGTAAAGAGCGACTGTCGTAAAACAGCCGTAAAGCGCGGCTGTCGCAAAAGGTGCCGTAAAGCGCGACTGTCGTAAAACAGCCGTAAAGCGCGACTGTCGCAAAAGGTGCCGTAAAGAGCTACTGTCGTAAAACAGCCGTAAAGCGCGACTGTCGCAAAAGGTGCCGTAAAGCGCGACTGTAGCAAAAGATGCCGTAAAGCGCGGCTGTCGCAAAAGGTGCCGTATAGCGCGACTGTCGTAAAACAGCCGTAAAGCGCGACTGTCGTAAAACTGCCGTAAAGCGCGACTGTCGTAAAACTGCCGTGAAGCGCGACTGTCGCAAAAGGTGCCGTAAAGCGCGACTGTCGTAAAACAGCCGTGAAGCGCGACTGTCGCAAAAGGTGCCGCAAAGCGCGACTGTCGCAAAAGGTGCCGTAAAGCGCGACTATCGTAAAAGGTGCCGTAAAGCGCGACTGTCGCAAAAGGTGCCGTAAAGCGCGACTGTCGTAAAACTTCCGTAAAGCGCGACTGTCGCAAAAGGTGCCGTAAAGCGCGACTGCCGTAAAATTGTGCCGTACAGGCTGGCGGCGCCCTGGCCGACACGGGGTGCCGTACAAGATGGCAACGGCCGCCCGAGTGGGCGTGTCCTGGGCGGGGCGCCGTGTCGACGGGCTGACGTCATTAGGCGGCACTCTGCCTGCAGTGCGCCCATGCAGACGGCAGGGGGCGCTGTGCCTGTAGTGCGCCAAAGCAAACGGCAGGGGGCGCTCTGCCTGCAGTGCGACAAAGCAGACGGCAGGGGGCGCTGTGCCTGCAGTGCGACAAAGCAGACGGCAGGGGGCGATGTATAAATAGAGTATAAAGTATAATCTATATAGAAGAAGAAATAAAAGCTCTATGTTACCTGCAGCTGTAGAAAATTTCAGGCTCCCATGGAGGAAATAGTTTTCCTAAAATCATTGCCGTTTTGGGGTTTTTTGCACTCCCCAGTCGCCTGAACGTTTCTACTGCTGCTTTTTTTTATTCTAAAGCTAGAATGGAAAGCCAAGATTAGAAATACAGCGAAAGAAAGAGAGAAAGAATTAAAGAAAGAGAGAGAGACAGAGAGACAGAGACAGAAAGAAAGAGAGAGACAGAAAGAGAGCGAAAGAAAGAGAGAGAGAGAGAGAAAGAAAGAGAGAAATAGAGACAGAAAGAAAGAAAGAAAGAGAGACAGAAAGAAAAGGAAAAAGGAAAGGAAGAAAGAAAGAAAGAAAGAGAGAGAGAAAGAAATAAAGAGAGACAGAAAGAGAGCAAGAGAAAGAAATAGAGAAAGAAATAGAGAAAGAAATGGAGAGAGAAAGAAAGAAAGAGAGAGAGAGACAGGAAGAGAAAGAGAGAGAGAAAGAAATAGAGAAAGAAATAGAGAAAGAAAGAAAGAAAGAGAGAGACAGGAAGAGAAAGAGAGAGAGAAAGAAATAGAGAAAGAAATAGAGAAAGAAAGAAAGAAAGAAAGAAAGAAAGAAAGAAAGAAAGAAAGAAAGAAAGAAAGAAAGAAAGAAAGAAAGAAAGAAAGAAAGAAAGAAAGAAAGAAAGAAAGAGAGAGAAAGAAAGAAAGAGAGAGAGAGAGAAAGAAATAGAGAAAGACAGAAAGAAAGAAAGAAAGAGAGAGACAGGAAGAGAGCAAGAGAAAGAAAGAAAGAGACAGAGAGAGAGACAGAAAGAGAGACAGAGAGAAAGAAAGAAAGAGAGAGAGAGACAGAGAGAGAGACAGAGAGAGAGACAGAAAGAGAGACAGAGAGAAAGAAAGAGAGAGAGAGACAGAGAGAGAGACAGAGAGAGAGACGGAGAGAAAGAAAGAAAGAGAGAGAGAGACAGAAAGAGAGACAGACAGAGACAGAAAGAGAGACAGAGAGAAAGAAAGAAAGAGAGAGAGAAAGAGAGAAAGAGAGAAAGAGAGAAAGAGAGAAAGAGAGAAAGAAAGAAAGAAAGAAAGAAAGAAAGAAAGAAAGAAAGAAAGAAAGAAAGAGAGAGAGAGAGACAGAGAGAAAGAAAGAAAGAGAGAAAGAAAGAAAGAGAGACAGAGAGAGAGAGACAGAAAGAGAGACAGAGAGAAAGAAAGAAAGAAAGAGAGACAGACGGAAAGAGAGACAGAAAGAGAGACAGAGAGACAAAGAGAGACAGAAAGAGAGACAGAGAGAAGAAAGAGAGAGAGAAAGAAAGAGAGACAAAGAGAGAGACAGAGAGAGAGACAGAGAGAGAGACAGAGAGAGATAGAGAGAAAGAAAGAGAGACAGAGAGAAAGAGAGAAAGAGAGAAAGAGAGAAAGAGAGAAGAGAGAGAAAGAAAGAAAGAAAGAAAGAAAGAAAGAAAGAAAGAAAGAAAGAAAGAAAGAAAGAAAGAAAGAAAGAGACAGGAAGAGAGCAAGAGAAAGAAAGAAAGAGACAGAGAGAGAGACAGAGAGAGAGACAGAAAGAGAGACAGAGAGAAAGAAAGAAAGAGAGAGAGACAGAGAGAGAGACAGAGAGAGAGACAGAGAGAAAGAAAGAAAGAGAGAGAGAGACAGAGAGAGAGACAGAGAGAGAGACGGAGAGAAAGAAAGAAAGAGAGAGAGAGAGAAAGAGAGAAAGAAAGAAAGAAAGAAAGAAAGAAAGAAAGAAAGAAAGAAAGAAAGAAAGAGAGACAGAAAGAGAGACAGAGTGAAAGAGAGACAGAAAGAGAGACAGAGAGAAAGAAAGAAAGAGAGACAGAGAGAGAGAGACAGAGAGAAAGAAAGAAAGAGAGAGAGAAAGAAAGAAAGAGAGACAGAGAGAGAGACAGAAAGAAAGACAGACGGAAAGAGAGACAGAAAGAGAGACAGAGAGAAAGAAAGAGAGAGAGAAAGAAAGAGAGACAAAGAGAGAGACAGAGAGAGATAGAGAGAAAGAAAGAGAGACAGAGAGAAAGAGAGACAGAGAGAAAGAAAGAAAGAGAGAGAGACAGAGAGAAAGAAAGAAAGAGAGAGAGAAAGAAATAGAGAAAGACAGACAGAAAGAAAGAAAGAGAGAGACAGGAAGAGAGCGAGAGAAAGAAAGAAATAGAGAAAGACAGAAAGAAAGAGCGAAAGAAAGAAAAGGAAACAGGAAAGGAAGAAAAAAAAAAGGAGGAAGAGAAAGGAAGAAAAAAAATGAAAAAGGAAAAGGGTGAGAGTGAAAAAGAAAGAGCGAAAGTGGAAAAGGGGGTGAAAGACAGAGTGAAGAAAAGAAAAAAGAGTTGGAGTGGAAAAGAAAGGACATTCGGGAGGGGCGGTGCTGCCTAAGGTGCTTCCGCGCCCAGGAGCGAAGGAGCCGTTTGATCCCCTGGCGGGAGCGCAGCTCCCAGTGGCGGAGAACGGAGCGGTGGCTGTCAGTCCGAGACTCCAACTCCCGGCAGGCCCTGCGGCCGTAAAGCGCGGCGTCTGACGCAACGGCCGACGCGCCGTAGGAGTGGCTGGCGGCCCGAGGCGGCCGCGTGCCGAGGGAGCGGGCTGGGCGCGGGGAGCTCCCGGCGCCTGTCCCGCGCGGGACGGAGCCGCGGCAGCGACGCTGGAGGGGCGAAGCCTCCGTCCGGCCGCCCGCACGGAGCCGAGCGGCGCGGAAGGGGCGTCCGCCCGGTGCCTCGGCCTCGCTCAGCGGTCCCGGTGGCGGGGGCTCAGCTCGGGCGGGGCGCGCTGCCGCCCGCCGATGGCGGAGCGCCGGGCGGTGCTTTGCTGCCGCGGGCCGGGAGCTGCAGGAGCCGCCCCGGGCGAGCGGCGCCGGGCGCTGCCGCGGTCACTGTGCGGCGGCTGCCCTCGGGCTGGCGGAGGCGCGGCAGCCGCCGAGCTGCAGCCGTCTCCCTCGGGCCGCTGCCGCTGCTGCGGGCGGGGGCGGACGAGCGGCTGCGGAGGCGGCTCCGCGGCGGGCTCAGCCTTGCGAGCAGAGAGCGCTCGACATCGCTGGCATGACACGGCTGCTGAGTGCCTCAGTGCTCGTGGCTCTTTCTTCCACGCAAACGGATGGAGCGGCATCGCTGAGCAGTAAAACACAGCGATGGCCCGGAGAATGGCGAGCGCAAGGAGCGCCGGGCTGGATCCTTCTGATGGCACAGGTGCGATCGGCAAACTCAGCCCCTTGTGCCCCTGCCCTCCCGACCCCCAGGGGAAATGCTCTCCAGCCTCGAGCTGCTGAGAGACAAAACGTGTGATTTGACACTAGGGTCCGGAAAAGGTTTCCGTTTAGATTAGCAAATGCCTCAATTGTTCTTGGTTACATCCTAGGATCGGTTTTAGGCAGTGACTTTCTACCGCTTGTCGGATTTTCTTGTGCAATGGTAAGAAAATAGGCAGGTCTGATACTGGTTTCGCTTTTTTTCTACTTCATGTTCCATGAGCTGCTTTTATCCAAGCAATTGTTTTAAAGTTCTACTGTAGGCGTTTCTGGTTCACTTTTTTTTTTTTTTTTTTTTCCCCTCTAAATCGGCAGTAAATATAGCTGAGTAAAATTACCTTGGTTTTCTTCCTTCTTAAATGTTTTTATTGATAATCCTATTTGAATATGCAGAACACGTGGGTATGTCCTGTAATATATCCTAGCTTTTCTTGTTTACAGGGTACTCAGAAAATATTTTTCCCTTCGAGTCCCACTGAAACATTCTCCGTGCAATCTCCGTTAAAGTCTGTGTTTGCAAATAAGCCACCATCAGCTGAGATATTTGCCTGTGTACCTTTTCCTGTCATTCAGAGCTTGCGTTCTGTGGTTTTTATGATAAACCTATCAAACTTGCGAAACCGTTTTGCAAGTCTTAACCGTTGAAGGCAGCAAGAAGTGGTTTTAAAGCCTGTTCTTGAGCAGTCAAAGGGAAAAAGTGTGAATTTGCTGCTGAACTTGTCCTTTTTCATTTGACGTGCCTTGAATTATTTAGGAAGAGAGAGCACTAGAAAAAAGAGAGAAATAGAATTGGTTCTTGAGCCCTCCTAAAATGCTCCCCGTGATTCCGTGTGGAGCCAAAGTGAAGGGTGATGGAACAGAGCCCCTGTGCTTTAGAAGGAAATCAATTTCAACCTGATCTCCACCCTGAGTCTCCCTAATTTCTGTTTTTAAAATGCAAACTCAGTTTAGGAAGTGTTGGGAGTTAGTATTTTGGGGAAGAAATGGCAGTTGCACAAACCGTTCCATTTCCCAGAGGCTCTGGGAAGGATTCATTTTGTAAGCGCTGTAACTGCCATCGGTTGGTGCTTCGGGGTTGGAATGTGCACTTGCCCTCCTATAAAGCACTCGTTCATTTGCATTTCAGTGCCAGGAGTCTGGAGAAACTGGAGAAGAGCCCAAGAGACATTTTTCATCCTGAGATACAAAAGGTAGGAAGTGACTTTTTTTGGTTTGGTTCTTTTTCTTTATGATTTCCTGGAAATAGAAGTAATTAAGTATAGATCCTACTGGTTTGTTTCTTCCAGTAGCTAATAAGAATAATAATAAGAAGAATCTAATACTACTTAAACTGTCTCTTTATCCATTGAACTGGCCATTTCAAATCCAAACTTCTAAACACCAATAAAACCATCATCCTTGTAGAATCTTTAATAGAAGGGGGCTAAAGATGCTGTTTTTGTTGACAGGATGTATTGGTTCTTGAAGGGCAAGAGGTGAGTACAAGCCTAACTACTTCTTGCTCACAGACCCGTCCGGTGAATACGACTTTGTATTTTGATGGGCTTTTGATGACTTCTAAATCAATTGCTCGTTACAGTAAAAAGAAGTCATGTTTTTTTGAACCTGACAGCAAAAATAACTTGAAGCACCAACTTAATAATAATTGATCACCCATCTAAGTTAATGATTTTATGCTATACTATCAAAGTTTAAAGGTAAATTATTGTGTAGTAGGAGATGGTATAAAATGTATGTTCTAACGTGTAGGATGTAGGCAAAGATTAGAGGAAACAAATTTTTATGTCTTCTGTTTGACTGTTTACCAAATAATATTTGGTTTTATTTTCCAGGGATCGGTGAATTTTAAATTTGGAGTCCTCTATGCTAAGGATGGTCAGCTTACAGGTGATGAAATGTTCAGTCATGGTGAGGTTTTCACCTTCTCCTTAATTGTTTTGCTCATCTGAAAAAAAAAAAAAGGCAAGTTAAAAAAAAAAAAGGTATGTTTATTATTTGTTACCCTGTTCTGATCGTTTCCTCAGTATTTGCTGGAGCTCTGCTTACCCAAGCTTTGGGTAAAACAAGCTTTGGGTTCCTTCTGTCCCACTGGGTGTTGCCCAGTTTGGTTGCATCTGGTGAAATTCACCCTGAGCCCTTACAGAACCAGCTCAAACCACGTGAGAGCCATTCGCAGCTCTCTCAGGACACCCGGAGGAGGATGGGTGACGTTTCTGAGCATCTGGCAAGTGCACTTCTATCAAAACTCGGCCTGTGCAATTTCTGGGGAAAACCCTTCTGTATCCTGAAGGGTTCCTCAAACTCTGTTGAGGATCCGGTTAGCAGTTGCTCACCTGGATGGTTCCAGCTCCTCAAGCTAACACTTGTACTCTTGCCCTGTAGTTTAGATCTATTGTAGTTTTGTTATTTTGCAAGATTTTACGTCTTTGGACAATAATGTGCATTTCACTCTTTGGAACCTCTGGGATCATTCCTTGGTGCAGCACCACCTAATGGGACACTTGGCTGCTGTGCTGAAGGGCTTGGTTACTGGAATTGTAAATCCCGGAGAGTTTGTAAGTCTTCTGTCCCCAGGGAGGTGTCACGCTTTGTTCACCGTTGCTCTGTTTGTCGGGTGCTGCTTCTCGTCGGAGGTATTAACTTCAAACTGCCCTGTTCTTTTTTTAACTTTTTTTCCTGGTTCTCTCCGTAGGGCAGGGAAGGACTCTCGTATCCCGGTCGTCAGACTCAGCGCTGCCCGAGAAGATACAGAGACTGTAAAAATCATAAGGAGCAACTAGGACTGCAGAGGAAACAAACTGGAGAGAACAAAAGGTGATATTGTTCTCCTTCCCCTGGATTAGAAACATCCACTGCGCTTTGATGCCGGTGGCTGCCAGGGGCTCGTTAGGTCTCTTGAGGCAGGTGTAGGTGTTCACTTGTAGGTTCTATTTTTTGGCAAAGGACCACGAGAGAAGTTTATTTATAGATCCAAATAAACATTCATCTTATCTGAACATAACCTGTCATCCCCTTTCTGACATTAAGGACTCCTGTATAAATACTTGGGGGGGTTTTCTTTGTCATTTCTGAATGGTTCCATTTTGCCGGCTACTTGAACAAATCTGAGGGGGTTTAATTGCATACTGCTTCCTTGAAATTCTGTTGGTCTCTGCTTGGAACCCTTCTTGTACTGCTTAATGAAAGACTTCTGATGGTGTTTTCTTGCCTGTTTGTGGTTAAGGTCGTGCTCTGATGCATTTACAGAAGCCATGGCAGGAGAGAGTCAGCTGCTGGAGAAGAGGAGACAGTATTATCCCTGTGCAGCACAGAACTGTGCTGCTGCTGTGTCATCAGCTGTGTCTGCACTGAAAGTAGCCACCTTCACTTGTAGGTAGCTCCTTGGTGCTTTAGGACACGCTGAGGGATTTATTCCTTTTGGGATCCACGATGAGAATTCCCAAGAGAGGTAGTAGTAATAAGGTCTGAGATTGGAAAAAAGCCTGTGTCCTTGGAATGTTGTTGTTGTCGTCAAAAGTTAATTTTTCCTTCTTTCTTAGCCGGTAGTCAGCTTTTTGCTTTATTTTTTGTGGTATCAGTATTTGATTGTTTAAAAAATTGCTTCAGAAGAACTGCAGTGGCTGGCCACCAGGACCTTGTTCCGATTTGCCTATTTGCTTGTAGCTAAAACGTTTCCATATTGTTTATCATTCTATTGAAGAAACTGCTGCCCAGTCAACTAAGAACTGAACATCTCTCTGTCTAGGACATGGGGAGAGGATTTAGGTCATGTCTTTGTTTCCAGAAAAAAGTTCCAGTGTAGTTTCTAACTAGAGGAAAAGGGGGGGGGTGAAGACTCGGGGCTCTGATGCCACTGGGGGTACCCCGAGGTGCCCAGGAGAGGGAGCCCCACTGCGGTGCAGGAGCAGGTATGTTATCACGTACTAGAGAGCAAATTATAAATAGAAATATGAAAATTATAAATATAAAAATATTTTTTAAATCGTTAAAGAAAGCGTTTTTTTAACTTGTCAATAGGCAGGGTTTTGATGATAAAAATGATAAATACAAAGAATATGAAGGTAGAAATCTAAGTCTAGAAAGATATCATAAGTACATACAGATAAAGTTTAAAACTAGAAGAAAAAATCAGTTGCAGCAGTAGATACGATACATAATATAGATAATACTTTAAATACATGTCTAGAATTTTATAGATATTATAGATAATTATTAATAGATTGCATCAAAAGAAACGATAAATATAAATGTGAGTATAACTATACAAAGTATAAAAATATTTCAATACCGTTTAAAAGAAGGTGTTTTCTTGTATTTATTTGGTTAGAGATGGGGTTTTTCTTTGGATTAATAGAAGTATTCTAGAAATATAAATCTAACTGTAGAGAGATCCAATCGATAGAGGAGGATATTTCTAAAACCACAACCGAACGCCGCCGCCTTCGGGGGAATCGCACGAGCTCGGCCGAAGCAAAGGCGAGAGCGGCCGACCCTGACGGCCTCGAGCGAACCGAGGCGAGGCTTCCGAGGCTGCCTGAAGCGAAGCGAGCCGAGCTCAGGCGAAGCGAGCCTGCTGCTCTCGTGCGCGCTGCTTAGCGCCAGTGCGCTCCCAGCCTAATGAGCTCCTGCCCGAGCCCGCGCTCCCGGTCGTGTCCGCGCCGTGGCCGGGCCGCCCGCGGGACGCGGCAGCGGGAGAGCCCCGAGCCGGGCGAGCTGAACGGGAGGCGGCGGCGCTTGCCCGCCCGCCGTCGGGGAGCCGAGGCGAGGCGAGCGGAGCCGAGGCGCGCCGAAGGCACAGAGCGGCTGGGAGTTGGGCCGAAGCGAGGCGAGCTCGGCCGAAGAGGCGAATGCAGGCGCCAAGAGCCGAGTTGAGGCGCCAAGAGCCGACTGGAGCCGAGCGTCTCCGGAGCGAGCCGAGCTCCGCCGAGCGCCGCAGCATCCCGGGCAGGGCGAGGCGCCGGGCCGGGCTCGGGGTGCAGCCGGGGCTCTGGGAGGCTTCCCCGCCTGTCCCTCTCTCTAGCCCTCCTTCCTTCTCCCCGTATTCGCCTTCTCTCGCTCCCTTTCCCCCATTCCCTCTCCCCCCGCAAAGCCGGCTCCTTCCTGTCCTGTCCCTAGCCCGCTACTCCCTTCTGTTCCCCCTGTCTCCTTCCTGTGCCCAGCCTCCGTGTACCCTCGTCCCGGGCTTTCCCTTCCCGTGCCGCTTTCCTGCACAGCCCGAGCTCCCTCGCCGCCCTTTGTCGTGCCCTGCTCTCGCTCCTCTCTTCCCGTGCCCCCTTTCCTTCTTTGCCCCGCAGCCGCGGGGCTCGGGCTGCCGGAGAATAAAGCCCCGAGGGCCGGAGCCCGGCGCCCCTGGGCCCTTGCGGGAGTCCCCGCGCGGGGCCGGAGGCTCTCGGCGGATCCCCCCGTGCCGCTCAAGCAGCGCGGCCGACAGCGCCGGAGCTGCGGCTTTGCCGGCATCGCGCTGAGAGCGGCCCCCGCTCCGTGCCGGGCCGTCCCTGCCGTCTGTGCCGCTCCCTCTCTCGCTGCCCCTGGCCCGTGACAGCGAGGCTGGGCAGGAACCTCAAGCCTTCTGGGGGCTGCCCCCCCTTTCTTGTTGCAGCAGAATCCCTTGCTGGGGCCATGCACGTGTGGGAAGGGCTTGGGGGAAGCGCTGCGCTGCTGTCCGGGGCAGTCGGACTCGTTCGGAGCCTTCTTTGGGGGTCAGGGAAAGGCGGGGTGAAGACTCGGGGCTCTGATGCCGTTGGGGGCAGCCCAAGGTGCCCAGGAGAGGGAGCCCCACGGCGGTGCAGGAGCAGGTGGGGGGCGGGCGAGGGGCGGGGGTCACGCTGGGTGCCGTCCCCCAGAGGGACCCAAAGCTGCCACCAAATGCACAGGGAGGGGTGAGTGGGTGTAGGATGCTAAAACCTGGCAAGGCATTCGGTTTTCTAGGTATTGCTAAAGAATAGGAATTGGTCTCTAAACTCAGCTGGGGAGAAACCCTCTCTATGCACTCATTTGTTTACAGGAATGTAGAAGGTTCCGACTGGAGATGCGTAGTAGTTCTGAAGATATTGCCGTGAGGTTTTGATCTAGGAACGGACCGAGCTGTGCCCTGGAACCCTCAGAACAGCTGCAGGGGCTGAAGGCGATAGAAAGGGCTCTCTGGCACCTTTTGCCTCCGTTCTCTGCCAGCGCCCAAAGCGTGTCGCAGTCCCGGAAGAGGCGCTTGTCATCCCGAGAGCCAAAAGGAAGACGTGTCAAATCCCAGCTCTGCCTTGTGTTTCGTGTGGGTTTTTTACTTCGTATTGATGTCATTCCAGAGAGCAAGGAAAGAAGAAATGGGACCGGCTCCCACTATTACTGTGTGAAGGCTTTCTTGAAAGGCTGCTGTATTTCTATTGTCTTTTTCCACTCCAAGCTTGACTTTTGCCCTCGTTTTTCGAGCTCTGCTGCATTGGGTGTCCCAAGGAGGGCGGGGTTCCTCAGCAGGGCTCTTAGGAGGCGGCGCTGATTCTGCTTTTTCTGAAGGCGTCTCAAAGCGTGCTACCAGAATGACAGTTTTGTGCCCTGGAAAGCTTTCCCTCAGTGCCATCAGCGCACGTCCGTGTCTGAATTGTGGAAGCAGACGGACTAAGAAAAGCCAGCACCCGGAGCAGATTTCTGTTGGCTCTGTGTCTGTGAGAAGCGGGCTGTGTGCTGGACGGGGAGAGGCGCTGTTGGAGAGTGGCATCAGCGCCAGGTGTGAGCTGTGAGGATGATGGGGGGCTCGGAGCAGCCCCAGGTGTGAGCTGTGAGGATGATGAGGGGCCGTCTCCTGCCGGGGGGGCGAGGCTGTTTTAGGGGGAGGCTTCGCCTCAGCTGCCTTTTGCATGGAGCTGCTGAGTAGAGGGGTTCATGGGGGGGCTCCCGGGGCTGTCTCATGGAAGGACTGCGAGAGCTTCTGGCAGCGTCTGGGCGAACACCTGGATACGCGCTTGGATCCGCGGAGCATCGCTTCAAGGAGGTGCCGAGGGACGAATCTTTGTGCCGGGAAGCAGCAGCCGAACGGGTGAGCGCGTGTGGATTTGGAGCGGGGACTTTGGTCCTTTCCCTTTTCAATTGGATCTTGGCAGTCCCCCCTCCCCGCTTCCCCAGGAACAAAAAGGGAGCTTGTGAAGACAAAAGAAATGAAGGAGAGGCAAGCAGCTACTCTCCTAATATTGTCTGTGTTTGAACTGGGGGGGATCCGCTTTCGCTTGCGGTTCCAAGGATGTCGATTGAAGGAAAAGCTGCCTTTTCCCGGCTGTTAGGGGTATCCCAGGGGTGACAGGGAATCCCTGCGTTCCATTTGAACGGGAATGGGCAAAGTATTGTTGTCATCGGATGGCTTTGATTTGAAGGTAGCCAGCCCATTTTCATCATCCTAAGGTTTAAATGGAGGGGACAGCGCTGGTGTCCCTCCTTTGCAAGGGTTTGAATGGAGGTCAAAATCCCCCTTTGCACATGGCTGGAAGGATTTCATTGGAGGAAAGCCCCTTCTTTTCTGCGCTCCTAGGGGATGAATTTGAAGGGGAGAAGCCATTTCTTTGCCCTTGTTGAAGCGAGGTGAGCGCCGCCCGCGGCGTCAGTTTCGGGGTTGAGTTGCGGGAAGCCGCAGCTCTGGCGGCGTTTGCAGGGCTGCAGTCGGGCTGTGCCGCTGCATTTGAGGGCGCTTCTTGTGGCCGCGGCCCGGGCCGGAGCGTTGCCGCTCGGGAGCGCTGCCGGCCCGGGCCGGGCGGGTGCCGAGGCGCACGGGGAATTTGGCGCGGCAGCGGCGGAGCCGCTTTGCCGGTGCGAGCCGCCGTGCGGAGCCGAGGGCAGCTGGCGCCGGGCCGGCCAAGGGCGGCAGAGGCGGCGCGGGCGCTGCTGCGCCGGCCCGGCCGGTGCCGGCCGCTCTGTCCGCTCCGGGCGCGGGGCTCGGGCGCCGCCGGGGCCCCCCGGGCAGGGGGAGCGGGCGGGGGCGGGGGGGTCTCCGGGGCGGCGCCGCCCCTGCGCGCCGGAGCAGCCGCCGGAGGAGCCGCTTTGCCGCCGGGAGCCGCGCTCCGTCCGGGGCCGGCAGCGCGGGGTTGGGCTGCCGCAAGTTCTTGGGTGTCGCGGTTCGGAGGGGCTTTGTAGGGATCGATCGCACGGGTTTGTTCTGGTCGCAGTGGGTGTGCGCTAAGGGCTATGGCGTTCTTCCTGACCGGTACGGTTCTCGGTTCTTCGGGTGGTGACGATAAAGGTTTGGTTTGAATCGAGTTCTGTAGTCGGATATTTTTTTTGCCGGGCTATTCTGTTTTTAAAGGCGTGCAATGGTTTCTACGGGTCGTTGGGTGAAGCAGCGGCTCGGATTTTAATTCTGTCGCCGTGGCTTTTATTAGCGTGGGCGTGTAGCGTTTGTTTCGGTGGGTTCGAGGTGGCGTCGTGTCGTTAATAGCAGCGGGGTTTTTAAAATCTCTCTAATTGCGTTTGTGTTTCTCGTCTTCCAGGGCTTTTATTTCTTTGGTTTGTTTGATTGTAGTGTATGTTTTATTGTTACGGATCATTTGGGAGATCTTGTGAATGGTTACGTTTCTCTTTCGGCTTTGTGTTTATTTCTGGGTGGTATTTTTATTTTGATCGAATGAGGTTCTATGCGTTTATTCTTCAGTTGGGAATAATTTTTTTGACGTAAATTGAAGTTGCTTTGGTTTGGGGGACTTTTGTTTTACAAATGTATTTTCTTTTTTTTTTTTTCTTTTTTCTTTTTTTTTCGTTTCTTGTTGTCCTTTGACGTATTTGGTGGTTATTGATCAGTTTTATTTTTGGGAACGTGGGTATTTATATGGTGGGTCTTTTTAAGTAGGGGTTTTTTGTTTTTTTTTTTTGGGTAGTTATTTTCTTATTTTTTAGTGGTTGAGATTTTTTGGTTTTTTTCTATTTCGTTCATTAGTTCGCTTTCTAAAGTTCTTTTGACAGAGTATTGCTTATTCTTTGAGTTAGTGTAGATGTAGAATTTTGGTTAGTTTTTAAACTAACGTTCAGGGTCAGTGGCACTGATTGGAGTTGAGCGAGTTGGTTTGGGTTTTTTTAGAGGTTTTTGTGATTTGCTGCGTGTGTTTCTCCAGGGTTTTCTTTTCGTTTGGTTCCATTTTTCTGATGTGATGAGAACTGTTAGTGAAAAGAGTGTTGTGTGTTTTTTTCGCTGGCAGTTGTTTGGCTGGTGGAGGTATCTTGATGGTTTTGGAAGACATTGGTGGGAATTCGATGCTGTTTGTTTTGTCATTGCATTTAGGAATTGGATTTTAAATGTAAAATTCTAAGGATAGCTATCTTTAAACAAAACGAGTAGATGTGTAGAAATGGGAATAAACTTTTATTTTGATCTAAAATTTAACAGGTAACTTAAGTCATGATATATTCCAATAAGATATTGTATTTTTCAAAGAGCATTGTGTATGTTGATAGATATATCAATAAAGAGGCTAAATATAAACACAGCTCAAAGGAAATTTTAAATCTAGAAATGTGTTGCGAATCTATGCAGATATATAGATCAAATTATTAAAGGATTGTAAATGTAAAGTGACATAAATCCATACAACACGTAATACAAGCGATACCGTATACATCTTATGATGGTATATTATAGGAAACAGCTATAAATCTAGTACGTCGCTATGATATAATATCTAAAACATTATAGATATGGTAACTGTAAATACAACAACATTATTAAAAGTAGTTTAAAAGAAAGGATGGTTTTGTTTTTTACTTGGCAAAAGCAGGGGTTTTATTATAAAAACTACAAATACAAATGATAGAAAGGTAGAAATCTACTTGTAAAAAGATCTTATGAATACATCAAGATGGATATAAAAATTGAAACTATTAGAAAAAAGAAGTTGTAGCAGTAGATTTGGTACATGATAAAAATAATGATTTATCTCTATGATGTGAATAATAGATATGTGATATGTAATGATGAATGGAATGCATCAGTATAAACGGTGACTATAAAAGTGAATATAATTATGCAAGCTCTAAATATAAAACTATTTCAATAGAGTTGAAAAGAAGGGTTTTTTGGTATTTGTTTGGTTAGAGATGGGATTTTTTTTTGGAAGAATAAAAGTATGATAGAAATCTAAATGGAAGTCAAGAAATATACAATCAATAGATAATGATATTGCTAAAACCACAAAGTATGAATAAATACAGATAATAGGAATAGGCATAATAGATGGTATAAACGACGTAACACATCACTGTCCGGTCTAAATATGGGTGTGAATAGAACTAGGAAAACTAGAACTATCAAATTTATTTCAAGAAGGCATGAAAGAAAGGGGGCTTATTTGGTTCTTGTTTGGTAAGAGGCAGGTTTTTGGCATTTATTTTTAGAGGAGTTTTTGGGGGGGATGGCCCCTGTTCTTTTTTGCCGCCTTGGCCGCCCGCAGCCCCTCGGCGCGCGGCGCCCCCGGCTGGGGTGGGCGGCAGTGCTGCCGCCTTGTGGGCAGAGCGCGGTACTGCAGCCCGCCGCCGCCAGGCAGCCCTCTTGGGCGTGGCGCGTGGCGGAGTTTGGTTGACCTTCTGAAAATGGCGGCGAAAAGGGCGGGAAAGCGGAGGGCCCCCGGCGGTGTGTCTATGGGGACTGCCTGCACGGACCACCGACGCCAGCGCGGCCCCGGCGGGATTTTTGTGGCGTTTTAGGTGTACCCGACACGGGCTGTGGGGTCAGCGGCGCCGCGGGCGGGCGTACTTTTGCGGGTTTCGGACCGGCATGTGAGTAACCGCCTCTCTCGGCCGAGGTGGGGGGGGGGGGGGGGGCCCTCTCTCGGCCGCCATGTTGGGAGTGGCGCGTCACCACTGTCGCGGGAGTTTGTTTGACCTTCTGAAAATGGCGGCCAAAAGGGCGGGAAAGCGTAGGACCCCGGTGTGTCTATGCGGACTGCCTGCACAGGACACCGACGCCGGCGCGGCCCCGGCGGGATTTTCTCTTGTGTTTCAGGTGTGCCCGACACGGGCTGTGGGGTCAGCGGCGCCGCGGGTGGGTGTATTTTGGCGTGTTTCTGACTGGCATGTGAGTAACCGCCTCTCTCGGCCGAGGAGGTCCTCTCTCGGCCGTCATGTTGGGAGTGGCGCGTCGCCAATGTCGCGGGGTTTTTTTTTTTTTTTTGACCTTCTCAAAATGGCGGCCAAAAGGGCGGGGATATCGCGGACCCGGGAGTCTGCCGCCCTTTGGCCAGAGCGCGGTACTGCAGCCCCCCGAGCCAGCGCTCTGCCCCTCGCCGCTGGCTGCCGGGGGCGGGGCAAGGACGCGGCTGCCGAGCGAGGCAAGGGCGAGGGGCGGGAGCGAGCGGCGGGCGGGGCGGGAGCGAGCGGCGGGCGGGGCGGGCTCGGTAAATGGCCGGGAGGGGTGAAAGACGTTCAGGAGTGCAAAAGGGACACGATGGCTGAGAAGAATGGCCGGGGGGGGGGCGGCCCGGCGGGGCGGCTTTCGGCGGGCGGCGGAGGCGCGGTCGCAGCGCTCCGCGGGCCGGGGGCAGCGAGCGGGGGCGGGCGAACGCCGTCGGAACGGGGCTGCACCCCCCCCCGAGCCCGCGCACGCGCCTCTCCAGGCGGCGGAAGCGACGGCGGGCCGGAAAATCCCGGCGGGGCGGCGGCGCTGCCCGCCCTTTCTGCCGCCAGCTTTGCAAGGTAAGACCGCCTGCCCCGTCCCGCCCCGTCCCGCCGCCCTCCGGTGTCTGTAAACAGACAGACTCCCTCTGGCCTCCCACTTCTCCGTGCTGGAGAGTGGGAGAAAGGTCCGTGCTGCTTGCCGTGTCCTCGGTGGGCAGAGAGCTCTGACCTTGCCTTGCATGGGCTGCTGAGGATTGGATCCTTGGGGATGTGCTTGGATGCATTTAGTGACCTTTACAGATTTCTTTCCCCGCTTTTTTCAGTTCACAGAATCATGGAAGAATTCAGGTTGCAAGGGGCTCTAAAGATCACCTCATTCCAAGGCTGCTGCCGCCGTGGGCAGGGACGTGCTTCCATCGAGCAGCTTGCTCAGAGCCTCATCGCAGAGCACCGACGGGCCTTGAGCACTTGCAGCGATGGGGCAGCCCCAGGACCTCTGAGCAACCTGTGCCAGCCAGGTGCCAGAGGAGGAAGGAAGCCCTTCCCACCTGGAGCAGAGGCTGCGTAGCCTTGTGTCACCGAGTGTGTGAGACAGAAAGGCCCTTCCTTTCTGGAGGGGTAACAACACTCAAAGCTCTTTCTCGGGACAAGCCGAGCAATGGAAGGCCAAAGGAGCCTTCAGTTCTTCCAGCAGCTTTGGGAACAACTTGAAGGAGGAGCAGAGCTGGCCTGGTGCCTGCCGGCTCTGCAGGCAGTGGGCATGGCGAAGCTGCAGCTGCATCTGTCTTCTTGGCTGAGGCTTTATAAATGAGGCGCTTTTCTGTAGTTCCTTTTCAGGCATGACGTGCAAGTTGCCCCTAGAAGTCCAAAGGCAGCTGTTTTCTTAGCAGAAGGAAGTCAGGAGGAGGCAAAGCCAGCAGCTAAGTCTGGATAAAAAACTTGGCTAACCTCTTTTCCCCCCCTCCTCCAAACAGGCAATTGTGAAGCACTCAGCAGAGATCTGCCCGGGAGGAAAAGCAGAGCCAATCTCTGAGAAGAAGGGACGTGCGAGCTCTGGCGAGGACGGCTGCTCCCCCTGGCCTTGGTGTGGGACCTCCTGAGCTGCCATTCCTGTGGTGGGAGTGTTTCTCCTCTCCTCCAGCCAAGCCAGAGACCGCCTAGGGAAGGAGCAGGTAAGGTTGAAGTACCGAGGTCTCCCAGGTAAGAAGTGACACGGCAAAAGGAAATGGCCTCAACTTGCAGCAGGGAAAGCTTAGATTGGATTGGAGGGAAAATTTTTTCACTGAAAGGGTGCTGAGGCGTAGGAGCAGGCTGCCCAGGAAAGTCCCCATGCCTGGAGACATGTCAAGGATGTCAAGATGTGGTGTTTAGGGACCTGATTTGGGGGGGCAGCAGCTGGGCTCGATGTCCTTAGAAGGCTTTTCCAACCGCAAGGATCCTATGGTTCTGGAAAGCCTTGACCCCTCTGGCTCTAGCACAGCACCTGGATGCTGACAAAATGAGGCTGGTCATAGAGCCTGGAGGTCCCTGTGCCACAGGGAGAGGACAAGCCGGTGTCACCTGCAGGGAAGGTCTCGTCCCCAGAGAGCAGCCAGTGACTGCGTCCCTGCCCGGGGCTCTGGGTGCGCCCTCGGGGGGCGGGGGACGACACCTGCCCTCGGGTGTCCCTCTGGGCACCTGGGAAGGGAACCAGGTCCATCCGTGCGGCAGCTGCAGGGCTTGCAGGCTTTGGGGCTTTGCAGCTGTGTGCCTTGTCACAAGGTGGCAGGGACGTGACACTGCCTGGCAACGCTGCTGGCCTCGGATCCTTGCTGCTCTCATCCTTATCCCATATGGATTTAGCAGCAATCTTCTGTCTTTGCTTTCAAACTGTCCTTGGGAGAGTTCCAAGAGAGGGTCATTAGTTATTTCAAAGCCTACATCTTTTACCTCTTGGCACTGAAGAGAAAAGACACAAACCTGCTTTGCATCCTTCTGCCTGGAAGTCATTGTGACACACAGGGAAGGGAGGAAGGGGCTGGCCGGGGTCAGCCTCTGCTGAGCCTCAGCTCTGGCTGCTCCTGCTCACAGGGTAAAGCCAAAAGCTGTCGTGATCAAAAACGCAGGCCGCCCTTCTGACCTGAGTCACAGGGGCCGTTTCTTCTGAATGAATCAAGGTGGGAAATCATTCTTGGAGCTTCAGAAGAAAAAAAACCCCAAAACCCTAGGTACGTTTGTAAGAGTGTGTATGTACGGACATTTCCTTTGATGAAGAAGAAAATCTTAGAAATATCATGTCACGTCTGGCTTCCTAGAGAAGATCCTGAACTCTGGGCTTCTGAAAGCAAATGGCTGTGCATTTATAGGAGCGTTTCCCTTCTTTTTATGTGCCTCCCCCAGTCATCTTCTACCCTTGCCCACAGCAAGGAGAGTGCGGTGATTTGGCTGCTCCGCTCTGCCGAGGTTGTTGCAGGCTGTGTAGCAGGGAGTGAGGCCTTTTGTGGCTGCTCATCAGACATTTTCCTACAGCCTTCTCCCTGCAATGGTAAAATGAGACTTGTGTTAGCGAGCAGTCAAGTAGAGCAGGTAACATTAGAAAAGAATTGTTTCTGAGCTGCTGTTCACTAGCACGTGTTTCCCCTTTCCGGCAGAGCGCGCATCATTGCGGGCTTGGGATCGATTGAAATGCGCTAAGGAAACCAGCTCTGGGGAGGGAGGGAGGGAAATGCTCTCTTAACATGTGCCAATTCTTCTGTCAAACTCATCAGGGCAGGACAGCGTTCAGACTGAAAGTGTAAGAAGATGTGGAGGGAGACAGAGAATCTGACAGGAGCACCGGACTCACAAGTGCACGAATTTTGCTTTTGGCTTGGATTCAAACGCAGAAGTTGTAAGGAGTTTGGGAAGGAGAAGGGACATTTCAGAAGGAGAAGAAGAAAAAGAAGTTGTTGTTGTTGTTACAGCCCTGGCAAAATCTTTGGTTCTAGCTAATAAAGGAAGCTAGTTGAAATAAAAAAAAAGAAAAAAACGTGGGTTTTTTTTTTCCTTCGCTGTTGTATTCGTTGGTGGTTCGTTATATGGTGTGTTGTTTTATTTCTTGGTCTTATTACCTCTGTGTAAATAGTTTTTTTGAGTGAAGCTAACTTTCTGGACGGGTTGGTTTGTATTTGAGGTAGGATAAATTTCAAGAGGTTTCTTTCCTAGACTTCTGATAGGTATTCCTGGGATTTTGGTTTTGTTTACCGTGTGTATCAACAGAGAGATTTGGTAGGGCCAGCTGGGCTGGCGTGGCCGGGGCGGGGCGCCGTGTCGACGAGTTGACGTCATTCGGCGGCACTCTGCCTGCAGTTCGCCCATGCAGACGGCAGGGGGCGCTGTGCCCGCAGTGCGCCCATGAAGACGGCAGGGGGCGCTGTATAAATAGAGTATTAAGTATAAACTATCTAAAAGAAGAAATAAAAGCTCTATGTCACCTGCAGCTGTAGAAAATTTCAGGCTCCCATGGAGGAAATAGTTTTCCTAAAATCATTACCGTTTTGGGGTTTTTTGCACTCCCCGGTAGCCTGAACGTTTCGACTGCTGCTTTTTTATCCTAAAGCCAGAATGGAAATCCCAGAGTAGAAATACAGGGAAAGAAAGAGAGAAAGAAAGAAAGAAAGAAAGAGAGACAGAGAAAGAGACAGAAAGAGAGACAGAGAGAAAGAAAGAAAGAGAGAGAGAGAAAGAAAGGGAGACAGAGAGAGAGACAGAAAGAGAGACAGAGAGAAAGAAAGAAAGAGAGAGAGAGAAAGAAAGGGAGACAGAGAGAGAGACAGAAAGAGAGACAGAGAGAAAGAAAGAAAGAGAGAGAGAGAAAGAAAGGGAGACAGAGAGAGAGACAGAAAGAGAGACAGAGAGAAAGAAAGAAAGAGAGAGAGAGAAAGAAAGGGAGACAGAGAGAGAGACAGAAAGAGAGACAGAGAGAAAGAAAGAAAGAGAGAGAGAGAAAGAAAGGGAGAGAGAGAGACACAGAAAGAGAGACAGAGAGAAAGAAAGAAAGAGAGAGAGAGAAAGAAAGGGAGACAGAGAGAGAGACAGAAAGAGAGACAGAGAGAAAGAAAGAAAGAGAGAGAGAGAAAGAAAGGGAGACAGAGAGAGAGACAGAAAGAGAGAGAGAGAAAGAAAGGAAGAGAGAGAGAGAAAGAAAGGGAGACAGAGAGAGAGACAGAAAGAGAGAGAGAGAAAGAAAGGAAGAGAGAGAGAGAAAGAAAGGGAGACAGAGAGAGAGACAGAAAGAGAGAGAGAGAAAGAAAGGAAGAGAGAGAGAGAAAGAAAGAAAGGAAGAGACACAGAGAGAAAGAAAGAAGGAGAGAAAGAAAGAGAGACAGAGAGAGAGACAGAAAGAAAGAGAGTGAGAGAAAGAGAGACAGACAGAAAGAGAGACAGACAGAAAGAGAGACAGACGGAAAGAGAGACAGAAAGAGAGACAGAGAGACAGAAAGAGAGAGAGAAAGAAAGAGAGACAGAGAGAGATAGAGAGAAAGAAAGAGAGACAGAGAGAAAGAAAGAAAGAGAGACAGAGAGAAAGAAAGAAAGAGAGAGAGAGAAATAGAGAAAGACAGACAGAAAGAAAGAAAGAGAGAGACAGGAAGAGAGCGAGAGAAAGAAAGAAATAGAGAAAGACAGAAAGAAAGAGCGAAAGAAAGAAAAGGAAACAGGAAAGGAAGAAAAAAAAAAGGAGGAAGAGAAAGGAAGAAAAAAAATGAAAAAGGAAAAGGGTGAGAGTGAAAAAGAAAGAGCCAAAGTGGAAAAGGGGGTGAAAGACAGAGTGAAGAAAAGAAAAAAGAGTTGGACTGGAAAAGAAAGGACATTCGGGAGGGGCGGTGCTGCCTAAGGTGCTTCCGCGCCCAGGAGCGAAGGAGCCGTTTGATCCCCTGGCGGGAGCGCAGCTCCCGGTGGCGGAGAACGGAGCGGTGGCTGTCAGTCCGAGACTCCAACTCCCGGCAGGCCCTGCGGCCGTAAAGCGCGGCGTCTGACGCAACGGCCGACGCGCCGTAGGAGTGGCTGGCGGCCCGAGGCGGCCGCGTGCCGGGGGAGCGGGCTGGGCGCGGGGAGCTCCCGGCGCCTGTCCCGCGCGGGACGGAGCCGCGGCAGCGACGCTGGAGGGGCGAAGCCTCCGTCCGGCCGCCCGCACGGAGCCGAGCGGCGCGGAAGGGGCGTCCGCCCGGTGCCTCGGCCTCGCTCAGCGGTCCCGGTGGCGGGGGCTCAGCTCGGGCGGGGCGCGCTGCCGCCCGCCGATGGCGGAGCGCCAGGCGGTGCTTTGCTGCCGCGGGCCGGGAGCTGCAGGAGCCGCCCCGGGCGAGCGGCGCCGGGCGCTGCCGCGGTCACTGTGCGGCAGCTGCCCTCGGGCTGGCGGAGGCGCGGGAGCCGCCGAGCTGCAGCCGTCTCCCTCGGGCCGCTGCCGCTGCTGCGGGCGGGGGCGGACGAGCGGCTGCGGAGGCGGCTCCGCGGCGGGCTCAGCCTTGCGAGCAGAGAGCGCTCGACATCGCTGGCATGACACGGCTGCTGAGTGCCTCAGTGCTCGTGGCTCTTTCTTCCACGCAAACGGATGGAGCGGCATCGCTGAGCAGTAAAACACAGCGATGGCCCGGAGAATGGCGAGCGCAAGGAGCGCCGGGCAGGATCCTTCTGATGGCACAGGTGCGATCGGCAAACTCAGCCCCTTGTGGCCCTGCCCTCCCGACCCCCAGGGGAAATGCTCTCCAGCCTCGAGCTGCTGAGAGACAAAACGTGTGATTTGACACTAGGGTCCGGAAAAGGTTTCCGTTTAGATTAGCAAATGCCTCAATTGTTCTCGGTTACATCCTAGGATCGGTTTTAGGCAGTGACTTTCTACCGCTTGTCGGATTTTCTTGTGCAATGGTAAGAAAATAGGCAGGTCTGATACTGGTTTCGCTTTTTTTCTACTTCACGTTCCATGAGCTGCTTTTATCCAAGCAATTGTTTTAAAGTTCTACTGTAGGCGTTTCTGGTTCACTTTTTTTTTTTTTTTTTTTTCCCTCTAAATCGGCAGTAAATATAGCTGAGTAAAATTACCTTGGTTTTCTTCCTTCTTAAATGTTTTTATTGATAATCCTATTTGAATATGCAGAACACGTGGGTATGTCCTGTAATATATCCTAGCTTTTCTTGTTTACAGGGTACTCAGAAAATATTTTTCCCTTCGAGTCCCACTGAAACATTCTCCGTGCAATCTCCGTTAAGGTCTGTGTTTGCAAATAAGCCACCATCAGCTGAGATATTTGCCTGTGTACCTTTTCCTGTCATTCAGAGCTTGCGTTCTGTGGTTTTTATGATAAACCTATCAAACTTGCGAAACCGTTTTGCAAGTCTTAACCGTTGAAGGCAGCAAGAAGTGGTTTTAAAGCCTGTTCTTGAGCAGACAAAGGGAAAAAGTGTGAATTTGCTGCTGAACTTGTCCTTTTTCATTTGACTTGCCTTGAATTATTTAGGAAGAGAGAGCACTAGAAAAAAGAGAGAAATAGAATTGGTTCTTGAGCTCTCCTAAAATGCTCCCCGTGATTCCGTGTGGAGCCAAAGTGAAGGGTGATGGAACAGAGCCCCTGTGCTTTAGAAGGAAATCAATTTCAACCTGATCTCCACCCTGAGTCTCCCTAATTTCTGTTTTTAAAATGCAAACTCAGTTTAGGAAGTGTTGGGAGTTAGTATTTTGGGGAAGAAATGGCAGTTGCACAAACCGTTCCATTTCCCAGAGGCTCTGGGAAGGATTCATTTTGTAAGCGCTGTAACTGCCATCGGTTGGGGGTTCGGGGTTGGAATGTGCACTTGCCCTCCTATAAAGCACTCGTTCATTTGCATTTCAGTGCCAGGAGTCTGGAGAAACTGGAGAAGAGCCCAAGAGACATTTTTCATCCTGAGATACAAAAGGTAGGAAGTGACTTTTTTTGGTTTGGTTCTTTTTCTTTATGATTTCCTGGAAATAGAAGTAATTAAGTATAGATCCTACTGGTTTGTTTCTTCCAGTAGCTAATAAGAATAATAATAAGAAGAATCTAATACTACTTAAACTGTCTCTTTATCCATTGAACTGGCCATTTCAAATCCAAACTTCTAAACACCGATAAAACCATCATCCTTGTAGAATCTTTAATAGGAGGGGGCTAAAGATGCTGTTTTTGTTGACAGGATTTATTGGTTCTTGAAGGGCAAGAGGTGAGTACAAGCCTGACTACTTCTTGCTCACAGACCCGTCCGGTGAATACGGCTTTGTATTTTGATGGGCTTTTGATGACTTCTAAATCAATTGCTCGTTACAGTAAAAAGAAGTCATGTTTTTTTGAACCTGACAGCAAAAATAACTTGAAGCACCAACTAAATAATAATAGATCACCAATTTAAGTTAATGATTTTATGCTATACTATCAAAGTTTAAAGGTAAATCATTATGTATTAGGAGATGGTATAAAATGTATGTTCTAATGTGTAGGATGTATGCAAAGATTAGAGGAAACAAATTTTTATGTCTTCTGTTTGACTGTTTACCAAATAATATTTGGTTTTATTTTCCAGGGATCGGTGAATTTTAAATTTGGAGTCCTCTATGCTAAGGATGGTCAGCTTACAGGTGATGAAATGTTCAGTCACGGTGAGTTTTCCACCTTCTCCTTAATTGTTTTGCTCATCTGAAAAAAAAAAAAAAAGGCAAGTTAAAAAAGGTATGTTTATTATTTGTTACCCCGTTCTGTCCGTTTCCTCAGTATTTGCTGGAGCTCTGCTTACCCAAGCTTTGGGTAAAACAAGCTTTGGGTTCCTTCTGTCCCACTGGGTGTTGCCCAGTTTGGTTGCATCTGGTGAAATTCAGCCTGAGCCCTTACAGAACCAGCTCAAACCAGGTGAGAGCCATTCGCAGCTCTCTCAGGACACCCGGAGGAGGATGGGTGACGTTTCTGAGCATCTGGCAAGTGCACTTCTATCAAAACTCGGCCTGTGCAATTTCTGGGGAAAACCCTTCTGTATCCTGAAGGGTTCCTCAAACTCTGTTGAGGATCCGGTTAGCAGTTGCTCACCTGGATGGTTCCAGCTCCTCAAGCTAACACTTGTACTCTTGCCCTGTAGTTTAGATCTATTGTAGTTTTGTTATTTTGCAAGATTTTACGTCTTTGGACAATAATGTGCATTTCACTCTTTGGAACCTCTTGGATCATTCCTTGGTGCAGCACCACCTAATGGGACACTTGGCTGCTGTGCTGAAGGGCTTGGTTACTGGAATTGTAAATCCCGGAGAGTTTGTAAGTCTTCTGTCCCCAGGGAGGTGTCACGCTTTGTTCACCGTTGCTCTGTTTGTCGGGTGCTGCTTCTTGTCGGAAGTATTAACTTCAAACTGCCCTGTTCTTTTTTTAACTTTTTTTCCTGGTTCTCTCCGTAGGGCAGGGAAGGACTCTCGTATCCCGGTCGTCAGACTCAGCGCTGCCCGAGAAGATACAGAGACTGTAAAAATCATAAGGAGCAACTAGGACTGCAGAGGAAACAAACTGGAGAGAACAAAAGGTGATATTGTTCTCCTTCCCCTGGATTAGAAACATCCACTGCGCTTTGATGCCGGTGGCTGCCAGGGGCTCGTTAGGTCTCTTGAGGCAGGTGTAGGTGTTCACTTGTAGGTTTTCTCTCTGGACAAGTCAATTCAGACTTTGCTAAGCTTATATTTGAAAATTACTCTCTAGTTCAGTCCAGCATGACATTTTTGAATGTTGTAAAAAAAAAACATGTTACTTTGAATTTGCTAATGATGCGAAGCTTTAGGGAAAAATAAGATTTTGGTGTCAGGAGATAGGGGAAGAATTTAGTGGGGACGTTAGACTGGCGTAAAGCCTGCTTTAAGCTGGACTGGCACACTGGCAGATCCCCTATCCAACAGGAGTGCTTAGATTAGCCCGGGTGCTGCCCATTGTTTCTGTAGGAATAAATGTTTCCTGGCCTTCAGAAGTAAGCTGCTTTGAAAACCTGGAAGCTGCAGTACGGTGACAATCCACGTGCTTGGGATTCAAAGGAGATTTCAGAAGGGTGATGGGCTTTTGTCTTTTCCTACAAGTCCATGTAATCCTACGGAGGAGTTTTTAATTGCGTGCTGCCGAGTCATCCATCAGAGCCCTGTTGTACCGATCATCGTGCAAATACAAAACAAAAAATCAGAGCCTGTCCCAGCCCTTAGAGCCCAGCCCATTATTTCCTCAGGCTGCCTCTGTGTGCCATTGATACTCACCACGGGAGCGAGCTGAGGGTGGCTGCAGCTGTTGGGAGCAAACTCTTTCTCGGCACACAGCAATAGAACTGGGACGACGCCTGGGCCAGCGCCTCTCTGCTCTCGTCTCCCCAATCTCCAGCAGAGCAGCTCCGGCCCATCCGGGTGTGCGTGACCCAGTTCCCGATGGTCTGAACGCGCTGGGCAGCGCTCGGCTGCTGTGGGGGTTCAGGGAAGGCAGAGTGTGCATCATCATCCTCCTGAACCTAAGACAAACCCAAGGGAGAAGCCATAGGGTGGCAATCAGTCGCATCCATGCTAAATAAAACTCGCAGGTGTTTGTAAGGATTGTTTCTGCTTGTTCTTTGTTGTGCTTCTGTGCTTAGAAAGCGTCCCTTGAAAATGAGTTCAGTTCATCACTGGAAACTTTGTTTGCAGACCCTCACTGAGCAGAATTTGTTGCAGACTCGGTGCACGCTGTGCTGCCCTCCTGGGAGTGTGAGGAGCTCCAGCGTGCTACTTTGTGCTTTAGGACACTCTGAGGGATTTATTCCTTTTGGGATCCACGATGAGAATTCCCAAGAGAGGTAATAATAAGGTATGAGATTGGAAAAAAGCCTGTGTCCTTGGAATGTTGTTGTTGTTGTCAAAAGTTAATTTTTCCTTCTTCCTTAGCCAGTAGTCAGCTTTTTGCTTTATTTTTGTGGTATCAGTATTTGATTGTTTAAAAAATTGCTCCAGAAGAACTGCAGTGGCTGGCCACCAGGACCTTGTTCCGATTTGCCTATTTGCTTGTAGCTAAAACGTTTCCATATTGTTTATCATTCTATTGAAGAAACTGCTGCCCAGTCAACTAAGAACTGAACATCTCTCTGTCTGGGACATGGGGAGAGGATTTAGGTCATGTCTTTGTTTCCAGAAAAAAGTTCCAGTGTAGTTTCTAACTAGAGGAAAAGGGGGGGGTGCAGACTCGGGGCTCTGATGCCACTGGGGGCACCCCGAGGTGCCCAGGAGAGGGAGCCCCACTGCGGTGCAGGAGCAGGTATGTTATCACGTACTAGAGAGCAAATTATAAATAGAAATATGAAAATTATAAATATAAAAATATTTTTAAGTCGTTAAAAAAAGCGGGTTTTTTTACTTGTCAATAGGCAAGGTTTTGATGATAAAAATTATAAATACAAACAATATAAAGGTAGAAATCTAAGTCTAGAAATATAAATACATACAGAAAGTTTAAAACTAGAAGAAAAAATCAGTTGCAGCAGTAGATGCAATACATAATATTAAATAGATGTCTAGAATTTTATAGATATTATAGATAATTATTAATAGATTGCATCAAAAGAAACGATAAATATAAATGTGAATATAATTATACAAAGTATGAAAATATTTCGATATCGTTTAAAAGAAGGTGTTTTCTTGTATTTATTTGGTTAGAGATGGGGTTTTTCTTTGGATTAATAGAAGTATTCTAGAAATATAAATCTAACTGTAGAGAGATCCAATCGATAGAGGAGGATATTTCTAAAACCACAACCGAACGCCGCCGCCTTCGGGGGAATCGCACGAGCTCGGCCGAAGCAAAGGCGAGAGCGGCCGACCCTGACGGCCTCGAGCGAACCGAGGCGAGGCTTCCGAGGCTGCCTGAAGCGAAGCGAGCCGAGCTCAGGCGAAGCGAGCCTGCTGCTCTCGTGCGCGCTGCTTAGCGCCAGTGCGCTCCCAGCCTAATGAGCTCCTGCCCGAGCCCGCGCTCCCGGTCGTGTCCGCGCCGTGGCCGGGCCGCCCGCGGGACGCGGCAGCGGGAGAGCCCCGAGCCGGGCGAGCTGAACGGGAGGCGGCGGCGCTTGCCCGCCCGCCGTCGGGGAGCCGAGGCGAGGCGAGCGGAGCCGAGGCGCGCCGAAGGCACAGAGCGGCTGGGAGTTGGGCCGAAGCGAGGCGAGCTCGGCCGAAGAGGCGAATGCAGGCGCCAAGAGCCGAGTTGAGGCGCCAAGAGCCGACCGGAGCCGAGCGTCTCCGGAGCGAGCCGAGCTCCGCCGAGCGCCGCAGCATCCCGGGCAGGGCGAGGCGCCGGGCCGGGCTCGGGGTGCAGCCGGGGCTCTGGGAGGCTTCCCCGCCTGTCCCTCTCTCTAGCCCTCCTTCCTTCTCCCCGTATTCGCCTTCTCTCGCTCCCTTTCCCCCATTCCCTCTCCCCCCGCAAAGCCGGCTCCTTCCTGTCCTGTCCCTAGCCCGCTACTCCCTTCTGTTCCCCCTGTCTCCTTCCTGTGCCCAGCCTCCGTGTACCCTCGTCCCGGGCTTTCCCTTCCCGTGCCGCTTTCCTGCACAGCCCGAGCTCCCTCGCCGCCCTTTGTCGTGCCCTGCTCTCGCTCCTCTCTTCCCGTGCCCCCTTTCCTTCTTTGCCCCGCAGCCGCGGGGCTCGGGCTGCCGGAGAATAAAGCCCCGAGGGCCGGAGCCCGGCGCCCCTGGGCCCTTGCGGGAGTCCCCGCGCGGGGCCGGAGGCTCTCGGCGGATCCCCCCGTGCCGCTCAAGCAGCGCGGCCGACAGCGCCGGAGCTGCGGCTTTGCCGGCATCGCGCTGAGAGCGGCCCCCGCTCCGTGCCGGGCCGTCCCCGCCGTCTGTGCCGCTCCCTCTCTCGCTGCCCCTGGCCCGTGACAGCGAGGCTGGGCAGGAACCTCAAGCCTTCTGGGGGCTGCCCCCCCTTTCTTGTTGCAGCAGAATCCCTTGCTGGGGCCATGCACGTGTGGGAAGGGCTTGGGGGAAGCGCTGCGCTGCTGTCCAGGGCAGTCGGACTCGTTCTGAGCCTTCTTTGGGGGTCAGGGAAAGGCGGGGTGAAGGCTCGGGGCTCTGATGCCGTTGGGGGCAGCCCAAGGTGCCCAGGAGAGGGAGCCCCACGGCGGTGCAGGAGCAGGTGGGGGGCGGGCGAGGGGCGGGGGTCACGCTGGGTGCCGTCCCCCAGAGGGACCCAAAGCTGCCACCAAATGCACAGGGTAATTGCATTCCAATGTCTTGGAACAGAGGCTCATCGGAAGTTCTCTCAGCTATCCAAGGCACGGAGCCCTGGAGCCAAGTCAGCCTGAGCTGCTGCGTGCTTGCTGTGAGCCTTGAGGTGAGCGCGCATCATTCCGGCCTGGGATCGATTGAAATGCGCTAAGGAAACCAGCTCTGGGGAGGGAGGGAGGCAGGGAAATGCTCTCTTAACATGTGCCAATGCTTCTGTCAAACTCATCAGGGCAGGACAGCGTTCAGACTGAAAGTGTAAGAAGATGTGGAGTGAGACAGAGAATCTGACAGGAGCATCGGACTCACAAGTGCACGAATTTTGCAGAGCGCCGCTTGGATTTAAACTCAGAAGTTGTAAGGAATTTGGGAGGGAGAAGGGACATTTCAGAAGGAGAAGAAGGAGAAGATGTTACAGTCCTGGCAAAACCTTTTGTTCTGGCTAATAAAAGAAGTTAGTTTAAAAAATAAAAAATAAAATTTAAAAAGTGGTTTTTTTTCCTTCACTGTTGTATTCGTTGGTGGTTCGTTATATGGTGTGTTGTTTTATTTCTTGGTCTTATTAACTCTGTGTAAATAGTTTTTTGAGTGAAGCTAACTTTCTGGACGGGTTGGTTTGTATTTGAGGTAGGATTAATTTCAAGAGGTTTCTTTCCTAGACTTCTGATAGGTATTCCTGGGATTTTGGTTTTGTTGTTTACTGCATGTATCAACAGAGAGATTTGGTAGGGCCAGCTGGGCTGCTGGAGTTTTGGGTGTTAATTTATGAGATGGCTTTTGTTCAATGCAGTTTTGAATTGTTGAATTGTTGAAAGGGTTTTTAATGTAGTGGTTTTAAGGCGGTTTTTAAGAATTGTTTGTATCGTTTCACGTTGTTTGTAGTTGGTGTATGATCAGGGATATGGTGGAACTTCTTGAACGTTCTGGTATTAGTGTTCCTAAGTTCCGATTTCTTTCTGGTTTGATTTTTTTTTTTTTAGTTTTATTTTTTGAGACAGGGGCATTTATATGGTGGGGTTTTATAGGCAATATGTTTTTAAATTTGGGTAGTGATATTTTTTAGTATTTTAATAGTATAGATTTTTTATTTTCATGCTTTTTTTAAATTTTAAAATAATTTTTAAAGATTATTGGTTATTATTTGTGGGTTAGCATAAATGTAGAGCTTTGGGGGCTTTTTTTAGTAATGTTTAGGGTCAGTTGTAGGGTTTTGAGTTTAGTGAGTTGGTTTGATTTTTTTAATTGGTGTTTGTTTTTACTAGCAGTTCTGTCATTTTCCATGTGTATCTGAGTCTTTTGGGGTTTTGAGCCATTGGTTTAGGAGGAAGTTTATGATGAGAATGTACAGAGCTTTTGGGCTAGTTATAGTGGGATTTAAAGTTTCTTTACAGTTAGGTTGGTTTGAGTTTTCCTTAGGGTTAAATGTCGTGGGGTCTTTGTTCTGTTAGTCCTAGAAATAGGTTTTGTTTGGATACGCTGCGATGGGATGAGCGTGGGCTGCGTACCGGTGCTGACGAAGGTGCGGTATTTGTGTGGTTCTGATGTGTTGGGTTAATGAATTGATATGGTCTAATATATAGATTAACGTAGAAATAAATACAAATATAAAAATAAATATAAAATGATAGTGGTAAACATAAATATAGAAAACAGATAAATATAAAAAACTATAATATATAGTATATTATTGTAACACACCATAATATATATAAATGATGGTCTATTTTATATATATATATATCTAAAGATATATAAATATAGATTGTAAATATAAAAATATTTAAATACAGTTAAAATAAATTGGGGTTTTTTTGATTTGATTTGGTTATAGGCTGGGGTTTTTTATAAATAATATAAATAACATAAAAATAGAAATACAAATATACAAATATATATTATATATACTGATATCTATAAATATTTATTATAAATAAATATAAGAAATATACAATATAAAAATTATATATCTATTTTCATATTATTTATATTATTTATAGAAAACCCCCTCCTCTGTGCAGTCTGTCACAGTTGCCCACAGTCTGTCGTGCTGCTTACAGAAGTGCCAAGAGCCAAAACCTTGAGGAACAGACCTTAATGTGACTCTATAAATGGCTTTAATAATCCCCTCCTTTCTTGTTTTCTTTTTGAGGCAATCCTGATTGCCTTTGGTTTTCTCCAGCCAGAGTTAATCCAAAATCTGTCTCTTTGGGCCCCTTTCTGGCCTTGCCTAGAGCACAGCACACTTTGTTCCCCCTTGAATGTTTCTCCTGGCTGGTGAGGCCATGAAAGGAGTGGGAGATGATGTGAGAGGAGCTCAGTGCGGGGCAATTGCAGAGTTCCTCGCTCTCCCCTGTGCAATAAGGAGGGGAGCATTGCCCAGCAGGCAGACGATGGAACGAGAGGAGAGGCCTTGTGAGGAAGGCAGAAGGAATTAATGTCTGCAGGAGCCCAGGGAGCGCTGGGGCTGTAACTGGGAGATGCATAGCAGACATTCTCCCCACACAGGGCAGGGCCGGTTTCTCCTGTTTCTGGGCAATGCCGGGGTGGCTGTCACTGCTGCTGCCACTGGAACTCTCAGCCCAGGGCTCAGGCCATCAGCGCCAGCAATCATCTCTGCCAGCTCATGGGCATTGCTGAATGTCTCCTGTGCTGCTCAGTGACGCTCAGCAGTCTCAGTTCTGCTCAAAATCATTTCAGTGGGAGCTATGAGGCACAAAAATGCTGAGACCGATTTCACAGAGCCACCTGTCCCTCGTGAGTGCAGGGTGCAATCCCAGCAGAGCAGGGGCAGCTCTCCCTGGCTGTGCTTTCTCTCAGCACCTGAATGACCCTCAGTGTTTGGCAGGAAAGGGGCTCCAGTAAACTGCCTCCTTTCTCCTCTTCCTGGAGTACCAGCTGCAGAAAGAACTGAGCAGTGGGGTGCAATCCTTGTTTGAAATGGCTGAGAATGAACCTCGATCCCAGCCTCAGAACTGAGCCCCGATCGTTGCGTTTGCCTTCTCCTGGGTGTGCTGCAGTCGCTGCCGTGCCCCAGGGCAGGGATTTGTGTGCCAGCCTTAGCAGGCTGAAGTGTTGGAAATCTCTGGGTGGGCAGGAAATGGAATGGGCTGCCTTGGCCGCACCTGCTCCTGCCAGCTGGATCCAATATCCATGGGGGACTTTGCAGGCACCGCGTGCGTCAGTCCCGCTCCTTAGGACAGGCTCCCAGCTCTGCCCTGGCACTGATCCGGGAGCTCTGGGACACCAAGGGTTTGGAGCGGCCCCTGAGCCTCGGCAATGCCTGCAGGGCTGGAGGCTTCCCTGGGCCAGGGCAGGGAATCCCTGCTCGTTCCCAGGCGGGAATGCCCGGGCTGGAGCAGCTGGGAGGCGTGGCTCATGGAAAGGGACGCGAGCTAAAGGCCGAGAGCTCCGGGGAAAGCAGCGGCTGCCAAGGGAGCTGAGCCAGAGGCAGCCCGGGCAGGGCAGAGGATGGGAATCCTGAAAGGTGAACGTGCCCAGACCGGCAGAGGGCAGAAAGCAAAAGTCCAAGCCAGCAAAAGACAACGTAAACCGTGGAGATAAAAAGACTCTTGAATTTGCCTTTTCATAATAAAATAAATCCAGCTGGAACAACATCAATAAAAGCAGTGGGAAGGATCATAGCAACAGGTGGGGTTTTGCTCAGCTCTGCTTTGCTTTGATTCCACTACAAAAGATCAAGGCTTCTCAGGAAGATGGAAATGAACACCTAGGTTGATCCAAGAGCATTGAAAAGTGGGAATGAGGCACTTTTAGCCCCAGGAATGGCTCTTCCCTTGTGCGCTAAGAGAGCTTCAGCAGCAATTCCCGCTTTGGTGACATTTCCCAACAACGTGGATTTTCTACAGGGGCAGACTTGGAAAAGAGCAGCTCCACGTTGAGATCATGTTGAGAGCTGCTCATGAGTGTCACAGCTGCAGCTCCCCAGAAGCTGAACTGTTCACTGCAGAAAGAAGGAGAGGCAATTTGTTTTGCCATTAGCAGTGTGCTAACAATGTGTGCCATGCAAAGGTCACGAGCAGAGATGGCAGCAGGCTTTGCTCTGAGAAGCAGAACAGGTTGGATTTAGGACATCCTAAGGAGATTGGAGTGAGACAAAAGCTCAGCTGCTAGGAGCAGAGGAGCACGTGGATCCATCCAGGGATTTCTCTCATGGAAAGCTAAATAGGCAAAGATCTGGCATCAGCTTTAATTGATGGCTGTCATCTTTCCGCTTTTGAGACCTAGTCAGTGGCACGGTATTGGCCAGAGTTTTAAACAGAAAATGGCATCAGGTGTTATGAATCTTAGCTAGGTGTGATTGCGTAAAGAAGGAAAGGAGAACAGCGCTGTTTCTCTTTGTTTTGGAGCCTGCAGCCATGGTGGCTGCTTTGCACAGTGCACGTTGGTAGCGGTCGGTGTGCGAGAGTCTGTCAAATGAATATGAAAGCTTCTGGCCATGCCTTGATCCCGCGCAAGGAGCACAGAGCGAGTTCTCCCCTCAGGAGCAGCCCTGTCGGCCGGCAGTGCCGGCTCCTCCCGGGCACTGCCATGCGCCTCCTCCTCCTGGCGGAGCCCGAGCAGAGAGCCCGCGTCCCCGAGTCCCCGGGCGGGATGCGAGTCCCGGGCTCGGGCCCGTCCCTCTGCTCCCGCTCAGTGCAAGGGGCTCGGTGCCGGCTGCTGCCGAGCCCCGGCCGCTGGGGCTCCGCTTCCTCTGCCAAAGCTGCCGCTGTCCCTGAGCGAGGCGGGGCAGCTGCCATGGCCCGGGAGCGCGGCCATCCTTGGCGAGCTGCTCCTTCCCGGCGGCGGCAGCTGGGAGCTGCCTCAGCCTGAGCTCAGGAGCCGGGCAGGAGCGCCCGGATCGTCACCCGCTGCTGCCCGCTCCGGCCCGGGCACCGGGCACCCCTTCGCTTCCCCCGGGCCGAGCGGATCCGGGGCTGTTCCCCGCGCCGCGGCAGCGCCCGGAGCCACGAGCGGCATCGCTCCGTGAGCCGGAGGCGGCGCAACAAACCCGGCTGGGGATAATGGGATATCGCAGTGCTGGGATAACGCGGTATTGCAGACAGGCTGCATTTGATGGCATCCTTTCAGGGCAGGCTTCCTACCTTCTAATGCCACGGGTGGGTTTTTTGCTAGCCTGCAGCAGTTCTCCCAGGAGAATCAAATGTGTGAGAGGTCCATTCCCTGTGACCATCTGTGGGGATGGCCGCAGTCAATTCCACCACCCTGTGAACTGAGACTAATAAATTGGGCATTTTTCTGGTCTCAGAATCGGGAGTCCTGTGGGTTGTTTGCTTGTTGGTTTTTTGTTTTTTTGGTTTTTTTTTTTGGTTTTGTTTTTTTTGGTTGTTTTTTTTTTTTTTGTGGTGGTGAAGGTGAGGAGGGCTCAGGGACAAAGTCCTCCGCTGCTGGCACTTGGACCCAGTCGCAGCTGGGCAGGCCGAGGGCTGTGAAGCCGGGACTTGAGCCCTGTGTTTCGGGGGTGCAGAACGAGGCTCGCCCAGGCCTGGAGCACAGAGGCCGAGTCCTGCATTTTGGGGCCCGGGGCCAGAGCCGAAATGCTGCGCGCGAGTGCTCGGAAGGCGGAGCCCCGGCCCGGCGCTGTCCGGGCCCGGCCCCGGCCTGACGGGGGCGGCTTCGGGGCTGAGAGAAGCGCTCAGGCGCTCCCTCGTGGCGATCGGCAGCGGAGGCCGAGCTCCGGCCGAGGCTCTTCCCGGAGCCGGGACACTCGTGGGGCCTCTCCCCGGTGCCCATGGGCGGGGGGTGAGGAGCCGGGAGCGCGGCGTTGCGGAGCCCGTGGGGCCGGCGTTCGGGGGCTCGGGCCCAGCCCCCGCCGCGATCTCGGGTGCCGGAGGCCCCGGGGCCGTTGCCGGGCGGGCGGGGAGGTGCCGGGGGCAGGAGGCGGGGCGGGAGCCGCGGTGTCCCCGGGCCTGGGCGGGTCCCGGCCGGGGCTCGGCGAGCCCGGGCCCGACGGAGCGGGACGGGAAGGCGCGGCCGACGGTTGCCGCTCCCTGCCCGCCACTCCCGCCCGCGGCGCCGGGACACGGAAGGTGACACCGGGACGGGGCTCTGCGGGCTCAGGAGAGCCAGGCCCCTCCCGCCCCATAGCGATGCCAGTCCCGATGGCGACGGGGGAGAGGCGGCACCGCCCGGGGCCCCCCGGCAGAGCCAGGCAGCGCTCGGCCCCCGCAGCCCGGGCCGCGGTCACGGCCCCGCCGCAGCGGCCCAGGCTCCGAGCGGTCCCCGGCGGGAGCAGCCGTCGGGCGGGGCTCGCACAGCGCCGAGCGAGGCTCCCGAGCGATAGCCCCGGGACCGGGGGGGACAGGGGGGCGGGGCCGGCACAGGTGCGAGGGGCGGGGCCACGGAGCGCGGGCACGGGGCGATGCGACGGTGCCACCGCCACCGAGGCCGGGGGTGGCGGGCAGAGCGCCGCTGGGGTGTGCCGGGCGGTGCCGCCTCTCCCCCGTCGGGCGGATGGAAGCGGCAGCGGGCCCGGGACCGGTTTGGGGCCCGGGATGGCCGCGGGCACGGGGCGCTGCCGGGTGCGGGATCGCGGCCGTTCCCCGGTGCGGAGCCGCCGTGTGGGGCCGGCACCACGCAGGGCGCCCTCTGGCGGACACGGAGCGCGGTGCGAGCGCGGCGCCCCCGCCTGGCGGGGGAACGCGGTGCGGGGGGCGGAGCCTGAAAACAGGGGGCGGGGACAGGGGCGGAACCGGGCGGCACAAGGGACGGGGCCTGAGAGAACGGGGGCGGGGCCAGGCGGCACAAAGGGCGGGACCAGGGGCGGGGCCGGCTCAGGTGTGCACGGCGGGCGCGGCTCAGGTGTGCGGGGCCCCAGAGCGGCTGCGCGGGGCGGGGCCGAGGTGTTTTAGACCCCGGAAATCGCCTCGGCCGCCATTTGCTCACTCAGAGCACGGTGCGGACGGGAGCTCCGTGTGCGGGCTCCGCAGGTAAGGCGCGGAGGCTTCGGCCTCCCTTTCTGTCCCTCTCTCTAGCCCTCCTTCCTTCCCCGCGTATTCCCTTTCTTTCTCCCACTTCCCTCTCGCCCTAAAACGCTCCTTTCCTCTCCTCCCAAACCCGACTCCCCCCACTCGTTCCTGTCGTGTCCCTTCCCCACTACTCCCTTCTATTCCTCCTCTTTCCACCGTCCCTCTTGTCCCCCCTCGGCCTTTCCCTTCCTGTCCCGCTTCCGTCGTCACTCCGACCCCTCTCCCTCCCCGTCCTCACCACCCCCATCTCTCCTGTCTCCCCGTCCTCCCGTTTCCTTCTTTTCTCGCAGCCGCGGGGCTCGGGGTGCCGGGCAAGAATAAAGCCCTGAGGGCCGGAGCCCGGCGCCCCCGGCCTCGCTGGGGTCCCCACACGGGGCCGGAGCCGCTCTGCGGGTCCCCCCATTGCAGTCCAACACACCGCCCGACACGGCCGGGGCTCCGGCTTTCCCAACATCACACTGGGGGGGTCCTGGGGTGGGGGGCCCGAGTTACAGGGGCCCCCTCATTAGGAGGGGGTCCCAGGGGGGAGGGGGGTTTAGGAGGGGCCCCCTCGTTAGGAGGGGGTCCCGGGGGGAGGGGGGGGGATAGGAGGGGCCCCCTCATTAGGAGGGGGTCCCAGGGGGGAGGGGGGTTAGGAGGGGCCCCCTCCGGAGGAGGGGGTCCCTGGGGAGGGGTGGGGGAGGGCCCCCTCCGGAGGAGGGGGTCCAGGGGAGGGGGCGGGGTCTGGGGGGCGTAATCCCCCTCCAGGCTCCGCCCCCTTCCCCGGACCCCCTCCTCCGGACGGGGTCCCACCCCGGCCCCCTCCAGGGACCCCCTCCTCCGGACCGGGGCCCGGGAGGGGGGGAGGGCGGGTGGGGTGGGGGGGACGTAGAGGGGGGCACGTCGCTCTGCAGCGTCAACACACGTAAAAAAAAAAAAAATTGCCCGACACACGACCGTCCCCTGCCGTGCTGTCCCCGCCCGCCCCACCCTCCCCCCGGGCCCCGGTCCGGAGGAGGGGGTCCCTGGGGGGGGGCCGGGGCGGGACCCCGTCCGGAGGAGGGCGTCCAGGGGAGGGGGCGGGGCCTGGGGGGTATTACCCCCAGGCCCCGCCCCCTCCCCTGGACCCCCTCCTCCGGAGGGGGCCCTCCCCGACCCCCCCCCAGGGACCCCCTCCTCCGGAGGGGGCCCCTCCTAACCCCCCTCCCCCCTGGGACCCCCTCCTAATGAGGGGGCCCCTCCTATCCCCCCCCCCCTCCCCCCTGGGACCCCCTCCTAACGAGGGGGCCCCTCCTAAACCCCCCTCCCCCCTGGGACCCCCTCCTAATGAGGGGGCCCCTGTAACTCGGGCCCCCCGCCCCAGGACCCCCCCAGTGTGATGTTGGGAAAGCCGGAGCCCCGGCGGTGTTGGGCGGTGTGTTGGACTGCAATGGGGGGACCCGCAGAGCGGCTCCGGCCCCGTGTGGGGACCCCAGCGAGGCCGGGGGCGCCGGGCTCCGGCCCTCAGGGCTTTATTCTTGCCCGGCACCCCGAGCCCCGCGGCTGCGAGAAAAGGAGGACAGTGGGGAATGGAAAACAAGAACAGGGGAACGGAGAAGAAGGTGGGGAGAGATCGGGGTGTGCAGGACAGCAGAGGACGGGGCTGGGGGGAAGGCAGGCTGGAGGAAGGAGCGGGATTGAGGGCGGGTGGGGAGCGACTGGTGGGGGGGAAGGGGGAGCTGGGAGCGGGGTCAGGGGGGAGTCCGGCTGGGGAGGGAAGGCAGAGGATGGGAAAGTAGGGTAGGGTAGGTGGGGTAGAGAACGAGAGAGGGGCGGCCGTAGGGGGGGAGGGAGGGGAGGGCTAGGGGGGAGAGGGAGGGGGGGGGTTTGGGGGGGGAGGGTGTAGGGGGTGGGGGAGGGGTGGAAGGGAGGGTAGAAAGGAGAAATACACAGAAATACAACACAACAGAAACGCAGGAGAAAAGAAACGCAGAGAAAAAGAAATATAGGGCCCCGGCCGGCAGCAACCTCCCTCACCCAACGCCGAGGAGCAAATGGCTCCGCCGGGCCCTCCCCGCGCCTTAAATCCCCCAAGGCCCCGCCCCGCGCAGCCGCACTGGGGTCCCTCACACCTGTGCAGACCCCGCCCCTCGCACCTGTGCCGGCCCCGCCCCCAGGGCCCCGCCTCCCCCCCGCCCCCCGCCCGCCCATAAATCCCGGCGGATCGGCGCCTGTCCCGTTTTCTGCGCGGGATGCTCATCCCGGGAGGCGGCGGGAGCGTCGGTCGGAGCGCTGTGCGGAGATCCGGATCGGGGGCTGCTGCTGGTGCTGCGCGGGGTCCACGGCGCTCGGCTGGGACCGGGACGGGGATGGGGATTTAGGCCTGGGAATTCGTATCCTGGTCCTGCCGCTATTTCTTGTGGAAGCTGGGCCGAGCTGCTTCTTTCTCGGCGGGCAGGGTATGGGTGCCAAGGCCAGAGAATCGAGGTAGGATTGGGGCTGGGATCGGGACCACTATCGCTGCGGTCGGGAAAAGCCGCTCCGGGACAGGCGCTGCCGCTCCGGTTGCGGCCAGCGCGGGGCTGGGTCTCGCCGGGGCTCCAGGCACGCTCCGGCTGCGGCGGCAGGGAGCCGGTGCCGTGCCGCTGCCATGGCCGCCAGGAGGACGACGCTTCCCCGGAGCAGCCTCTGGATCGCGGCTGGCAGCGGGAAGGACACCGAGACCGCCCGTACCGGCCCCGGGACCCCATGGGCATCGCCGCTCGCTCAGCGCCGCCGCCCGCCCCGCGGGGCGCCCCCTGGCGGACACGGCGCCGCCCCGCAGCCCCCCCGGCCCGGTAACGCCACGAGCGCCGCGCTCCCCTACGAGCCCCAGCGCCCGCAGCCCCTGCTCCGTGCCCGCAGCCCCTGCTGGGGGCTGCAGCTTCCCAGCCACGAGCAGCCGCTCTGGGACGGCCGCTGGGGCCGAGGCGTTGCTGCTCCCGCTGCCATTGTGCCTGGGGTGGGACTGGAGCCCCAGGGAAACGCTAGGAAAAACCCCATGGGTTAAAAAACCAGTGCAAACGATTTGTTCTTTATTTCCAGAGCCGTGAGAATCATCAAGTCCAATGTGAGAAGTGACTGGCCCAGCTGTGCATCAAACCCAGAATTTTGGCCTTCTCAGCACCCTGCTCCAAACACCTGAGCCAATCCCAGGGCTGTTCCAAAGGCCCTGTGTGGGATGGCAATGACTGCTGCCACTAAGAGAACTCCTCTGCAAATGCAGCTCCTTCCCTTCTGCTACTGCTGCTTTGCACAGCAGCCCCTGCAATGGCTGTGGGGCAGAACTGGCTGGCACTCAACATGGCAGCACCAAACTCTTCCCCATAGCCCTGATTGTTCTGCCCTTGCCAGGATTTCCCCAGCAGCTGTAAATGTGCTCCCACAATGTCCCTTTGTTTCCCCAGGAAGAAGCCAACAAGACAAGCCCTGAGGGTTACCTTGCTCCGTGGCCAAAGCTCTTCTGGAGAGTGCCGGGGGGCGTTGCCTGCAGGTGAGTGTTGCCAGCTCCAAACCATGCTGGCTGCTGAGGCCAGGGCTGTTTTTCTGGCCCAGGGGCCTCGGTGTCTCCTGCTGGCTGCCAGCCATGCTCCTTGGTGTTCCCTGGCTGTGTCCCAGCTGGCTGGGAGCGCAGGGCAGGAGGAGGCCAGGAGCTCCTGAAAGGCAGCAGCACCTCGTGTCTTTGGCATCTGCAGGGGAGGAGCTGTGCCTGCACTGTGGCTCCTGGGCCAGGGGCTGCTCTGAGCAGGCCCCTGGAAATGCTTCAGCCCGGACAGAGACCACCAGCAGCCCAGCAGGACCCCAAGGAGCAGCTGGCATTGCTGGGAATGGAGGCACGGGCCCTTTGCAGAGGGGCTCAGCAGCAACTCCTGGCTCAGAGCTCCCACACAGCTGCCAGCTGTGGCCCAGCCACCCCAAATCCCTTCCCTCCTCCCCAGCCTGAGGCCATCGGCCATCAGCAGCATCAAAGCCAAGGCCATCTTCCCCCACAGATGTTCAATCCCAGGCAGCAGCCCTCAGAGGTACCTGAAAATCAGTGGGATGGAGTTCGGAGTTTTTCAGGGATCCAGCTGGAAGTGCAGAAGTGATGGAAAGCTTTCCCAGGTAGGTGCCACTGGAGGTGTGCTGAAGACAAAGCTGTGCATCCCTTTCCTGAGAGAAAAGAATTTGTAGAGGCCCCTGCTGAGGCTCTGAAAGGAGCTGAGCTTCTGCAGGGAGAGATGTCCCCCCCTGGGCACAGGGGCTGCCTCAGCTCAGGCTGGGAGCACATCTGGCCACTGCCTTCTCCTGCTCTAAACCATCCACTGGATCTTCTCCATCCTGGAGCTCAGGGGGGTGAAATGGGCTCCATTCCAGGCAGCTCTGGCCAGTGAGCCCAGGGACACCACTGGGCTGAGGGTTCTCAACAGCCACTTCTATGGAATAGAACCCTGGCCTTGGCCCTGTGCTGCTGAGCTTCCTTGGAAGCTCTGCTGGCTCCTGACACAGCTGCTGTCCAAGGCAGCAGCTCTGCATGGGAATGCCCACACTCCATGGGGCACTGGGAGGTTACTGCAGCGGGAATGGAGCAGGGAATTTGGGGCTATGGGTAGAATTCATCAGAACTGGCACAGCTGACAGGGAACCCCAAATCTGGGCACCACACAGAGAACAATCTTTGTCCTGCCCTGTCAGCTCCAACCCCTGGGCTGAGAAGTTTTGGGAATTAAATGGATGGAATGATACAAACCACAGCAAGTGGCATCACCCAGAGGGACAATCCGGGTCCCAGACAATTGCTCCACAATCCACTATGGGGGAAAACACCCTGTGCCTGCCAGGAGCTCTGACTCTGCTTCTCTACCAGCTCCTGAGCAGTGTCAGGGCCACCATGAGGGCCTTAAAATCCAAACAAACCCCCTATCCCACACAGTGAATAATCCAAATAAAGAAATGCATTCTTGTCATCAAAGCTCCAAACTGTGTCAAGAGCTCTGCCAACAAGTTAATGGGATTCCCAAGAATCTCATTAATGCTCTTGGTTTCAGTTTTATGTATTTTTAATCCCTCAGTGGGCAGCCTGTACATCTTATCCTGGGATTTAGAGGCTGAGCAGGGCTGGCTTTGGGTTGACCCCCACCTCTGGCCCCAGCCTGTGCAAACACACCTTGTGCCAGGCTGAGTGAACTCCTCACCTCAGCGTTTCCCTCCTAAATATCCCCTCCTTATCTCTCTGGAGATTCACTGACATTTTGCCCAAACCATGCACTCCTCACCTCCATGTGGCCTCCAAGTGTCCATTCTGTTCCTCACAGGTGCCCTGGTGCCACCGTGTTGGTCCCTTGGCCTTTCTCCAGCCCGAGGCTGCTCCTCTGCTCGCTCTCTGCAGTCTCATCCCACAGGGATCCTCTTCTCCCTTCCCTGCTGGCTGCTGCCAAGGAAGGAGGCCACAGGGAGTCTCCAGTGCTGCCCCCTCAGCCCTGGAGAGTCCTGGCTGTGGGCCCGAGGGGCCTGGGATTTCCCAGGGAAATTGTCTGCTCGTCTCCCTTCAATGACCTCAGCAATTCCCTCCAAAATGCCACCTCACTGCCCCTGACATCCCCTCACATTCCACTGCCCTACACAAACAGTTCTTGGATCCCCTCTAGATCACACCAGGTTTTCAGCCACATGAATGGCATCACCTGTGCCCACTGCTCGTTATTCACCCAACCAAAATCAAGAGCAAATGTTGGTTGGGCTTTAATAACAACTTGAAAGAACTTTACAGCACAATAAATCACCTTTTTCTTCTGTGGGTTTTTTTTCCCTTCAGCTGCTGGGCTTCCCTGTGAGGATGTGTGCTGAGCTCTGGGTGGAGGGGACTGTCAGGCTGAAGGGCTGTGGGTTTGTGTTCTTCTCCCTGGGCATCAGCCACTGCCCCAATCCCTTTGCCCAGGCTGTTCCCTGTGCCTGTGCTCAGGCTGGGGCAGCACAGGCAGACGCAGCTCTCAGCACTCCCTGCTCCAAACACAGCTCTGGCCTCCGCTGCAATCTGGCTCTGCTGGGAGGTTTGCTCCTAGAGAAATCCAAGAATTGCTCATGGCAATGTGGAGAATCAATCTCCACAAAGGGAGGTAAGGAATAAAATCCTGCTCTGGGAGCCCTTGGGATCTGCAGGGCTGCTGAGGGAAGGGGACATTCCCTGCCTGCAGTGCACACAGCCCCACCTGCAGCAGCCAGCCCAGCCTGCCAGCTGGGCTCTGCCAGCCCCTCTCTGAGCACCCTCCCTGTGCTGCTCCCTCTCGGTGCCTTTGGCAATCCCAGCCTGAGCCTGAGCAGCCCAAAGCTCTGGCTGGCAGCCCAGGGACAAAGGGACGCTCCCAGGGATGGGGCACATTCCCAGCAAACGCTCCCAGCAGGGCCCAGAGGCACCCCTGGAGCTCCTGGCTGGGGCTGGCAGGAGGGCACAGCCCCCAGCTGGGCTGGCAGTGACAGCAGTGACAGCAGCCAAGTGCCACGCTCTGGTGGCACAGCACAGACACCCAGGCCAGCACTGCCCGTGGGAGGGGCACAATGAATGCTGCTCCCTGTGCTGCCCCATGCCAGCAGGAAAGCTCCAGGGGCATGGAAACTCCTGCCCCTTCCCCCCAGCCCAGATGAGCACTCCTCAGCTCCCAACACCCAGTTCTCACCTCCAGCCTGCTCCCGGGGCTGCTGCCACCTTCCTGACAAGGTGCCAAAGGCCCCTGGGCACAGGGCTCCCTCTGTGTCTCAGGGCTTGGGCACGGCAGGGACCAGGCTGCTCCAGCAAGGACAGCTTGGAAGCAGAGCAGATGTCCCAGGGCTGGCAACGGGCTGGGGACAGCAGTTCTGAAACCCAGAGTGCTGAAAACAGCCCCCAAAGTGTTCTATGGTCACACCTTGAACATGGCTCCAAAGGGCAGCAGCTCTGGTGCCAGAGCAGCACCTGCACCATTCCCTGTGCCAGCCCTGGCTCACTGAAAAACAAAACAAATCAACCACACCCAGGCCTTGTTTGCACAATTCCTGATCCAAACCCTCACCTTTCCTGCCCAGCACTGAGGCAAATCTGACACAGCATTGAGAAGTGACCTTTGCTGAGAGCAGCCATCATCCCAGTCCTCCAGCCTTGGCAAGATTGTGCAGTGAATGGACCTCAGCTCTACTCCTAAACCTCAATTTCTGTCAGTTTTTGTTAGAAAGATACTGGACAGGAAATCATGCAGCAGAATTTGCAAATTGCACAAGGAATAACAAGGCCCAGAGCAAAGCCAACCACCCCCATCACTGCTGCACCCCAGTTCTGGGAGAAATGCTGATCTCATTTCTAAATACTGCCCTTCCCTCCCACTCAGTCCTTCCCTGCACATCCCTGCAGAGCATGGACTCCATCTTTTGCTGCCAACAGCTCCTCTCCAGCCCAGAGCCCACTGCTCACAGACACAAACTGAGCAAGCCTAAGGCAATGTTCCCAGCAGCAGATGCAATTCCTGAACTCCCTTTTCCCTGGATTCTGAGCCCTTGCAGGAAACTCAGCTCAGCCCAGAGTCTGTTCTGCTTTCCCAGAGGGAAATACAGCCTGATGGGCCCCAGCTCTGGCACCACATTGCCCTTGTTCCTGCTGCCCTGGAAAGGCACAGGCAAAGCCAGTCCCTCAGAGCCCATCCCTGGGCCCCAGGAGAGCTGGAGCTGCTCCCAGATGCCAGGGCCCTGCAGGGCTGTGCTGACACGAGCACAGGCTGACCCCTGTGCCCAGCACCACCCCTCACTCTGCTCCCACGGCTCCCAAATGCTGCCAGCCCTGCCCCTGCCCCTGTGCCAGGGCCGTGCCTGCCCCCAGCCCCAGCAGAGGCTGTCACCCAGCCCTGCAGCGGCTGCCAGCCCTGGCAGAGCTGGGCATGCACTGAGAGCTCCCCAAGGAAGGCCCAGAGCAGCCCTGGGCTGCACAGACAATGCCCAAGCTGCCCTCAGGGCACAGCCAGCACCACAGCTCCAGCAGCCCCAGGGAACTCTGGCACTGCCTCTGCACCTCTGCCCTTCTCCAGCAGGCACAGCTGGGGCTGGGCTGGCAGCAATGGCATTGCCATGGCAGCTCATGCCAGCAGAGAGGAAAAGGGGAGCCCTGTGTCCCTCTGACTCACCCCACAGCGTGGGCAGGACCAGAGCCCTCCAGCGCAGAGCCCTGCTGCTGAAGCCTCTTGCCTTTGGCTGCTCCAACACCAAAGCTTCGGGCAAACATGGGAGGAGTTGGATGATTTTTCCTGCCCTGAAAGAGAGGAGAAAAGAAAATTAAGTCCACTGTGGAAGTCCAAGGATCCCAGCTCTCCTAGCTCTGCTCTGCTGGCTCACTATGGGGTTTTACCCAGGAGAGGTGACACCAATTCAAACACAAACGTGTCCTTTGCCAGCACTTTTATTCCTGACTATTTCAGACAATGAAAGGATGCTCATTTTTCATCTTGCATTCTCTGCCTCATTTGAACAGAACCATTTTTATCCCAGAGCCCACGTGGCAGCCATTCCATCCTTTCCCATTGGACTTGGCACAAAGGAAGGGACACCCGGGATGCTGCACCACAAGAAATCCCAAAGAGAATCCCCTCCAAAACCTCCCAGGGAAAGGGTTTTTGCTTTTGGGACACAAGAAAGGCCTTGGGCCATTTGCACCCACATGGAAAGCCCACACTGAGCACTTGCTTTTAAAGATGTTGCACTTGAAGTTACAGACATGGAATTGCTTTGGGATTTGGCATTTCCTGCACCCACACAAACACATTCAAGGAATTAAGCGCAGAGTCCTGAAGTTTGGTTATTCCAGTGCTGTTTTGGTAGTGCCACTTGACACACCAAAATCCACAGCAACACTTCAAAAAATGCAAAGCAACTTTCACCCCCACAGCCCCCTTCCTTTCCATTTTGCAGTTTTGGGCTCCTCTTAAGAACAGCTTAAAGAAAAGAAGAGAAAAGGCCAGGACCTGCTCCCAGCCAGTGCCCCAGCCACCTGTTTGCCAGAGATTCTCCTTACAGCTGATGGCTTTTCTAAGAAAGCTCCAGCTCAGCCTTATCACAATCCCCTGGCAGCCCTCACCACGAGCCCCAAAGGCCAGGGCACATCTGTGTGCTGCCTCAGGAAGCTCAGGGGCTCTCTGGGGGACAAAGCCTGGTTTGGGCCCAGAGCTGACTCTGCTCCCTGCTGGCTGAACTGTGCAGCTGTGGGATGCAGCTGGGTGCTGCAGGGCAGAGTGTGTCACCCTCTGTGCCAGCCAGGCTCCAAAGGCAGCCCTTGGTGCCCCAGCAGCGCTGCTGGAAGCGCTGGCAGCGCTTGGCACAGATGGGATGGAGCCTTCCCACAGCTCTGTGCCCTGGCACCGAGGCTGGCACAGCAGAGAGGCCGATGGCAGCAGAACAAACCCAGCTGGCTTTCCATGGGCACTGATGGGACTGAGAGCCCCAGGCCAGAGCTGCTCCCTGCCCAGCCCAGGAGCTCCCAGTGCGGCTGCAGGGCACGGGCTCTGAGGGAACCCTGCAGCTGGGACAGGAACGCAGCAGCGACAATTCCCAGGCACAAAGAGATCCCCACCTGCTCCAGCAACTGAACCTCTGGGGCTCAGCCCCACGGGCTGTCCCTGCTCCAGGCAGGAGGAGCCACACAGCCCCCGAGGCTGGGCTCACCCCCTGCCCTGCCAGCAGGAAACAAGGGCTTCATGAAGCTTGGGGACACCTTCTGTCCCCAGAGGGCTCTGACACAACATCCAGCAGTGTGGATCTTTAATAAAGACACCTCGGACCTATCCTTGCCACACACTCGCCTTTGTTATTGCCTCACAGTCTCTGCTTTAAAATGTTTTGCTATTACAAGTGTTTAAACAAGACTGACCGTGAGCCCTGCACCCTTGCCGTGCTCCAAGCCCGAAGGCAGAGCTGGATATCCTCACACTCATCCAGCCTGAGGGAGCTGCTGCAGCATTTAAAACATTTACAAACCACCCCTGCCCTGAGGCTGTGCAGCCCTGGGAGGTGCCTGGGTGCCAGCCCAGCATTAGAGATGGGACATCAGGAGAGCGAGCAGACAACGCCCACTGCAGCCTCTGCACTCTCGGCGCTGCAGCTGCACGATCCTCACTGCTCAGCGACTCTCAGCTCTGATTCCAGGACTCCCGCCAGGAAACTGAGGGCCCTTTCCAGATGCAAATCCCCACAGAGCCACTGCTCTCCTCTCCACCCACCCTCCTGCTCCACCTTTTACCCCTTTGGTAGCCACCACCCCACCCAGGACACAGAGGAGGCTCTCGGGTGCCAACTGAGACCCAAATCGATCCAGGTGCCTCAGGAAATAAATACAAACCAACTCCTCCCTTCTAGGCTAACAAAATGTCCTGGTGCCCAGTTCCTGTTTCCTAAGGCAAAACCCACGCATCAGGGGAAAATGGCAAGTCCCAAACCCAACCAAACCCGGTTTGGCATCGGTTTCCATCAGGACCGTTCAGGTTTCCCAGTGCCCCTCAGCTGCAGCCACAGGAGCAGCTTCTCTCTGGGACCCAGGGGGGTGGGCACAGGGACACCCATCCCGCTGCTTCCCGGCAAACAGAGCTCAGCCCAGCCCAGAATGGAACAGAACAAATGCAGTTCTTGCCCTTGCCATTTATGTCTGAGCTCTGGCACGCTGTTATTGAGCACAAAACTCCCGAGAGGGGACAGTCTGTAACTACTGCTCTGGATCAAGGATAATCTGTCAGTTCGTGTATGCACTGCACAGCTTTCATAAACAGCACTGTAACAGACACTAGTTTAGACTATAATACTATAATAGACTATAATAGAGACTGTGAAATGTTCAAATGCTTTTACACGTAAGGAACTCAGAAAATGGTCTCAGATAATGAGGTGATTTCCCACAGCTGGGGACAATCTTATCTGAAACACAAGATAACAGAAACAGAAACCAGAGCACTGAAAAAAAAAAGGAAAAATTTACTGACCCTCGTTATCAAATAACGAGGGACTGAAAATAAAACAGGATGGCACCACAGGAAGAAATAAAGTATATTGGTTTAATCCACAAGATGGCGCGAAGGTTCCAACCAAGAAAAAGAACATCTAAACTGAAAAGGACTCTTGGAATATGTATAAACTCTAATGAATATGCACACCCCACTGCAATGGAACAGAATCTAGAGAACACAGTTTAAGGGAACCGGGTGCTCCTGGCAAACAGCCAAGCACCCCAGCGCTGCCTTTTATCCCTTAACAAACGTGTAAAAATTCTAGAGAGTGAACTCTGTTTCTCACCCAATAAAACGCTGTTCCCGCAGCTGGGACGAGCCCCACCTTCATTCCACGGCACACGATCCCAGAGAGCCGCAAGGCCCGGGACAGAGCCGTGCCACCCGCAGCGGGTCCCACGCAGCAGCGCCCAAAGCAGCCCCGGCCCCCTGTGGGTGCCCCCGGCCCCGGTGCCCCCGGCCCAGCTCCCTCCCCTCCGGCCGCTCACCTGAGGGCACCGCCCGCTGCCTCCCGGCGCTGCTGCCGAGCCGAGGGCATTGTCCCCGCTCCTGGCCCAAAGGCCGCGTTCTGCGCTGCAGGGCGCGCTCCGGGGGACGCGGGGGCGGGCAGGGACAGGGTGAGCCGGGCTGCGGCGGCTGTCCCAGCGCTCTGTCCCCTCCCGGGGCTCAGGCCGGGGAGCGGGGCCCTGCCAGTGGCCGCCATTGCAGCGCGGAGCAGAGTCAGGTAGGGCTGAAGAGCCGAGTGTGGCCGAGTGGAGCCGACAACAGCCGAGTGTGGCCGAGTGGAGCCGACAACAGCCGAGTGTGGCCGAGTGGAGCCGACAACAGCCGAGTGTGGCCAAATGGAGCCGACAACAGCCGAGTGTGGCCGAGTGGAGCCGACAACAGCCGAGTCTGGCCGAGTGTGGCCGACGACAGCCGAGTGTGGCCGACAGCAGCCGACAACAGCCGAGCCTACCCGAACGGCCGACTCTGGCCGCGATTTGCCGAATCCATCCGAGCTTAGCTGAGGTGAACTGAACAGAACGCGACGGAACCGCGTTCAGCCCAACCGAACTAGATAAGCCCGACCGAACTAGATAAGCCCGACCGAACTAGATAAGCCGAACCCACCTGAACATTACGGCGTCGCTCACTCACCCATCTCTCAGTGTGGGCAGGCACCCTCAGCTCCAAGGAGCCGTGCAGAACGAGCGCTCTGTCCCTTGGGAAGCACGGAGTGATCAGCCCCAGGGACAGGAAAGTACAGACAAATGCCATGGTCAGCCCTGAGGATTCAGGAGGATTCCAAGCCAGTGGCCCAGAACCTGCCACAATTCTATCTACAATTGCAATGTAATTACGGTGGGACAGTGCCAGGCTGGAGTTCAGAGAGCTCAGCCGTTCCACCGGGGCTGGGGACATGACTGAGGGGGTTTTGTGTCAGTCTGATGGCCCTGAGCAGCATCAAGAACCAAAAGGAAATTTTACAGAAATGTTTTGAGATGGATTGCCCCAAAAACTTGGGCTGCTTCTAGGGGGACAAAAGATTGAAAAAGCTTTCTGTTGAATTCCTGTCAGAAAGTCCAGACCCACTGGTTCAGCTATGGAAGGGATGGATATGATGCACCACAGAAAGAGACAAAAGCAGAAATGTTAAAAGGTCTATCTCCCATCCTTCCCCAAGACTGTTGGATCAGTCTTTTTTAAGTGCTCTCTAATCTGATGTTTCTAACTCCCTCTGTCTTCTGCCATCTCTACCTGTTTCTACTTTACTCCAATTCTCTCCACCTGTTTTCCTATGTTTCTCTCCCCCCTATTGCTCTACCCACCTACCTCTCTCCCTTCTCTTCCTCCATTTCTCTCTCTCCCTCTCTCTATCCCTCTCCATCCCTTTATCTCCCCCATTTCTCCCTCTCTCCATCCCCCTCTCTCCATTTCTCTCTCTCTCTCTTAATTTCAGTTCCACGTGTCCAGAAGGAACTGTGCTCCTCCCCAAGGCCTGTACTATGTGGAGTTACACAGCGCTCTGAACTGTGTGCTGTAATACAGAAGACTGTTACAAACACCAGGGTAGACCATAGCTAAGGGTGTCATCACAGCACTTCCATGGGATGGAAAAGCCATAGGAAGAAATTGCTGAGTGTTATGCAAAGAGACCAATGTCATGCCCAAGATGTCTTCATACATCAGCAGCACTGGTCAGACAGGGGTCATGCATCTCCCCTCACTGGCACCAGGAAAAAAAAAAAGAAACTGAGCAAACCCACCTTTGTATCGAGAGCCTTTTTTATGCTGATTCGTCTCTGAATTCTAGCTTCTCCTCTTTCAATCTGAGCCATGATCTTCTCTATGTCTTGGAGTTCATTGCATCTTTCCCAGAACACAGCTAAGAAAAGAACAACTTCTTAGTATCTTATCATGCATTGTAAAAGTCAGGGGTTTAACCTTAAAAAAAGGATGTTAGCTGTTCCTTCCTTTTACCAGAGCTTACTGCTGTGTAACAACAGACATGCCTTGAGCTGGTAAGAAACCTTCCCTTCCAGCTACCATGTGCTGCAGTAGTACAAATGCTGTTTTGAAGAGGGTAGATATAGGAATCTTCAGTTTAAGTGAGGTACAATACAGGCCAGTAAGACTTTTGTGTGTCAGTCTCCTCAAAGGAAACAAAGCTTCTTCAAATGAAAACGGATGTAACAGAATAGAGTTTTATCAATAGAAGCAAGAGGGCAACTGAGTGCCCGAAGACAAGCAAGTGCCTGAAAGACCATTAGGTGTTTAAATAAGGGGTTTTTGTACAAGATTTTTGCACATTTTCAACTTGCTCTGTACCTTTAGAAATGTAGTGCCAGGACTTTGCAGCTACACTACAGTGGAAAAAAATCTCTTCTAATGCGAGGTTAAGACTCAGGTTACCAGTGGTGGCTGTAGGTTCAATCGTGATGTATTTACTGAGTTCTGCTCTCGAGGAGGAGGTAAAGGTTAACTTCTCATTAATGAATACAAGGAAAAGGGAAATCTCTTCAGCTAAGCAGTGTTTCTCAGCATTTCCCTTTGCAAAAATTAACAAGAACTGAAGACAGTGCTACCCAGTTAGATTCAGGATACAGTGAAGTGGCTCAGCAGGAGTTTAGGTGTGCATTTTAGTACAGCCTTAGTTGTGCAGGCGGTAATGATGGTAAAAGACAGAGCAGCAGATCCAAAATACATCAATATAATTCTACCCCAAAAATCTTAGAACAGCAGTGTAAGAAATTCTCAGCAGTAGGATGTTACCATGTTCTCAGGCAGTTCAAATGAGCCAAGCAGAGTTAGATACTCTCAGAGCTGAGTACAGAATTAAGTTACCTGAATACTCAATGACTTCCTCTGGGGTTTTTCCTTCGACTTCTCGTGCTATATTTTCAATGTCATCACGGCCCCACTTCTCATTGGCTTTGAGGAACTGGTTGAAATCTCTCTTATTCCAGTTAGTGAAGCCCTATACAGCAATCAAGAGGAAACATTGCACAGAGGTTCAGGATTTGTCCATCTCCAAATTTGATTCAACTGGTTTCTTGAAATTGCCTGTAACACTTCCATCATTCCACAGTGTTAAACCTTTTCTTTCTCTGCAGTTTAATTTAGTAGAACTCTTTTTATACTGCAGTCACTGTAATTTAGTAGAACTCTTTTTATACTGCAGTCACTGTAGTCTCTCTATTTCAATACTGCAAAATGACTAGCACTAGTTCTTTATTTACCTAGTCATTTCTGGTAAGTTTTCAGCTGAAAAATTAATCCCTCCTCCTAATAGTCTCTCTGTGGGATTACTTTCTAAGAAAAAAAAATTGCTCAAGTGAAAGTAGTGTAATGGCTTTTGTTTTGTCAAAAAGGCCCCCCAAGTGCCTCACAGACACCCTCAGCCATTGCATCATTGCAGTGACCACTGCATGGTCACTCTCCCTCAGAAGGACTAAAGCCACCTTGTGATGGTGATTTTCAGCAGAGACACAAGTAGCACTGCTGAAGTCATGAGCTAAAGTAGGTTCATTTCATATTACCAGTAGCTTTTACAAGTAGTGGGAAGTAGCAAGTTCTGCCAGCCATGTTGTGATTTAGCCACAGCTTACTGGACTGTACTGATTCCTGACCTCTGTGATTCTGGTGTCTCCACAGTGAGCTGTTCCAGCTCATTACTACGCAAGCAAGAAATCCTGTCCTGTAATTCCGATCCCCTGCCAAAATACAACGTGTAAATAAAATATCCAAATAAGGCATATCAAGCATTCACCTGGTTTTAAATTATTTAAATATACAGGCTTCCTAATTATATACTTATTCAGCTCACACCCTCTTTTAGTGAGGGGAACTATCCACTACCAGATGTGGTTTAGGAAAACTGACTGTTCAGACCCCAAGATTCACTTCCATAAGGGTGTGAAACTGAGGCAGAATATGTGCATTAAATCATGTGGAATGCAGCACACCCAGCTCTGCAGCCATTCTGCAAGGTTTCATGGAAAGACATCACAGTCTATAGTGAATGCCAGACTAGGATTCAGGAGAATCCTTGGTGCACATTCCTCAAAGATATCCTATGACATAGGCCTATGACAAACCTAATGCTGGAAACTCTTTTCAGTCTGAACCAAACTGTGCAGATGTGTTAACTACGGCACATGCCGATCAGTGACCAAGAAATGTTCCCATAATGCTGTGAAACACAAAACAAGCTTTGGCTGATTTCAGTCTCACTGAAGAACCGACAATACCCGGGTTAGAAGTTTCTCTTTTTCTTCTAGTTCTTCATCATTAAGAGGTTCAGCCTCATCAATCTTAAGCTGCTCTTCCTTTTGTGCTTGGGCTGCATTTGGGAGATCAGGATTACGAGGTACCTGAAAGGTTTTGCACTTTGTAAAACTGAATTAATTTTTCACAGATAATTACTAATTGTCACCTTTTTGTTAATATAACCTAATAGCTTCGACAGCTGAACATGATTTTATTTCATTTAAATTACTGTGAAAGGCTGGAAAAGTACTTATTCTCCTACTGTTGCATTAAACTGTTCCATTGCAAGAATTTAGAGAATAACACAGAAGGGACTGGACCTTAAAGATCACCTCTTTTCCAAGCCCCTGCTATGGGCAGGGCCACCTTCTGCTTAGACAAGGATGCTCAAAGGCTCGTCCAACGTGGCCTTGAACACTTCCAAGCAAGTGGAATGTGGGTCATCCACAGCTTCTCTGGGCAAATTGTGCCAGTGCCTCACCACACTCACAGTGAAGAATTTCCTTCCAATATCCAACCCAAACCTGCCCTCTGTCAGTTTAAAGCTGCTCCCTTGTAAAAAGTCCCTTTTCAGCTTTCCTGCAAGCCCCCTCTAGGTACTGAAAGGCTGCAATTTGGTTGCTCCAGAGCCTTTGCTTCTCCAGACTGAACAATCCCAACTCTCAGCCTTTCCTCCTAAGAGAGGTGCTCCAGCCCTCTGGTCAAGGAAATTCTTCAGTTACCTTGTAACCAATTGTTTTCCTGTCGTAGAGAATCTCTTTTTCCAACAGTTCAAACAGGCGAGGAGGAAAGAACTGGAAGTCCTGTACATTTGGCTGTTTTGGAGGCCGTGGAGCCTGAAACACAAAGCTTGCATTTGCTCCCTTTCACATCCAGAATCTGCTTGCTTGTAAGAAGTAATTTAAGTTTATGAGCAAACAAAAAGCATTATTGTTACAAAAATGCACTGTCTTAACTTGGGGGGAAAAAAGTCACACCATGCAAGACACACCAACCACCACAAAGAATTCTAAAAGTAAAAGAGCAGTGAGAGAAGGGGAAGAGAGGTCTTTTGGGAGGAGGTGGCTGGTGAAAAAGTCACACGTGTTTAAAGCATTAATCTTCCACAGGAAAATTTACAGCTGCTTAAATAAGAACTAGAAAAAACTTGATCTTAGCCTCCCTAACGTCTTACAAGTTTCATACTGTTCTTATTTTTTCTCACAGAAGTTTGTCTCAAGTCTTTTGGAAATTTTTTCTAAATTTAGATAGTCCCTCCACTTTATAAAAGTGAACAGAGCAGTTTTTATGACTCAAGACCTATTTGTTGCTTAGAGCTTCAGCCATTTACCATACATATTGAAAAAATTTATTTCTTTTGATTAGTCAACTCACCTTGGGTGCTTTTGGTTCACTGACTCGAAGAGCCTCTCTGAAGTAAGCATCCACAGCATAATTGGCTTTTCTTTCTCTTTTAGGGGGTTCAATCCACTCTGTAAATGCCAACTATAAAAACAAAACCCATCACCCCCAAAACCAAAAATTAAGTCTTGCAAGATCATGAGACCAGCTACAAGTTTTATGTAAAATTAGATCTACATCTACTTCATTATAAGTGTTATAAGTGTTATTTAAACTATTTTCATAGATGACACTGTATTTTACCCAATACCTCTTAAATAAGTATGACTAAAACATGCAATTCAGGGCATTCCTCCAAAAGAAACTTAAAACATTACCTTCTGTTTTTCTCTGTAGTCTTCCCCTTCAAAATTATACACGCTAGATTCAGTATCCATAGTAAAATTCCTAAGGGAGCTTTCACCCATCTTTGAAAGTTTTTCGTTCATTTCCGCAGTCTTGGACAGGGGATACAGAAAAGAATAGTAGCCATTTGGATGGTACTTCATTATTTAACATCTCATTCCCAGATAGAACGGGGGCCATTTTGGAAGGCACATCATTATTAAACACCTCATTCCAGAAAGGAGCCACTCTGAAAGGTACTTCATTTTAAAACATCCCATTGCCAGAAAGAAGAGGAGCCATTCTAGAAGGTACTTGACTATAAAACATCTTATTGACAACATCAGAAAAAACAGACACGATTGAGTAACACAAAAACCCTCTACAGCAAAAACCCCTTTTCTCTCCAGCTTGGAACCAAGTTATCATCCAGAGACTCACTATCTTGCCATCACATTCAAATCTACAGGTGAGCTTCCCCTTTACAAACCTTCTCACCTTCTTTGCCCCTCTTTCCAAAATGTGATCAATATCTTCATCTGTAATCTCACTATCCTTTGAAGCAAACACGTGTGTTGCTCCATGTCTGATCATTTGCAGCATTTCATCCTTTCCAAGTTTATTCAGGTTTTGATCCACCAATCTTCCTAAAGATAAAAATGCTTGAGGATAGCAACTCACTGAAGAGTTTATGTTATGGAAGGAGCAATACAGGATTTTCTCCCCCTTATATTTCCACATACAAACTACATATTACTGATTCCAAGCAAGTCAACTAAGGTTACCTTACTTTTCTCTGTCTATTAGAAAAAGGAAAGGCATTCATTTAAATTTAAAGTGAAAGAAGAAACTGAGTGCTTTAAAAAGTCAAATATGACTATACCCCACTAGGCAGGTAAGCAAAAAGTTAGTGAGGAAATGCCTACTCCTACAGTAAAACAAATTTCCAAGTGGATGAGGCCTTTGCACATGAACTCCCTTCAGAGTTCAGATGAGGCAAAAGCAACACTCCCACTGGTTCTTACTGGCTGATTGCACCATGATTTACAATGGGAGAAGAAGGGAATTTCATCCTAGATCCGAAGTGCCTTCATATAATACTTGCCTTGCTGGATGACTATGGAATCCAGGCGCAGTTTCATTTCTGCACGCTCCACTATCCTTTCCTCCACGGTATTGTCTGTAATAAACCTGAACACACGGACAGTCTTGGTCTGCCCAATTCTGTGCGCTCGATCCTGCCCAAAACAGTAACAAAAAAGTCAGCACTTGCCTTCCAGCATGACTACATAATGAGGTTTAAGATTTTCATTATTTACAGCACACAAATTTACAAAACAGAACAGCACAGGTTACTAAAATGTTTACAGCTATCCATGGCTACCCAAGATATTACATTTTTATCTACATTGCAGGTTTGGGGTTTTTTTTTTTCAATAACACTGACAGTGAGTGTGTCTCTATGTGTCATAGCTAAAAAACAGCAGGATTTGGGGTTTTTCATTAAATCACACACAGAGGAGAAGATTTGGATGCTTCTGACCTTAAGCAACCTTCTGTAGAATCAAAGCATGAAGAAATCATCTCTCTGCTGACCAAAAGCTGCCTTTCTCAAAATCCTTCAGTAGTGCCATGAATAGTTCAAGAAAAATACAATAACCCTGCCTCTCCTGACTAGTGAAACATGAACCACTGTGAGAATCAGTATTCTCAACACACACCTGTAGTGGTAGCTGGTACTGCCTCATTTGAGCTATTAGACACCAGTTCCTTCATTCTTTTGAAGTGATTTTTGCTAGAGTACTTGAGACCCACAGGTTAACTGAAATAATTTAAGACATTTCCAAGACTTCTCTCTGAAAGGCCTCATTTGTCAAAAAAAAAAAAAACCAAAAAAAACCCCAACCAAAAATCCAAAAATCCACTGGCAGTTTTTAGATAGCTTTGCTTTCTTAGGTGGTCACTAATGTCCTTGACATGTATCCAGGATGGAGATGCATCCACATCTACTTAAAAAAACCCCTAAGGATAGTTACTAAAATGAGATCCTTTCATTACCATCACCATAAAAGCAGTTTTTGAAAACTTTAATTCAACTTTTCTTTATCTCATTTTCAAGATCGCAGGAAAAACAGTGAAAACACATTCACCTCCACTCCCCACAACAGCTTTATAGTTTTGGGATTAACAACCTAGATTTAATTCATTTTTACTTACTCAAGTAGGCTATTTGCATTAAACAATACTATGAGGTGTAGCACACACCCAGCATTTCCCACTACATAAAACACTGTATAACCCAAATGTGACTGAGGACTAATGGTTCCACACAGTGGAAGCTGCACTTGAACTGAAAATTAGTCTTACAAATCCTGCTCCTGTGCTAAAATGGGAAAATACCAATTTATTTTGGAAGTACACATTTCTAGCAAAGTACTGTGAGAAAAAGAAAAACAAAACCCCATAATTTCCATCTGGAATCTTACCATAGCCTGGAGATCTACTTGTGGATTCCAGTCTGAATCAAAGAGAATTACAACATCAGCAGTAGCCAGATTGATTCCAAGACCTCCTGCTCGTGTACTCAACATGAACACAAATTTTGAGCTGTCAGGATCATTGAATGCATTAATGGAAGCCTAAATCAATGAAAAGAATGTATCAGTTAAACAAAATGTTTTACAAGTAGTATTTTTACATAAATACAATCCCTGAAGTTGTAAATACCTGTCGCTCATTGTGAGGAGTTTGTCCATCCAGTCTGCAATATTCGTAATTTCTCCACATACAGTAATCTTCCAAAATATCTAGAACTCTTGTCATCTGCCTGAAGATTAGAACCCTTGAGCCTGTTTGGGTAAAAAGGTTTCTTATGCTTTCACCAAAATGTAAGATTAAACAAACTCTCCAAGTCTGCACTACCAGAAAAGGAAGGAGGGCAATTCCATGTACTAAGAAGAAAAGTCGTTTGAATTTCAGACCCAAACTACAATGCAGGGCTGCAGCTGCTGCTGCCACAGCACATCCATGCCATAGGACACGTTTGTCTTACCCTGATATGTCACTGTCTAATTAATGGCTGGCTTCTCCTTTTCATTTTGTGTTGTACTCCTCAAGAAAAAGTTCCCAGACATGGCAGAGTAAGATGGTAGCACAAATATAAAAACATTATCAAGTATAAATAATAAAATTTTGAAGTATTTGATTGTTTTGGATTTAAGATCTCTAGAAATAAAGTGAATTCTTCTTAAGTACTTGTCAGTTTACTGCCAAGAACAACCTAAATAAAAAAAAAAAAAGAAAAGGTTCAGTACTTTATGCATATACACTCAACCATTTCCAGTCTACTGGAGAAATTTAAGTAAAACACAGGATATAACAAAGTTTCTACTTCCTTTTGTCCTTTGGACTCAAGGGTTAATACTGAACTCTCTTGTTTAAGATGCTAATTTGATTTGAGACCAGTCCAGTATTAATTACAACACCTCATCAATAAACCTGATATCAGGAAGAAACCAAGATCAAAAAAGCACAGTAACCACTGAATTGCTTGGTTTTCAGTCTTGAGTTATACAGTCACAGCTGCTTGGATGATACCTAGATACAAAGTACAGTTTACTTCTATACTACAGAAGGTTGAGGTTTGGACGTGGTTTTGTTTTCCTGCAAAGTGTCCCCACTCACAAACCTACATCCAACTTCTTTAGCAAAGTTACTACTGTAAGCATACTCAAAAAATAGTGAGCTAAAAATTTATTCCAGTGTCAAAAACTCTGTTGCAAGTGACTTTTACAGTAATCCATTTCAAAGCTCAAATAACTTTAAAACAACTCAAGAGTTCCCCCATGTCTGAGTGTTTATAGAATACACAGAAAAACCTCAGGTACTGTTCAAAATCACATCCAGCAAGAAAGACCAACATTTCACACAGGATTTGACTTGAGCTATGTATGAGGACTCTGAATCTGAAATGGTCCTTCATGGCAAATCAAAGGCGTGGCTAAAATACTACATAATTATATTTCAGATAGCTAAGAAAACTATGAAAGAAAATCTAAAGCCCCAATCAAATGATGTTTTTATGGTGTGAACTTAGCTGCGATGAAAAAGTGGGAAAAAAAAAGAAATCAAAACACTTCAACACAAAAAGCCATAATGGACTATTGATCCAAGCTGGTATCATACTAGAAACCAACAGTAATCCTGGCTAAAGTCCGCTGGGTTTTGCTCAGAATACACAAAAATATTACTGAACCAAAAAACTCTCAAAACCCCAGAAAGGAGATGTATACCTTGTTCTTTCAACTTAGGCAGCAATTTGTCTAGAAGTACCATTTTGCCACTGTTAGTGACCAAGTGCATGTCTGTTGTGTAAGGTGGGCCAGGCTCTGCTCCATCAAAGAGGTACGGGTGATTGCAGCATTTCCGCAGCTGCATCAGGATGTTCAGCAGTCTCATCTTGTCCAGCTTCCCAGCTGAGTTCAGGATATCTATATCCTTCATCAGGATTCGGGTATACCTACAGCACGGAAAGAAAAAAACCCTTCTGTTCACTCTAAAATGAAGCTGGGGGATGACTTACAAGCTGCATCTTTTGCTGGTGCAGAGGGAGGAGGAGGAAAGGTTTGAATACATGTAAGCCAGGAAAAGCCTGTGGGAGACAGAACCTGCCCTCAGCATCATGGCAGCCATGGGACATGGTTTGGGTGTCATTCTTTTGCCTCTGGGCAAGTCAGAAATGTAGCACAGACTCACAGAATCGATTGGGTTGCAAGAGAACTCTGAGATCATCAGTTCCAACCTTAGGCTAAACACCACCATCCACTGGGTGCCACATCCAGCTGTTTCCTCAATACCTCCAGAGATGGTGAATCCACCACCTGTCTGAGCAGTCTATTCCAATGCTTGACAACCCTTTCCATTAAGAGATTCCTCCTGATGCTTGACCTGAACCTCCCTTGGTGTAGTTTGAGGCCATTTCTTCTTGTTCTGTTGCCTGGGAGAAGAGGCTGATGACCCCCTCGGCTGCACCCTCCCATCCAGGAGTCGTGCAGAGCAAAAAGGTTCCTCCTGAACCTCCTCTCCTTTAAGCAAGAAGTTAAGCAAGTTTTCATAAGTCTTTAGGCTACAAATACTGTCTAAAGCTCACCCTTCTCTTCATTTAATCAGGTAAATCTCCCTGACATGCATGGTTCTGTCATAGCAGTGTCAGAAAGAAACAGGAATAAACTGGGAGTATACCAGAGAGAATAAATTGAGTTCTACACAACCTCCAAGTCACAGACAGCACATTCCTTCTGAGCCTGAACCACAGCCCAGTCAAGCACATGCATTAATTACCATTCTCACTGCATTTTGCTGAGGCCCACATAAATTTTAACTTCCTTCTTTGGAGGCAAGCTTTTCTCCACATCAGCCTTGATGCGACGGAGAAGGAATGGTCGTAGCACCTGAAAGAGGTTCACCATTAAATGCATTTTGGAAACTGAAACACTGATCAGGTCAATGGATGAATCAAAGAGCAGATATTCTCTATCACAGATACATGATCTAGTGTTAGACAATCTGAAAAAAAAAAAGCAACCTATATGGAGAAATTATTTGCTATACATAGGATATACATGTGCTTTATTTGAAAGACTCAAAGATTAGGTCAAAATGATCTTTGACATGGTTCTGTGTCCTTGGACTTAATTTTGCTTGACTGAAAAGTTGTGGAATAATCTCTCTCATCCTAATAGTCTATCATAAGAAGTATTAGAAGAACTGTTTGGGATTTAACTTAGGTAAATGTAACCCTTGTATAAAAGGCAAAAGGACTCACCATAGGAAGGCGCTCCACCAGTTTTTGATCCCCTAGACAGTTGTTGGTATCAAATCACGAATCAAAATCCTGTATCAACAAAATCATTGGTTTATAAGAGGCTTCCTTTCAAGGTACAATAGCATCACAATGGTGAACAAATACAACTCTCATATGGCCAGGAAGTAAAAGAACAAATGACCTTATTTGGCCTATTTTATGAAAAGCTTTATAACAAACATTTCCAACTCAATCTATCACTTATCAGTAACTGACACCACTAACTATACATATCCAGGTCTACTTTCAAATTGGGAAAACCAGCAAAATTAATTTGATTCAGAAACAAAAGACTTACTTCAGCTGAGTTAAAGACATCTGGCAAAAGGAAGTTGAGAAGTGCCCAGAGTTCATGTAATTTTGTATGTAAAATGTTGTATGTAAAATCATGTAAATAAAATTGTTCTGAAGTGGAGTTCCAGTTAATAGCAGTCGGTTGGTAGTCTTGAATTCCCTTACAATTTCTGATAACTGAAGGACAGTGAGACATGTCCAAATATCAAACATATATATATTTAAACATTACTAGTCCCTACACCATCAACTAAATAACCCACACAGATCTCTTGCTTAGTGTAAAATAAATTACCTTTGATTTTTCATTTTTAATCCTGTGGGCCTCATCTATAACAAGGTATCTCCAGTTGAACTTTTTGAATACTGACTTCTCTTTGATAAGCATTTCATATGATGTTACACAGACATCCCATTCTCCAGGCAGCAACACATCTCTCACAAAGGCAGCCTAGGTAACAAGGTGACAGCTGGTAACTGAGGCTTTGTCAAATTTAAAGGGAGTTAAGTTCCACTTTTTCCACAGGGAAAAGTCTAAGTACATGATATGATGTCCTCTGCCCTATGCAGGTCCATGATGCTCAATAAATAAGGGGAATTTCCTCAGTCAGAGACATAAAATCAGAGTGTTGCACCTATGCAAGGAGCAAATGATGTTTTGAAAAATGGGGCTCTTACACTGTATTATGTATAACACTTCTCCCCATCGCCGTTCATCCATCCAGATAAAATGGAACCTCTTTCCTCTTCAAATGTCAAATATGTAATAGATATTTGGAAATGGAAAGGATACCTTAGGGTACATGCTAATGTACTTCCTTCAATTAGGTTTTATGATTATGACCTTTATTCCAACAATAATTTAATGTTTTAATTAAATTTGCAACCATTTTCATTGCTGCAAGATGTCCTTCATCTCCCTCTACTGTAATTCAATGGAGTGGTTTTCAATCACAATCAGCAATATCTAACAAGAAATTTTAATACCTCTTTTCAGGAATCTAAAATGGATCTTTCATGTTTTAAAACAAACTTCATACCAGTGCTATGGCAAGGAATAATTCCCACCTCTACTGTAAGCAAATAATACACATTTTCCATTTTGGCAACCAGATGTGGAATATTAAATGTTAGTTACAAAAAGAAAATGAAAAGACTTAAACTCCTTTAAGTAAGAATGAGCAAAGTTGAAAAAATTAAAAATTAAACTAATAATCGCACCTTGGTAAAGAATATCCATTGGTAATTACAATGTCTCTTGACTTATGACATGTTTCTGACTAAACATCAAAATCTGAATGCAGGTTACTGGGTTCAGTCTTCATATATCTTTAACATCTCTGATTTTCAAGAATTCATTTGCTCAGAAAATATCCATTACATTTGAAATAATAATCATATTTGAACACCTTTTGACAATATTGTGATCTGCCCAGCCACAGACATTCAAAGGAGTGACTTACACAATGCAAAAGATTTCTGGAAATAGGTTACAGCAGAATATTACTTGTGCACTTACCAAAAATGCCAAAAATGTTGAAAATAGCATTTATTCTTTTGAAAACATCAGTCTAGCATTTCTTCTTTGCAGCAATTTCTTCCCAAATCCACTCTTCTTGTTTCTGTACAGATGATTTTTTTTCAACCAGGGTTATGTTGCCTACAATAACAGCAACAAGGATGTTCAGGAAAGGGGAAAAAAACACCAGAAAAAAAATGTACAGAATATTTAATTTGCAAGAAGAAAATAAACTACTGCTTTGCATTCTTTATGTAACAGCAGCAACTCTGCACACATTTGCACAGAAGGGGGAAGCACAGCAGCAGAAACAGGAAAACAGTTAATATTAACTCATCACCTTAGAAAAATAAAAAAATAGACAGTATTTTCCTCTTTCTTGCACATAGATTTAAAATTTCCTGGAAGGACATCCTAGACTTGCACCTCTTCTTTGGGTATTTTACTACAAGTCTACAGCTTGGCCTGCTCATCTTGCCCAATGACATGAGATACATGTGCTGCTTTTGACAGAACAGCGGGACATTTTTCTGAACAAACTCAACCACTGCTCCACTGCTTTGCCTGGCCATGTGCATATTTGGATTATTTTTGTGCCAACAATGCAAAATATTTTTTCCTTAATGACAGGTTTTATTTTTTATTTCTGCTGCCTCTAGTTATGAAATTCTCCAGAGAACCATTTACATGAGACAAAACTGATTCTCAGAAAATATATCAGAAATACCAAAGTAAGGAGAATGCATAATCTAGTGGATGAAAAAGATAAAATACCTTATCTACTTTGTGTCATATTCTGGCAATCAAATTATTGCACTTGCAGTATCCATCTCTGTCAATAGGATGGGTCACTGGCTTCTGCATTAAAAGCTCAGTTTAGCAAAATCATCACTATTTCTCAAAAAAAAAAGTTATGATCTCATTGAAGTCATGTAGGACAAATGAAATCACTGTTTTTTCAGGGAATTATTTGTCTCTCCCTCTTGGCGTGGTGTTGCCCCTTTTGAAGAAATGTATCTTAAATACAGTTTATTTTCTTTCTCTTTAAACTTGCTGTTAAGGCATATGCTTGCATCCCAGACACTCTTCATTAAACATTCCTGTGCTGATGCACAAGCATCATTACTCCCAGAAGAGTGGAGAAGTTTGAACTACCTCAAACATCACAGCAATTAAGGAGATCCACAGCTAGAGGAGATCCAGAAAAGCTTTTCATTTTGAACATCAAGTCTCATTATTCATATGCAACCAGCAAACCAGGTCATTGTTGCATTTATCCAACCAAGTTCTTGTCAAAGGGTGGGAAGGAAACTTGGAAAGGCTGAACTTGGGGCTCAGGAATCTGCTCCCAGCCTGCCTTCTGCTCCAAGTCAAGCTTGAACACCAGACAGCCACCGGTTACCCTTCAAAAGGAAGGTCAAGCTAATTAGTTGAGAGGATCTATAGAAGCATTTTATAACAACCAAATTAATACTAAATGAGTTCACAATGATTCATATTATTCCTGAACAATTAAAAATGACAGGGCCATTATTTTAAGTCTTGGTCCAGTTTACAGCTACCTATCCCACACCAGGAGATGTGCTGCTGAGCTAAAAATACATTTCATCATTGGGAGCAATGAATCTTGGGAGGAGTGGTATTTAAACCATCAGATATTTATGTGCAGCAAAAAGTGAAGCTCAATAAGTTTTCTGCCCTTTGTAGTTTTCTGCCCTTTCTAACAGATAAACTTGAAAATCCTAATCCCAGTCTCTTCTGTATAAGTCTCTTACAACTGAAATTTATTTATTGATTTTTGTTGTTTCTCACCAAACTGGGAATTGTAAAAATTTCATGGTTTGCATTTAAAGTCTGAATACATTGGACTTCATCTCCTAGCCACTGAATCTGGTTTGATAACCAGAGATAATTAGTAGCTTACATATTTAAAACAGAATTAGTGAAATCAGCAATGTAAAAAACATTCACTAGAAATTGATCTATTTTTCAGACAATTTTTTTGTTTTATTTTGGGTCTGCTTGTTCATTTGTTTGTTTGTTCCATAAGGGATAATAGATTTTGTAAGAAATTGAGACCCATATCATATATTTCTCTTCAATGCAACATAACTCAGTAATTCTAAGTTATATTCTATCCATTGCTGGTTCCGACTTTGACAATTTTTTGCAGCTCTGAATAATAATTTTAAATACAATTCTGGTGTCTCTTTCTAAAGAACACCTTTATTCTTTCAGGCAGGTGGAAGGTTAGTGCAGCCTGCCTGAACAGCAGATGGCCAGCAGCAAAGCTTTTCCCTGCTGACATGATTATAAAGGGAGCACACTGCTTTGAAACTGAGTTTGCTACTGCTCATAATCATAATCTACTGATTGATTTATAAAGCTCCACCTGAACATTTGCAGAATTTTACATCAAAGACATTTTTTCTTTCATATAAAAATACAGGAATTATTCTGAAAAAAGCATGATCCTGCAACATAGACCTTCCAAAGCATCCAAAGTCAAATCTCAAATGTTCCTGGTTTCCATCAGTAAAAATTTTTATTTTTCAGTAATATCTATCACGAAGCTGCCATTAGTTTTACCAGTCCTGATACTGATTTTCATGGCATTTTAAATAAAACTGAAACATTGTCCTCTAATTTTGCTTCTCTCAAGTAGTAGGATTAAAAACCATATGATTGTACATGTGAAAAAATTATGTTCAACTCTCAGTCACCCATTGTCCTTTCTCAGGTTGCTGTTATGTGACGTGGTATTTTGCTACCATGGAATATCTCAAACTGGAAGGGACACAGAAGGATCAAGTCCAGTTCTGTGCTCCTCACAGGACCACCTAAAGTTAAGCAGCATGACTGGAGCATTGTCTGGATGCCCCTTGAATTCTGACAGGCTTGATGCCTATTATATTATAGAATATATATTTTAATGTAATTTGCATCAATGTATACTACAGGCCGATCTCTAAGTCTGACCTAATTGTCAAATATGGTATTAATAATCTTCTGACTTATTATAAGAAACATTTTGCAGGTGTTTCCCACAAAAATTTAAAGGCAATGTTAGAGATTCCAATAAAGCTTATTCAAAGCAGCTATGTCTCATATTTAATTTCATATTCTTCTAAAGCACCAAGTGCCCTGGCCTATTCTGTTTTCTTAGGAATCTGTGGAACACTATATTATTTATAAAATGTAATTAATTTTCGTTCAATCTATCCATTCATGGTGGCTTAAAAGAAAAAGCTATAATCCACCTTACTGCTTTTGTTGCATGCTCACTATTTACATTTTTGTGTAAAATCTCATTATTCAGACTGCTGATTGAATAACTTTGAAGTGTTTTGTGTCTCATTAGCAATGCTGCTCATTATGCAGAGTATGATGACTAATGGAAAGCCTTTGCCTCACGGCTCCAGGTGATGGAGATTTTTTTTATCATAAGCTACTGTTCAGACATGAAATGATTATAGAAGTAACAATAAATAATTAAAAACTTAATTACAATTTCCTTTCAAGGATTGTCACCACTTTGCTGGTGTTTAGGTTTTGTTGTGATGCTGAATGCGGGTGTTCCCTTCTAAATGCACATAGTCTGGTATGACAAATATCAACTCCAAAAATGATACATTTCTATCAGTGACACAAAGTAAACAAGGGGGAGAAACCTCTGACAAAGGTTTTGAAAATGCTACAGTCCCTAATCCTTTAGATCAACACAGGCCAATTGCCTCAAAGTGGGAATCCTAATACTAATAATGCTTCCTTTAAACCAAATAATGCTCCAGATAGCCTCAAGAGATGGAAAACTTGCATTCCTTACACTAAAAAACATAATATTATATTTTTTCTTTTTCTGCATGGAAAAATACATCCCAACAAGGTGATCTATGCAATAGTACCAATAAAGGGAAAACCTCAGCCCAAGCAGAAATAGATACAGTTACACACGGTCTTCATCAGAAGTCATGTGTATGATTTCTTCACACCAGATAAATAAGGAATCCAGTAGGGACATAATAAATGCTCTGGAAAAAAACATCTGATTTGCTTTCCCCGAAAGGTCAACCATGACTTTGTTATCCATCAAGTTTGTAATAGATTATGAAAACAAGAATTTCCAGTTGGGTTTCACGGCATTTAGTGCATTTTCCAGGGTTTCAGCTCTGTGATAGAGAGCATTCAATTTTGCTAAAGTATCTCTAATTTCCATCATTAGGAACAGCTCCTTTTTAAGAAAAGAGGTGAATTCAATTTTGTTTTGCTTTGTTTGTTACATATTGTAGTTTTTGATTAATAGCTACTTTACACACAAAACATTCAGTGCCGTCCCTCTACAAAAATTGCATCATTAAATGTTTTTAAAAATCATGGTCCCTGGAAGAATTTGTCTACTTGTATTTTATGAACTATTTCCTAAGTTAAAATGAAAACCAGAGTTAAGCTGTCAAAGAAAAATGAAAGACATCCTGAAAAGACACAGAACTAAAAGGAGCCTATTTTTAGTTTAAAGGAAGTACAAATGTACCACACTTGAATCATTATCCTCATCAGGATGACAGGTGATGCCAGGGTAATAAATAAAGTCTCTGATTAGAAATGAAATTGGTATGACAGAATCCAACGGCCACAAAGCCTTCAGATTCCCCTCTCTGTCGTCTGCATACATTCTTCCTCTTCCTCCACAATAAACTGTCTATTGATTCTAATTCAAGGATACACTGCAGGGAAGAATCAGCAAAGATCAACATGAGAAAACAAAGCAAACAAAAATAAGACATACAGCTGTCAGTATAAAATTTTCTAGCCACAAAGCGAGCCTAAGGAGGAGACACCAACTGTACCAGTGAGAACACAGGAAAGCCTTTTGGCAACAGTTAGTTCTGGTTTACCAAAACACCAAAGTGAGAAGATTGCCACTCTGTGCTACAGATCTCCACTCTAAATCAGGAAATGCAATAATAACTTCAAACACACACTGCAGATTCCCTTCTCAGGAAAGGAGAGCAGCCCTGCTGCTATGCTGGTACTACAGCCACAAAAGGACCTACCCATGTAGGTCCCATTTTCAGGAAGCAAAATGCAATTGCAGGGATATTCCAATAGCAGCAAGCCCAAGCAAATGTGTCTCAAATTATTCTTCCTTGGCTGTGTTGTTTATGACTAAACTGCATCACAAGTAGCAGTAAGTGCACTTTGAACAATCATGTGACATTTAATTAATTAACCATAACCATTGTTTACATGTAAATCAGGTACTCATTAGAGAATTAGAAAATCATTTCTTTTGAAGTGGGATTATTTTTATCCATTTGACTGATAAACTTAACTCTTCATTATATTACTCTTTGCCATCGAAATTAGTATCAGTAGGATTTGATATGACCACATACACAGATGGCTGCAGAAGCTGAGAACAGAGACCACCTTCTTATTTAAACTGAAGTAAGTGAAAATACTTCTTCCGTTTCTCAGATTTTGCCTTCAGGAAACACAAATCTGCAAGTTCCAATGGGTTAGATGAGATTGAAAGTCTATTGAGCATCTTTGACCTAAGGTGTGGGCTTTTCCACCTATACTGCAGGGTGGCTTTTCTTATTAATTGCATTTACAGCCCTTTGTAAATGTGTTTGAGGATTGCTCATTTCCACAGTCTAGGGCTGGAGAAATGAAATCACAATAAACTGATCTTTTGTGCCCCACCAATCAATAATGACAAACCACAGAAGTCCTTGTACTACTGGAATGCACCAAGGACAGTCCTGAGCACTCAGCCAGGCTGCAGCATGGTTTAAATGGCTGCCCTGGTAAGATCTTTGTGCATTCCTTTATTTTCCTAATAGAGACTCCTATAATATCTGAAGCTAATTTGTCATAAAATACTTGTCTTCTGTCTCAGTGTGTCTTACAGTACCCTCTTCTCTCCTAAGTATTTACACAAGTAATGACTTGAGGGGCAGAAGGAGGCAGAGATTTTCCAATGCCTTTCTTCTTCTCCGCCTGGGTTACAGTTTCAGCCAGCAAAGCAAGGCTTGTAACAAAGAAAATTCATATGAATTCAGTTCCATTGTACTCCACGTATCAAAGCTCAGGTCCCAAAAAAATTCAACCTAATTTTTAAATATTCTCTTCAAAGCTCACAAAGCTCAGGGTGCAACTTTCTTCATTCCTCAGTTCTCAGAGTAATAAAATTCAGTGGTATTTATTGGCTCGCCTGGAGCTGCTCAACTTTTTCTGCTTTGGTTGCTGTGGGACTTGATATTTAAAAAGTTTTCATTGACTTGAGTGCAGAGTTGTTACCTTTACTGGCAATAGCAATCTACAGCCAAATTTATATAGCTATGATGGTAATTTCAATAGCTAGCCTGTTTTCTCAGTTTCATAATATTACTCTGTTATTAAACTTTTCTAGCAGAAACTCTTAAATAAGTATCTCCAGCATTTCTACACACCTTAGAAAAATGGCTCTCATAACTGGATACTCAATACTGTCACCTATCAGAAGGTGGTCTTATTATTTCTGTTTGGTTCTGTTCCATTTTGCTCTTTCTTTGTACATTTACGTATTCTACAGCTACACAAAATATTATTATTACCACCCCTCCCAATGTTGTGAATCTAGGCATTCAGTCCAATACCACATCAGGTTGCTCCTTTCATGACCTGCCCATTAGAATGTAATTTGCTGTGCAATGCTGGTAAGAACGTTAAGAGTTAATAATTTGTCCAGCCCTCTTTAACAGCCTAGAAATATGGACGGTACAGATATGACTTCTATGTGTGACTTATATGTATGGTCACAAGGGTTTTCAGGATGAAGAAGAGATGAGAATGTTGACTCCATGATCAGAAGGCTTGATTTATTATTTTATGATATACGTTACATTAAGGCTATACTAAAAAGAAATAGAAAGGAAAAGGTTTCTTCAGAAGCTAGCTAAGCTAAGAATAGAAAAGAAGGACTAACAAAGATCTGTGTCTCAGACAGAGAGCAAGAGCCAGCTCTGCCATGAGTGGTCAGTAAATCCAAACATCCACAGGAGACCAATCACGGGTCTACCTGTTGCATTGCACAGCAGCAGATAACCATTGGTTACTTTTGGTTGCTGAAACTGCAGCTTCTCACAAGGAAAAATCCTACGAAAGGATTTTTCATGAAAGATGTCTGCGACATATACGCACTTGTTGACTGCTGAAAAAAAATGAATTATTGTCCTTAATACATAGGACTTACAAAGGAATTGGAATTAAGGGAGGAATCTGACTTGGACCTGAGGCCACTGCCCTTTGTGTTCAATGATTTGGTTTGATTTTACACTGGATGTCTAAGAGTCAGGAGCCCAATGGTGGCAGCTGAGCCAATGGCTTTTTTTTCAGCTGAGTGGGTTAACAGCATGTGTATTTTTTTTTTTAATTTCAAAAAACGAGGCTAAAGCATTTCTATTTTGTAGCCAACCTGCAGAAGAAGACCTTGTCCAGGAGCAGCAGAGATTCCCAGGCAGCAAACTGAGAGCCAGTGCCTTGCCACAAAGGTGTACTTGGCACAGATGTGTCATTCTGTGCACTGCTGGCTGCGTTAATTTGCTGTGACTTTACAGCCCCGTATTACAAAGACATTTTACTTTTCACACAACATCCACTTTAAATTAGTGGAGAGCAGGTCTCTGAAACTTGGAACATTTCCCAGACAAAACACAATGCACAAAGCTGTAACTTGTTCAAGAAATGATAGCAGAAGTTAGAATATGTTCCTGATGAAGCTGTAAACTTCAGCTGGTAGACTTCTCAAAATAAGGCTCAATGCTCCTGCTTAGTGATGAGTGGGGTGAAAAGCACTTCCATCTGTTGTATTGTGCAGAAATAACATCACCTTCAGAGAGAAAGCTCTTAACCTGTTTGCTTTTGCTGGAATGAAAAAACCAATTCAGCAATTGATATTTTGGAAACAAGTCCCCAGTAATCATAATATTTTTTTGGATGCCAGATGGCCTGGCCTGCTCTCCTAGTCTGTGCATCAGAATAACTAAATGCTTGTATTTCTTGATGTGTCCTTTTAGGGGTGAAAATGAATATATAAACTCATGAAAATTAGAAGCTCTGAGATGAAACCTCCGTCCTGCTGAACTCATGGACAATTCTGCCATTGATTCAGCACTGTTACATTTTCATCACTGCTACATCCCAGAGTTGAAAATATGTCTGGTTTATTTTGACAATGGCATTTCCAGACAGATAGATTGTTTCCTCATATTATTGCTTCAACAGACAATCCTTAGGAACTGAGAGTGCTCTAAAAATCATTTTATGACAGTTGGCAAAGGCATGTCCAAAGTGGCAAAATCAATCTTTTTTGGACTATTATTTTGAGTGACATATTTTATAATGCTTTCTTTGTTAAACTGTAAACATACAAACTGCATTACTCATATTTACAGGTCAGTACCTATGCAATATACAATTGATAACCTGTAAAAAAACAGGTGCTTTAAAAGCTTCCTGAAACAAAAGTTGGATTTCAAATGTTTCTCTTCACAATTTCTTGCAAATGAGCATCATAATCAACTCATCTGAAAAAAATGTAGTGTTTTGGAGGTGTTTACAAATGTACCCAGATTTCACCTAAATTTTAAGTTCCCTAAAGACTGGGGCAATGAAAATAAATTTGAGAGTTTCATAGGCACTCAGCAGAGTAAGATAGAAATGTCTTTGAAAACTCCTTGCTGTCTGTTCACTGTAGAGTACTCTGGAAATTCCTGGACTTGAAGAAAGTTAGCTACTGCATTAGTTAAAAAGGTTCTTTCTTCAGTACCTTGAGTAAACCAGTACATCTTTCCTCTTCTTTGAATTCATGTAGCGACAGTAACCGCTAAATGGCTACCAATTTCTAGTGGTAAATTGCTGTTGGGTTTAATTTCAGCCAAGCCCACCTTTCCTCAGTGTAATTTCATTGGCCTGAATGGACGCACCTTTCCCTCACCTTGTATATGACACAAAGACTGTGTGGAAGTATTTCTAGATCAGAATGGTCTTACCCATGGTTCCTGCCTGACAGGACATGTTTGGACTCACAGCGTGTGACGCGTGCCAAAACACAAAGACCTCCACCAGACCAGTGCTCCCAGTACAGCGCTAACCATTATCCAGGGTGTGCCTGTGAAAAGCAAATGCTCTTTCCAAACAACAAGCATTTTAATGCTGATTCCAAAGGGACTGGAAACTGGACTAAGGAATTATACAATGAACTGCTGTCATTTTTGCCTATTCTTTCAGCTAATAAGACAGTGCTAGAGAAGGATTGTGCACATTTTCTTGTCGTGCTGCACTGTTACCATCTGGGTTGTGGTGCTGATGTAGCATTGAAGATGAGCTGAAGAGTGACTGTTGGATATTTATAAAGAATTCTGCGGCTAACTTTGCTCTAAATTGGGCATGTAATGAATGCATTACTGCAAAGCAGGGAAATAACACCTATTAGCGGCTAGACATGAATCATCACAATGGAAAATCATTTTTTAAGCTGCAGTATTTTCTCTGTTATTGCTTTGCTTTAAACTTTAGTGAAAAGCAATTACTTTATTCTTTCTCTTTACTTTTATTGCTGGTGATTCTTATGCTAATTTTTCCTTCTATGTTTGATTTGATTTTGAACAGGCTTTTAGAATTCAAGATTAAATTGAATTGGTGATACTGCCCTACCATCTTCACCTCCTACCTTTCTTATCCTCGACCCTCACTCTGGGTTATCAAGAATTCTTAAGAAATCAGACTGAGCAAACCAAAGCTATAACATTTTAAAATGTTTCTTGTTCTAAATAAATTAGACAAATCAGCACCCTCTAGTCATGAAAATAATAAAAGTTTGGGGGGGTTATATTTAGCTTATTAATTATTTAATAGTTAAAAGAAGCAAAAGTTCCCTGCATTTGAAGTGTTAGCTATTTGAATTTTTCCCCTCAAAGAATCACACATCTCCTGCAATTAAGTGAAATATATATTCACTTGTGGTACCTTGTTTGTTCTATGCCAGTGACTTAGGTCTGTATAAAACACGTAAATTTTTCCCTTCCAGTGAATTTAGTCAACAGAATGTGCTGGTTTTCAGAGGCGTCAATAATTGCTTCAAGTAAACAAAAGAACCTGAAAATTAACAACTTACCTTTGTATCCACAAACCTAGAGGTAATTTTTTGATCATCCTTTTTTTCTTAGGCTACAGTATTTTAGAAAAAAAAGAATGTTTATTTATTATCAAAAGTCACTATCAAGACACAGAACTAGTGAAGATTCACTTTGTTGAACACTTAGAGCAGAAATTAAGGAAGGAGCTGTCCAAGGTCCCCTGTGATCAAAAGAGAGAAACTCTAAGTGCAAATCTAGAAAATCATCTGTATTTGTGATCTTTGTATTAGTTATAGTTAGGGGAGATTAAACTTCAGCTTCTTTTTAACCAAATGAATTCATCAGTAGCATTCCTGGAAGAAACCTGCGTAGTGTGCCTACAATGACTGCAAGAATGCTTTCAATTTCCTTACCTCAGGAAGATCAAATGATGCAGAACCAGAAATGGAAATTATTCTTTCCCTAATGCTGGATCAAACATAAAGGCAATATTTTTTAGAAACCAAAAAATGTTACAAGCAAGTAATGAAATTCCTTCCTGCAGGCTTGGGGGCAATCTTTGATGTAAGCAAACCTGAAAATGTATGAAAAAAAAAACTTTGAAAAAGGCTCCCTGTTTTTCTCCCCTTTCCTGAACTCTGCCCTAAGACACCATGTTCTATTTACAGCTGTAATGTCAGCAAACACTGGGCTTCCATTCAATTTATTTTGGAAAATTTAGAACAAAAGACATATTCAGACTCCTTGCATAGGCCTCAGGCAATCGTGTCTATTTCATTATTTCAGAGCAGACATTGCAGGTTAGCTGGAAAATTGCAGTAAAAATGATTGTCCCAGTCACAAAGGCGGCAGTACCATATCTTTTCTTTCTTTCCAAACAAACCCAGGTGATTTAAAAACATAAAAAAATCCTTTAAAATTATTTATCTAACAAAGTCCAGGGACATAGGTAAGGCTTTCATTTTTTATGCCTTTGAAAGCTCAGAAAATACAGCAATACCCACATAACAGCCGTGGTGAAAAAGAGAAATATGCACTTAACATTTCAAGAACTTCTGTCGAGTAAAAATCAGACAGTATTTTTTCATTTCTATTAACAGAAATTTCTTTAAATCCTCACTGCTAGTTTTAAGATCAAAGAAAAGACATTCTGACTGCCGATGAGCCAGGAGATGAATGATTTAAAATAACTTGCTATTCTTACTGCTGATTCAATGAATTTGAGCATGGTACATGGAATAACTAATTCCCAGCTTGTCTGGCCTAACAAATGAGTCACAGTTTTAGAAAACAGCAGAGTCATTTAAAGCTGTGATTCTGACTTAATGTTTCTTAAACTGATTAAACCCTGAGCATTGAGCAGTGGTGCTCAATGCATTGTCACATGTATTGATTCCACACAGACCTACTGAAATCCTATGTTTAAAGTTACACTAAAGCAGGCATTGCAGCAGGTAAGGAGTTCATGTGCAAAACATTAAGAGCCCTAAAATTCCTTTCTGTCAACAACATATAGGCTGTCCTTTTGAAACCTTCCAGTTGTAAATAGCAGGTCTGACAGGAAGGGGAATGCAGCCCAGGCATCTCGCACTGTCTCTTCTGTGGGCTTGAAGTCTTTGAAGGCTGGAGGCTGTACAGGGAACTGGCAGAGATTACAGGACAATTTTTCAAAGGCATGAAGAGTTCTCAGGGACCCAGCTCCTCTTCCAAATCCATGAGTGCTGGACACCTAATTAGCAAGGGTACTTTGAAAATCTCCCCCTCCTTCTCTTTTATGCAAGTTCTTTGCTATAGAAACTGTACTGAAATAGAAATCTAATTGGGAAACACTGTGACCAGGAAAGAGAGGTGAGGACGTGGATTAACTGCACATAGCAGTACAAAAACTTTTTCCTCAGGGATGTTTATTGCACTTTCTGGTTGAAATCACAATCAACATCTTGACCAGTGTGCAAATCCTTTTATTTTTCTCCTTCAATTTCAACATTTGGTGTGTTATTTTTCAGCAATATTACTTTGCTTTCTGTTATGTTGATATTAGTGTTGTTTTCACTAATAATAATAATTTGAAATAACACAAAGGCCCAGATCTGTGATTAGAGGGCAGGACACGTTCAGCTTGTCTGTGCTAGGCCTGATGAAATCCTTCTTGGATGGGCACAAGTCCTGCCTGATTTGACATTACAAGGTAGCAGCTACAAGCAGGTGGATGATCACTGCATTCCCACCACACTCCCTTCTCTCCCAGGTTTGTACCAAGGTCAAGGAATGATTGGCCAACCACAAAATTGCATCTCCATTACCTTTCAAAATGTAAACTCAAGTGCCAGCTAAAAGCAGTGTGAACTGGGAGCTGGAAGCTGGCAATAAGGAGAATGGAGAACCCCAAGATGGTTTGGCAAGACCTGGTGTGTGTGTGTCTGCATTATTGTATTACCTGCAGTGATAAACCAATCCTCTGCAGAGTTTTACATACTGCTGGCCTTGGAACAGTCATTTTTTCATTTCCATTATTATTTTCCTAACCCTTCTCCTGTGCTACTTCCTACATGACATTGCAGGTGATTACTCCAAAGCAATGCATGTTGTGTGCCACCTAAGTCAGCTTGGACCACTACAATAAATCATTTGAGTCTAACTTCTCCAAGTTTTGCTCATTTTCAGGTCAGGTACTCCCTTACTGAGGCTCTGATTTCTGAAGTGACCTACATCCTTGGTGACAGTACGTCTTTGTATAACCACTGACAAGTGCTGAAAATATTTTATTTCTATTATTTCGTGCTCTCCTGATAAATGAGGATCAGCAGGTCACCTGACAGTAATGAGGCTTGCCAAAATATTACATCCTTTTAGTGTCATATGCTTTGAGAAAGGACTCAATTTTCTCCCTTGGGGAGTGGAAATTGAATAGAAGTGAAAACAGATCAGGCACATGGACTACAGAATGGTTATTAAGAGTTTAGAAATGTTTATGCACAAATAGAATATTTCAGAAAAGAACCAGGAATGGTCATTCTCATGGAAATGATTAGAGAACTAAGGCTGTTTTGATGAGAAGGACAGAGGCCACAGCAGCACGTATGACTCCACAGCAGAAGAAGCTGTTACAGCCGCACCAGACGTGCTGGTAGCTGAGAGCAGAGATGGGCCTTCACATCTCCTTGGCAATAGCTATTTCTCTTGCCAGAAATCATTTTGATCCTTCATCCAAGAGAAACTTTACTTCTTTCCCTTCAACGTAATTCTGCTTTTTGTCATTCTGCCAGCTGATTCCAAGTCTCTGGCTTAGTGCCTCGATATGACACATTTTCAACTTGCCAAAAAGAAAACTCCTCTATAGATCCATTTTGGCAAATAGTTAGCGTCGTGAAGCAGGAAAACCAAGGTTTCACTTGACATATGTAACTGATTTTAATCAATGTATTAGACTCTAATATTGATAAATTGGCCAGGAATGGCTCCAACAGTGACTACTGCCACACTGCCTGGGTAACAATTAGCTTAATGACACGAATTACTGTGATTCAGCATGCCAATTTCCCCTTTGTCTTTGCAAAAAGAAAACGAAGTAGGCAATACCTAAACCTTTGTTAAATAACTTTAAAACTTCTGAAATGCTTTAAAACACTTTTTGTTTACATTCCATACAATTCTTCCTCTCATCACTTAAATATTGTACAACAATTAATTAGGACATCTTTCATAAGGGGAGTCATCCTGAAATTATTCCTTTCATTCAGCTAAGTTTTCCTTGTTTTACATCATTGTTTTCTCACAGAAACATTTGAAGATAGAGAAATGTCAGTAGCATAATCCAGCATGGATTTATTAATTTCTTTCACTTGGAATCTATTTTCACACCATGAGTTATGGTTCTGATGGCAATCTTGCATCTTTCAATGCATGCAACTAATTGTACCCTATGAAACAGGTAAGTATGTCAAAGTCATCTGACCGTTTCGATTATTTTTTAAAAGAATAATTGAAATTAAAAGGGTACTGGCTTGCCAAAAAAGCTTTTATCTTTAACAGAAGAATTGCATCTGGGAAATTTGGAGGGAAATGCTTGCAGATCCCAGCGTTCCCAACACAAGCATAATTCTGATATGTGTAACTCTAACACTTAGGAAGGTCCCTACTACTGAGTGTGATTATCTCACCTATGCATTATCAGCACAAAGCCTTCAGGGCAGGCTTCAACCGCTCCTTTGCCTTAGACAGGCCAGCAGAATTTTGATCAGTGAATTCCATTAGGAATTACTTGTCATGGTGATATGCAGCTAGATTTCATTTACCATCCTTTTATTACAGCCTCCTGCAGCTCAGTTCCTTTTGTTATAGTTCTGTATGCTGCTACATTTTGCCTTGTAAGCTGGTGGGTAGCCGAGTGTACTCCCCACAATCCATTAATGTAGTCAAACTTCTGTTTCTCCCACTCCACATTAGTGAGGGAAAAAATGTCTGGCATGTGCACTCTCCGCAATACAATAGATGTTAATGGCTCTAATTTAAGAATACTTCTTGCCAGGAGGAAGAAAAAGGAAAAAAATTGAACTGCTTTGTATAAGTTCGGTTTCTTACAAAAACTCTGTTCAAGAACTGAACCATTAAAACAGCAGACACATGGAAAGTAGATCCAAAGGAACAGGGGGTCAGATCTGAATCCATTTTTACTTACACCAAGTGTTTATGCAGCCAAGGCACTTAAGCAGCTGCTGTTAGAGACTAACACAGGCCAAGTTCTCTGTTTCTCACATAAGATGTTTAGCTTTAGACAGAGGGAAGAGGTGGTGTCTGTCACTTCTTTATGCTGAGAAGGTTTGAGGATCTGCACTATGCTGCTATACAGGCCAATTTTTCAGAACATGTCAGATGGCAGAACTCCATCTCCTAATATTAGTGACCAATTCTGAACTGTAAAAATGCTCAGACCATCAAGAACTAAGACCTTTCAGTTGAGGCAAGCAAAAAGAATTCAAATACTTTCCTTTTCTACACTTGCAATTGGATTTTGGTGTTCCAACTACAAGAAAACGCTGTTCTCTGATGTGCTGCGCACAGAGACTACAATTTATAACTTCAGTGCCTATAAATAGTTTGTCTTGTCATCCTTCCAGTTTCCCCTCTCCCTCCACTCTCATTGAAAACGGTACTTACAGGAGCTAAGCCAGGAGTCCTTCCAGGAGCCTTTTCAATCCATTAATTTACCTTTCTGATGTGAGGCTGTGGTCTAGGTCCAACATGGCAGGTCAGGGTGGTACTTGAGGAAATAGAAGAGAAATACACTGAAAAGAATGATTCTCTGCAAATGGCAATCCTCAGAGGGAAGACAGTGTTTCATCTGTGAAATAATAAGCCCATTAACACATGTAGAACACGTGGAAATGTGTAGGAGTAATTTAAACAAACAAGGGAATGGTAGAGCAAACACACAGCCCCCTAAGGTGAAGGCTTTAGCTGAGATAAACCACTTAGAGTGTACTCTGCACTCCTTGCAACAAAACAAAGATAAACTCAGGCACCCTGCACTTTCCAGATCTTAATACTAAACTCAAAAACACTGAAATTCATCAGCCACTCACTTGAACCAGTTTTGAATGAGTCCCTTAAGGAGAAAAAGTGTATCCATGAGGATATTCCCCACCTTCAAGCAGTTTGAACATTTGCCTTGACAGAGAGCGTAACCCATCCAATCACCCATGCAACGCTGTACGTGAATAATTATCAGTTTATGCTGATAATTAGAGTCCCAGAGAGTCCCTGCTCTGGCCTCTGGTAATGACACTGTCAGCAAGCAGAGCTCATCTGTCACTCCCCAGCCCTGTCTGCAGGTTGGGGAATAAGAGTTTTGCTTACCTCTCCTGGAGTTACTGGACAAGTACAGAGCACATCTGCAGCATTCTTTAAATTAAAACTGTTGGCTCCCAAACTCCACTTCTTAGGTAGTGAGAAAAGTTGAAGAGTTGAACAGGATGTATCTTTGGCACCCTGAATATTTCTCCTTCAAGTGTTTCTGTCATTCTCAATCATTAACACAGACCTACTTGAATACAGAGCTGTTTAAATACTTTTAAATGTTAGTTGCTGTCGTTTCTCTGTTAGCTTTTGGCAATGTAGGAAAGAACAAGAGAACAAAGGTCTGGAGAACTTTGATCCCCTCAAATACTACAGGCTTGAAACACCGCATGAACCTCCTGATACACTCACTTCAGCTAAGATTGTCTCCTCTGTTTACTTGCCAGAATATTGTGTTCAGCTTTACATTTTATATTTCACACTGTCATAACAGAGAGTGATATTTTTATTTGTGCTTGGCCTGTAAAAGCATATAGAGATCATACTGTTTGATATTATTTTCTCCTCATATTTCACTGAAATCTCAGCTGGCAGCTTCCTGGCACTGAGTACATTACCTATGAAGCTCAGTGTACCTTCTAACAATCTCTTATTCCAAAGCTTACACTTCCAGTCATAACTCAAACTTGCGTTTTTCCCTGCGGTGCTCTCCCTCAGCAGATTATGGAAGTTGAGTTCTATTAGAGGATTAAAGCATTGATAATATTTATTTACATCTGCATTGATATAATTTCTGGGCAGCTTTACGGAGAATACAGAAAAGTACCTTTTGATTGAAAGGAACACTCAGGAATTGAACTTTGAAGGGCTGTGGAGTTATTTGGTGCCTAGTTATTATCCCTAATCTGATGTGTGATGCAGGAAGGTTTCTACTTTCATATTTCTACAAGTAAAATCACTTAAAAGTACTAGCATTTTTGGGTTTTTAGGACCTAAGTTCATCCTGATCAGCATTTGCCAGTAACAAGAACCCATCTGAGAAAATATCAAGGTCAATCACAACACACAAAGGAGGGATTTCCCACAGACAAGAATTTAAAAATCACACTTCTCCTGAGAATCCCAGAAATCGTGGGTCTCCTAGAAAATATTACTTACTACTTTCCCTTGATTTTACTTTTGCTTACCACACATTCCCCGGTAAATCACTCACTGACATGTCAGATTTGATACATCAAGTCTGTCAGCACTGTTCACATGACACAGAAATCTGTAACAAGTATTCACTTGGTAACCTCAGGAATAAAGGGAAAACTTGCAGTTTAACCATCTCAGCAATACCCCATGAGCTTTTTCTGTCTTTGGTGTACTCAGTGAGCCTCAGACCACCATTGAAACAACCCTGGGTATTTCTGGGAGGCCATAGCACCTTCTTATTTCTGCTAAGGATCTAATCATGTGTATAGAAAAGGTTATTAAAAATCCCTACTGTGGTAAATGAGAATCACTTTATTAGCTTGGTAAGGCTCCATAGCCTCAATTTGGTTTTCTTAACATTCCATACTACAACACTGAATTTTATTTTTTTCCCCTAGTTCGTTTCCAACTTAGGCTATTTAAAAACTGGCATTAAAAAAATTAATAAATTTCCAGAAATTGCTCTCAGGACTCAAAAAAGAAGCACAGACAGCATTTTCTCCCCATCACAAGCCATATTTGTCTTCCTGTCCAGGATGCTATCCAGAATAAAGGAGGGTGGTCAGAAGGGGAAGAAGGACAGCAACTCCATACTAAAGGAAAATTACAATGCAAAGTGAGGGAAAGGCAACAGATGGAGACAACTGCTGTTATAGATCTACACTGCTTCCTCTACTCTAAAAGAATATTTATTGACCATCTGCTGGCTAAAAAGGTGAGCATTTCCTTCAGAACCTAAAATGACGAGGAAAAAAAATTAAATGGGTTTTTCCCAGTGCTCCAAAACCAACATGAAGCACACATTGAAGTTTATTTCTTTTGTTCCTTCCTTTTTTTCCTACTCTTTCAGTGAGGAGCAAAAATGGACCTACCTGGCTTTGCCCATTAGAGTTATCACACACCCATCATTTTAGGGCAAATAATGCATTTCAGCCGGTATAGGAGCAAAGGAATAAATGAAAGAATCAATCTTTCTCAAAGCAACACCAACCAAGATAGTGTTGACTTAACCCTTGTTTTCAGGATGAAATTCAGCCTGAAGAAACTCGGTTTATAAAGACAAACTACTAATGAAACACAAACCCATTACTTGAATCTTGACTCCAGGAGGATGAAGCCCGGCTGAATTTGTTCCTCCTTGGATACCAGCCCAGCCTCCGGTTTTGTACTTCCAGAGCTGGGGAGGAGAAGCAAAGGTATGGAAGAAAATTGCTACCCAGTTTAATTGGATTTCATCAACTACAACTGCTTACCACCTATGCATGTTACCATTCTCCAATGTCTCACTGGCTGCTCTGGGGAGGATAAAGTATCACAGGCATTGGGAAAATGGTTTCCCTGCTCAAAACCTGGAAACATCCAAGAAAAGGTATCATTCAAGTTCTCGGAATACTTTTGCCCGCCTAAGTAACTTATGATCTGGAGGGAGTTCTACTCAGACTGAGCTACTGATACTCTGATACTGAGCTACAGAATATCAGAACTGCTCAATGGAACTGGAAGGAAGATCAAGAGCTTCAGAGACCTGAATCCTTGAAAGTCCTTTTTCTACTGAGAATACCATCTCAAGACTGAAAAACTGTCCAGAAGGAAATGAAGACCTAAAACCATCTGCCAATAATATTCTGATTTTTCAAGCCTCTGTGACATTTCTGCATGACTACATTTTAGGAATCTTTCTTCAAAGTCACTTTTTGGCTACAACATCTTGTAGTGGCCTCAGTTTCACACAATATTAATTATTTAAATAGAATCTCAACAAAGTGATTTACCTGCCATTAAAAGTCAAGTCCACGCAAAATGAGTTTCTCAACTGCTCATCCTGGCCTTCCAGGCGTAAAACACAAGACAAATAGAGAATATAGAACCAATTCCAGCATAACATGAAAAACAGATTTCTTAAAACATTTTTGTATGTATAAAATGCATGCACTTCTGTAAAGTGACACAATAACATCTACAGAAAAAAATAGACACCTGCTTATGTTAATTAGATGAGAGTGACATAAAACCCAACAGGTTTGGGTTTTTCCTTTCAAATTCACCCATAGGTCTTCCACAGCTTGTAAGAAATGATTCGGGGAAATAGCAGATGTTTCAAATGGTTAGTCTGTTATTACAGTTCAAAGAGCAATAATCTTTATTAGATGATTTTCAAGACACCAGTAGAGCTGCATTAGGAATATTTCAAAATGCAATATTGGTATACTGTCAGTGATTTTAATTTTATAGAGACCATTTTCTGTATTTGCATCATCTGCATCATTTGCAATGCTAACACTGCTTGTTCACAAATTAATGCAAAATTGCCTATTTGCTTCCAGCTAACTACCCAGGTAACGCGATGAACGTGGACCATCACTGGATGTGAAAGATATTTAAAAATATTTTGATAATTTCTACTCATCCACAAAAACAGATTAACAACTCTAGAATATAATTCATTCTATCAACTTCAGAAATAATGGAAATATGTATAGCCTTACAAAATCATTCTCTGTAAATGGAATTAAAAGAATTTAATGGAATTAAAAGGATTGGAAAATTTCTCCAAACCTTTAGTAGCTTCTTCTGCAATTTTGAGAATACCTTAATACACAAGTGAGTTTTGATTTTTGGAATTCTATCAGAATAAGCAAGATAAAATTAAAACAGAATAAGCAAGATGAGATTAGAAAGATTTTTAGACTGACTATTACTTAGACTTTTTTCTATTATTGCAAAATAATGAAAAGAATAATGCACGTGCTTAGATTGATGACACAACACATTCTCTGGACAATAAACCTCAGTAAGGAATCAAAGAAAAGTTATCAAGATGAAAATTCAGATCTAAAACCTTAACACACTGGAAAGCAGAAACAGATTCCATTAAGTGGCAAATACTGTTTTGCAACTCCCTGATTTCATATTCTGATTTCAAGAAATGAAATGATCCCATTCCAAACCCAGACACTTGTGCTGGAATAAGTACTGATTCCTCAGAAAACCATAACTGTTCATGAGCACTGAACACTGGCAAGAGATTTTTTTTTAATGAGTAACATTGAAAATAAACTCAGGTGAGTGTGTGCATACTTAGATAAGGAAATATTTAAATGTTCTTTTCTTAAAGCCAAGTGGTTGCAATATATCAGCATTGTGAATTAATTTATTGATTCCTATCTCAGATGTGACATCTTGAGAAAGACTTAAGAGATAAATAAATTTTGATATCAAACTTAGTTTTCCATGACCTTAATTAAGGTGAGGGTTAACTTCAATAATTCACTAAAGAATTGATTCAGGGATCATTATAACATAGCTTGAGAATATCTGTCTACCTGAAAGTTACCATGTTAGTACACTATCTAACTTTTTAAACACTAATCTATGCCTTATTGTCTTTTGAGTTTTAGAAGAAAAGGTGAATTCATTAATGTGTGACAGACAGCTGAACCTTCTCACAACTGATGGTCCTCTTGGCAAGGGCTAATATCAGGGGACGAGAACTGGAACATGCAGACCATGACACACAGCAGGAAACAGCACAAAGCAAGGCTCAATCACTCCAGCAATAGTTCCAGCACACTTTTTATAGTTTAGGTACCACAGAGGACAATTTCTTGTCTGTCAAGTCCTTATTGGAGAGAACAGAAAGGAAGAACAGGCTGCTCACTTATCCAAGTGATGGATCATCCAGTGCTGTCTACAATAACTGCTACACCTTTCCTTCTATCTATCTTGCGGTGCTGTAAATGGCCCTGCTAAATCCTGTGATCCACGGTTAGGGCCTACATAGGGCAAAAAGGAAGAAGGATGATGGTTTCCCTGATGGAAGCTCATCATCTACCTCCAAGCAAACTGTGATGTGAGTAGTGAAGAAATTTCTTCTTGCTCCCATGCCTTTCATAAGCAAGTAGCTTTTACTCTTGAAAATGAGAGCATGCTCCTTACTTCAGTTTACATAACCTCAAGTGTTGATTATCAGTTCTAAAATTGCCCTTTTTAAATATTACACATAACTATTTCATACTATAAACTTCTGCAGCTCTGATTTCAACAGACAGATGTTGAGTTACGCAGCATCCTATTTATTTTTAGATGTTGTAGCTTTATTTTTGAAAATTTCAGTCTTGCATTTAAGGATCAAATACGTCTATCTGTGTCTATGTCAGTATTAGTGGCATAAGAACAGCAGGTCAGCTCTTAGCTAACACAGGGATAATTTCTATAGTCCTGCCACTGCAGAAGTCTGGAAAACACAAGTGTACTGCTGCTCTGAATTGTCTCTGATTGTGTTCCCAAATCACACAACCTTACCTGAGCACCATCAGACTGCTCTACAGCTCCTTTAAGCCCTGTCTGTATACAAATATTTTCAACTGGCTGCTACCATACAGGGCAGAGCACTGGGTTCCACCGTGTGAGCTAAGTTGATAGGGCTGTTTGCACGCCAACGTGCATGGGCAGGGATGGCAGGAGCCTCCTCTCTCAAAGTCAGCAAATCCAGACTAATTTACAGCAGACAGGAGCTGCTTCTTAACATACTTAGCTGCTTATTTACCTAATTTATTTGTCAAAGACTCAATAACTCTATCTGCTGAAAATCAAAGTGCACATCTAAGCATAACAGAACAACTCATTGTTTTTACAGTTGAGATGCCAGATTCAGCAAGATCCAGAATAGGATGTTTGTTAATTAAATACCTGGGCATATGGCTAATTTATGCTTCTCAAGCAACTCCTGTAGCCCAGCTACTGTGACTGTCATGAAATATATAATTGTGCAATTTATCTGGCTAGATTAAAATCATGAGGTCATAGCACATCAAAGACAGCTTTATACTTACACTGTGGGTCTGCACAGCAGAGACAGACAATAGAATTTCACTAACTCTTATTCAATTAAATAAAGGAGAAAGAAAAACAAGTGGAGCTGCTGTAAGGCTATCAATCCCACTTGACTTAGAGAACTGTCAAGTTGAGTCAGATTCAGTGCTAAGCACATCAGAACTTGCTGAGAATCAATTTGGCTCACTGGCATCCCAACGGGCAGAACAATCTGTGTGAACTCTCCTGTTGAGGAGACACTGCCCAACCCCCTGTAAAATACTCTTTTTCATAGTGTAAGACACCTAAGCAATTTCTATAATTAGAAGTATTTTAATAATCTGTTCCTCAGCTAGAAGGACCTACAGTCAAAATGTCAACTTCAATCTTATTCCAGTAGCAGGCATCTTCTTAAAAAAGATTCTACCTACACTTCTACAGCAATCAATTTGTTTCTGAAGGGAAAGAAAGAGGTAGGGAGATTATTTTAATCACAAAAAGACTAAATGAGATTTTGTTACAGGTCTTGAGCTTACCTCTGAAATCTAATTCAGCAGACAGATACATGCCCGTAATGACCATGAGCAATCACAACCTAGAGAGGACGAACATTTACAGTGAATGAAGAAAGCCAAGTAAACCTTAGCTCAGCCTCACAGGGTCACCGGTGAAATGGGACTGTCTCACCCCAGTAACTTTCAGAATATTTACTCTGGGTGTTCCCCCAGTGCAGCTGTGTTTGTGCCATTATTGCTATCCCAGCATCCCCTTGCAAAGGCTCCTTTCAGCTGCTCTCCACAGTTTATCAGAGTTACTAAGGAGTGTCCATGATCTGTCCTACAGGGAATGGCTCATCAGGCACAGGCAGCCCAGGAGAAAAACACAGCCAGGTGAGGTGTCCTCTGTAGGCTCAGGCAGAGCTGGAGCACGGCTAAGAGCAAATGACAGCAACAGGCTGCTGGCTATTTGCAGGTGCCACTCTGTAACACCTTTGCCCTTTCTCTCGCTGGAGACAAAGGGTTCACTGCAGAGGGTGAAAATAAATGAAAATTTGCATGTTCTGATACAAAAATCTCCAGATTCTCTCAGCAGTGCTTGTATATTTTACATTATGATGACAGAAAATTTCTATCTCAGAGTTCAGAGGCCATGGCAGCCCTAGGCAGAGGCAATTCATTCCATCAGTGACACTAATAACATCTGCCCATGTCAGGAAGAGCTGTAAAAGACCTTGCTGAAACTCTGAGGGGCATTAACACTTGGTAATGGCAGAAATTTGAGCTCTGTGACAAGGGGACAGTATAATATATTCTATCCAGCCATACAATATATTCTATCCAGCCAATCCATCTGAATGCTGGTGTTTCTCAAAGCACAGTTCCCTTCCTCCAAAAAGGAAGTGAAAAGTTCATAGACCTTCGAGATGGTGGCTTCAAATAAAAGAGTGTGGATTAGACTGCGGTCATTTTGGGATAAACTGCCCAGAATTATACATTCTGGGGACAACCCACCTGCTCAGTGGCACTGGTGCTCTTGTCAGCTTCTCTGCTAATAGCAGCGGTAGCTCTGACAAGAATGGCAACGAAACAGCAGGGGCTGCTTCATTATGTGTTTTTGTGTTTTGGTGGTTTGGAAACAGAACTCTACCTGCTCTCAGTCAATAGGGAAAATTGAAATGGCAACTTTGAGCAGATCTAGACCAAAATTGAAAGGAGTAGAAATCTAAGTTTGCTGTGAAACAGTAATCCTGTTCCTTCCATTGGCTTTATTTTTCAGATCAATAAGATCGGTGGAAACAGCAAGAAAAAATTTCCATATCATCCTGTCATAGGGCTGGGTAGAGTTGCAAGTTGCCATGTCATGTTCTTGTCCCCATGCTGAACAGAACAGAGTTTACCAGTGTCAACAGGAAATCACATTGAAAAGCAAAAGCAAAGAACACACTAAGCTATACCTACTCCTGAAATTTGAGGTCTTTGCATAAATGTTTCTGTAATATGTCATATTTACAGGGCAAACAAATTGTTTGCTTGTTTTGAATCATATTATGCTTAGCTTTTGCTATTAATTAGTACAAGTAGTTGATAAATATAAAGATAACATTCACAAAGCCTCTAAGGGAAAGATTGCAGGAGAGACTCCTGCAATTATTACACACTGCTATTACAGATTACATCCCACACACGCCTGTACAGTAGATTGGGAAACTTAATTTGCCATTCCTCTGGATCAATGGAACCCTGCTCTCTGAATGAGTATTGGCATAAGGAGAATATTACCAGTAAGTGCTACCATGCAGACACTATTTCGCCTGAGAGCCTTTGCAACTTACCCAACGTACACAGATTTTCCACCAGATCACCACAAGGTGTATGGCTTACTTCAGAAATGTCTCCTCAAAGAGACATTTCAAATTCTGCTCCCAGAATGCTGAAATGCTGAATAGCTTCAATTTAAATAATATTACCATAGCATTCTCATCCTGTATTTCCAGGTGATGGAATGGTTGAAAATTCCTAGAGCACTGACACTTCTCCCAGGCTGGGGAGACAAGGCTTTGCCACTGGGGCAGCACAAAACCTGCACTAACACCTGGAGCAGCGGGGAAAAGCTCCTCAGTCAGAGCCCATCTAATCCCGCATGGACATGTAGCCTCACTTCCAGCCAGGGCTTCAGCACAGCAAAGCACTTGAGGAAACATTAAAAAAAACTGCTTTGAAAACCATCATGTCAAAGGTTAAAAGAGTCTAAAATGTAGGATTTATAAACAAGTTAATTTTGTTAGGGTTCTTTTACTTATTGGAGAATAATAGTGCTCCCAGAGACAGATGGGAGCATCCCAAAGGCAGATGAATGCCTTGCAAAGGAATTCTCATGTCCTATTTGTAGCAGGTAGATTTTAATCATAAAAATAGCAATTTTTTCATGTTGCCTCAAGCCTAAATAGCCAATACCATCTCAAGGAGGTATTTAGAGATGGATAAACTATAGAACCACTGGCATTTGTAAGCTGCACAAATCTCAATCTCTAGAAATTTGTTAAGAGGCCGGTAGTGATGCAAGCACTTCAGATTGGTGTGATCAAGAAAAAAACTTAAAATCATGGTTTAGCATTACGTGCAGGTTTGGATTTTTTAAAAATATATTGTTATTTTGTTAACTTGGTTCTTTTATGGAATTATCATGCCACATAAGAAAAAACATTTATGTGGCTGTCCTTAGCTAGGAGTTACTCTCCTACTGAATTACTCAAAAGCCACCTAGATGTGGCACTTGGGGACATGGTTTAGTGGTGGGCTTGGCAGTGCAGGGTCAGCACACTTGATAACTTTAAACTGATAATCTTAAAGCTCTTTTCAAAAGTAAATGATTCCATGGGCTGGAACGTGGCTGAAATATTAACTTACTCAGCACTGGAAATACCCCCCTAAAGATTGCGTTCATTGTGCTCCTGTACCACAGTAATGTCACTGTGAATATATAACCTACATACAATGTATGTTTGCACAACATATTTCAGAGATCAGTAGGGGATTCGACATGAAATAGAAATACATAAGCCCTAAAATTTCAAAAAGAAAAGTTATTCATTAGCTACTTGAAGGAAAAAAAAGAAAATACATTGCTGGAGCAAATTTATCATATGTGCATTTTAGGTAGGTCTTAGATCTTTTTTTAGGTCCTTTGTCTTTATTCCAGGGAAAAGAAATTCAATATACAATTGCAGTTTTATTACCTTTGTACTATTCCCATCAAATAAATCTAGCTGTGTGAAGGTCTTGCTCTGTTTTTTAGAAGATGGTTCTTGAAATGAAACTTCCTTTTCATTTCAGTGTAACATATCCTGTTTTAATAAAGAGTTTTGCTTCCTATTGAGAGCATTTTGACAAAATAATAAGGTTGCTTTTGTTTACCATTTAATTTACCAGTGGATCGATAGAGTTAGACATAACTACTTCTGGTATTAAAACTCACAAATTTCAGGGGAGCTGGAGGCTAAATTGTAAACAAAATATTTCATTGGCATTGATCTGAAAAGCAGACTGACAGCATTGCTAAAATTCATCAGCTTACAATTATAAATCTCCCCAAACTGACAAGAGATGGATTTCATTATTTTGCTTTGAAAGGGTCATTCCTTTAAAGCTGCAAGAGTTTATCAATTTATAAAAGATTCAATGAACCGCATTTTCCTTTAGTTCCTGTCACAACTCTTCCTTGTGATTACCCAGGCTAGGTCAGCTCATGAGAATGACTGATCATTTTGCTCTCTATTTTAGGCAACCTCAAATTTACAGGATTTATGACCCATACTAGATCATTTGTGATATCAAGATTACAGGTAACCTGAACTTACTTTATGTACTGTGATACCCTGCCAGAAGTACAGCCACTCATTATGCCACAAGTGTATGAAAAAGTGCCTGAATTTCATCCTCCTTTTGGGCCCCATCCACCAAAGTTACAGTGACAGCTTATTTCTTTAAATAAGCAAGAGTTTTCATGTAGGCTGTAGGTGACAGAAGTACTGCCTTCTTTAGCTAATTCCCCTCCCACACCTCTTTTCTCTCCAAGAAAAATCTGAGTAGGCCAGGTCTTTACACAACCTTAATTGTTCTATTTCCATCACTGACTGTGCACATTTTAATTGCCAGAGAAAATCGAAGATTAGCAAACTCCAAAACAAGCACCAGGCCTTATAAACCTCTGAATGGAAACTCTGGTAAAAGAGAATCCTTCTCTGAAAAGCACCTTTCAGATGTTCATTGCTGGGATTCCCACATTACCAAACAACACATCTGGGATTCTATTTTGACTGCTGGTATCCCTGTCCCTGGATCACGCTGACCCCAGCCCCAGGAGATCAGTCCCTCTGCTCTGCTGATGGCCAAGCTCCCAGCAATGACAGAATTCTCTGCCTGGTGCAAAGAACCCAGGAAGCACAAACTTCCCTCTGGAACCAACCTTCCTCCTGCAGCTCTGACAGCCAGAACAAAGGCAAGGATCTGTGCCAAGCAGGAGACAGTAAGCATGGTGGGATAAGAGCTAAACCCCAGTTCCCTGTGCAGGTGTGGGCAGCCTTCAGACAGCTGTTCATTCCATTGATGAATTCCTGCAGCGCTTTCCTGGGAGCTCACAGGGCTAGGGAATGTGTGGGGGATTTTTGGTGGTGGTGTGCAGGTAAGCATGAGTAGGAACCAAGTCTGAATACCAGTAAGTAAGAGAAAGCTAATGAAGTAAAACACAAATATTGCTTTTAAAATCATTTTCACCTGTTCCTGCACAAGACAAGTTGGCATGCCTCCAACTCCTGCAGTCTCACTACATCTTAAAAAACCAAGCAGAAAAAAATTTTTTAAGTGCTAACACTTTCACAAAAATTGTAAGGTTGTAAAGGTAACCTGTTTCTTAACCTTGTACCAATCTGCATTACCTACCAAAACGAGAGCTGTGCTCTTTTCACTCAGACTGTATGCACAGTGTGAATTAATTTCTTTTTTTGGCCAGGTTACTATATCATTTAGAATAAGGTACTGCACAATTTTCCCGGGTGTTTGTTACAGCAATAAATGAAGAAGCATAGCTATGGTATATATATATATACCATATATACAGCAATAAACAGGAATATGGAACAGAAATTATTATTATTGAAGTTATTATTATTGCAAAAAGGAACAAGAGCAACGGTAGGTTGAAAGTGAATACCTCTAAACTTGGTTTAAAGTACTAATGGTCTTTTAAACATATTTTTGTGAATTGAGATTGTTAGTGACTCTTTTTCCTGATCTGGACAAGGTCTGTCAATGAAATATTTTTTAGAAAGATCAGGACAACTTATAGCCATTTCTACCATGAACATCATCTTGCAAATGAAAATTTCAAATTATTTCTCTCACCCACTTCCTAAAAGGAAAGCACTTTTGCTACGCAGACAGTTACCAACATGTGCAGTTCATAACTTGCTAGAGCACTTCAAAGGAACCTTAGTGACTGATTCTGGTTATTTTCTTCTTTACAAGGAGGAACAAAAAATCCTGATAGCTTCAAATCAAAGATGTTCGCTTTTCTCAAAATGTTCACCACTGACATTCTAGTCTCCAAACTTGCATTAAAGCAAAACCCTTCCTCTAAAAATTCCACTTCTACTGTTCAAACTGTCCTTTACTTATACTGAAATAAAAGATGTTGTGCTACAAAATATAGTTTCAGTTACCATTTTGCTTTATTTTTATGCACTAGATGGTTTACAGGAATTCAGTCTACTAAAAGTCAGCTCAGTTAAAATGATAACTTTACCAGCACTTGAATCTGCCTCTTATTTTAAGCTTTATAGCTCCCCTTTTTTCAATCAAATGCCTTCCAGCCATTCTAAACCTTTTTGGGTCAAAGTTTCCTGTACTCTAAAAAGCTACAGATGAAGCTGGTGCTTTATAGCATTATGTTATCAACTCATCAATTTTTTATAATTACTTCCAGTAGTCTGCTCCCATCACTCCACGTCGAACTATTTGCCTGGGGCCACCACTCAGAACACTGTTATTTTAAAGCATATGTGGGCAAGACTTTGCTCTTTCTTAGCCAAATTTTTTTTCACTTGCATTTCAATTTTTTTGCTTAGTCATCCATAAACAGGACACTATTAATAGTACTTCTGAATAACAAGTAAAAATGTACAGTATTGCAATATTGCTAACGTTTCAGCTTCACATTTACAAACATGGCTCAGTGCAATAGGTGCAAGTCAGAAACAAGTAGATTCCCAAAAACAATCCATACTTTTTACTGCAAACTACCCCATACAGGTCTTGTTAAAAGGATCAAGCTTCAGTGGGAAGGCAGAAATCATGAAAAACAGAGCAGTGAAGGCATACGTACTTCAAGCAGTGAAAGTGAAGGAGACTCATGCTTAGCATCAGGAAATAGCAAATAAAAATCAGCATTGATCCAGAAGTCATTACTCACCAGCTCAGCCCTTGCTCACAGAGAAACAGGACAGCAGGTGTTCTTTGTTGACTCCTAAACAGCTAAGTTGTAATTTTTATTCCTAATGCACAGGTTACTAGAGACCTGAACAAAAATATTGCTACTCTGCACAGCCCATTACAGAAGCAAACTTTGACTTCTGCTCTCCAGCCTGAGAGTTAGTCATCCCTGCTTTTGAAAATGTGTGTGAACTGGCATCCACCTTCCTACACACACTGTACTGGGATGTATAACGCCATACGCTAAAATCCAAGCATTTTTGCACTTCTACACCCGATTCCTGGCACAGGAATTGCAGATATCACCTACATTTTATTCAACAGTTAAATTAGCCAATATAAACCATATTTGATAACCTACGGCTCCTGAACTTCCTAAAAGAGACTGTTGCTCTTGCTCATGTCAAGGCATCCCCAGCCACAGCAATCAGTGAGCCAGCACAAAGGACACACGGCTGTGCAGCCACCCCTCGTGGTGCCAGCAGCACTAAGGGAATGCTGCCACCATCTCATGGCCCTGTGCCACTGGGAGATTTCCCAATATCACTGAAGTTGTGATGGCCCCAAGAACTGAAATTATTTGCTTTCATTCATTAATTCTGATGCTGGCTGAGAATACCTTGGTGCATTTTTGTGCAAAATTACAGTAATCCCATGCTTGAGTTCCATCAATCCGGAAACCATATACATCTTCATTTACGTAAAATCACACTTTAATAACAACTATTAAAGGCACAAATGTGAGATTGGTTAAGGATGGCATTTTGCAGAGTCACCTTCCTTAAGATGCTTTGTTGTCATTATATTACAAAAGTTCCGTATTGCTAAAGTTTTGTACCTCCTTGATGTTTCTCGTAGGCAGCTCCTCTAAGCACTGACTCTTCCTTCTTCTCACAGCAGCCAACTGACTACAGTTCCCCTCAACCAACCAATCCACTCTTTTATAACACTCTTCTTATTATTGGCTACAGCTCTGGCCTGGTAAAGTCAGGCCTGTTGCCAATCTCTAATAATTGGCTCAGCTGCAACTCCTTAAGGGCTAAGATTACTTTCTATACTACCTTTATTTTCTTATATTCTATCTCCCTACAATGTATTTTCTGGTTAAATTATTTCATTTATATCAAGCCCTCCGAGCTTACTGTGACCCCACTTCCAGCCAGTCAGCAAAAGCAATAAACAAAGAAGTTTTGCACAGCACATCTCCCTTTTCACTTAACTAACAGAGCCCTCATCCATAGATTGTTAGCCCTTACCTGGGCTACTTCTCCCATGAAAGTTAATGAAAACCTTGAGAGGTGTGAACTGCAGTTGCTAAGGCACCATGCCTGTCTGGACATCCTGGAGTCACTCCTGCACTGGGACTGAGGCCCCTTCTCACCTGTGCCCTCCACACTCACAGCCAGACCAGGTCTCTTCACCGGCTCCATCCCGGGATCCCCACAGGAGAGCCTCAGACATCACGACCCTTAAAATACTTTATTCATGGTGCAATAAGAAAAAGAGCAGCTCCAGTCTGGTGCCTGCAATGAGGAGCCCCAAACAAAGGAACCCCTGGGTTTTTATACCCCCACAGTGCGAGTGCTTGACAGTCTGGAGTCCTCATCTCCTGCTGTGTCTGCGCTGGTCACCTGCATTACCTGACACAAGGACGTCACCACTGCGTGTCACATTCTCCAAGCAGCTCTAAAAAAGTAGCTTGCTAAACAGATCTGGGATTTCTGTGCCTGTGTCTCATTTTCCCTTGTGGTGAGTTGTTTCTTACACACATTGCTAGTGACTCTCATAATGCTGCTGCTTAGGCCCCAGACCAGCTATGGAGGATGAGCACTGTCCGCCTCCACTGGGGTTTTTATTGTGTAGAGAAGGCTCCAAAAAAAGAAAAAATGGGCCCCATTATACTTACCAAGGAAGAAAGGAAAATATATCTTTTCCAAAAGATATGGTTCAATAAAAATCAGACAAAGAACTTCTGTGCAAAAAGGAAATAGCAAAGACAACACCACCATGACACGTGGACTGTGTGTCAGAGCACACATTCAAGAATGTGTTCACCTACCTTATGCTGTGTCTCCACTAATAACTACGTGCATGAATAAGACACATACAAAATGTGCCAAAACAGTGGTAAAAGAGGCAGCACCTCAAATTAATCTTCTAAAATTTTACCCTCTGAAATGCAGTCATTTGGTGAAATTCACTTATTAATTCTAATGTTTAAATATGGAGTTAGAGTAAGGATGCTCTTGTGTAATACTGTAAATTAGGAACCTTTATAAATAGCTTCTCTTTCAGTACTCTGTGGCTTCCAGTGAGGTGCCAAGGATCAGCAAATAAGTAAATTAGCTGCAGATCATAAAAAAAGAAATAATTAGCTTTGTAATAGAAAAAAATGTCTGTAGTTAGTGTAGGATGCTAAAGCCAATTTTAGCTTCATTAATCAAAGTAGTTATTCAGCACCCATTAATTCAGTACCCAGAATTTACAAGGGCCAACTAATCAATAAAAACAAATGAATATTGATACGGCAGGACTTGTGCAATGTTGTATTCGTAGTGCCCCTGAGGCAAGCTAGATCCTACATGGACAGATCCATACACTGGTGCAAAGGCTAAGGCCCTGCATGCAGAAAGCCTCGGTGGTGGGGGATCAGGGAAGGAAGGTGAATATTGATCCCCGTGCTCCTGATGGGGTTGCACAGCTCTGCTGGGACTGAGCCCAGACGTGGATTACCTTTCCAGCAGAGCCCGGGGCTGTTCCACAGCGCTCGGCCAACGTCCGTGTGTCAGGGAAGGGCTTCCTCCTGCCAAGGGTTCCAGCACTCCCCTCTCGTGCACTGAAAGAGAAAGAGAAAACCTCCCCTTGTTATCAGCAACAACACAGCTCTGTAAGCTTGGAGTACTGCCCGACTCACTGCTCTGCTCTCAAAATGATAGGAGAATTAGAATAAAAGCAGATTTTTTTTACTAAATTTAAAAAACAAAAGGAACCCCCAAAATCTAATCAAAACTAATCAATGAAAACCCCAGGCCAAATAATGTCATACAGAAATTTTATGACAGCTATCAAATGAAAAAATCACAGTCAGCACCTTGATCAAATGTTAGATTTCCTCTGATACATATAAAACAATGTAAGGACATAATCAGATATTCCAAAAAACCTGTATTACTGCAAAACTGCATGAAACACTCAGGGTCTCAGAATTTAAAGCAGGAGTGTTTGTACTGAGAGACTTGGGCTGGTTTTATTTAAGGATATATGAGAAATAATTAATGGTTTTTGTCCCAAAATACGCGACCAGATAATGGAATGTCAAAATAAGCATTATTTGATGAAAACCACATAATTTAAAAAACCTGCTTCACTTTGTTATTACTTTTCCCCCCACATATTTAGTTGGATTAAATTTGGCTTGAAACGGCCAAATCTGATCATTTACATGTAATACATGTATTGTACTGTTGTTCATGAAAAGAGAAGGAAAACAATACAGAAAAAAAAAAATCTGTTTTCTATAAGATGGATACCCTTCATGACTTGTTTTTCAAAATGTTTGTTTCAATGAATTTACCCTCAAGAAAACATTCTCTCTAGAGTTTAAATCAGATTATTTAAACAAAATTATTTTCAAGATTGCCTAGTAAAAAACATTTCAGCCCTGCCTACTCTACTGTTTGTCTTCACCTGGGCTTTTATTTTCTGTTCTCCTTGTTTTGGCTCAGAACCTGGATTTCCAGGCTGATTTGTCAGCAGTGAGGGTGACTCAGTGAGGTGACATTGTTCAGGTTCCTGGGCTGCCTTCCAGTCCAGACTATGAAGAGATTTTAAACTGTCTCACTCCCCTTAATTGCTGATTTAAAGGGATACACAAAGTGGAACTTCTGATAAAAAATACATTCCTGCAAAGTCTTTTATTTCTCAGATTTTATAGTACCTAAAACAGAACTACCTAAGCACAGTCATTTGGCCTTGGTCAAAATGATTGAGCTTATACAAAAGCATTGATATCAGTGAAACAAACAGAAATAAGCAAATAAAAGATTTCCTGATGCTTCAAGCTATTTTTCCTTGGGATCCTATACCCTCTCTCTCTTGCTGTTAAAATTGGCCCTTCCCTCAAATCACAATTTTTTTTCATTTTCAAAGCAATTGACCTGCCTGAAGATTTCACTGCACACCCGATGTACACACCCAACAGCTTTGATTTTCTGCACCACTGTGCTGGTTTTTAACTGGGATACAGTTTGCATGACCTCTTGTTCATTCAGGATTTTACAGTCTAAGTTAGTTTTGGCACAAGCTATTCTTCAATGGCTATTGTCAGGTCATTAACTGTGATAAGGATAAAGATATTTATGTACATATGAACTTCTCAGGCAGCCTGGTCAGCAAATCTTACTTATTAGTACTAGCTATGTATGGATTTGCCAGCACCACAGAGTTTAATCAGGATTTTTAGGTAGCTGTGATTGGAGACCAGTTCCCATGACTGGGTTCATTGGGGTTTTTTAAACAACAAGAATTGACACCTCTGACCTCAACCTCCTTAATTTGATGAGCATTGTAATCTGTCTTTAAAAAGACCACTTTTGTTTAAATAAAGACTTTCAATTTGTGCCTGGAAATAATGCAACCAAAGGAAAAGGAACACAATCTTGACTTGAAATTCCAGTGTTTCGAGATGATATAAGAGCTGATTCTGTTGCTAAACGCTGGTATTGAAATTAAGACTGATGAGTAAGTATTAGAAGAAAATAACTTTGAGTTACATGCAATAGCATTTAATTGCATCATTTAAATTCTTCAGCATTTCAATTTTATATTCATTCAGGGTTTTCCATAATTAATTTGCAGATTTCCAGAATGCATTAGGATGAAACTTTTAAATGGCTGGATGGTTATTAATGGATGACATAAATATATTATTCATTGTTTTTGGTTGTCATGGTAAATGGCACCGAGTACTTCTGACTGAATATTAAATTAAACATCATCCCGTGAATTCAAAAGCAAAATGCATCCCAAGTAATAATTGGTTGAAATACAGAATACTCAAGGTGTCATCTTTTATGCAAAGCCCTTTCTTTAGGATTTTTCCTCCTGAGAAGCTGAGAGGCCTCAGGAGCAAAATGTAAACAATGATTCTCTGCTGCTGTGGAATGCAACAGGTAAATCTGTGGGTGGTCTCATGTGGTTGTTTCTAATTAATGGCCAATCACAGTCAGCTGGCTCAGACTCTCTGTCCAAGACAGAAGCCTTTGTTATCATTCCTTTCTATTCTTAGCCAGCCTTCTGATGAAACCTTGTCTTCTATTCTTTAAGTACAGTTTTAATGTAATATATATCATAAAACAATAAATCAAGCCTTCTGAAACATGGAGTCAGATCCTCGTCTTTTCCCTCATCCAAGAACCCCTGTGAACACGGTCACAATTTCATAATAAATACTCTGTAACAAAATGTTAAAAATGGCTAATATCACACTTTCCTTTTCTCTAGAAAATGGCAGGATCACCCAGGCAAAACTGAATTTCAAGCAGCCAACCTTTTCAAAGATGTCAACACCAGCAGATCTACTCCAGTCCAGAAATACATTCTCAAAGCTCTGATTACCTAAGCAATACTAAAACCTGCAGCCCAACTGAATGCTGCATTGGAGAATAATGGCATTTATACCAAAAAGCACCAGAGAACATGTGTGAGAAGATTGCCTCAGAGAAGCTCCACTGACTCAGGAACAAGCCATTTTTAAACCTCTTACATCACACAGTCTCTAATGAACAATCACCCTCTCACCGCCAGTTTTATGCCCTCACTTTTCTCCTTTAGAGGATGGCCAAATATTTCCCCAAGCTGCCACTTCTGGCCCATCAATCGATCCAGCAGTTTGGCATTGACACAACCAAGTTCAGCAGTGCTTGGAAGTTTCCTGTGTGATGATGGCCTGGGTGCTGTGGCTGCAGGGAAAGCCTTTCCCTCACGTGTGGCTGCACTGCTCGAGCAGCCTTCAGGGACACCCACAGCTAAAGCCAGAGAGCTGTTCCTTACATTCCTCATTTCTCTTCTTCTCCTCCTTTTGGCACCACCCCCTGCACTTCCCATGTCCACACTCCTGACCTACTCCACCTACAAGTGACTGTTGTGGTTTCTGTGCACAGGAAATGGATTCAGCAGACCTAGAGTGCAATGCCACTGCCAATCTGCACAGGTAACACTGGAGGGATGAAATGGTTACACGTTAAGCTTTCACACAAAATTGTCTCACCAAGACTCCCCAAAAAGGCTTTCCTGAACTAGGGGATTCCAACATGGAATTCATGGACAGGGTTTCAAAAGGACATTACATATCTGTTAGTACACAGTAAGGTTTTTGACAGAACCAATAAACCGAGGTAGACCTACTTTGCAACACATGAATTTTAACCCAAGTTTTTGTTTTTTGTGAATGAAAAGCAGAGTATTAAACCCAGTTATCAGTATAAAATTGATCTAAAGGTTTTTCAGAACCTGAGAGAGTATTACAAATCTCATAAGATCTTTCCTCTACAGTTAGATGAAACTCATACTCTAGACCAGACAATTTCTTCTCTGGAAACTTTTCAAATCTAGCAAGAACCTTTGAAAACACACTGGAATTATGTAGAATGTTAGGTCAGCAACATGCAAGCAAAGAAAAACAAACAAACAAACAACCCAAACAACCCAAACCTTTTTTCCACACACACTCATAGACCACAGTAAACTTCTTTAAGAGTGAGGAATTACCACAGACTTTTAAAAATAAGCTTTTTGCTTTAAACTAGCAGCCTTCCCCTCTGTTCTGTGCTCATTAGGAATGCAAAGAAAACACATCTCACAGTTCCATCAGCACAGAGCTAAACTGAACTGGTTAAACGGCTGGGCAGAAGCTTCCCATGTTCCTACACTGGTATTTCCAGCTGTGTTTCCCATGTTTGGGACACATACAAGGAAAACGATGCCTTGAACGACAGGGAAGCTTTAGAGTTCCTAAAAGCTTCCTTGTATCTGCTGTTAGACACAACGATCTATCAGTGTAGCACTGCAGCTCATTCTCCTGAACCTGGACCAGGAGCTCAGGGCAAAAGTGAAGAGACAGCACAAAAAAGAAAAGCACACATTTATTTGGAATTAGAGCAACGCCTTGGGGTAAAACAACCTACTCCATCTATCATTAATACCTCAGCTGCTAGAAACAAGTGCCAGTTTTATATACCAAGATAGTACTTTCATTAATATCTGGGAAATCTAAGAGGTGCTGGGGAATGCTTAGGTCAGGAAATGACATCTGGCTGGGAATCATCATGAATAAAACTACCCCTTTAAAAAGTAAAGTTAGCTGGGTCTGAATGGAGAAAAATCACAAATGCAGAATATAATGGGTAAAACACTAACAGAGATGTTTGAGAAGCAATCAAAAGCAAGAGCACATTTTTAAATATGTGAAAAGCAGCCAGACTGAAGTAAAAAGGATTTGCTTGCAACACTATCAGAGAAAAATGGGACATGCAAAACAACTCCTTGTCTTTTACTAAAGATGAGAGCCTGTGAGACTGCAACAAAGCAACTCTGCCATGAAACTGCCACAGACTGCTGCAGGTTCAGACTGAAAATGGGGACAATTAGGGTTTAAGTAAGATGATTCGTAAACCATGTAGAAGAAATTTCCTAGAATCCTCCAGACTTCTAACTATAGAGCAGTCATTAAACGTGCAGGAGATGGATAATAGACAGCACGTGTCAAAATGTATTGGTTAAATTACTTAGGAAAGCAAACATTGCATAAGATAGCATTTGGTGTTGGAGATGCTATGTTAGATTTAAAGCAGATTGTCAGTTTCTGCTTTTCCCCATTTCTTCAAGTTTTTAAAATAAAATTCATGCTTTATAAATATAACTTGCTTTACGAAACACCCCACAGAATAAACACCTGCACACATTCTATAAATCAACCCATTTCTTTCCTAAGTTCCACACCAATGCTGCCATGGTATTTCTCTGTTCCATTTCAACAGTTTTCTACAACAAAGAAACCCATTCACACTTGTTCTAGCGGACTTTGCACAAGCAATGCAAATCATTGTTATCACTCTCTTTATATTTTCTCAGAGCTTACTTAGACTGAGAATCTAGTGATGCCAACTTGGTTTTAAACCACTTTTTCGTGCTGATTGGCCTTCTACCATTTGAGGAACAGTTCTTATATTTGAGAAATATTGGAAAAGATTCTCCTGAAATATTCTAAGAACACCTGAAAGGCCGTTCTGTTCGTTGTGTTTAACAAGGCTTTCTGAGGGTGTTTTATTTTGGTTTGGGGTCTGAGGGAGGCACCCCACGGAAGGGTTGGTTCACCCTCACCTCCGTCAGGACGGACCCGGCTCCCCCCGCAGGGCTCTGAGGAGGCTTTGGGGGCCAAACTCAAAAACAAACCAAAACAAAAATCCAAACACACAGAAAAAAAAAAAACGTACAAAAAGATACCAAAAAAAATTAACTTGCCAAGCGCAGACACCCGGAAGTCTCCGCCGGTCCGTGTCCATCTGTTCGCCGACCCGGAGGCGAGGCTGAGGGCGGAAACGCTGCCCCCTCACGGCTTCCCGCCCGTTTTCAGGCCTCTGAGGGCGGGAAGAGCCCTCCCCTCACGGGTGCCCGCCCTCAGAAATCCTCAGCAGGGTGGGGACCTGTGCGGCGCAGCTGTTCCTCGGTCTTTTGAGGATTTCTGCGGGGGTGGGCGGCAGCTGTGAGCGGGCGGCGTTCCGTCCCTTTTAGAGGCTTTTTAGCTCCTTTGCTCAGTGCTGCTCGACTGTGAGGGTGTGGCTGGGGCCCCGTTCCTCACGCCTGCCGGAAGGTGCTGGCGGGCTCCGGCAGCTTGGTGGGTCTTTGTTCGCTGGGAACGCGTGTGGCTGGCAAGTGCTTCTTCTGTCCTGTTTCTCAGGAAAGTTATGTTTCGTGTTTTAAGAGGAGAACGTCTCTGAGGGGGTGTTTACGGCCCGCCCGTGCTGCTTCCCCTTGCGGCTCCTTTGCTTTTGGCTGTGGCGCGGGGTGAGGTGTGAGGTAATACTTTCCTTTCTGCTTGTGGTTTTATATATATGTATATTATTTTTCGAGTACTTGTATATATATCTGTATATGCTGTACATGTGTACATACATTTATGCTTGTCAGTCTCCGAGGCTGGCAAAAATACTCTGCTGAGCACTTTCAGGGAGGTGAGGGTTAACCCTGCTTGTGGACCTGATGTGTGAGGGATAATTGTTTCCCTTATCTCATATACTTAATAAACTAACCGGCAGGGTGTTAATAAAAAAAAAAGAGCTACTAGTAAAGCTTTTTTCTTTCATAGAAGAAAGTGAGTCCACGACTTTGGTTGTATCAGACCCCCTCATTGCCTTAAGGGGGTGGGTTTAAAGTAGCTATTAAAATTATTGCTGGGAAATGAAATTTGATTATAAAACTAGCAGCCCTGTGGCTTTACCGAAGTCTTTTGGTAAAATAGTGCTGTTTCAGGTTGTTATTTGAGCTCTGGCTGCTGCTTTATTGAAGACATGTACTTAGACTATTACAGCTATGAAATGCAGAACTGCCTTACCTTTTATTATTTAATATTTGAATGGCAAATACAGGCCATTAGAAGGAAGAAGATTTGCTTGCCCTGCTGGTAGATGTGTATTATTTCTGTAGCATGCATGGTTCTTAGACGGCTGTATGATGTTGTTTTTATGACTTTTGGGTTATGTTTTCATTGCTGTTCCATCTGGTGGTTAGCATTCAGCAGAGACAGGTGTGCGTGTGTCTGTGTTTTGTTTGGGGTTTTTTTGTTAGTTTGTTTTGAAAGGGGGTCCAAACATGTTAATTGCTGGTACATTCTCCCTGGAACTAACTTACCAAGGCATTATTTGCCTGGGAATAATTGTTGTAGTTGCTGCTGGCAGCCTTCCAGGGGTAGTCCTTGATCCTCCCAGGGTTCAAGTAGTAGCATCAGCAAAGAGGTGTGAGAAAGGCCATTTCTAGTATGGTTTACTTTCTACAAAAGCAAGCTGTAAGTGGTGGATACAAGCTTTTTATTTGCTGACATTTATTAATCTGAATAAAATGAAGTCATGTTAGAAGGAGAGATTAGGAGAGTTGGTTGAAAGGAGAAAGTGTAGGTTGAGAACAAGCATCAAATGGTGTGCAAGTAACTTCCTTGCACGCAGGAAATCTTGTATGTGATAGTGTTAATGACTTCAGGAAGGAAAGTTTCAGATGTGAACACCACATGTGCGTGTGTAAATGGCTCTTATGTCATCAACCAGAAAGTATTCAGTGTTAATACTCTTATTACATTGTTTTTATAGAGTTGTGTTCCCTTAGGGAAGCTGCCAATATTTGACATGACTTGTATTTTGTTCTGATTAGATCAAGCTTTTAGTATGAAGCTCAGCGAATATTGCCAGGATATTTGGCTCCTATGCTAGATTAGTATCCCTCAGTTTTTCCGTATGCTTTTGTCTGTTGTAGCATTTTTAACAAATGGGCTTAATTAGTGCTAATAAAAGTGAGACAAACAAGCATGGTCCATTCTTTGCTAGAGTTATTTGTTTTGTTTAAGTGGAGATGTGAATCTGTATGGAAGGTAATGGTGCCTATTCTCTCATTTCAGAGTGCCTGCTTTCAAACAGCTCATTTGGCTTTTCAGGAGAAGCCTGCTTTGTGCCTATTCTAGGCACCTTTTACAGCCTCTGCTGGCCTGCAGTTTTCAAGAAAAGCACAAAAAGTAGTGTGTTTGTCTCATGAGGTTCAGAACAGCTGAGGTTTGACCCCCGTGCTTGACTGAAAGTGTGTCCTGTGTTTCCTTGCCTTACTCATGCTGTGGGTTTTTTTTGTGTGTTTAACAGCAGTAAATCCTCAGTGTTCCTGTAAAATGTCTCAGGTAGGTGCCAACTTCACCACTTGCGGGTAAGGGCCTGGAAGGAGAGCTTTGTTTTTGTTTCTTTGTTGCTCAGCTCCAAAGTTAATACAGAGTAACAGATAAAAATGTTGCTGTGTTTAGCCACTGTTCCTGGTGTTACAGTGTTACTTCTCTGTCAAGGGGCATTTCCATGTCTACTGTACATAGGTGTGATCACAGAGATCTGGGTATGCAATCAAGGTCCTTTGAATTTTATGTTCCTACAGTTTTTCAAACGCTTAACTAGCTCCCACAGCCATGTTTTACTTATCTATAAGCTGCTTGGAACTTGCTGGAAATGGTGGGCTCTGAGACTGGAGGTGGGCAGGAGGCACAGCTGGCCCCCCAGGTCAGAGGCTTGTTCTCAGCTCATTCAGCAGTTACTGCATTGGTTATTCTCTTTGTGAAGGTGCCAGATTTGGGAGCCCAAACCCCAGTACCAAGCTGGGTGTTTAACTCCAGGCTGTGAGTGCAAAACCCTTGTCTGGAACGCCAGATTTCCTTGTCTTGGCTGTGTGATGGAGTGCAGTCAACCTGTGGTGCTTGGTAAGATTTGTGTCATGCTTGATTGTGCCTCTCAGAAAGGGAGTGTGCATTTATAAGACTTGTTGGTCTTTCTAAATCTGTAGCTCTAGTGAATACTGGCTGTTTACCCATTTATGGTGTTGACCCATTTGTGCCTCACTGTAAATCAATTTAGAGTTATTCAGGTACATTAAAGCAAACCCAGACCTCTCTGGTTTGTCTGCTGCAGAAATGGGGACTGGCAGGTCAGTAATGGAAATCAGCTCGTTTTCTTCACGTAAAAGGTTTTAGGAGAAATCCGTTACATCATCCTGATTTGTGGTGAGTGATTTTTAAGCCTGGAGTAGACCATGAGGAGTATAAAATCCTTCATGTTTATGTTTCTGTTCTGTCCTGCCATTCATTAAAGCTGCATATTCATTACAGCTCCATCCTGAGAAGGATGCAAGTGTGTTGCCAGTTTAGCACCGTTTCTCAGCTGAAGTTTTAGGTAGAGGGATGATCATGTCTGTGCACACAATGTGAGCTTGATGTTGTGTTGCAGACCTTGTTTTGGCAACATCAAATAGGGCTGAATTTCTACCTGTTGGAATTCTCCTAAGTTCAAGGAGAGAAGACAGGAAAAGTTAAGTATTAAAGCAGTGTTTATTGCATTTGTATAAACCAGTAGATAGTCCCTTTCAGGTTGATACTGGAAAAAAATGCTTTAGTGGCTATGTTCTCTATTGAGGAAATAGAAAAAAAAAGTCTGATTGCTGAGAAAATAAGTTATAGAACAGAATCTAAATCAGTTGCTTGTATTTTTCTTCTGGCTGATGGATGTGTGGCAGGACCTATATTCTGTTTTGCCCATGACTAAAACACAGAATGAAATATTTTCTTGTCTTTCATGGCAATTATTTATTATTCCAATCTTATTTTATTACCTAATCTGAGCTGTCCTGGCTTTGCCACCTTTTCCCTGGAGCAGGCATCTTTGCACAGCTCAGCTGAGCTGTTTTGGCTGAGCCTGGCAGGAAGGAAAAGGAAGCAGAGACTCTGAACCTTTTTCTCATCCCACTAAGATGGGGAGTGTCCTTGCTGTTCCAGCAGGTCACTGTGTTGGACAGAAAGGATGGGTACAGATCTTAAAACAACATTGACACACTTGGATCAAATTGCACACGGGCTCTCCTCAGAGACAGCAAGGATCCAAGGTCTAAATTCACGTAGGCATGGCAGTCTTGTATTTTTTAGGTTTACCTAGGAATAGCAAAGAGTTGTGTAAAATAAAAACACTAAAAATAAAAAATGGGTTCATCTATTCTTGCCCACATTGTGGTGCTGGCTGGTAGCGCTGTAGTTATCTCATGCATAAAAATCTTGCTTTCAATTAATTGCACACTCTTTCAGCCCTGGTGTAATACACCAGACTATCACAAATTATGGGACTAGATTAAATGTGAAATGCAAACTTTTAAAGGAATTGGTTAGCTCAATACAGGGGCATTATTTAATTAATCTGAAAGCATAATAAACCTTAAGCTTCTACAGTGCAAATGCCTCTGCATAATTGCTTACTGCTGTTGGGTATTTTCCTTCAACAAAGCCAAAAATGCTAGAATGTCTAAATAATAAAGCTTTTTCATGGTTAAAAGCAAGGTTGGCATAAGGCCCTGAAACTTGTTTCTTTTAGGAATAATAGGCAAATTTTAAATGTACTTCAAGGACAATATTATTCATACATCCTTTGCCTGATTCCTTCCGTCTTTTTCTCATTTAAAAAAAGACAGATTTTATTTTCAGTTTTGTTCTGTTTTGTTTTTTTTTCTCTTAGAACTCCTGGTTTTTTATTCAATCTAGGTATCTTTACATTAGGCTTATAGATGTGCTAGGGTTTAATAACACAAATGTGTATGATTTCTCTTTAACTTGATTGCCATTAATAATGTCAATATTTAGGAACCAGTTATAAGTGTAATAGGTAGCGGGGTTTTTCTTGTGGACGTTCTTATTAGGAAGGAATAATGCATTGGATAATGGGGGTAAAACCAACAGCTTTATCATGGATGCTGTAATTTCTACTTGACGTGGGTTTGCCCGTTGTGCTTTGATGCTACTTAATAGAGATCATTATTGTGGTGCTCAGTGTATTGCATCCCTTGAATGACAAGAGCCATGGTGTATCATTTAGTACTTAGGAGCAGTTTTTGTGTTGTGAAAGTGCCATGGGGGAAAGCAAAACCACTGTAGGACCAAGGAACCCAGAGGCTGACATTAGAACAGGGTACATGGCTGTTGCCATTCTCAGCAAGCAGAGAAATTTCTGTTGAAGTGACTGAAGTTTCCAATTAGGGAGAACTAAGTGCTCTGTTTTATACCTAAGTGCCCCACAACTGTGACTGTAACACTGGAAAGAGAAAAGCAGCCAGCAGTAACTGAGATGTGGCTCATGAATCCACTGGGTTAAGAATAGCTGAGTCAATTTATTCTTTTTCTTGGAACAATCTGAACTAAACAGGGAGTTGTTTATTAACAATCCTTCACAGCACATGGCAGAAAAGAGCCATTATTAATCTGTGTAATGAAACAAGTCAGATTCTGTTGAACAAGTTTGTATTTCTGCTGAAATTGAACATCCATCTACAACTGTTGCTAGTTATTCCACACATCAGAGAATGGTAAAATGCCAGTAAAAATTGAGTGATCTGCAATGAACAAGACTCATTACAATATGGTACCTTCTTCATTTCCCTGGCTTTGCAGGGCTGTTTGTGCCGTTATTTCCCTGGATCTATTTGCTGTGTTCTGTTCTTCCCAGTCACAGATGTCTGAAGCTGTTGTTTGCTGAGGAATTGACCAACCTTACTGTGCCCAGGTTGTAGTGAGGAGACAGAGTTACTGAGGTGGCTGTAAGGTTGCTGAAGTGCCTCAGAAGATTTATTTTGTATCCTATAGAAGAATGTGGATTTTGCTCTGGGAGAGGCCTCCTCTTTTAAAAGGAGGAATATGCTAATTTACAGTCAAGAGGGGGCTCCAGACTGGGGATGGAGGCTTTGAGGCTCTCATGAAAATCTCCTATCTGAGAGTAAAGTTTATCTGATTTGGAATCTGTCTTAATTGCAGCTCAGTGGCCCCATTCTTGGCTAATACAGTCCTTTCCTGACATAAATATGATAGTGCTTTTCAGGTGCTCTCTGTGTTGCTGTGCCACTGAAAGAAGCTGACGGTCCCTAGAGAGCACAGGTGGGGTAAAGGAGCTCCTCTGTGATCTGCCAGTCCCTTTGGATCTGATGGGAAGGATGTGACCTCCTGCTCTGGTGATCTTTGGCTTTCAGGATCTGCTGCAGCAACTTGGAGTAGTTGAATGCTGCCCACCCCAGCCTGAATCACAGATGTGTGCCTACATATTGGCAATACTAATTGTGAGTGATTTCTTGCTATGGTAAAAAAATTAGACTGGATATGGCACTCTTTGAATGCAGTCTGTGCAAGAACAATTTAAAATAAATTGTTCTTTCTACCACAGAAGAAAATTGTAACAAAAAATGGACATGTGTCCCCATATTTTCGTGAGTTACTGGCTCCTGTGAATAATTTTAAATCCATACTAACAACTGAATGTTGGAAGACCTGATGAAATTCTCCTAGGATCCTGGTGGGGTTCACAAGAAACAAGTTTATAGTTAAAAAGATAAAATGTGTAGTAAAATTAGCCTTTCCTGCAGCAGTCTCCCCTACAATTGGGTGTCATTAATAATGCAGTGTTGCAAAAGCTAGCATAAGAAATCCAGAGCATTAATATTTTATTGTGACTAATACACTTTGATTTCAGTTCTCGTTTTCTGACTGGAGCAAGGGAAAAGTGGTTTCTAACAGTGTTTTTTCCATGTGAGTAGGCAAATATTAATCACTTGCACAGGAAACCCCCAGGGGAACTTGCACGTGGGCCAAGCTTATTTTCAGGCTTCTTTCTCATTCAGGTTTGCTCTGATTAACATCATGTGAGCCTTTGCCTTTAAATTCAGCGTGTAAAATCTTGTTCTGCCAAAGCCCGAGGCACAAATTCCCTGGTTATATTTGGAATGAAATTCTGACCCTATTAATAATCAAAGATTTGACAAATGCCCAAGTGCTGAATGTGATCTGAACACAGGAGCTCATTCCAGGTAAGTAATTCCTAACAGCTCATCACTGGAGTCCTTTTCAGCAGCTGGAGGCCTCTCAGCCTCAGGAAACCTTCACCTGTAGGGCTTTATTCAAGCAGTCACATGGACTTTGGTCATGACTCACAGTGGCTGATGGAATTTGACACAGTAAAGGAATCTGTCCAATAAAAATCCAAGCAGAAGGGAGTGGGTTTATATTTCAGAGTAGAGCTAAGGCAGGAAGATTTGTGTGCTCTGCTGCTGGATGTACATCAGCTGGAACCTGGCTATGGAAAGCATCAGCAGAAACCAGAATCTTTGTGGAACTGTAGAAACAGTCATGGGTGTGATCCCCACAAAACCCTGATTTAAAAACAGACACAAAACTTGCTTGAGGTCAGCAGGTGTGAGTCAGTGGCACAAGTAGTCTGATAGTGTTGGTTTTTTACATGACTAATTTATTCCTCACAGGTACTTCCAGTCTTTCCTTTCTTGTTGTGTTCTTTATGTTCAGATGACTTGGTAATAATGTTAGCTCTGTAATTACCTACTCTGATCACCAATAGAAACCATAGTCTTATGTCCTATAGTAATTTCAGTGAAGCTATGATTTCATAGCTATTTAACTGTAAAAAGAGTTAGTGAGACATTGTTTATGGAATTCTACTGTACTCATGAAGAAGGCTATTTCATGGATAGATAAAAATGTTACTGCTTTGAGTTGCCATTGAAATCAGGATCCCTTTTCACTGCAGTGGTAACTACAACCTAGTGTCATTTGCTCTAAAAGTCCTTTGTTAGCTCCCCTCTTTAATTTTTTTAAGGTGATATTTTGTAGGAATAAGTAACAGTCAGAGTTTTTTGTGCCAGTGTTAAGCTGTTCTAGCAGGTATTTGATTAAGTTCGTGTAGTACTGTGTCCATTTTTTTGCCTTAACAGTATTATCTGGTCAGCCTTTTACTGACTGTATTTCCTTGATTGAAAAATTCTTCATATTTTTACATTACTAAAGATATATTTTTACATTACTAAAGATATATTTTTAATAAAAATATGCCACATTAACTGTCTTAAAATGGTGTTGTAGAGGGCAATTACTCTAAAGACTTATTGACTCAAAAATGTTCTAAATTGCCTAATTCATTATTTCCCCCCTTATTAGTGGCCTTGTCAGCATTTAAGGCAACCATGGCTAATCAGATGTCAACAAAATGCAATTACTACCGAGTGGAAACTAATTTTCATCCTTATGTTTGTAATGAGCCTGATACAAAGCAAATTCAGCTGTAATTGCAGCGTTCCTCAACTGTGCATCATCAATTTATGGCTTGGGCTTTCCATCACTATGATTGCCTTGGAGAAGGGATTTGAGGTACTGAAGGCCTTTCTTTATTCTCTTTGACTCAATTTCATGGGTAAATCAGCTCCCTATAGGACGCCTCTTGGTTTTGTTGGTAATTACTGAATAGTTTTCTGAAGTGCACAATTCAAGTATTAGTTGTTATTCATCTGTTCTTGGTTAACTTTTTGTAGAGTCCTCTATTACTGCTTTAATGGCAATTCTATGTTTTTATTTCCAACTTTATTTTCCAATTCTAAAAGTTTGGGTTTTTTTTGTTAGGAAATCCTAAAGTTTGGCACCTTTTTGTGCTTTTTTTGAAAAGGAAAATATCTTTCTCTTTGTGAAACTCTCTAGCTATTTTATAATTTCAGGGACTGAAGGAAATATTGAAAGCTTAACAGCATGAGATATTTTTGAACATCATCCATTACTGAATAATATATTGAAATTACTGGATGGACACAACGACACTGGAACTTAATACTTGAAATCCTTTGCACTGTGACTCGGTCACAGCCTGTCCAACAGAGCTGGGTGTGCTCCTGTTGGCTTGGTGAGCTCACTGACATTTAGGAGGTTCTCAGTCAGTTCTTGTCCATCTCTGAACAAACCCATTTGCTACCCTAAGTCTGTAGCCATGGAAAAAGAAAAGCCAAGAGCTCACAGATGGCACCCTGCTGATGTATCTGGTGCTTTTGGAGGTAGTGCCAGTGAGTGTTTCTAAGCAGACTGAGGCACTGTCAACTGAACGCTTGAACAAGAACACCCCACCTATACAAAAATAATCAACTATTATCTCAAGGCACATAATAACCAAGTGATAGGCTTGCTTGTAGCAGGATGTCTTAATGATGAAAACTTGCTCTTATGGAGCATTCAGAATAGGTAAAGTTCTCTTGGTGTTTTCCCCCCTCACTGTATCCATGCAAGTCTTTTAACAGAAAGACAATGTTGTGGCTTTCAAGTCATACCTTAGAGCTGGTACAGACTATTGGCCAAGATCTTGAAATTTAGGTAAATGAACTCTGAGATGACAAAAAGAAGTGTGTGGCAATTTGGGTGCTGGCTTGTGAGCACCACTGTTGTGTGTCAGGAATTCAGGTTAACAGATGTGGGAGGATAGGAGCCGGTGGAGGCCTCAACATCCAGCTCTTGGCAAAATATGGCAAGGTAAGAAGATGGTTCTGTTTTGTTTTTTTTATCTTTTGGATTTACAGTCACCTGCTGCTCTTCATGCTCATGTGCATTTTGCTTCTGAGTACCTTAAATACACAGCCCAAGTTTTGCTGAGCCTTTGAGCAACTATAACTACTGCTCTTTGGTTTTTAAATGTTATTAATCTTATCTCCAGAGCATGCTGTTAAGTCTATCGTTTTCTAGCTATTATGACTACTATTTTTAAGGTGAGTGCCCTTGTGAATGTGAGCCAAGGTCTGTTTTCTGCTTGCCCCTGTTTTTAATTGCTGTAGCTGTGCCAGAGTTGACTTCTGATGTGATTGTTTTGCTGAAATGGCTTGTGTTATCCCCTGTTTCTGTTTTGGATGGCCAGATGAGCCTCAATACTTCATTCAGATTTTACAAGCTGAACTGTGTTGTCTCAGCTGAAGAACTGTCACATGAAATAACATTCTGCACCTCACTGGTTGTTACCAGTAAGGGGCTTATGGAATTGGGAGCACGAGGAAGACCTGGAACTATTTAAGAAAATGCCTCTCTCCCCTCACCTGCATACTAAGGGCCAAATATAATTGGGTTCAGAAGTGCTGTATTAGAGAATAGCACTATCAGAGTCAGCTTTGCAGGTCTTTCCTGAGGCTCCATACTGTTTTACCCAAATTTTCTCTCTTTGTGCTGCTTGCATCAAAATCTGTTTTACTAAGTACTATGCTACTTTTTAAAGTGATGAATAGAAATTACAAGAAGACTAATGGCAGTATGGCTACATAAGAAATTATTTTCCGCCCATCTTGGGAAGTCAATATTTAAAAAAAGCGGTGCATGTGTTTTCAGACTTCAAAGCCACCTCACATGCAAAATTACAACTTGCTGGTATCCTGATAGAAACTCATTCAGTCAGGCAGCTGAACAGCATTCAGCTGGACAATTTTCACTGGGAAAGTAACCTGAAATCCTACCAGCATGTCACAAGCATTGTAGCATCATGTGCAGCAAGATGATTTTTTTGTTTTTCGTTATGGTAGATGTTTAAAAAATGTCTTTTCGCACAGATGAGTAAGTCAGGCTTGCCAAGCAGTCCTGAGATGCTGAATATCCAACTTAAGGGATGTAGGAGCACAGCTTGTGCTAATTGGGAGTGGGGCTGGAGCCTCATCCCCAATGGGCTGCAGCTGTGCCAGGCAGGTGAGCAGCATTGAGGGTAAATGAGCCAGGGAGTGCCCAGGGGCACTGAGCAATGACCCGGGGAGCAGAGGGTGCACAGGTGCTGTGCATCAACAGGAGGGCATAAAAGGCTGGCTTGGGGGAGCAAGAGGGGCAGGTCCTTGCAGCCTTCTGAAGAGACACCATGTTATGCTCTATGGGCTGATGCCTGAAGCCTTCTGATGAGGTTGGTGTTACTCTGGGTGGGTGAGTGCTTGGAGCTTTCTGAAATTGTGTGCTGGTTCTCTGTGTGTTGTGGCTGTGTGCTGCAACAGAGGAAAAGTATCCAAAGGAGGACACCACACCTGCTCTTCAAAGAACAAAAAATGCTGGTAGTATAGGTGAAAACAGAGTGCTGTACTCTTTTCCAGTGTTCTGTCTTTGTTTAAACACCTTGGAGATCACAGGAACCAAAGATACAAGAACATAATTCCAAGTGTGTTAAAGGATTTTTTCTTGGGTGCTACCTTTCAGTTAGGAAAAATGCAGGAACTGGAAGTTCACTGAATACCGTGAGTTTCTTTGGGGAATGTATAGGAATATTTTGAGTTCAGCTCGAGAAGCTCACCAGATCTTTCTGTTAAGCAATTTTATTTGTTGTCACATTTTTTAGCATATTAGAAAATTATTGCTGTGTTGGGTTGTAGAATAGAAGTGCTTGAGACTGGCAAAAAATGGGAGAAAGAAAAGAATTACAGTTTTCCAGATGAAAACCCAAATATGCTTGTCCTCCTTCCAGAGACTTGTAATATTGGTGAATTATAATGCATTGTAACTGTAATGTTAATTATCGTCCTGGAGTCGTAGTCCAACAGGATAATCATAATCATCCCATTCCTCTGGAAATAATGAAGTTAGAGGACAATCAATTTCAGATTCAGGATGGCATGTTGAGATAGACCTTTAACCTCTTATGTTTCTCATAAGGCGTAACACCAGTGTGTTACACATTCATGGATTTACAGTCATCTATGTAAGTGGGAGATCGGCCTTTTATATTTTTTCAAAGCATTAACTGTGCAGTTATTAATCAGATAATGGAGAAGCACAGTACTGCTTAAAAACTGTTTACTGTGGAGTTCATACCACTGTTCCAGTGTGGGTTTCTTCTGGTTTAAAACTGCCTCTGATTTTCTTGGGCAATCAGGGGAGTCCCCATCTTGCTGAACAGAAACTGGCACCTGTGCTCTCTCTGTCCCAGGACTACAAGTCTCAGCTGGGGAAGGCAGAGAGGGAGATCAAGCCAGATGTTTATGCTCTCTAGCAAAGTGCTGTAAGAACTTGGGAGAATGTGAATACATCTCTTGTGTATGGAACAGAAAGCAAGTCAGTCACTGTTTGTGTGCAAGTAAACAAGTATCCCTTAGTCCATGCAGCAGAGTGACCTTATGAATTGCTGAGATTCCCAAATTCCCAAGAGGTACAGGCATTCAGTTTTTCCTCCCTGCTCAGTTTTTCATGTTGCAGGACTGAAGCGTGTCATCCGTGGGTGCATGCCACCGATCCCTTGCTTTGGCATTTTCAGTGTGTGGAAGAGGAGGGATTTGTGTACTGACAATGCCATGAACTGAGCTGCTTCAGCTGAGCATGGAGTCATAATATGTCAAAATCTGCGTGCTCACATGAGCATGAACATGAGTAAAGTGACAAGAGCTGCCTTAGAATGAGAGAGACTCAGTAGGGTGCAGTAAATCATCTTTATGCAGATGGCTAAAAGTCATCCTGTAATCCTATTTTGGGACTCATTCACTCAGTGCTACTCTCCCCTGGTGTACACTCACCTGCTTTCTATCCAAGGCTGTATTTTCTCACATGACCTGGTTGGAAGTTGCCATCTAGGCACTAGTGGGCTGCTTTTAGCGAGAGGCATGGGGAAGTAAGGGAAAGTAGATCAGCCGTGTTTGCAGCCAGTCTCAGGGACAAAATGCAGTGCAGTCTGTCTGAATTGCTGCTGGGTGGCTGTGTAAGGCAGCACCAAGACAAGCAAGCTTAAGTGACTGTGATGTCACACAATGTGGTGCCTCTGAGCTTTGATGTGGGTGGCCTTGCCAAGTGTGATAGCAAGTCAGGAGCTGAAACCTTTGGAACTATTTGCCAAGTGTGATCTAGCTCCCAGGTATCTGGGAAATCAGATATCAATATCAGGTATACTGTCTCAATGAGGTTGTTCAGATGCTCAGTTTGCTTGGGATGATGAGTCAGGCAAGCCAGGAATCGAGGAATCGTATTCCTTATGAGGCCTGGGTGTACATCAATGCTCATGTGTAGCTTACATCATATCAGCAACAATACTTCTCTGCTTTGCAGCTTCCAGGGCTTGCATCAACAGAGAACGAGCAACATAACGGGGTGGAGTTTTGCTGCTCATTACAAAAGCCAAGTGCTCCGATTTAAGAGATGCTTGGCTTTTACCAGGTGCTTGGATAGGCAGAAGGCTTCAGCATTTCCTGCTCCAGGAAAGATTTGATTCTTAATATGAGCAATGCTCCTTTAAATCAAGTCCACTTGTGTTTTTCTTCGGTCTTCCTCAAACATGGTTTTTTAACTTGTGTCTGGTCCTTAGCATTTGCTCAGAGGTCAAGGTCTCCTTTTAGTGTGTGCCTGTATAATGCAGAGGAAAGCTGACATCTTGTGAATAGCATTTAGTTGCTGTTACAGAGGAAACCCTGCTAAATACCAGCAAGGTCAGAGTAGTGTCTGTTTGAATGTATGCTGTAAAGCAGTTGTTATAATTAGTACTAATTAGCCTCTCTGTTGACAGAGTTGTAAAGAAGACAAGTAAGGCTTTTTCCTGTGGTAGTGGGGTCCTTTGCTATGATAAAGCCTTGTTGGTACACATGCACTTCTTAATTTTATTCTCGAGGGCTTTTAGCCAGGAATCTTTCACCAATGCACAAAGTACGGAAATATTTCCTACAAGAACTATCAAACAAAGAATGAATAATTTACCATATTAGACAATTATCCTGCCGGGGGCTCTGTGTGATCAGACACCTTGCTTGGCAGGAGGAGTGTCTCCACTTCATAAGAAATCCATTTGGGTGTTCCCTTCACTGCCTGGAAGTCATTCATGGCAGAATAAGAGTAGTTGAATATAACTGTACTCAATAGTAAACGTTAGTTTGGATCATAATCCTATCAAAATAGGAAAGAAGACATTTGCCAACTTTTGTGTCAGATATAAGTCCAATTCACTAATGTAAAATAAGTAGTTGAGCTTTCTTGACACAAAAACTGCAGCTGTTTGCTCTCCAGTATCTTAGATTAACGCTTGAAGAGCTGTCTTTGTTACTTGGTAATATTTGCATCCTTGAGTCCAGAAGGTTTAAGCTAACTGGAGGAGCCAAATGCAGTTTAAACTGCTGGTATTGTTTGACTTGACTCTAAAATTGTGGAACGGGAAACATTTGGGTAAATGGGACCTGGTTTTGTTTAGTGTTTGTGTCTTTGCTTGCCTAAACTGCCCTCCTTTTCAGACAGTAGACTGCTGAATTTTCCAGCATGTGTGCAATTTTAAGTCCTCTTTTTTTCAGTGACAGATGATTGTCTCTAGTGTTTGTTTTCTGCCTGCATCCATTTGCATTTCCACAAAAATTCATTGATGTGTTTTTTCTTTGTACTGCATGGAAGTCTACATCTTTCAATATAGTAAAGTGCAGTACTTGAGGTGACTGGTGAAGGTTACAGAAAATCCTAAGTGGTGTTAGCTTGAAGGTACTTGAAGGCTGTCAACAAATCAGTACAATCAGTGGAGCAATCATGCTCACTCTCAATAAAGTGCCATTTTTTAAGCATTCTACTTGCCTATATTCCTGCCAAACTGTGTAGAAAGGAGTAATTGTCATGCTGAGCTAAATTGTGGCTCTTAATATGGATTTCCTCTTAACATTGCTTCACATTTTGTGGAAGACATGGTAAGATCTTGAAGCCAGTCTGAAAGGGAAAAATCAGGGTTTAAACAAGACTGATTTGTCAGGGACTGGTGGAAATAAGTTCACAAAGACTTTATCAAGTGTGAGAATACCAGATGGATTTCACTGTTTTTGAAATTTCAATCTAGTTCAGACTGACAGTCTCTTGGGTTGGTGTGTTCGGTGTGTTTTGCCTCTTTCCGATCTCATTTTAAATGGCAGAGAAAATTTCTGCTGTTCACGACCACAGTCAGTGGGTTTTGGTTCTTCATGCAGCTGCAATTACAGAGCTTGTGTGCAGTTTTAGGTTTTAGGGGTTGACATCCATGTGTACAATTGCAGTCACACTGGTGATGCAGTTACTAAATATTTAGACAGTAGTCCCTGTGACTTTAAGCCATTGCCATATTGAGACAATAAGTACTCTTTTGGTAGTGTACAATTTTGGAGCAAAATGCATTTTTTCCCCCAAAATTAGCTTTCTTTGTTTTCTAGCTTCTCCTAGTTTAAAATTAGCTCATTTGATTTCTTGAATGAAGCTTTATTATTTTTTCCATACTTGATTAAATGCAAAAAAGAACAGGCCTAGCTGTACTGGGACTATATATATAAAAAAGATTTGATATTTAAGTATCAAAGTTTCCAGTAGAAACTGAATGGGGTTTTTTAATTAGTTGTTTCATGAGCTGGTTTTGCCACCTGAGAGAAAAGAGGTATTTTTGTTTGCTTTTTCATGCAATTACTGAATATGATATATCCTGAATTATTTCAAACATTTTTGCTGGTTATTGGTTTCAAAAACAGTGGGTGTAGTGGCAGAAGGGCATTCTTAAATAATATCAAGCTAGTTCCTTTTATGATGAATGAGAGGAAAGGGACATGTCCATTTATTTCCATTTCATTGCCATGTTACCTGAAAGAAAAGAGCAAGGAGAGGGCTTTTGCACCTTGTCACCGAGCTTATATTGAGGAATTTATTAATATAAGACCTTTTTTATTTGATGGCTGATGACTGCTGCTGTAGAGTCATTAACCACCTCTGGCTGATTGGAAGGGAAGGAGTGTTTGGGATGTTTTCCTTTCTGAGAGACAGGTATAAGGAAAAGGAAGGTGGGGGTGGATTGTTGTTTCTTAGCTGCATCTGTGGTGGTGAGCTCTGACCAACTGCTGCATGCCTTGAGTTAGGAGGAGGAAGGGCTTTATTCCCTTTGCTGTGTTTGTCTTAGGCTTTGGGGACTTTGTGTGCTCTGATGCTGCTTGGTGTAATGCCAGGAGTAAGACAAGTGGTGGCTGAGTGTGGCAAGTTTTGATCTTGAACAAGGTCACCACGGTTACCAACAGATCCTGAATCCCCAAAATCTAAGGTACACATTCGGCTGATTGTTTTTTACCATCTTAGATTGTACCAGAGAACAATGAAGGAAGCTGGCATTCAGTTTTGCTTTTTATGGCATAAAAGTTGTCCTTCATGGGAAACATGGCAGAAATTGTATGGTGCGGTTCTCCACAAGCTCCTGTTTCCTCTTCGTGATGGTGGCTGTGGAAATCTGCAAGTTTTAGACTTGATTGTCACACTCATGAGTGAGGTTTGTAAGAAATGACCATGGTTGTGTGCGTCCCTTTGCAGGCTGTGAACTTCAGAGCTTTATCTTTTCCCATACTTAGCTGCTTGTGATAAAAGCAAGAGAAACATGTTTTTCCCAGGCACAATTGCTGTATAGCAGATTAGGCTGGTAAGAAATTCAGTAACATGGCATTGCATGTTTTAAATATTGGAGGTGCCATAATTAATCACTGAATTACCCATGGAAATTAACAGTGTATTTTTAATGTTATGTCTTTAACTGTGAGAATTGTCTTCCAACAAGGATAAAAATGGGGAAGAATTTTATTTGCCATTTTTTAGCCTCTTAGCCTGTCAGTTGACCAGCACTAGAAGTCCTGGGATCTAATCCAGGTGTTCCTAGAACACAAATAAGTCCTTTGTAGAAGACGAATGCTTTAAAAACCCCTGAAGGCAGGAAGGGCAGGAGAAAATTACTTTTTTTTGGTCCAGTTATTCAGGAAGGTAAGTTAATGTGTTGTAGCCCCTGTTTCATACACAATCTTTAATTACCATGATAAATGGAGTTTTACATGAATTTTAACCTCTTTCTTCTGCTAAAGCAAGTCCCAGTATCGAGGGATGGAGCTCTCGCCTTGGGAGCCAGCTGGTTCCTCAGGACCAGGGCACATCACCCACAGACCATGAATGCTTCACCAGGAGAAGTGATCCTGCTTGCTGGGCCTTCTGAGCTTTGAAATCCTTACAGCAGTAGATTTCTGTGCTTGTCAGTCCCCTCTGATGTGGAGCATTCCGTGCAGAGGTATCAGTTTCTTGGAAATGGAAAGCTAAAAATGTAGTGCCCTTTGATCTACAGAGCAGAGTTATGTTTTCCTGCAGTTGTAGTTATGAGGCCTTGCTCCTTAATAAGGATTTTGAAGTGCAAAAAAAGGTGAATATTCCAGCAGAGGTGACTTTTGAACTGTAGACTGCCAGTGTAGCAAGCCCTGTTCATCTTCTGATAAGCTGAGGTATTTGAAGGTAAGTTCCCACCTCCTTTATAGAACAGAGATCTGAGCCTTCTCATTGGTCTCCTTCTACCATTTTACATTGTGGACGCGTTGCTGCTCTGAATGTTTGCTGAAGTTGTAGCTATGGCTTATATTGTGTGAAAAGGCCAATTTTTGTGTGTTCCCTTTACATAAGGAAGTGCTTTGCATGATATTTGTCAGTGTGTTTGAAAAAAGAAGCCAAGTTGCTTTAAAATGAACTTCATATCTTCAGGTTACTGCATCATTCAGAACTTGTATTTTGGGGAACCTTGGTTTCTTTCAAGGAATTTTTTTTTGTCTTCTGGTTCAAGTGTGAGAAATGCAGTGTAGAAGCATCCCAGAAGGTTTTCAGTGATTTTCATCTCTAAAACTGGAGAGGTAAAAACTGATGCAATGCACATTCCAAATGGTTCTTGGAGTACTGTACTTCATGTTGAGATGAATAAATTATTTTCACGTGAAGCCTGCCTTGTAACTGTGATGTGCAGTGGGTTAGCAGCACATTTGGTGCCTACCCTTGGCAAGACCCATCTAATTGCATCAGGTGACCTATTGAGATGGACTCAACCTAGACTCAAGTTGTTGGTTCTTTCTGAGTGGAGAAAATGTGTTTTTTGTTTTTCTCTGCAAGACTGGAAAAGAGCTGCTGTCATTGCCAGCACTATCAAGGACATGTCATTGTTCAATTTGTGACTTTTCCAGCATTGAACAGGGCTCTTTGAAAATGATTGACACTTGCAAATTAAGTCCTCTGGTCCTGAGCTTGTACCATGTCTGGTAATTTAATTACAAAGACAGGTAAGAGCTTGCTTGGAGAAATATAAAGATAGACAGGAATGGAGCAATGAGATTTTTGTCACATCACGTTTTTTCTGTCTCTAATTGATCTCGAGTTATCACCAGCCCTATCTTGACACAGACTACTTAGAGTAATTGCCAGAGCTTGGCTGCTTCATAGCTCTATTTTAATGCAGTTTGGATTACTGAGGTTTTGGATGGTTTTCAAGATGGTGAGCTACTCTGCAGAAGTGTCTTTCAAGGAAGTGTGTACCAAATTAGTACATTATTTCTGCTTCCAATTCAATGTTGTCTAGGTCTTGCGGATTTGGGGAACTAAACTTGAGCTTCATAAGCTTGTGTGCTCTTTCCAGGATGAGATCAAGTGAATGAAATGAGTTGAGACAAGTCCATGCCTTAAACACATGTGGAATCCTGTCTATCAGACATGGAATACCAGGTTAGCCTTTGGAGGGACCCATTCCTGGTGTATCCCCAAGGGCTGCAGCCCATGGGGAGGACCCCTGCTGAGGCAGAGGAAAAATATGAGGAAGGAGCAACAGAAAAGACACTTTACTGATTAATCACAGCCCCTAATTGCTCATGCCTTCTGTGCCACTTGGCTGTGGGAGGAGGAGGTGAAGGAGTAGGCAGTGAAGGATTGATGTCTGGCCTGGTAAGAAGGGATGGTGGCTGGGGAAGGTATTTTGGCTTTTTTTCTTTTTGTTTCCCCTCATCATGCATCTTTAATTGATGTTATATTAAACTAATTTATCCTTAGGTCTGTTTTGCCTATGATAATAAGTGGAAAATAATCACCCTGTGTTTCTCTTGACCCATGAGCTTTTTCATGTTATCACCCTGTTCTGCTGTGGAGAGAGAGTGAGAGAGCAGCTGGCTGGGTGGAGGGGTCCTCATATCTGGACAGGGTCAACCCACCACAGCCATTTGAGGGTGAGATGAAGGAATATATGTATACATGTATTTTTTTTTAGGTATTAGGTCTTAGATTCAGTGTACTCCTGCCCAGCAGGCTCAGTGTCACAGTCATAACTTCTTTTTTTATTGCTTCTCCTAAAGGAGTAGCCTTGAAGGGAGAGAGAGATCCCACCTTCCCTGAGCAGACAAGTGTAATTGGTAACACAGGTGTTATTTACTGTTCTCTGCAGCAGGAGAACTTTGTCTCCCAACAGATCTGCAGCCCCATGACAATCAGTACATTTATCTAAAATTATGATTGCCATTTCTTCAGTTACTCTGAAGCAGGAACTGGTTTTTATGCGACACCAGTGGCATGGCTGGTGAAATTGGCATCCAAGCAAATTGTACATATTTATAGGGTTTTTGTTATCAGCTACTTGTCAGTAGTTTCTCTGAACAGTAGTCAAATATGTTGTGAAGTTGTGTTTATTTTTGGAGTAGTGCACCTTGTGTAAATTGTGTAGCACACAGTGATTGCTGCATGGGAAGTTGAACATGGGCAGCTGCAGAAACTGAAGAGAAGACGTGGGGTTCTTTTTGTGGTCAAGGCACCCATACTGAGATTGCCTTTGTTCTGTTTATACAGACTGAGCATGGCTGTGAAACACAATGGAATGAGGCAGTTATTGGGTGATGAGCTCTTGTGCTGACATGTCAATACTAAAAAGATGACTCCTCTTCTGTAGTTCAGGATAATGCTGGAGGTTTTCTGAGCAATTACTGGATTCCCCCATTCATTGCTTATGAATGGCATTTGCCTCAGAAAACTCCATAGAGATCTAATGAAATGGTGAACAAATAACTTATGCATACCACATAATATAAATTATTGTGCAGCACAACCATTCAGTTTTCAAGAAAAAAAATAATAGTTCCTATTTAAAACACACAGTTCTATGAAAACAGATGGTGCTTTTGAGCATTTTCTTTCACTGAAAGCAGATTTTAATAATGAGCTCAAAAACTGAAGTTAATATTTTTAAGTGTTGTGCAAAAGAAAAAAGAAATCACATTAGTGGTGTGCATTTCATTATAAAAATGCTCTCTAAGCAGTTCGTGCTCCTAAAATGTAAAAGAGGAAGTGGCCTATGTTATGAAGTTCTTCACAGCTCTAGATAGAGTAAAAGGATTAATATTTATGCCAAGGCTTAATCCTGTGCAAACTTATATCTTGATTGATATTGCCTTTTCACTTCGGTTGGAAGCACATCCACAGCAGCTATTAATCTCTGTTTCACGGTGGTTTAAATCATAAACTTGAAGATGTAATTGTTAGCAAAACTTCTGTGTCTCTGCACAAGACTGTGCTACAGCTGAACATATGGTGGCACTCAGACAGTTGCTTATTTGTGTATTTCCATCAACAGCACCAACAAAGCACTCCAAGTGATTGCTGAAAAGGCATTTAGTATTAAAAAACAAGAACTATGACAGGACAGGAGTGTTGGAACTGGATGGTCTTTAAGGTCCCTCCCCACGCAAAGCATTTTAAGGTTCTGTGATTAAAGTCTGTGGATATGGGAAGAGCAGTTAGACCAGTTATACCAAGAGTTCCTTGGTGCAATTTTGTAAATGTAGATTCCCAGCCTGTAAACTCCCCTGTTTTTCAGTAAGCCGGGCAGTCATCTTGTGTAATATTTTACGTTGCAGCAGCCAAAAGTAGGAAATCATCAATGAGGCTTACTGTCAAGCTTGGGGTATGAAATGGCAGGTTATGACTTGCATGTGAAGATGCAGGTTTTCAAATTGAAAGACAATGTTCCTACAGGCAAACCAATATAAGAGAGCAAAAATCAATTTTTCTGCTGTGTTTTTTCTTCTCCACTTTAAAGTGAAACAGAGCCCTTGCCTTCAACAGGCAGAAGTAACTAAGTTGGTCAATACCATAGCACTATTCTAATGGTACTCTTTCAGAGGCAGCTCTGTGATAGTTTAGAAATGGCATGTACATACAGAAGGATAGTTTCCTGAGTCCAGTGCATTGTTTGGTTGTGCACTTAGCCTTAGTGTGTTAGTGCATGCTAATTTTCAGGGAAAAGGCAAGTCAGAGCTGTTCTTTAATGTTCTTGCAGCGAGGAACTGAAATCCTATCACAATTCTGTGGGCGTCCAGACCCCTTTGAAATCTCAGTTGACTGTCATGGCCCTAGGGAGATGTCAGAAAAAGCTGTTGGTATCCTGAATGGAATATAGGATACTGTGTCAGAGCTGGCTGCAGGTCTGTGAGTCGCCAGTGAGTAGTGAATTGCTGTGTTGTGATCACAGCCATGAATGAGCTGACTGAAAACCTGTGCGGGGAGATGAAGGGAGTACAAATGGCATCATAAAGCAGCGCCTCAGAGATGACAGAGCTGTTCCAGAGCCAAGCAGGGCATGGAAAGCAGGCACAGGATGGTGCCAGTGCAGGTGTAATGCTCCTCCTAGCCCAGGAGGCAGCCCGGGTGCCCCTGCACTCAGGTGTTTGCCAGGTCCTATTTTGCATGGCAGAACAGGCAGGAATGCCCACCCTGCCCACGTGGCTGTGTGCCTTCACAGAGCTGGCAGCTACTCTGGTACCTGCCTCAGTGGTTCCCTGCTCTTAGCCCAGGTGTTAGCAGGGAGCTGAGGCCTCAAGGGGAAAATGAATGTGGTGCACTGAGCCACTGCTTGGTCTGATGAGAGGGCATGGGTGTGGCTACTGCTATGTAGGGACAGCTGAGTACCCAAAATGTGAAAGGAGGCATAATAGGGTTTGCTGGTAAGCTATGTCCTGAAATGCTTATCTTGAGATGTACTAAACTGATTGCTGGGAAGTACATGGTGTTGTGATGAAATGGAGCAGCCTTTGGACATTATACAAGTGTATACAAATATTCAGACAATATAAGTTCTTTTCAGGTTTTCTTGAGAAAGTTGGAAAGAAGGAGGAGTAAGATGAGTTCTTGTTTACTAAGATGGTAATGCTTGCTTTGTCTCTCGTCTTGTTTATATGCATTATTGCTCCAGATGTGCATTACCACCTGTTCTCATATGTTTCTGCAAGTTCTGGCTTACAGTACCTTGTATTATACAGTTCTATGGCGTTGCACATGTTCCTCTACTTCCAGCTCCATCAGGGAATTGGAAGTGTTACACAGTGCTGTCACCTGATGGTAAGAAATGATGGTATCGGAGGCTTAGAGTTTAAAAAGAAGGGGTTTTCTCTTTTATTTTCAGCTGGTTTTAATGGCATGTCTGACTTTGTGTTAGGGTTTATTTATTTTGTTACATTTCAGCAAAAAGGAACATGGAAAATCATTGTTTTCCCAATATTCAGGTAGTAGCTTTACTGTTAGAAGAAGACTGCTGTTGAGATCCCTCACTTGGGTAATTGAACTTGTGTTGTGTGCATGGCCTCAGCTGCAGCTTTGGGTGTAATTGCCTTATCCAGGACCAAGAGATATTTAAACAAAAGATTTGGTATACCTTCTGCAATTTTAAACTGAGCAATTCAGTTAAATCTGGTTCTGTTAGTTATGACAAACATAAGGAATGTCACTTCACCCACCTGTTTGAACATTGATTTTTTTTTTTGAGGTGATCCACTAAAAAGAGTTTTTTTATTATTGTTATTGGCAAAAGCCCCCAACCTATTAAACTAGAAAAACAGAGGGCACTTGTGCTGTGCGAGACATTTATAATAAGAAGAAAAAAAATCAATCTGGGACTTGACAGGAAGGCACCAAAGCTGCACGTCGTGATCTGAAAGGTAGAAATGCTAAATTGGTTTCAAGGAAATGAAATAATTCCTTCCCTCTTTCACTGTACTACTTTCTTACTGGGAGCTGAGAAGTCAAGTTGCTCAGCTGTGTTAGGAAGAAAATATTGCATCTTTGGAAGTTTTGTTTTGTTTTTGCTTCTTTTTCTCATTATTGACCTAAACACCTCAGCTGCTTTGTAGCTTTACCTCTTGTGAACTTCTGGTGTAACTTAGCCACTGTTCCAAACTTCAGACAAGGAAAGAAATGACATGTCCTGAATAATCCCATAATAAATCAGTGAGAACCTAAGCAGGTAGCTTTTATTTAATGGAATGGATTGATTTCTCTGTGGAGGCATGTAAGGCAGATCTTCAACACGTGCAAGCTGAAGATCTGATTCCCTTAGGCTAAAGCTGCTGAATTTGATTACAGTGATTGAGGTGGTGGCCAAACCAGAAAAGGCTTTAAGATTTTTCAGGAAACACTTACAGATCTGCACTGAATTGTGACATCCTTTGAAGGTAAAACAATTGGAATTATCTAGTCTTCTTGCAGATGCAGAGTTCTTCTAGAGTTCCGTTAAAAGGTACAGGTATTAAATCTGGGCATTTGAGAAGGTGTGTGAGGCAGATACTTGTGGAAGAATGGCTACGTGACAGGGGCCACGTTCTGGACCAAGAATTGGGAGGATGCAGCTAATCTGGGTCCCTGTACCTGCAAAACACTGTGTCCTTGAGCATGGCTGTGGTACAATAACAAGCAGTGAGAGAGACATGAGAAAAGAAAGATGCGACCCCTAAGGTTTGAGGAAGAGCTGGTATTGTAGTTCAGCCAATAGATTGCTTAGCTTGCAGAATATGTATGAGCTTATTACTTGTTGTACATAAAAGTCTGATGCTCTATTCAATAAATGAAGCTTGCTAAACACTCATATTGAGCATCCAAGTTTCCCTCACTGCGACAGACACTGAATTAGAACAAATTTCCATCATCTGATTAAATGTACTTGATGTTATGGTTGATTTCCCCACGATATTTCAAGTTCCTATTTCTGTTACTTTAAGAAGTTACTGGAATTGCTTGGTGGGAGAAGCGGGCAGCAATTTGGCAGTTGTGCTTTCACAGAAAGCATTGTCAACTTTTTTCAATTCAGAATGAGAAAGACAAATGGCAGAGGTGGCAGAACTACAGGCTTGCTGGAGCTCACATTTTTCCCTGCAGTTCACATTTAGCCTGGTAATCCTCAGAAAAAAACACAGGTCACTGAGCAGTGCCTTGTGGACCAATACAGGGTGAAAAGCCTTTAATAAGGGATGTGTGTAAATAGCTGCAGCTTAATTCCCACACATGGCAGCATTATAATCAAAATTTTTTCCCTAAGGTATATCCTTGTATGCCTACATCTTAATCTTCCCGTATTTTTACAAGATGGGGTTTATACTTTTCAGTTTAACCATTAAATTAAGACATTTATTTTATCTTTTCCCAGAAAAATGTAGAATATCACATGTACCTTATGGGGGCAGATACAAGCCGGAGAGCTGCAGGGGCTGTCACTTTAGATTTCAGCAGAGATAAATGTGCTAGGTCTTCATCAGAGATGCCAACAGTTCAAAGGAGAGGAGTTTGTCACAGCAATTGGCATTTGAGGTTATTATCAGACAAAGACTCCTTTAGAAGGGTTGGCAGAATTTGAAGGAAATTTTCCTTGTGACAATTAATCAAGTATCAGGACAAACTGCATCAGGGTGGGAATACCTATTCCAGAGGTACTCATCTGCTTTCCAGCTTTTCAATCAAGAAGCAGCCTTAAAGAAACCTCTGCATTCCAAGTGTTTGTGCATTGAATCACTGATGTAAGTGTACTGTCCCTTTTAAAAAGAGGGTGTGTACTGACCCTCAGAATGCTTAGCTCCCAGTGAGGGTAGAAGTGACCGAGGAGCTTGTCTGAGGGCACCAGGAAGGCAATTACAATACTTAGTTCTAGCCTGGAGTGGCCATGCTCTTTTCAGGAAAGCTTTGGTCTACAGGGAAGCTGATCTTTGCTTTCCCTTGCAGGGAGGGGCTGATTTAAACCGTTGTCTTCTGTGGAAATAATGGCCAAAAGCTTTAGCGTAATCAGGTAGAGGTTGTATTGCATTTATTAGTGGAGTTTGGGCTTAGGAGTTGTCTGAATTACAGTACTGGTTGTTTCTTCTCTGCTGCTTGTAATAGCAAAAAATTTGTAAACAGCTTCAGTGCATGTTATTGAATTTATAGACTCTTTATACAAAATGTGAGGGGTGATTAAAATCTAACTTGCTCACATGTGAGTAGAAACTTGTTGAATTTAGCCAATGGGGCGTGCTGTGTAAAAAGCTGTATCTCTAACTGCCTCTTAGTTGAAAAATGGCTGTATAGAAGAAGGGAGTTCTTCAAGCCTTGTGAGAAAAACATTCCTTTAATTGTTGAATAATTGAAGTTAATAATGTGTAGTTCATACGGCGACTTTCTGCCCCATTTGTGCAACTCCCATGCGGGAAATACTTATCACAGTATTTAATGTCTGATGTTCTCAATCAGTTTAATTTTTATTACATAATTGGGTGTTTCACATTTTCATGTAAGCCAAGTGAATTAGGCATAAGTAGGGAGGGGGAGAGGAGGGTCAGTGATGCCATTGTCAGACAGTGTTTGTGGCAATGGTGATGAGAACCAGCTTTTCACTCCTGTCTCCTTATGGTCAGTTCTAGACTTAGTTGCTTTTTAAACCTCTAACTGGCAGCTGTGGTCATCCTGGAAAGGAGGCTATTCTGTTTTTTTATGTGGTGGGAGGGAGGAATTCATCCAAGTTTGTTATAAGAGGTATAAGATCTTGTAGAGATGACAATCAGAGTAGTGGAATGGCTTCCATGTGAGGAACGGCTGCTTGCCATCTCTTGATCTGGAAATGCAAGAATTGGGTGGAAAGCCAAGAGGGCAGAAGGATTGAAGAAATGATGAACTCAGGGATGTGGTAGCTGCAGGGCCTCAAATGAAGCAGCAGGTCCTGGGTTTGAAACCAAAGAAGGGATGCTTCACACAGTGTAGTTGACCTGTGTAACTACTTGGAATGGAATTTTGAGATGAATCCCCATGAAATCTGAGTTATGGAGCTTTGAAATGCAACTTGGCTTTTTTCTGAGTAAGGTAGCAGTGTCACACTGTGGAGGATCAGGCTTTGAGTGCAAAGAATGGGTACCAAAAGCAGCTGTGGGGCAGCACAAGCCATCAGCTGTAAACCAAGCACAGGAAGCAGCAGTTGAGTTGTGCTGTGGTTGCCTTGTCACTTAGAGGGGATGTTTGAGTTTTCCAATTGTCTACAATAATACACTGGGAAAAGTTTCATTGCTATTCAGCAGAAGGAGCCTGTTAGGACTGCCTCCTTTAGGAGCTCTTGGACACCCTAGATGTGGGAGAGGGGAACATGAAGGTCACTACATCACAGCATCATGTTCTGAGAACTCCTCAGTGTGCATGAGATCCAGCTGGGGAAGTGAAGAGACCTGGGCTCTTTGTCTCTGTCTTAAAAATTCTACAGACATGAAAAATGTCATTACATATCATTACTGAATAGATTTTAGACAACTTCTAAACAGATTAAATTTGGATGTTAGACAACTATCTAAGAGTTAAAATACTTCAAGTTCTAAACTCTAATTTATCCAAGTATTCAATCCCTTGAACGCTGATAGAATGATTGGCAATGTAATCCTTCCTAGGAATCATTCCTTAAATGAGTCCTCTTCCCAAGATGAATTATCCTCTCATGACCTTGCAGCATTGGGTGCTGAGGGTATCATGGTCAGCTTCTGCTTTCTTCTCACCAGTCTCTTCTCTGGCTCAGTCTGTGCAAGAGGGAGTCACTTCTGGCTGAGCCCCAGCTGTAGCTCTGGGCTCCAGTGAAATCCAGCCCAGCAGAGTGTGCTGAGCCAGACAAGGGGGTTATGTCACTAGTAGGGGTGAGCTAGAGATCCCTGGGACAAAAGGAGAAGGGGAGTAAGGTTTTGTGTGACTAGGTAAAGATGTCATAACAAAATTATGCTTATGGGCAATTTAAACTTCTTTAAAAATTATCTCAAAGGTCTTGAGACATGACATACTGGAGAGAGTGCCATAATTACCAGTGCATACTGGTAATTATGGTAAATAATCCTTTTATGAGCAATTGTTTGAGAGTAACCCTACTAAGTTCTGTTTCTCCCACACTGAGGTCACCTTCTCCCTGTCTGTAACACATGTTATAATGAAGTTTTCTTCAGCTGTGAAGTGCTAGAAAATACAGGAGTGATAGCACTGGAGAGGATAGACTAGAAGTGCTTAGGAGGAAAAATAGGTCAAGAATAGATCGTGTTCAAGGGAAATAAATAGGATTATTACTGTACTCTATTTTTAAGGAATGCACAAAAAAAGAGGTGAGTAATATTTATCGAGCTGTTGAACTACAAAAGTTGGTTTGGTTTAATGTTAAACACAGTGAATGGTGGAGTCTGTAGCTCCTTAAGAAAGTTTCAGGAGGAGTAGCTCACCAAAGGAAATGTTAATTAAGCTGAATTGTGCCTTGCCTGCTTAATACACCTGAAAGGTAGAGAGGCCGGGGGTGTGGCAGGTCAGTCAAGTCAGGGACAGTTCAGACACTTGATGGCAAGTGGCATCTTCTTTCAGATGTGTCCTGATTGAATCTAAGGCACTGCTGTTTTAAATAAGAGTGTGAGACTGACTGGAGCTGTGTAAAATAAAACCTTCCAAAAGACAGAAACTAAAACAGCTCTGCTGTGCACTTGAATGCAAGCAGGAGGTTTTTCCTCACTGGGGTTGTCACTGCACTGCTTAGGCTTTATTTCATAAGCTGATAGTCCTAATTTAAACTTTGACTTGCTATTACAAAGTATAAATCAGAAGATTAAAAACCTCCTGCTATAGATTTTTTAATAGAAAGTGACAATTTAATTTGGCAGAGTAGAGCTGAAAGGATGCTTAAACCTGGTAGAGAGTGCCAGCATCAGCAGCTCCAGAGTAGCTGGAAATGAAAACAGAAACATGAATAATTAACAGATAAGCCCGAGTTCCTCAGATCTTTTGCAATTACTTAAGAAAAGTTTACTTCTCCATCAAATCCTGGAGATCTATTTCTGTAGTAAACCTGGTTTTGCTTAATGAAAAATAGTGCATGTGTGTCATTGATGCTCAACAGTGCAAGTTTGGGGCTTGTTGTTTCTATTGATTTAATGAGAAAGTGTAGTTTTGGAGGGAAGCTCATTTTTTGACCAATAGGCGATTTAATTTCTTGCTATCATATTGGTGGTTCTTTCCCAAAATACAGCAACCTTTGAAAATAAATTAATTGGGATTTGTTGTGTTCCTTGAGGTCCAAGAACCTTCAGTGTTTAGGTGCAGTAAGGAATTAATGAGCAAGAGTGGCCCTATTGCCAAGGCATTCCGAACCAGGGTTCAGCTTTATGTAACAAGGAGCTGTTAAACATCAGAGTTATTCCATGTGCTTATGGAAACTGGCATTGAGGAAATGATCATCATGCTAATGGCACAGAAAATAGTCCTTTTTTAGTATTTATACCATCTATTTTACTAGCTGTGCAACAGCTTCAGGAGGTGCAATATGATTCGGCCAGATGGTGGAATCAAAGCAGCCAGTTTGTCCTGCAGGGAAACGACTCTGCAAAGGCCTTGCTTTGCAACTTTGTACATTTCAGCCTATAGGAGGTTTTCTTAACCCAGATGAGGATTTCAGTTAAGAAATATGTTTAGAGCATCTTGTTGGTAAAATCTAGGTGGTTTTGCTTTGAGAAAAAAAATATTAACGCCTGCAATTTTGTCATTTTCCCCCCACCCCTTGTGCCACCTTACCAAGTAGGATAACAGTCTGGTTTTGTTCCAGTTTCCTCTTCATAATATTCTAATTTGGAAAATGTTTCTTATTTGAGGAAGGTATGTACTTTTTATAGGAAACAAATTGTACTTGGGTTCTGCTGCTTTGATTTCCAGTATAAGTGTATTTGCAACAGCGGTGACCAAACTGAAGAGAAAAAGTGATGCCAGTTTTTGTGTTTTATGCAGAACTGTTGAATATTTTTTGTATTAAAATCCTGCATTTGATGTTTACCACACTGCCTTCCATCTCCCTTACATATCAGCATGTTCAGATAGTCCCACTTTATACGTGCTCTGAGTCTCTCACAAAGGATTTGCTTCCTAAAATGTTTAGAAAAGAGAGCACCCTGTCTCTTACTGCATGTAGCTTTTTGGTATTAGTGATTTTTTGTGTAAAAGCACAGTAGAGTCAAATTGCTCCATCACTGTTCAGGGTGAGGAATATTGCAGGAGCAATTCCAGCAGGATTTTCCTCCCGAGGTAAGAAGAGAAGTAACTAAGGTCTCAGCCATCCTGATGATGACATCTCTGGTTTCTCTCTGGCATGACTGGTGTCATTAGTGAGGCAGGCTCAGGAGGTGTTGGGAAATCTACTGTAGCAACAGGTGCTGTCACTCTGTGATTATCCTGAGGCATAAAGTCAAAGGACAAATTAAAACAAACAAAAGCAAGCAAACAGCCCCCAGGTATATGTATTTATCAGCAAGTCAAGGCAGCACAATTGTAAACTAAGGGCAGGTGTTAGTTGGCTTCTGACATAGTGTGAAGGGTGTTTTTTAGAATGTGGAATTGCTGAAGTATAATACCTACTATTTTCCTGTTCTAATGCTGCTTATTTAATACCATAATGCAAGGCAACTAGAGAACTGAAATGCTTTCAGGCTCCACATAATGAAGTAGACAAATGTTCTTGTTCTTTTCTTTAAATGTCAGATTTGGTTCTTATTATTTTAAGAACTTCTGTTAAGAAGCAATTGGTCAGGCACAGCTTTCAGCAGGCATTTTGGTCCACAAGCCTTAGCTTCTCAAATGCTAATCCCAACTGTATTTTATTGCCAGTCTTATTAATGCAACAAGTAGCATGGTGTCACTTTTCTTATTTCTGCTATCAGTGAAAAGGTTACTGACCAAGTACAGCTCTTGGTGCTTGCATTTTGTGACTGTTTTCAGCTTTAACCTCGAGAATACATTGGTAACATTGCTTAGAGATACAGCTGACTTTATTACTGGAGTAAGAAACTCAAGCTTGGGACTGGAGAATTTGATGTGATTTTTTTAAAAAAATACTTAGGGTTTTGCATTACTAAAATTAGAAAATTTCTTCTTGTGTTTGGACAGGTAAAAAGGATCTGTTTTATTGCTTTAAGAAGTTGCTTTGTAGCATGTTTGAACTAGAGAAGGTGATTTTGAAAGCAAGGGTGTACAATTCCAAAATGCTGTAGGAAACGCTGTTAAACTTCATCAAGTATTTGATCAAGCTGAGACTAATCCAAAGTCAGCAATGTTTGCATTTTCTATCCTGGAATTTGTAAGCAAAGAATGGTTTTAAAGGTAACATATACAACTTCAAAAGATGGAGGAAAATCAAGAAGTTAAATCTATTGGAAGGAGTCTTGTGTGGAAATAGACAGATATTAAGATAAAGATCAGAAAACATAGTCAAAAAATACAATTGGTGTCACCTATTGAGTTTTGATGGAGTATTCAATGTCTAATAGAACAGTTTCTAGCAGGGTTTTGGAGAGAAGTTATTGCTTTTCACCTGTACTTAGTATTGAAAAATAGACTATCCCTGTTATGTGAAATGAAAGCAGCTTACTAGCAAATACCAGGAGTTTGATGATAGTTCATGTTACCTTCATCACTTCTTTCTGTGTGGTGTGCTACTACGCTGGAGGTGCTACTTCTTCCATGGGGAGTGCAGTCTGTGGTGTGGTGTGGTGAATCTGTCTGTGAGTCTGTCCGAAAGCTGGATAATGGGGTGAGTAACAGAATGGCATCTGCTGTGAGTTACTGAGGTACTGTCCCTGCAGGAATGACCTAAATGTAGCTCTCATTCCTTCAAAAAAAGTCTTTCCCAGCCTTGTTATTGGTAGAGGTAGTGTTCTTTAGATGGCCATTGTCAGTAAGCGTCTTCTTTTTTTAACTTAAGCCTCGTGCCTGAATTTGGTTCTTATGTAAACCCTTCACCCCAGATGCAAGGCAAGAGGGTTTGTTTTCTGAGTGCAAGGATTCAAAAACCATCAACAGACAGTGTTTTGTTTTTTGTAACTTGCTGAGTAGCTTGAGTTTTTCTTGAGGGGATAAATATTTTTTCATTTTCTTTGTGTGTGAGTTGTCCCTTAAGGGAAAAGTAGAATATAATCAATCTGCAAAAATTTGAAGAAATTTTGTTAGTTTTGGTCATTTGCTGTCCAACAAGAATTGCTTTGTCCAACTTGTCAGTGGGGGAGGAGGACACAATCTGGGAAACATTGATAACACATGGCAAAGAGCTTTTAGGGTGTTTGATGTGTCATGCAAATAGAAACAAATGCTGCTGCATAAAGCAGAGATGTATGGCAGGGAGGTGGGAAACTGTCCCCCAAAACAACAGAATAAGCACAAGGGCTGTGTTTAGCCCCTGTCCTTTTAAGCTGTCTGAGAATGTTGTGCAAAACACAGCAGCAGTCATTCCTCAACTGAAATATTAAGTGTACTGTGTGCCAAGTAAACATTGAACGAGTGCCAGGAGCTTCCAACAGCAGGCTCAGGTTTCCACCTGGTGAGATTGAAGTCAACAAGGATCTCATTGAGCTGCTCAGGGAAACGTTGAGGCAGGTATGATGCACAGCAATTTGTGAGCATGGATCTTACAAAGCCGAGGATGCATCTACTTATTCCAGATGACACCGAGGCAGCTGGGCAGTGCTCACCAAACCAAATCAATTTACTTCAGAGGACTTGGAGGGAAAGGCGTTGCGTCTGTTGGTTGTTTAGAAATGTAGCTGAGAAGTACTAGGCTGGCTGTTTTTTCAGTATCAGACATTCCGTTTGTGCTTGAGAGAAGATTAGTTTGGGGCTTTTTTTTTTTTTTTTTTGCTTTAGGGGGAAAAATCATTCAGTGTGTAGGAAGTTGCTGAACAAATACTGAAACATTTCAAAATGGAATCGACATGCAGATGTTGTGGCACAAGGAAATGTAATGCAGCTGTACCTTTTGATATGAGGAAAAGAAGAATGTTATGTTGGTTATAAGAGCAGAATTCCACCCTTTTTAGGAATGACCTGGAAAATGTGGAATTTCTCTAACAGGCTTCATCAGTACGTAATCAAAATGCAGAATTTGCCTCAAGTTCAAGACTTGTGGTTTTGATACAGGAGCTTCCCTCAGCAGCTAACAGAGCGTAAATAGAGAAGTGCCTGCTGGTCTGTGTGCAACAGATTGGAGCCTTTTGTTCAAATTCAGGAAAGCAATGCAGAAATTGCTTTCTGGATGTCACTGCACCACTGTGTTTATCAGCTGACAAACACACCAGTCAGTGTGTGTGTTAATAGCCACTAATAATGTGTGCTCCCAAAGGACATGTTATCAGTGGCTTCAGCATATTTTTTCAGCTGTGAAAGAGAAGATGGATTGAAACAAGCTTTAAATACCAGCCAGTGTGTGCATTTCCTGTCTCTTTCTCTGTCTTTTAATACTAAATTTTTCTGTTAGGAGACTAATACATGGATCATCTCTCCATATCTCTCCAAGCACCCATCCTGTCTCCCACTGAAATACACATTAAGCTCATCTATTGTGAAATAAATCCCCAGAAATCTTTCCAAAATAGACTTAGAGGTGTAATGGATTGAATTAAAATGGAGTGACATATGTTTAAAAAATACTTGGGAAAAACAGTTAATCCTGATGAAAGGTATAAATACCTTGCCTGAAGCAGAGATAACTTTGGATTGAAAATAATGTAATACATTTTAATCACTTTTACTGCAACCATTTTTATCTATGAAATAAGCTCTCTTGGAAGCTCTTTTCAGGTAAAAGAAGGCTTGAACAGTAGTTTAGTTGTGAAATCTGCTTAGTTTGGAACCTGGGGAAGCTTGTAATGGTCTGTTCTCTTTCCTTCTCTGTGTAACTGCAGTTGAAGAAGTACTTTCAGCAGCACTTTAGACAAGTTCTCAGGAAGTCTAAGCTTAGATGTAAGCTCCTTTGCTGTCACAGTAGTGCCGAGGAAATAATGTCATGTTTACTGGAGAGCCATTAAGTTTTGAGCAGGGAATCCCAGCATTAGGTACCATTGGGCCTGCTTGTTCCTGATTGCAATAGAGAGGTGGTACCTAACCAAAATGAAAACCACAGCAGCAGTTGTTGTCATAGGTTTTGCAGCCCATTCAGGGTGTCTTGTAGTTGCAGCTCGCTCTCGGCTGTGGATCCTGTTCCAAGGCCATTACACAGCATTTCAGTGCCCTCTCTAATGAGGCTTCCTGGGTCCCAGCCTGGGGCTCTGGCCAGGGACCAGCCCCCGGTGTGGACCACTGGGATCACTGGGATGGGGGAGGAGCCTCTGTTACTGCTTGCTGTGCTTTTGTCACATCTAAACTGGCCTGTTCTTGTGAGAAAGCTGGCAGGGGAGTGATTCTCCTGAAAAGGAGGAAAGCCTCTTGGAAATGAAAAGCCTTTGAGAGTTATTTTCAGAAGACTGTAATGTTTTCTCTTCTCTGCCTTTTGTGGAGTCCAATTAGCCTTGTCTTTGCCATCTCAAGTCATGTGCTGGAGGTATTAAATACCCAGGTGGAGAGATAGACAGATAAAATAATAGGGCACCAAGTATGTTTTGACCCCACTCTATCTATATCCAAGGTGCTTAATTCCAAGCTCAGCCACAGGTATATTTGTAAAGAGATGTAATCTGTAGCTGATAACTGTGAGGTACTTGAATGGGCAACAGGAGTATGAAACTTTTTCATTTATCAATGCAGACTTTGTGCAGCTACACTTCTTCTATTTCTATTTCTTCTTCCCCACAAAGTTTTAGAATATTGCTGAGTTGGTGGCAGAAAAAAAGCTACAGTCACTTCCTGACAAAGAACCTGCTGTGTCCATGGGTAGGTTCAGACTTCCCACTTGGTTTAATATGAAGCAGAGTTCTAGTTATAAAAAGCCCTAGACGTGTGCCTTTGGCATACATGATGTTGTGGCCTGGCTTTGTTGGTTGTGATTTTGTACAGTAGTGTCTCTAAACAGTTTTGGGACCTGGATTAAGTAAATATTGTTAAATCAGGAAATCTTTCACCTCTGCAGTCTCTCAGAACAGACCTACTCTTCCTGGAAAATTCATAACTGATCATATGTCGAGCACAAAATGTGGTGATTTTTTTGTTTTATTCTTACCTCCTTCTAGCATAATAGTGTGTTTTCAGGTAATACTGATTTTCTTTTTTTCTTGCATAGAGTGCACAGCTGCCCAAGTGTCTTGTCATTTAATGCACTGTTCAAATAAACATTTCAAGAGCTGAAGTGTAATATTTCAGGTGTTGTTACCTGCACACATTTCATCGTGAAGGTGCTGTCCCTTGTCAGCCTGCAGTGTGTGCTGAAGTGGCTGCTAAGCAAACAGCGAACTGCCTCTGAAGCAGAGTGCCTGGGAAGAAGCTTTGACTTTGTGTCTGTCACCTGGTGTTAAATGTCTTGTAGCAAATGATGTTTCTAGTAGCATTAAACACATTAGGTGAACTAATTGTCAAGAAACAAGACCATTATCATAATTTGCCTTGTGCTTTTGCCTTTGGGGAAGTATCTTATTGACAGGGTTTATTTGTTTAAGGTCAGTGTTGAAGTGTGAGTTCAGCATTGCTCTCCTTTGGCATTCTGAGCTGTGCTTACACTGATACCGAACTGCCATCTCCATCTTGCTAGTGCCAGCTAATGGTTTAGGTACTATCTCTAAATGACGTCTTCAAGAGGTCTCACAGGTAAGAAAATGGGCCTGATGTCCTAGGATAACTTCTCCAATCTTTGGCAGTGTTTTAGTACCTTACTTCAGCCTAACTCGTTGCCATCCTCACTGGGAGACCTTTACACAATGCAACCCATGGGATCTCTGTGTGCTGAGGGTGATGGGATGGGAGATGCTTGCCAGTGGTGCTTCAGTCAGTGTTTTACTGGCATTCCAAACTGCCTTTTTTCCAAGCTGTGCGTTCTAGAAAGCACTAAATCACAGGTGTCAGTCTTTTTTTTTTTGTTTTAATGCACTCAACTAGTTAACACCTAGTGCCTCGGGAGGGAAGCTCTGTAATGGTTTTGCTGTAAGAGAAAATCATTCCCCTATTGTTAGTCTGTCTATTTTAATAGTTCAGTGAGACGCTGCACCTGACTTGGACAAGGAAAGCAGCAGTGGACATGGCAGAGCAAGGAAAGTCAGCGCTTTCCTCGTGTGCATTCATTATAAAATCAATACAAATGTAAGTGCTGTGGAACAAGGGTGAAGCAATCTGAGGAGTGTAGTGCTTCTGCATTTCAATTTTAATGACAACCTTTTTGCAGCAGCTATGATATAGGTTCATCCCAAAATAGACACCTAGAATAGCCATTTTTACAGAAATAATTTCACCCAGAGGAAGGAGAGAGTGTAAAATACCTACTATGCAGAGCTCACAACAGAGCAAATGCTGACTCTACTATAAAATGCCAGGTAACTTTGGTGAGTATAATGGGCAGAATTTATTTAGGGACAATGAAAGGCAAATATTAACCTTAACAAATGAGGTGTCAAAAAGATGGGATTTAACATGGAACTGAAATGGTAAAATGCTGATTTTCTTTTCTGTTGTTCCAGTTCTGAAGGGAAAAGGGATTCATTACTAAGTTTTGAGCTTTTGTCAACTCAGTAGCCTTAGAACTAAACAGAACTCCAGTGCTTAGGTAAGTTCAACGCACTAATGGAGTTTGTCCCTTCCACTTGCAAATTTCTAGCCTGTAGTCTACTTGGATGTTCTTTCTCTTGTATTATCTGAGGTCCTGGGAGATTTCTCATTTGTTAGGTGATTTATGATAGCATCATGAGCAGTCTAATTGACACTGAATAAACTGATAGTGGAATAGCTCTGCTGACTTGATGAAGGGAAAAAGATTACATAAAAATTAGTGTTTTCTCCTGTTGTTAGCCTTATCTCTTGAAATATGATAAACCATGCATGCTTAGCTTTATCTGCTAACACATGATGCTCTCTGTTATCCTGGAAATCCAGGGCAGTAAAATCCTGTGTCACACAACTTCCTAGAGAAAAGGCCTTTGTTTGTTACAAAATGGCAGCACTCCTCATTTGTGTTTATTTGCAGTCAGCTCAGGTGCCTGTAGAATTTTGATGGAGTCCATTTATTCAAAAAGCAAGGACTTTTCACAGTTTATGCCAAGGACCTCTGGATAATTAATTGTAATGGATACTGTAAAGCTGAAAGCACTTTATTTGTGCTGTCATGTGCAGTTTGGGATAGGATGAAAATAGTTTTTCTTTTCATGGATGATGTAGGGAATGAGAGGATGGCTGGCTAGCATGTCAATGAGATGGGCTTCTGCCTTCAGTGGAGCAAGAGGTTTCCCACCATCAAGCCACTGGTATTTAATTGTGCAGATGCCCTACAAAAGTGCTTAATCTAAACACTTAATGGCATAATTGTCAAAATGAGGCGTGGAGATTTGCTGCAGCCAGTACCAAAAAAGGGTTCTTGAGTTGGAATTTGGACTAGAATTTTCTAAACTGAAGTTCTGTGCTGCAGGAGTGGGGCATAATTGTTTTTTGCTTTTTATTATTTTGATGGTTGTGTTTTTTAAGGCAGAAAACACAGTATCTGTTAAAATTGGTGGAGGATGTTACATAATATCAACATCAACCTGGTTTATCTTTCTGCTGTTTTTGTACTTGCTCTAATGGGCCGATGCCTTTTCTTACCTCCTGTGTCATTACCATGGCATGTGTTTCTAGAGCTGCTTTCAGCCAGAAATGCCAGAGAGCAACTCATCTGTCACTCCATCTTATTTACAGGCACTCAAGACTTATACTGGTTTTTACCTTCTGTGAAACTTTTGTGGTTCTGATGCAGCAAGAGCTTTTTCAAAAATGTGCTGCAATAAAAGAATTCACTTTGAATGCAGTGCCTTAGCAGACAACACAAATCCATAAACATCCCATGTAAGAAAAGTTGCCTAAGTGAGCTTTGTTTGCAAATGCTGGGCTGGAGACGAACAACATGACTGCAAAAATGTTCTTTATACAGGCCATGGTAGCCAAATTTGTATGCTGCATTGACTACAGAATATCTGAGGAAACTGTATCCCTCTGAAATAAGTAAAATATCAGTCAAGTAGTATACAATTAGAAATAAAAATTCCATCTGTCTTAACTGTAATCATTGACAAATTCATGGATATTTCTTTGTTCTCAGAAATATGTTTTTTTACTTTACTAAAACCTTCCCCTAGACCTGTGAAGTGTTTTGGGGATGCTGATTTTTTAGGCAAGCTGTGGGTGGTAGGTGCACTGCCGAGACCTGTGTAGCCTGAGGCCAGTCACAGTAGCAGCACCAGGGCAAGCAGTCAGCCTGAGCACCAGGGGAGAAAGGGAACAAGCCGTGTGAGACCCCAGTCGTGGTGTTTGCCAGAAGCTGCTGTGCCCACAGCAGCATGGAAACGTGTCCTCAAGGCAAGGCAGATAGCAGCAAGGCAAAGCTGGTTCTGGAGAGGGACAGAGTCACAGCTGCTACAGCTGCTGGTCACTGCAGAGGCTTTGGTGGTGCACATCATCTTTCTCCAAAGGCCATTTTGGCAGGGAATTCAAATGGTGACTTGACACCTCCTTTTGCAAAGGAGTCACACAGCAGAAGATCCCAAAGAATTGCTGCTGCTAGGCAATAAAAGTGCCATTGGCCTGGCAGTGGGAATTCAGCCTCAGAGATGAGCAGTAACATCACTTGGAGGAGGAGAGCAGGGAGAATACATTTAGGGAGCAGGGTGCTAAAGTCAGGTAAGGAGTTCAACTGCTAAATTCCTTCCCAGACACGCAGGAGAGTCTGCTACCGATAGATTTCTTCATTGCCATTGAAGAAGTGCCCCACAGGATGGACTGTAAGACATCTCGCCCTCTGCCGGCCCCGGGCTTGCCTTCAGCACTTGGGGAGGAACAGCTCCTTGGCCGGCCCTCCCTGCGGGCTGCACTGCGAGTCCTGGGCGGCAGCGTTGCCTGGGTTCTGAGTTTAGTGTGTGCCCTCACGGCTTGGGAGAGACCTGCAGGGAGCCACGGCTTCAGGAGGAATGTAGACATTGGAATTATGTATAGCTGATAAGCACAACTGGTCTGAGGAACACGTACATCTCAGTGCTTAATGTAGTGTTGTGCAGTCTTTGCTTATCTGCCCTGTGCCAAAGCCAACTCCTCTATGGCATTAAGCATTTTCATGTTCTAGTGCTATTCAAAATAATACTTACTTTAAATGTTGCTGTTAAAATATTTCATCTGGCACCAAAATAATTCATTTTGTTTTACTGTAGCCATAAAGTAAAATGTAAAACTGTACAAGCTGTAATAGGCTTTTTTTGGTGTGTAGGTGTTTTAGAGGTTAAACCATGATTCTTAAAAGCAATATTTCACAAGTATTCTGCATTTCTTCAGGAAGAATGTGCATATAATATTGGAGTGATTTAAATTAGAGGTGCTTTGAGGTTGTTAACCATGGAGTGCACTCAGCAGGCAGTGGCTGTACAATGGAGTGCATGTGCCCAGTGCACGCTACTAGTCACAGGGAAAAACAGCAACTGGTTTATCAAGGCACAGCTTTTTACCTTAGAGCAGTGGCCTAAGGGTGGCTGAGTGACATATTCAGTGGAAAGCCTAAGAGAGACCACCTTTTTCAAGAGATTGTTCCCTTTTAACTGCTAGGAGGGAGAAACCATCCAAACTACTAATTGGGCATAATAGTTTCAAGGATATGTCAGTAGACCAGACAACATGCAAGCAGCTGCAGTTATGGGCTAATTATCTGTTGTTTCCAGTTAAACAGGTGGTTTCTTGAGCCACAGAAGCAGGAAAAACAGCTTGGATGGGGTCTTTATTTAGATAGAAATCTTGTGTCCACATGGCTCTTTCAGAGGACTAATTAATTTGCAGATTTGTGTGTCAGACAGACCAGAGCATTGTTAGGTAAAACCGTGATAAATTTGAGAACAATCTGAAGTTTTTTTGTACTTCATTAAACATAATTCAGATTAAGAAAAGTATCTTGTTAAACTCCTTCAGATGTTTGTAGCTCATCATTCCAATGCCAGGCACTCCAAAATTCTGTAGCCTTCATTTATATGTCTTACTGTGTGTGCTCCTTCAAGATTCAAAAAAACTAAAAAGGTATTCATAGTGCACAGCATGAGCCTTGCAGTGTCAGTTTAAAGAGGAAATTAGTTGCTGTTTGCACTGGTCAGGCTTGTGCTGAAGGAATGAAGCAGGGCTGATCTCTGTGTCAGGAACTGAGCAGTTGATGCTGGCCAGGTGGGAGGGAAGCAGGCTGAGTGAGCAGCTGCTTCCATGTGGCTGCAGGGAGAGCTTCCTGTGGGCAAATGGAGCAGCTGCACATGGGGATGCTGCAGAGCTCTGCAGGATGAGCCCTGGTTCTAACAGAGATTGTTCTAGCAAGACGTAGTGTCTCTGAGGGCATCCTTTGGCACAGAGGCCTCTCTGGAATAATGATGGTTGCTCATGGACAAATGTGACATCATTAACACACGTTTTAATGTTTTTTTTTGTTCTATGTCCTTTGACCTTCTCAGCCTGAAGGAGCCTGGTGAGCAGAGTGTCACTGTGTGACCACTGAGCTGTCTGTGGAACAGCTGTGGTGTCCACACCTGCACCTCCACTGGAAATAGTCTGGGGACTTCTGCCTTTATGAAACTTAAAACCACACAGCTGGAAAAGGTTATCCTGTCATTTCTACTGAATTGGCTGCTGGGTTATTATTTTACTTTGCTTTTATTTAGTGCTTGGGTAATTCTGATCTGCCACCTCTTCAGCTGAGTTCTGCCCATTTTTGCCTTAATAGAAGATCAAGTCGAAGGAGTACTTCTAGAGATGATGCTGCACTAATTCTAATTTGTTTTAAGTTCACTCTTGTGTCAAACACTGTGTTGTCAGTAAGTTTTTTGATGTGGCATTAGAATAATAATTATTAGTCCTTAAATAAATATCAGTCTTTAAAATAGCAATAGTAGAGTAATAACAAAGATGATTCCTGCAGTCAAGGACTCACTTGCCCTTGGATACTGTATGACAGTGCCAGGACGTAGTGCCTCAGCGTTTGATTTCTGTGCAAGTGTGATTGTGGCGTTCCATTAATACTGGTTTGTGATAGAATCAACACAGCAGAGCTTGAAACAAACACTGAGAAAATGTGATTTTTGGCTACTTTGAAGGAACTGAATAATTTGGTTTGCCCCAAAGCTGAAGTAAGACCAGAAGTATTTCTCTATTTCCAGCCAGGGAAATGTTATAAAAAGCTGTCACCAAGTGTACAGTCTACCTGTCTTGTGTTATTCCATCTTGCAAGTGTAATCAAAACCCATCATCAGAAATGATCTTTTACTGATTTTACATGTAAGGAACAACTTGCTCCAGGTCAGTTATGGTCATTAGTAAATGTAACTAACTGGTGCTAATAGTTAGATTTTTATCAGCAATAAATGCCTTTGACTGTAGGAATATCTAGTTCTTTGGACTAGATATTGAAAGCCAGAAATTATCTCTCAAGTAATTTATTAGCACACTGTAAATTTCTAACCATACAGTGCCGATCTTATTTCTGGGAGTGCAATTGGAGTGATTTATAGGGCTGACAACACTAAGCTCAGCAAATGCATTAAGTGCTGCAACTTCCTTTTGAGGAAAAAAAAGGCTTTATGTTATCCAAGAGTCGTAAAACTTGTAATCATAAACCCATCTGTTGCTGTTAGTTAATCCGACTCATTGTTCCATGGATATTTTCAGGTAGCGTTTTAGTAAATTGCCTGTTTTATTGCTTTTGTAACTCAGTAACCATCTTTTCCTTGATGACTCACCAACAGGGTACATGAAAAGTCCCTTAAGAATATGTCAATCTTTGAAGTGAGAACATGTCCCCCTCTTTCACTGTGTAACTCCGTTTAGAAATTCAATTTCATTGTTAATGAACAGAATAAAAAGGAAAGCTCTTGAATGAGGACAAGAGTTATGGTCAAGGTCAAAATGAGTACTCAAAGCTGTCAGCAGCCCCAAGGGCATGAGATTTTCATCAACACTTCTGCTATTGCCAGTTCCCATGGAGTTGCTTTGTATTTCCTGTCCCATGGTATTGCCCTGGCTTTCAGCTGTTGAACTTCTCCTGGAAAGCTGAATGCATCCAGCAGACAGTCAAATGAAGGGCTGAGCTAGGCCAAGTGTGCTACAGCAAGTGGCTCATTTCCTTTCTTAGAGAAAAGTGTTGGGACAATCCAATAGAAAATGGAGACCTGGCTGGTGAGCAGTGAGATAAACTACAAACAAAAGGTGCTGTGCTATAAACTATTCCCTTTCTTCTGTTATCTCTCCCATCTTCTTGCTTGTCCCCTCTCCTGTGACAGGGACAAAGATGGAAATGAAAGTCAAGTGCCAGCCTTTGACTGCTTTATTGAATGAAAGGGATTCTGAATGCTTGAGGTGAGGGAAGCCAGCAGGAGAATGAAGGGTGCCATGAAAAAACCAACAGTGCTTCTGTGTTCCTTCTGAAAGCCTTTACTTAATAATTCTAAGTTATTAGTGCAATTGTGTCCATATTAAAAACAAGTCATTTTATTGACATTTGATTAGCAAATCAGCTTTGTTAGGACTGGGAATAATTGTCCCAGGTTATTTATTTCAGTTTAGTAGTACAACAGCACACGTATCTGCAGTGTGTGTTCTCATTATTAAAGACTCCTTGTGCAAATATTTAAATACCTAAGAGTTGGGGACTTGACATTTATTAGAGTGTAGGCTTGGGGAGGGCTAAATAATGCTTTTTAATCTAACTTGACAGCATAAAAATGCAAGTTTTATTAATTCCATTATTGTACTGCCATAATGCAAAATTATAGAGGGATGCAACTTGGATTTATAATTTACTTCCACCTTGCAAGTCTTTAATGTATTATGGTTACATTTGCTGAAATACATGGAAAAGAAAGGGATCTTGAATCTTACTATGTTTTTTTCCCCTTGCCAATAAAGGGCAAACAGATCGGAGTTCATTTACATAGCAACATCCAAGTCTCTGTGCTTAGAAAGAGAGTTAGTGCTAAATGAGCCTGACAGGTGGATAGTCACAGAGATTCTTCATTCTGGAAAAACTCAGAGCAGAACCCCAGAAACTGAAATTCAGGGTAAAATGCTTCTGCATGTTTTCTGCTTTTCTGCTCCCAGACAGGGTAGTGGGCTGATGCAGAGTTCCTAAAGAATCTTCCATGCCCACATCAGAGATGCAGATAAAAACATGTCTGGGTATTTATGCTATTTTTTCCAGTTAAATTGAGAGACGGAGTTTTCTTAGCCTGCTGCTCTGTGGAAGAGCACCTATTGACAAATGACACTCTTTTAATGCTTTCTGACAATAACAGTGCTTCCTGCCAATTTCTGCTGCCAATAATAATGACTGTCTGCTACAGCAAACAACTAATGAATGTCTCTGAATGACCTTTTAGCAACTACTGTCAACATTAACTACTCTGCAGCTTTTCCACCTTCCCTGGAAATTGCTGGGGTTGCATCCAGAGTGTGTCAAGGTAACTGACAGAAGGACAGCTGGATCTGTGTGAGTTTGGATGGCATTGCCGCTGGTCTAGTTCTGCATCTTGTGATGAACACTTGAGGTAACAGTGACAGATGATCTCTAGGGATGGGGAAAGGTGCTTGCCTGTGTGCAAGTTTGTCACCTAAGGGACATAAAAACCACACAAGAGTTGTTCTGACCTGCGCAAGGAGTAGGGAATGAGCTTTAGAAGCCACTCGATCCCATGAAGGTCACGTTGTTCAGGTTCCTTAGAAACAACCACAAGCAGGCAGCTTCCTAGAAAACAGAAGGAAAAAATAAGCTACAGGAAGTGAAGCTGGAATTGGGAAGCTAAAGTTCCTGATGAATGACAGATTTCCTGTGGGATCAATTAGTCCTCAGTTAATTGTGTAAAGCAGTTGTGTGAAACATGGGTTCCTGTAAGAGAATTACTGCTTCTTGGTCATGGCAGTTTTTTGTCATCTGCGCAGTGTGACCCCTTCTGATTCCCAGGCAGCTCTATTTAGCTTCCAGCTCAAAATGCCAAATCAGTACAAATATTTGAGAGTAAGGAATAAGATCCCTTGGATTTGAAAGAACACCAACATCTCATCCTATTGCTTAGAGAGCTGCTCTCCTGAGGCCTATGTCAGAGGACCACTCTTTTAAAATCTCTGTATGTGTAACATGTATTTAAAAATAGGTGTGAAAAAGAGGTTGCATCAGGTAGCTTGGGCTGCTCTGAACATCGCTCTTGGAGGCTATTTTTCTTACAGAGCTGAGAAATTCTTGTGTTTTTTGGCAGAGAGAGGAAAACAGAGCTGGCCCGGTGGATGGAGAAGATGGGGATTAGAGTATCAGAATCAGAACTCATGGAACACCAGTTTGCCACCTTGCCACCAGCACCTCAGACTCAGGTTTGCATCCTGGCTTTTTATGGTCCAGCTTCACCAACTTTTTGCTCTGGATCGCACTTCCCATCCCCAGCACAGGGCCTCAGTAATTCACAAATATATCCTACATCTCACCTGTGACCCTCTGTAGGGAGCTGTGCAATATAACTGAATCCTTAGAGCACTGCTTGCTTCATGGAAGTTGTTGAAACACTTGTGCCCTTGTAACATGAGGTAGCTGTTGGGCACAGCAATCTCATTCCTAAACACTGAAATTTAACAGCATTTTAGTAATTAAAAGGCAGTATTTTTGGTGCTTAATTTTAGCCTGGTGTTGCTATGGAAAATAAAGAGCTGTGCCTTCCCTCCTGCCCTGGTTCCTGAAGAGAAAATTGAAAGCCGTTGATATTATTTCTCTCTGCAATATAAAGCAAGAAAATTCCCAAATAAAATGGCTTTTAGTGTTGTGGTACACAAAAGAAGAAAGCACACTGTAAATTAATTATTCTCCCTAGACTACATTATTATGAGATTGAGATAAGCTTTGACCTTTGCTGCATCCATTTGCATAATGCAGCACACAGCACCACGCCATTGTGGATTTTTCATCATTGCCTTGTGCTGCTACTGATAGTGCAATGTGTTCACTTCAAATACTGCATTGTGTGAATTTTAATTGCAAACATACTCTTCATGTTACATGTTGGACTAAAGTAGCGCTGAGTACAATTTATCTCTTAATACCCGCTGGCTTCTGGTATCTAAAAGACAACCAGGACTGGAACTGGATATTGAGAGCACAGGATATTGATCATTAGAAGGCCATAGAAATATTATGCTTAACTGGGGAAATTCCTGCAGAATAAGATGTTGGCCCTAATTTTCACTGATTGCACTAAAGAAGCTCTTTTTTTTTTTTTTCTCCAAATCCAAAAGAGGAGCACAGTTATACTTTCAGGAATTAATCTCCTTGTTATGTACATGACTAACTTTGGAAGAGGTGGGTTAAATGATGAAGTTATTAATCAGCATGTGCAGACAAAATGAAAACAGTTAAGAAATATTCTTTATTAGTAGGATACCTTAGATACAGGTAGTAAAATGGTGTGCTGGGCTGGCTGCTTGGCAAATAACCAGAATGGACAGATGGTTTTTCATTATCTGTTATATGGAAATACTAGGTTTGTAACAGTGTGTTTTGTGTTGATGCTTATTCATCTGTGAGAGAGTCATTTTCAGGCTGCTTGTCCAGGAAACATTCTACATCTTCCTTTGCATCTGCAGAACAGCTGCTTTAGCTAGGATTGTCATTGTTCAATTTCTGCGAAGCTGCAGGCTGTCCTAATGTCTTCCCAAAGCCAAAGAAATGAGTATAAAATAGGGTTTTGGGGCTGGGATCCAGGGTTTACTGTCTATGAGCCTTCTTTGTTTTGCTGTGTAAAATCTTACTCCATGCTCACTCTATTCCTGCTAATATATGATGTCAACAATTAGCACAGAAAAAACAGTTTCTCTTGGTAACAGTTTACAAATGGTGGGGGATACGTTGAGTTTAGGTAGTCATGCAACCCGTATGTTTGCTGAAAAGGAACATTGTAAGCAATAAGGCTTACAATGGTATAAAATCTTAATAGCAAATAGTTAGTTACTCAGGTGGTTACTCTGGAGAAGGTGGTATAAAATCTTAATAGCAAATAGTTGGTTACTCAGGTGGTTACTCTGGATTGGTGGCTGGGGATTTCACATCTACAGGACATAAAAATTAGAAGTTGTAAATTACAGTGTCTGTTTCAAAGCCTCAGCATTGAAGTTGCACTAGGTAAGGTGCAGAGTTCAGGTCTTTCAGGTAATCAATATTTAATTTCTCATGTGCCAATAATGCTGGTATTTTTGTCCAATTCTGCCACCCCTTGCTGTTGACTTGCACTCCTTGCAGTAGCTATTGGGAGCATAAACCCATGTCACAAGCTTGGAGAGAAGCTGTGGAACAGTCCCATGGTTGCCTCATGTTTATGGTGTTTCCAGGGGCTGGAGCAAACCCAGGATGAATCTCTCTGAAGCGCACACAGGTATCCCGTGTGTGGGGCAATACCACTCCTTATACAGTATTTTTCACTTTGCAACTTCATCCTGGTGTTAATTCTGTGAGAGATACTGAAGATGAAGAGGAGTATTTTTCACGTGATCGTGCAGTAATGTGAATGTGTTTTGTTCAAAACATCCCTCAATACGAGTGCATTCTATTTGCTAAAAATGAGAAAAATGCCTGCAGCATGATCATTTCACTTTATCCTGTTCTTTTGGATAATTTCAACACAAGGTTATCCTGATGTAAAATTTTCTCTAATGTGGTGATTTTTCAGACAAAGATTTTTAAGTCACAAGAACACCCTAGTACCATTTTTGAAATGGTAAATAAGTGTAGATGATGAAATAATCGAGGTCAGAGTCAAGGGTTTTTTCCCATTTTGGGAAGGTTTAACCTCATTCCACCTGCAGACTGTGTGTTTCAGTGGATGTTGCTCTTGAGAAGCAACGGTCACGATTCTGACCTGAGCTTTTCTATCTGTTGGATAAAATTATCTCCTTTGTCTTGGCTCAGCAAGGAATTTTGATGTTTCTGTGAACCTTTCTCTTGTGTTCAGAGTTTCATTATTTCCATCTCTCCGTTCCAATGAGCACGTCCTTCCACCTCTTAACTTGGTCAAGGCTCAGCTTGTAAGCATGTGGAATGAAACATTCAATCATGCACACCCTACATCTTAGCATAAAAAGACCTTTTTCCTATGAAATATTTTGAAAATTCTTGGGAATAATTTTCAAAATTTGAAATAGAAGAAAGAGCCAGTAACACAATATCATTTAATCATTTAATAGGTTTATGTATTAGGGTTTGACTCTTAGCCAGAGATATTTTTCTTGGCAGCCTGGCAGCTCCACTGTGGAACTGTGTGCAGGTCAATTCCCTTGAGAAGGATGGGTAAATTGGCTCCTGGGAGATGGGCACTGCCTGGCCCCGATGCTGCAGCGTGCTTGGGGTCAGGCTGGCTGGCTGACTGTCTAATAATAGTGTGTAATAACATAATACTCTTTTTAATTGCTGATAAATAAGATTTTTCAAGTTAACTCTGTTTCATCAGTGACCTGCCTGACTTTAGCCTGAGCTTTCCAGTTCCTGCTTTTCTTATTTTCTCTCCTGTCCTTCTGAGAGGAAGTGATGGTGGCTGGAAGTGTGCGGCCAGGGGGGCCGGGGTACCACAGCACCCCTGCACACTCAGCCTTGGAGATCTGGTCAGGAATCTGCTGCTGGGTCTCAGCCTTCCAGTGCAGAGCCTGGCCATGCTGCCATCACTGTGCTACACCAGGGAGTTCTCATCTGTTGGGTCCAACTCAAAAGCAGCCTTCATTTTCAAGAGGAATTCTTTGTGGGTGATGCTGTGAGGAATGTGGTGTTTACACTCACCCCATACTGGCAGTAGAGTAGAACAACTCCTGACTGAGTTGGCAAGGAAGACCTCGTTTTTTCTTCACTAAACCTAAAATTCTTCACTAAAGCAAAATTCACAGGCTGGTGATAGCTGTCTCTACAGTGGAAAATATTTATTGACTTTATTGACAATTTAATAGACTTTGTCAAGCTTTGTTGTTTAGTTTCTATTGATCCTGAGACACATGGGGCTGCTTTTGCTTCCTAAGGGATTAAACTGGCAAGCACTTAGAATCAGATTTGGGGAAAGTGGGTGCAGAAAACTTTCTACTTCACTTCTGAAAAGCAGAGTAATAATTAATATTTCAGATAGAAATGATAGCATTTAACAAAATATGTGAAGTTTTTATTATGTGGGGTTTTTTTAAAAATCCTGGATAAATGAAATGAGGCTTTTGGAGATAGCATGAGCTGGATTTTCTATTGAGTTTGGTAACCTCTGATTCTGCTCTCCTTTCTGGTGCAACTTGTAGCAAACTTATTAGGTCAAAGTATAATTTTGTAAGAATTATTTTTCATTTTGAGCCTTTCCCACTTGATGTTGGGGAAGGAGGGGAATGGAGAAAAAATAGCTCCTTTCACAAATAGAATTGGAATTTCATACTGCTGATCTGAGCCTTTCTAAGATTTCACTGAACACTGGGTCTGGTTGAAACTGAGGGGACTACTCATGACTGAGGTATGAAAATTACATTTCATTCCCTGGATTAGGAGTTTTCTCTTGCCCACAAGAAAGTTAAGGGGAAAGAAAGAGAAATGGGTTTAAAATTTCCTGTGCTGTTTTCAGTTTGCTCACCTTTCTGGAGATACCTTAGCAACTGTAGGACATCTGAAAAACTTTGAACTGTGTCTTTATGTTTGAGGCTCTGTTGGACATGGCTTTTGTTACGATGTTCTTGTGTCAGTACTTTGAACTTAGCCAAGCAATGTTGGTATCAGCAGTGACTCTGATTAAACCTATGCCTTTCTAATTAATAATGCATTCTTCATGAAACAAAGAATATATTTCCCCGTGTTTTTATAACCTGATGAGTCTAAGACTGAATGAAGTCAATGCCAAGCAGCTCTAAAGCAAAACACTGGGTTTTAATGTGTTTCAATGTAGGTTATGAACAAGGAAATAGACATTTATTCTTAAATTTCAGCTACCTTTAATTACTTACTCTATGCATATTCCAATTCAGATTGATGAATGTTGAACCAAAAGCAGACCTAAAAGAATTAATTTAAATTCTCCTAATTCAGAGGCAAACTGTTTCTATAGCTTTGTTTTGAGGGGTTTTTTGGTAAGGAAATGGCAAGTATTTATTTATCCAGCTCCCTCCACGTTTCCCACCATCATTATTCCCAGGGATCCCTGCAGGGATAAGTGGTCTCTGACCCTCACCAGGGTGAGCTGCAGGAGCCTTGCAGCCATGCCTGTGATTTCTCACAGTGGCAGAACAACTGCAACAGCACAGAGACATTTTGCTAAAAGCTCCTACTGTTCCCAACAGGTTATTATACAGGCAGAATAAAATGCTTTCTTAAGGACCAACCACATTTTTTGTCTGCCTGAAAGGTCACATTTCTTTCGTTTTTTTTCTCTTGTTTAGGTGAGAGATAAACAAATGAAGATGAAACTCAGAAGAAATGTTGAAAATAGCAGCTGGCAGTACTTCTGCGTGAGTATCTCCATTTACACCTCACCTTGCTCTTAGAGACCTTTGAACTCTATTTAAAATGAATTTTGATAGGTGGTGGCTGCTGACTATCTGCATTTCTTCTTCCATTTGTTTTCTGTGCTTGTTTGGCACCACTGCTGAATGTCACCAATAAGGGAATTGATGAGGAAGAGATGAGGAACCAAAACCCATTCTTTTTTAATCCCTCTCTGTTATGCTGCCCATCCCAGGTTTTGTTGTTGTTTTTGGTTTTGGTTGTTTTTTCAACTTCATTCTGCACCCCGTTCTTACTTTTCTTCCTGTGTCCTCTCTGCTGCCCCTCCCTCTTTCTGCCTCTCTCCTGTGACTGCGGGGCTGGGGAGGAACTTCTGGGGGCTGCCCCCCATTCTTGCAGCAGAGTCCCTTTTGGGAGAGATGTACTCGTGGAAAGGGCTTGAATAAAGCACCACTCTGCTGTCCAGGGCAGTTTGATTCCTTCTGTGCCTTCTTTGGGGGTGAGGAAGTAAGGCTGAGCGAGAGGGGCTGGAGACTTGGGGCCTCTGATTTCATCTGGGGCACTGCAATGTCCCTAGGAGGGAGAGCCAGGCTGTAGCCATGACATTTTCTGACAAATCCTCTCCTTAGCATTTTTTCTCCTGAGAGGCCTCAGGAACAAAATGTAAACAATGATTATCTGCTGCTGTGGAATGCTGCAACAGGTGCATCTGTGATTGGTCTCATGTGGTTGTTTCTTATTAATGGCCAATCACATCCAGCTGGCTCGGACTCTCTGTCCGAGATACAAGCCTTTGTGAAATCATTCTTTCTTTTTCTATTCTTAGCCAGCCTTCTGATGAAATCCTTTCTTCTATTCTTTTAATAGAATATAGATCATAAAATAATAAATCGAGCCTTCTGAAACATGGAGTCAACTCCTCGTCTCTTCCCTCATCCTAAGACTCCTGTGAACACGGTCACACCAGGCTGATGGAGGAGCAGGTGAGTGGGGAATGAGGGGGGGTCATGCTGGGTTACCCTGCCCCAGAGGGACCAAAAGCTGCCAGAAAATTCACACGGAGGGGTGGGTGTAGAACACCAAAACCTGTCAAGTTTTTCGTTTTTATAGGTATGGGCAAAGAATTGGAATTTATCTCTAAAACCATTTGGAAAGAATAATTTGGAAATAATCTATCCATTCTATTGTGTACAGGAATGCAGGAAACTCTGACTAGAGATGCGTAGTCGTTTTGAAACCAATGTTATAACGTTTTTACCTGGGAATGAACCAACCAAGTGCCCTTAAACCGCAGGAACAGCTGCTGGGGCTGAAGGGAATAAATCCAAAATCAATCCCCGGCAGCTTCGGTCTCCGTTCCCTGCCTGCCCCAAGGCGCGTCCAGCCCGGCCCGGGCAGCGGGGCGGTGCTGCCACCTTGTGGGCACAGAGCGGTGCTGTGCACAGAGGGGAGCGGTGAAGCACAGTGAGGAGTGCAGAGGAGCGCGACCGGGCTTGAGCGGCCGCCGTGCGGGGCGGTGGCTGGGAAGAACGAGAGCGGCGGGGCCGGTTTCGGCGGGCGGCGGAGGCGCGGAGGGGACAGAGCTCCCGTTTCAAGACGGCGAAGCGCCCGCGTACCAGGATCCTGCGTGAGCCGGGTCGGGCTCCAGCCGCACTCAAGATGGCGGCCGCGGCAGGACTCCGGCAGAGGCGTCGCCGCCGCTCCCTACCGCGGTTCGCGGGGCTCCGGTGCCGCTGACCCCGCCAACCGTTTTCTCCCGCCGGGAAAAGCAGCAGAAAATGGCGCTGAGAGCGCGGGATCGGCGTCGGGACCGGGTTGAGGCAGCCAACAAGAGAAACGCCTGTGTGAGGAGCGGGGGATGCTTAAGGGTACCACAACAAAGATGGCGGCTCAGCCGGGAGTGGCTTCTGCCAGTACCAAAGATTGCGGAGAGGAAATCCAGGAGAAACGGCTGCTGGCATCCTGGGCTTGCCAGGCAGGTTTTGTACTTGATTGCAAGGCAGTTTTCCTGCCTCTGCAAGGGGTGAAAACTGGAAAGGGGGGACAAAAAAGGGTCACTTTTACGCCACACCCAAGATGGCGGCTGAGGGCGGCACTCACTTGCCCTTCCAATGATGGCGGCAGTGTGCTCATGCGCCTTGGGTAAGGGGAAGAGAGGGCGGTACAGGAAATACCCCGCTCCGTCTGATGGTAAGAGTGCTTTCTCCTGGGTCTAGGCGGCATTGAGGTCGCAACGAGTTCCAAATTATCCTTGTGCCTCTCCTGTTGTGACTAAATCGGTGTTCCCTGAGTGTCTGCAGCTCCCTGCGTGTGGAGGGAAGAAGCCTGTGCTGGAGAATGGGAGGAAGGTCCCTGCTGGTTGCTGTGTCCTCGGTGGGCACAGAACTCTGGCCAGATGGCTTGGTGAGTATTGAAAATGTGAAAAATGCGTATTTTGTGAGTGGCTTTTCGCAAATATTAAAATGAATATGATATGCGTTGTGTTAGAAAGTAATGCTGTATTAATTCTCTTCAATAGCGTGTTAAATATAGTTTTAGGTTATAACAAAATGTTAAAATAGAAACTCTGTTGTGTAGGAGACTTTTTTTAAAGAAAGGACTCGCAGCGAGATAGCAGCTACAGGACACCTAAATCTTTCAGAGAAAAAGAATTTATTGCTCTCTTATTAGAAGAAACTAACTTCTTCCTGCCTCGAAGGCGCCGTTAGGATTCAGAGGAAGAAGTTGATGATGTTGACAGAATCCTGTGTCTGCATGGAATTTATTCCTCATGTATGAGATGTATGAATATGCAACAGGCTGTTGTTTTTAAGGGTTAATCCTTTGTTAATGGGGGTCCTTTTTCGGGCTTATGCTGCCCAGAAAAAGGTACCCGGACTGTCTGTAACTCTTTGTCTCTATTGTCTCATATTGTCCTAATTTAATTTGTCCAAATTATTAGTACTCTGATTGTATTACTGTTTTTATAAGCATGTAATTACTGGTAGACTTTTAAAATTTTAAAAACAAGTGATTGGCGTTTTTCATAGGATCACTCCTGCTTCCTTTTCACTGAATTGTTGTAATGAGTCGTCAGCTTTTAGCCAGCCTCAGTTCCGTTTCTTTTTCATGAATCTTTTTGGTTGTTTCGATCCTGAACTTGCCAAACCCTTAATTTGCTAAATTAACCCTGAGAAGGTTCCACAAGCCAATGCTGAGGGGATTGGGGATTGGATAGTTAGGATCTTATGGCCTTTCAAGGGTTGGGTTCACCCCCTGATTTTGGTGCCAAGGGAAACTCCAAGTTAACACAGATCAAAATAGGAAACAGTTCCCTCATCAAAGTCAGCTTTCCAAACCTCTGTTCAGGATCCAAAAGAAATGGGAATGCCCTTGGCAAAAAAGGGCATTTTGAGACAAAGCAAGCTTAAAATGCCTGTAAGCAGGAAATCCAGGAGGAATGGCTGCTGGCATTCTGGGCTTGCCAGGCAGGTTTTGTCCTTGATTGCAAGGCAGTTTTCCTACCTCTGCATGGGGTGGCACCTGCATCCCACTGGAAAGGGGAGAGAAATAATTCCCCTCCTTCCCTGGCCCAGCCCTGGAGTGGGAGCAGCTTGCCCTTATCCTGGAGTTCTCCTGCTCCTGCCCAGCATCCCTCTAGTACCCTCATGTGCTTCCCAAGCTCTCAGCACTGATGGATCTAAACAAGGAGAACAATCCCTGTTCCTTCTCTTCTCCATCCTTGATGTTCCTGGGCCCTGCATCTCCCTGGTTATTCCCTGTCTGACTCCTCATCTCCATCCCACCTTCTCCCTGGTCACATCTGAGCCTGAGATGTGTTCAGCAGCAAATCCATTCCTTTAAAGGAAGCCCAGTGCAAAGAGCATCCAGCTGCAGGTAAGTCTTCCTGCATTTCATTTTTCTCTGGCCAGTTTTGGAGGGTTTCCCTCTGTGCTTCCTGTGACCCAGATGTGTCCCTTCCTTTGTCCAGATCCAGTGCCAAAAGATTGAACAACTGCTGAGTGGGGTCTGGGGTGAGAATGGTTCTGCTAAAATGAGGGAAAGAATGCTAGAAGAAAAATGAGCTTCCTTTGAATGTCTGGAATAAAAGCACTGGGAAAGGGCACTTTTTAGTTCAATTTGGTGCCACCTCCCCTTTTTTTATGGCTCATACTCCATGGTGAGCAATCTAAGCCAAAAGATGAAATGCAGGAGGCTTTGATTCTGCAGTGAGCTTAACTTCCCTTTTCTCCTCTCTTTCAGGACAAGGAGAACCACTGAAGTTGTCCTGGCCTTGCCAAGGTGTTTGAGCTGCCAAACCCAAACTGGTCCTGATGATGGAGGACTTAAGAAATTACTCAATCCAGCTAAATGCTTTAAAAAGGGAGATGGTTTGGTTATAGAAATATTTCTGCCTGAGACTGGGAAGAGATTGGGAAAAGTTAAACCCCCCAATTCTGCATAACAGCACAAGGATTTTTTAATTCTTTGCCTTTTTTTCCCTTCCTTTGAATGGGTTTGTTTGTTTCCCCTTGGAGACTGCACACATAATAGGCAGATTTTTCAATTAAGCCATTTTTTCCCACTTTTAGTCTTCAATGGAGCCCAGGTGCCAATTGTTTGCTGCTTGGTTTCTGCCTTCCCTTTCCTGCCTACAGCTTAAGCCCTTTCTCTCCTTCCTGCTTTTTGGCCATCACTGGTCATGCAGATGATGCTGATGCAGATGGCTGATAAATAATTATCAAACAGCTTGGCAATGGTCTGTATCAGCTATCAGTGACATTAAAAAATGCAGTATATGGACCATCAAGCAATGAATTTAGCAACAGTTGGATAGTAACTAATCATCTTTCCTTTGAAGCCCTCTTCATAGCATATTCCCTTATAAAGGGAAAGCATTTGGTTTTTATTTTATAAAATACTACAAATCACCAGCAGCCAGCTTAAGCGAGCATGGCAGACTGACAAAGACATGGTAATGTTTTTTCTTTTAAATCCCTCACAAGCCCATCCCCTACTGGGGAGGCAGCTCAGCGAGTTTCAGCCCACAGCTGCCATCCTGTGCTCATGGAGAGCAACCTCTCCAGCTGTCCCAGCCTCAGGAAAGCACAGAAGAGGGCTTTACACAGATCAGGGATTAAGCTAGACCCAGGTTGGGCTCAGCTCAGTCACCATGGCGCTGTCAGAGGCCTTAAACCCTTTTTCTATCGGATTGATTGATGGTGGTTGTGGTGCAGCCACTGTGTTGCTGTCAATGTGCTCCCCTGCAGCCTAGCCTGACATGGTGAGCAGGGGCTTGGGGTTCTGTCCCATGTGTTAAACATCAAACCAGAAGATAAAACAACAGCTAAAAGCCCTGCCCTGCCATGTGCCTCACTCTGCACCACTGCTATGAGAGGAGGGTGAAAGACCCAGTCAGTTTTAGCTCTGTAAAGCAGCTGCAGAGCAGTGATGAGTGCCTGAATCACATCCCCTGCATCCATCAGGGGAGTGAGGGCAGGGAAAAGGGCAGAGAAAGGGAAATAAAAAACCAACAGAGCCACCAAGACTGGAGGATGTGAGGATGAATCCAAAACTATGCTCTCCAAGAACTGAAAGAACACATTTCTTAAAACAAGACATCCAAACTGGAATGAGGGACTTGCACTCTTTCCAGATCTTCCCAGCACCATAACCCATTTAAAAAAAAAAAAAAAAAAGCCATCTGTGGAAATGGGATGCTCCTTTAAGCCTGGCAGAGACTTTCTCCAGCACCGCAAACCACCCTTCCTGTTGCTCTTCCTTTACCACTCAGGGCTGAGCCATGGAGACATGCTTCTTTAGTGTGTGTGTGTGTGTGTATTTCAGGTTTTTTTTAAACCAAGAAAAAAAATCAATATCATATTTTAAAAAGAACCCCCAAAACTTTGGGGAACCTGGGCATAAATGTCAAACAAAACACAAAGAAAGACTGAGCTACTAATGGATCTTAGAGCAGCAGTGGTGGGGTGGGAGGGAAGAAATCTAGCAGACAAATTTAACACCATTGAGGAGGGTTTATGCACAGTGTTTTCATTGCAAGCAGCATTTAGAAGTGATTTATCATATCCCAGCACCCTCCTTCCCTGTCAAAGTGATAGGCAGAACCAGCAGAGCAGCTCTGAACACACTGTTCACTACCAGGCACCACCAACAAATGCAGAACAGCTCCACCCTTGGCCAACCCTGTCCCCTTGGGCCTTCTGAGAAGCTGGGATTTAGGAAAAGGCCTTGCAGGGGAACAGTGTTTCAAATGTCAAAGGCTTTAAAAATCTACAAGGCTATGGAAGAACATTTCAGGGTTTTTTTCAGCTAATTCTTTAGGAATTTACTTGGAATAAGCTTCTTCCCCAAGAGGGATTTCAATTCTACACATGGACAAAGAGGAGAAAACATGAATGCAGTGTTGAGACAGCTGCGTGCTGAGAGCAGTGGTTTTAAGGTAAGGCCCTTGTATATCCGGGAGGGTGAAACCTCTGTGTTCAACCCTCTGGGATCATCACCTGGGCTTCCTGTGCTTCTCAAGCTCTCAAAGTAAAATTGACCTAGCAAACTCATCTTTGTCTCAATCCTAATCCCTGCATCATCCTTCAGGTGTGTTTCCTCACAATGAAATTGGAGTAGAAAATGCTTTAGGAGATGCTTTGCAGCCCCTTCTTCCCCAAAGGCCCAATCTGCTTTAATTTTTAGGAATGCTCTTCAAGCACAAGGTTTGGATGCGGCCAGTGAGACTCACATTTCAGAAGGACCATCAATGGTCTGATAAAGACACAGCACTTTGAAGCAGGCTGCTGGGACTGAGGAGGATATTTGAAAGCTGTTGACATGCAGTTCTAGCAGAAGTGCAAAATGAAATGTAATGTAGTAGAAGTGGAAAATGAAATGCTGTTAGACAAGGCTGCTGCCCAAATTGGCTCTGCCTGGATCCACCTGGCCTGCAGCACAGCCTTCTCCCTTTCTCCTCACTGCCTTCTGCTCAGCACCGACCCAAACCTGGGCTATTTCAATTCCTGTCAGACACAGAGCAGCTGATGGGCAGCAAATGCAGCCTTCCCAAAGTGGCTGCCCATGGCCCGGCCTGCAGGGCAGAGCTCAGGGAGGAGGTGGCAGCTTCCTCGGTGGCTTTTCATGTCCTCTCTCTGCCATGCAGACACTGGCATGCATGGCACGGCTCTGTTTTGGCAGCCGGTCCCTTGGCAGGGCTGGGTGAGCGCAGGGTGAGTACAGGGTGAGCTCTCTGCTCCTTGCTGTGACACCTGGGCTGGCAGGGATGACACAGTGACCTCGGCCGGCCCATGCTGCCTGTGCCATCACCTGGCACTGACGTGTTTGATGAAAATCCTTTTGCTGGGATTTTTCTCCTGAGAAGCCTCAGAACAGAAATGGAACCAATAACGATCTGCTGGCTGTGGAGTGTGGGCTGGAGATGGTTTAGCAACAGGGGCATCTTGGATTGGTCTCCTGTGCAGTGTTTCTACTTAATGACCAATCATGGTCCAGCTGTGTCGGGGCTGTGAGCAGTCCCAGGTTTTTATTATTCATTCCTTTCCAGCTTTCTGATGTCTCCTTGCTCTTTTAGTATAGTTCTACTATCTCATTTTCTTTTAAAGATTCTCGTCTCTTCCCTCGTCCTGGGGACCCTCAAACACTGCCACAATCAGCGGCCGAGCGGGTTTGTGTGAGCCTCTCAGTAACCCTCGGCCGGTCCCGAGTCGGCAGACACCGGGGGGCAGCCCTGACACGGCCGAGAGCGGGGAGACACTGTCTGTGCCCCGAGGGTGCTGAGGGCACCTGGGCTGGGGGCAGACACTGTCTGTGCCCCGAGGGTGCTGAGGGCACCTGGGCTGGGGGGAGACACTCTCTGTGTGTGCCCCGAGGGTGCTGAGGGCACCTGGGCTGGGGGCAGACACTGTCTGTGCCCCGAGGGTGCTGAGGGCACCTGGGCTGGGGGGAGACACTCTCTGTGTGTGCCCCGAGGGTGCTGAGGGCACCTGGGCTGGGGGGAGACACTCTCTGTGCCCTGAGGGTGCTGAGGGTACCTGGGCTGGGCCCCTGTGTAGCACAAGAGACACCAGAGACAGCGGTAGAAGATAAAGGGCTGACTCTTAGCAGGGGTTAATCCAAGGTTTTATTAGGAGTCCCAAAGGAGCTCCTGCACCTCAGGGGCCTCCTGCCACGAGCCCCAGGGAGATGTGCCAAGGTCACATTTAAAGGGAGGTGGAAACCCAAAGTAGATAACATTTTACCAACCATTAAGTGACCCTAAGGGATGGATGCTGGGGCATAGACATACAGGACAGCGTATGGGGCAAGGCTCGGGGGGCTGACCCCTGGCCTCTGGCTGATCACTGGACGACTTGGACCGAAACTTCTGCATGGAGGGGATGGGAGGCTGAGTGATTGACAGAGAGCCAGGGTCGGGGTTTGGGGATGATCTCATCCCGGGAGAGGGATAACACAGGGAGAAGGAGGGGGGTACAGTTTGGGATAAACCATTTGGGAAAAATATGGGGATACAAAACAAAATGACTTCAAAGTATTATAAAGTATAAAAATGCACTACAGCAGGTTTGGGCAGCACCAAATAAAATTTAATAAAATGCTTTAAAAATAAAAAAATTAAAAATAAAAATTAAATAAAATTTAAAAAAAACAAAATTAATTTAAAATAAATTAAAAACAAAGTAAAAACTGTAAAGGGCTGTAAGAGTTCCATAAAAGGTAGTGCTGTATTGCAAGACCCTCAAACACCACCACAATCACCAGCTTGAGTTGGTCTGGGCAGCACTAAATTAAAAAAAAATAAAAACCTTTAAAAATAGAAAAATTAAAAATAAAAAATAAAATTAAAAAATTAAATAAAACTTTAAAAATAGAAAAATTAAAAATAAAAATTTAATAAAAAATAAAATAAAAAAATAAAAGCTTTAAAAATAGAAAAATTGAAAATAAAAATTAAAAATAAAATTAGAAAAATAAAATAAGCTTTAAAAATATAAAAATAAAAAATAATAAAAAATAAAAGCTCTAAAAATAAAAAAATTAAAAATAAAAAATAAAAATAAAAAAATGCTTTAAAAATAGAAAAAACTTAAATAAAAAATAAAATTAAAAAAATAAAAAGCTTTAGAAATAGAAAAATTAAAAATAGAAATTAAATAAAAAATAAAATTAAAAAATAAAAAGCTTTAGAAATAGAAAAATTTAAAATAAGAAGTAAATAAAAAATAAAATTTAAAAAATAAAATAAAAATGCTTTAAAAATAAAAATTAAAATTAAATAAAATTTTAAAAACAAAATTTATTTAAAATAAATGAAAAACAAAATGAAACCTGTAAAGTGCTGTAAGAGTTCCATAAAAGGTAGTGCCGTAATGCAAGACCCTCAAACACTACCACAATCACCAGCTTGAGTTGGTCTGGGCAGCACTAAATTAAAACAAAAAACCTACAGAAATAGAAAAATTAAAAATAAAAATTTAATAAAAAATAAAATATAAACTAAATGCTTTATAAATAGAAAAATTAAAAATAAAAAGTAAATAAAAAATAAAATTAGAAAAATAAAATAAAAGCTTTAAAAATAGAAAAATAAAAAATAAAATTAAAAAATAAAATTAAAGCTCTAAAAATAGAAAAATTAAAAATAAAAATTAAATTAAAAATAAATAAATGCTTTAAAAATAGAAAAATTAAAAATTAAATAAAAATAAAATTTAAAAAATTAAATAAAATGCTTAGAAACAGAAAAATTAAAAATAATAAGTAAATAACTAGAATTAGAAAAATAAAATAAAAGCTTTAAAAATAGAAAAATAGAAAAATAATAAGTAAATAAAATTTAAAAACTAAAATAAAAAGCTTTAAAATTAGAAAAATTAAAAATAAACATTAAGTAAAAAATAAAATTTAACAAATAAAATAAATTAAAAATAAATGAAAAGCAAAATAAAAACCGTAAAGTGCTGTAAAGTACCATAAAAGTTCCATAAAGGGTAATGCCGTAATGCACGACTGTCGCAAAAGGCGCCGTAAAGCGCGACTGTCGCAAACGGCGCCGTAAAGCGCGGCTGTCGCAAAAGGTGCCGTAAAGCGCGACTGTCGCAAAAGCTGTCGCAAAACGTACCGTAAAGCGCGACTGTCGTAAAAAGTGTCGTAAAGCGCGACTGTCGCAAAAGGCGCCGTAAAGCGCGACTGTCGCAAAAGGCGCCGTAAAGCGCGACTGTCGCAAAAGGTGCCGTAAAGCGCGACTGTCGCAAAAGGTGCCGTAAAGCGCGACTGTCGCAAAAGGCGCCGTAAAGCGCGACTGTCGCAAAACGTGCCGTAAAGCGCGACTGTCGCAAAAGGTGTCGTAAAGCGCGAATGCCGTAAAACTGCCGTAAGGCGCGACTGCCATAAAATTGTGCCGTACAGGCTGGCGGCGCCCTGGCCGACACGGGGTGCCGTACAAGATGGCAGCGCCGTGGCCGTCGCAGAATGCCGTACAAGATGGCGACGGCCGCCCGAGTGGGCGTGTCCGGGGCGGGGCGCCGTGTCGACTTGCTGACGTCATTCGGCGGCACTCTGCCTGCAGTTCGCCGATGTAGACGGCAGGGGGCGCTGTGCCTGTAGTTCGCCGGTGCAGACGGCAGGGGGCGCTGTGCCTGCAGTGCGCCAAATCAGACAGCAGGGGGCGCTGTGTCTGCAGTGCGCCCATGCAGACGGCAGGGGGCGCTGTGTCTGCAGTGCGCCCATGCAGACGGCAGGGGGCGCTGTGCCTGTAGTGAGCCAAAGCAGACGGCAGGGGGTGCTGTATAAATAGAGTATAAAGTATAAACTATATAGAAGAAGAAATAAAAGCTCTATGTCACCTGCAGCTGTAGAAAATTTCAGGCTCCCATGGAGGAAATAGTTTTCCTAAAATCATTACCCTTTGGGGGTTTTTTGCACTCCCCGGTAGCCTGAACGTTTCTACTGCTGCTTTTTCATTTTAAAACTAGAATGGAAAGCCAAGATTAGAAATTCAGGGAAAGAAAGAGAGAAAGAATTAAAGAGAGAGAGAAAGAAAGAAAGAAAGAAAGAAAGAAAGAAAGAAAGAAAGAAAGAAAGAAAGAAAGAAAGAAAGAAAGAAAGAAAGAAAGAAAGAAAGAAAGAAAGAAAGAAAGAGAGACAGAAAGAGAGACAGAGAGAAAGAGAGAGAGACAGAAAGAAAAAGAGAGAGACAGAAAGAAAGAGAGAGAAAGAAAGAAAGAGAGACAGAAAGAAATAGAGAAAGGGAGACAGAAAGAGAGTGAGAGAAAGAAAGAAAGAGAGAGAAAGAAATAAAGAGAGACAGAAAGAGAGTGAGAGAAAGAAAGAAAGAGAGAGAGAAAGAAATAGAGAGAGAGAGAAAGAGCGAGAGAAAGAAAGAGAGAGAGAGAGACAGCGAGAGAAAGAAAGAGAGACACAAAGAGAGCGAGAGAAAGAGCGAGAGAAAGAAAGAGAGACAGAAAGAGAGCGAAAGAGAGAGAGAGAGAAAGAAAGAGAGAGAGAGAAAGAAATAGAGAGACAGAAAGAGTGAGACTAAGAAAGAAAGAGAGGGAGAGAGAAAGAAATAGAGAGACAGACAGAAAGAGAGCGAGAGAAAGAAAGAGAGAAAGAAAGAGAGAGACAGAGAGAGAGCGAGAGAAAGAAAGAAAGAGAGAAAGAAAGAGAGAGACAGAAAGAGAGCGAGAGAAAGAAAGAAAGAGAGAGAAATAGAGACAGAAAGAGAGTGAGACTAAGAAAGAAAGAGAGAAAGAAAGAGAGAGACAGAGAGAGAGCGAGAGAAAGAAAGAAAGAGAGAAAGAAAGAGAGAGACAGAAAGAGAGAAAGAAAGAAAGAGAGAGAGAAATAAAGAGAGACAGAAAGAGACAGAAAGAGAGCGAGAGAAAGAGAGACAGAAAGAGAGAGAGAGAGAAAGAAAGAGAGAGAGACAGAAAGAGAGAAAGAGAGAGCAAAAGAAAAGGGAAAAGGAAAGGAAGAAAAAAAAAAAGAAGGAAGAGAAAGGAAGAAAAAAAATGAAAAAGGAAAAGGGTGAGAGTGAAAAAGAAAGAGCCAAAGTGGAAAAGGGGGTGAAAAACAGAGTGAAAAAAAGAAAAAAGAGTTGGAGTGGAAAAGAAAGGACATTCGGGAGGGGCGGTGCTGCCTAAGGTGCTTCCGCGCCCAGGAGCGAAGGAGCCGTTTGATCCCCTGGCGGGAGCGCAGCTCCCGGTGGCGGAGAACGGAGCGGTGGCTGTCAGTCCGAGACTACAACTCCCGGCAGGCCCTGCGGCCGTAAAGCGCGGCGTCTGACGCAACGGCCGACGCGCCGTAGGAGTGGCTGGCGGCCCGAGGCGGCCGCGTGCCGGGGGAGCGGGCTGGGCGCGGGGAGCTCCCGGCGCCTGTGCCGCGCGGGACGGAGCCGCGGCAGCGACGCTGGAGGGGCGAAGCCTCCGTCCGGCCGCCCGCACGGAGCCGAGCGGCGCGGAAGGGGCGTCCGCCCGGCGCCTCGGCCTCGCTCAGCGGTCCCGGTGGCGGGGGCTGAGCTCGGGCGGGGCGCGCTGCCGCCCGCCGATGGCGGAGCGCCGGGCGGTGCTTTGCTGCCGCGGGCCGGGAGCTGCAGGAGCCGCCCCGGGCGAGCGGCGCCGGGCGCTGCCGCGGTCACTGTGCGGCGGCTGCCCTCGGGCTGGCGGAGGCGCGGGAGCCGCCGAGCTGCAGCGTCTCCCTCGGGCCGCTGCCGCTGCTGCGGGCGGGGGCGGACGAGCGGCTGCGGAGGCGGCTCCGCGGCGGGCTCAGCCTTGCGAGCAGAGAGCGCTCGACATCGCTGGCATGACACGGCTGCTGAGTGCCTCAGTGCTCGTGGCTCTTCCTTCCACGCAAACGGATGGAGCGGCATCGCTGAGCAGTAAAACACAGCGATGGCCCGGAGAATGGCGAGCGCAAGGAGCGCCGGGCAGGATCCTTCTGATGGCACAGGTGCGATCGGCAAACTCAGCCCCTTGTGCCCCTGCCCTCCCGACCCCCAGGGGAAATGCTCTCCAGCCTCGAGCTGCTGAGAGACAAAACGTGTGATTTGACACTAGGGTCCGGAAAAGGTTTCCGTTTAGATTAGCAAATGCCTCCATTGTTCTCGGTTACATCCTAGGATCGGTTTTAGGCAGTGACTTTCTACCGCTTGTCGGATTTTCTTGTGCAATGGTAAGAAAATAGGCAGGTCTGATACTGGTTTCGCTTTTTTTCTACTTCATGTTCCATGAGCTGCTTTTATCCAAGCAATTGTTTTAAAGTTCTACTGTAGGCGTTTCTGGTTCACTTTTTTTTTTTTTTTTTTTTTCCCTCTAAATCGGCAGTAAATATAGCTGAGTAAAATTACCTTGGTTTTCTTCCTTCTTAAATGTTTTTATTGATAATCCTATTTGAATATGCAGAACACGTGGGTATGTCCTGTAATATATCCTAGCTTTTCTTGTTTACAGGGTACTCAGAAAATATTTTTCCCTTCGAGTCCCACTGAAACATTCTCCGTGCAATCTCCGTTAAGGTCTGTGTTTGCAAATAAGCCACCATCAGCTGAGATATTTGCCTGTGTACCTTTTCCTGTCATTCAGAGCTTGCGTTCTGTGGTTTTTATGATAAACCTATCAAACTTGCGAAACCGTTTTGCAAGTCTTAACCGTTGAAGGCAGCAAGAAGTGGTTTTAAAGCCTGTTCTTGAGCAGACAAAGGGAAAAAGTGTGAATTTGCTGCTGAACTTGTCCTTTTTCATTTGACGTGCCTTGAATTATTTAGGAAGAGAGAGAACTAGAAAAAAGAGAGAAATAGAATTGGTTCTTGAGCCCTCCTAAAATGCTCCCCGTGATTCCGTGTGGAGCCCAAGTGAAGGGTGATGGAACAGAGCCCCTGTGCTTTAGAAGGAAATCAATTTCAACCTGATCTCCACCCTGAGTCTCCCTAATTTCTGTTTTTAAAATGCAAACTCAGTTTAGGAAGTGTTGGGAGTTAGTATTTTGGGGAAGAAATGGCAGTTGCACAAACCGTTCCATTTCCCAGAGGCTCTGGGAAGGATTCATTTTGTAAGCGCTGTAACTGCCATCGGTTGGGGGTTCGGGGTTGGAATGTGCACTTGCCCTCCGATAAAGCACTCGTTCATTTGCATTTCAGTGCCAGGAGTCTGGAGAAACTGGAGAAGAGCCCAAGAGACATTTTTCATCCTGAGATACAAAAGGTAGGAAGTGACTTTTTTTGGTTTGGTTCTTTTTCTTTATGATTTCCTGGAAATAGAAGTAATTAAGTATAGATCCTACTGGTTTGTTTCTTCCAGTAGCTAATAAGAATAATAATAAGAAGAATCTAATACTACTTAAACTGTCTCTTTATCCATTGAACTGGCCATTTCAAATCCAAACTTCTAAACACCAATAAAACCATCATCCTTGTAGAATCTTTAATAGGAGGGGGCTAAAGATGCTGTTTTTGTTGACAGGATTTATTGGTTCTTGAAGGGCAAGAGGTGAGTACAAGCCTGACTACTTCTTGCTCACAGACCCGTCCGGTGAATACGGCTTTGTATTTGGATGGGCTTTTGATGACTTCTAAATCAATTGCTCGTTACAGTAAAAAGAAGTCATGTTTTTTTGAACCTGACAGCAAAAATAACTTGAAGCACCAACTTAATAATAATTGATCACCCATCTAAGTTAATGATTTTATGCTATACTATCAAAGTTTAAAGGTAAATTATTGTGTAGTAGGAGATGGTATAAAATGTATGTTCTAACGTGTAGGATGTAGGCAAAGATTAGAGGAAACAAATTTTTATGTCTTCTGTTTGACTGTTCACCAAATAATATTTGGTTTTATTTTCCAGGGATCGGTGAATTTTAAATTTGGAGTCCTCTATGCTAAGGATGGTCAGCTTACAGGTGATGAAATGTTCAGTCATGGTGAGGTTTTCACCTTCTCCTTAATTGTTTTGCTCATCTGAAAAAAAAAAAAAAAGGCAAGTTAAAAAAAAAAGGTATGTTTATTATTTGTTACCCTGTTCTGATCGTTTCCTCAGTATTTGCTGGAGCTCTGCTTACCCAAGCTTTGGGTAAAACAAGCTTTGGGTTCCTTCTGTCCCACTGGGAGTTGCCCAGTTTGGTTGCATCTGGTGAAATTCACCCTGAGCCCTTACAGAACCAGCTCAAACCAGGTGAGAGCCATTCGCAGCTCTCTCAGGACACCCGGAGGAGGATGGGTGACGTTTCTGAGCATCTGGCAAGTGCACTTCTATCAAAACTCGGCCTGTGACATTGCTGGGGAAAACCCTTCTGTATCCTGAAGGGTTCCTCAAACTCTGTTGAGGATCCGGTTAGCAGTTGCTCACCTGGATGGTTCCAGCTCCTCAAGCTAACACTTGTACTCTTGCCCTGTAGTTTAGATCTATTGTAGTTTTGTTATTTTGCAAGATTTTACGTCTTTGGACAATAACGTGCATTTCACTCTTTGGAACCTCTGGGATCATTCCTTGGTGCAGCACCACCTAATGGGACACTTGGCTGCTGTGCTGAAGGGCTTGGTTACTGGAATTGTAAATCCCGGAGAGTTTGTAAGTCTTCTGTCCCCAGGGAGGTGTCACGCTTTGTTCACCGTTGCTCTGTTTGTCGGGTGCTGCTTCTCGTCGGAAGTATTAACTTCAAACTGCCCTGTTCTTTTTTGAACTTTTTTTCCTGGTTCTCTCCGTAGGGCAGGGAAGGACTCTCATATCCCGGTCGTCAGACTCAGCGCTGCCCGAGAAGATACAGAGACTGTAAAAATCATAAGGAGCAACTAGGACTGCAAAGGAAACAAACTGGAGAGAACAAAAGGTGATATTGTTCTCCTTCCCCTGGATTAGAAACATCCACTGCGCTTTGATGCCGGTGGCTGCCAGGGGCTCGTTAGGTCTCTTGAGGCAGGTGTAGGTGTTCACTTGTAGGTTCTATTTTTTGGCAAAGGACCACGAGAGAAGTTTATTTATAGATCCAAATAAACATTCATCTTATCTGAACATAACCTGTCATCCCCTTTCTGACATTAAGGACTCCTGTATAAATACTTGAGGGGGTTTTCTTTGTCATTTCTGAATGGTTCCATTTTGCCGGCTACTTGAACAAATCTGAGGGGGTTTAATTGCATACTGCTTCCTTGAAATTCTGTTGGTCTCTGCTTGGAACCCTTCTTGTACTGCTTAATGAAAGACTTCTGATGGTGTTTTCTTGCCTGTTTGTGTTTAAGGTCGTGCTCTGATGCATTTACAGAAGCCATGGCAGGAGAGAGTCAGCTGCTGGAGAAGAGGAGACAGTATTATCCCTGTGCAGCACAGAACTGTGCTGCTGCTGTGTCATCAGCTGTGTCTGCACTGAAAGTAGCCACCTTCACTTGTAGGTAGCTCCTTGGTGCTTTAGGACACGCTGAGGGATTTATTCCTTTTGGGATCCACGATGAGAATTCCCAAGAGAGGTAGTAGTAATAAGGTCTGACATTGGAAAAAAGCCTGTGTCCTTGGAATGTTGTTGTTGTCGTCAAAAGTTAATTTTTCCTTCTTTCTTAGCCGGTAGTCAGCTTTTTGCTTTATTTTTTGTGGTATCAGTATTTGATTGTTTAAAAAATTGCTTCAGAAGAACTGCAGTGGCTGGCCACCAGGACCTTGTTCCGATTTGCCTATTTGCTTGTAGCTAAAACGTTTCCATATTGTTTATCATTCTATTGAAGAAACTGCTGCCCAGTCAACTAAGAACTGAACATCTCTCTCTCTAGGACATGGGGAGAGGATTTAGGTCATGTCTTTGTTTCCAGAAAAAAGTTCCAGTGTAGTTTCTAACTAGAGGAAAAGGGTGGGGTGCAGACTCGGGGCTCTGATGCCACTGGGGGCACCCCGAGGTGCCCAGGAGAGGGAGCCCCACTGCGGTGCAGGAGCAGGTATGTTATCACGTACTAGAGAGCAAATTATAAATAGAAATATGAAAATTATAAATATAAAAATATTTTTAAGTCGTTAAAGAAAGCGGTTTTTTTAACTTGTCAATAGGCAGGGTTTTGATGATAAAAATGATAAATACAAAGAATATGAAGGTAGAAATCTAAGTCTAGAAAGATATCATAAGTACATACAGATAAAGTTTAAAACTAGAAGAAAAAATCAGTTGCAGCAGTAGATACGATACATAATATAGATAATACTTTAAATACATGTCTAGAATTTTATAGATATTATAGATAATTATTAATAGATTGCATCAAAAGAAACGATAAATATAAATGTGAGTATAACTATACAAAGTATGAAAATATTTCAATACCGTTTAAAAGAAGGTGTTTTCTTGTATTTATTTGGTTACAGATGGGGTTTTTCTTTGGATTAATAGAAGTATTCTAGAAATATAAATCTAACTGTAGAGAGATCCAATCGATAGAGGAGGATATTTCTAAAACCACAACCGAACGCCGCCGCCTTCGGGGGAATCGCACGAGCTCGGCCGAAGCAAGGCGAGAGCGGCCGACCCTGACGGCCTCGAGCGAACCGAGGCGAGGCTTCCGAGGCTGCCTGAAGCGAAGCGAGCCGAGCTCAGGCGAAGCGAGCCTGCTGCTCTCGTGCGCGCTGCTTAGCGCCAGTGCGCTCCCAGCCTAATGAGCTCCTGCCCGAGCCCGCGCTCCCGGTCGTGTCCGCGCCGTGGCCGGGCCGCCCGCGGGACGCGGCAGCGGGAGAGCCCCGAGCCGGGCGAGCTGAACGGGAGGCGGCGGCGCTTGCCCGCCCGCCGTCGGGGAGCCGAGGCGAGGCGAGCGGAGCCGAGGCGCGCCGAAGGCACAGAGCGGCTGGGAGTTGGGCCGAAGCGAGGCGAGCTCGGCCGAAGAGGCGAATGCAGGCGCCAAGAGCCGAGTTGAGGCGCCAAGAGCCGACTCGAGCCGAGCGTCTCCGGAGCGAGCCGAGCTCTGCCGAGCGCCGCAGCATCCCGGGCAGGGCGAGGCGCCGGGCCGGGCTCGGGGTGCAGCCGGGGCTCTGGGAGGCTTCCCCGCCTGTCCCTCTCTCTAGCCCTCCTTCCTTCTCCCCGTCTTCGCCTTCTCTCGCTCCCTTTCCCCCATTCCCTCTCCCCCCGCAAAGCCGGCTCCTTCCTGTCCTGTCCCTACCCCGCTACTCCCTTCTGTTCCCCCTGTCTCCTTCCTCTGCCCAGCCTCCGTGTACCCTCGTCCCGGGCTTTCCCTTCCCGTGCCGCTTTCCTGCACAGCCCGAGCTCCCTCGCCGCCCTTTGTCATGCCCTGCTCTCGCTCCTCTCTTCCCGTGCCCCCTTTCCTTCTTTGCCCCGCAGCCGCGGGGCTCGGGCTGCCGGAGAATAAAGCCCCGAGGGCCGGAGCCCGGCGCCCCTGGGCCCTTGCGGGAGTCCCCGCGCGGGGCCGGAGGCTCTCGGCGGATCCCCCCGTGCCGCTCAAGCAGCGCGGCCGACAGCGCCGGAGCTGCGGCTTTGCCGGCATCGCGCTGAGAGCGGCCCCCGCTCCGTGCCGGGCCGTCGCCGCCGTCTGTGCCGCTCCCTCTCTCGCTGCCCCTGGCCCGTGACAGCGAGGCTGGGCAGGAACCTCAAGCCTTCTGGGGGCTGCCCCCCCTTTCTTGTTGCAGCAGAATCCCTTGCTGGGGCCATGCACGTGTGGGAAGGGCTTGGGGGAAGCGCTGCGCTGCTGTCCGGGGCAGTCGGATTCGTTCGGAGCCTTCTTTGGGGGTCAGGGAAAGGCGGGGTGAAGACTCGGGGCTCTGATGCCGTTGGGGGCACCCCAAGGTGCCCAGGAGAGGGAGCCCCACGGCGGTGCAGGAGCAGGTGGGGGGCGGGCGAGGGGCGGGGGTCACGCTGGGTGCCGTCCCCCAGAGGGACCCAAAGCTGCCACCAAATGCACAGGGAGGGGTGAGTGGGTGTAGGATGCTAAAACCTGGCAAGGCATTCGGTTTTCTAGGTATTGCTAAAGAATAGGAATTGGTCTCTAAACTCAGCTGGGGAGAAACCCTCTCTATGCACTCATTTGTTTACAGGAATGTAGAAGGTTCCGACTGGAGATGCGTAGTAGTTCTGAAGATATTGCCGTGAGGTTTTGATCTAGGAACGGACCGAGCTGTGCCCTGGAACCCTCAGAACAGCTGCAGGGGCTGAAGGCGATAGAAAGGGCTCTCTGGCACCTTTTGCCTCCGTTCTCTGCCAGCGCCCAAAGCGTGTCGCAGTCCCGGAAGAGGCGCTTGTCATCCCGAGAGCCAAAAGGAAGACGTGTCAAATCCCAGCTCTGCCTTGTGTTTCGTGTGGGTTTTGTACTTCGTATTGATGTCATTCCAGAGAGCAAGGAAAGAAGAAATGTGACCGGCTCCCACTATTACTGTGTGAAGGCTTTCTTGAAAGGCTGCTGTATTTCTATTGTCTTTTTCCACTCCAAGCTTGACTTTTGCCCTCGTTTTTCGAGCTCTGCTGCATTGGGTGTCCCAAGGAGGGCGGGGTTCCTCAGCAGGGCTCTTAGGAGGCGGCGCTGATTCTGCTTTTTCTGAAGGCGTCTCAAAGCGTGCTACCAGAATGACAGTTTTGTGCACTGGAAAGCTTTCCCTCAGTGCCATCAGCGCACGTCCGTGTCTGAATTGTGGAAGCAGACGGACTAAGAAAAGCCAGCACCCGGAGCAGATTTCTGTTGGCTCTGTGTCTGTGAGAAGCGGGCTGTGTGCTGGACGGGGAGAGGCGCTGTTGGAGAGTGGCATCAGCCCCAGGTGTGAGCTGTGAGGATGATGAGGGGCCGTCTCCTGCCGGGGGGGCGAGGCTGTTTTAGGGGGAGGCTTCGCCTCAGCTGCCTTTTGCATGGAGCTGCTGAGTAGAGGGGTTCATGGGGGGGCTCCCGGGGCTGTCTCATGGAAGGACTGCGAGAGCTTCTGGCAGCGTCTGGGCGAACACCTGGATACGCGCTTGGATCCGCGGAGCATCGCTTCAAGGAGGTGCCGAGGGACGAATCTTTGTGCCGGGAAGCAGCAGCCGAACGGGTGAGCGCGTGTGGATTTGGAGCGGGGACTTTGGTCCTTTCCCTTTTCAATTGGATCTTGGCAGTCCCCCCTCCCCGCTTCCCCAGGAACAAAAAGGGAGCTTGTGAAGACAAAAGAAATGAAGGAGAGGCAAGCAGCTACTCTCCTAATATTGTCTGTGTTTGAACTGGGGGGGATCCGCTTTCGCTTGCGGTTCCAAGGATGTCGGTTGAAGGAAAAGCTGCCTTTTCCCGGCTGTTAGGGGTATCCCAGGGGTGACAGGGAATCCCTGCGTTCCATTTGAACGGGAATGGGCAAAGTATTGTTGTCATCGGATGGCTTTGATTTGAAGGTAGCCAGCCCATTTTCATCATCCTAAGGTTTAAATGGAGGGGACAGCGCTGGTGTCCCTCCTTTGCAAGGGTTTGAATGGAGGTCAAAATCCCCCTTTGCACATGGCTTGCAGGATTTCATTGGAGGAAAGCCCCTTCTTTTCTGCGCTCCTAGGGGATGAATTTGAAGGGGAGAAGCCATTTCTTTGCCCTTGTTGAAGCGAGGTGAGCGCCGCCCGCGGCGTCAGTTTCGGGGTTGAGTTGCGGGAAGCCGCAGCTCTGGCGGCGTTTGCAGGGCTGCAGTCGGGCTGTGCCGCTGCATTTGAGGGCGCTTCTTGTGGCCGCGGCCCGGGCCGGAGCGTTGCCGCTCGGGAGCGCTGCCGGCCTGGGCCGGGCGGGTGCCGAGGCGCACGGGGGAATTTGGCGCGGCAGCGGCGGAGCCGCTTTGCCGGTGCGAGCCGCCGTGCGGAGCCGAGGGCAGCTGGCGCCGGGCCGGCCAAGGGCGGCAGAGGCGGCGCGGGCGCTGCTGCGCCGGCCCGGCCGGTGCCGGCCGCTCTGTCCGCTCCGGGCGCGGGGCTCGGGCGCCGCCGGAGCCCCCCGGGCAAGGGGAGCGGGCGGGGGCGGGGGGGTCTCCGGGGCGGCGCCGCCCCTGCGCGCCGGAGCAGCCGCCGGAGGAGCCGCTTTGCCGCCGGGAGCCGCGCTCCGTCCGGGGCCGGCAGCGCGGGGTTGGGCTGCCGCAAGTTCTTGGGTGTCTCCGTGCTGGAGAGTGGGAGAAAGGTCCGTGCTGCTTGCCGTGTCCTCGGTGGGCAGAGAGCTCTGACCTTGCCTTGCATGGGCTGCTGAGGATTGGATCCTTGGGGATGTGCTTGGATGCATTTAGTGACCTTTACAGATTTCTTTCCCCGCTTTTTTCAGTTCACAGAATCATGGAAGAATTCAGGTTGCAAGGGGCTCTAAAGATCACCTCATTCCAAGGCTGCTGCCGCCGTGGGCAGGGACGTGCTTCCATCGAGCAGCTTGCTCAGAGCCTCATCGCAGAGCACCGAGGGGCCTTGAGCACTTGCAGCGATGGGGCAGCCCCAGGACCTCTGAGCAACCTGTGCCAGCCAGGTGCCAGAGGAGGAAGGAAGCCCTTCCCACCTGGAGCAGAGGCTGCGTAGCCTTGTGTCACCGAGCGTGTGAGACAGAAAGGCCCTTCCTTTCTGGAGGGGTAACAACACTCAAAGCTCTTTCTCGGGACAAGCCGAGCAATGGAAGGCCAAAGGAGCCTTCAGTTCTTCCAGCAGCTTTGGGAACAACTTGAAGGAGGAGCAGAGCTGGCCTGGTGCCTGCCGGCTCTGCAGGCAGTGGGCATGGCAAAGCTGCAGCTGCATCTGTCTTCTTGGCTGAGGCTTTATAAATAAGGCGCTTTTCTGTAGTTCCTTTTCAGGCATGACGTGCAAGTTGCCCCTAGAAGTCCAAAGGCAGCTGTTTTCTTAGCAGAAGGAAGTCAGGAGGAGGCAAAGCCAGCAGCTAAGTCTGGATAAAAAACTTGGCTAACCTCTTTTCCCCCCCTCCTCCAAACAGGCAATTGTGAAGCACTCAGCAGAGATCTGCCCGGGAGGAAAAGCAGAGCCAATCTCTGAGAAGAAGGGACGTGCGAGGACGGCTGCTCCCCCTGGCCTTGGTGTGGGACCTCCTGAGCTGCCATTCCTGTGGTGGGAGTGTTTCTCCTCTCCTCCAGCCAAGCCAGAGACCGCCTAGGGAAGGAGCAGGTAAGGTTGAAGTACCGAGGTCTCCCAGGTAAGAAGTGACACGGCAAAAGGAAATGGCCTCAACTTGCAGCAGGGAAAGCTTAGATTGGATTGGAGGGAAAATTTTTTCACTGAAAGGGTGCTCAGGCATAGGAGCCCAGGGAAGTCCCCATGCCTGGAGACATGTCAAGGATGTCAAGATGTGGTGTTTAGGGACCTGATTTGGGGGGGCAGCAGCTGGGCTCGATGTCCTTAGAAGGCTTTTCCAACCGCAAGGATCCTATGGTTCTGGAAAGCCTTGACCCCTCTGGCTCTAGCACAGCACCTGGATGCTGACAAAATGAGGCTGGTCCTAGAGCCTGGAGGTCCCTGTGCCACAGGGAGAGGACAAGCCGGTGTCACCTGCAGGGAGGGTCTCGTCCCCAGAGAGCCGTCAGTGACTCCGTCCCTGCCCGGGGCTCTGGGTGCGCCCTCGGGGGGCGGGGGACGACACCTGCCCTCGGGTGTCCCTCTGGGCACCTGGGAAGGGAACCAGGTCCATCCATGCGGCAGCTCCAGGGCTTGCAGGCTTTGGGGCTTTGCAGCTGTGTGCCTTGTCACAAGGTGGCAGGGACGTGACACTGCCTGGCAACGCTGCTGGCCTCGGATCCTTGCTGCTCTCATCCTTATCCCATATGGATTTAGCAGCAATCTTCTGTCTTTGCTTTCAAACTGTCCTTGGGAGAGTTCCAAGAGAGGGTCATTAGTTATTTCAAAGCCTACATCTTTTACCTCTTGGCACTGAAGAGAAAAGACACAAACCTGCTTTGCATCCTTCTGCCTGGAAGTCATTGTGACACACAGGGAAGGGAGGAAGGGGCTGGCCGGGGTCAGCCTCTGCTGAGCCTCAGCTCTGGCTGCTCCTGCTCACAGGGTAAAGCCAAAAGCTGTCGTGATCAAAAACGCAGGCCGCCCTTCTGACCTGAGTCACAGGGGCCGTTTCTTCTGAATGAATCAAGGTGGGAAATCATTCTTGGAGCTTCAGAAGAAAAAAAACCCCAAAACCCTAGGTACGTTTGTAAGAGTGTGTATGTACGGACATTTCCTTTGATGAAGAAGAAAATCTTAGAAATATCATGTCACGTCTGGCTTCCTAGAGAAGATCCTGAACTCTGGGCTTCTGAAAGCAAATGGCTGTGCATTTATAGGAGCGTTTCCCTTCTTTTTATGTGCCTCCCCCAGTCATCTTCTACCCTTGCCCACGGCAAGGAGAGCGCGGTGATTTGGCTGCTCTGCTCTGCCGAGGTTGTTGCAGGCTGTGTAGCAGGGAGTGAGGCCTTTTGTGGCTGCTCATCAGACATTTTCCTACAGCCTTCTCCCTGCAATGGTAAAATGAGACTTGTGTTAGCGAGCAGTCAAGTAGAGCAGGTAACATTAGAAAAGAATTGTTTCTGAGCTGCTGTTCACTAGCACGTGTTTCCCCTTTCCGGCAGAGCGCGCATCATTGCGGGCTTGGGATCGATTGAAATGCGCTAAGGAAACCAGCTCTGGGGAGGGAGGGAGGCAGGGAGGGAGGGAAATGCTCTCTTAACATGTGCCAATTCTTCTGTCAAACTCATCAGGGCAGGACAGCGTTCAGACTGAAAGTGTAAGAAGATGTGGAGGGAGACAGAGAATCTGACAGGAGCACCGGACTCACAAGTGCACGAATTTTGCTTTTGGCTTGGATTCAAACGCAGAAGTTGTAAGGAGTTTGGGAAGGAGAAGGGACATTTCAGAAGGAGAAGAAGAAAAAGAAGTTGTTGTTGTTGTTACAGCCCTGGCAAAATCTTTGGTTCTAGCTAATAAAGGAAGCTAGTTGAAATAAAAAAAAAGAAAAAAACGTGGGTTTTTTTTTTCCTTCGCTGTTGTATTCGTTGGTGGTTCGTTATATGGTGTGTTGTTTTATTTCTTGGTCTTATTACCTCTGTGTAAATAGTTTTTTTGAGTGAAGCTAACTTTCTGGACGGGTTGGTTTGTATTTGAGGTAGGATTAATTTCAAGAGGTTTCTTTCCTAGACTTCTGATAGGTATTCCTGGGATTTTGGTTTTGTTTACTGTGTGTATCAACAGAGAGATTGGGTAGGGCCAGCTGGGCTGGCGTGGCCGGGGCGGGGCGCCGTGTCGACGAGTTGACGTCATTCGGCGGCACTCTGCCTGCAGTTCGCCCATGCAGACGGCAGGGGGCGCTGTGCCCGCAGTGCGCCCATGAAGACGGCAGGGGGCGCTGTATAAATAGAGTATTAAGTATAAACTATCTAAAAGAAGAAATAAAAGCTCTATGTCACCTGCAGCTGTAGAAAATTTCAGGCTCCCATGGAGGAAGTAGTTTTCCTAAAATCATTACCGTTTTGGGGTTTTTTGCACTCCCCGGTAGCCTGAACGTTTCGACTGCTGCTTTTTTATCCTAAAGCCAGAATGGAAATCCCAGAGTAGAAATACAGGGAAAGAAAGAGAGAAAGAAAGAAAGAAAGAAAGAAAGAGAGACAGAGAGAGAGACAGAAAGAGAGACAGAGAGAAAGAAAGAAAGAGAGAGAGAGAAAGAAAGAAAGAAAGGAAGAGAGACAGAGAGAAAGAAAGAAAGAGAGAAAGGAAGAGAGACAGAGAGAAAGAAAGAAAGAGAGAAAGAAAGAGAGACAGAGAGAGACAGAAAGAGAGACAGAGAGAAAGAGACAGAGAGAAAGAAAGAAAGAGAGACAGAGAGAGAGAGACAGAGAGAAAGAAAGAGAGACAGAGAGAGAGAGACAGAGAGAAAGAAAGAGAGACAGAGAGAGAGAGACAGAGAGAAAGAAAGAAAGAGAGAAAGAAAGAGAGACAGAGAGAAAGAAAGAAAGAGAGAGAGAAAGAAAGAGAGACAGAGAGAGAGACAGAAAGAAAGAGAGTGAGAGACAGACAGAAAGAGAGACAGACGGAAAGAGAGACAGAAAGAGAGACAGAGAGACAGAAAGACAGAGAGAAAGAAAGAGAGAGAGAAAGAAAGAGAGACAGAGAGACAGAGAGAGATAGAGAGAAAGAAAGAGAGACAGAGAGAAAGAAAGAAAGAGAGACAGAGAGAAAGAAAGAAAGAGAGACAGAGAGAAAGAAAGAGAGAGAGAGAAATAGAGAAAGACAGACAGAAAGAAAGAAAGAGAGAGACAGGAAGAGAGCGAGAGAAAGAAAGAAATAGAGAAAGACAGAAAGAAAGAGCGAAAGAAAGAAAAGGAAACAGGAAAGGAAGAAAAAAAAAAGGAGGAAGAGAAAGGAAGAAAAAAAATGAAAAAGGAAAAGGGTGAGAGTGAAAAAGAAAGAGCGAAAGTGGAAAAGGGGGTGAAAAACAGAGTGAAAAAAAGAAAAAAGAGTTGGAGTGGAAAAGAAAGGACATTCGGGAGGGGCGGTGCTGCCTAAGGTGCTTCCGCGCCCAGGAGCGAAGGAGCCGTTTGATCCCCTGGCGGGAGCGCAGCTCCCGGTGGCGGAGAACGGAGCGGTGGCTGTCAGTCCGAGACTACAACTCCCGGCAGGCCCTGCGGCCGTAAAGCGCGGCGTCTGACGCAACGGCCGACGCGCCGTAGGAGTGGCTGGCGGGCCGAGGCGGCCGCGTGCCGGGGGAGCGGGCTGGGCGCGGGGAGCTCCCGGCGCCTGTGCCGCGCGGGACGGAGCCGCGGCAGCGACGCTGGAGGGGCGAAGCCTCCGTCCGGCCGCCCGCACGGAGCCGAGCGGCGCGGAAGGGGCGTCCGCCCGGTGCCTCGGCCTCGCTCAGCGGTCCCGGTGGCGGGGGCTCAGCTCGGGCGGGGCGCGCTGCCGCCCGCCGATGGCGGAGCGCCAGGCGGTGCTTTGCTGCCGCGGGCCGGGAGCTGCAGGAGCCGCCCCGGGCGAGCGGCGCCGGGCGCTGCCGCGGTCACTGTGCGGCGGCTGCCCTCGGGCTGGCGGAGGCGCGGGAGCCGCCGAGCTGCAGCCGTCTCCCTCGGGCCGCTGCCGCTGCTGCGGGCGGGGGCGGACGAGCGGCTGCGGAGGCGGCTCCGCGGCGTGCTCAGCCTTGCGAGCAGAGAGCGCTCGACATCGCTGGCATGACACGGCTGCTGAGTGCCTCAGTGCTCGTGGCTCTTCCTTCCACGCAAACGGATGGAGCGGCATCGCTGAGCAGTAAAACACAGCGATGGCCCGGAGAATGGCGAGCGCAAGGAGCGCCGGGCAGGATCCTTCTGATGGCACAGGTGCGATCGGCAAACTCAGCCCCTTGTGCCCCTGCCCTCCCGACCCCCAGGGGAAATGCTCTCCAGCCTCGAGCTGCTGAGAGACAAAACGTGTGATTTGACACTAGGGTCCGGAAAAGGTTTCCGTTTAGATTAGCAAATGCCTCCATTGTTCTCGGTTACATCCTAGGATCGGTTTTAGGCAGTGACTTTCTACCGCTTGTCGGATTTTCTTGTGCAATGGTAAGAAAATAGGCAGGTCTGATACTGGTTTCGCTTTTTTTCTACTTCATGTTCCATGAGCTGCTTTTATCCAAGCAATTGTTTTAAAGTTCTACTGTAGGCGTTTCTGGTTCACTTTTTTTTTTTTTTTTTTTTTTCCCCTCTAAATCGGCAGTAAATATAGCTGAGTAAAATTACCTTGGTTTTCTTCCTTCTTAAATGTTTTTATTGATAATCCTATTTGAATATGCAGAACACGTGGGTATGTCCTGTAATATATCCTAGCTTTTCTTGTTTACAGGGTACTCAGAAAATATTTTTCCCTTCGAGTCCCACTGAAACATTCTCCGTGCAATCTCCGTTAAGGTCTGTGTTTGCAAATAAGCCACCATCAGCTGAGATATTTGCCTGTGTACCTTTTCCTGTCATTCAGAGCTTGCGTTCTGTGGTTTTTATGATAAACCTATCAAACTTGCGAAACCGTTTTGCAAGTCTTAACCGTTGAAGGCAGCAAGAAGTGGTTTTAAAGCCTGTTCTTGAGCAGACAAAGGGAAAAAGTGTGAATTTGCTGCTGAACTTGTCCTTTTTCATTTGACTTGCCTTGAATTATTTAGGAAGAGAGAGAACTAGAAAAAAGAGAGAAATAGAATTGGTTCTTGAGCCCTCCTAAAATGCTCCCCGTGATTCCGTGTGGAGCCCAAGTGAAGGGTGATGGAACAGAGCCCCTGTGCTTTAGAAGGAAATCAATTTCAACCTGATCTCCACCCTGAGTCTCCCTAATTTCTGTTTTTAAAATGCAAACTCAGTTTAGGAAGTGTTGGGAGTTAGTATTTTGGGGAAGAAATGGCAGTTGCACAAACCGTTCCATTTCCCAGAGGCTCTGGGAAGGATTCATTTTGTAAGCGCTGTAACTGCCATCAGTTGGTGCTTCGGGGTTGGAATGTGCACTTGCCCTCCTATAAAGCACTCGTTCATTTGCATTTCAGTGCCAGGAGTCTGGAGAAACTGGAGAAGAGCCCAAGAGACATTTTTCATCCTGAGATACAAAAGGTAGGAAGTGACTTTTTTTGGTTTGGTTCTTTTTCTTTATGATTTCCTGGAAATAGAAGTAATTAAGTATAGATACCAATGGTTTGTTTCTTCCAGTAGCTAATAAGAATAATAATAAGAAGAATCTAATACTACTTAAACTGTCTCTTTATCCATTGAACTGGCCATTTCAAATCCAAACTTCTAAACACCAATAAAACCATCATCCTTGTAGAATCTTTAATAGGAGGGGGCTAAAGATGCTGTTTTTGTTGACAGGATTTATTGGTTCTTGAAGGGCAAGAGGCGAGTACAAGCCTAACTACTTCTTGCTCACAGACCCGTCCGGTGAATACGGCTTTGTATTTTGATGGGCTTTTGATGACTTCTAAATCAATTGCTCGTTACAGTAAAAATAAGTCCTGTTTTTTTGAACATGACAGCAAAAATAACTTGAAGCACCAACTAAATAATAATAGATCACCAATTTAAGTTAATGATTTTATGCTATACTATCAAAGTTTAAAGGTAAATCATTATGTATTAGGAGATGGTATAAAATGTATGTTCTAATGTGTAGGATGTATGCAAAGATTAGAGGAAACAAATTTTTATGTCTTCTGTTTGACTGTTTACCAAATAATATTTGGTTTTATTTTCCAGGGATCGGTGAATTTTAAATTTGGAGTCCTCTATGCTAAGGATGGTCAGCTTACAGGTGATGAAATGTTCAGTCACGGTGAGTTTTCCACCTTCTCCTTAATTGTTTTGCTCATCTGAAAAAAAAAAAAAAAAGGCAAGTTAAAAAAGGTATGTTTATTATTTGTTACCCCGTTCTGTCCGTTTCCTCAGTATTTGCTGGAGCTCTGCTTACCCAAGCTTTGGGTAAAACAAGCTTTGGGTTCCTTCTGTCCCACTGGGAGTTGCCCAGTTTGGTTGCATCTGGTGAAATTCACCCTGAGCCCTTACAGAACCAGCTCAAACCAGGTGAGAGCCATTCGCAGCTCTCTCAGGACACCCGGAGGAGGATGGGTGACGTTTCTGAGCATCTGGCAAGTGCACTTCTATCAAAACTCGGCCTGTGCAATTTCTGGGGAAAACCCTTCTGTATCCTGAAGGGTTCCTCAAACTCTGTTGAGGATCCGGTTAGCAGTTGCTCACCTGGATGGTTCCAGCTCCTCAAGCTAACACTTGTACTCTTGCCATGTAGTTTAGATCTATTGTAGTTTTGTTATTTTGCAAGATTTTACGTCTTTGGACAATAATGTGCATTTCACTCTTTGGAACCTCTTGGATCATTCTTTGGTGCAGCACCACCTAATGGGACACTTGGCTGCTGTGCTGAAGGGCTTGGTTACTGGAATTGTAAATCCCGGAGAGTTTGTCAGTCTTCTGTCCCCAGGGAGGTGTCACGCTTTGTTCACCGTTGCTCTGTTTGTCGGGTGCTGCTTCTTGTCGGAAGTATTAACTTCAAACTGCCCTGTTCTTTTTTTAACTTTTTTTCCTGGTTCTCTCCGTAGGGCAGGGAAGGACTCTCGTATCCCGGTCGTCAGACTCAGCGCTGCCCGAGAAGATACAGAGACTGTAAAAATCATAAGGAGCAACTAGGACTGCAAAGGAAACAAACTGGAGAGAACAAAAGGTGATATTGTTCTCCTTCCCCTGGATTAGAAACATCCACTGTGCTTTGATGCCGGTGGCTGCCAGGGGCTCGTTAGGTCTCTTTAGGCAGGTGTAGGTGTTCACTTGTAGGTTTTCTCTCTGGACAAGTCAATTCAGACTTTGCTAAGCTTATATTTGAAAATTACTCTCTAGTTCAGTCCAGCATGACATTTTTGAATGTTGTAAAAAAAAAACATGTTACTTTGAATTTGCTAATGATGCGAAGCTTTAGGGAAAAATAAGATTTTGGTGTCAGGAGATAGGGGAAGAATTTAGTGGGGACGTTAGACTGGCGTAAAGCCTGCTTTAAGCTGGACTGGCACACTGGCAGATCCCCTATCCAACAGGAGTGCTTAGATTAGCCCGGGTGCTGCCCATTGTTTCTGTAGGAATAAATGTTTCCTGGCCTTCAGAAGTAAGCTGCTTTGAAAACCTGGAAGCTGCAGTACGGTGACAATCCACGTGCTTGGGATTCAAAGGAGATTTCAGAAGGGTGATGGGCTTTTGTCTTTTCCTACAAGTCCATGTAATCCTACGGAGGAGTTTTTAATTGCGTGCTGCCGAGTCATCCATCAGAGCCCTGTTGTACCGATCATCGTGCAAATACAAAACAAAAAATCAGAGCCTGTCCCAGCCCTTAGAGCCCAGCCCATTATTTCCTCAGGCTGCCTCTGTGTGCCATTGATACTCACCACGGGAGCGAGCTGAGGGTGGCTGCAGCTGTTGGGAGCAAACTCCTTCTCGGCACACAGCAATAGAACTGGGACGACGCCTGGGCCAGCGCCTCTCTGCTCTCGTCTCCCCAATCTCCAGCAGAGCAGCTCCGGCCCATCCGGGTGTGCGTGACCCAGTTCCCGATGGTCTGAACGCGCTGGGCAGCGCTCGGCTGCTGTGGGGGTTCAGGGAAGGCAGAGTGTGCATCATCATCCTCCTGAACCTAAGACAAACCCAAGGGAGAAGCCATAGGGTGGCAATCAGTCGCATCCATGCTAAATAAAACTCGCAGGTGTTTGTAAGGATTGTTTCTGCTTGTTCTTTGTTGTGCTTCTGTGCTTAGAAAGCGTCCCTTGAAAATGAGTTCAGTTCATCACTGGAAACTTTGTTTGCAGACCCTCACTGAGCAGAATTTGTTGCAGACTCGGTGCACGCTGTGCTGCCCTCCTGGGAGTGTGAGGAGCTCCAGCGTGCTACTTTGTGCTTTAGGACACGCTGAGGGATTTATTCCTTTTGGGATCCACGATGAGAATTCCCAAGAGAGGTAATAATAAGGTATGAGATTGGAAAAAAGCCTGTGTCCTTGGAATGTTGTTGTTGTTGTCAAAAGTTAATTTTTCCTTCTTCCTTAGCCAGTAGTCAGCTTTTTGCTTTATTTTTGTGGTATCAGTATTTGATTGTTTAAAAAATTGCTTCAGAAGAACTGCAGTGGCTGGCCACCAGGACCTTGTTCCGATTTGCCTATTTGCTTGTAGCTAAAACGTTTCCATATTGTTTATCATTCTATTGAAGAAACTGCTGCCCAGTCAACTAAGAACTGAACATCTCTCTGTCTGGGACATGGGGAGAGGATTTAGGTCATGTCTTTGTTTCCAGAAAAAAGTTCCAGTGTAGTTTCTAACTAGAGGAAAAGGGGGGGGGTGCAGACTCGGGGCTCTGATGCCACTGGGGGCACCCCGAGGTGCCCAGGAGAGGGAGCCCCACTGCGGTGCAGGAGCAGGTATGTTATCACGTACTAGAGAGCAAATTATAAATAGAAATATGAAAATTATAAATATAAAAATATTTTTAAGTCGTTAAAAAAAGCGGGTTTTTTTACTTGTCAATAGGCAAGGTTTTGATGATAAAAATTATAAATACAAACAATATAAAGGTAGAAATCTAAGTCTAGAAATATAAATACATACAGAAAGTTTAAAACTAGAAGAAAAAATCAGTTGCAGCAGTAGATGCAATACATAATATTAAATAGATGTCTAGAATTTTATAGATATTATAGATAATTATTAATAGATTGCATCAAAAGAAACTATAAATATAAATGTGAATATAATTATACAAAGTATGAAAATATTTCGATATCGTTTAAAAGAAGGTGTTTTCTTGTATTTATTTGGTTAGAGATGGGGTTTTTCTTTGGATTAATAGAAGTATTCTAGAAATATAAATCTAACTGTAGAGAGATCCAATCGATAGAGGAGGATATTTCTAAAACCACAACCGAACGCCGCCGCCTTCGGGGGAATCGCACGAGCTCGGCCGAAGCAAGGCGAGAGCGGCCGACCCTGACGGCCTCGAGCGAACCGAGGCGAGGCTTCCGAGGCTGCCTGAAGCGAAGCGAGCCGAGCTCAGGCGAAGCGAGCCTGCTGCTCTCGTGCGCGCTGCTTAGCGCCAGTGCGCTCCCAGCCTAATGAGCTCCTGCCCGAGCCCGCGCTCCCGGTCGTGTCCGCGCCGTGGCCGGGCCGCCCGCGGGACGCGGCAGCGGGAGAGCCCCGAGCCGGGCGAGCTGAACGGGAGGCGGCGGCGCTTGCCCGCCCGCCGTCGGGGAGCCGAGGCGAGGCGAGCGGAGCCGAGGCGCGCCGAAGGCACAGAGCGGCTGGGAGTTGGGCCGAAGCGAGGCGAGCTCGGCCGAAGAGGCGAATGCAGGCGCCAAGAGCCGAGTTGAGGCGCCAAGAGCCGACTGGAGCCGAGCGTCTCCGGAGCGAGCCGAGCTCCGCCGAGCGCCGCAGCATCCCGGGCAGGGCGAGGCGCCGGGCCGGGCTCGGGGTGCAGCCGGGGCTCTGGGAGGCTTCCCCGCCTGTCCCTCTCTCTAGCCCTCCTTCCTTCTCCCCGTCTTCGCCTTCTCTCGCTCCCTTTCCCCCATTCCCTCTCCCCCCGCAAAGCCGGCTCCTTCCTGTCCTGTCCCTAGCCCGCTACTCCCTTCTGTTCCCCCTGTCTCCTTCCTCTGCCCAGCCTCCGTGTACCCTCGTCCCGGGCTTTCCCTTCCCGTGCCGCTTTCCTGCACAGCCCGAGCTCCCTCGCCGCCCTTTGTCGTGCCCTGCTCTCGCTCCTCTCTTCCCGTGCCCCCTTTCCTTCTTTGCCCCGCAGCCGCGGGGCTCGGGCTGCCGGAGAATAAAGCCCCGAGGGCCGGAGCCCGGCGCCCCTGGGCCCTTGCGGGAGTCCCCGCGCGGGGCCGGAGGCTCTCGGCGGATCCCCCCGTGCCGCTCAAGCAGCGCGGCCGACAGCGCCGGAGCTGCGGCTTTGCCGGCATCGCGCTGAGAGCGGCCCCCGCTCCGTGCCGGGCCGTCGCCGCCGTCTGTGCCGCTCCCTCTCTCGCTGCCCCTGGCCCGTGACAGCGAGGCTGGGCAGGAACCTCAAGCCTTCTGGGGGCTGCCCCCCCTTTCTTGTTGCAGCAGAATCCCTTGCTGGGGCCATGCACGTGTGGGAAGGGCTTGGGGGAAGCGCTGCGCTGCTGTCCAGGGCAGTCGGACTCGTTCTGAGCCTTCTTTGGGGGTCAGGAAAAGGCGGGGTGAAGGCTCGGGGCTCTGATGCCGTTGGGGGCAGCCCAAGGTGCCCAGGAGAGGGAGCCCCACGGCGGTGCAGGAGCAGGTGGGGGGCGGGCGAGGGGCGGGGGTCACGCTGGGTGCCGTCCCCCAGAGGGACCCAAAGCTGCCACCAAATGCACAGGGAAATTGCATTCCAATGTCTTGGAACAGAGGCTCATCGGAAGTTCTCTCAGCTATCCAAGGCACGGAGCCCTGGAGCCAAGGCAGCCTGAGCTGCTGCGTGCTTGCTGTGAGCCTTGAGGTGAGCGCGCATCATTCCGGCCTGGGATCGATTGAAATGCGCTAAGGAAACCAGCTCTGGGGAGGGAGGGAGGCAGGGAGGGAAATGCTCTCTTAACATGTGCCAATGCTTCTGTCAAACTCATCAGGGCAGGACAGCGTTCAGACTGAAAGTGTAAGAAGATGTGGAGTGAGACAGAGAATCTGACAGGAGCATCGGACTCACAAGTGCACGAATTTTGCAGAGCGCCGCTTGGATTTAAACTCAGAAGTTGTAAGGAATTTGGGAGGGAGAAGGGACATTTCAGAAGGAGAAGAAGGAGAAGATGTTACAGTCCTGGCAAAACCTTTTGTTCTGGCTAATAAAAGAAGTTAGTTTAAAAAATAAAAAATAAAATTTAAAAAGTGGTTTTTTTTCCTTCACTGTTGTATTCGTTGGTGGTTCGTTATATGGTGTGTTGTTTTATTTCTTGGTCTTATTAACTCTGTGTAAATAGTTTTTTGAGTGAAGCTAACTTTCTGGACGGGTTGGTTTGTATTTGAGGTAGGATTAATTTCAAGAGGTTTCTTTCCTAGACTTCTGATAGGTATTCCTGGGATTTTGGTTTTGTTGTTTACTGCATGTATCAACAGAGAGATTTGGTAGGGCCAGCTGGGCTGCTGGAGTTTTGGGTGTTAATTTATTAGATGGCTTTTGTTCAATGCAGTTTTGAATTGTTGAATTGTTGAAAGGGTTTTTAATGTAGTGGTTTTAAGGCGGTTTTTAAGAATTGTTTGTATCGTTTCACGTTGTTTGTAGTTGGTGTATGATCAGGGATATGGTGGAACTTCTTGAACGTTCTGGTATTAGTGTTCCTAAGTTCCGATTTCTTTCTGGTTTGATTTTTTTTTTTTTAGTTTTATTTTTTGAGACAGGGGCATTTATATGGTGGGGTTTTATAGGCAATATGTTTTTAAATTTGGGTAGTGATATTTTTTAGTATTTTAATAGTATAGATTTTTTATTTTCATGCTTTTTTTAAATTTTAAAATAATTTTTAAAGATTATTGGTTATTATTTGTGGGTTAGCATAAATGTAGAGCTTTGGGGGCTTTTTTTAGTAATGTTTAGGGTCAGTTGTAGGGTTTTGAGTTTAGTGAGTTGGTTTGATTTTTTTAATTGGTGTTTGTTTTTACTAGCAGTTCTGTCATTTTCCATGTGTATCTGAGTCTTTTGGGGTTTTGAGCCATTGGTTTAGGAGGAAGTTTATGATGAGAATGTACAGAGCTTTTGGGCTAGTTATAGTGGGATTTAAAGTTTCTTTACAGTTAGGTTGGTTTGAGTTTTCCTTAGGGTTAAATGTCGTGGGGTCTTTGTTCTGTTAGTCCTAGAAATAGGTTTTGTTTGGATACGCTGCGATGGGATGAGCGTGGGCTGCGTACCGGTGCTGACGAAGGTGCGGTATTTGTGTGGTTCTGATGTGTTGGGTTAATGAATTGATATGGTCTAATATATAGATTAACGTAGAAATAAATACAAATATAAAAATAAATATAAAATGATAGTGGTAAACATAAATATAGAAAACAGATAAATATAAAAAACTATAATATATAGTATATTATTGTAACACACCATAATATATATAAATGATGGTCTATTTTATATATATATATATCTAAAGATATATAAATATAGATTGTAAATATAAAAATATTTAAATACAGTTAAAATAAATTGGGTTTTTTTTGATTTGATTTGGTTATAGGCTGGGGTTTTTTATAAATAATATAAATAACATAAAAATAGAAATACAAATATACAAATATATATTATATATACTGATATCTATAAATATTTATTATAAATAAATATAAGAAATATACAATATAAAAATGATATATCTATTTTTATATTATTTATATTATTTCTAAAAACCCCCCTTCTCTGTGCAGTCTGTCACAGTTGCCCACAGTCTGTCGTGCTGCTTACAGAAGTGCCAAGAGCCAAAACCTTGAGGAACAGACCTTAATGTGACTCTATAAATGGCTTTAATAATCCCCTCCTTTCTTGTTTTCTTTTTGAGGCAATCCTGATTGCCTTTGGTTTTCTCCAGCCAGAGTTAATCCAAAATCTGTCTCTTTGGGCCCCTTTCTGACCTTGCCTAGAGCACAGCACACTTTGTTCCCCCTTGAATGTTTCTCCTGGCTGGTGAGGCCATGAAAGGAGTGGGAGATGATGTGAGAGGAGCTCAGTGCGGGGCAATTGCAGAGTTCCTCGCTCTCCCCTGTGCAATAAGGAGGGGAGCAGTGCCCAGCAGGCAGACGATGGAACGAGTGGAGATGCCTTGTGAGGAAGGCAGAAGGAATTAATGTCTGCAGGAGCCCAGGGAGCGCTGGGGCTGTAACTGGGAGATGCACAGCAGACATTCTCCCCACACAGGGCAGGGCCGGTTTCTCCTGTTTCTGGGCAATGCCGGGGTGGCTGTCACTGCTGCTGCCACTGGAACTCTCAGCCCAGGGCTCAGGCCATCAGCGCCAGCAATCATCTCTGCCAGCTCATGGGCATTGCTGAATGTCTCCTGTGCTGCTCAGTGACGCTCAGCAGCCTCCGTTCTGCTCAAAATCATTTCAGTGGGAGCTATGAGGCACAAAAATGCTGAGACCGATTTCACAGAGCCACCTGTCCCTCGTGAGTGCAGGGTGCAATCCCAGCAGAGCAGGGGCAGCTCTCCCTGGCTGTGCTTTCTCTCAGCACCTGAATGACCCTCAGTGGTTGGCAGGAAAGGGGCTCCAGTAAAGTGCCTCCTTTCTCCTCTTCCTGGAGTCCCAGCTGCAGAAAGAACTGAGCAGTGGGGTGCAATCCTTGTTTGAAATGGCTGAGAATGAACCTCGATCCCAGCCTCAGAACTGAGCCCCGATCGTTGCGTTTGCCTTCTCCTGGGTGCGCTGCAGTCGCTGCCGTGCCCCAGGGCAGGGATTTGTGTGCCAGCCTTAGCAGGCTGAAGTGTTGGAGATCTCTGGGTGGGCAGGAAATGGAATGGGCTGCCTTGGCCGCACCTGCTCCTGCCAGCTGGATCCAATATCCATGGGGGACTTTGCAGGCACCGCGTGCCTCAGTCCCGCTCCTTAGGACAGGCTCCCAGCTCTGCCCTGGCACTGATCCGGGAGCTCTGGGACACCAAGGGTTTGGAGCGGCCCCTGAGCCTCGGCAATGCCTGCAGGGCTGGAGGCTTCCCTGGGCCAGGGCAGGGAATCCCTGCTCGTTCCCAGGCGGGAATGCCCGGGCTGGAGCAGCTGGGAGGCGTGGCCCATGGAAAGGGACGCGAGCTAAAGGCCGAGAGCTCCGGGGAAAGCAGCGGCTGCCAAGGGAGCTGAGCCAGAGGCAGCCCGGGCAGGGCAGAGGATGGGAATCCTGAAAGGTGAACGTGCCCAGACCGGCAGAGGGCAGAAAGCAAAAGTCCAAGCCAGCAAAAGACAACGTAAACCGTGGAGATAAAAAGACTCTTGAATTTGCCTTTTCATAATGAAATAAATCCAGCTGGAACAACATTAATAAAAGCAGTGGGAAGGATCATAGCAACAGGTGGGGTTTTGCTCAGCTCTGCTTTGCTTTGATTCCACTACAAAAGATCAAGGCTTCTCAGGAAGATGGAAATGAACACATAGGTTGATCCAAGAGCAGTGAAAAGTGGGAATGAGGCACTTTTAGCCCCAGGAATGGCTCTTCCCTTGTGCGCTAAGAGAGCTTCAGCAGCAATTCCCGCTTTGGTGACATTTTCCAACAACGTGGATTTTCTACAGGGGCAGACTTGGAAAAGAGCAGCTCCACGTTGAGATCATGTTGAGAGCTGCTCATGATTGTCACAGCTGCAGCTCCCCAGAAGCTGAACTGTTCACTGCAGAAAGAAGGAGAGGCAATTTGTTTTGCCATTCTCAGTGTGCTAACAATGTGTGCCATGCAAAGGTCACGAGCAGAGATGGCAGCAGGCTTTGCTCTGAGAAGCAGAACAGGTTGGATTTAGGGCATCCTAAGGAGATTGGAGTGAGACAAAAGCTCAGCTGCTAGGAGCAGAGGAGCACGTGGATCCATCCAGGGATTTCTGTCATAGAAAGCTAAATAGGCAAAGATCTGGCATCAGCTTTAATTGATGGCTGTCATCTTTCCGCTTTTGAGACCTAGTCAGTGGCACGGTATTGGCCAGAGTTTTAAACAGAAAATGGCATCAGGTGTTATGAATCTTAGCTAGGTGTGATTGCGTAAAGAAGGAAAGGAGAACAGCGCTGTTTCTCTTTGTTTTGGAGCCTGCAGCCATGGTGGCTGCTTTGCACAGTGCACGTTGGTAGCGGTCGGTGTGCGAGAGTCTGTCAAATGAATATGAAAGCTTCTGGCCATGCCTTGATCCCGCGCAAGGAGCACAGAGCGAGTTCTCCCCTCAGGAGCAGCCCTGTCGGCCGGCAGTGCCGGCTCCTCCCGGGCACTGCCATGCGCCTCCTCCTCCTGGCGGAGCCCGAGCAGAGAGCCCGCGTCCCCGAGTCCCCGGGCGGGATGCGAGTCCCGGGCTCGGGCCCGTCCCTCTGCTCCCGCTCAGTGCAAGGGGCTCGGTGCCGGCTGCTGCCGAGCCCCGGCCGCTGGGGCTCCGCTTCCTCTGCCAAAGCTGCCGCTGTCCCTGAGCGAGGCAGGGCAGCTGCCATGGCCCGGGAGCGCGGCCATCCTTGGCGAGCTGCTCCTTCCCGGCGGCGGCAGCTGGGAGCTGCCTCAGCCTGAGCTCAGGAGCCGGGCAGGAGCGCCCGGATCGTCACCCGCTGCTGCCCGCTCCGGCCCGGGCACCGGGCACCCCTTCGCTTCCCCCGGGCCGAGCGGATCCGGGGCTGTTCCCCGCGCCGCGGCAGCGCCCGGAGCCACGAGCGGCATCACTCCGTGAGCCGGAGGCGGCGCAACAAACCCGGCTGGGGATAATGGGATATCGCAGTGCTGGGATAACGCGGTATTGCAGACAGGCTGCATTTGATGGCATCCTTTCAGGGCAGGCTTCCTACCTTCTAATGCCACGGGTGGGTTTTTTGCTAGCCTGCAGCAGTTCTCCCAGGAGAATCAAATGTGTGAGAGGTCCATTCCCTGTGACCATCTGTGGGGATGGCCGCAGTCAATTCCACCACCCTGTGAACTGAGACTAATAAATTGGGCATTTTTCTGGTCTCAGAATCGGGAGTCCTGTGGGTTGTTTGCTTGGTTTTTGGTTTTTTTTTGTTGTTGTTGTTTTTTTTTGGTTTTGTTTTTTTTTTTTTTTTTTTTTTTTTTTTTGTGGTGGTGAAGGTGAGGAGGGCTCAGGGACAAAGTGCTCCGCTGCTGGCACTTGGACCCAGTCGCAGCTGGGCAGGCCGAGGGCTGTGAAGCCGGGACTTGAGCCCTGTGTTTCGGGGGTGCAGAACGAGGCTCGCCCAGGCCTGGAGCACAGAGGCCGAATCCTGCATTTTGGGGCCCGGGGCCAGAGCCCAAATGCTGCGTGCGAGTGCTCGGAAGGCGGAGCCCCGGCCCGGCGCTGTCCGGGCCCGGCCCCGGCCTGACGGGGGCGGCTTCGGGGCTGAGAGAAGCGCTCAGGCGCTCCCTCGTGGCGCTCGGCAGCGGAGGCCGAGCTCCGGCCGAGGCTCTTCCCGGAGCCGGGACACTCGTGGGGCCTCTCCCCGGTGCCGATGGGCGGGGGGTGAGGAGCCGGGAGCGCGGCGTTGCGGAGCCCGTGGGGCCGGCGTTCGGGGGCTCGGGCCCAGTCCCTGCCATGGTCTCGGGTGCCGGAGGCCCCGGGGCCGTTGCCGGGCGGGCGGGGAGGTGCCGGGGGCAGGAGGCGGGGCGGGAGCCGCGGTGTCCCCGGGCCTGGGCGGGTCCCGGCCGGGGCTCGGCGAGCCCGGGCCCGACGGAGCGGGACGGGAAGGCGGGGCCGGCGGTTGCCGCTCCCTGCCCGCCACTCCCGCCCGCGGCGCCGGGACACGGAAGGTGACACCGGGACGGGGCTCTGCGGGCTCAGGAGAGCCAGGCCCCTCCCGCCCCATAGCGATGCCAGTCCCGATGGCGACGGGGGAGAGGCGGCACCGCCCGGGGCCCCCCGGCAGAGCCAGGCAGCGCTCGGCCCCCGCAGCCCGGGCCGCGGTCACGGCCCCGCCGCAGCGGCCCAGGCTCCGAGCGGTCCCCGGCGGGAGCAGCCGTCGGGCGGGGCTCGCACAGCGCCGAGCGAGGCCCCCGAGCGATAGCCCCGGGACCGGGGGGGACAGGGGGGCGGGGCCGGCACAGGTGCGAGGGGCGGGGCCACGGAGCGCGGGCACGGGGCGATGCGACGGTGCCACCGCCACCGAGGCCGGGGGTGGCGGGCAGAGCGCCGCTGGGGTGTGCCGGGCGGTGCCGCCTCTCCCCCGTCGGGCGGATGGAAGCGGCACCGGGCCCGGGACCGGTTTGGGGCCCGGGATGGCCGCGGACACGGGGCGCTGCCGGGTGCGGGATCGCGGCCGTTCCCCGGTGCGGAGCCGCCGTGTGGGGCCGGCACCACGCAGGGCGCCCTCTGGCGGACACGGAGCGCGGTGCGAGCGCGGCGCCCCCGCCTGGCGGGGGAACGCGGTGCGGGGGGCGGAGCCTGAAAACAGGGGGCGGGGACAGGGGCGGAACCGGGCGGCACAAGGGACGGGGCCTGAGAGAACGGGGGCGGGGCCAGGCGGCACAAAGGGCGGGACCAGGGGCGGGGCCGCCTCAGGTGTGCACGGCGGGCGCGGCTCAGGTGTGCGGGGCCCCAGAGCGGCTGCGCGGGGCGGGGCCGAGGTGTTTTAGACCCCGGAAATCGCCTCGGCCGCCATTTGCTCACTCAGAGCACGGTGCGGACGGGAGCTCCGTGTGCGGGCTCCGCAGGTAAGGCGCGGAGGCTTCGGCCTCCCTTTCTGTCCCCCTCTCTAGCCCTCCTTCCTTCCCCGCGTATTCCCTTTCTTTCTCCCCCTTCCCTCTCGCCCTAAAACGCTCCTTTCCTCTCCTCCCAAACCCGACTCCCCCCACTCGTTCCTGTCGTGTCCCTTCCCCACTACCCCCTTCTATTCCTCCTCTTTCCACCGTCCCTCTTGTCCCCCCTCGGCCTTTCCCTTCCTGTCCCGCTTCCCTCGTCACTCCGACCCCTCTCCCTCCCCGTCCTCACCACCCCCATCTCTCCTGTCTCCCCGTCCTCCCGTTTCCTTCTTTTCTCGCAGCCGCGGGGCTCGGGGTGCCGGGCAAGAATAAAGCCCTGAGGGCCGGAGCCCGGCGCCCCCGGCCTCGCTGGGGTCCCCACACGGGGCCGGAGCCGCTCTGCGGGTCCCCCCATTGCAGTCGAACACACCGCCCGACACCGCCGGGGCTCCGGCTTTCCCAACATCACACTGGGGGGGTCCTGGGGCGGGGGGCCCGAGTTACAGGGGCCCCCTCATTAGGAGGGGGTCCCAGGGGGGAGGGGGGTTTAGGAGGGGCCCCCTCGTTAGGAGGGGGTCCCAGTGGGGAGGGGGGGTCAGGAGGGGCCCCCTCATTAGGAGGGGGTCCCAGGGGGGAAGGGGGTTAGGAGGGGCCCCCTCCGGAGGAGGGGGTCCCTGGAGGGGGGTGGGGGAGGGCCCCCTCCGGAGGAGGGGGTCCAGGGGAGGGGGCGGGGCCTGGGGGGGCGTAATCCCCCTCCAGGCTCCGCCCCCTTCCCCGGACCCCCTCCTCTGGACGGGGTCCCCCCCCGGTCCCCTCCAGGGACCCCCTCCTCCGGACCGGGGCCCGGGAGGGGGGGAGGGCGGGTGGGGTGGGGGGGAAGCAGGGGCGGGCACGTCACTCTGCTGCGTGAGCTCACGTAAAAAAAAAAATTGCCAGACACACGACCGTCCCCTGCCGTCCTGTCCCCGCCCGCCCCACCCTCCCCCCGGGCCCCGGTCCGGAGGAGGGGGTCCCTGGAGGGGGCCGGGGCGGGACCCCGTCCGGAGGAGGGCGTCCAGGGGAGGGGGCGGGGCCTGGGGGGTATTACCCCCAGGCCCCGCCCCCTCCCCTGGACCCCCTCCTCCGGAGGGGGCCCTCCCCCACCCCCCCCCAGGGACCCCCTCCTCCGGAGGGGGCCCCTCCTAACCCCCCCTCCCCCCTGGGACCCCCTCCTAACGAGGGGGCCCCTCCTATCCCCCCCCTCCCCCCTGGGACCCCCTCCTAATGAGGGGGCCCCTGTAACTCGGGCCCCCCACCCCAGGACCCCCCCAGTGTGATGTTGGGAAAGCCGGAGCCCCGGCGGTGTCGGGCGGTGTGTTGGACTGCAATGGGGGGACCCGCAGAGCGGCTCCGGCCCCGTGTGGGGACCCCAGCGAGGCCGGGGGCGCCGGGCTCCGGCCCTCAGGGCTTTATTCTTGCCCGGCACCCCGAGCCCCGCGGCTGCGAGAAAAGGAGGACAGTGGGGAATGGAAAACAAGAACAGGGGAACGGAGAAGAAGGTGGGGAGAGATCGGGCTGTGCAGGACAGCAGAGGACGGGGCTGGGGGGAAGGCAGGCTGGAGGAAGGAGCGGGATTGAGGGCGGGTGGGGAGCGACTGGTGGGGGGGAAGGGGGAGCTGGGAGCGGGGTCAGGGGGGAGTCCGGCTGGGGAGGGAAGGCAGAGGATGAGAAAGTAGGGTAGGGTAGGTGGGGTAGAGAACGAGAGAGGGGCGGCCGTAGGGGGGGAGGGAGGGGAGGGCTAGGGGGGAGAGGGAGGGGGGGGGTTTGGGGGGGGGAGGGTGTAGGGGGTGGGGGAGGGGTGGAAGGGAGGGTAGAAAGGTGAAATACACAGAAATACAACACAACAGAAACGCAGGAGAAAAGAAACGCAGAGAAAAAGAAATATAGGGCCCCGGCCGGCAGCAACCTCCCTCACCCAACGCCGAGGAGCAAATGGCTCCGCCGGGGCCTCCCCGCGCCTTAAATCCCCCAAGGCCCCGCCCCGCGCAGCCGCACTGGGGTCCCGCACACCTGTGCAGACCCCGCCCCTCGCACCTGTGCCGGCCCCGCCCCCAGGGCCCCGCCTCCCCCCCGCCCCCCGCCCGCCCATAAATCCCGGCGGATCGGCGCCTGTCCCGTTTTCTGCGCGGGATGCTCATCCCGGGAGGCGGCGGGAGCGTCGGTCGGAGAGCTGTGCGGAGATCCGGATCGGGGGCTGCTGCTGGTGCTGCGCGGGGTCCACGGCGCTCGGCTGGGACCGGGACGGGGATGGGGATTTAGGCCTGGGAATTCGTATCCTGGTCCTGCCGCTATTTCTTGTGGAAGCTGGGCCGAGCTGCTTCTTTCTCGGCGGGCAGGGTATGGGTGCCAAGGCCAGAGAATCGAGGTAGGATTGGGGCTGGGATCGGGACCACTATCGCTGCGGTCGGGAAAAGCCGCTCCGGGACAGGCGCTGCCGCTCCGGTTGCGGCCAGCGCGGGGCTGGGTCTCGCCGGGGCTCCAGGCACGCTCCGGCTGCGGCGGCAGGGAGCCGGTGCCGTGCCGCTGCCATGGCCGCCAGGAGGACGACGCTTGCCCGGAGCAGCCTCTGGATCGCGGCTGGCAGCGGGAAGGACACCGAGACCGCCCGTACCGGCCCCGGGACCCCATGGGCATCGCCGCTCGCTCAGCGCCGCCGCCCGCCCCGCGGGGCGCCCCCTGGCGGACACGGCGCCGCCCCGCAGCCCCCCCGGCCCGGTAACGCCACGAGCGCCGCGCTCCCCTACGAGCCCCAGCGCCCGCAGCCCCTGCTCCGTGCCCGCAGCCCCTGCTGGGGGCTGCAGCTTCCCAGCCACGAGCAGCCGCTCTGGGACGGCCGCTGGGGCCGAGGCGTTGCTGCTCCCGCTGCCATTGTGCCTGGGGTGGGACTGGAGCCCCAGGGAAACGCTAGGAAAAACCCCATGGGTTAAAAAACCAGTGCAAACGATTTGTTCTTTATTTCCAGAGCCGTGGGAATCATCAAGTCAAATGTGAGAAGTGACTGGCCCAGCTGTGTATCAAACCCAGAATTTTGGCCTTCTCAGCACCCTGCTCCAAACACCTGAGCCAATCCCAGGGCTGTTCCAAAGGCCCTGTGTGGGATGGCAATGACTGCTGCCACTAAGAGAACTCCTCTGCAAATGCAGCTCCTTCCCTTCTGCTACTGCTGCTTTGCACAGCAGCCCCTGCAATGGCTGTGGGGCAGAACTGGCTGGCACTCAACATGGCAGCACCAAACTCTTCCCCATAGCCCTGATTGTTCTGCCCTTGCCAGGATTTCCCCAGCAGCTGTAAATGTGCTCCCACAATGTCCCTTTGTTTCCCCAGGAAGAAGCCAACAAGACGAGCCCTGAGGGTTACCTTGCTCCGTGGCCAAAGCTCTTCTGGAGAGTGCCGGGGGGCGTTGCCTGCAGGTGAGTGTTGCCAGCTCCAAACCATGCTGGCTGCTGAGGCCAGGGCTGTTTTTCTGGCCCAGGGGCCTCAGTGTCTCCTGCTGGCTGCCAGCCATGCTCCTTGGTGTTCCCTGGCTGTGTCCCAGCTGGCTGGGAGCGCAGGGCAGGAGGAGGCCAGGAGCTCCTGAAAGGCAGCAGCACCTCGTGTCTTTGGCATCTGCAGGGGAGGAGCTGTGCCTGCACTGTGGCTCCTGGGCCAGGGGCTGCTCTGAGCAGGCCCCTGGAAATGCTTCAGCCCGGACAGAGACCACCAGTAGCCCAGCAGGACCCCAAGGAGCAGCTGGCATTGCTGGGAATGGAGGCACGGGCCCTTTGCAGAGGGGCTCAGCAGCAACTCCTGGCTCAGAGCTCCCACACAGCTGCCAGCTGTGGCCCAGCCACCCCAAATCCCTTCCCTCCTCCCCAGCCTGAGGCCATCGGCCATCAGCAGCATCAAAGCCAAGGCCATCTTCCCCCACAGATGTTCAATCCCAGGCAGCAGCCCTCAGAAGTACCTGAAAATCAGTGGGATGGAGTTCGGAGTTTTCCAGGGATCCAGCTGGAAGTGCAGAAGTGATGGAAAGCTTTCCCAGGTAGGTGCCACAGGAGGTGTGCTGAAGACAAAGCTGTGCATCCCTTTCCTGAGAGAAAAGAATTTGTAGAGGCCCCTGCTGAGGCTCTGAAAGGAGCTGAGCTTCTGCAGGGAGAGATGTCCCCCCCTGGGCACAGGGGCTGCCTCAGCTCAGGCTGGGAGCACATCTGGCCACTGCCTTCTCCTGCTCTAAACCATCCACTGGATCTTCTCCATCCTGGAGCTCAGGGGGGTGAAATGGGCTCCATTCCAGGCAGCTCTGGCCAGTGAGCCCAGGGACACCACTGGGCTGAGGGTTCTCAACAGCCACTTCTATGGAATAGAACCCTGGCCTTGGCCCTGTGCTGCTGAGCTTCCTTGGAAGCTCTGCTGGCTCCTGACACAGCTGCTGTCCAAGGCAGCAGCTCTGCATGGGAATGCCCACACTCCATGGGGCACTGGGAGGTTACTGCAGCGGGAATGGAGCAGGGAATTTGGGGCTATGGGTAGAATTCATCAGAACTGGCACAGCTGACAGGGAACCCCAAATCTGGGCACCACACAGAGAACAATCTTTGTCCTGCCCTGTCAGCTCCAACCCCTGGGCTGAGAAGTTTTGGGAATTAAATGGATGGAATGATACAAACCACAGCAAGTGGCATCACCCAGAGGGACAATCCGGGTCCCAGACAATTGCTCCACAATCCACTATGGGGGAAAACACCCTGTGCCTGCCAGGAGCTCTGACTCTGCTTCTCTACCAGCTCCTGAGCAGTGTCAGGGCCACCATGAGGGCCTTAAAATCCAAACAAACCCCCTATCCCACACAGTGAATAATCCAAATAAAGAAATGCATTCTTGTCATCAAAGCTCCAAACTGTGTCAAGAGCTCTGCCAACAAGTTAATGGGATTCCCAAGAATCTCATTAATGCTCTTGGTTTCAGTTTTATGTATTTTTAATCCCTCAGTGGGCAGCCTGTACATCTTATCCTGGGATTTAGAGGCTGAGCAGGGCTGGCTTTGGGTTGACCCCCACCTCTGGCCCCAGCCTGTGCAAACACACCTTGTGCCAGGCTGGGTGAACTCCTCACCTCAGCGTTTCCCTCCTAAATATCCCCTCCTTATCTCTCTGGAGATTCACTGACATTTTGCCCAAACCATGCACTCCTCACCTCCATGTGGCCTCCAAGTGTCCATTCTGTTCCTCACAGGTGCCCTGGTGCCACCGTGTTGGTCCCTTGGCCTTTCTCCAGCCCGAGGCTGCTCCTCTGCTCGCTCTCTGCAGTCTCATCCCACAGGGATCCTCTTCTCCCTTCCCTGCTGGCTGCTGCCAAGGAAGGAGGCCACAGGGAGTCTCCAGTGCTGCCCCCTCAGCCCTGGAGAGTCCTGGCTGTGGGCCCGAGGGGCCTGGGATTTCCCAGGGAAATTGTCTGCTGGTCTCCCTTCCATGACCTCAGCAATTCCCTCCAAAATGCCACCTCACTGCCCCTGACATCCCCTCACATTCCACTGCCCTACACAAACAGTTCTTGGATCCCCTCTAGATCACACCAGGTTTTCAGCCACATGAATGGCATCACCTGTGCCCACTGCTCGTTATTCACCCAACCAAAATCAAGAGCAAATGTTGGTTGGGCTTTAATAACAACTTGAAAGAACTTTACAGCACAATAAATCACCTTTTTCTTCTGTGGGTTTTTTTTCCCTTCAGCTGCTGGGCTTCCCTGTGAGGATGTGTGCTGAGCTCTGGGTGGAGGGGACTGTCAGGCTGAAGGGCTGTGGGTTTGTGTTCTTCTCCCTGGGCATCAGCCACTGCCCCAATCCCTTTGCCCAGGCTGTTCCCTGTGCCTGTGCTCAGGCTGGGGCAGCACAGGCAGACGCAGCTCTCAGCACTCCCTGCTCCAAACACAGCTCTGGCCTCCGCTGCAATCTGGCTCTGCTGGGAGGTTTGCTCCTAGAGAAATCCAAGAATTGCTCATGGCAATGTGGAGAATCAATCTCCACAAAGGGAGGTAAGGAATAAAATCCTGCTCTGGGAGCCCTTGGGATCTGCAGGGCTGCTGAGGGAAGGGGACATTCCCTGCCTGCAGTGCACACAGCCCCACCTGCAGCAGCCAGCCCAGCCTGCCAGCTGGGCTCTGCCAGCCCCTCTCTGAGCACCCTCCCTGTGCTGCTCCCTCTCGGTGCCTTTGGCAATCCCAGCCTGAGCCTGAGCAGCCCAAAGCTCTGGCTGGCAGCCCAGGGACAAAGGGACGCTCCCAGGGATGGGGCACATTCCCAGCAAACGCTCCCAGCAGGGCCCAGAGGCAGCCCTGGAGCTCCTGGCTGGGGCTGGCAGGAGGGCACAGCCCCCAGCTGGGCTGGCAGTGACAGCAGTGACAGCAGCCAAGTGCCACGCTCTGGTGGCACAGCACAGACACCCAGGCCAGCACTGCCCGTGGGAGGGGCACAATGAATGCTGCTCCCTGTGCTGCCCCATGCCAGCAGGAAAGCTCCAGGGGCATGGAAACTCCTGCCCCTTCCCCCCAGCCCAGATGAGCACTCCTCAGCTCCCAACACCCAGTTCTCACCTCCAGCCTGCTCCCGGGGCTGCTGCCACCTTCCTGACAAGGTGCCAAAGGCCCCTGGGCACAGGGCTCCCTCTGTGTCTCAGGGCTTGGGCACGGCAGGGACCAGGCTGCTCCAGCAAGGACAGCCTGGAAGCAGAGCAGATGTCCCAGGGCTGGCAACGGGCTGGGGACAGCAGTTCTGAAACCCAGAGTGCTGAAAACAGCCCCCAAAGTGTTCTATGGTCACACCTTGAACATGGCTCCAAAGGGCAGCAGCTCTGGTGCCAGAGCAGCACCTGCACCATTCCCTGTGCCAGCCCTGGCTCACTGAAAAACAAAACAAATCAACCACACCCAGGCCTTGTTTGCACAATTCCTGATCCAAACCCTCACCTTTCCTGCCCAGCACTGAGGCAAATCTGACACAGCATTGAGAAGTGACCTTTGCTGAGAGCAGCCATCATCCCAGTCCTCCAGCCTTGGCAAGATTGTGCAGTGAATGGACCTCAGCTCTACTCCTAAACCTCAATTTCTGTCAGTTTTTGTTAGAAAGATACTGGACAGGAAATCATGCAGCAGAATTTGCAAATTGCACAAGGAATAACAAGGCCCAGAGCAAAGCCAACCACCCCCATCACTGCTGCACCCCAGTTCTGGGAGAAATGCTGATCTCATTTCTAAATACTGCCCTTCCCTCCCACTCAGTCCTTCCCTGCACATCCCTGCAGAGCATGGACTCCATCTTTTGCTGCCAACAGCTCCTCTCCAGCCCAGAGCCCACTGCTCACAGACACAAACTGAGCAAGCCTAAGGCAATGTTCCCAGCAGCAGATGCAATTCCTGAACTCCCTTTTCCCTGGATTCTGAGCCCTTGCAGGAAACTCAGCTCAGCCCAGAGTCTGTTCTGCTTTCCCAGAGGGAAATACAGCCTGATGGGCCCCAGCTCTGGCACCACATTGCCCTTGTTCCTGCTGCCCTGGAAAGGCACAGGCAAAGCCAGTCCCTCAGAGCCCATCCCTGGGCCCCAGGAGAGCTGGAGCTGCTCCCAGATGCCAGGGCCCTGCAGGGCTGTGCTGACACGAGCACAGGCTGACCCCTGTGCCCAGCACCACCCCTCACTCTGCTCCCACGGCTCCCAAATGCTGCCAGCCCTGCCCCTGCCCCTGTGCCAGGGCCGTGCCTGCCCCCAGCCCCAGCAGAGGCTGTCACCCAGCCCTGCAGCGGCTGCCAGCCCTGGCAGAGCTGGGCATGCACTGAGAGCTCCCCAAGGAAGGCCCAGAGCAGCCCTGGGCTGCACAGACAATGCCCAAGCTGCCCTCAGGGCACAGCCAGCACCACAGCTCCAGCAGCCCCAGGGAACTCTGGCACTGCCTCTGCACCTCTGCCCTTCTCCAGCAGGCACAGCTGGGGCTGGGCTGGCAGCAATGGCATTGCCATGGCAGCTCATGCCAGCAGAGAGGAAAAGGGGAGCCCTGTGTCCCTCTGACTCACCCCACAGCGTGGGCAGGACCAGAGCCCTCCAGCGCAGAGCCCTGCTGCTGAAGCCTCTTGCCTTTGGCTGCTCCAACACCAAAGCTTCGGGCAAACATGGGAGGAGTTGGATGATTTTTCCTGCCCTGAAAGAGAGGAGAAAAGAAAATTAAGTCCACTGTGGAAGTCCAAGGATCCCAGCTCTCCTAGCTCTGCTCTGCTGGCTCACTATGGGGTTTTACCCAGGAGAGGTGACACCAATTCAAACACAAACGTGTCCTTTGCCAGCACTTTTATTCCTGACTATTTCAGACAATGAAAGGATGCTCATTTTTCATCTTGCATTCTCTGCCTCATTTGAACAGAACCATTTTTATCCCAGAGCCCACGTGGCAGCCATTCCATCCTTTCCCATTGGACTTGGCACAAAGGAAGGGACACCCGGGATGCTGCACCACAAGAAATCCCAAAGAGAATCCCCTCCAAAACCTCCCAGGGAAAGGGTTTTTGCTTTTGGGACACAAGAAAGGCCTTGGGCCATTTGCACCCACATGGAAAGCCCACACTGAGCACTTGCTTTTAAAGATGTTGCACTTGAAGTTACAGACATGGAATTGCTTTGGGATTTGGCATTTCCTGCACCCACACAAACACATTCAAGGAATTAAGCACAGAGTCCTGAAGTTTGGTTATTCCAGTGCTGTTTTGGTAGTGCCACTTGACACACCAAAATCCACAGCAACACTTCAAAAAATGCAAAGCAACTTTCACCCCCACAGCCCCCTTCCTTTCCATTTTGCAGTTTTGGGCTCCTCTTAAGAACAGCTTAAAGAAAAGAAGAGAAAAGGCCAGGACCTGCTCCCAGCCAGTGCCCCAGCCACCTGTTTGCCAGAGATTCTCCTTACAGCTGATGGCTTTTCTAAGAAAGCTCCAGCTCAGCCTTATCACAATCCCCTGGCAGCCCTCACCACGAGCCCCAAAGGCCAGGGCACATCTGTGTGCTGCCTCAGGAAGCTCAGGGGCTCTCTGGGCGACAAAACCTGGTTTGGGCCCAGAGCTGACTCTGCTCCCTGCTGGCTGAACTGTGCAGCTGTGGGATGCAGCTGGGTGCTGCAGGGCAGAGTGTGTCACCCTCTGTGCCAGCCAGGCTCCAAAGGCAGCCCTTGGTGCCCCAGCAGCGCTGCTGGAAGCGCTGGCAGCGCTTGGCACAGATGGGATGGAGCCTTCCCACAGCTCTGTGCCCTGGCACCGAGGCTGGCACAGCAGAGAGGCCGATGGCAGCAGAACAAACCCAGCTGGCTTTCCATGGGCACTGATGGCACTGAGAGCCCCAGGCCAGAGCTGCTCCCTGCCCAGCCCAGGAGCTCCCAGTGCTGCTGCAGGGCACGGGCTCTGAGGGAACCCTGCAGCTGGGACAGGAACGCAGCAGCGACAATTCCCAGGCACAAAGAGATCCCCACCTGCTCCAGCAACTGAACCTCTGGGGCTCAGCCCCACGGGCTGTCCCTGCTCCAGGCAGGAGGAGCCACACAGCCCCCGAGGCTGGGCTCACCCCCTGCCCTGCCAGCAGGAAACAAGGGCTTCATGAAGCTCTGGGGACACCTTCTGTCCCCAGAGGGCTCTGACACAACATCCAGCAGTGTGGATCTTTAATAAAGACACCTCGGACCTATCCTTGCCACACACTCGCCTTTGTTATTGCCTCACAGTCTCTGCTTTAAAATGTTTTGCTATTACAAGTGTTTAAACAAGACTGACCGTGAGCCCTGCACCCTTGCCGTGCTCCAAGCCCGAAGGCAGAGCTGGATATCCTCACACTCATCCAGCCTGAGGGAGCTGCTGCAGCATTTAAAACATTTACAAACCACCCCTGCCCTGAGGCTGTGCAGCCCTGGGAGGTGCCTGGGTGCCAGCCCAGCATTAGAGATGGGACATCAGGAGAGCGAGCAGACAACGCCCACTGCAGCCTCTGCACTCTCGGCGCTGCAGCTGCACGATCCTCACTGCTCAGAGACTCTCAGCTCTGATTCCAGGACTCCTGCCAGGAAACTGAGGGCCCTTTCCAGATGCAAATCCCCACAGAGCCACTGCTCTCCTCTCCACCCACCCTCCTGCTCCACCTTTTACCCCTTTTTAGCCACCACCCCACCCAGGACACAGAGGAGGCTCTCGGGTGCCAACTGAGACCCAAATCGATCCAGGTGCCTCAGGAAATAAATACAAACCAACTCCTCCCTTCTAGGCTAACAAAATGTCCTGGTGCCCAGTTCCTGTTTCCTAAGGCAAAACCCACGGATCAGGGGAAAATGGCAAGTCCCAAACCCAAGCAAACCCGGTTTGGCATCGGTTTCCATCAGGACCGTTCAGGTTTCCCAGTGCCCCTCAGCTGCAGCCACAGGAGCAGCTTCTCTCTGGGACCCAGGGGGGTGGGCACAGGGACACCCATCCCGCTGCTTCCCGGCAAACAGAGCTCAGCCCAGCCCAGAATGGAACAGAACAAATGCAGTTCTTGCCCTTGCCATTTATGTCTGAGCTCTGGCACGCTGTTATTGAGCACAAAACTCCCAAGAGGGGACAGTCTGTAACTACTGCTCTGGATCAAGGATCATCTGTCAGTTCGTGTATGCACTGCACAGCTTTCATAAACAGCACTGTAACAGACACTAGTTTAGACTGTCATACTATAATAGAGACTGTGAAATGTTCAAATGCTTTTACACGTAAGGAACTCAGAAAATGGTGTCAGATAATGAGGTGATTTCCCACAGCTGGGGACAATCTTATCTGAAACACAAGATAACAGAAACAGAAACCAGAGCACTGAAAAAAAAAAAGGAAAAATTTACTGACCCTCGTTATCAAATAACGAGGGAGTGAAAATAAAACAGGATGGCACCACAGGAAGAAATAAAGTATATTGGTTTAATCCACAAGATGGCGCGAAGGTTCCAACCAAGCAAAAGAACATCTAAACTGAAAAGGACTCTTGGAATATGTATAAACTCTAATGAATATGCACACCCCACTGCAATGGAACAGAATCTAGAGAACACGGTTTAAGGGAACCGGGTGCTCCTGGCAAACAGCCAAGCACCCCAGCGCTGCCTTTTATCCCTTAACAAACGTGTAAAAATTCTAGAGAGTGAACTCTGTTTCTCACCCAATAAAACGCTGTTCCCGCAGCTGGGACGAGCCCCACCTTCATTCCACGGCACACGATCCCAGAGAGCCGCAAGGCCCGGGACAGAGCCGTGCCACCCGCAGCGGGTCCCACGCAGCAGCGCCCAAAGCAGCCCCGGCCCCCTGTGGGTGCCCCCGGCCCCGGTGCCCCCGGCCCAGCTCCCTCCCCTCCGGCCGCTCACCTGAGGGCACCGCCCGCTGCCTCCCGGCGCTGCTGCCGAGCCGAGGGCATTGTCCCCGCTCCTGGCCCAAAGGCCGCGTTCTGCGCTGCAGGGCGCGCTCCGGGGGACGCGGGGGCGGGCAGGGACAGGGTGAGCCGGGCTGCGGCGGCTGTCCCAGCGCTCTGTCCCCTCCCGGGGCTCAGGCCGGGGAGCGGGGCCCTGCCAGCGGCCGCCATTGCAGCGCGGAGCAGAGTCAGGTAGGGCCGAAGAGCCGAGTGTGGCCGAGTGGAGCCGACAACAGCCGAGTGTGGCCGAGTGGAGCCGACAACGGCCGAGTGGAGCCGACAACAGCCGAGTGTGGCCGAGTGGAGCCGACAACAGCCGAGTGTGGCCGAGTGGAGCCAACAACAGCCGAGTGTGGCCGACAGCAGCCGACAACAGCCGAGCCTACCCGAACGGCCGACTCTGGCCGCGATTTGCCGAATCCATCCGAGTTTAGCTGAGGTGAACTGAACGGAACGCGACGGAACCGCGTTCAGCCCAACCGAACTAGATAAGCCCGACCGAACTAAATAAGCCGAACCAACCTGAACATTACGGCGTCGCTCACTCACCCATCTCTCAGTGTGGGCAGGCACCCTCAGCTCTAAGGAGCCGTGCAGAGCGAGTGCTCCGTCCCTTGGGAAGCACGGAGTGATCAGCCCCAGGGACAGGAAAGTACAGACAAATGCCGTGGTCAGCCCTGAGGATTCAGGAGGATTCCGAGCCAGTGGCCTAGAACCTGCCACAATTCTATCTACAATTGCAATGTAATTACGGTGGGACAGTGCAAGGCTGGAGTTCAGAGAGCTCGGCCGTTCCACCGGGGCTGGGGACATGACTGAGGGGGTTTTGTGTCAGTCTGATGGCCCTGAGCAGCATCAAGAACCAAAAGGAAATTTTACAGAAATGTTTTGAGATGGACTGCCCCAAAAACTTGGGCTGCTTCTAGGGGGACAAAAGATTGAAAAAGCTTTCTGTTGAATTCCTGTCAGAAAGTCCAGACCCACTGGTTCAGCTATGGAAGGGATGGATATGATGCACCACAGAAAGAGACAAAAGCAGAAATGTTAAAAGGTCTATCTCCCATCCTTCCCCAAGACTGTTGGATCAGTCTTTTTTAAGTGCTCTCTAATCTGATGTTTCTAACTCCCTCTGTCTTCTGCCATCTCTACCTGTTTCTACTTTACTCCAATTCTCTCCACCTGTTTTCCTATGTTTCTCTCTCCCCTATTGCTCTACCCACCTACCTCTCTCCCTTCTCTTCCTCCATTTCTCTCTCTCCCTCTCTCTATCCCTCTCCATCCCTTTATCTCCCCCATTTCTCCCTCTCTCCATCCCCCTCTCTCCATTTCTCTCTCTCTCTCTTAATTTCAGTTCCACGTGTCCAGAAGGAACTGTGCTCCTCCCCAAGGCCTGTACTATGTGGAGTTACACAGCGCTCTGAACTGTGTGCTGTAATACAGAAGACTGTTACAAACACCAGGGTAGACCATAGCTAAGGGTGTCATCACAGCACTTCCATGGGATGGAAAAGCCATAGGAAGAAATTGCTGAGTGTTATGCAAAGAGACCAATGTCATGCCCAAGATGTCTTCATACATCAGCAGCACTGGTCAGACAGGGGTCATGCATCTCCCCTCACTGGCACCAGGAAAAAAAAAAAGAAACTGAGCAAACCCACCTTTGTATCGAGAGCCTTTTTTATGCTGATTCGTCTCTGAATTCTAGCTTCTCCTCTTTCAATCTGAGCCATGATCTTCTCTATGTCTTGGAGTTCATTGCATCTTTCCCAGAACACAGCTAAGAAAAGAACAACTTCTTAGTATCTTATCATGCATTGTAAAAGTCAGAGGTTTAACCTTAAAAAAAGGATGTTAGCTGTTCCTTCCTTTTACCAGAGCTTACTGCTGTGTAACAACAGACATGCCTTGAGCTGGTAAGAAACCTTCCCTTCCAGCTACCATGTGCTGCAGTAGTACAAATGCTGTTTTGAAGAGGGTAGATATAGGAATCTTCAGTTTAAGTGAGGTACAATACAGGCCAGTAAGACTTTTGTGTGTCAGTCTCCTCAAAGGAAACAAAGCTTCTTCAAATGAAAACAGATGTAACAGAATACAGTTTTATCAATAGAAGCAAGAGGGCAACTGAGTGCCTGAAGACAAGCAAGTGCCTGAAAGACCATTAGGTGTTTAAATAAGGGGTTTTTGTACAAGATTTTTGCACATTTTCAACTTGCTCTATACCTTTAGAAATGTAGTGCCAGGACTTTGCAGCTACACTACGGTGGAAAAAAATCTCTTCTAATGCGAGGTTAAGACTCAGGTTACCAGTGGTGGCTGTAGGTTCAATCGTGATGTATTTACTGAGTTCTGCTCTCGAGGAGGAGGTAAAGGTTAACTTCTCATTAATGAATACAAGGAAAAGGGAAATCTCTTCAGCTAAGCAGTGTTTCTCAGCATTTCCCTTTGCAAAAATTAACAAGAACTGAAGACAGTGCTACCCAGTTAGATTCAGGATACAGTGAAGTGGCTCAGCAGGAGTTTAGGTGTGCATTTTAGTACAGCCTTAGTTGTGCAGGCGGTAATGATGGTAAAAGACAGAGCAGCAGATCCAAAATACATCAATATAATTCTACCCCAAAAATCTTAGAACAGCAGTGTAAGAAATTCTCAGCAGTAGGATGTTACCATGTTCTCAGGCAGTTCAAATGAGCCAAGCAGAGTTAGATACTCTCAGAGCTGAGTACAGAATTAAGTTACCTGAATACTCAATGACTTCCTCTGGGGTTTTTCCTTCGACTTCTCGTGCTATATTTTCAATGTCATCACAGCCCCACTTCTCATTGGCTTTGAGGAACTGGTTGAAATCTCTCTTATTCCAGTTAGTGAAGCCCTATACAGCAATCAAGAGGAAACATTGCACAGAGGTTCAGGATTTGTCCATCTCCAAATTTGATTCAACTGGTTTCTTGAAATTGCCTGTAACACTTCCATCATTCCACAGTGTTAAACCTTTTCTTTCTCTGCAGTTTAATTTAGTAGAACTCTTTTTATACTGCAGTCACTGTAGTCTCTCTATTTAAATACTGCAAAATGACTAGCACTAGTTCTTTATTTACCTAGTAATTTCTGGTAAGTTTTCAGCTGAAAAATTAATCCCTCCTCCTAATAGTCTCTCTGTGGGATTACTTTCTAAGAAAAAAAAATTGCTCAAGTGAAAGTAGTGTAATGGCTTTTGTTTTGTCAAAAAGGCCCCCCAAGTGCCTCACAGACACCCTCAGCCATTGCATCATTGCAGTGACCACTGCACGGTCACTCTCCCTCAGAAGGACTAAAGCCACCTTGTGATGGTGATTTTCAGCAGAGACACAAGTAGCACTGCTGAAGTCATGAGCTAAAGTAGGTTCATTTCATATTACCAGTAGCTTTTACAAGTAGTGGGAAGTAGCAAGTTCTGCCAGCCATGTTGTGATTTAGCCACAGCTTACTGGACTGTACTGATTCCTGACCTCTGTGATTCTGGTGTCTCCACAGTGAGCTGTTCCAGCTCATTACTACGCAAGCAAGAAATCCTGTCCTGTAATTCCGATCCCCTGCCAAAATACAACGTGTAAATAAAATATCCAAATAAGGCATATCAAGCATTCACCTGGTTTTAAATTATTTAAATATACAGGCTTCCTAATTATATACTTATTCAGCTCACACCCTCTTTTAGTGAGGGGAACTATCCACTACCAGATGTGGTTTAGGAAAACTGACTGTTCAGACCCCAGGATTCACTTCCATAAGGGTGTGAAACTGAGGCAGAATATGTGCATTAAATCATGTGGAATGCAGCACACCCAGCTCTGCAGCCATTCTGCAAGGTTTCATGGAAAGACATCACAGTCTATAGTGAATGCCAGACTAGGATTCAGGAGAATCCTTGGTGCACATTCCTCAAAGATATCCTATGACATAGGCCTATGACAAACCTAATGCTGGAAACTCTTTTCAGTCTGAACCAAACTGTGCAGATGTGTTAACTACGGCACATGCCGATCAGTGACCAAGAAATGTTCCCATAATGCTGTGAAACACAAAACAAGCTTTGGCTGATTTCAGTCTCACTGAAGAACCGACAATACCCGGGTTAGAAGTTTCTCTTTTTCTTCCAGTTCTTCATCATTAAGAGGTTCAGCCTCATCAATCTTAAGCTGCTCTTCCTTTTGTGCTTGGGCTGCATTTGGGAGATCAGGATTACGAGGTACCTGAAAGGTTTTGCACTTTATAAAACTGAATTAATTTTTCACAGATAATTACTAATTGTCACCTTTTTGTTAATATAACCTAATAGCTTCGACAGCTGAACATGATTTTATTTCATTTAAATTACTGTGAAAGGCTGGAAAAGTACTTATTCTCCTACTGTTGCATTAAACTGTTCCATTGCAAGAATTTAGAGAATAACACAGAAGGGACTGGACCTTAAAGATCACCTCTTTTCCAAGCCCCTGCTATGGGCAGGGCCACCTTCTGCTTAGACAAGGATGCTCAAAGGCTCGTCCAACGTGGCCTTGAACACTTCCAAGCAAGTGGAATGTGGGTCATCCACAGCTTCTCTGGGCAAATTGTGCCAGTGCCTCACCACACTCACAGTGAAGAATTTCCTTCCAATATCCAACCCAAACCTGCCCTCTGTCAGTTTAAAGCTGCTCCCTTGTAAAAAGTCCCTTTTCAGCTTTCCTGCAAGCCCCCTCTAGGTACTGAAAGGCTGCAATTTGGTTGCTCCAGAGCCTTTGCTTCTCCAGACTGAACAATCCCAACTCTCAGCCTTTCCTCCTAAGAGAGGTGCTCCAGCCCTCTGGTCAAGGAAATTCTTCAGTTACCTTGTAACCAATTGTTTTCCTGTCGTAGAGAATCTCTTTTTCCAACAGTTCAAACAGGCGAGGAGGAAAGAACTGGAAGTCCTGTACATTTGGCTGTTTTGGAGGCCGTGGAGCCTGAAACACAAAGCTTGCATTTGCTCCCTTTCACATCCAGAATCTGCTTGCTTGTAAGAAGTAATTTAAGTTTATGAGCAAACAAAAAGCATTATTGTTACAAAAATGCACTGTCTTAACTTGGGGGGAAAAAAGTCACACCATGCAAGACACACCAACCACCACAAAGAATTCTAAAAGTAAAAGAGCAGTGAGAGAAGGGGAAGAGAGGTCTTTTGGGAGGAGGTGGCTGGTGAAAAAGTCACACGTGTTTAAAGCATTAATCTTCCACAGGAAAATTTACAGCTGCTTAAATAAGAACTAGAAAAAACTTGATCTTAGCCTCCCTAACGTCTTACAAGTTTCATACTGTTCTTATTTTTTCTCACAGAAGTTTGTCTCAAGTCTTTTGGAAATTTTTTCTAAATTTAGATAGTCCCTCCACTTTATAAAAGTGAACAGAGCAGTTTTTATGACTCAAGACCTATTTGTTGCTTAGAGCTTCAGCCATTTACCATACATATTGAAAAAATTTATTTCTTTTGATTAGTCAACTCACCTTGGGTGCTTTTGGTTCACTGACTCGAAGAGCCTCTCTGAAGTAAGCATCCACAGCATAATTGGCTTTTCTTTCTCTTTTAGGTGGTTCAATCCACTCTGTAAATGCCAACTATAAAAACAAAACCCATCACCCCCAAAACCAAAAATTAAGTCTTGCAAGATCATGAGACCAGCTACAAGTTTTATGTAAAATTAGATCTACATCTACTTCATTATAAGTGTTATAAGTGTTATTTAAACTATTTTCATAGATGACACTGTATTTTACCCAATACCTCTTAAATAAGTATGACTAAAACATGCAATTCAGGGCATTCCTCCAAAAGAAACTTAAAACATTACCTTCTGTTTTTCTCTGTAGTCTTCCCCTTCAAAATTATACACGCTAGATTCAGTATCCATAGTAAAATTCCTAAGGGAGCTTTCACCCATCTTTGAAAGTTTTTCATTCATTTCCGCAGTCTTGGACAGGGGATACAGAAAAGAATAGTAGCCATTTGGATGGTACTTCATTATTTAACATCTCATTCCCAGATAGAACGGGAGCCATTTTGGAAGGCACGTCATTATTAAACACCTCATTCCAGAAAGGAGCCACTCTGAAAGGTACTTCATTTTAAAACATCCCATTGCCAGAAAGAAGAGGAGCCATTCTAGAAGGTACTTGACTATAAAACATCTTATTGACAACATCAGAAAAAACAGACACGATTGAGTAACACAAAAACCCTCTACAGCAAAAACCCCTTTTCTCTCCAGCTTGGAACCAAGTTATCATCCAGAGACTCACTATCTTGCCATCACATTCAAATCTACAGGTGAGCTTCCCCTTTTCAAACCTTCTCACCTTCTTTGCCCCTCTTTCCAAAATGTGATCAATATCTTCATCTGTAATCTCACTATCCTTTGAAGCAAACACGTGTGTTGCTCCATGTCTGATCATTTGCAGCATTTCATCCTTTCCAAGTTTATTCAGGTTTTGATCCACCAATCTTCCTAAAGATAAAAATGCTTGAGGATAGCAACTCACTGAAGAGTTTATGTTATGGAAGGAGCAATACAGGATTTTCTCCCCCTTATATTTCCACATACAAACTACATATTACTGATTCCAAGCAAGTCAACTAAGGTTACCTTACTTTTCTCTGTCTATTAGAAAAAGGAAAGGCATTCATTTAAATTTAAAGTGAAAGAAGAAACTGAGTGCTTTAAAAAGTCAAATCTGACTATATCCCACTAGGCAGGTAAGCAAAAAGTTAGTGAGGAAATGCCTACTCCTACAGTAAAACAAATTTCCAAGTGGATGAGGCCTTTGCACATGAACTCCCTTCAGAATTCAGATGAGGCAAAAGCAACACTCCCACTGGTTCTTACTGGCTGATTGCACCATGATTTACAATGGGAGAAGAAGGGAATTTCATCCTAGATCTGAAGTGCCTTCATATAATACTTGCCTTGCTGGATGACTATGGAATCCAGGCGCAGTTTCATTTCTGCACGCTCCACTATCCTTTCCTCCACGGTATTGTCTGTAATAAACCTGAACACACGGACAGTCTTGGTCTGCCCAATTCTGTGCGCTCGATCCTGCCCAAAACAGTAACAAAAAAGTCAGCACTTGCCTTCCAGCATGACTACATAATGAGGTTTAAGATCTTCATTATTTACAGCACACAAATTTACAAAACAGAACAGCACAGGTTACTAAAATGTTTACAGCTATCCATGGCTACCCAAGATATTACATTTTTATCTACATTGCAGGTTTGGGGTTTTTTTTTTTCAATAACACTGACAGTGAGTGTGTCTCTATGTGTCATAGCTAAAAAACAGCAGGATTTGGGGTTTTTCATTAAATCACACACAGAGGAGAAGATTTGGATGCTTCTGACCTTAAGCAACCTTCTGTAGAATCAAAGCATGAAGAAATCATCTCTCTGCTGACCAAAAGCTGCCTTTCTCAAAATCCTTCAGTAGTGCCATGAATAGTTCAAGAAAAATACAATAACCCTGCCTCTCCTGACTAGTGAAACATGAACCACTGTGAGAATCAGTATTCTCAACACACACCTGTAGTGGTAGCTGGTACTGCCTCATTTGAGCTATTAGACACCAGTTCCTTCATTCTTTTGAAGTGATTTTTGCTAGAGTACTTGAGACCCACAGGTTAACTGAAATAATTTAAGACATTTCCAAGACTTCTCTCTGAAAGCCCTCATTTGTCAAAAAAAAAAAAAACAAAAAAAACCCCAACCAAAAATCCAAAAATCCACTGGCAGTTTTTAGATAGCTTTGCTTTCTTAGGTGGTCACTAATGTCCTTGACATGTATCCAGGATGGAGATGCATCCACATCTACTTAAAAAAACCCCTAAGGATAGTTACTAAAATGAGATCCTTTCATTACCATCACCATAAAAGCAGTTTTTGAAAACTTTAATTCAACTTTTCTTTATCTCATTTTCAAGATCGCAGGAAAAACAGTGAAAACACATTCACCTCCACTCCCCACAACAGCTTTATAGTTTTGGGATTAACAACCTAGATTTAATTCATTTTTACTTACTCAAGTAGGCTATTTGCATTAAACAATACTATGAGGTGTAGCACACACCCAGCATTTCCCACTACATAAAACACTGTATAACCCAAATGTGACTGAGGACTAATGGTTCCACACAGTGGAAGCTGCACTTGAACTGAAAATTAGTCTTACAAATCCTGCTCCTGTGCTAAAATGGGAAAATACCAATTTATTTTGGAAGTACACATTTCTAGCAAAGTACTGTGAGAAAAAGAAAAACAAAACCCCATAATTTCCATCTGGAATCTTACCATAGCCTGGAGATCTACTTGTGGATTCCAGTCTGAATCAAAGAGAATTACAACATCAGCAGTAGCCAGATTGATTCCAAGACCTCCTGCTCGTGTACTCAACATGAACACAAATTTTGAGCTGTCAGGATCATTGAATGCATTAATGGAAGCCTAAATCAATGAAAAGAATGTATCAGTTAAACAAAATGTTTTACAAGTAGTATTTTTACATAAATACAATCCCTGAATTTGTAAATACCTGTTGCTCATTGTGAGGAGTTTGTCCATCCAGTCTGCAATATTCGTAATTTCTCCACATACAGTAATCTTCCAAAATATCTAGAACTCTTGTCATCTGCCTGAAGATTAGAACCCTTGAGCCTGTTTGGGTAAAAAGGTTTCTTATGCTTTCACCAAAATGTAAGATTAAACAAACTCTCCAAGTCTGCACTACCAGAAAAGGAAGGAGGGCAATTCCATGTACTAAGAAGAAAAGTCGTTTGAATTTCAGACCCAAACTACAATGCAGGGCTGCAGCTGCTGCTGCCACAGCACATCCATGCCATAGGACACGTTTGTCTTACCCTGATATGTCACTGTCTAATTAATGGCTGGCTTCTCCTTTTCATTTTGTGTTGTACTCCTCAAGAAAAAGTTCCCAGACATGGCAGAGTAAGATGGTAGCACAAATATAAAAACATTATCAAGTATAAATAATAAAATTTTGAAGTATTTGATTGTTTTGGATTTAAGATCTCTAGAAATAAAGTGAATTCTTCTTAAGTACTTGTCAGTTTACTGCCAAGAACAACTTAAATAAAAAAAAAAGAAAAGGTTCAGTACTTTATGCATATACACTCAGCCATTTCCAGTCTACTGGAGAAATTTAAGTAAAACACAGGATATAACAAAGTTTCTACTTCCTTTTGTCCTTTGGACTCAAGGGTTAATACTGAACTCTCTTGTTTAAGATGCTAATTTGATTTGAGACCAGTCCAGTATTAATTACAACACCTCATCAATAAACCTGATATCAGGAAGAAACCAAGATCAAAAAAGCACAGTAACCACTGAATTGCTTGGTTTTCAGTCTTGAGTTATACAGTCACAGCTGCTTGGATGATACCTAGATACAAAGTACAGTTTACTTCTATACTACAGAAGGTTGAGGTTTGGACGTGGTTTTGTTTTCCTGCAAAGTGTCCCCACTCACAAACCTACATCCAACTTCTTTAGCAAAGTTACTACTGTAAGCATACTCAAAAAATAGTGAGCTAAAAATTTATTCCAGTGTCAAAAACTCTGTTGCAAGTGACTTTTACAGTAATCCATTTCAAAGCTCAAATAACTTTAAAACAACTCAAGAGTTCCCCCATGTCTGAGTGTTTATAGAATACACAGAAAAACCTCAGGTACTGTTCAAAATCACATCCAGCAAGAAAGACCAACATTTCACACAGGATTTGACTTGAGCTATGTATGAGGACTCTGAATCTGAAATGGTCCTTCATGGCAAATCAAAGGCGTGGCTAAAATACTACATAATTATATTTCAGATAGCTAAGAAAACTATGAAAGAAAATCTAAAGCCCCAATCAAATGATGTTTTTATGGTGTGAACTTAGCTGCGATGAAAAAGTGGGAAAAAAAAAGAAATCAAAACACTTCAACACAAAAAGCCATAATGGACTATTGATCCAAGCTGGTATCATACTAGAAACCAACAGTAATCCTGGCTAAAGTCCGCTGGGTTTTGCTCAGAATACACAAAAATATTACTGAACCAAAAAACTCTCAAAACCCCAGAAAGGAGATGTATACCTTGTTCTTTCAACTTAGGCAGCAATTTGTCTAGAAGTACCATTTTGCCACTGTTAGTGACCAAATGCATGTCTGTTGTGTAAGGTGGGCCAGGCTCTGCTCCATCAAAGAGGTACGGGTGATTGCAGCATTTCCGCAGCTGCATCAGGATGTTCAGCAGTCTCATCTTGTCCAGCTTCCCAGCTGAGTTCAGGATATCTATATCCTTCATCAGGATTCGGGTATACCTACAGCACGGAAAGAAAAAAACCCTTCTGTTCACTCTAAAATGAAGCTGGGGGATGACTTACAAGCTGCATCTTTTGCTGGTGCAGAGGGAGGAGGAGGAAAGGTTTGAATACATGTAAGCCAGGAAAAGCCTGTGGGAGACAGAACCTGCCCTCAGCATCATGGCAGCCATGGGACATGGTTTGGGTGTCATTCTTTTGCCTCTGGGCAAGTCAGAAATGTAGCACAGACTCACAGAATCGATTGGGTTGCAAGAGAACTCTGAGATCATCAGTTCCAACCTTAGGCTAAACACCACCATCCACTGGGTGCCACATCCAGCTGTTTCCTCAATACCTCCAGAGATGGTGAATCCACCACCTGTCTGAGCAGTCTATTCCAATGCTTGACAACCCTTTCCATTAAGAGATTCCTCCTGATGCTTGACCTGAACCTCCCTTGGTGTAGTTTGAGGCCATTTCTTCTTGTTCTGTTGCCTGGGAGAAGAGGCTGATGACCCCCTCGGCTGCACCCTCCCATCCAGGAGTCGTGCAGAGCAAAAAGGTTCCTCCTGAACCTCCTCTCCTTTAAGCAAGAAGTTAAGCAAGTTTTCATAAGTCTTTAGGCTACAAATACTGTCTAAAGCTCACCCTTCTCTTCATTTAATCAGGTAAATCTCCCTGACATGCATGGTTCTGTCATAGCAGTGTCAGAAAGAAACAGGAATAAACTGGGAGTATACCAGAGAGAATAAATTGAGTTCTACACAACCTCCAAGTCACAGACAGCACATTCCTTCTGAGCCTGAACCACAGCCCAGTCAAGCACATGCATTAATTACCATTCTCGCTGCATTTTGCTGAGGCCCACATAAATTTTAACTTCCTTCTTTGGAGGCAAGCTTTTCTCCACATCAGCCTTGATGCGACGGAGAAGGAATGGTCGTAGCACCTGAAAGAGGTTCACCATTAAATGCATTTTGGAAACTGAAACACTGATCAGGTCAATGGATGAAGCAAAGAGCAGATATTCTCTATCACAGATACATGATCTAGTGTTAGACAATCTGAAAAAAAAAAAGCAACCTCTATGGAGAAATTATTTGCTATACATAGGATATACATGTGCTTTATTTGAAAGACTCAAAGATTAGGTCAAAATGATCTTTGACATGGTTCTGTGTCCTTGGACTTAATTTTGCTTGACTGAAAAGTTGTGGAATAATCTCTCTCATCCTAATAGTCTATCATAAGAAGTATTAGAAGAACTGTTTGGGATTTAACTTAGGTAAATGTAACCCTTGTATAAAAGGCAAAAGGACTCACCATAGGAAGGCGCTCCACCAGTTTTTGATCCCCTAGACAGTTGTTGGTATCAAATCACGAATCAAAATCCTGTATCAACAAAATCATTGGTTTATAAGAGGCTTCCTTTCAAGGTACAATAGCATCACAATGGTGAACAAATACAACTCTCATATGGCCAGGAAGTAAAAGAACAAATGACCTTATTTGGCCTATTTTATGAAAAGCTTTATAACAAACATTTCCAACTCAATCTATCACTTATCAGTAACTGACACCACTAACTATACATATCCAGGTCTACTTTCAAATTGGGAAAACCAGCAAAATTAATTTGATTCAGAAACAAAAGACTTACTTCAGCTGAGTTAAAGACATCTGGCAAAAGGAAGTTGAGAAGTGCCCAGAGTTCATGTAATTTTGTATGTAAAATGTTGTATGTAAAATCATGTAAATAAAATTGTTCTGAAGTGGAGTTCCAGTTAATAGCAGTCGGTTGGTAGTCTTGAATTCCCTTACAATTTCTGATAACTGAAGGACAGTGAGACATGTCCAAATATCAAACATATATATTTAAACATTACTAGTCCCTACACCATCAACTAAATAACCCACACAGATCTCTTGCTTAGTGTAAAATAAATTACCTTTGATTTTTCATTTTTAATCCTGTGGGCCTCATCTATAACAAGGTATCTCCAGTTGAACTTTTTGAATACTGACTTCTCTTTGATAAGCATTTCATATGATGTTACACAGACATCCCATTCTCCAGACAGCAACACATCTCTCACAAAGGCAGCCTAGGTAACAAGGTGACAGCTGGTAACTGAGGCTTTGTCAAATTTAAAGGGAGTTAAGTTCCACTTTTTCCACAGGGAAAAGTCTAAGTACATGATATGATGTCCTCTGCCCTATGCAGGTCCATGATGCTCAATAAATAAGGGGAATTTCCTCAGTCAGAGACATAAAATCAGAGTGTTGCACCTATGCAAGGAGCAAATGATGTTTTGAAAAATGGGGCTCTTACACTGTATTATGTATAACACTTCTCCCCATCGCCGTTCATCCATCCAGATAAAATGGAACCTCTTTCCTCTTCAAATGTCAAATATGTAACAGATATTTGGAAATGGAAAGGATACCTTAGGGTACATGCTAATGTACTTCCTTCAATTAGGTTTTATGATTATGACCTTTATTCCAACAATAATTTAATGTTTTAATTAAATTTGCAACCATTTTCATTGCTGCAAGATGTCCTTCATCTCCCTCTACTGTAATTCAATGGAGTGGTTTTCAATCACAATCAGCAATATCTAACAAGAAATTTTAATACCTCTTTTCAGGAATCTAAAATGGATCTTTCATGTTTTAAAACAAACTTCATACCAGTGCTATGGCAAGGAATAATTCCCACCTCTACTGTAAGCAAATAATACACATTTTCCATTTTGGCAACCAGATGTGGAATATTAAATGTTAGTTACAAAAAGAAAATGAAAAGACTTAAACTCCTTTAAGTAAGAATGAGCAAAGTTGAAAAAATTAAAAATTAAACTAATAATCGCACCTTGGTAAAGAATATCCATTGGTAATTACAATGTCTCTTGACTTATGACATGTTTCTGACTAAACATCAAAATCTGAATGCAGGTTACTGGGTTCAGTCTTCATATATCTTTAACATCTCTGATTTTCAAGAATTCATTTGCTCAGAAAATATCCATTACATTTGAAATAATAATCATATTTGAACACCTTTTGACAATATTGTGATCTGCCCAGCCACAGACATTCAAAGGAGTGACTTACACAATGCAAAAGATTTCTGGAAATAGGTTACAGCAGAATATTACTTGTGCACTTACCAAAAATGCCAAAAATGTTGAAAATAGCATTTATTCTTTTGAAAACATCAGTCTAGCATTTCTTCTTTGCAGCAATTTCTTCCCAAATCCACTCTTCTTGTTTCTGTACAGATGATTTCTTTTCAACCAGGGTTATGTTGCCTACAATAACAGCAACAAGGATGTTCAGGAAAGGGGAAAAAAAACACCAGAAAAAAAATGTACAGAATATTTAATTTGCAAGAAGAAAATAAACTACTGCTTTGCATTCTTTATGTAACAGCAGCAACTCTGCACACATTTGCACAGAAGGGGGAAGCACAGCAGCAGAAACAGGAAAACAGTTAATATTAACTCATCACCTTAGAAAAATAAAAAAATAGACAGTATTTTCCTCTTTCTTGCACATAGATTTAAAATTTCCTGGAAGGACATCCTAGACTTGCACCTCTTCTTTGGGTATTTTACTACAAGTCTACAGCTTGGCCTGCTCATCTTGCCCAATGACATGAGATACATGTGCTGCTTTTGACAGAACAGCGGGACATTTTTCTGAACAAACTCAACCACTGCTCCACTGCTTTGCCTGGCCATGTGCATATTTGGATTATTTTTGTGCCAACAATGCAAAATATTTTTTCCTTAATGACAGGTTTTATTTTTTATTTCTGCTGCCTCTAGTTATGAAATTCTCCAGAGAACCATTTACATGAGACAAAACTGATTCTCAGAAAATATATCAGAAATACCAAAGTAAGGAGAATGCATAATCTAGTGGATGAAAAAGATAAAATACCTTATCTACTTTGTGTCATATTCTGGCAATCAAATTATTGCACTTGCAGTATCCATCTCTGTCAATAGGATGGGTCACTGGCTTCTGCATTAAAAGCTCAGTTTAGCAAAATCATCACTATTTCTCAAAAAAAAAAGTTATGATCTCATTGAAGTCATGTAGGACAAATGAAATCACTGTTTTTTCAGGGAATTATTTGTCTCTCCCTCTTGGCGTGGTGTTGCCCCTTTTGAAGAAATGTATCTTAAATACTGTTTCTTTTCTTTCTCTTTAAACTTGCTGTTAAGGCATATGCTTGCATCCCAGACACTCTTCATTAAACATTCCTGTGCTGATGCACAAGCATCATTACTCCCAGAAGAGTGGAGAAGTTTGAACTACCTCAAACATCACAGCAATTAAGGAGATCCACAGCTAGAGGAGATCCAGAAAAGCTTTTCATTTTGAACATCAAGTCTCATTATTCATATGCAACCAGCAAACCAGGTCATTGTTGCATTTATCCAACCAAGTTCTTGTCAAAGGGTGGGAAGGAAACTTGGAAAGGCTGAACTTGGGGCTCAGGAATCTGCTCCCAGCCTGCCTTCTGCTCCAAGTCAAGCTTGAACACCAGACAGCCACCGGTTACCCTTCAAAAGGAAGGTCAAGCTAATTAGTTGAGAGGATCTATAGAAGCATTTTATAACAACCAAATTAATACTAAATGAGTTCACAATGATTCATATTATTCCTGAACAATTAAAAATGACAGGGCCATTATTTTAAGTCTTGGTCCAGTTTACAGCTACCTATCCCACACCAGGAGATGTGCTGCTGAGCTAAAAATACATTTCATCATTGGGAGCAATGAATCTTGGGAGGAGTGGTATTTAAACCATCAGATATTTATGTGCAGCAAAAAGTGAAGCTCAATAAGTTTTCTGCCCTTTGTAGTTTTCTGCCCTTTCTAACAGATAAACTTGAAAATCCTAATCCCAGTCTCTTCTGTATAAGTCTCTTACAACTGAAATTTATTTATTGATTTTTGTTGTTTCTCACCAAACTGGGAATTGTAAAAATTTCATGGTTTGCATTTAAAGTCTGAATACATTGGACTTCATCTCCTAGCCACTGAATCTGGTTTGATAACCAGAGATAATTAGTAGCTTACATATTTAAAACAGAATTAGTGAAATCAGCAATGTAAAAAACATTCACTAGAAATTGATCTATTTTTCAGACAATTTTTTTGTTTTATTTTGGGTCTGCTTGTTCATTTGTTTGTTTGTTCCATAAGGGATAATAGATTTTGTAAGAAATTGAGACCCATATCATATATTTCTCTTCAATGCAACATAACTCAGTAATTCTAAGTTATATTCTATCCATTGCTGGTTCCGACTTTGACAATTTTTTGCAGCTCTGAATAATAATTTTAAATACAATTCTGGTGTCTCTTTCTAAAGAACACCTTTATTCTTTCAGGCAGGTGGAAGGTTAGTGCAGCCTGCCTGAACAGCAGATGGCCAGCAGCAAAGCTTTTCCCTGCTGACATGATTATAAAGGGAGCACACTGCTTTGAAACTGAGTTTGCTACTGCTCATAATCATAATCTACTGATTGATTTATAAAGCTCCACCTGAACATTTGCAGAATTTTACATCAAAGACATTTTTTCTTTCATATAAAAATACAGGAATTATTCTGAAAAAAGCATGATCCTGCAACATAGACCTTCCAAAGCATCCAAAGTCAAATCTCAAATGTTCCTGGTTTCCATCAGTAAAAATTTTTATTTTTCAGTAATATCTATCACGAAGCTGCCATTAGTTTTACCAGTCCTGATACTGATTTTCACGGCATTTTAAATAAAACTGAAACATTGTCCTCTAATTTTGCTTCTCTCAAGTAGTAGGATTAAAAACCATATGATTGTACATGTGAAAAAATTATGTTCAACTCTCAGTCACCCATTGTCCTTTCTCAGGTTGCTGTTATGTGACGTGGTATTTTGCTACCATGGAATATCTCAAACTGGAAGGGACACAGAAGGATCAAGTCCAGTTCTGTGCTCCTCACAGGACCACCTAAAGTTAAGCAGCATGACTGGAGCATTGTCTGGATGCCCCTTGAATTCTGACAGGCTTGATGCCTATTATATTATAGAATATATATTTTAATGTAATTTGCATCAATGTATACTACAGGCCGATCTCTAAGTCTGACCTAATTGTCAAATATGGTATTAATAATCTTCTGACTTATTATAAGAAACATTTTGCAGATGTTTCCCACAAAAATTTAAAGGCAATGTTAGAGATTCCAATAAAGCTTATTCAAAGCAGCTATGTCTCATATTTAATTTCATATTCTTCTAAAGCACCAAGTGCCCTGGCCTATTCTGTTTTCTTAGGAATCTGTGGAACACTATATTATTTATAAAATGTAATTAATTTTCGTTCAATCTATCCATTCATGGTGGCTTAAAAGAAAAAGCTATAATCCACCTTACTGCTTTTGTTGCATGCTCACTATTTACATTTTTGTGTAAAATCTCATTATTCAGACTGCTGATTGAATAACTTTGAAGTGTTTTGTGTCTCATTAGCAATGCTGCTCATTATGCAGAGTATGATGACTAATGGAAAAGCCTTTGCCTCACGGCTCCAGGTGATGGAGATTTTTTTTATCATAAGCTACTGTTCAGACATGAAATGATTATAGAAGTAATAATAAATAATTAAAAACTTAATTACAATTTCCTTTCAAGGATTGTCACCACTTTGCTGGTGTTTAGGTTTTGTTGTGATGCTGAATGCGGGTGTTCCCTTCTAAATGCACATAGTCTGGTATGACAAATATCAACTCCAAAAATGATACATTTCTATCAGTGACACAAAGTAAACAAGGGGGAGAAACCTCTGACAAAGGTTTTGAAAATGCTACAGTCCCTAATCCTTTAGATCAACACAGGCCAATTGCCTCAAAGTGGGAATCCTAACCCTAATAATGCTTCCTTTAAACCAAATAATGCTCCAGATAGCCTCAAGAGATGGAAAACTTGCATTCCTTACATTAAAAAACATAATATTATATTTTTTCTTTTTCTGCATGGAAAAATACATCCCAACAAGGTGATCTATGCAATAGTACCAATAAAGGGAAAACCTCAGCCCAAGCAGAAATAGATACAGTTACACACGGTCTTCATCAGAAGTCATGTGTATGATTTCTTCACACCAGATAAATAAGGAATCCAGTAGGGACATAATAAATGCTCTGGAAAAAAACATCTGATTTGCTTTCCCCGAAAGGTCAACCATGACTTTGTTATCCATCAAGTTTGTAATAGATTATGAAAACAAGAATTTCCAGTTGGGTTTCACGGCATTTAGTGCATTTTCCAGGGTTTCAGCTCTGTGATAGAGAGCATTCAATTTTGCTAAAGTATCTCTAATTTCCATCATTAGGAACAGCTCTTTTTTAAGAAAAGAGGTGAATCCAATTTTGTTTTGCTTTGTTTGTTACATATTGTAGGTTTTGATTAATAGCTACTTTACACACAAAACATTCAGTGCCGTCCCTCTACAAAAATTGCATCATTAAATGTTTTTAAAAATCATGGTCCCTGGAAGAATTTGTCTACTTGTATTTTATGAACTATTTCCTAAGTTAAAATGAAAACCAGAGTTAAGCTGTCAAAGAAAAATGAAAGACATCCTGAAAAGACACAGAACTAAAAGGAGCCTATTTTTAGTTTAAAGGAAGTACAAATGTACCACACTTGAATCATTATCCTCATCAGGATGACAGGTGATGCCAGGGTAATAAATAAAGTCTCTGATTAGAAATGAAATTGGTATGACAGAATCCAACGGCCACAAAGCCTTCAGATTCCCCTCTCTGTCGTCTGCATACATTCTTCCTCTTCCTCCACAATAAACTGCCTATTGATTCTAATTCAAGGATACACTGCAGGGAAGAATCAGCAAAGATCAACATGAGAAAACAAAGCAAACAAAAATAAGACATACAGCTGTCAGTATAAAATTTTCTAGCCACAAAGCGAGCCTAAGGAGGAGACACCAACTGTACCAGTGAGAACACAGGAAAGCCTTTTGGCAACAGTTAGTTCTGGTTTACCAAAACACCAAAGTGAGAAGATTGCCACTCTGTGCTACAGATCTCCACTCTAAATCAGGAAATGCAATAATAACTTCAAACACACACTGCAGATTCCCTTCTCAGGAAAGGAGAGCAGCCCTGCTGCTATGCTGGTACTACAGCCACAAAAGGACCTACCCATGTAGGTCCCATTTTCAGGAAGCAAAATGCAATTGCAGGGATATTCCAATAGCAGCAAGCCCAAGCAAATGTGTCTCAAATTATTCTTCCTTGGCTGTGTTGTTTATGACTAAACTGCATCACAAGTAGCAGTAAGTGCACTTTGAACAATCATGTGACATTTAATTAATTAACCATAACCATTGTTTACATGTAAATCAGGTACTCATTAGAGAATTAGAAAATCATTTCTTTTGAAGTGGGATTATTTTTATCCATTTGACTGATAAACTTAACTCTTCATTATATTACTCTTTGCCATCGAAATTAGTATCAGTAGGATTTGATATGACCACATACACAGATGGCTGCAGAAGCTGAGAACAGAGACCACCTTCTTATTTAAACTGAAGTAAGTGAAAATACTTCTTCCGTTTCTCAGATTTTGCCTTCAGGAAACACAAATCTGCAAGTTCCAATGGGTTAGATGAGATTGAAAGTATATTGAGCATCTTTGACCTAAGGTGTGGGCTTTTCCACCTATACTGCAGGGTGGCTTTTCTTATTAATTGCATTTACAGCCCTTTGTAAATGTGTTTGAGGATTGCTCATTTCCACAGTCTAGGGCTGGAGAAATGAAATCACAATAAACTGATCTTTTGTGCCCCACCAATCAATAATGACAAACCACAGAAGTCCTTGTACTACTGGAATGGACCAAGGACAGTCCTGAGCACTCAGCCAGGCTGCAGCATGGTTTAAATGGCTGCCCTGGTAAGATCTTTGTGCATTCCTTTATTTTCCTAATAGAGACTCCTATAATATCTGAAGCTAATTTGTCATAAAATACTTGTCTTCTGTCTCAGTGTGTCTTACAGTACCCTCTTCTCTCCTAAGTATTTACACAAGTAATGACTTGAGGGGCAGAAGGAGGCAGAGATTTTCCAATGCCTTTCTTCTTCTCCGCCTGGGTTACAGTTTCAGCCAGCAAAGCAAGGCTTGTAACAAAGAAAATTCATATGAATTCAGTTCCATTGTACTCCACGTATCAAAGCTCAGGTCCCAAAAAAATTCAACCTAATTTTTAAATATTCTCTTCAAAGCTCACAAAGCTCAGGGTGCAACTTTCTTCATTCCTCAGTTCTCAGAGTAATAAAATTCAGTGGTATTTATTGGCTCGCCTGGAGCTGCTCAACTTTTTCTGCTTTGGTTGCTGTGGGACTTGATATTTAAAAAGTTTTCATTGACTTGAGTGCAGAGTTGTTACCTTTACTGGCAATAGCAATCTACAGCCAAATTTATATAGCTATGATGGTAATTTCAATAGCTAGCCTGTTTTCTCAGTTTCATAATATTACTCTGTTATTAAACTTTTATAGCAGAAACTCTTAAATAAGTATCTCCAGCATTTCTACACACCTTAGAAAAATGGCTCTCATAACTGGATACTCAATACTGTCACCTATCAGAAGGTGGTCTTATTATTTCTGTTTGGTTCTGTTCCATTTTGCTCTTTCTTTGTACATTTACGTATTCTACAGCTACACAAAATATTATTATTACCACCCCTCCCAATGTTGTGAATCTAGGCATTCAGTCCAATACCACATCAGGTTGCTCCTTTCATGACCTGCCCATTAGAATGTAATTTGCTGTGCAATGCTGGTAAGAACGTTAAGAGTTAATAATTTGTCCAGCCCTCTTTAACAGCCTAGAAATATGGACGGTACAGATATGACTTCTATGTGTGACTTATATGTATGGTCACAAGGGTTTTCAGGATGAAGAAGAGATGAGAATGTTGACTCCATGATCAGAAGGCTTGATTTATTATTTTATGATATACCTTACATTAAGGCTATACTAAAAAGAAATAGAAAGGAAAAGGTTTCTTCAGAAGCTAGCTAAGCTAAGAATAGAAAAGAAGGACTAACAAAGATCTGTGTCTCAGACAGAGAGCAAGAGCCAGCTCTGCCATGAGTGGTCAGTAAATCCAAACATCCACAGGAGACCAATCACGGGTCTACCTGTTGCATTGCACAGCAGCAGATAACCATTGGTTACTTTTGGTTGCTGAAACTGCAGCTTCTCACAAGGAAAAATCCTACGAAAGGATTTTTCATGAAAGATGTCTGCGACATATACGCACTTGTTGACTGCTGAAAAAAAATGAATTATTGTCCTTAATACATAGGACTTACAAAGGAATTGGAATTAAGGGAGGAATCTGACTTGGACCTGAGGCCACTGCCCTTTGTGTTCAATGATTTGGTTTGATTTTACACTGGATGTCTAAGAGTCAGGAGCCCAATGGTGGCAGCTGAGCCAATGGCTTTTTTTTCAGCTGAGTGGGTTAACAGCATGTGTATTTTTTTTTTTATTTCAAAAAACGAGGCTAAAGCATTTCTATTTTGTAGCCAACCTGCAGAAGAAGACCTTGTCCAGGAGCAGCAGAGATTCCCAGGCAGCAAACTGAGAGCCAGTGCCTTGCCACAAAGGTGTACTTGGCACAGATGTGTCATTCTGTGCACTGCTGGCTGCGTTAATTTGCTGTGACTTTACAGCCCCGTATTACAAAGACATTTTACTTTTCACACAGCATCCACTTTGAATTAGTGGAGAGCAGGTCTCTGAAACTTGGAACGTTTCCCAGACAAAACACAATGCACAAAGCTGTAACTTGTTCAAGAAATGATAGCAGAAGTTAGAATATGTTCCTGATGAAGCTGTAAACTTCAGCTGGTAGACTTCTCAAAATAAGGCTCAATGCTCCTGCTTAGTGATGAGTGGGGTGAAAAGCACTTCCATCTGTTGTATTGTGCAGAAATAACATCACCTTCAGAGAGAAAGCTCTTAACCTGTTTGCTTTTGCTGGAATGAAAAAACCAATTCAGCAATTGATATTTTGGAAACAAGTCCCCAGTAATCATAATATTTTTTTGGATGCCAGATGGCCTGGCCTGCTCTCCTAGTCTGTGCATCAGAATAACTAAATGCTTGTATTTCTTGATGTGTCCTTTTAGGGGTGAAAATGAATATATAAACTCATGAAAATTAGAAGCTCTGAGATGAAACCTCCGTCCTGCTGAACTCATGGACAATTCTGCCATTGATTCAGCACTGTTACATTTTCATCACTGCTACATCCCAGAGTTGAAAATATGTCTGGTTTATTTTGACAATGGCATTTCCAGACAGATAGATTGTTTCCTCATATTATTGCTTCAACAGACAATCCTTAGGAACTGAGAGTGCTCTAAAAATCATTTTATGACAGTTGGCAAAGGCATGTCCAAAGTGGCAAAATCAATCTTTTTTGGACTATTATTTTGAGTGACATATTTTATAATGCTTTCTTTGTTAAACTGTAAACATACAAACTGCATTGCTCATATTTACAGGTCAGTACCTATGCAATATACAATTGATAACCTGTAAAAAAACAGGTGCTTTAAAAGCTTCCTGAAACAAAAGTTTGATTTCAAATGTTTCTCTTCACAATTTCTTGCAAATGAGCATCATAATCAACTCATCTGAAAAAAATGTAGTGTTTTGGAGGTGTTTACAAATGTACCCAGATTTCACCTAAATTTTAAGTTCCCTAAAGACTGGGGCAATGAAAATAAATTTGAGAGTTTCATAGGCACTCAGCAGAGTAAGATAGAAATGTCTTTGAAAACTCCTTGCTGTCTGTTCACTGTAGAGTACTCTGGAAATTCCTGGGCTTGAAGAAAGTTAGCTACTGCATTAGTTAAAAAGGTTCTTTCTTCAGTACCTTGAGTAAACCAGTACATCTTTCCTCTTCTTTGAATTCATGTAGCGACAGTAACCGCTAAATGGCTACCAATTTCTAGTGGTAAATTGCTGTTGGGTTTAATTTCAGCCAAGCCCACCTTTCCTCAGTGTAATTTCATTGGCCTGAATGGACGCACCTTTCCCTCACCTTGTATATGACACAAAGACTGTGTGGAAGTATTTCTAGATCAGAATGGTCTTACCCATGGTTCCTGCCTGACAGGACATGTTTGGACTCACAGCGTGTGACGTGTGCCAAAACACAAAGACCTCCACCAGACCAGTGCTCCCAGTACAGCGCTAACCATTATCCAGGGTGTGCCTGTGAAAAGCAAATGCTCTTTCCAAACAACAAGCATTTTAATGCTGATTCCAAAGGGACTGGAAACTGGACTAAGGAATTATACAATGAACTGCTGTCATTTTTGCCTATTCTTTCAGCTAATAAGACAGTGCTAGAGAAGGATTGTGCACATTTTCTTGTCGTGCTGCACTGTTACCATCTGGGTTGTGGTGCTGATGTAGCATTGAAGATGAGCTGAAGAGTGACTGTTGGATATTTATAAAGAATTCTGTGGCTAACTTTGCTCTAAATTGGGCATGTAATGAATGCATTACTGCAAAGCAGGGAAATAACACCTATTAGAGGCTAGACATGAATCATCACAATGGAAAATCATTTTTTAAGCTGCAGTATTTTCTCTGTTATTGCTTTGCTTTAAACTTTAGTGAAAAGCAATTACTTTATTCTTTCTCTTTATTTTTATTGCTGGTGATTCTTATGCTAATTTTTCCTTCTATGTTTGATTTGATTTTGAACAGGCTTTTAGAATTCAAGATTAAATTGAATTGGTGATACTGCCCTACCATCTTCACCTCCTACCTTTCTTATCCTCGACCCTCACTCTGGGTTATCAAGAATTCTTAAGAAATCAGACTGAGCAAACCAAAGCTATAACATTTTAAAATGTTTCTTGTTCTAAATAAATTAGACAAATCAGCACCCTCTAGTCATGAAAATAATAAAAGTTTGGGGGGGTTATATTTAGCTTATTAATTATTTAATAGTTAAAAGAAGCAAAAGTTCCCTGCATTTGAAGTGTTAGCTATTTGAATTTTTCCCCTCAAAGAATCACACATCTCCTGCAATTAAGTGAAATATATATTCACTTGTGGTACCTTGTTTGTTCTATGCCAGTGACTTAGGTCTGTATAAAACACGTAAATTTTTCCCTTCCAGTGAATTTAGTCAACAGAATGTGCTGGTTTTCAGAGGCGTCAATAATTGCTTCAAGTAAACAAAAGAACCTGAAAATTAACAACTTACCTTTGTATCCACAAACCTAGAGGTAATTTTTTGATCATCCTTTTTTTCTTAGGCTACAGTATTTTAGAAAAAAAAGAATGTTTATTTATTATCAAAAGTCACTATCAAGACACAGAACTAGTGAAGATTCACTTTGTTGAACACTTAGAGCAGAAATTAAGGAAGGAGCTGTCCAAGGTCCCCTGTGATCAAAAGAGAGAAACTCTAAGTGCAAATCTAGAAAATCATCTGTATTTGTGATCTTTGTATTAGTTATAGTTAGGGGAGATTAAACTTCAGCTTCTTTTTAACCAAATGAATTCATCAGTAGCATTCCTGGAAGAAACCTGCGTAGTGTGCCTACAATGACTGCAAGAATGCTTTCAATTTCCTTACCTCAGGAAGATCAAATGATGCAGAACCAGAAATGGAAATTATTCTTTCCCTAATGCTGGATCAAACATAAAGGCAATATTTTTTAGAAACCATAAAATGTTACAAGCAAGTAATGAAATTCCTTCCTGCAGGCTTGGGGGCAATCTTTGATGTAAGCAAACCTGAAAATGTATGGAAAAAAAAACTTTGAAAAAGGCTCCCTGTTTTTCTCCCCTTTCCTGAACTCTGCCCTAAGACACCATGTTCTATTTACTGCTGTAATGTCAGCAAACACTGGGCTTCCATTCAATTTATTTTGGAAAGTTTAGAACAAAAGACATATTCAGACTCCTTGCATAGGCCTCAGGCAATCGTGTCTATTTCATTATTTCAGAGCAGACATTGCAGGTTAGCTGGAAAATTGCAGTAAAAATGATTGTCCCAGTCACAAAGGTGGCAGTACCATATCTTTTCTTTCTTTCCAAACAAACCCAGGTGATTTAAAAACATAAAAAAATCCTTTAAAATTATTTATCTAACAAAGTCCAGGGACATAGGTAAGGCTTTCATTTTTTATGCCTTTGAAAGCTCAGAAAACACAGCAATACCCACATAACAGCCGTGGTGAAAAAGAGAAATATGCACTTAACATTTCAAGAACTTCTGTCGAGTAAAAATCAGACAGTATTTTTTCATTTCTATTAACAGAAATTTCTTTAAATCCTCACTGCTAGTTTTAAGATCAAAGAAAAGACATTCTGACTGCCGATGAGCCAGGAGATGAATGATTTAAAATAACTTGCTATTCTTACTGCTGATTCAATGAATTTGAGCATGGTACATGGAATAACTAATTCCCAGCTTGTCTGGCCTAACAAATGAGTCACAGTTTTAGAAAACAGCAGAGTCATTTAAAGCTGTGATTCTGACTTAATGTTTCTTAAACTGATTAAACCCTGAGCATTGAGCAGTGGTGCTCAATGCATTGTCACATGTATTGATTCCACACAGACCTACTGAAATCCTATGTTTAAAGTTACACTAAAGCAGGCATTGCAGCAGGTAAGGAGTTCATGTGCAAAACATTAAGAGCCCTAAAATTCCTTTCTGTCAACAACATATAGGCTGTCCTTTTGAAACCTTCCAGTTGTAAATAGCAGGTCTGACAGGAAGGGGAATGCAGCCCAGGCATCTCGCACTGTCTCTTCTGTGGGCTTGAAGTCTTTGAAGGCTGGAGGCTGTACAGGGAACTGGCAGAGATTACAGGACAATTTTTCAAAGGCATGAAGAGTTCTCAGGGACCCAGCTCCTCTTCCAAATCCATGAGTGCTGGACACCTAATTAGCAAGGGTACTTTGAAAATCTCCCCCTCCTTCTCTTTTATGCAAGTTCTTTGCTATAGAAACTGTACTGAAATAGAAATCTAATTGGGAAACACTGTGACCAGGAAAGAGAGGTGAGGACGTGGATTAACTGCACATATCAGTACAAAAACTTTTTCCTCAGGGATGTTTATTGCACTTTCTGGTTGAAATCACAATCAACATCTTGACCAGTGTGCAAATCCTTTTATTTTTCTCCTTCAATTTCAACATTTGGTGTGTTATTTTTCAGCAATATTACTTTGCTTTCTGTTATGTTGATATTAGTGTTGTTTTCACTAATAATAATAATTTGAAATAACACAAAGGCCCAGATCTGTGATTAGAGGGCAGGACACGTTCAGCTTGTCTGTGCTAGGCCTGATGAAATCCTTCTTGGATGGGCACAAGTCCTGCCTGATTTGACATTACAAGGTAGCAGCTACAAGCAGGTGGATGATCACTGCATTCCCACCACCCTCCCTTCTCTCCCAGGTTTGTACCAAGGTCAAGGAATGATTGGCCAACCACAAAATTGCATCTCCATTACCTTTCAAAATGTAAACTCAAGTGCCAGCTAAAAGCAGTGTGAACTGGGAGCTGGAAGCTGGCAATAAGGAGAATGGAGAACCCCAAGATGGTTTGGCAAGACCTGGTGTGTGTGTCTGTCTGCATTATTGTATTACCTGCAGTGATAAACCAATCCTCTGCAGAGTTTTACATACTGCTGGCCTTGGAACAGTCATTTTTTCATTTCCATTATTATTTTCCTAACCCTTCTCCTGTGCTACTTCCTACATGACATTGCAGGTGATTACTCCAAAGCAATGCATGTTGTGTGCCACCTAAGTCAGCTTGGACCACTACAATAAATCATTTGAGTCTAACTTCTCCAAGTTTTGCTCATTTTCAGGTCAGGTACTCCCTTACTGAGGCTCTGATTTCTGAAGTGACCTACATCCTTGGTGACAGTACGTCTTTGTATAACCACTGACAAGTGCTGAAAATATTTTATTTCTATTATTTCGTGCTCTCCTGATAAATGAGGATCAGCAGGTCACCTGACAGTAATGAGGCTTGCCAAAATATTACATCCTTTTAGTGTCATATGCTTTGAGAAAGGACTCAATTTTCTCCCTTGGGGAGTGGAAATTGAATAGAAGTGAAAACAGATCAGGCACATGGACTACAGAATGGTTATTAAGAGTTTAGAAATGTTTATGCACAAATAGAATATTTCAGAAAAGAACCAGGAATGGTCATTCTCATGGAAATGATTAGAGAACTAAGGCTGTTTTGATGAGAAGGACAGAGGCCACAGCGGCACGTATGACTCCACAGCAGAAGAAGCTGTTACAGCCGCACCAGACGTGCTGGTAGCTGAGAGCAGAGATGGGCCTTCACATCTCCTTGGCAATAGCTATTTCTCTTGCCAGAAATCATTTTGATCCTTCATCCAAGAGAAACTTTACTTCTTTCCCTTCAACGTAATTCTGCTTTTTGTCATTCTGCCAGCTGATTCCAAGTCTCTGGCTTAGTGCCTCGATATGACACATTTTCAACTTGCCAAAAAGAAAACTCCTCTATAGATCCATTTTGGCAAATAGTTAGCGTCGTGAAGCAGGAAAACCAAGGTTTCACTTGACATATGTAACTGATTTTAATCAATGTATTAGACTCTAATATTGATAAATTGGCCAGGAATGGCTCCAACAGTGACTACTGCCACACTGCCTGGGTAACAATTAGCTTAATGACACGAATTACTGTGATTCAGCATGCCAATTTCCCCTTTGTCTTTGCAAAAAGAAAACGAAGTAGGCAATACCTAAACCTTTGTTAAATAACTTTAAAACTTCTGAAATGCTTTAAAATACTTTTTGTTTACATTCCATACAATTCTTCCTCTCATCACTTAAATATTGTACAACAATTAATTAGGACATCTTTCATAAGGGGAGTCATCCTGAAATTATTCCTTTCATTCAGCTAAGTTTTCCTTGTTTTACATCATTGTTTTCTCACAGAAACATTTGAAGATAGAGAAATGTCAGTAGCATAATCCAGCATGGATTTATTAATTTCTTTCACTTGGAATCTATTTTCACACCATGAGTTATGGTTCTGATGGCAATCTTGCATCTTTCAATGCATGCAACTAATTGTACCCTATGAAACAGGTAAGTATGTCAAAGTCATCTGACCGTTTCGATTATTTTTTAAAAGAATAATGGAAATTAAAAGGGTACTGGCTTGCCAAAAAAGCTTTTATCTTTAACAGAAGGATTGAATATGTGAAATTTGGAGGGAAATGCTTGCAGATCCCAGCGTTCCCAACACAAGCATAATTCTGATATGTGTAACTCTAACACTTAGGAAGGTCCCTACTACTGAGTGTGATTATCTCACCTATGCATTATCAGCACAAAGCCTTCAGGGCAGGCTTCAACCGCTCCTTTGCCTTAGACAGGCCAGCAGAATTTTGATCAGTGAATTCCATTAGGAATTACTTGTCATGGTGATATGCAGCTAGATTTCATTTACCATCCTTTTATTACAGCCTCCTGCAGCTCAGTTCCTTTTGTTACAGTTCTGTATGCTGCTACATTTTGCCTTGTAAGCTGGTGGGTAGCCGAGTGTACTCCCCACAATCCATTAATGTAGTCAAACTTCTGTTTCTCCCACTCCACATTAGTGAGGGAAAAAATGTCTGGCATGTGCACTCTCCGCAATACAATAGATGTTAATGGCTCTAATTTAAGAATACTTCTTGCCAGGAGGAAGAAAAAGGAAAAAAATTGAACTGCTTTGTATAAGTTCGGTTTCTTACAAAAATTCTGTTCAAGAACTGAACCATTAAAACAGCAGACACATGGAAAGTAGATCCAAAGGAACAGGGGGTCAGATCTGAATCCATTTTTACTTACACCAAGTGTTTATGCAGCCAAGGCACTTAAGCAGCTGCTGTTAGAGACTAACACAGGCCAAGTTCTCTGTTTCTCACATAAGATGTTTAGCTTTAGACAGAGGGAAGAGGTGGTGTCTGTCACTTCTTTATGCTGAGAAGGTTTGAGGATCTGCACTATGCTGCTATACAGGCCAATTTTTCAGAACATGTCAGATGGCAGAACTCCATCTCCTAATATTAGTGACCAATTCTGAACTGTAAAAATGCTCAGACCATCAAGAACTAAGACCTTTCAGTTGAGGCAAGCAAAAAGAATTCAAATACTTTCCTTTCCTACACTTGCAATTGGATTTTGGTGTTCCAACTACAAGAAAACGCTGTTCTCTGATGTGCTGCGCACAGAGACTACAATTTATAACTTCAATGCCTATAAATAGTTTGTCTTGTCATCCTTCCAGTTTCCCCTCTCCCTCCACTCTCATTGAAAACGGTACTTACAGGAGCTAAGCCAGGAGTCCTTCCAGGAGCCTTTTCAATCCATTAATTTACCTTTCTGATGTGAGGCTGTGGTCTAGGTCCAACATGGCAGGTCAGGGTGGTACTTGAGGAAATAGAAGAGAAATACACTGAAAAGAATGATTCTCTGCAAATGGCAATCCTCAGAGGGAAGACAGTGTTTCATCTGTGAAATAATAAGCCCATTAACACATGTAGAACACGTGGAAATGTGTAGGAGTAATTTAAACAAACAAGGGAATGGTAGAGCAAACACACAGCCCCCTAAGGTGAAGGCTTTAGCTGAGATAAACCACTTAGAGTGTACTCTGCACTCCTTGCAACGAAACAAAGATCAACTCAGGCACCCTGCACTTTCCAGATCTTAATACTTAACTCAAAACCACTGAAATTCATCAGTCACTCACTTGAACCAGTTTTGAATGAGTCCCTTAAGGAGAAAAAGTGTATCCATGAGGATATTCCCCACCTTCAAGCAGTTTGAACATTTGCCTTGACAGAGAGCGTAACCCATCCAATCACCCACACAACGCTGTACGTGAATAATTATCAGTTTATGCTGATAATTAGAGTCCCAGAGAGTCCCTGCTCTGGCCTCTGGTAATGACACTGTCAGCAAGCAGAGCTCATCTGTCACTCCCCAGCCCTGTCTGCAGGTTGGGGAATAAGAGTTTTGCTTACCTCTCCTGGAGTTACTGGACAAGTACAGAGCACATCTGCAGCATTCTTTAAATTAAAACTGTTGGCTCCCAAACTCCACTTCTTAGGTAGTGAGAAAAGTTGAAGAGTTGAACAGGATGTATCTTTGGCACCCTGAATATTTCTCCTTCAAGTGTTTCTGTCATTCTCAATCATTAACACAGACCTACTTGAATACAGAGCTGTTTAAATACTTTTAAATGTTAGTTGCTGTCGTTTCTCTGTTAGCTTTTGGCAATGTAGGAAAGAACAAGAGAACAAAGGTCTGGAGAACTTTGATCCCCTCGAATACTACAGGCTTGAAACACGGCATGAATCTCCTGATACACTCACTTCAGCTAAGATTGTCTCCTCTGTTTACTTGCCAGAATATTGTGTTCAGCTTTACATTTTCTATTTCACACTGTCATAACAGAGAGTGCTATTTTTATTTGTGCTTGGCCTGTAAAAGTATATAGAGATCATACTGTTTGATATTATTTTCTCCTCATATTTCACTGAAATCTCAGCTGGCAGCTTCCTGGCACTGAGTACATTACCTATGAAGCTCAGTGTACCTTCTAACAATCTCTTATTCCAAAGCTTACACTTCCAGTCATAACTCAAACTTGCTTTTTTCCCTGCGGTGCTCTCCCTCAGCAGATTATGGAAGCTGAGTTCTATTAGAGGATTAAAGCATTGATAATATTTATTTACATCTGCATTGATATAATTTCTGGGCAGCTTTACTGAGAATACAGAAAAGTACCTTTTGATTGAAAGGAACATTCAGGAATTGAACTTTGAAGGGCTGTGGAGTTATTTGGTGCCGTTATCCCTAATCTGATGTGTGATGCAGGAAGGTTTCTACTTTCATATTTCTACAAGTAAAATCACTTAAAAGTACTAGCATTTTTGGGTTTTTAGGACCTAAGTTCATCCTGATCAGCATTTGCCAGTAACAAGAACACATCTGAGAAAATATCAAGGTCAATCACAACACACAAAGGAGGGATTTCCCACAGACAAGAATTTAAAATCACACTTCTGAGAATCCCAGAAATCGTGGGTCTCCTAGAAAATATTACTTACTACTTTCCCTTGATTTTACTTTTGCTTACCACACATTCCCCGGTAAATCACTCACTGACATGTCAGATTTGATACATCAAGTCTGTCAGCACTGTTCACATGACACAGAAATCTGTAACAAGTATTCACTTGGTAACCTCAGGAATAAAGGGAAAACTTGCAGTTTAACCATCTCAGCAATACCCCATGAGCTTTTTCTGTCTTTGGTGTACTCAGTGAGCCTCAGACCACCATTGAAACAACCCTGGGTATTTCTGGGAGGCCATAGCACCTTCTTATTTCTGCTAAGGATCCAATCATGTGTATAGAAAAGGTTATTAAAAATCCCTACTGTGGTAAATGAGAATCACTTTATTAGCTTGGTAAGGCTCCATAGCCTCAATTTGGTTTTCTTAACATTCCATACTACAACACTGAATTTTATTTTTTTCCCCTAGTTCGTTTCCAACTTAGGCTATTTAAAAACTGGCATTAAAAAAATTAATAAATTTCCAGAAATTGCTCTCAGGACTCAAAAAAGAAGCACAGACAGCATTTTCTCCCCATCACAAGCCATATTTGTCTTCCTGTCCAGGATGCTATCCAGAATAAAGGAGGGTGGTCAGAAGGGGAAGAAGGACAGCAACTCCATACTAAAGGAAAATTACAATGCAAAGTGAGGGAAAGGCAACAGATGGAGACAACTGCTGTTATAGATCTACACTGCTTCCTCTACTCTAAAAGAATATTTATTGACCATCTGCTGGCTAAAAAGGTGAGCATTTCCTTCAGAACCTAAAATGAAGAGGAAAAAAAATTAAATGGGTTTTTCCCAGTGCTCCAAAACCAACATGAAGCACACATTGAAGTTTATTTCTTTTGTTCCTTCCTTTTTTTCCTACTCTTTCAGTGAGGAGCAAAAATGGACCTACCTGGCTTTGCCCATTAGAGTTATCACACACCCATCATTTTAGGGCAAATAATGCATTTCAGCCGGTATAGGAGCAAAGGAATAAATGAAAGAATCAATCTTTCTCAAAGCAACACCAACCAAGATAGTGTTGACTTAACCCTTGTTTTCAGGATGAAATTCAGCCTGAAGAAACTCGGTTTATAAAGACAAACTACTAATGAAACACAAACCCATTACTTGAATCTTGACTCCAGGAGGATGAAGCCCGGCTGAATTTGTTCCTCCTTGGATACCAGCCCAGCCTCCGGTTTTGTACTTCCAGAGCTGGGGAGGAGAAGCAAAGGTATGGAAGAAAATTGCTACCCAGTTTAATTGGATTTCATCAACTACAACTGCTTACCACCTATGCATGTTACCATTCTCCAATGTCTCACTGGCTGCTCTGGGGAGGATAAAGTATCACAGGCATTGGGAAAATGGTTTCCCTGCTCAAAACCTGGAAACATCCAAGAAAAGGTATCATTCAAGTTCTCGGAATACTTTTGCCCGCCTAAGTAACTTATGATTTGGAGGGAGTTCTACTCAGACTGAGCTACTGATACTCTGATACTGAGCTACAGAATATCAGAACTGCTCAATGGAACTGGAAGGAAGATCAAGAGCTTCAGAGACCTGAATCCTTGAAAGTCCTTTTTCTACTGAGAATACCATCTCAAGACTGAAAAACTGTCCAGAAGGAAATGAAGACCTAAAACCATCTGCCAATAATATTCTGATTTTTCAAGCCTCTGTGACATTTCTGCATGACTACATTTTAGGAATCTTTCTTCAAAGTCACTTTTTGGCTACAACATCTTGTAGTGGCCTCAGTTTCACACAATATTAATTATTTAAATAGAATCTCAACAAAGTGATTTACCTGCCATTAAAAGTCAAGTCCATGCAAAATGAGTTTCTCAACTGCTCATCCTGGCCTTCCAGGCGTAAAACACAAGACAAATAGAGAATATAGAACCAATTCCAGCATAACATGAAAAACAGATTTCTTAAAACATTTTTGTATGTATAAAATGCATGCACTTCTGTAAAGTGACACAATAACATCTACAGAAAAAAATAGACACCTGCTTATGTTAATTAGATGAGAGTGACATAAAACCCAACAGGTTTGGGTTTTTCCTTTCAAATTCACCCATAGGTCTTCCACAGCTTGTAAGAAATGATTCGGGGAAATAGCAGATGTTTCAAATGGTTAGTCTGTTATTACAGTTCAAAGAGCAATAATCTTTATTAGATGATTTTCAAGACACCAGTAGAGCTGCATTAGGAATATTTCAAAATGCAATATTGGTATACTGTCAGTGATTTTAATTTTATAGAGACCATTTTCTGTATTTGCATCATCTGCATCATTTGCAATGCTAACACTGCTTGTTCACAAATTAATGCAAAATTGCCTATTTGCTTCCAGCTAACTACCCAGGTAACGCGATGAACGTGGACCATCACTGGATGTGAAAGATATTTAAAAATATTTTGATAATTTCTACTCATCCACAAAAACAGATTAACAACTCTAGAATATAATTCATTCTATCAACTTCAGAAATAATGGAAATATGTATAGCCTTACAAAATCATTCTCTGTAAATGGAATTAAAAGAATTTAATGGAATTAAAAGGATTGGAAAATTTCTCCAAACCTTTAGTAGCTTCTTCTGCAATTTTGAGAATACCTTAATACACAAGTGAGTTTTGATTTTTGGAATTCTATCAGAATAAGCAAGATAAAATTAAAACAGAATAAGCAAGATGAGATTAGAAAGATTTTTAGACTGACTATTACTTAGACTTTTTTCTATTATTGCAAAATAATGAAAAGAATAATGCACGTGCTTAGATTGATGACACAACACATTCTCTGGACAATAAACCTCAGTAAGGAATCAAAGAAAAGTTATCAAGATGAAAATTCAGATCTAAAACCTTAACACACTGGAAAGCAGAAACAGATTCCATTAAGTGGCAAATACTGTTTTGCAACTCCCTGATTTCATATTCTGATTTCAAGAAATGAAATGATCCCATTCCAAACCCAGACACTTGTGCTGGAATAAGTACTGATTCCTCAGAAAACCATAACTGTTCATGAGCACTGAACACTGGCAAGAGATTTTTTTTTAATGAGTAACATTGAAAATAAACTCAGGTGAGTGTGTGCATACTTAGATAAGGAAATATTTAAATGTTCTTTTCTTAAAGCCAAGTGGTTGCAATATATCAGCATTGTGAATTAATTTATTGATTCCTATCTCAGATGTGACATCTTGAGAAAGACTTAAGAGATAAATAAATTTTGATATCAAACTTAGTTTTCCATGACCTTAATTAAGGTGAGGGTTAACGTCAATAAATTCACTAAAGAATTGATTCAGGGATCATTATAACATAGCTTGAGAATATCTGTCTACCTGAAAGTTACCATGTTAGTACACTATCTAACTTTTTAAACACTAATCTATGCCTTATTGTCTTTTGAGTTTTAGAAGAAAAGGTGAATTCATTAATGTGTGACAGACAGCTGAACCTTCTCACAACTGATGGTCCTCTTGGCAAGGGCTAATATCAGGGGAAGAGAACTGGAACATGCAGACCATGACACACAGCAGGAAACAGCACAAAGCAAGGCTCAATCACTCCAGCAATAGTTCCAGCACACTTTTTATAGTTTAGGTACCACAGAGGACAATTTCTTGTCTGTCAAGTCCTTATTGGAGAGAACAGAAAGGAAGAACAGGCTGCTCACTTATCCAAGTGATGGATCATCCAGTGCTGTCTACAATAACTGCTACACCTTTCCTTCTATCTATCTTGCGGTGCTGTAAATGGCCCTGCTAAATCCTGTGATCCACGGTTAGGGCCTACATAGGGCAAAAAGGAAGAAGGATGATGGTTTCCCTGATGGAAGCTCATCATCTACCTCCAAGCAAACTGTGATGTGAGTAGTGAAGAAATTTCTTCTTGCTCCCATGCCTTTCATAAGCAAGTAGCTTTTACTCTTGAAAATGAGAGCATGCTCCTTACTTCAGTTTACATAACCTCAAGTGTTGATTATCAGTTATAAAATTGCCCTTTTTAAATATTACACATAACTATTTCATACTATAAACTTCTGCAGCTCTGATTTCAACAGACAGATGTTGAGTTACGCAGCATCCTATTTATTTTTAGATGTTGTAGCTTTATTTTTGAAAATTTCAGTCTTGCATTTAAGGATCAAATACGTCTATCTGTGTCTATGTCAGTATTAGTGGCATAAGAACAGCAGGTCAGCTCTTAGCTAACACAGGGATAATTTCTATAGTCCTGCCACTGCAGAAGTCTGGAAAACACAAGTGTACTGCTGCTCTGAATTGTCTCTGATTGTGTTCCCAAATCACACAACCTTACCTGAGCACCATCAGACTGCTCTACAGCTCCTTTAAGCCCTGTCTGTATACAAATATTTTCAACTGGCTGCTACCATACAGGGCAGAGCACTGGGTTCCACCGTGTGAGCTAAGTTGATAGGGCTGTTTGCACGCCAACGTGCATGGGCAGGGATGGCAGGAGCCTCCTCTCTCAAAGTCAGCAAATCCAGACTAATTTACAGCAGACAGGAGCTGCTTCTTAACATACTTAGCTGCTTATTTACCTAATTTATTTGTCAAAGACTCAATAACTCTATCTGCTGAAAATCAAAGTGCACATCTAAGCATAACAGAACAACTCATTGTTTTTACAGTTGAGATGCCAGATTCAGCAAGATCCAGAATAGGATGTTTGTTAATTAAATACCTGGGCATATGGCTAATTTATGCCTCTCAAGCAACTCCTGTAGCCCAGCTACTGTGACTGTCATGAAATATATAATTGTGCAATTCATCTGGCTAGATTAAAATCATGAGGTCATAGCACATCAAAGACAGCTTTATACTTACACTGTGGGTCTGCACAGCAGAGACAGACAATAGAATTTCACTAACTCTTATTCAATTAAATAAAGGAGAAAGAAAAACAAGTGGAGCTGCTGTAAGGCTATCAATCCCACTTGACTTAGAGAACTGTCAAGTTGAGTCAGATTCAGTGCTAAGCACATCAGAACTTGCTGAGAATCAATTTGGCTCACTGGCATCCCAACGGGCAGAGCAATCTGTGTGAACTCTCCTGTTGAGGAGACACTGCCCAACCCCCTGTAAAATACTCTTTTTCATAGTGTAAGACACCTAAGCAATTTCTATAATTAGAAGTATTTTAATAATCTGTTCCTCAGCTAGAAGGACCTACAGTCAAAATGTCAACTTCAATCTTATTCCAGTAGCAGGCATCTTCTTAAAAAAGATTCTACCTACACTTCTACAGCAATCAATTTGTTTCTGAAGGGAAAGAAAGAGGTAGGGAGATTATTTTAATCACAAAAAGACTAAATGAGATTTTGTTACAGGTCTTGAGCTTACCTCTGAAATCTAATTCAGCAGACAGATACATGCCCGTAACGACCATGAGCAATCACAACCTAGAGAGGACGAACATTTACAGTGAATGAAGAAAGCCAAGTAAACCTTAGCTCAGCCTCACAGGGTCACCGGTGAAATGGGACTGTCTCACCCCAGTAACTTTCAGAATATTTACTCTGGGTGTTCCCCCAGTGCAGCTGTGTTTGTGCCATTATTGCTATCCCAGCATCCCCTTGCAAAGGCTCCTTTCAGCTGCTCTCCACAGTTTATGAGAGTTACTAAGGAGTGTCCATGATCTGTCCTACAGGGAATGGCTCATCAGGCACAGGCAGCCCAGGAGAAAAACACAGCCAGGTGAGGTGTCCTCTGTAGGCTCAGGCAGAGCTGGAGCACGGCTAAGAGCAAATGACAGCAACAGGCTGCTGGCTATTTGCAGGTGCCACTCTGTAACACCTTTGCCCTTTCTCTCGCTGGAGACAAAGGGTTCACTGCAGAGGGTGAAAATAAATGAAAATTTGCATGTTCTGATACAAAAATCTCCAGATTCTCTCAGCAGTGCTTGTATATTTTACATTATGATGACAGAAAATTTCTATCTCAGACTTCAGAGGCCATGGCAGCCCTAGGCAGAGGCAATTCATTCCATCAGTGACACTAATAACATCTGCCCGTGTCAGGAAGAGCTGTAAAAGACCTTGCTGAAACTCTGAGGGGCATTAACACTTGGTAATGGCAGAAATTTGAGCTCTGTGACAAGGGGACAGTATAATATATTCTATCCAGCCATACAATATATTCTATCCAGCCAATCCATCTGAATGCTGGTGTTTCTCAAAGCACAGTTCCCTTCCTCCAAAAAGGAAGTGAAAAGTTCATAGACCTTCGAGATGGTGGCTTCAAATAAAAGAGTGTGGATTAGACTGCGGTCATTTTGGGATAAACTGCCCAGAATTATACATTCTGGGGACAACCCACCTGCTCAGTGGCACTGGTGCTCTTGTCAGCTTCTCTGCTAATAGCAGCGGTAGCTCTGACAAGAATGGCAACGAAACAGCAGGGGCTGCTTCATTATGTGTTTTTGTGTTTTGGTGGTTTGGAAACAGAACTCTACCTGCTCTCAGTCAATAGGGAAAATTGAAATGGCAACTTTGAGCAGATCTAGACCAAAACTGAAAGGAGTAGAAATCTAAGTTTGCTGTGAAACAGTAATCCTGTTCCTTCCATTGGCTTTATTTTTCAGATCAATAAGATCGGTGGAAACAGCAAGAAAAAATTTCCATATCATCCTGTCATAGGGCTGGGTAGAGTTGCAAGTTGCCATGTCATGTTCTTGTCCCCATGCTGAACAGAACAGAGTTTACCAGTGTCAACAGGAAATCACATTGAAAAGCAAAAGCAAAGAACACACTAAGCTATACCTACTCCTGAAATTTGAGGTCTTTGCATAAATGTTTCTGTAATATGTCATATTTACAGGGCAAACAAATTGTTTGCTTGTTTTGAATCATATTATGCTTAGCTTTTGCTATTAATTAGTACAAGTAGTTGATAAATATAAAGATAACATTCACAAAGCCTCTAAGGGAAAGATTGCAGGAGAGACTCCTGCAATTATTACACACTGCTATTACAGATTACATCCCACACATGCCTGTACAGTAGATTGGGAAACTTAATTTGCCATTCCTCTGGATCAATGGAACCCTGCTCTCTGAATGAGTATTGGCATAAGGAGAATATTACCAGTAAGTGCTACCATGCAGACACTATTTCGCCTGAGAGCCTTTGCAACTTACCCAACGTACACAGATTTTCCACCAGATCACCACAAGGTGTATGGCTTACTTCAGAAATGTCTCCTCAAACAGACATTTCAAATTCTGCTCCCAGAATGCTGAAATGCTGATTAGCTTCAATTTAAATAATATTACCATAGCATTCTCATCCTGTATTTCCAGGTGATGGAATGGTTGAAAATTCCTAGAGCACTGACACTTCTCCCAGGCTGGGGAGACAAGGCTTTGCCACTGGGGCAGCACAAAACCTGCACTAACACCTGGAGCAGCGGGGAAAAGCTCCTCAGTCAGAGCCCATCTAATCCCGCATGGACATGTAGCCTCACTTCCAGCCAGGGCTTCAGCACAGCAAAGCACTTGAGGAAACATTAAAAAAAAACTGCTTTGAAAACCATCATGTCAAAGGTTAAAAGAGTCTAAAATGTAGGATTTATAAACAAGTTAATTTTGTTAGGGTTCTTTTACTTATTGGAGAATAATATTGCTCCCAGAGACAGATGGGAGCATCCCAAAGGCAGATGAATGCCTTGCAAAGGAATTCTCATGTCCTATTTGTAGCAGGTAGATTTTAATCATAAAAATAGCAATTTTTTCATGTTGCCTCAAGCCTAAATAGCCAATACCATCTCAAGGAGGTATTTAGAGATGGATAAACTATAGAACCACTGGCATTTGTAAGCTGCACAAATCTCAATCTCTAGAAATTTGTTAAGAGGCCGGTAGTGATGCAAGCACTTCAGATTGGTGTGATCAAGAAAAAAACTTAAAATCATGGTTTAGCATTACGTGCAGGTTTGGATTTTTTAAAAATATATTGTTATTTTGTTAACTTGGTTCTTTTATGGAATTATCATGCCACATAAGAAAAAACATTTATGTGGCTGTCCTTAGCTAGGAGTTACTCTCCTACTGAATTACTCAAAAGCCACCTAGATGTGGCACTTGGGGACATGGTTTAGTGGTGGGCTTGGCAGTGCAGGGTCAGCACACTTGATAACTTTAAACTGATAATCTTAAAGCTCTTTTCAAAAGTAAATGATTCCATGGGCTGGAACGTGGCTGAAATATTAACTTACTCAGCACTGGAAATGCCCCCCTAAAGATTGCGTTCATTGTGCTCCTGTACCACAGTAATGTCACTGTGAATATATAACCTACATACAATGTATGTTTGCACAACATATTTCAGAGATCAGTAGGGGATTCGACATGAAATAGAAATACATAAGCCCTAAAATTTCAAAAAGAAAAGTTATTCATTAGCTACTTGAAGGAAAAAAAAGAAAATACATTGCTGGAGCAAATTTATCATATGTGCATTTTAGGTAGGTCTTAGATCTTTTTTTAGGTCCTTTGTCTTTATTCCAGGGAAAAGAAATTCAATATACAATTGCAGTTTTATTACCTTTGTACTATTCCCATCAAATAAATCTAGCTGTGTGAAGGTCTTGCTCTGTTTTTTAGAAGATGGTTCTTGAAATGAAACTTCCTTTTCATTTCAGTGTAACATATCCTGTTTTAATAAAGAGTTTTCCTTCCTATTGAGAGCATTTTGACAAAATAATAAGGTTGCTTTTGTTTACCATTTAATTTACCAGTGGATCGATAGAGTTAGACATAACTACTTCTGGTATTAAAACTCACAAATTTCAGGGGAGCTGGAGGCTAAATTGTAAACAAAATATTTCATTGGCATTGATCTGAAAAGCAGACTGACAGCATTGCTAAAATTCATCAGCTTACAATTATAAATCTCCCCAAACTGACAAGAGATGGATTTCATTATTTTGCTTTGAAAGGGTCATTCCTTTAAAGCTGCAAGAGTTTATCAATTTATAAAAGATTCAATGAACCGCATTTTCCTTTAGTTCCTGTCACAACTCTTCCTTGTGATTACCCAGGCTAGGTCAGCTCATGAGAATGACTGATCATTTTGCTCTCTATTTTAGGCAACCTCAAATTTACAGGATTTATGACCCATACTAGATCATTTGTGATATCAAGATTACAGGTAACCTGAACTTACTTCATGTACTGTGATACCCTGCCAGAAGTACAGCCACTCATTATGCCACAAGTGTATGAAAAAGTGCCTGAATTTCATCCTCCTTTTGGGCCCCATCCACCAAAGTTACAGTGACAGCTTATTTCTTTAAATAAGCAAGAGTTTTCATGTAGGCTGTAGGTGACAGAAGTACTGCCTTCTTTAGCTAATCCCCCTCCCACACCTCTTTTCTCTCCAAGAAAAATCTGAGTAGGCCAGGTCTTTACACAACCTTAATTGTTCTATTTCCATCACTGACTGTGCACATTTTAATTGCCAGAGAAAATCGAAGATTAGCGAACTCCAAAACAAGCACCAGGCCTTATAAACCTCTGAATGGAAACTCTGGTAAAAGAGAATCCTTCTCTGGAAAGCACCTTTCAGATGTTCATTGCTGGGATTCCCACATTACCAAACAACACATCTGGGATTCTATTTTGACTGCTGGTATCCCTGTCCCTGGATCACGCTGACCCCAGCCCCAGGAGATCAGTCCCTCTGCTCTGCTGATGGCCAAGCTCCCAGCAATGACAGAATTCTCTGCCTGGTGCAAAGAACCCAGGAAGCACAAACTTCCCTCTGGAACCAACCTTCCTCCTGCAGCTCTGACAGCCAGAACAAAGGCAAGGATCTGTGCCAAGCAGGAGACAGTAAGCATGGTGGGATAAGAGCTAAACCCCAGTTCCCTGTGCAGGTGTGGGCAGCCTTCAGACAGCTGTTCATTCCATTGATGAATTCCTGCAGCGCTTTCCTGGGAGCTCACAGGGCTAGGGAATGTGTGGGGGATTTTTGGTGGTGGTGTGCAGGTAAGCATGAGTAGGAACCAAGTCTGAATACCAGTAAGTAAGAGAAAGCTAATGAAGTAAAACACAAATATTGCTTTTAAAATCATTTTCACCTGTTCCTGCACAAGACAAGTTGGCATGCCTCCAACTCCTGCAGTCTCACTACATCTTAAAAAACCAAGCAGAAAAAAATTTTTTAAGTGCTAACACTTTCACAAAAATTGTAAGGTTGTAAAGGTAACCTGTTTCTTAACCTTGTACCAATCTGCATTACCTACCAAAACCAGAGCTGTGCTCTTTTCACTCAGACTGTATGCACAGTGTGAATTAATTTCTTTTTTTGGCCAGGTTACTATATCATTTAGAATAAGGTACTGCACAATTTTCCCGGGTGTTTGTTACAGCAATAAATAAAGAAGCATAGCTATGGTATATATATATATACACCATATATACAGCAATAAACAGGAATATGGAACAGAAATTATTATTATTGAAGTTATTATTATTGCAAAAAGGAACAAGAGCAACGGTAGGTTGAAAGTGAATACCTCTAAACTTGGTTTAAAGTACTAATGGTCTTTTAAACATATTTTTGTGAATTGAGATTGTTAGTGACTCTTTTTCCTGATCTGGACAAGGTCTGTCAATGAAATATTTTTTAGAAAGATCAGGACAACTTATAGCCATTTCTACCATGAACATCATCTTGCAAATGAAAATTTCAAATTATTTCTCTCACCCACTTCCTAAAAGGAAAGCACTTTTGCTACGCAGACAGTTACCAACATGTGCAGTTCATAACTTGCTAGAGCACTTCAAAGGAACCTTAGTGACTGATTCTGGTTATTTTCTTCTCTACAAGGAGGAACAAAAAATCCTGATAGCTTCAAATCAAAGATGTTCGCTTTTCTCAAAATGTTCACCACTGACATTCTAGTCTCCAAACTTGCATTAAAGCAAAACCCTTCCTCTAAAAACTCCACTTCTACTGTTCAAACTGTCCTTTACTTATACTGAAATAAAAGATGTTGTGCTACAAAATATAGTTTCAGTTACCATTTTGCTTTATTTTTATGCACTAGATGGTTTACAGGAATTCAGTCTACTAAAAGTCAGCTCAGTTAAAATGATAACTTTACCAGCACTTGAATCTGCCTCTTATTTTAAGCTTTATAGCTCCCCTTTTTTCAATCAAATGCCTTCCAGCCATTCTAAACCTTTTTGGGTCAAAGTTTCCTGTACTCTAAAAAGCTACAGATGAAGCTGGTGCTTTATAGCATTATGTTATCAACTCATCAATTTTTTATAATTACTTCCAGTAGTCTGCTCCCATCACTCCACGTCGAACTATTTGCCTGGGGCCACCACTCAGAACACTGTTATTTTAAAGCATATGTGGGCAAGACTTTGCTCTTTCTTAGCCAAATTTTTTTTCACATGCATTTCAATTTTTTTGCTTAGTCATCCATAAACAGGACACTATTAATAGTACTTCTGAATAACAAGTAAAAATGTACAGTATTGCAATATTGCTAACGTTTCAGCTTCACATTTACAAACATGGCTCAGTGCAATAGGTGCAAGTCAGAAACAAGTAGATTCCCAAAAACAATCCATACTTTTTACTGCAAACTACCCCATACAGGTCTTGTTAAAAGGATCAAGCTTCAGTGGGAAGGCAGAAATCATGAAAAACAGAGCAGTGAAGGCATACGTACTTCAAGCAGTGAAAGTGAAGGAGACTCATGCTTAGCATCAGGAAATAGCAAATAAAAATCAGCATTGATCCAGAAGTCATTACTCACCAGCTCAGCCCTTGCTCACAGAGAAACAGGACAGCAGGTGTTCTTTGTTGACTCCTAAACAGCTAAGTTGTAATTTTTATTCCTAATGCACAGGTTACTAGAGACCTGAACAAAAATATTGCTACTCTGCACAGCCCATTACAGAAGCAAACTTTGACTTCTGCTCTCCAGCCTGACAGTTAGTCATCCCTGCTTTTGAAAATGTGTGTGAACTGGCATCCACCTTCCTACACACACTGTACTGGGATGTATAACGCCATACGCTAAAATCCAAGCGTTTTTGCACTTCTACACCCGATTCCTGGCACAGGAATTGCAGATATCACCTACATTTTATTCAACAGTTAAACTAGCCAATATAAACCATATTTGATAACCTACGGCTCCTGAACTTCCTAAAAGAGACTGTTGCTCTTGCTCATGTCAACGCATCCCCAGCCACAGCAATCAGTGAGCCAGCACAAAGGACACACGGCTGTGCAGCCACCCCTCGTGGTGCCAGCAGCACTAAGGGAATGCTGCCACCATCTCATGGCCCTGTGCCACTGGGAGATTTCCCAATATCACTGAAGTTGTGATGGCCCCAAGAACTGAAATTATTTGCTTTCATTCATTAATTCTGATGCTGGCTGAGAATACCTTGGTGCATTTTTGTGCAAAATTACAGTAATCCCATGCTTGAGTTCCATCAATCCGGAAACCATATACATCTTCATTTACGTAAAATCACACTTTAATAACAACTATTAAAGGCACAAATGTGAGATTGGTTAAGGATGGCATTTTGCAGAGTCACCTTCCTTAAGATGCTTTGTTGTCATTATATTACAAAAGTTCCGTATTGCTAAAGTTTTGTACCTCCTTGATGTTTCTTGTAGGCAGCTCCTCTAAGCACTGACTCTTCCTTCTTCTCACAGCAGCCAACTGACTACAGTTCCCCTCAACCAACCAATCCACTCTTTTATAACACTCTTCTTATTATTGGCTACAGCTCTGGCCTGGTAAAGTCAGGCCTGTTGCCAATCTCTAATAATTGGCTCAGCTGCAACTCCTTAAGGGCTAAGATTACTTTCTATACTACCTTTATTTTCTTATATTCTATCTCCCTACAATGTATTTTCTGGTTAAATTATTTCATTTATATCAAGCCCTCCGAGCTTACTGTGACCCCACTTCCAGCCAGTCAGCAAAAGCAATAAACAAAGAAGTTTTGCACAGCACATCTCCCTTTTCACTTAACTAACAGAGCCCTCATCCATAGATTGTTAGCCCTTACCTGGGCTACTTCTCCCATGAAAGTTAATGAAAACCTTGAGAGGTGTGAACTGCAGTTGCTAAGGCACCATGCCTGTCTGGACATCCTGGAGTCACTCCTGCACTGAGACTGAGGCCCCTTCTCACCTGTGCCCTCCACACTCACAGCCAGACCAGGTCTCTTCACCGGCTCCATCCCGGGATCCCCACAGGAGAGCCTCAGACATCACGACCCTTAAAATACTTTATTCATGGTGCAATAAGAAAAAGAGCAGCTCCAGTCTGGTGCCTGCAATGAGGAGCCCCAAACAAAGGAAGCCCTGGGTTTTTATACCCCCACAGTGCGAGTGCTTGACAGTCTGGAGTCCTCATCTCCTGCTGTGTCTGCGCTGGTCACCTGCATTACCTGACACAAGGACGTCACCACTGCGTGTCACATTCTCCAAGCAGCTCTAAAAAAGTAGTTTGCTAAACAGATCTGGGATTTCTGTGCCTGTGTCTCATTTTCCCTTGTGGTGAGTTGTTTCTTACACACATTGCTAGTGACTCTCATAATGCTGCTGCTTAGGCCCCAGACCAGCTATGGAGGATGAGCACTGTCTGCCTCCACTGGGGTTTTTATTGTGTAGAGAAGGCTCCAAAAAAAGAAAAAATGGGCCCCATTATACTTACCAAGGAAGAAAGGAAAATATATCTTTTCCAAAAGATATGGTTCAATAAAAATCAGACAAAGAACTTCTGTGCAAAAAGGAAATAGCAAAGACAACACCACCATGACACGTGGACTGTGTGTCAGAGCACACATTCAAGAATGTGTTCACCTACCTTATGCTGTGTCTCCACTAATAACTACGTGCATGAATAAGACACATACAAAATGTGCCAAAACAGTGGTAAAAGAGGCAGCACCTCAAATTAATCTTCTAAAATTTTACCCTCTGAAATGCAGTCATTTGGTGAAATTCACTTATTAATTCTAATGTTTAAATATGGAGTTAGAGTAAGGATGCTCTTGTGTAATACTGTAAATTAGGAACCTTTATAAATAGCTTCTCTTTCAGTACTCTGTGGCTTCCAGTGAGGTGCCAAGGATCAGCAAATAAGTAAATTAGCTGCAGATCATAAAAAAAGAAATAATTAGCTTTGTAATAGAAAAAAATGTCTGTAGTTAGTGTAGGATGCTAAAGCCAATTTTAGCTTCATTAATCAAAGTAGTTATTCAGCACCCATTAATTCAGTACCCAGAATTTACAAGTGCCAACTAATCAATAAAAACAAATGAATATTGATACGGCAGGACTTGTGCAATGTTGTATTCGTAGTGCCCCTGAGGCAAGCTAGATCCTACATGGACAGATCCATACACTGGTGCAAAGGCTAAGGCCCTGCATGCAGAAAGCCTCGGTGGTGGGGGATCAGGGAAGGAAGGTGAATATTGATCCCCGTGCTCCTGATGGGGTTGCACAGCTCTGCTGGGACTGAGCCCAGACGTGGATTACCTTTCCAGCAGAGCCCGGGGCTGTTCCACAGCGCTCGGCCAACGTCCGTGTGTCAGGGAAGGGCTTCCTCCTGCCAAGGGTTCCAGCACTCCCCTCTCGTGCACTGAAAGAGAAAGAGAAAACCTCCCCTTGTTATCAGCAACAACACAGCTCTGTAAGCTTGGAGTACTGCCCGACTCACTGCTCTGCTCTCAAAATGATAGGAGAATTAGAATAAAAGCAGATTTTTTTTACTAAATTTAAAAAACAAAAGGAACCCCCAAAATCTAATCAAAACTAATCAATGAAAACCCCAGGCCAAATAATGTCATACAGAAATTTTATGACAGCTATCAAATGAAAAAATCACAGTCAGCACCTTGATCAAATGTTAGATTTCCTCTGATACATATAAAACAATGTAAGGACATAATCAGATATTCCAAAAAACCTGTATTACTGCAAAACTGCATGAAACACTCAGGGTCTCAGAATTTAAAGCAGGAGTGTTTGTACTGAGAGACTTGGGCTGGTTTTATTTAAGGATATATGAGAAATAATTAATGGTTTTTGTCCCAAAATACGCGACCAGATAATGGAATGTCAAAATAAGCATTATTTGATGAAAACCACATAATTTAAAAAACCTGCTTCACTTTGTTATTACTTTTTCCCCCACATATTTAGTTGGATTAAATTTGGCTTGAAACGGCCAAATCTGATCATTTACATGTAATACATGTATTGTACTGTTGTTCATGAAAAGAGAAGGAAAACAATACAGAAAAAAAAAATCTGTTTTCTATAAGATGGATACCCTTCATGACTTGTTTTTCAAAATGTTTGTTTCAATGAATTTACCCTCAAGAAAACATTCTCTCTAGAGTTTAAATCAGATTATTTAAACAAAATTATTTTCAAGATTGCCTAGTAAAAAACATTTCAGCCCTGCCTACTCTACTGTTTGTCTTCACCTGGGCTTTTATTTTCTGTTCTCCTTGTTTTGGCTCAGAACCTGGATTTCCAGGCTGATTTGTCAGCAGTGAGGGTGACTCAGTGAGGTGACATTGTTCAGTTTCCTGGGCTGCCTTCCAGTCCAGACTATGAAGAGATTTTAAACTGTCTCACTCCCCTTAATTGCTGATTTAAAGGGATACACAAAGTGGAACTTCTGATAAAAAATACATTCCTGCAGAGTGTTTTATTTCTCAGATTTTATAGTACCTAAAACAGAACTACCTAAGCACAGTCATTTGGCCTTGGTCAAAATGATTGAGCTTATACAAAAGCATTGATATCAGTGAAACAAACAGAAATAAGCAAATAAAAGATTTCCTGATGCTTCAAGCTATTTTTCCTTGGGATCCTATACCCTCTCTCTCTTGCTGTTAAAATTGGCCCTTCCCTCAAATCACAATTTTTTTTCATTTTCAAGGCAATTGACCTGCCTGAAGATTTCACTGCACACCCGATGTACACACCCAACAGCTTTGATTTTCTGCACCACTGTGCTGGTTTTTAACTGGGATACAGTTTGCATGACCTCTTGTTCATTCAGGATTTTACAGTCTAAGTTAGTTTTGGCACAAACTATTCTTCAATGGCTATTGTCAGGTCATTAACTGTGATAAGGATAAAGATATTTATGTACATATGAACTTCTCAGGCAGCCTGGTCAGCAAATCTTACTTATTAGTACTAGCTATGTATGGATTTGCCAGCACCACAGAGTTTAATCAGGATTTTTAGGTAGCTGTGATTGGAGACCAGTTCCCATGACTGGGTTCATTGGGGTTTTTTAAACAACAAGAATTGACACCTCTGACCTCAACCTCCTTAATTTGATGAGCATTGTAATCTGTCTTTAAAAAGACCACTTTTGTTTAAATAAAGGCTTTCAATTTGTGCCTGGAAATAATGCAACCAAAGGAAAAAGAACACAATCTTGACTTGAAATTCCAGTGTTTCGAGATGATATAAGAGCTGATTCTGTTGCTAAACGCTGGTATTGAAATTAAGACTGATGAGTAAGTATTAGAAGAAAATAACTTTGAGTTACATGCAATAGCATTTAATTGCATCATTTAAATTCTTCAGCATTTCAATTTTATATTCATTCAGGGTTTTCCATAATTAATTTGCAGATTTCCAGAATGCATTAGGATGAAACTTTTAAATGGCTGGATGGTTATTAATGGATGACATAAATATATTATTCATTGTTTTTGGTTGTCATGGTAAACAGCACCGAGTACTTCTGACTGAATATTAAACTAAACATCATCCCGTGAATTCAAAAGCAAAATGCATCCCAAGTAATAATTGGTTGAAATACAGAATACTCAAGGTGTCATCTTTTATGCAAAGCCCTTTCTTTAGGATTTTTCCTCCTGAGAAGCTGAGAGGCCTCAGGAGCAAAATGTAAACAATGATTCTCTGCTGCTGTGGAATGCAACAGGTAAATCTGTGGGTGGTCTCATGTGGTTGTTTCTAATTAATGGCCAATCACAGTCAGCTGGCTCAGACTCTCTGTCCAAGACAGAAGCCTTTGTTATCATTCCTTTCTATTCTTAGCCAGCCTTCTGATGAAACCTTGTCTTCTATTCTTTAAGTACAGTTTTAATGTAATATATATCATAAAACAATAAATCAAGCCTTCTGAAACATGGAGTCAGATCCTCGTCTTTTCCCTCATCCAAGAACCCCTGTGAACACGGTCACAATTTCATAATAAATACTCTGTAACAAAATGTTAAAAATGGCTAATATCACACTTTCCTTTTCCCTAGAAAATGGCAGGATCACCCAGGCAAAACTGAATTTCAAGCAGCCAACCTTTTCAAAGATGTCAACACCAGCAGATCTACTCCAGTCCAGAAATACATTCTCAAAGCTCTGATTACCTAAGCAATACTAAAACCTGCAGCCCAACTGAATGCTGCATTGGAGAATAATGGCATTTATACCAAAAAGCACCAGAGAACATGCGTGAGAAGATTGCCTCAGAGAAGCTCCACTGACTCAGGAACAAGCCATTTTTAAACCTCTTACATCACACAGTCTCTAATGAACAGACAATCACCCTCTCACCGCCAGTTTTATGCCCTCACTTTTCTCCTTTAGAGGATGGCCAAATATTTCCCCAAGCTGCCACTTCTGGCCCATCAATCGATCCAGCAGTTTGGCATTGACACAACCAAGTTCAGCAGTGCTTGGAAGTTTCCTGTGTGATGATGGCCTGGGTGCTGTGGCTGCAGGGAAAGCCTTTCCCTCACGTGTGGCTGCACTGCTCGAGCAGCCTTCAGGGACACCCACAGCTAAAGCCAGAGAGCTGTTCCTTACATTCCTCATTTCTCTTCTTCTCCTCCTTTTGGCACCACCCCCTGCACTTCCCATGTCCACACTCCTGACCTACTCCACCTACAAGTGACTGTTGTGGTTTCTGTGCACAGGAAATGGATTCAGCAGACCTAGAGTGCAATGCCACTGCCAATCTGCACAGGTAACACTGGAGGGATGAAATGGTTACACGTTAAGCTTTCACACAAAATTGTCTCACCAAGACTCTCCAAAAAGGCTTTCCTGAACTAGGGGATTCCAACATGGAATTCATGGACAGGGTTTCAAAAGGACATTACATATCTGTTAGTACATAATAAGGTTTTTGACAGAACCAACAAACCGAGGTAGACCTACTTTGCAACACATGAATTTTAACCCAAGTTTTTGTTTTTTGTGAATGAAAAGCAGAGTATTAAACCCAGTTATCAGTATAAAATTGATCTAAAGGTTTTTCAGAACCTGAGAGAGTATTACAAATTTCATAAGATCTTTCCTCTACAGTTAGATGAAACTCATACTCTAGACCAGACAATTTCTTCTCTGGAAACTTTTCAAATCTAGCAAGAACTTTTGAAAACACACTGGAATTATGTAGAATGTTAGGTCAGCAACATGCAAGCAAAGAAAAACAAACAAACAAACAACCCAAACAACCCAAACCTTCTTTCCACACACACTCATAGACCACAGTAAACTTCTTTAAGAGTGAGGAATTACCACAGACTTTTAAAAATAAGCTTTTTGCTTTAAACTAGCAGCCTTCCCCTCTGTTCTGTGCTCATTAGGAATGCAAAGAAAACACATCTCACAGTTCCATCAGCACAGAGCTAAACTGAACTGGTTAAACGGCTGGGCAGAAGCTTCCCATGTTCCTACACTGGTATTTCCAGCTGTGTTTCCCATGTTTGGGACACATACAAGGAAAACGATGCCTTGAACGACAGGGAAGCTTTAGAGTTACTAAAAGCTTCCTTGTATCTGCTGTTAGACACAACGATCTATCAGTGTAGCACTGCAGCTCATTCTCCTGAACCTGGACCAGGAGCTCAGGGCAAAAGTGAAGAGACAGCACAAAAAAGAAAAGCACACATTTATTTGGAATTAGAGCAACGCCTTGGGGTAAAACAACCTACTCCATCTATCATTAATACCTCAGCTGCTAGAAACAAGTGCCAGTTTTATATACCAAGATAGTACTTTCATTAATATCTGGGAAATCTAAGAGGTGCTGGGGAATGCTTAGGTCAGGAAATGACATCTGGCTGGGAATCATCATGAATAAAACTACCCCTTTAAAAAGTAAAGTTAGCTGGGTCTGAATGGAGAAAAATCACAAATGCAGAATATAACGGGTAAAACACTAACAGAGATGTTTGAGAAGCAATCAAAAGCAAGAGCACATTTTTAAATATGTGAAAAGCAGCCAGACTGAAGTAAAAAGGATTTGCTTGCAACACTATCAGAGAAAAATGGGACATGCAAAACAATTCCTTGTCTTTTACTAAAGATGAGAGCCTGTGAGACTGCAACAAAGCAACTCTGCCATGAAACTGCCACAGACTGCTGCAGGTTCAGACTGAAAATGGGGACAATTAGGGTTTAAGTAAGATGATTCGTAAACCATGTAGAAGAAATTTCCTAGAATCCTCCAGACTTCTAACTATAGAGCAGTCATTAAACGTGCAGGAGATGGATAATAGACAGCACGTGTCAAAATGTATTGGTTAAATTACTTAGGAAAGCAAACATTGCATAAGATAGCATTTGGTGTTGGAGATGCTACGTTAGATTTAAAGCAGATTGTCAGTTTCTGCTTTTCCCCATTTCTTCAAGTTTTTAAAATAAAATTCATGCTTTATAAATATAACTTGCTTTACGAAACACCCCACAGAATAAACACCTGCACACATTCTATAAATCAACCCATTTCTTTCCTAAGTTCCACACCAATGCTGCCATGGTATTTCTCTGTTCCATTTCAACAGTTTTCTACAACAAAGAAACCCATTCACACTTGTTCTAGCAGACTTTGCACAAGCAATGCAAATCATTGTTATCACTCTCTTTATATTTTCTCAGAGCTTACTTAGACTGAGAATCTAGTGATGCCAACTTGGTTTTAAACCACTTTTTTGTGCTGATTGGCCTTCTACCATTTGAGGAACAGTTCTTATATTCGAGAAATATTGGAAAAGATTCTCCTGAAATATTCTAAGAACACCTGAAAGGCCGTTCTGTTCGTTGTGTTTAACAAGGCTTTCTGAGGGTGTTTTATTTTGGTTTGGGGTCTGAGGGAGGCACCCCACGGAAGGGTTGGTTCACCCTCACCTCCGTCAGGACGGACCCGGCTCCCCCCGCAGGGCTCTGAGGAGGCTTTGGGGGCCAAACTCAAAAACAAACCAAAACAAAAATCCAAACACACAGAAAAAAAAAAAAAGGCACAAAAAGATACCAAAAAAAAATTAACTTGCCAAGCGCAGACACCCGGAAGTCTCCGCCGGTCCGTGTCCATCTGTTCGCCGACCCGGAGGCGAGGCTGAGGGCGGAAACGCTGCCCCCTCACGGCTTCCCGCCCGTTTTCAGGCCTCTGAGGGCGGGAAGAGCCCTCCCCTCACGGGTGCCCGCCCTCAGAAATCCTCAGCAGGGTGGGGAGCTGTGCGGCGCAGCTGTTCCTCGTTCTTTTGAGGATTTCTGCGGGGGGTGGGCGGCAGCTGTGAGCGGGCGGCGTTCCGTCCCTTTTAGAGGCTTTTTAGCTCCTTTGCTCAGTGCTGCTCGACTGCGAGGGTGTGGCTGGGGCCCCGTTCCTCACGCCTGCCGGAAGGTGCTGGCGGGCTCCGGCAGCTTGGTGGGTCTTTGTTGTCTGGGAACGCGTGCGGCTGGCAAGTGCTTCTTCCGTCCTGTTTCTCAGGAAAGTTATGTTTCGTGTTTTAAGAGGAGAACGTCTCTGAGGGGGTGTTTACGGCCCGCCCGTGCTGCTTCCCCTTGCGGCTCCTTTGCTTTTGGCTGTGGCGCGGGGTGAGGTGTGAGGTAATACTTTCCTTTCTGCTTGTGGTTTTATATATATGTATATTATTTTTCAAGTACTTGTATATATATCTGTATATGCTGTACATGTGTACATACATTTATGCTTGTCAGTCTCTGAGGCTGGCAAAAATACTCTGCTGAGTACTTTCAGGGAGGTGAGGGTTAACCCTGCTTGTGGACCTGATGTGTGAGGGATAATTGTTTCACTTATCTCATATACTTAATAAACTAACCGGCAGGGTGTTAATAAAAAAAAAAGAGCTACTAGTAAAGCTTTTTTCTTTCATAGAAGAAAGTGAGTCCACGACTTTGGTTGTATCAGACCCCCACATTGCCTTAAGGGGGTGGGTTTAAAGTAGCTATTAAAATTATTGCTGGGAAATGAAATTTGATTATAAAACTAGCAGCCCTGTGGCTTTACCGAAGTCTTTTGGTAAAATAGTGCTGTTTCAGGTTGTTATTTGAGCTCTGGCTGCTGCTTTATTGAAGACATGTACTTAGACTATTACAGCTATGAAATGCAGAACTGCCTTACCTTTTATTATTTAATATTTGAACGGCAAATACAGGCCATTAGAAGGAAGAAGATTTGCTTGCCCTGCTGGTAGATGTGTATTATTTCTGTAGCATGCATGGCTCTTAGACGGCTGTATGATGTTGTTTTTATGACTTTTGGGTTATGTTTTCATTGCTGTTCCATCTGGTGGTTAGCATTCAGCAGAGACAGGTGTGCGTGTGTCTGTGTTTTGTTTGGGGTTTTTTTGTTAGTTTGTTTTGAAAGGGGGTCCAAACATGTTAATTGCTGGTACATTCTCCCTGGAACTGACTTACCAAGGCATTATTTGCCTGGGAATAATTGTTGTAGTTGCTGGCAGCCTTCCAGGGGTAGTCCTTGATCCTCCCAGGGTTCAAGTAGTAGCATCAGCAGAGTGGTGTGAGAAAGGCCACCTTCAGTATGGTTTTCTTTCTACAAAAGCAAGCTGTAAGTGGTGGATACAAGCTTTTTATTTGCTGACATTTATTAATCTGAATAAAATGAAGTCATGTTAGAAGGAGAGATTAGGAGAGTTGGTTGAAAGGAGAAAGTGTGGGTTGAGAACAAGCATCAAATGGTGTGCAAGTAACTTCCTTGCACGCAGGAAATCTTGTATGTGATAGTGTTAATGACTTCAGGAAGGAAAGTTTCAGATGTGAACGCCACATGTGCGTGTGTAAATGGCTCTTATGTCATCAACCAGAAAGTATTCAGTGTTAATACTCTTATTACATTGTTTTTATAGAGTTGTGTTCCCTTAAGGGTTTAGGGAAGCTGCCAATATTTGACATGACTTGTATTTTGTTCTGATTCGATCAAGCTTTTAGTATAAAGCTCAGCGAATATTGCCAGGATATTTGGCTCCTATGATAGATTAGTATCCCTCAGTTTTTCCGTATGCTTTTGTCTGTTGTAGCATTTTTAACAAATGGGCTTAATTAGTGCTAATAAAAGTGAGACAAACAAGCGTGGTCCATTCTTTGCTAGAGTTATTTGTTTTGTTTAAGTGGAGATGTGAATCTGTATGGAAGGTAATGGTGCCTATTCTCTCATTTCAGAGTGCCTGCTTTCAAACAGCTCATTTGGCTTTTCAGGAGAAGCCTGCTTTGTGCCTATTCTAGGCACCTTTTACAGCCTCTGCTGGCCTGCAGTTTTCAAGAAAAGCACAAAAAGTAGTGTGTTTGTCTCACGAGGTTCAGAACAGCTGAGGTTTGACCCCCGTGCTTGACTGAAAGTGTGTCCTGTGTTTCCTTGCCTTACTCATGCTGTGGGTTTTTTGTGTATTTAACAGCAGTAAATCCTTAGTGTTACTGTGAAATGTCTTTTACTCTTAGTTCTCTTTTTTCTTGCCATATTGGTAGAGAATATTCATGGAAAATACTTAGGCTTTTTATTTATTTTCCTGGAAATAGAAGACAGGTGCCTTGTTTTTTGTTACAGTAAAATAATATACTCTTATGTAGCTATGACACTTCATTTTGTGGCTTGTTACTGTTAAACAGTGCCAGGATTCTGATGGCAGTCATGTAGGCTAAATAGTTATATCTGAAATTTTTTATTGCTAAATAATTCATGGTCCTTCTCCTTTTTGTTTGCCTCCTTTTAGACTGACTATTTGAGAGTTCTGAGCAGCCGTGTGAAGGCTGCTCCTGTTTTACTCAAAGTGTGGTATTCGCATTCTCTGAACAAAGAGAGATTTAATTCTCTCTCCCAGGACTTTTCCTGGGGAAGGCAGTGAGAAACCTCAGAGAAGAAGAGAAAACAATTCTTATCTCTACTTGCTGCTCCTGTTTGGAACATGTGGAATGTGTCATGGAGATGGTTTGCCAGAAGTGATTTGTGAGCTGGACACCAGCGAGGGTTGTTTGGACTGATTGGCCAATTGGGTCAAAGCTGTGTTGTGACTGTCTGCAGAGAGTCATGTGTTTTTCTTTAGTAGTATTTGGTATCTCTTTAGTGTAGTTTTAATATGGTATTAGTGTAATATAGTACAGCTTAATAAAGCTTAATAAAGGATTTGTTCAGCCTTCTGGAATCATGGAGTCAGAGCACATCATTCCCCGGATGGGGATCGCTCATCTACGACACAAAGCGCGGATTTTTACACCTTGTCGAGCTGGCATCTCTTGCTGACGCCCAATTCTTGCCCTTCTACAGAGGAGCTCAAGGAGAAGCTGCAGCAGTATGTTGATGAGGTGAATGCCCACGAGCCAGGTTTCATCAAGGCTGTCCGGCACAGCAGGCAGGAGGGGCTGATCCGCTCCCGAGTCAGCGGCTGGAGAGCAGCCACAGCGCCGGTCGTCGCTCTCTTCGATGCCCATGTGGAATTCAACGTGGGTTGGTGTGTGCCCCTTCCATTCTCTCACCCAGGGACCTTTGCCAAGCACTGGTGGTAAATTACTGACTGGCATTCAGAGGGTGAGTTAGAATTTTGAGCTTTTTAATGAAAATTCAGACATAATCATGGACACAAGCAGGAAAAATGTGTTTGTGCTGTGTAAGATGATCTAGATACATTTTTATGGTTTGAGTAATCTGCTGATCTAATTACAAGGTAGTTAAATCATATTAGAAAACTGCACATTAAAAATCTCCTCCAGTAATGTAGCCCTTTGCCCATGAGGGTGAATGTATCTTCATTTCATTAAAAAAGATTGTTTCTTTTACATTCTGCAGTGTAAACAAAGAAGCGTTATTTTGGCCAATCTGCAAAAGTAAACATAACTAAAATAATGTATTTTAACGTGTTCAGTCTGGATTTAATATCTCCCTTGCTCCTTAAGTAAAAGTGAGGTAAAAAGGCAAGAGCTTCTGTCTCTAGGATAGATCTATTATTAACTCTGCTCCTGATGTCCTTGATAGTGTTGCAAGCCTGAAGTTATCATTACTGGGTAGCAAGGGTATAAATGCTCTATGATATGCAGATACTCATTTCTTCCATCCACCAGCTCAAATCAAGGTTAACAACAGAGCCTCTTAGAGAATATGTTGCAGTCTATTATTTTGGGGCAGAAAGGGCTCTGAATGGGTAACAGCTTTAGACTTTGCTCCTTCTGAAAAATACAGCATTAGCTGCTATATTGTTTATTTGGTGGTGGACTAAATACTCTTTAAGGGCTCCTTCCAAACCAAACTACTCCATGATTTCCATCAGTGCTATGCTTGCAGTGGTGTAATCTTAACAGTGTATTTCTTTTTTTTTTAGGGCTGAACCAGTGCTCACCAGGATAAAAGAAAACAGAAAAAGAGTAATTTCTCCATTGTTCGATAACATTAAGTATGATAATTTTGAAATAGAGGAGTATCCCCTCTCAGCACAAGGCTTTGACTGGGAGCTGTGGTGCAGGTATCTGAACCCTCCTAAGTCCTGGTGGAAACTGGAGAACACAACTGCTCCAATAAGGTAATAAATAACTAAATTACAGTGTCTAAAAGCTCTCCTGGGTGTGACAGGGGGCAAGTGGGCTCAGCTGTGTGATAGGTTTTACTGACTGTAAACTTCGATTACTTAAATGTCCTTGATGCCTACTCAGTCATCAAGAAAACTCCTGTTTTCAGTAGATGTTTTTAAAGGAAACTTTTGTTTTCAGTAGATCTTTTTAAACAGGTTTCCTGCCCAAGTGGAATGGTAGGCAGGGCTGCTCTGCAGCACTCTGTTCTCCAAATGTCTTGCCTGCTGATTTAGTGCTTACAGGCCAGAAATGGAATTTTCTTTGCAGTTACATTGCATAAGCAGAGCTGACCTGACAGCTGTGTTCTTTATAGTGTTGTCACATAGGTGCACAGCTGTGCTGTGTCCCAGGAGTTAATGTCTGGTCAGTGACACTGTGAGCAAAGGCTGCATTGGGTCCTTGCTTTGGGACAGTCTGGGTCTGCACTTTGTTCCCATGTCCAGAGTGTTGTCAGACTGGTACAGAACAATCCCTTTGTCTCAGGGAGGGGAGTAGTACCCTCTGAACCCACTGAGCAGCTCTGCTGAGAGTACAGGCCTTGCTTGTAGACACACATTCATTCCAAGGAGGGCACTGGTACCTGTGCTCCAGCTCCCTGCAGAAAGGAAGTGTGAATGCTGTTCTTACCTCCTGAAAGCAGAACCTCAAACAGCACTGGCAGCTGTTTTTCATCCAGCAGCTATCTTGGCAGGCAGGCACTTTTCTCAGGTTCTGTCAGTTTAACACCCTCTGAACTGCACTGACCTATGAACAGAACCTAGAATTGGAAAGCAGGAGATAAAAATTAACAGGTTTGCCAAAGACAAACGTGAAAAGGGGTTAATTTCCACATCATTAGAAATAGTTATTGCTGTTAATGAGCTCTGTTGACACTATAAAAATGTTCCTGTGAAGACAGGTTGAGAGAGTTTGGGTTGTCCAGCCTGGAGAAGAAAAGGCTCCAGGGAGGTTTACAGCACCTTCCAGTACCTAAATGGTGATTCCAAGAAAACTGGTAAGGGACAGAAGTAGGTAGTGATAGGGCAAGAGGGAACAGCTCTAAACTGACAGAAGGCAGGGTTATGTTAGATATTGAGATGAAATTCTCTCTGTGAGTGTGGTGAGGCACTGGAACAGGTTGCCAGGGAGGTTATGGATGTCCATTCATGGAGGTGTTCAAAGCCAGGCTGAATGTGGGGCTCTGAGCAACCTCATCTGTTTGAAGATGTACCTGCTCATGGCTGGGGTTTGGAATGAGATGATCTTTCAAGTCCTTTCCAGCCCAAGCCATTCTATGATCCTGTGATTAATTATACAGAGTAACCATTATGATTTTTAAAATTAAAAGTAGTGAAACACCAAGTAATGACTTTTCCATTTTACCCCCAAACTCTGTTCCACATGAGGACTGGGCAGTGCATGTACTTTATGAATTTCAGGTTTGTTCCCTAGCTCTTTCCCTGGCACATTTTTTAATTCAGTGCAATATGCTGCATGTGTGTGTTGGATAATTAAAACAAGCACACCAACAAACAAAGCCATGTGTCTTGATGGATGGTTTCTATCTGCCTCCATTATTCTTTTAGAATTATAGCAAAGGGAAGCAGGTGCACTGAGAAACACTTAAAAACAACAACAAAGGCAAAAGTACCTATCATAAATGAAGCATAAGTTTTGTATTGATGTTAACTGCTATTTTCTTCATTAATAAATACATCAAAGATGGTCTTTCATTGTTATAAAACGGGTACTATAGCACTTGGAGGCATATATAGATTTCTGTAGAACTGTAGAATTTGTGATTAAGACAGCCTATGATCTGTTTGAAAGCAGATGTGTCCACTAGCTGTAGCTTGAGTGTTCTCCATAAAAGCAGGGTGATTTCTTCTGTACTGCTAATTAATATCTTGTCATTACCAGAGTGCCAGCATAATAATCTGAAAAGACATCTTTATTTCTTGCAATTGTGGATTATAAGGTAGGAGAAAAATGAAAAGGCTAAATGACTCTGTATCCTTCTCTACTCATAAGGTGAAATTGTACCCTCTGTGGCTGAACTCTTACCTGACTAAAATTTGCTCTGTGTAGCAAAAATTGGTTGGTTCCCACCATGACATAAGTAGAGTTTACTGATCCAGTAAAGCTATGTGATTTGTTTAGGTTTGGCTCAGGATAATGGACTAATGTTATGCTGGTAAAGGCAGGCTTTGCTTGATTCTGTATTAAAAAATGTATCTGGATGGTCCTATTCAAGAAATAATCTCTTTCTTTAGGTAAGCTTACAGACACAAGTTTTTAGCTCTAGCTGAACCTGGCTTCTGGCTAAACACACAGAACTGCACATCATTTGCAATTGTCACAGGCAAGAGCCTTGAGGACTTAGCAAGGACAGAGGCTACACTGGCTGATGCCCCAGAAACAAAACTGGGGCACCTGGATCTCACACTACTAGCACTGAAATCCTTACTGCTCTGGTGAATATTTATGTCCAATAATTTGACTCTAATTTCCTTCAATGGTGCTCATTTCACTTTAGAATTAGGAATGTCAGAAGGCAAGGCTCAATAAAGCTCTTTGAGAAATACTTTCTTAAGAATCTGTTTTGCTGCATCATTTTACCTAGCAATGATAAATACAATCTGTGCCTGAAAAATAAAATTCTTCATAATTTATCTGCTAATTTTGGTTGCTGATGATTTATTCTTCCAGAAGTCCTGCACTGCTTGGATGCTTCATAGTGGACAGAGAATACTTCCAAGAGATTGGATTGCTGGATGAAGGCATGGAAGTATATGGAGGAGAGAATGTGGAGCTTGGAATCAGGGTAAGGAAGGAAAACAATTAGCCCATACTGGTGGCTTACATTTAAAATATAGCTTACTTCTTATTGCAGAGGGGGAAAGCAGTCCAAACCATGGATGATGGCATGGAAAGGAGATCCACAGCTCTGCAGACATGTACATTTATTTGAGGAGAGAGGAGGGAAAAAAGAGCAATAGCTCTCTTTACAGAACTTAATCTGGGACAAGGGTAGATGTGTAGAATTTGGGATTGTTCTTTCAACAGAGTTTTGCAGAGTTGATAGCTAAATTTCCCTGCTTACCTGTGGTCCCAGACTCAGTAAGAACAGTTTCTCACAGGTGTGATGAGAAAAACCTTTCTAGATTACTTGGTTTATTTAAATTAGGAAAATCACTGTGGAGCAAAGTAGAATATAGGGGCATTTATGCTGCCTTCCAGACAGAAGGGAATTAAGGTATTCATAATGTGAATATATTGTGAGTGCATATATTTTCTTTTTCCATTGTACACTCTTCACCTGTTTACTATAATGCAGTATTGTGTGTGATTTGTGTACTTCTTTCTGTATCTCTTCACAGTTTAACACCTTTCTGTTCTCTTTGAGAATCTCTCAGGTTTTTGATAAGGGTGGAATTCCTAGGTAGATAATGGTAGTGAAAAATGGGGTGGTGTGTTATAAAAATCAATTGTGAGCCCTGCTAGGAAAGGTAAGGGAGAGGTAACATTGTGTTTTGAGCCTTTTAGCTGCCAGAATATCAGCATACCGTTGTACAATAGCAAAAAAAGGGGAACTTACTGTAAGAATAGATAATTATCTCCTGAGACAGCAAGATAGAACACAAAATACTCATTTTTATTTCTGGCTTCTTGAAATTCTTTTTCTTCCGCCTGTTAGAGATAAAGAGGTTTTTCAGCCAGAGTGAAGCACAGACCCTCTTTCAGCTTTCTCTCTCCCTCTTTCACTTGTTTAAGGAAAGGGAGAGAGAAATGCAAGGCTGCTTCTTTTAATAACATTGTTCTTCTCACTGTAAGGGCCAGAGAGCTGCCTTCTGCTCCCAAAAACTTATTTTGCAGCTCAGTGTTGCAATGAGTTGAAAATTACCATCACTTTGATTTTTCTGTTCTTTTTCCAACTGACAAAACATTATTGTTTCCTCATGAGTGCAAGGAGTTGTCTCTGGGTTTGCATCATGAGATGTCTCCTGTCTGGGCTGCAGCACTTAGCCTTGGAGGAGTTGATGTTGGTATGTTGGTAGACAAGGCCAGAGAGACACAATCTCTGCATAATTGAAATTTTGGAGTATGCTGGATCACTGAAATAAGGCCTGACACTGCTCTGATTTCCTTATGGCTTTTTCTCTGTCTCCAGGGAAGCAGTGCCTGACCTACATAAAATACTCTCATCTGTAACAGAGTGTAGTGTGCAAGGTAACATAATACGTGCTTCCTTATCTGAATTTATGCTGGCTTGGATCTGCCTGTATGAAAACAAATTCCAGAGCTGTAATAAATTACAGATTGTTTAACAGTTTATTAATGCTCTTCTGACAATCCTCAGTGTGTCTGAGATCATCCAAGGGTGAGACTCAGTGAGGGGAGACCTCAGTGTGGTCTTCAATATCCTCACCAGGGGAGGTGGAGGTGCAGGCACTGATCTCTTCACTCGCGTGGCCAGGGGCAGGACCCAAGGGAATGGCCTCCAGCTGTGTCACAGAAGGTTTAGGTTGGATATCAGGAAAAGTTTTTCACTCACAGGGGTGGTTGGGCACTGGAACATCTCTACATTACTTGTGGTGCTTTCAGCTGTGGGGCTGCTGATGAATGCCTTAATCAAAATAGTCATTGTTCTACAAAAACGACATTGTAATTACAGTATTAGTGCAATAAATAATGTTTCCCTTTTAAAATGCTGCTCTCCAATCTGTGACTATGTAGGCTCACTGCACCTCCTCTTTCATTGTCGTTTTCCTTTTTTTAAAGAAGTGTCTAGATTTTTTTAGTATTCTGCTGTGTGAAAAGCATTCTCATTCAGGATAATGGACAAGCAGACACTGTCTGTCCAAAATGGCCTGCTAGGGAAATTTTATGCAAATGCTTGTAAGAGCAAACATCTAGAGGAAGAACTGGAGAGTTTATTTTTGACTGCAGAAATAGCACATGTTAGAATCATTTGAGCTACCTGTTTATCTGAAACACAGTGGGTAGAACATGGTCCCATGTCCATCTATCACTGATTTTGTTCCAGAGGATGTAAAACTTCTGTGAGGAATTAGACCCTGACAAATGGAGACTTTTCCCACTATCCTCACCCAGGAGTTATGTTTGTCACCTCATCATCTGCACAAATATCTAGTTATTTATGTTATAGGAGTGCAAGAAAATCACCAACTATTGGAAACTGTATTTGAAGGATCCATTGCTGGCAAACCATTACAAGCCACAGAGAGCAGGACTTTGGAGGATTGTTCTCTTGATTCTGAATTTGCTTCAGAGCTGCTACTCAGCTCTGTTGGTCTCTGATTTGGAATACTGTTTTAACTTCTAAGATTTTTACCCTTGTCTATGGATTTGCAACAGCATTTGTAAAATACTAAACATGTATTATTAAATAAATATTAATAGAAATCTTTTGCCTTGAGCTAGAAGCTGGCAGATGAGTTCAAAACATGAATGGATTTGATTCTTAGAAGAAACTCTTTACTTTTCAACCAAATGTTTTCTTGTAAATCTGTTTATTTGCCTCATAAGACAAAAAAGGCAGGCTGGTTGATGCAGGACTTAATAGAATCGTCTTTGAGCAGTTCAATCATTTTAACTGGGGTTTAGAAAGATTCATTTACTGTCAAGAAGCATCATATTTATAAAATCAAGTTAGAATGAGTGGTGCTTCTTTTTTGTTCAATCATTCCCAATTGAATGGACTTAAGTGTGCTTTTAAATTACCAGGTTGCATTTGGAGGGCAGATTGGAATCACATTTTCATCCATGTGCCCAAGCAGGAACTGTGTTGGTAACTGCCTTAAAAGAATGTGAGTGTAAGGCTGGTGTTTCTCAGTGTCATTTGGGCTCAGCTTCTGGCTTGGGCCTGCACAAGCAGTTCTTGTGGCCATGGAAGACCCTACAAATCCTCTGCCATCAATTGCATTCATTCAGCCAGATTCTGCTTTGCATGGTTCATGTCTGGTTTGCAGTAGGCTTCTTAAAGGCCTCTTCCAATTCCTACTGAAGTCAGAAGAAGATTTTCTATCAAAAGCAACCCTGTAGCAATTCTTTTGTCTTTTAAAGCAGCCTACATACTTGATAAAGCTCTGGAATATCTGTTACAAGAAGTTATTTGTGCCACTTTTAGGGATGCCCTAACAAATACTCAGTGATCTGCCTCAGGTCCCAGACTAAGTCATCATCAGAGTCATGGGAATGCAAGCCCAGGCTTTGACTTAGAGTAATTCTGTGTGTCACAAAGACTTTGTGCTTGCAGATGAATTTGTGTTCACTAGGATATAATGGCCCTCTTAAGTGGGTAAGAGGAAAATTTATTAGAAGGTAAAAGCTCTTTAAGGGATTGGGTCTTGTTCCAACTAAATGCTATATCAGGACTTTACATCAGGTGACCCAGGAGGAAAATTGCATTTATAGTTAGACTGAGTGTGGCACACTACTTTTGTGTAGTATATTTCTGTAGTGAAATTAATTGCTTCATTTCTTGCTAGTCGGGTGGTTTGTCTGCAGACCTTTTGTGAATCTCGTGCTGTTTCTGATGGTGGAGAACTGGAGGAATGCAGTTAATGAATAGAGATGGAGAAATTAGTTACTTGAGCAAAAAATAGTCCCAGGGTTCTTTGGGGTATTTTCCATACATGAGGGTCCCTCTGTGGCAAAGCAAGCAGATGTGAAGTCTGTCATGGCTCTCTCTGATCTATTGTTTTGGAATTCCAGAAGTTAATATTTGTTTGTTAGTTTCGGGCTGGGTCTTTGGGTCTTACCTATCTTGTCTTTTCTTTAACCTCCTCCCCACAACATGCTTCTGGGATCGTGATTTTTCATTGCTTTTTTCATTGCTTCTTAGTTAAGTGAGTCTCTCCCATTTGGTGCCTAGAAACTGATGGCTGCTTACATGTTCCAGCCATTTCCAGTCCACAGTGTGTGTGTATCCTGATTGTTTCTCACCTGAGATCTTTCTTACAATATTGCCCTTGGGATAGTGTTCTTTTTGTTAATCACAGGCAAGTGAAGGTACTTACACTTGGCCCCAAATCTCCATATTTATGGGGAAACATTTCACCCTTTTTCCTCTTTACCTGGAAGTTTCCAGCAATTTTACCTGTCAGTGTTCCTAACACAGGCCATAAATGACACGAAACTGTGACTATATTGCATGTAAATAGATGTCTGACTTTATTAAGGAAAGCCTTTGCACAGCTGTCCTGGCCATGGCTGGGGTGGAGATAATTTTGTTCCTAGAAGCTGGTACAGCGCTGTGTTTTGGGTTTAGGATGAGGATAATGTTAAACTGCACCAACAGTGTTCAAGCTCAAGTGAAGTTTCACAGCACATAGGCTACACTGGGTTACATTTTCTCCTTCTCCTTGCCATGCTCTTGTTCTAGCTCCTGCAGCAGCTCACCAGTGCTTTGGCCCTGCCAGCACAGTGGTCTGCCCCACACTGCTGCCTCTGAACACCTCTGCTTCAGTAAACTTTTATTTTCTTTCAGATACAGGGTTAATTGTAATGCTAATCAGCTCGTGATTTGCCCTGCTGCCTCACAAACTGTTTTGTTAGGCAGATTGACGGGCTGGCGTGCCAGTGTGATAAATATGGCCAGGAGACTCCTTTAAAAAGGCCTTTATTACCTGAGGGGTTGCGCACAGCGCCGCTGCTCCCACAGCACGATGCTGAGGAGGAGGAGGAGGAGGAGTGCAGCAGGAGGGTGCGTGCAGCTTTGTCTCTCGGCAGAGCTGGGGCTTCCACCCTCAAGAGAATCCTTAGGAAGATGATGTTGGCTTGTAGTCCAGGGGTATCATCCAAGCTGAGCACTATTAAAGTTATGGTGGCAGGACGGAATCCGGCTCTGGTCAAGGGTGGGTGATTTAGTGTGGTTCTGGGGGGTTAAAGTCAGAGTTCATGTGCTGGTTTTTGTTTTGAGAGGGTTCATATAGTTCCCACAGCCTCTCATTTGAATTCAGTCCGGGTGCAAGGCCTGGGAGCAGGGGAGCAGGGGAAGTGGTTCCTGACAGGAATGGATACAAATCTAAGGTGAGATGGAAAGGGGCACAAATGCAGAGTATGACAGAGAGAGATACAAATACAGGGTAAAATGGTAACATAGAACAACAGCAACTCAAGGCAAGTCCTAGAACTCTGACATTCGATGTTTAACAACAGACCAACACTTCAAATTAAGACCCTATCCACTTCATTAACATCAACTAGCAATTACTTCTCTAAAAAAGAGCTCTCATCTCCAGGGTTTCATTTCTCACACCAAGAGGTAGAAATGTCAGGAAAGGAACCAAGAAGATTGAAGGGATTTTTCACCCAACTGCTGTGTTGTGGGACTGTTTGCATGGAGAGGGAGTAGTGGGCTGTGCCATGTGTGCCTGGTGTCCCTTTCTGTCCTTGCTGCTGGGCCTACCTCCGTTGCACTCCACTGAGCAATGGAGATCTTCCCCAAATATGCCTCAGGAAAATTAATCAAGATGTTCCCCATTTTTGCACTTGCAGCTATCATCACTTCTTGTAGTCTTAAAGCCATGTTTTTAGCTTGTTTTCAGTAAGAAGGCCAATATCCTTTGCCACTAGGGAATGATTTGCTCTACAGAAAACATCCTCAGTACGTGATCACAAGTGCTGCCAACAGTACAAGGTTGGTGATGTGTAAAGGCAAAGGGCTGAGAAGTCCAAAAATAGAAATATCCTTAGTTGTTACTCTGAGATAACTTTTAAATACTGCTTTTTCATATAATGATTCTCTTTAAATTTTCGTTAAAGCTTTAAATAGAGAGAAGTTTATTTTGCTTTTATCCATTTTGTGAATTAAGAGGAGACTATTTCTAGATTGAAGCCTGAAAGAAAAAGATGGTAAAGATTGACCAAATGTTGCTTCTTACAAGATGTAGCCAATGCTTTTCATAGCTCACACTTTCACCAAGACAAAAAGAATTCCTTAGCAGTGCAAGTGTGGCATAAGCACTTGCCTAGCACCCTGTGTAACCAGCAGTGGCTTATCTGTGTGCACAGGATTATTCCTGAGGTTAATTTTGTTTTGCAAAGTACCTCACTGTGTCAACAATTTGAATCCCAAGATGACACAGACTAAAATTCTCTCTTTACAGGATTGTAATTCCAACAGGTTAAAAAAAGAAAGGCTCTATTGAGAACAAAACAAGTAATTGCCATGCCTCCAAATTCTGCCAGTCATGACACTACTGAGTTTTTTGGCTTGCTCTGGTTTCAGTCACTCCTACATTGGAATAATTGTTTTTCCCTCTGTTCTTATGAATGCCTCAGCAGGTAATCTGCAGCTACAGCATGTGTAATTATACATTACCAGTGAATCAGTTTTGTGGTTTTGCTGTTTCTGGGGAGAGAACATGTTATTAGCTGCTCCCACAGGAAAGAAAAGTATTACAGCAGCAGCTAACATGGGACATCACTATACCCTACAAGGAAGGATGAGGAGGCACTTGGAGATTTCTCACAAGTGTTTTTTCACCAACTGTGCATGTGTAGTTGCACATTACCAACTGGGAAGTAATACAGATATATTTATGTTTTATGAGAGGAAAGTGTTATTTATAGCGGTATGGGAAATAGTAAAACAGTTTAACTCAATATACACTTACACATCAATGGACTCAGGTGAGATGCAAGTTAATTAGTGCATTATTAGCCTCATGTTTAATGCTCTCCTGCACTTTCAAGTCATAGTGTAATTGCCATTGTACCTTCTTATATTCCAAGTCTTCACGGCCTAAGCTGGGAAGATTCCATATTTGTGGCTTTCCTCTAGAATTTAATTTCCTTGAGATATTTTAATATTGCAAGACTGATTTAGTAATCTAACAAAGATTAGAGGAAGACCAGTGAGGGAGAGCAAGGGGTTGTTGTGGTAGTGCAGAAGTGAGTAGATGACTGAGATGGGTTCACCAGGATGGATGCAGCATGTTCAGGTCACAGGTGTGAAGGCCAGACACCTTTATGTGTGTGACAGCACCTTATGTTGTAAGGCAAGGCAGTGAGGCAAAAGACCAGCCTGGCTGAACAGGGAATTCTTCAGGAGCTCTTGCCTCAGTCTTTAATAGTACTGATAGAATTTGGGCTACTGTGCTGTGGAAAGGGACCTGGGGCTCCTGCCAATGGCAAACTGAATGTGGGTCAGCAGTGCCCTGCAGCCAGGAGGGCCAGGCCTGTCCTGAGGCACAGCCAGGAGGGCCAGGCCTGTCCTGAGGCACAGCCAGGAGGGCCAGGCCTGTCCTGAGGGCATCAGGCCCAGCCAGGAGGGCCAGGCCTGTCCTGAGGCACAGCCAGGAGGGCCAGGCCTGTCCTGAGGCACAGCCAGGAGGGCCAGGCCTGTCCTGAGGCACAGCCAGGAGGGCCAGGCCTGTCCTGAGGCACAGCCAGGAGGGCCAGGCCTGTCCTGAGGCACAGCCAGGAGAGCCAGGCCTGTCCTGAGGCACAGCCAGGAGAGCCAGGCCTGTCCTGAGGCACAGCCAGGAGAGCCAGGCCTGTCCTGAGGCACAGCCAGGAGGGCCAGGCCTGTCTGGGGACATCAGGTGTGAGGGTTTCCAGGATGAGGTGAGACATTCATCTGACTCTATATATTTTAGAAGGTTGATTTATTATATTATGATGTTATGTTATATGATATGAAAATGATATATTAAAACTATACTAAAGAAAGAGAAAGACATCAGAAGGCTAGCAAAGAATGAATAATAAAAACCCATGACTGACTAGAGTCTTGACACAGCTGGCTGTGATTGGTCATTAATTAAAAACAATTCACATGGCAGCAATCAAAGATGCACTTGTTGGTAAGCAACCTCCAGACCCCATTCCAAGCAATCAGATAATTATTGTTTGCATTTCTTTTCTGAGGCTTCTCAGCTTCTCAGGAGAAAATCCTGGTGAAGGGATTTTTCATAAAATATAACCGTGACAACAGAGGTGGCTGGCACTGGAACAGGCTCCCCAGGGAAGTGGCCACCACAGCGAGTCTGACAGAGTTGAGGAAGTGTTTGGGCCATGCTCTCAGACACGTGGTGTGACTCTTGTGGTGTCCTGTGCAGGGCCAGTGATTGAACTTTGATGATCCTTGTGGGTCCCTCCCACCCCAGCATGTTGTATTCTATGATCAGGCTTTAGGCACAGTGCAAGATTAACAAGACTGATCAGGCTAAGTGTAGCTGTGGTAAGGAGAGAAAGGTAAAGCCATAAAAGATGGCCAGCACAGTACATTGCTCCATGAATACTAAACCAGTGGCAATCCTGTTTTTCAGTCTCCTTTTGTGCTTTTTAAGAGAAAAAGTGATTTCTTTTACTTCCTGTTGCTAACATCAACTTGGCAACGCAGTGATTGATGTGTGGGTTCTTGACTGTGCCTGGCAATGAGATGGACACACTTGGCAGAGAACTGGATGGGGCCCTAAGTGACCCTTGCCATGTGTTACCTCCAAGTAACACAGGTGGAGAGTGGTTCCTGCAGTTCCAAGGAGCAGCACACCATGCATAGTTTAACAGTACACTCTAACAGTTTCACAGCTCATGAAGATACATGCAAAATTAATCCCTGCAGAACAAAACAATTGAAAAAGTACATAATGAAGCAATTAGCTAAAAGAGGAAGACAAGTAATGACCATTTAATTTGTGAAGAATCCTTACATGGATTAGGTTTTCAATAAGAGTGTTCTATGAAGGCACAATTAATGTAAAATGAGGCCTGTGAGGCAATTAATGATGACTTCAAAAGTTAGATTTAAGGGATAATTTACATATTAAAACTGAAGAGCAGCTCTAGTTATGTTAAAGTCTTTTATTTTTCTTTTAAAAAGCCTTTTAGATTGTGAGGGGGTGTTTTTGTAGGTTACTTAGAGTTTCACATTAATCTGTCAGCTTGGTTATGAAAAAAGGCTGTTCTTCCATACAAATAAATAAGTTTACCTGAAAGTAAGTATGACAGGATTGTGTGATGATCAGACATTATTAATAAAGGTTAACTGAATTCAGCGGAGATATTACCTAAATAAATATTAACATATTCCATCCAGTGGGTATAGTTTCTAGCTCTGCAGAGGCAGATACCCAGTAACAAATGTGCACGACAATCCAAAAACTTCCAGGGTGTGATGGAAAAGCCACTGATAGCAACTAGAAATATGAGCCTTGATTTCAGTGATCTTTGTGTCTGACACTCTCTCTGTCCTTTCTGCAGTCACCTGTCCAGATACCAAAATAAAAATGCAGATTCAAAATGATTATGGTATTAAATGCACATAGCTTATTCCTACTTGTCTGTAGAACATCAGGCTCATTACTTTTATCAGTAAACAATTAATGGTAATGACAAAGGATGACAAGATTTTACAATAAATTGTTCCCAAAAATATATTTCAAAGATACTGGTAACTAATTAGTTTGTATCCACAGTAGTAATTAATTTACACTGACTGTTTTTTTAACTCTGGGGCATCTTTAATGAGTACTTCTAATTTTGTAATCTGATAAAAGCAGCTCAGCCACGAGGGTTTGCAGGCACACTGCCTTCTCTGTGCAGACCTCAGGCCACAGAATGCACTTCTCAGAGTTACAGCCAAGCCTGCTCATCTGTTTCCAGCAACTGATATGTGTAATTAAGAAAACAATGCAACCCCCCTTTATGTTCTTACATCATGTTTTCTGTAGTGACAACATGCTGAAATGGAATATCCCTTCCTGTTAGTTAAAAATTTAAATAACCAACAATTTCCCTTTATGTTTTCTAGTCGTAATTTCAGGTAAGAGGTAAACGAGCTGCAAGAATCATCTGTAGGGTGTCCTAACAATCCCTTTGTAAGATCATCTTGACCTTTTAGCCTTGCTCGGTCACTACCTCAGTTTCTCAAAAAAAAAAATGTCTAAATAGATCATATACATGTCTAAAATAGTTGCTCTGGGCCTGTCTAGAAAGTGCATTCTTCATGTTTAACAGTTTTCTAAGGCATCAGTTTTGTTTGCAGGAATGTTAATAACCTGAGTTGTGGATGCAGAGTGATCTTGTTATAGTTCTTAGAGTTTACTTCAGTCATAACCATCCATTCTGGAAATGTGCTCTGCCAGTTCCTTTATTACCCTGCTCTCCTCCTGTGGGGCATGACTAAACTATTGAGCTTTTCTCTGTTCAACCTCTTAAAACTTCCACTCACCTCACTTCAGCCAGCTCAAGCTTGTTACTGTTTCTGTGGGGTGAAAACAATGAAACTTCATTAAGGGGGCAAAACCTGGGCTTAGTCTAAACCATTAATGGTAACGTAATTAACTTGAGTGCAGCTCTGGCAGGTTACATCTGCCCTGGCAGTGCTACAGGAGGGTAAACTGGGCACACAGTCTTGCCCAGAACACCACCATTTGTTGTGGTTGTATTCAATCCCTGAATTGACTACTTACAGCATTCCATTTTTTTAAAATTTTATTTTATTTATTACATGAAGCTCCGAAATCTTTCATCAGACCTGGCTTGTTCTGCTTTTCTGCTTTCTCTCTTATTTTACCAGAGTGTTCACAAAGGAGAACACTCACACATAAAACAGTTCACAACACCAACAATGAACAAATACCAGGAAAATCTGGGCACCAAAAAGATTCCCAAATAGACCCAGCAGAATTTCCAGTTTCCCTTTTGTTACAGACAAATAGAATAGTTACAGTAAATGGCAGGGGCATTAATTTGGTGCTTCTGTCCACTCTTGTCTGTTGTGACTCTGCCACCACTGAGTTACCACAGACTTAAAACCTGGAGCACGATGTTTCCCTTTAATCTTTCTCATGGTCCTTCCAAGAAAAAGGTCTGATTGTAGCAAAATAAATTCTATTTGTGATTAGCAATCAGGCAGTCCTGGTATAATCCTGTGTTACCTTCCTGGGCTTACACGTAACCTGCCAATCTGAAAGGGGACATATCCCCTCCATCCTTCCCCTTCTTTCCTTTCTTCCAGAGAAACCTTCCACATATCTTTGTAGTCAAACAGAGTAGAAAGAATTTGTATAACATAATGAACTCATGTCTTTGGTCCCAGGTGTAATCCCTGAGGCCTTTGAGGGCCCTTCTTTGCTAGAAATACAGAGCAGCCAGTGTCTGTCCCTTGTCCTTGTCTCTTGTATCTGTGTGTATGGACTTAGAAAATGTAAAATGAGAACAAATGCCTTGAAATGTGGCCATTCTGTTCTCTCTCATGCCTGTATCTGTCACCAGTTGCTAACAACTTTTTCTTTCTATATAGTATCTGCTTCAAGTGTGGATTTTAGCATTTGTTTGCAGAAAACCTTAATGTATCTTTGTATCTGTCCTATAAAAGACGGAGATGCTCTGAACTCCTGTGCTGCTGTTCTCTTTTATTCCCTCTCCAGTGAGGTGTTATCCTCAGATGAAACAGTCTAATCAGAGCTGATGGCCATATTCAAGCCAGTCCCAGGGGCTCTATCTTCCTCTTTGAAGACCCTCAGAAACAGAAGGAAAAAGTCCCATGATGAGACAATAATCAGTTGTATTTGCATATTTCCTCTTAAATACTTAACCAATATTTAAGCAGTTAATTGTTAATTTAGACCAACTTTTAAAATGTTGTCTTGCTTCCTGCATGAAAGGAGATCCTTTCAAAGCCACCATGGGGTCAGCCTATTCAGCATATTTATCTTTGCCATTAGCTTTTGGGTGAAAGTGCTGCTTCTGTGTAGAGGCCACAAATGCTGTTTGTGCTTCCTGTTGCAGAATGTTCATTACACGAGCAGTCAGCAGCTCCACGTGGGTGTTCTGAGCCCCACCATCGACGACGATGACAACAGATGCCTGGTGGATGTCAGCAGCAGGCCCAGGCTCATTGAATGCAATTATGCCAAAGCCAAGAGAATGAAGCTTTACTGGCAATTTACTCAGGTAATTTTTGCCCAGCAGCCATTTCAGAAAGTTTTAAAGCTCTGTTTCTGTGTTGAAGTGTGAGTAATCTGTTTATTAGCAGAACAGAACCAGATTTATCCTCGCTTGCTTTGCACAGAGCCAGGAAGCTCTGTGCAGGTTTAGTTTTGATCCCAATGTCAGCTACCTCAGTAGGGTACAAAACTTGTATTATATTTTCTGAGTTCACCATGAATAACTCCTAAGGCACAGCACTGTTATGGGGAGTGGGAAAAAAAGGTTATTTCAGTGGAGTCAAATGCAAAGTAACCTATTTAGGAAAGAGGAACAGAAATCTGTTTGGTTTTCTTTTAGAAGTAGCTGTCACAAATGGTGGTAGTGGCTCATTGGTGCTAACAGCCTCATAATGAGCTAGTTCTGCAGTTTCTTTTGTAAAAAGGCTCAGGCTTTTACACATGAGTGTGAGAGAGGCAGAAAGAGGCTCGAGGAAAGGCTGGGAGGTGCTTTCACAGGGATGAGAATGCTGATAGGACACTAAGGCCAGGCCTGGTGTCTGCATTCCTAACTGATTTAGAAACATGAGGGAGAGTAAAGAATCCACACAAGTTCTGGGGCTGGAAAAGGTGCTCCAACACTTAGGGAGATCACTCTGGTTTAGCTAAGAGGAAACAGCAGGGTGACTCAAGGCATCTCAGTGCTTCCACAGTGGAACACTTCCAACCACTGGAACCTGTTTTGGCTTCAGGCTAACCTATACCCTGAGGACAAAACAGGTTCCAATGGTTGGAAGCCAAAGACAGTCAAATTCTGTTTTTCAAAGAAAGATGAGTTTTTCCCAAGGTAAGTTTAACACAGTGGAACTTTGCCATGTCAGGTGCTGGCATGCAGATTTGTGGTGGTTAGTGGTGAAAAAGCCATTTTCAATAACTAGACACTATGATCAGAGTCCCAAGGAGCTCAGCCTAAATTCCATGTTAGAATATGCAGATCAATTGAAATACTGGTGCAAATTCATTTCCTAATTTTCTTCACTTTGCACTCAATTTATTTCTTAGGCCCTAGAGACTGGTTTAATCATAAGCATATAATGATAATGCAAGTAGTTCAGTTTCTGGGTTAAAATGCATGAAGCCTCCTTCTTATGAAGCATTCAGATTAGAGAACTTAGATTAATTAAATACAACACCCACACAAACGAAATAAAATCATCATTCAGTATTTTTTTTTCCAAGGGAGTTATTTCTCACAAATAATCTCATCTAAACCCCATAAACCTTTGGAAGTCTGTTAACATGTCTGGGAAAGAGATAAAAATCTTGGGTTTCCTAGTTGTGCTGAAAGGAGTTTCTCATTTATCTGGCTGAAGAAGAGTACCTAGGTATAACCTATGCTAAGGCTGGTAAATAGCAATGTGAAGTTGTGTTCCTCACATCACTTGTGCTATATTAGGACAATATTTTCATCCATGGAGAGAAAAAGAGAAAGAACAAGGCAGTGAGGTGCTCCTAGGCATGAGCTGCAGTTGCAGGATGTGAATGTGTATAGGTTTGGACCCCTCACTGTCAGCAGGACATGGAGATGCTGGGAGGTGCCCAGAGCAGGGCAGCAGAGCTGGTGACAGGTCTGGAGCACGAGGCTGAGGGAGATGGGGATGTGGTGTTTGTGAGGGTCCCCAGGACGAGGTGAGAGATGAAAATCTGACTCCATGTTCCCAGAGGGCTGATTTATTATGATAGGCTATGCTGTTATTCTATTCTATTCTATTCTAGAATGCTATACTAAAACTATACTAAAGAAAGAGAAAGGATACATCAGAAGGCTTCACAAGAATGAATAATAATAAAAACTTGAGACTCCTCAGAGCCTCAACACAGCTGGACCATGATTGGCCATTAAATTAAAACAATTCACATGGAACCAATCAAACATTCACCTGTTGGTAAACAATGCCCAAGCCACATTCCAAATCAGCAAACACAGGAGCAGCCATCAGATAATTATTGTTTTCCTTCCTCCCTGAGGCTTCTCAGCTTCCCAGGAGAAAATCCTGGGCAAAGAGGATTTTTCAAAAAATGCCATGGTGGCAGGGGGTGTATAGTCAGAAGAAAAGGAGGCTCCTGGGGCCCTCATTGCTCTTTGTGAGGGGAGGCTGTAGCCAGGTGGGTGTTGGTATCTTTTCTCAGAGCTAGGAGGAGAGGAAATGGCCTCGAGCTGTGCCAGAGGAGGTTTAGATTGGATATCAGGGAAGGGTTGTCAGGCAGGGGAATAGGCTGCCCAGGGAAGTGGTGCAGTCCCCATTCCTGGATATTGAAAAGACACCTAAAAGTGGCACTTAGGGACATGGTTTGGTTTGGTTATGAAATTGATAGTGTTGAATTAATAGTTGAACTCAATGATCTAAAAGGACACTTCTGTAATTCTGTGTACCACAGTGATATTACTTTTATTAAAACCAAATAGGAAGGCAAAACCTAGGAATAGACAATTTGCTGCATCACAGATCACAAAATTAATGAAGTGGATTATTTACCTAATCCAGAAGACTGTCCCAGGCAATGGGCAGTGCTTGCAGTTTCACAGAAATGAGCTGTTGTGAGCCAGCAATTCACTGTAAGTCCAGGAGGAGGATTTCCTTCTTGACCCCTGATTTGCTCTCTTGGAGAAGATTGAGGCTTGATTTGTCTGAATGATCATCTCAGCATGCCTAAAAAGAGCTATCAGCACTCTTAAAATTAACTCAGCCATCAGAAACATCTAGTCAGTCACTGAACACTGATGTCTGGGACAGGGAATTCAACAGGTTTCCTGTACTCTGATAAATCACCAATAGCTGTAGCAAATTTTTAACCTAACACTTATTTTTTCCTTAGAAGCTTTGTTCACCAGTTCCTCACTGCTATTCACAGGTATGCATCCTTTGGAATGCTAAAGGCAGGTCCCACTGATGTCCATTCCCCTACTAAGCAAAGTCCTGGTTTTATTTCATGTTACTGTATTTTGTAATTCCCCACCATCTGAACAGTCCATCACACTTCAAAACAGCTTTGTTGCCTTCCTCTGTCTTACACTTTGAACATCTTGAAGCAGGCCTAGATCACAGCAGATAAATCAAGCCTGAGTTGTTTGCAGAAATAATTTATGTAATCTCAGAATGAAAAAGGTAACTTTTCTGAGAGTTTCACAAAATGCAGTGCTAAAACAAATAAAGCAAATGTCTCCAGCACTCCTGGTTTTTTCTTGGTTGTATCAAGGTATTGTTTCACTACAAAAGCAGCTGTTGCATGGCACAATAAATGAAAAGATAGGAAAGAATTCTGGGTTTAGTTAGAGAAGAATTACCCTGCAGAAAACATTGGGCAAAGCATTAACTTGGGATATTTTCCATAGGTTGAGTCTCACATATGACTCCAGAAGTGTTTAAAATGCAGGATTTGCCTATATCCAACTCTTCTACTAGAGGGAGTATAAAATGTAGCAGTTGTTGCTGTGAACTGACATAGTTTAGAAACACATCTTAAGTTCTAGGTTAGTGCTTGAGTATCAGAGTTGGAGCACAGAGTAGCCAGTGAGCACTGAATGTGGTGGGTTCTGCATATGGAGGTTTCTGAGTGCTGCCCAGTAGCATAAGCAGGCAGATTAGGGCAAGGGAGGACACAAAAGACAAGTGTGAACATCATCCCCTTTAGTGATGAGGAAAATAAAATCAGAAATACCCATCTGTGAATCATCCCCCATCAGCATGCATCTCTGCAGCTTACTCCTTCAAGTTCCCAAACAGGCAGTTCTTGCTGAGTGCTGGTAGGGGTTGCTCAGGACAGCTGTGGTCAGAAAAGCCCAGCACAGCATCCTCAGCTGCAGGGCATGGAGCCAGTCCTTCCTTTTCACAAACGGCTTGCTAGGCAACCCTGGCTCTCAGAGCATCAACACAACCCAGCATCATCTGGGTTTGCTGCCACATAAAAACCAACAATGCATGCAGCTCTAAGTTCTGCATTTCCCATCATTATCAGGGCCATGTAGGGATAAAGGATTCCCTTTTTAATCTGCTTTCCACTCTGCCACAGCCACCCCCCAGCCCTGAGACAGTGTTCAGTAATTAATTACAAAAATCTCATCATACACCTAGAATAGCTGTTTCTGCGTGTTTTTCTAGCATGTCAGGAAGATTTCCTGGCCACTGCTGATTGAGTAATAATTCATGTTTACTTTCTGTAAAATATCTTAGTCTGGCTCATGTATTCTTCTCCAAAACTTCTGGTTTTGTAGTCTTATCCCAATTTTCTGTAGTGAAACACATTTCCAGCTGTGATATCCTGAAGAGCTTCTTGGTATTTCAGTAAAGGCTTGAATTTAATTATTTTCAGGTTATTATTTTTCTTAATCTTGCTATTACCAGGACTGCAACCTGTTAGAAATCTGTGATAATTTTTTTTATATGTGGAGAAATGTTAGTGATAGGTAGAGATCCACATGTTCCATTTCTGATTTTTATGCTGCATCTCTCTAATTTCTTTTCTATTCCAATTACATTCTCTGAATGAAGCTGCATTTCCTTGTACCAGGTTTAATTGCTTTTATTTTAAAACCTTAATTAACAGTATAGTGTATTTCTACATCCTGGAGAGAGTAAGCAAATCAGACCATCCAGTCTAGAGTAAAGAAAACAGAAAATGATTGCACAGATGTCTAGTTATTAAATCCTGCTCTGGACATGCAGATGAGGCTGCTTCATTTGATTTGTCACAGCTGCAGTATTAAAAATTTAGTGCAGCATTAGGAAAATGTAGCATTTATGATCATGTAAAACCTGAACACTCAGATGTCTTGGGAAAGGAATGAGACAAAATTGTGATGCAGACATTGAAGCTGTGTAACTGTTGAATGGTGTGCCTAATCCCTCTGTCAGAGGATGTTTCACAGTGTTTACACACTGAGTACCAGCAAGTGGATGCCAGTGCTTGGGTGGCTACCTGACAACAGAACTGGAGTGCAGGAGGAGGGAAAGAGTTTACATTTCCCTTAAGAAATGGTTTGGCTGATCCCTACTATAGCACTACTTAAGTTTACATTGTACATCATAATTAATTTTGTTTAGTACTGGAAAAATGAATTCAGATTTTAAGTGAGTCTTGTAAAAATTCTCATGTGCTTAGCTACCCTTTAAACAAAGATCCAAATAGCTGAACAGATAACAATATATTTTTAATATATAAACCTGCTGTATATGATACTTCATATACATAAAAGCAGTTAAATGCACCTCATTTTCACAGTACTCATCTAAAATATATTAGGAAGCATGTGTTTGAGTAAGGGCAGCTATCAATATACTTGAGTGAGAAATATTTGAATTAAAATAGTTCAAGTTAATTGATGAAACATTTGAACAGGAAAGGATATGTTCAAGAGCCTGCTTTACTTCCAGCACACCTGTTAGACAAAGAGTTGGAAAATTTGTCATACTTCTTTGCATTCAAGAAGAAGTTAATTCATTTCCTCTATGTTATATATATCTGTGTCCTTTATACAGCTAAAAAGCAGAAAATTTAAACTGAATACCATCATCCAATATTTCTAAGAAATGGGCAATACTGAAAATGCATAAATTACTGGATGGGATAAATTATTCCCTTCTTCCTGTGAACATTTTCTTATTGCTTCCACATCCATACAGAGGTGAATCACACGGAGGAAAAAAATAGATATCTTTTTTGTATAATTTGAGTAATTTTCTTTAGGTTTAAATTTGGTGTACTAAGAGTCACTGAAAATGTAGCCCAGTATTCCTGGGAAATGCACAAGGAGATCAAGTGTTCTGTTTGAAGTGGAGATTGTCTCATACACCTCACCATAATTCTTTGATTCAAATGTATCAAAGCAACAGCAAAGATTAGAGTTTCTGCCTCAAAGGCAGAGTGAACATGTAAATATTTGAGGTCACTGGTTGAGGTCCACATAGAAAATTAATAGACTGGAGAATGCAGTGATCTATACAGTGTATGTGATAGGAGGCTGGATATACTTATTAACCTTTAAGGACCTTTTTCTGAAAAATCCAGGTTTAGGCGAGCATGTTTTTTCTCTTTCAGGCAGAATAACAGGAGCTTTAATATGATGAGCAAAAAGCAGGTGTAAACTTTGAAAGGAAAAGTGTTCCCTTTAGAGTAAGTCCTTAAAAACAGCCATCAGTCTGATTTGCAGTAATGCTGACAACCTCCAGCCCTCATCCTTCTTCTCTGCAAGTGACCGGGCCTTACAGAGTGATCAGGTTTGGTACCTGTGCATCTGCCACCCCCAGTAAACCAAAACAGATCCCATAGAACAGTTCAGCAAAAACTAGCCTGTCTAAACTGTCTGATTGCTTTGCACAACTTTGTACTGCAAGGGTTTGCAGGCACAGCAGATGGTGTCCTTAAATGCCATGGCACTGGATAAATTCTGCTTTAGTGAAGGACTGGGAAGGAACCCCCTTCCATCCAGTAGAAATGCAGAAAGTGCAGTAACTCTGAAGGAAGTCAGAAGCGTTGCTTTCCACTCTGTGTACAGGATGTTGACTTGGGACAGTGTTAGCATTAACAGTACACTTACAAATCACCCAGTCAGCCTTCTGTGTGTCTGAGTACCAGCAGGAGCTGAGAACATTTGTGTTTCTCACAGGAATTGCTTCAATTTGCTTTGCAAAAACCATGCAGTTCCCAGTCAAACCTGTTAGTGCTGACACGTTCAGTCCATTTTTTACAGAAGAGTTGACCTGGATGCTTATTTATCCTCTTGAGACTCCTTCTGCCATTGAGCTGTCTCTCATCATCAGTGCTCTTAATCCTAATTCTGTTCAATTGCCCACAATGCCTCTTGAAACTTCTTTCAGTCTACAGAATTATGTTTAATGTTTCATGCTTAAAGACATTACTCTAGGCTATCAAGTTTTGCCTTTAAATTGGAAAGTAGAGATCTTGCCTAGAATGGGGGAAGGAACCCAGATGGGCATCTCTCCTTTCAGTGAGCATGAAGTGTAGTAACACAATAAACCCTTTTGCCAAGCATGCAGTAAATCCAATTATGAGAGTTTTATACAAGTCTGGATAACTGCTTACTATAAAAAAAGGCAAAAAATAATTCACTTAAAGGGCACCTTTGCCTGCATTTGGCTTTAGGGTTCCAAATGCTAATGATGGCAACAGACTGCAGAAACCATTCAGGAATGCTGGAATTTGGAGGCCAGGCCAGTTAGAGGAGCACAAGACAGTGTTAGCTTTTGATGCCTCAGTCCTGCCTGCTCATTTTTTTCCTGGAGTTACTCAGTTTGTGTGCTTTAATCCTTACACAGCTCACTAGTTCAGGCTTTGCAACCTGTATTAGGTGCACTGTCAGCCGTCCAGAGCTGACAGGACAGTACCACTGTCCCAGGCTTGGATTGGGCATATGAAGGGGTGAAAACAGACACAGTAAGTAGAAAAATAACAGGAAATTTTAAGTAATGTGTGTGAATTGAGTATAGAAACCTTCCTCCCTGTACTTCAGAGCAGTTCTAAAGCCAAAGCAGAGGCAGAGCTGAACCAGGCACTGCTCTTGTTCCTCCCTGTCTCTGTGGATCTGAGAGCCAGCCGTGCTCATCCTGCCTTTCTTCCTTGCTGCACCCCAGGCCATTGCTGTAGGACACATTCAAGGCCCTGTGCAGAGGAGAACAAGTGGCTCTGTGGGGGTTTAAATGATCTGCCCAGTGCCCTGAAGAGCTGCTGTGCAGGTGAGCTGGGAGTGCTCATCCAGCTGTGCTGCAGCCCCGTCCTCACACGTTCACCACAGCTGGATTTCACCAGAGCCCCCGGGGCAGAGTGCAGCCACTGGCTTTCAAAACACTTGCAGAATGTTTGGGCCTAACTCTTTGGGGAGTTTAATGACTCTGAGTAAAGTGTGCACTGCACCCACTCTGAAGGCTGAAGGCTGAGGCTCTGCACAGGCCTCTCATCTCTTGGAAACAGAACAGCTTAGCTCCTCACAGGGCTTGAGCCTTCACATTTCCCTTTTGTGGTTAAAAAAAGCACATCTTGCTAGAAGCATCTGTGCTCCCTACAATACTCAATTCACACACATGAACCACTACTTAATTTTGGTGTCTCTTTGTATTCCATACAGCAGCTCCAATGTACTCAGCTGGCTGGTTTTCAGTAGCCAATGCAGAGCACTTTCCCCACATCAAAAAGAGCTTCCTTGGCTTTTTATCTCCCAACTCCCTTGTTTCTGTTAAATAAAAGCCAGATTTTACATGAGGGCACTTCAGAGAGAGTGAAGGAGTGTGAGGGGGCTTTTAATATGGTTTTTTGGTTGCTTGTTTGTTTTGTTTTTCCTTAGGAATGGTTTACACTTAGTTTGTGTAGCTGCCTGTATTAGTGTTTCTCATGAACACATTTACTATAACACCTAGGTCTGCGCTACAAAATTTAGAAAAAAGGAAAAACGTTGTCTCCACAGTGAACATCCTCCTTCCTCCGCCCCCAAATCCACATGGCATTTCAGCCCATTCAAGTGAAAGAAACCCTTAACCACTGACACAAATGGGAATTAAGCAGAAAAATTCCAACTCCTCATGGCAGTCTTTAAGTTTTAACCCTGTGCCTTCCTCTACCTAACAGAGCTCCAAGTGCTGTACTTCACAAAAACATGGAGAGAGGGAATTCTGTTCCTGTTCTTACGCCAGTAAATTAGAAATGACAGGAGAAGCCTAAGAGTGCCATGCACAGAGTCATATCCCAAGTCCAGAAATCAGGCAAATAATGGACCCCAACTAAGGCAGTTTTCTAACAAGACAAAGTGGGACAACTTTCCTCAGCTTCAGTGCAGGTTCCAAGCTGAGAATGTCTCAAGCACCAGAAGTCGGATGAGAGACAACCAATAAATGGAAGATGCAAAACTGCTTTACATAGCTAACAGCGACACAAGCACCTCCAGCATCAGCTGAGAACACAGGGAAGTTCATCTTGATTTTGGCTTTAGGCAGAAACACTTGTAAGGTGTAATTCCCAATTGCCAGTTTAAGCCAAGAGAGCTGAGCCTGGGTGCCATGCAACCCTGAGTCTCCCCAGTGGAAAACCACACTCTACAGCTTTCATCAAGGATAGAAATGTTATTCTGGAAGAAAACAGGATAACTGCTCCTTTCACAATGAGAAAATATCCATTACCTCAGAGTTTCACATGTGAATAATCTGGTTCAGAGCTCATTAACTTGGAGAAAAAAAAATCAACCTCGCTGCAGTGATCTCCAGAAGGCCAAAGTAACAAAGGGAATGGGGGAATGAGATTGGTGGAGGGGCAGGGATAAAGTGTGAGTGTCTAGGATAAGACAAGAAATGGCATATAATACAGAACTGAAAAAATTTTCATCTTAGTTTCTTCAAATTTCTTGTATGTCATGCAGTGTTATTACTTTTGGATAGTTTGGAGTTTATTTTCCCACCAGGCAGCCAAATGTAACTACTGTTATTAATACAAATGTCAATAACAGTTACACAGCAGTGGGAAAATACAGTTCATTCAGCATTTCATTATGGAGGTGTATTAAATGCCTCTGCAAGCCTGTCTGTCTGGCAAAGTAATCAGTGGGAGTTTTATCAAGGCTGCACATAGGCCTACCAGGAGGATTTATGGGAGCCACACGTTTCAAATTTTTGTGGATTATTCTAGAAATGTCCCTCTTGTCCAAAGCTATATTTAAAATGTGGAGCTTTCAAACCTAATTCTGTATTTCATTAACCAGGCCCAAAATGGTATTTTAGAAGTCCCATCTCAGAGAAAGTTCTCGCTAAGCATTACTGGTGGGATAGGAGGGGACCCTGAGCCACCTGTGTGCATGAAGCAGAACCTGCCCTGAGTGGCACAAGCTGCCCCTGGCTGGGGAACAGCACACAGCCTTTCTGTGGGGTTTGTGCCAATGTCCTTCCACTTTGTAATGACTTTATAATACAAGGGACAACACAGACTTGAACAGAGCTATGAGGTGGTGGGCTTTTGCATGGAATTGGGTATTCAGTTTGGGTTTTTTACAGAAACTCTTTTTTCCCATCGTACCTATAAGCGATTTGAATGCTTCTGCTCCTTCCATACTTCAGGTGTACCAATCTGCACCAAATCCTTTCTTTGATTTACAGATTCAGCCAGTGATTCTCTACACAAGCCCAAGGTCCTTTTTAGAGAAAGCCACTTTCAGACCTGTGTGCAATTTACTCTATCTCCATGTATCTTGGCAGAAACCTCCCAGACCCTGATGTGTACACGTTATCTGTTGCCTTCCTTAGACAGGAGAGAGGAGGAGAGAACCAACTGAAAATAGATTTCAAGAGGGGGAAATGTAATTTATGTCACCTGCATGACAATTTAATTGTAATTGAGGTCTATAGGTTTTTGTGCGATAGCAGAGATTTAAAGCTTGATGCAACTCAACAATGAAGGCAAGGCTTTAATAAGGCAGCATTAAGCTGGGAATTGAACAGAATCAATACTGAGAATTAGCAAGAAAAGATTATAAAAGACATTTCAGTATTCAAGGAAAAAACAGTTTTTGCATTTGATCATTTATGCAGCATACCATGGCTGTGTTTTGCCTTATTTTGGTGTTCAGAAGTGCAGCAGAACCACAAAATCAGGGAACTCAAGCAAACAGGAAAGCTTTTGGCTTTTTTATGGTTAAAATGCATGGGTAGAAACACAGCTCCATTCCAGAAATCCCATTTGCTGAAATGGAAACCAGGCAATTGAGACTATTGCAAACTGCATCAGAGATTAAACCAGCCTGCAACAAAGGAACCTTCATTCCAAATCCAGCAAATCCTCACCTTGTCTCTAACTGTAAAGGTTTTCACAGTAGATGGACACTGGAATGTTCTATAACTTCTGTTACCCCGCAGGAGCAATGCAACAAGGTCAGTGTTTAACACAAACCCCTCTTTTTCTTTTTCTTCTTCTTTTTGCCCCAATCTCTACAGGGAGGTCCTATCCAGAACCGAAAATCCAAGCGCTGCCTGGAATTGCAGGAGAACAATGAAAATGAATTTGGATTTCAAGTGGTCCTTCAGAAGTGCACTGGACAACGCTGGTCCATAACAAATGTCCTGAGAAGCTTGTCATTATAGCAGACTAAATTTTGTACCCATTTCTTTTGCTACTGTGTAGCAAGTACTGCATTGTCGCCTGCTGTACTGTATCCCCCCGCTCCCCATCCCCCCAGCTCCTTCTCTCCCCTTTTTGTCTCTGATTTGATTTTGTGAGTGTGTGGAAATAGGGTTTGTGGGCTGGAAATAAGAAGTTTTTATTTCACCATGATGTTTTCACGACATTTATAGAGATGCTGAATGACAGGTGACGGGTAGGCTATCCTAAAATATTTTACAACTGTAACTATTAAGCAAATGGAGAATATTTATATCTCAAACTTTTATTGAATAAAAAAGCCCAAACACTATTACTGGGTAGGTGTCTCCATGGAAATCAATTTGGAAGCTAAGTGCTGGTTTCATTGCTTCATTAACCCAAGCCTGATCCTGGCATGTTGCTGCAGAGCATCAGAATTCTGCAGACTTTGGATAAAGAGTTCTACCTGCACACCAGCAGCTACAGCAAGGGAGGATTTTCTCCATTCTCCCTCCAGAGCTCTGTCTAGGCCACGGTAGGTACCGGTGTGCAAATACAGGGGAAAGGTCTGGGGTGTGGAGGTGTTATGTCCCCAAGTATTTTTCCTCTCCAGTACCACTTAATAAAACCCCAGAGAAAGCTCCAGGGCTCAAGTGAGGCAGGGAAGAGAATTTATTAAAAAGAAGGGAAAAAATATCCCAAGAGAAAAGCAGCAGCTACTGGAAGAAAAGTAAAATATAAACCCTGACATTTCACAGTGGGCTGGCCTCCATTTCAGTGGCTGAACCTTCCTTCCAATTCTTCATTGTTCTTACAAGTCTTTTTTTTTTAATGCAGTTGTTCCCTGGGTGCTGCAGACTTGGGTAAAAGTGGCTCCATCCAAGAGAAAAAGGGATGAATTCACTCTGCTTTTCTTCCTGCCTTGAAGGAGGTGTGAATGCAATTCCACATCTCTTCATCTCTGCTCAGACTGGCGAGGAGAGGAAATTTGATGAGGTAAACCAGAGCACTGGGATTACTAGAGTTCATTTCCAGCAGCTTTTATTTGTATGTAAATTCCCCCGTATTTTGATCAGTTTTTCTTGACAATAACAGTACACCTACCACATCTACCAGCTGATAAGGAGATACTGACAATTAAAGGAAATAGAACATTGCAAGAAACCCCAAGCCGCCTTCCTACAGTACTTGCTTAAATATTTATGGACAGCAAATATCTTGTCAGGTATCATCCCTCGTGCCAGGATATCACCTAGGGTGCTTTCCCAAGGTCTCCCACTGTGTGTTCTCTCACCACATTTGCACCTGGGGCAAGCCACCAGCACCAAGGAGGAAAAAGTTGTGCTGGTGATGTGAGGAGAGCCTGCAGAGTATCTCCACATCCTCAGGGAAAAGCTGTTAGGGCTTGGTTGCTATCAGAGACCCTGGGTAATACTTTTGAAGATGGGCTGTTCAGAAGGGATCCAGCTTCCAGGAATTTATTCATTGATCTGTTTATATACTTATTTTTACAAAGCTACCGGTTTCAGGAGCACAGATGACTGACACCATACCCAGTCATTCCCAGCTGGAACTCTGACAGGAGAATTCCTGATTATCCTTGCCTGCCTGATCTTTCCAGGCTGGCCAACATCTGCTGGGAGTGACTGTGCAGGGCATGGTTTAGGATTGTCCTCTTTTGCTGGGGAAGGTTCTTTGGCTTCATCTTTCTGAAGGACCAGAATTTCATCCTCCAACACCATGTGTCTTTTTCTCTGTCTTTTATAAACAGAAGTTAATCAGTCAAAACTAATCACTGAGCCTTTTTGTGTATGGTAATCAAGAGGTAGTTGCAAAAATTATAATTAAGCAAGTAGCTGTCATATGTCATTTTATACTGGGTAGCACTGAATACTTATTTAGCTGGAGATATAAAGGGAAACAGATTTTAGAAGGTCACACTTACATTTTACAATCAATGTAAAAATGTGTCTGTAAGCATCATTTTGTTTGCAGACCTAAATTATGTGTATTTGTGTGTGTGTATCTCTACATCATCAAATACATGTAAATTTATATGTAAAACATCAGCATGCATGTACACAGACAGCTCACTGGCCAACCACAACAGAAGCAAAATTACATTAAAGTGCACTTTCTCCAACTAGAGCCTTTTGAGACGTGCAGATAAGACACCAAAATGTCAGCTTTGGTTCACAATTACATCACTGCTACACAGATCACCTTCAGCACTGCAGCTATTTTTAATGCTGACAAAAAACACAGAACACATGATCCTTTTTCAACATTTTTTCAAGTGCATGTTGGAAGTTTTCCACAATAACTTCTCCAACCAGAATACAAAATAGCTGTGTTCACGCAGAGGCTCTGGAGGCAATTAGCAAGGCTTTTATCTAACAGTGCATTTTCTACTGATTTTCTAAACTTTCCCCCTGCTGCACACCTTGCTTTAAAAATACTTAAAAGTGCAAAAGTTGAGTCTCAGGTCTGTCCTTCATGGCTACATTTTGACAGCAAAGCAGTGTATTGTTGTTTACTGGCTAAGATGAGCTTTGCATTGTCACATGAAATGACAGTTTTACCTGAATTCAGTCTTGTTCTGAACAGTCTGAGGGGATTTTTGTGATAAACCAGCTGAAAACTGTTTAGCACTACAAAAGCATACTTTTCATGATAATATATTGTTTCCAGTGAAGTCGTCTCATTTGAGGTGCATATATGATAGGATAGTTTTTCAATTGAAGAATATAATCTTAGGATATGAAAACAACAAATATATATTAGTTCAAAAGGCCAAAGGTGCATGAAATTTTAATTCCAATTTTAAAAGGAAAGAAACTGAGTAGTCTAAATAAACTAGACCACAGTTTAGAAGGTGGTGACTGCTCAGGCCTAAAAGTATGAAGAGTTCAGCCTTTAAACTCTGCTGACATTCTTGATCAGAAGTCTGTGTGGGTGGCAGTTTTGGGGTTTCTTTAATCAACAATAGCAGGCAAACATTTTAACATAGAGACTCTTTCTTACTCCTAGAGAACCAAAGCTCCTGTAAGCACACACAAAGAATGGTGTGAGCCCCAGCTTGTCATTTGGACTGATAGTCCCTTAGCTTCTCTCATTGCTAAAATCACTTGATTTCAGTGTTTTATTTCCCCATCTGCTCTAGAAGTGGCATACCAACAGCTAACCTCAGGAAGATCTGCCCATTTTCTGCAAACACAGATAGTAAAGAACCATATTTAAGTGCCCATAAATGCCAGTTATTCTCATAGCAGTTAGGAATATTTTGCTGCAGATGACAAGAGCACTCATTCAAATTCAAAACAAGCCACCAAAGGTTACATTCTTATTTTCAGCATCTGTTAATAAGGGTTTTCTGTGCATCATATTTTTGTGATTTACCATTATTTTATAGTTTTCTGTATTCTCCTAGACATTGTTCAGCTGTTAACACAAGAAGTATCACTTGAGTTAAATGCTCTGGAAATGCTCACAATTAAAGAGGAGATTCTAAAAATATGTCCCAAACTTGTGGACAGATCACCTTGAATAAGCACTGACAACCACAAAAAGCATCCTGTTGCACAAAAAGGACCTTGCCACCAATATTGGATGCCGAGACCTTTCTAAACAGTAGAAAAAGTACAACACAAGCAGTGCAAAGACAAGAATCAAAAGCTGTGCATGGGCAGCACTTTCCAGAACAGGTCTCGTGCTTTAGGCATTTTTGCTGACCATATCTCATCAGATCTGGCAGCCATTCAGAGAGAGCTTCTTTTATTAAGAGATGAAGAAAGATCATCACACTAAAGAAGTGAATTGCCTTGACTTTTAGTGTGCCTCACATGCTTTGCTATTGAACACCTTTTACCTGGGCATGCATTGCAGGAGGGAAAAAAATACCACAAAACCACCAAACCTGTATCAAAGCTAGCTTTACATTTCTGGCAGGCATCACTTTCCTAATCTGCCTCACTTTCCTGTTCTTAGAAATCAGAGTCCAAAGTTCAATTGAATATCTTGGAAGGCACATTGGGTATGTGTGAGGTAGCTAATCCTTCTGCCTGCAGCTGAATGCAATGTGTACCACCTCCATTTTTCTAACCTGTGTGTATTGTGCCTAGGCACTTCAATGTTAGATTTCTGTGTATTTAGCAATGAACAAAGTTAAACCCCTCTCTTACACCCAATTTTTTTAGCAGAGAGACAGGAACATTCAAAGTGTCAGTTCAGGCTTGAACCAGTTCATATTTAAATCATTTTATTGTTCCGCAGCATGACTTCCTCTACTTGGTCTCACAATCACAACTCCTGTCAAGGATGGCAAATTTAAATGATTCTTCTTGAGAGTAAAGCTTTCAGATATTAAACCCTTGACTGAATTTTCCTAGGAGAGATTGAATCACTTGGAGATTTCATCATCTGGGGAAGGGCTTGGGGGAAGCGCTGCGCTGCTGTCCAGGGCAGTCGGACTCGTTCTGAGCCTTCTTTGGGGGTCAGGGAAAGGGGGGGTGAAGGCTCGGGGCTCTGATGCCGTTGGGGGCACCCCAAGGTGCCCGGGAGAGGGAGCCCCACGGCGGTGCAGGAGCAGGTGGGGGGCGGGCGAGGGGCGGGGGTCACGCTGGGTGCCGTCCCCCAGAGGGACCCAAAGCTGCCACCAAATGCACAGGGAAATTGCATTCCAATGTCTTGGAACAGAGGCTCATCGGAAGTTTTCTCAGCTATCCAAGCACAGAGCCCTGGAGCCAAGTCAGCCTGAGCTGCTGCGTGCTTGCTGTGAGCCTTGAGGTGAGCGCGCATCATTGCGGGCTCGGGATCGATTGAAATGCGCTAAGGAAACCAGCTCTGGGGAGGGAGGGAGGGAGGGAGGCAGGGAAATGCTCTCTTAACATGTGCCAATGCTTCTGTCAAACTCATCAGGGCAGGACAGCGTTCAGACTGAAAGTGTAAGAAGATGTGGAGTGAGACAGAGAACCTGACAGGAGCACCGGACTCACAAGTGCACGAATTTTGCTTTTGGCTTGGATTGAAACTCAGAAGTTGTAAGGAATTTGGGAGGGAGAAGGGACATTTCAGAAGGAGAAGAAGAAAAAGAAGTTGTTGGTTTTTTTTACAGCCCTGGCAAAATCTTTGGTTCTAGCTAATAAAGGAAGTTAGTTGAAATAAAAAAAAGAAAAAAACATGGGTTTTTCTCCTTCACTGTTGTATTTGTTGGTGGTAGATGGTGTGTTGTTTTATTTCTTGGTCTTATTAACTCTGTGTAAATAGTTTTTTGAGTGAAGCTAACTTTCTGGACAGGTTGGTTTGTATTTGAGGTAGGATTAATTTCAAGAGGTTTCTTTCCTAGACTTCTGATAGGTATTCCTGGGATTTTGGTTTTATTTACTGCATGTATCAACAGAGAGATTTGGTAGGGCCAGCTGGGCTGCTGAAGTTCTGGGTGTTAATTTATTAGATGGCTTTTGTTAAACACAGATTAATTAAGTAAGTTAACAGCAAATTACCCAATTTAGCTAGGTATGCTACCTAAACACAATGCTTTATGTCTTACCATTTTTCTGTTGTTCTGCTCCAAGTAGTTGTGTCAAAAAAGAAAGCGCTGTTATTTTTCTGAAGAGCTTTCTTCTATAACAAGACCTTTACTCCCTTTGGATTTGAATCAGAGGAGCCAAACAGCTGCAGCTGCTCTGAGGGCTTTTCTATTCAGTGGGATTAGCCCCCTCCCTTTTCCCAGGCATCATGGGAATGGGAGGCGGGCACCATCAGGGGTATATTAACCCCAGCCTTTGCTGAGGGGTTTCATTCCCTCTCTGGGGTGTGCTGGGGTGAGGGCTCTCCTGTCATTTCAGTGACGAGGCTCTTTCAGCTTATCTCAGCTTGCTTTCAGCAGGTGTTTCTGGGCATCTAAAGCAATAGAGGCTTGGAAGATCCTGTGAAGAAAATGGCATGGAATACAGGGAGTATTTAAGGTGACAATGTCAGATTTTGTGTTTAGGGGTGATAAAGTGCATTTGCAATTTCTGGTTTTGTTCTTGTTTTGTGTTTTTATTGTTTTTAGGAGGTGCACAGCTTCCAGAGATCCCAGGTTGTGTCCAGCACAGCACTTCTTTCAGCAGATTGATCATGTCACAGGAGGCATCTGCCCAGTGTCAAAAATGATGTTTGAGATGGAGGCTTCAGGTGAGTTGAGGGTTGTGACTGGGAGAGGGAGGGTGAGCAGGTGTCCAGTTAGGAGTTATTGGGGGGCAGAGGGGTTTGCAGGCAGCAGGGTGAGAAAGGGTGTTTATTTGAGGGCCCCCCCACACAGGGCTTTTCAGAAGCACAGCAGAGGCATTCCCATGTCTTCCTCACACAAGGTCCACTGCACTCACAGGAATGCCATTGAACTTTGCTTTTCTCTAACCCAGGTGTCACTCATAATAATGCCCACAGCCTTGGAATCAGGATGAAGGTGGAGCCTGAAGGAGCCAGGCACACTCAGGAGAGGGCAAGTAGCTGACTTGCTGGGATTTGGCCCACATAACTCTGAATTCATACTTTGGTTTTGGTTTTCTTTATTGTAGCTGACCGAGAGGCTAACAGGCGATCGCAGGGCCCTCCGAGGCAGACTCATTTCAGGTGCAATGTGGATTCACATCACTGATCATCCAAAAGATAAGTCTGGGTCACGGCCTGGAGAAGGGAGAGCAGCGGGTTGGGAGTTCCTGGGACAGATTGAAAAATTAGCAGAGGGAAAAGCAATCTTCTCCAAGGGGCCTCTTAGGACAGCTAAGGGGAGAGACTCCACATTTGATGGCAGCGTGCAGGCGGGCAGGGCAGAGCAGTTCCGGTCCACGTCGTGTTGTCGGGTGTACCGTGTTACCTACTGTGTCTTTGGGGTCCCTTTTGCCTTTTCCCCTCGAGGCCCTCACCACAAGCATAATGTGTTGTGTTTAACGTCCCCCCGTTTGTCACGTTCTGTGTCACGGGTGTCTGCACATATTTGTGCCGGAGCTGCTCTGCCCTGCCGCAGAGGCTGCTGCAACAGGACAAGGCTCAGGGACACGCAGTTTGTGGGGTGTGGCCAGACTCTAGATGATATTCCTAGATAGACAGAAGATGTTTGGAGCTGTGAAGATATCTTGCAGCCCTTTGACGTTTGTCCTCGCTTTCTTTCAGATGCAGAAGGATAAAATCCAGGGCAAAATCCATCCGCCCATCCCGAGTGAGGAGGTTCCCCTGAGCAGGTCAGTCACCGTTTGTCTCTGCAGGGGGAGTGTCAAGTGTGACTCTGTTACAGCTCTGTTCTTTTTCTTTTTAGGAAGCTGGACATCAGCAGGCAAGGTGAGATGGGCAAGGTGAGCATTGAGTAGCGTACAGAAGCAGTTAGTTGTTATTGCTCCGTCTCACTTTGTGGTGCAGCTCTAAGCATCCGTTCCTGTTTCTGCGCTTTAGGCAATCCACTCGGAGTAGGCCAAGCCCCAGTCACCAACCGGCCGACACGCCGGGTTTGCCGCTCTCCCGAGCCCTGGGGAAGAATCCCGGGACTCGGCGATGAAGCCTCTGCCTTTTCTGTTTAAAGGTGTCACCAGGGTAGCCTTCAGCAATGGCCGAGGAGTTGCGGTGAGTCAGGGAAGTAGGGAGGAGGAGCGAGGCTCCGCTCAGGTTTCAGCAGCGCCACATCACCTCGTCTCCTCTTAGCCCAGGCGTGCCCCACGACGATGGCGTCAGCCTCCGAGTGCGGCTGAAGCGTGCGGCCCCAGGAGCCGGGCATTCTTGGGAAAAGAGTGAGTGGCAGAATTGTTGGGTTTTGGCCAATGTGCTGCTGAGGTTATGCATTGATATTTTGTTTACTTTATTGGAGCAGACGAAGAAACAACAGGAAGTTGTTGAACAAGAGTGCCAGCAGGACCTTCCCAGATGTCGAGGCAGCCTTCCTTTGCACCTGACACAGACCGGCATCCCCAGATGTCTGAGAGATAAGTAGAGGGCCACGACCCACAGAGGGGATGAAACCAGGGCGCAGGGCAGGGACCCACCGGGAGGGGTTTTTGAGTCCACTTTGGAGACGGGGGTGTGCACGAAGCGGCCCCTTAGGCCTGGGGGGGAAATAAAAGCAAAGTCTCACTTTTGATCACAGTGCTGAGGTGCGCAGGGCAGAGCAGTGCCGGTGTGTACTGTGTCATTTGTCTATTGTGTGTTCTGTGTGGTTGGATGTGTCATGTCCTTTGCCTTAGGCCTTTGAGGAGCCTAGCAGAAACCCTGGCATCATTGTTAGCATCTGTAATCTCTGCATTCCTTGGCCTGGTACCCAGGCCATTGACCTTTTGACTCGGGAGCTCAGACAGGCATCAGAATTGCATCTCTCTTTGGAAGCATCCAGTCAGGTGGCTTTTCAGGTCTTGTTCTGAGCTGCACGGACAGCCATGCTCCTCAGTGCTCCGTTATGACGGATTAGGCTTTGTAAGAATGCGAGGTTAGGGAGAGGATTCTGACCGTAGGATTCCTGGGTGTCCATCTTTGCAGTTCTTGGAATAAATCATTCAGCCAGCATCTTCCTCCAGGGTTCTCTGAGCCTCATCAGTTTGCCATCAGTCTCACCTCGGTCATCTCCTTTTGCATTCTCTGAGTCCTTGCAGCCACTTTCCTTGCCAGGAGCTTTCTGTTCCTGTTGTGTCCCCCCTGTCTGTCACGTCCTGTCCCGTGTCACGGGTGTCAGCACACACATTTGTGCCGGAGCTGCTCTGCCCTGCCACATAGCCTGGTGCAGTAGGAGAAGTCCCTGGGAGTTTGTAATGTGGGGTGTAGTGGGACTCTAGATGGGATTTGTAGATGGACACCAGACGTCTGGAGCTCCTAAGTTATCCTGCAACAGTTTGAGTTTTGTCCTAACTTTTTTTTCAGATTCAGATGGATTAAATGTGTGCCAGAGGGCCCCATCCCGAGTGAGGGGTTTCCCCCGTGCAGGTGAGGCACCGTTTGTCTCTGCAGCAGAAGTGTATATGGTGACTCTGTTACAGCACTGTTCTTTGTCTTTCTTTTTAGGAAGTAAATGTGGATACCAGCAGTCAAGGTGAGCAGTGGAGAGAAGTAGTTGTTATTGCTCAGGTCTCAATTTCTGGTGCAGCTCTAAGCTTCCGTTCTCGTTTGTGCACTTTAGGCAATCCACTCGGAGTATGCCAAGCCCCTGTCACCAGCCGGCCGATGCACCGGGTTTCCTGCAAATGTGAAGCCTGTGGATGTATTACAGGACTTGGTGATGAAACCCTGAACTTTTCTATTTAAAGGTGCCATCCAGGTGGCCTCCGGCAGCTGCCCAGGAGTTGTGGTGAGTCAGGGATGTAGGGGGGAGGAGCGAGGGTCCACTCAGGTTTCAGCCGTGCCAGATCACCTCATCTCCTCTTAACCCAGGCGTCCCCTGTGGCAACGGCCTCGGTCTCTGAGTGTGCCCGAAGCGTGCGGCCCAAGCAGCTGAGCGTTCTTAAGAGAAGGGTGAGGAGCAGACTTGTGGGGTTTTGGCCGATGTGGTGCCACGATCAGGCATTGATGTTTGGTTTTCTTTAATACAGCTGTCGAAGAGACACCAGCCCGGTGCCAGCAGGACCTTCCCAGCTGACGAGGTGGCCTTTCTTTGCACCTGAGACCGGCATCCCCAGATGTCTGAGAGAGAAGTAGAGGGCCACGACCCCCAGGGGGGATGAAAGCAGGGTGCTGGGTTGGGAATTACTGGGAGGGGGGGATTTGAGTCCGCTTTGGAGGTGAGTAGCTTTGGAGGTGGGGGGGTGTCCATGAAGTGGCCCCTTAGGCCCCATAAAAGCAAAATCTCACTTTTGATCCCAGTGCTGAGGTGAGCGGGGCAGAGCAGTCCCAGTGTGTATTGTGTCACTTGTCTTTTGTGTATTATGTGTTGTTGGATATCTCATGTCTTTTATCATAGCCCTTTGAGGGGCCTGTCAGAAACCTTGGCACCAGTCTTAGTATCTGTACTCTCAGCGTTCCTTGCCCTGGCACCGATGCCATGGAACTTTTAACTCGGCAGCTCAGACAGGTATCAGAATGGCAACTCTTTTTCAAAGCATCCGGTCAGATGTCTTTTCAGGTCTTGTTCTGAGCTGTATGGACAGCTGCACCCTGCAAGGTTCTGTTATGATGGATTAGGACTTGTAAGAATGTGGGGACAGGTAGAGGCTTCTGACCGTAGGATTCTCGGGCATCCATCTTTGCAGTTCTTGGAATAAATCATTCAGTTAGCATCTTGTTCCTCCAGGGTTCTCTGAACTTCATCAGCCTGCCATCAGTTTCACCTCGGTCCTCTAATTTTGCATCCTCTTGGTGCTCGCTGTCATTTTCCTTACCCAGAGATTTCTGTTCCTGTTGTGTCCCCGTTGTTTGTCCTGTCCTGTGTCACGGGTGTCTGCACACATTTGTGCTGGAGCTGCTCTGCCTTGCTGCATAGCCTGGTGCAATAGGAGAAGTCCCGGGGACTTGATGTTTGTAATGTGGGGTGTCGTTGGACTCTAGGTGGGATTTGCAGATGGGCACAAGATGTCTGGAGCTCTTAAGTTATCCTGCAGCTCTTTGATTTTTGTCCTTTCTTTCAGGTGCAGAAGGATGAAATCCAGGGCAGAGCCCCCCATCCCGGGTGAGGGGATTCCCCCGAGCAGGTCAGTCACTGTTTGTCTCTGTAGAGAGAGCATAAATGATGGCTCTCTTTTTAGGAAGTCAAGGCCGAGTGGGCGAGGTGAGCATTGAGTAGTGTACAGAAGCAGTTGTTTTTGCTGATGTCTCAGTTTCTGGTGCAGCTCTTAGCATCTCCACTTTTTATTTTAGGTGGTCCACTTGCCATCTATCCTGGCCGGGCATGCCCATTCCAGCTGTGTGCAGCTTAAGGTATCAGTGTGGCATCCTTGTCAGATTTGGGAGGTTGTGTTTTCACAGTGTCTCAGCATGCTTTTCTGCTTTGTTTCTTTGCAGGTGCTGTCGCTGCCCTAGGCATGCCAAGGAACAGAGGAGAGCAGGTGAGTCGGTGTTTAGGCAGGCTGACTCACAGGTGAGTGTTACACAGCAGCATGCTAAGTGTGTACCTATTCTTTTTGCAGGTATCTTCTGGGCACCCTCTGGAGTCAAATCAAGATTTGAGGTGGGCCGGGGCAGGGGTGCGGAGGAGCCCTGGGGATTACTGTTTTTGACGGCAATAGTCACCTTTTCTGTTTTGTCTTAGGTACCCTGAGGAGCCTCGTAGCCAAAGGTTGGAAACAACAGCACCGAGGCACACACGGAGCACATTTCACCATCCACGTCCGACCGAGGATGGATTTTGTCTGCTCCTTTTCCAAAAGCTAAGTGTCGGGGCCAGCAGTTGGGAGAAGGGGAAAAACCTTTACTATCACAGAGGGCAATTTGATGTCAGCTTAGCGGAGAGGTCTGTAGTGGGACCAGCTCTCTGGAAGAAAAGGGAGAGGGTTTCTCCTCAGCCTGACCAGAGCCTTTGCTGGGCAGGGCAGTTCCGACCCATCTCAGCATTCTCGTGAACTTTGCGTTGTCCGCCTTCCTCGGCCCGACGTCGTCACGGATCTTTCCCCCGAGGAGCTCGCCTTCACGTCCGGAGCTACAGCCACGGTCACCCGGCCGTCGGCTTCCTTCTCTAGGCTCGCTGAGCCTCTCGAGCATCCTCTTAACTGCTTTGGCACTAACTTCTTTTAACGAGTTGCATTTCATCATCACATGCTATCGTCATAGGGCTTCCTCTCCTTTGGCATCATCAGCCTCTGGCACATCTTGCGCTAGGCATCTCGGGTGCCTAAGGGGACAGTGCCAGGCAGTTGCCACTTGTCTCTGTGTCTATGTTGTCCGTGTCTGTGTCCGTTGTCTTCCACGTCATAGGCCTTTATTATGTCTCAATGCTTTATCGGCACTATTCTGTGCCATCTAGGCTGTGTTCTACTCACGTTCCTTTCTGGATATCCCTTATTCTGGCATCTTTACATTTTTACTCTTTGAGACAGGAATGTCTCAAACGGACAAGATGTTCTCATCCATCTTCCTTCTCACTACCAGCTTTGGTAGTGCCTTTTTTTCCATGCCATTTTCTTGGACTGCTAGAGGGAGTGTCTTGCACCCTCCTCATGTGACTGCAGTACTTCTATAGGTTCCATCTTCTCAAGGGTATAGGACTCAAGAATTCATCTTCCAGCGAGTCATCTCAAGTCCTGGCTTATATTGTGTGTACCTGTGCTGGCTTATACTGTATGTACCTACCCTCTATGTACACTTGCACTGTATGCATCGACTTAGATTGTTGTGTGTACTTATATTGTACCACTTATGGTTGGAGCTGCCCTGCCCGGGCACGTAGTCACAGTCAGGTAGAAGAGTTATAAAAACTTTACTGTTCATCTGTCTTTTATGGGATTTTGGGTAGAAAACTTATTGGTCCAGAGTGGAGACAAGTCCTAGCTGTCAGATAGCCACTCGTTGACCGCTTCCTGTCGTCTCACAGGTCCCCGAGGCTACCGATTTCCCCAGAACCTACCAACTGACGTCAAGGAGCGCAGCCAGAAGATGTGTGGCAGCACGTTCTTCAGCGTCTCGAGTAAGGGCCACAGCGAGTGTGTAAGTGGGAAGAGCGTGTGAGCATGTGTGAGAGCATGTGTCTGTCTGCGTCTGCTCGTCTCTGCGTGTGTCAGCGCATGCCGACTGGATTACTGGATTTAACCTTGTGTGTGTGACTTTTGCTTTTCAAGTTTTTCAACTCATTTTCAAATTTAGAATAAAAAATCCCCAGCTGGGTTTCCCCCCCCCCCCGGCTGTTTTTTTTTTCTCGGTCCCGGTCGGTCTGTGAGGTGACGTTCATCACCAGAGTTTGGGCGCGGACTGTCCAGGGACCGGGGTTTTTGTCAGGCAGGAAGATTTTTTTGAGGCTCCCGGGAACCACGTTCCCGAGGACCAATGATTGCTGGGGTGTAATTTAGCAGTTGTGATGAGAGGGATGGTGACTTCGTGTGTCATCTGAAGGGGGTGTTAATTGTAGATGAGTGTTGTTTTTTGCGTGCTTTTGTTGTTTTGGGTTTCCTGTAACAATAAATCCACATGTAAAGAAAATAGAAAAAGGTTATCATCTTGTGTTAATATGTGTGTTGTGTTGTATTGCTCTGTATTGCAGGGTGAGCACAGGGTGAACTCTCTCCTCCTTGCTGTGACACCTGGGCTGGCAGGGATGACACAGTGACCTCGGCCGGCCGATGCTGCCTGTGCCATCACCTGGCACTGACGTGTTTGATGAAAATCCTTTTGCTGGGATTTTTCTCCTGAGAAGCCTCAGAACAGAAATGGAACCAATAACAATCTGCTGGCTGTGGAGTGTGGGCTGGAGATGGTTTAGCAACAGGGGCATCTTGGATTGGTCTCCTGTGCAGTGTCTACTTGATGACCAATCATGGTCCAGCTGCGTCGGGGCTGTGAGCAGTCCCAGGTTTTTATTATTCATTCCTTTCCAGCTTTCTGATGTCTCCTTGCTCTTTTAGTATAGTTCTACTATCTCATTTTCTTTTAATATAATAGAGATCATAAAATAATATTTCAGCCTTCTGAGAGGTGGAGTCAAGATTCTCGTCTCTTCCCTCGTCCTGGGGACCCTCAAACACCGCCACAATCAGCGGCCGAGCGGGTTTGTGCGAGCCTCCCAGTAACCCTCGGCCGATCCCGAGTCGGCAGACACCGGGGGGCAGCCCTGACACGGCCGAGAGCGGGGAGACACTGTCTGTGCCCCGAGGGTACTGCGGGCACCTGGGCTGGGGGGAGACACTGTCTGTGTGTGCCCCGAGGGAACTGAGGGCACCTGGGCTGGGGGGAGACAGTCTCTGTGTGTGCCCCGAGGGAACTGAGGGCACCTGGGCTGGGGGGAGACACTCTCTGTCTGTGCCCCGAGGGTGCTGAGGGCACCTGGGCTGGGCCCCTGTGCAGCACAAGAGACACCAGAGACAGCGGTAGATGATAAAGGGCCGACTCTTAGCAGGGGTTAATCCAAGGTTTTATTAGGAGTCCCAAAGGAGCTCCTGCACCTCAGGGGCCTCCTGCCAAGCCCCAGGGAGATGTGCCAAGGTTACATTTAAAGGGAGGTGGAAACCCAAAGTAGATAACATTTTACCAACCATTAAGTGACCCTAAGGGATGGATGCTGGGGCATAGACATACAGGACAGCGTATGGGGCAAGGCTCGGGGGGCTGACCCCTGGCCTCTGGCTGATCACTGGACGACTTGGACCGAAACTTCTGCATGGAGGGGATGGGAGGCTGAGTGATTGACAGAGAGCCAGGGTCGGGGTTTGGGGATGATCTCATCCCGGGAGAGGGATAACACAGGGAGAAGGAGGGGGGTACAGTTTGGGATAAACCATTTGGGAAAAAGATGGGGATACAAAACAAAATGACTTCAAAGTATTATAAAGTATAAAAATGCACTACAGCAGGTTTGGGCAGCACCAAATGAAATGTAATAAAATGCTTTAAAAATAGAAAAATTAAAAATAAAAATTAAATAAAAGTAAAAAAACAAAATTAATTTAAAATAAATGAAAAACAAAACAAAAACTGTAAAGTGCTGTAAGAGTTCCATAAAAGGTAGTGCCGTAATGCAAGACCCTCAAACACCACCACAATCACCAGCTTGAGTTGGTCTGGGCAGCACTGAATAAAAAAAAAATAAAAACCTTTAAAAATAGAAAAATTAAAAATAAAAAATAAATAAAAAATAAAATTAGAAAAATAAAATAAAAGCTTTAAAAATAGAAAAATAAAAAATAAAATTAAAAAATAAAATTAAAGCTCTAAAAATAAAAAAATTAAAAATAAAAATTAAATAAAAAATAAAAAAATAAATGCTTTAAAAATAAAAAAGTTTAAACTTAAAAAAATAAAAATCTTTAGAAATAGAAAAATTAAAAATAGTAAGTAAATTTAAAAAATAAAAAATAAAAACGTTAAATATAGAAAAATTAAAAATAATAAGTAAATAAAAAATAAAATTAAAAACTAAAATAAAAATGCTTTAAAAATAGAAAAATTAAAAATAAAAATTAAATAAAAGTAAAAAAACAAAATTAATTTAAAATAAATGGAAAACAAAATAAAAACTGTGAAGTGCTGTAAGAGTTCCATAAAAGGTAGTGCCGTAATGCAAGACCCTCAAACACCACCACAATCACCAGCTTGAGTTGGTCTGGGCAGCACTACATAAAAAAAAAAATAAAAACTTTAAAAATAGAAAAAAATATAAATTTAATCAAAAATAAAAAAAAAATAAATTCCTTATAAATATAAAAATTAAAAATAAAAATTAAATAAAAAATATAACTAGAAAAATAAAATAAGTGTTTTAAAAATTGAAAAATAAAATTAAAAAATAAAATTAAAGCCCTAAAAATAGAAAAACTTTTAAAGAATTAAATTTAAAAAAAAGCTTTAGAAATAGAAAAAATTAAAATTAAATAAAAAATAAAATTAAAAAAAAAAGCTTTAGAAATAGAAAAATGAAAAATAATAAGTAAATAAAAAATAGAATTAGAAAAATAAAAGCTTGAAAAATTAAAAATAAACATTAAGTAAAAAAAAAAATAAAAAAAAAAATAAAAATAGATTAAAAACAAAATAAAAACCGTAAAGTGCTGTAAAGTACCATAAAAGTTCCATAAAGGGTAATGCCATAAAGCGCGACTGTCGCAAAAGGTGACGTAAAGCGCGACTGTCGCAAAAGGTGCCGTAAAGCGCGACTGTCGTAAAACTACCGCAAAACGCGACTGTCGCAAAAGGTGCCGTAAAGCGCGACTGTCGCAAAAGGTGCCGCAAAGCGCGACTGTCGCAAAAGGTGCCGTAAAGCGCGACTGTCGCAAAAGGTGCCGTAAAGCGCGACTGTCGCAAAAGATGCCGTAAAGCGCGGCTGTCGTAAAACAACCGTAAAGCGCGACTGTCGTAAAACTCCTGTAAAACGCGACTGTCGCAAAAGGTGCCGTAAAGCGCGACTGTCGTAAAACAGCCGTAAAGCGTGACTGTCGTAAAACTGCCGTAAAGCGCGACTGTCGCAAAAGATGCCGTAAAGCGCGACTGTCGTAAAACAGCCGTAAAGCGCGACTGTCGCAAAAGGTGTCGCAAAGCGCGACTGTCGCAAAAGATGCCGTAGAGCGCGGCTGTCGCAAAAGGTGCCGTAAAGCGCGACTGTCGTAAAACTGCCGCAAAGCGCGGCTGTCGCAAAAGGTGCCGTAAAGCGCGACTGTCGTAAAACTTCCGTAAAGCGCGACTGTCGCAAAAGGTGCCGTAAAGCGCGACTGCCGTAAAATTGTGCCGTACAGGCTGGCGGCGCCCTGGCCGACACGGGGTGCCGTACAAGATGGCAACGGCCGCCCGAGTGGGCGTGTCCCGGTCGGGGCGCCGTGTCGACGGGCTGACGTCATTAGGCGGCACTCTGCCTGCAGTGCGCCCATGCAGACGGCAGGGGGCGCTCTGCCTGCAGTGCGACAAAGCAGACGGCAGGGGGCGCTGTGCCTGCAGTGCGCCAAAGCAGACGGCAGGGGGCGCTGTGTCTGCAGTGCGCCAAAGCAAACGGCAGGGGGCGCTCTGCCTGCAGTGCGACAAAGCAGACGGCAGGGGGCGCTCTGCCTGCAGTGCGCCCATGCAGACGGCAGGGGGCGCTGTGCCTGCAGTGCGCCAAAGCAGACGGCAGGGGGCGCTGTGCCTGCAGTGCGCCAAAGCAGACGGCAGGGGGCGATGTATAAATAGAGTATAAAGTATAATCTATATAGAAGAAGAAATAAAAGCTCTATGTTACCTGCAGCTGTAGAAAATTTCAGGCTCCCATGGAGGAAATAGTTTTCCTAAAATCATTGCCGTTTTGGGGTTTTTTGCACTCCCCAGTCGCCTGAACGTTTCTACTGCTGCTTTTTTTTATTCTAAAGCTAGAATGGAAAGCCAAGATTAGAAATACAGCGAAAGAAAGAGAGAAAGAATTAAAGAAAGAGAGAGAGACAAAGAGACAGAGACAGAAAGAAAGAGAGACAGAAAGAAAGAGAGAGACAGAAAGAGAGCGAAAGAAAGAAAGAGAGAGAGAGAAAGAAAGAGAGAAAGAGAGACAGAAAGAAAAGGAAAAAGGAAAGGAAGAAAGAAAGAAAGAGAGAGAGAAAGAAATAAAGAGAGACAGAAAGAGAGCAAGAGAAAGAAATAGAGAAAGAAATAGAGAAAGAAATAGAGAGAGAAAGAAAGAAAGAGAGAGACAGGAAGAGAAAGAGAGAGAGAAAGAAATAGAGAAAGAAATAGAGAAAGAAAGAAAGAAAGAAAGAAAGAAAGAAAGAAAGAAAGAAAGAAAGAAAGAAAGAAAGAAAGAAAGAAAGAAAGAAAGAAAGAAAGAAAGAAAGAAAGAAAGAGACAGGAAGAGAAAGAGAGAGAGAAAGAGAGAGAGAAAGAAATAGAGAAAGAAATAGAGAAAGAAAGAAAGAAAGAAAGAAAGAAAGAAAGAAAGAAAGAAAGAAAGAAAGAAAGAAAGAAAGAAAGAAAGAAAGAAAGAGAGAAAGAGAGAGACAGGAAGAGAGCGAGAGAAAGAAAGAAAGAGAGAGAGAAAGAAATAGAGAAAGAAAGAAAGAAAGAAAGAAAGAAAGAAAGAAAGAAAGAAAGAAAGAAAGAAAGAAAGAGAGAGAGACAGAAAGAGAGACAGAGAGAAAGAAAGAAAGAGAGAGAGAGACAGAGAGAGACAGAGAGAGAGACAGAAAGAGAGACGGAGAGAAAGAAAGAAAGAGAGAGAGAGACAGAAAGAGAGACAGAGAGAAAGAAAGAAAGAGAGAGAGAGAAAGAGAGAAAGAGAGAAAGAAAGAAAGAAAGAAAGAAAGAAAGAAAGAAAGAAAGAGAGACAGAAAGAGAGACAGAGTGAAAGAGAGACAGAGAGAAAGAAAGAAAGAGAGAGAGAGACAGAGAGAAAGAAAGAAAGAGAGACAGAGAGAGAGAGACAGAAAGAGACACAGAGAGAAAGAAAGAAAGAGAGAGAGAAAGAAAGAAAGAGAGACAGAGAGAGAGACAGAAAGAAAGAGAGACAGACGGAAAGAGAGACAGAAAGAGAGACAGAGAGACAGAAAGAGAGACAGAAAGAGAGACAGAGAGAAAGAAAGAGAGAGAGAAAGAAAGAGAGACAAAGAGAGAGACAGAGAGAGAGCCAGAGAGAGAGACAGAAAGAGATAGAGAGAAAGAAAGAGAGACAGAGAGAAAGAGAGACAGAGAGAAAGAAAGAAAGAGAGAGAGAAAGAAATAGAGAAAGACAGACAGAAAGAAAGAAAGAGAGAGACAGGAAGAGAGCGAGAGAAAGAAAGAAATAGAGAAAGACAGAAAGAAAGAGCGAAAGAAAGAAAAGGAAACAGGAAAGGAAGAAAAAAAAAAAGGAGGAAGAGAAAGGAAGAAAAAAAATGAAAAAGGAAAAGGGTGAGAGTGAAAAAGAAAGAGCGAAAGTGGAAAAGGGGGTGAAAGACAGAGTGAAAAAAAGAAAAAAGAGTTGGAGTGGAAAAGAAAGGACATTCGGGAGGGGCGGTGCTGCCTAAGGTGCTTCCGCGCCCAGGAGCGAAGGAGCCGTTTGATCCCCTGGCGGGAGCGCAGCTCCCGGTGGCGGAGAACGGAGCGGTGGCTGTCAGTCCGAGACTCCAACTCCCGGCAGGCCCTGCGGCCGTAAAGCGCGGCGTCTGACGCAACGGCCGACGCGCCGTAGGAGTGGCTGGCGGGCCGAGGCGGCCGCGCGCCGGGGGAGCGGGCTGGGCGCGGGGAGCTCCCGGCGCCTGTGCCGCGCGGGACGGAGCCGCGGCAGCGACGCTGGAGGGGCGAAGCCTCCGTCCGGCCGCCCGCACGGAGCCGAGCGGCGCGGAAGGGGCGTCCGCCCGGCGCCTCGGCCTCGCTCAGCGGTCCCGGTGGCGGGGGCTGAGCTCGGGCGGGGCGCGCTGCCGCCCGCCGATGGCGGAGCGCCAGGCGGTGCTTTGCTGCCGCGGGCCGGGAGCTGCAGGAGCCGCCCCGGGCGAGCGGCGCCGGGCGCTGCCGCGGTCACTGTGCGGCGGCTGCCCTCGGGCTGGCGGAGGCGCGGGAGCCGCCGAGCTGCAGCCGTCTCCCTCGGGCCGCTGCCGCTGCTGCGGGCGGGGGCGGACGAGCGGCTGCGGAGGCGGCTCCGCGGCGGGCTCAGCCTTGCGAGCAGAGAGCGCTCGACATCGCTGGCATGACACGGCTGCTGAGTGCCTCAGTGCTCGTGGCTCTTCCTTCCACGCAAACGGATGGAGCGGCATCGCTGAGCAGTAAAACACAGCGATGGCCCGGAGAATGGCGAGCGCAAGGAGCGCCGGGCAGGATCCTTCTGATGGCACAGGTGCGATCGGCAAACTCAGCCCCTTGTGCCCCTGCCCTCCCGACCCCCAGGGGAAATGCTCTCCAGCCTCGAGCTGCTGAGAGACAAAACGTGTGATTTGACACTAGGGTCCGGAAAAGGTTTCCGTTTAGATTAGCAAATGCCTCAATTGTTCTCGGTTACATCCTAGGATCGGTTTTAGGCAGTGACTTTCTACCGCTTGTCGGATTTTCTTGTGCAATGGTAAGAAAATAGGCAGGTCTGATACTGGTTTCGCTTTTTTTCTACTTCATGTTCCATGAGCTGCTTTTATCCAAGCAATTGGTTTAAAGTTCTACTGTAGGCGTTTCTGGTTCACTTTTTTTTTTTTTTTTTTCCCTCTAAATCGGCAGTAAATATAGCTGAGTAAAATTACCTTGGTTTTCTTCCTTCTTAAATGTTTTTATTGATAATCCTATTTGAATATGCAGAACACGTGGGTATGTCCTGTAATATATCCTAGCTTTTCTTGTTTACAGGGTACTCAGAAAATATTTTTCCCTTCGAGTCCCACTGAAACATTCTCCGTGCAATCTCCGTTAAGGTCTGTGTTTGCAAATAAGCCACCATCAGCTGAGATATTTGCCTGTGTACCTTTTCCTGTCATTCAGAGCTTGCGTTCTGTGGTTTTTATGATAAACCTATCAAACTTGCGAAACTGTTTTGCAAGTCTTAACCGTTGAAGGCAGCAAGAAGTGGTTTTAAAGCCTGTTCTTGAGCAGTCAAAGGGAAAAAGTGTGAATTTGATGCTGAACTTGTCCTTTTTCATTTGACTTGCCTTGAATTATTTAGGAAGAGAGAGAACTAGAAAAAAGAGAGAAATAGAATTGGTTCTTGAGCCCTCCTAAAATGCTCCCTGTGATTCCGTGTGGAGCCAAAGTGAAGGGTGATGGAACAGAGCCCCTGTGCTTTAGAAGGAAATCAATTTCAACCTGATCTCCACCCTGAGTCTCCCTAATTTCTGTTTTTAAAATGCAAACTCAGTTTAGGAAGTGTTGGGAGTTAGTATTTTGGGGAAGAAATGGCAGTTGCACAAACCGTTCCATTTCCCAGAGGCTCTGGGAAGGATTCATTTTGTAAGCGCTGTAACTGCCATCGGTTGGGGGTTCGGGGTTGGAATGTGCACTTGCCCTCCTATAAAGCACTCGTTCATTTGCATTTCAGTGCCAGGAGTCTGGAGAAACTGGAGAAGAGCCCAAGAGACATTTTTCATCCTGAGATACAAAAGGTAGGAAGTGACTTTTTTTGGTTTGGTTCTTTTTCTTTATGATTTCCTGGAAATAGAAGTAATTAAGTATAGATCCTACTGGTTTGTTTCTTCCAGTAGCTAATAAGAATAATAATAAGAAGAATCTAATACTACTTAAACTGTCTCTTTATCCATTGAACTGGCCATTTCAAATCCAAACTTCTAAACACCAATAAAACCATCATCCTTGTAGAATCTTTAATAGGAGGGGGCTAAAGATGCTGTTTTTGTTGACAGGATTTATTGGTTCTTGAAGGGCAAGAGGTGAGTACAAGCCTGACTACTTCTTGCTCACAGACCCGTCCGGTGAATACGGCTTTGTATTTTGATGGGCTTTTGATGACTTCTAAATCAATTGCTCGTTACAGTAAAAAGAAGTCCTGTTTTTTTGAACCTGACAGCAAAAATAACTTGAAGCACCAACTTAATAATAATTGATCACCCATCTAAGTTAATGATTTTATGCTATACTATCAAAGTTTAAAGGTAAATTATTGTGTAGTAGGAGATGGTATAAAATGTATGTTCTAACGTGTAGGATGTAGGCAAAGATTAGAGGAAACAAATTTTTATGTCTTCTGTTTGACTGTTCACCAAATAATATTTGGTTTTATTTTCCAGGGATCGGTGAATTTTAAATTTGGAGTCCTCTATGCTAAGGATGGTCAGCTTACAGGTGATGAAATGTTCAGTCATGGTGAGGTTTTCACCTTCTCCTTAATTGTTTTGCTCATCTGAAAAAAAAAAAAAAAAGGCAAGTTAAAAAAAAAAAAGGTATGTTTATTATTTGTTACTCTGTTCTGATCGTTTCCTCAGTATTTGCTGGAGCTCTGCTTACCCAAGCTTTGGGTAAAACAAGCTTTGGGTTCCTTCTGTCCCACTGGGTGTTGCCCAGTTTGGTTGCATCTGGTGAAATTCAGCCTGAGCCCTTACAGAACCAGCTCAAACCACGTGAGAGCCATTCGCAGCTCTCTCAGGACACCTGGAGGAGGATGGGTGACGTTTCTGAGCATCTGGCAAGTGCACTTCTATCAAAACTCGGCCTGTGACATTGCTGGGGAAAACCCTTCTGTATCCTGAAGGGTTCCTCAAAGTCTGTTGAGGATCCGGTTAGCAGTTGCTCACCTGGATGGTTCCAGCTCCTCAAGCTAACACTGGTACTCTTGCCATGTAGTTTAGATCTATTGTAGTTTTGTTATTTTGCAAGATTTTACGTCTTTGGACAATAACGTGCATTTCACTCTTTGGAACCTCTGGGATCATTCCTTGGTGCAGCACCACCTAATGGGACACTTGGCTGCTGTGCTGAAGGGCTTGGTTACTGGAATTGTAAATCCCGGAGAGTTTGTAAGTCTTCTGTCCCCAGGGAGGTGTCACGCTTTGTTCACCGTTGCTCTGTTTGTCGGGTGCTGCTTCTCGTCGGAGGTATTAACTTCAAACTGCCCTGTTCTTTTTTTAACTTTTTTTCCTGGTTCTCTCCGTAGGGCAGGGAAGGACTCTCGTATCCCGGTCGTCAGACTCAGCGCTGCCCGAGAAGATACAGAGACTGTAAAAATCATAAGGAGCAACTAGGACTGCAGAGGAAACAAACTGGAGAGAACAAAAGGTGATATTGTTCTCCTTCCCCTGGATTAGAAACATCCACTGCGCTTTGATGCCGGTGGCTGCCAGGGGCTCGTTAGGTCTCTTTAGGCAGGTGTAGGTGTTCACTTGTAGGTTCTATTTTTTGGCAAAGGACCACGAGAGAAGTTTATTTATAGATCCAAATAAACATTCATCTTATCTGAACATAACCTGTCATCCCCTTTCTGACATTAAGGACTCCTGTATAAATACTTGGGGGGGTTTTCTTTGTCATTTCTGAATGGTTCCATTTTGCCGGCTACTTGAACAAATCTGAGGGGGTTTAATTGCATACTGCTTCCTTGAAATTCTGTTGGTCTCTGCTTGGAACCCTTCTTGTACTGCTTAATGAAAGACTTCTGATGGTGTTTTCTTGCCTGTTTGTGTTTAAGGTCGTGCTCTGATGCATTTACAGAAGCCATGGCAGGAGAGAGTCAGCTGCTGGAGAAGAGGAGACAGTACTATCCCTGTGCAGCACAGAACTGTGCTGCTGCTGTGTCATCAGCTGTGTCTGCACTGAAAGTAGCCACCTTCACTTGTAGGTAGCTCCTTGGTGCTTTAGGACACGCTGAGGGATTTATTCCTTTTGGGATCCACGATGAGAATTCCCAAGAGAGGTAGTAGTAATAAGGTCTGAGATTGGAAAAAAGCCTGTGTCCTTGGAATGTTGTTGTTGTCGTCAAAAGTTAATTTTTCCTTCTTTCTTAGCCAGTAGTCAGCTTTTTGCTTTATTTTTTGTGGTATCAGTATTTGATTGTTTAAAAAATTGCTTCAAAAGAACTGCAGTGGCTGGCCACCAGGACCTTGTTCCGATTTGCCTATTTGCTTGTAGCTAAAACGTTTCCATATTGTTTATCATTCTATTGAAGAAACTGCTGCCCAGTCAACTAAGAACTGAACATCTCTCTGTCTAGGACATGGGGAGAGGATTTAGGTCATGTCTTTGTTTCCAGAAAAAAGTTCCAGTGTAGTTTCTAACTAGAGGAAAAGGGGGGGGGTGAAGACTCGGGGCTCTGATGCCACTGGGGGCACCCCGAGGTGCCCAGGAGAGGGAGCCCCACTGCGGTGCAGGAGCAGGTATGTTATCACGTACTAGAGAGCAAATTATAAATAGAAATATGAAAATTATAAATATAAAAATATTTTTTAGATCGTTAAAGAAAGCGGTTTTTTTAACTTGTCAATAGGCAGGGTTTTGATGATAAAAATGATAAATACAAAGAATATGAAGGTAGAAATCTAAGTCTAGAAAGATATCATAAGTACATACAGATAAAGTTTAAAACTAGAAGAAAAAATCAGTTGCAGCAGCAGATACGATACATAATATAGATAATACTTTAAATACATGTCTAGAATTTTATAGATATTATAGATAATTATTAATAGATTGCATCAAAAGAAACGATAAATATAAATGTGAGTATAACTATACAAAGTATAAAAATATTTCAATACCGTTTAAAAGAAGGTGTTTTCTTGTATTTATTTGGTTAGAGATGGGGTTATTCTTTGGATTAATAGAAGTATTCTAGAAATATAAATCTAACTGTAGAGAGATCCAATCGATAGAGGAGGATATTTCTAAAACCACAACCGAACGCCGCCGCCTTCGGGGGAATCGCACGAGCTCGGCCGAAGCAAGGCGAGAGCGGCCGACCCTGACGGCCTCGAGCGAACCGAGGCGAGGCTTCCGAGGCTGCCTGAAGCGAAGCGAGCCGAGCTCAGGCGAAGCGAGCCTGCTGCTCTCGTGCGCGCTGCTTAGCGCCAGTGCGCTCCCAGCCTAATGAGCTCCTGCCCGAGCCCGCGCTCCCGGTCGTGTCCGCGCCGTGGCCGGGCCGCCCGCGGGACGCGGCAGCGGGAGAGCCCCGAGCCGGGCGAGCTGAACGGGAGGCGGCGGCGCTTGCCCGCCCGCCGTCGGGGAGCCGAGGCGAGGCGAGCGGAGCCGAGGCGCGCCGAAGGCACAGAGCGGCTGGGAGTTGGGCCGAAGCGAGGCGAGCTCGGCCGAAGAGGCGAATGCAGGCGCCAAGAGCCGAGTTGAGGCGCCAAGAGCCGACTGGAGCCGAGCGTCTCCGGAGCGAGCCGAGCTCCGCCGAGCGCCGCAGCATCCCGGGCAGGGCGAGGCGCCGGGCCGGGCTCGGGGTGCAGCCGGGGCTCTGGGAGGCTTCCCCGCCTGTCCCTCTCTCTAGCCCTCCTTCCTTCTCCCCGTATTCGCCTTCTCTCGCTCCCTTTCCCCCATTCCCTCTCCCCCCGCAAAGCCGGCTCCTTCCTGTCCTGTCCCTAGCCCGCTACTCCCTTCTGTTCCCCCTGTTTCCTTCCTGTGCCCAGCCTCCGTGTACCCTCGTCCCGGGCTTTCCCTTCCCGTGCCGCTTTCCTGCACAGCCCGAGCTCCCTCGCCGCCCTTTGTCATGCCCTGCTCTCGCTCCTCTCTTCCCGTGCCCCCTTTCCTTCTTTGCCCCGCAGCCGCGGGGCTCGGGCTGCCGGAGAATAAAGCCCCGAGGGCCGGAGCCCGGCGCCCCTGGGCCCTTGCGGGAGTCCCCGCGCGGGGCCGGAGGCTCTCGGCGGATCCCCCCGTGCCGCTCAAGCAGCGCGGCCGACAGCGCCGGAGCTGCGGCTTTGCCGGCATCGCGCTGAGAGCGGCCCCCGCTCCGTGCCGGGCCGTCCCCGCCGTCTGTGCCGCTCCCTCTCTCGCTGCCCCTGGCCCGTGACAGCGAGGCTGGGCAGGAACCTCAAGCCTTCTGGGGGCTGCCCCCCCTTTCCTGTTGCAGCAGAATCCCTTGCTGGGGCCATGCACGTGTGGGAAGGGCTTGGGGGAAGCGCTGCGCTGCTGTCCGGGGCAGTCGGATTCGTTCGGAGCCTTCTTTGGGGGTCAGGGAAAGGCGGGGTGAAGGCTCGGGGCTCTGATGCCGTTGGGGGCAGCCCAAGGTGCCCAGGAGAGGGAGCCCCACGGCGGTGCAGGAGCAGGTGGGGGGCGGGCGAGGGGCGGGGGTCACGCTGGGTGCCGTCCCCCAGAGGGACCCAAAGCTGCCACCAAATGCACAGGGAGGGGTGAGTGGGTGTAGGATGCTAAAACCTGGCAAGGCATTCGGTTTTCTAGGTATTGCTAAAGAATAGGAATTGGTCTCTAAACTCAGTTGGGGAGAAACCCTCTCTATGCACTCATTTGTTTACAGGAATGTAGAAGGTTCCGACTGGAGATGCGTAGTAGTTCTGAAGATATTGCCGTGAGGTTTTGATCTAGGAACGGACCGAGCTGTGCCCTGGAACCCTCAGAACAGCTGCAGGGGCTGAAGGCGATAGAAAGGGCTCTCTGGCACCTTTTGCCTCCGTTCTCTGCCAGCGCCCAAAGCGTGTCGCAGTCCCGGAAGAGGCGCTTGTCATCCCGAGAGCCAAAAGGAAGACGTGTCAAATCCCAGCTCTGCCTTGCGTTTCGTGTGGGTTTTTTACTTCGTATTGATGTCATTCCAGAGAGCAAGGAAAGAAGAAATGTGACCGGCTCCCACTATTACTGTGTGAAGGCTTTCTTGAAAGGCTGCTGTATTTATATTGTCTTTTTCCACTCCAAGCTTGACTTTTGCCCTCGTTTTTCGAGCTCTGCTGCATTGGGTGTCCCAAGGAGGGCGGGGTTCCTCAGCAGGGCTCTTAGGAGGCGGCGCTGATTCTGCTTTTTCTGAAGGCGTCTCAAAGCGTGCTACCAGAATGACAGTTTTGTGCACTGGAAAGCTTTCCCTCAGTGCCATCAGCGCACGTCCGTGTCTGAATTGTGGAAGCAGACGGACTAAGAAAAGCCAGCACCCGGAGCAGATTTCTGTTGGCTCTGTGTCTGTGAGAAGCGGGCTGTGTGCTGGACGGGGAGAGGCGCTGTTGGAGAGTGGCATCAGCGCCAGGTGTGAGCTGTGAGGATGATGGGGGGCTCGGAGCAGCCCCAGGTGTGAGCTGTGAGGATGATGAGGGGCCGTCTCCTGCCGGGGGGGCGAGGCTGTTTTAGGGGGAGGCTTCGCCTCAGCTGCCTTTTGCATGGAGCTGCTGAGTAGAGGGGTTCATGGGGGGGCTCCCGGGGCTGTCTCATGGAAGGACTGCGAGAGCTTCTGGCAGCGTCTGGGCGAACACCTGGATACGCGCTTGGATCCGCGGAGCATTGCTTCAAGGAGGTGCCGAGGGACGAATCTTTGTGCCGGGAAGCAGCAGCCGAACGGGTGAGCGCGTGTGGATTTGGAGCGGGGACTTTGGTCCTTTCCCTTTTCAATTGGATCTTGGCAGTCCCCCCTCCCCGCTTCCCCAGGAACAAAAAGGGAGCTTGTGAAGACAAAAGAAATGAAGGAGAGGCAAGCAGCTACTCTCCTAATATTGTCTGTGTTTGAACTGGGGGGGATCCGCTTTCGCTTGCGGTTCCAAGGATGTCGGTTGAAGGAAAAGCTGCCTTTTCCCGGCTGTTAGGGGTATCCCAGGGGTGACAGGGAATCCCTGCGTTCCATTTGAACGGGAATGGGCAAAGTATTGTTGTCATCGGATGGCTTTGATTTGAAGGTAGCCAGCCCATTTTCATCATCCTAAGGTTTAAATGGAGGGGACAGCGCTGGTGTCCCTCCTTTGCAAGGGTTTGAATGGAGGTCAAAATCCCCCTTTGCACATGGCTTGCAGGATTTCATTGGAGGAAAGCCCCTTCTTTTCTGCGCTCCTAGGGGATGAATTTGAAGGGGAGAAGCCATTTCTTTGCCCTTGTTGAAGCGAGGTGAGCGCCGCCCGCGGCGTCAGTTTCGGGGTTGAGTTGCGGGAAGCCGCAGCTCTGGCGGCGTTTGCAGGGCTGCAGTCGGGCTGTGCCGCTGCATTTGAGGGCGTTTCTTGTGGCCGCGGCCCGGGCCGGAGCGTTGCCGCTCGGGAGCGCTGCCGGCCCGGGCCGGGCGGGTGCCGAGGCGCACGGGGGAATTTGGCGCGGCAGCGGCGGAGCCGCTTTGCCGGTGCGAGCCGCCGTGCGGAGCCGAGGGCAGCTGGCGCCGGGCCGGCCAAGGGCGGCAGAGGCGGCGCGGGCGCTGCTGCGCCGGCCCGGCCGGTGCCGGCCGCTCTGTCCGCTCCGGGCGCGGGGCTCGGGCGCCGCCGGGGCCCCCCGGGCAGGGGGAGCGGGCGGGGGCGGGGGGGTCTCCGGGGCGGCGCCGCCCCTGCGCGCCGGAGCAGCCGCCGGAGGAGCCGCTTTGCCGCCGGGAGCCGCGCTCCGTCCGGGGCCGGCAGCGCGGGGTTGGGCTGCCGCAAGTTCTTGGGTGTCTCCGTGCTGGAGAGTGGGAGAAAGGTCCGTGCTGCTTGCCGTGTCCTCGGTGGGCAGAGAGCTCTGACCTTGCCTTGGATGGGCTGCTGAGGATTGGATCCTTGGGGATGTGCTTGGATGCATTTAGTGACCTTTACAGATTTCTTTCCCCGCTTTTTTCAGTTCACAGAATCATGGAAGAATTCAGGTTGCAAGGGGCTCTAAAGATCACCTCATTCCAAGGCTGCTGCCGCCGTGGGCAGGGACGTGCTTCCATAGAGCAGCTTGCTCAGAGCCTCATCGCAGAGCACCGACGGGCCTTGAGCACTTGCAGCGATGGGGCAGCCCCAGGACCTCTGAGCAACCTGTGCCAGCCAGGTGCCAGAGGAGGAAGGAAGCCCTTCCCACCTGGAGCAGAGGCTGCGTAGCCTTGTGTCACCGAGCGTGTGAGACAGAAAGGCCCTTCCTTTCTGGAGGGGTAACAACACTCAAAGCTCTTTCTCGGGACAAGCCGAGCAATGGAAGGCCAAAGGAGCCTTCAGTTCTTCCAGCAGCTTTGGGAACAACTTGAAGGAGGAGCAGAGCTGGCCTGGTGCCTGCCGGCTCTGCAGGCAGTGGGCATGGCGAAGCTGCAGCTGCATCTGTCTTCTTGGCTGAGGCTTTATAAATGAGGCGCTTTTCTGTAGTTCCTTTTCAGGCATGACGTGCAAGTTGCCCCTAGAAGTCCAAAGGCAGCTGTTTTCTTAGCAGAAGGAAGTCAGGAGGAGGCAAAGCCAGCAGCTAAGTCTGGATAAAAAACTTGGCTAACCTCTTTTCCCCCCCTCCTCCAAACAGGCAATTGTGAAGCACTCAGCAGAGATCTGCCCGGGAGGAAAAGCAGAGCCAATCTCTGAGAAGAAGGGACGTGCGAGCTCTGGCGAGGACGGCTGCTCCCCCTGGCCTTGGTGTGGGACCTCCTGAGCTGCCATTCCTGTGGTGGGAGTGTTTCTCCTCTCCTCCAGCCAAGCCAGAGACCGCCTAGGGAAGGAGCAGGTAAGGTTGAAGTACCGAGGTCTCCCAGGTAAGAAGTGACACGGCAAAAGGAAATGGCCTCAACTTGCAGCAGGGAAAGCTTAGATTGGATTGGAGGGAAAATTTTTTCACTGAAAGGGTGCTCAGGCATAGGAGCCCAGGGAAGTCCCCATGCCTGGAGACATGTCAAGGATGTCAAGATGTGGTGTTTAGGGACCTGATTTGGGGGGGCAGCAGCTGGGCTCGATGTCCTTAGAAGGCTTTTCCAACCGCAAGGATCCTATGGTTCTGGAAAGCCTTGACCCCTCTGGCTCTAGCACAGCACCTGGATGCTGACAAAATGAGGCTGGTCCTAGAGCCTGGAGGTCCCTGTGCCACAGGGAGAGGACAAGCCGGTGTCACCTGCAGGGAGGGTCTCGTCCCCAGAGAGCAGCCAGTGACTCCGTCCCTGCCCGGGGCTCTGGGTGCGCCCTCGGGGGGCGGGGGACGACACCTGCCCTCAGGTGTCCCTCTGGGCACCTGGGAAGGGAACCAGGTCCATCCGTGCGGCAGCTCCAGGGCTTGCAGGCTTTGGGGCTTTGCAGCTGTGTGCCTTGTCACAAGGTGGCAGGGACGTGACACTGCCTGGCAACGCTGCTGGCCTCGGATCCTTGCTGCTCTCATCCTTATCCCATATGGATTTAGCAGCAATCTTCTGTCTTTGCTTTCAAACTGTCCTTGGGAGAGTTCCAAGAGAGGGTCATTAGTTATTTCAAAGCCTACATCTTTTACCTCTTGGCACTGAAGAGAAAAGACACAAACCTGCTTTGCATCCTTCTGCCTGGAAGTCATTGTGACACACAGGGAAGGGAGGAAGGGGCTGGCCGGGGTCAGCCTCTGCTGAGCCTCAGCTCTGGCTGCTCCTGCTCACAGGGTAAAGCCAAAAGCTGTCGTGATCAAAAACGCAGGCCGCCCTTCTGACCTGAGTCACAGGGGCCGTTTCTTCTGAATGAATCAAGGTGGGAAATCATTCTTGGAGCTTCAGAAGAAAAAAAACCCCAAAACCCTAGGTACGTTTGTAAGAGTGTGTATGTACGGACATTTCCTTCGATGAAGAAGAAAATCTTAGAAATATCATGTCACGTCTGGCTTCCTAGAGAAGATCCTGAACTCTGGGCTTCTGAAAGCAAATGGCTGTGCATTTATAGGAGCGTTTCCCTTCTTTTTATGTGCCTCCCCCAGTCATCTTCTACCCTTGCCCACGGCAAGGAGAGTGCGGTGATTTGGCTGCTCCGCTCTGCCGAGGTTGTTGCAGGCTGTGTAGCAGGGAGTGAGGCCTTTTGTGGCTGCTCATCAGACATTTTCCTACAGCCTTCTCCCTGCAATGGTAAAATGAGACTTGTGTTAGCGAGCAGTCAAGTAGAGCAGGTAACATTAGAAAAGAATTGTTTCTGAGCTGCTGTTCACTAGCACGTGTTTCCCCTTTCCGGCAGAGCGCGCATCATTGCGGGCTTGGGATCGATTGAAATGCGCTAAGGAAACCAGCTCTGGGGAGGGAGGGAGGGAGGGAGGGAGGGAAATGCTCTCTTAACATGTGCCAATTCTTCTGTCAAACTCATCAGGGCAGGACAGCGTTCAGACTGAAAGTGTAAGAAGATGTGGAGGGAGACAGAGAATCTGACAGGAGCACCGGACTCACAAGTGCACGAATTTTGCTTTTGGCTTGGATTCAAACGCAGAAGTTGTAAGGAGTTTGGGAAGGAGAAGGGACATTTCAGAAGGAGAAGAAGAAAAAGAAGTTGTTGTTGTTGTTACAGCCCTGGCAAAATCTTTGGTTCTAGCTAATAAAGGAAGCTAGTTGAAATAAAAAAAAAGAAAAAAACGTGGGTTTTTTTTTTCCTTCGCTGTTGTATTCGTTGGTGGTTCGTTATATGGTGTGTTGTTTTATTTCTTGGTCTTATTACCTCTGTGTAAATAGTTTTTTTGAGTGAAGCTAACTTTCTGGACGGGTTGGTTTGTATTTGAGGTAGGATAAATTTCAAGAGGTTTCTTTCCTAGACTTCTGATAGGTATTCCTGGGATTTTGGTTTTGTTTACTGTGTGTATCAACAGAGAGATTTGGTAGGGCCAGCTGGGCTGGCGTGGCCGGGGCGGGGCGCCGTGTCGACGAGTTGACGTCATTCGGCGGCACTCTGCCTGCAGTTCGCCCATGCAGACGGCAGGGGGCGCTGTGCCCGCAGTGCGCCCATGAAGACGGCAGGGGGCGCTGTATAAATAGAGTATTAAGTATAAACTATCTAAAAGAAGAAATAAAAGCTCTATGTCACCTGCAGCTGTAGAAAATTTCAGGCTCCCATGCAGGAAGTAGTTTTCCTAAAATCATTACCGTTTTGGGGTTTTTTGCACTCCCCGGTAGCCTGAACGTTTCGACTGCTGCTTTTTTATCCTAAAGCCAGAATGGAAATCCCAGAGTAGAAATACAGGGAAAGAAAGAGAGAAAGAAAGAAAGAAAGAGAGACAGAGAGAAAGAAAGAAAGAGAGAGAAAGAAAGAAAGGGAGACAGAGAGAGAGACAGAAAGAGAGACAGAGAGAAAGAAAGAGAGAGACAGGAAGAGAGCGAGAGAAAGAAAGAAATAGAGAAAGACAGAAAGAAAGAGCGAAAGAAAGAAAAGGAAACAGGAAAGGAAGAAAAAAAAAAGGAGGAAGAGAAAGGAAGAAAAAAAATGAAAAAGGAAAAGGGTGAGAGTGAAAAAGAAAGAGCGAAAGTGGAAAAGGGGGTGAAAGACAGAGTGAAAAAAAGAAAAAAGAGTTGGAGTGGAAAAGAAAGGACATTCGGGAGGGGCGGTGCTGCCTAAGGTGCTTCCGCGCCCAGGAGCGAAGGAGCCGTTTGATCCCCTGGCGGGAGCGCAGCTCCCGGTGGCGGAGAACGGAGCGGTGGCTGTCAGTCCGAGACTCCAACTCCCGGCAGGCCCTGCGGCCGTAAAGCGCGGCGTCTGACGCAACGGCCGACGCGCCGTAGGAGTGGCTGGCGGCCCGAGGCGGCCGCGTGCCGGGGGAGCGGGCTGGGCGCGGGGAGCTCCCGGCGCCTGTGCCGCGCGGGACGGAGCCGCGGCAGCGACGCTGGAGGGGCGAAGCCTCCGTCCGGCCGCCCGCATGGAGCCGAGCGGCGCGGAAGGGGCGTCCGCCCGGCGCCTCGGCCTCGCTCAGCGGTCCCGGTGGCGGGGGCTGAGCTCGGGCGGGGCGCGCTGCCGCCCGCCGATGGCGGAGCGCCAGGCGGTGCTTTGCTGCCGCGGGCCGGGAGCTGCAGGAGCCGCCCCGGGCGAGCGGCGCCGGGCGCTGCCGCGGTCACTGTGCGGCGGCTGCCCTCGGGCTGGCGGAGGCGCGGGAGCCGCCGAGCTGCAGCCGTCTCCCTCGGGCCGCTGCCGCTGCTGCGGGCGGGGGCGGACGAGCGGCTGCGGAGGCGGCTCCGCGGCGGGCTCAGCCTTGCGAGCAGAGAGCGCTCGACATCGCTGGCATGACACGGCTGCTGAGTGCCTCAGTGCTCGTGGCTCTTCCTTCCACGCAAACGGATGGAGCGGCATCGCTGAGCAGTAAAACACAGCGATGGCCCGGAGAATGGCGAGCGCAAGGAGCGCCGGGCAGGATCCTTCTGATGGCACAGGTGCGATCGGCAAACTCAGCCCCTTGTGCCCCTGCCCTCCCGACCCCCAGGGGAAATGCTCTCCAGCCTCGAGCTGCTGAGAGACAAAACGTGTGATTTGACACTAGGGTCCGGAAAAGGTTTCCGTTTAGATTAGCAAATGCCTCAATTGTTCTCGGTTACATCCTAGGATCGGTTTTAGGCAGTGACTTTCTACCGCTTGTCGGATTTTCTTGTGCAATGGTAAGAAAATAGGCAGGTCTGATACTGGTTTCGCTTTTTTTCTACTTCATGTTCCATGAGCTGCTTTTATCCAAGCAATTGGTTTAAAGTTCTACTGTAGGCGTTTCTGGTTCACTTTTTTTTTTTTTTTTTTTTTCCCTCTAAATCGGCAGTAAATATAGCTGAGTAAAATTACCTTGGTTTTCTTCCTTCTTAAATGTTTTTATTGATAATCCTATTTGAATATGCAGAACACGTGGGTATGTCCTGTAATATATCCTAGCTTTTCTTGTTTACAGGGTACTCAGAAAATATTTTTCCCTTCGAGTCCCACTGAAACATTCTCCGTGCAATGTCCGTTAAGGTCTGTGTTTGCAAATAAGCCACCATCAGCTGAGATATTTGCCTGTGTACCTTTTCCTGTCATTCAGAGCTTGCGTTCTGTGGTTTTTATGATAAACCTATCAAACTTGCGAAACCGTTTTGCAAGTCTTAACCGTTGAAGGCAGCAAGAAGTGGTTTTAAAGCCTGTTCTTGAGCAGACAAAGGGAAAAAGTGTGAATTTGCTGCTGAACTTGTCCTTTTTCATTTGACTTGCCTTGAATTATTTAGGAAGAGAGAGCACTAGAAAAAAGAGAGAAATAGAATTGGTTCTTGAGCCCTCCTAAAATGCTCCCCGTGATTCCGTGTGGAGCCAAAGTGAAGGGTGATGGAACAGAGCCCCTGTGCTTTAGAAGGAAATCAATTTCAACCTGATCTCCACCCTGAGTCTCCCTAATTTCTGTTTTTAAAATGCAAACTCAGTTTAGGAAGTGTTGGGAGTTAGTATTTTGGGGAAGAAATGGCAGTTGCACAAACCGTTCCATTTCCCAGAGGCTCTGGGAAGGATTCATTTTGTAAGCGCTGTAACTGCCATCAGTTGGTGGTTCGGGGTTGGAATGTGCACTTGCCCTCCTATAAAGCACTCGTTCATTTGCATTTCAGTGCCAGGAGTCTGGAGAAACTGGAGAAGAGCCCAAGAGACATTTTTCATCCTGAGATACAAAAGGTAGGAAGTGACTTTTTTTGGTTTGGTTCTTTTTCTTTATGATTTCCTGGAAATAGAAGTAATTAAGTATAGATCCTACTGGTTTGTTTCTTCCAGTAGCTAATAAGAATAATAATAATAAGAATCTAATACTACTTAAACTGTCTCTTTATCCATTGAACTGGCCATTTCAAATCCAAACTTCTAAACACCAATAAAACCATCATCCTTGTAGAATCTTTAATAGGAGGGGGCTAAAGATGCTGTTTTTGTTGACAGGATTTATTGGTTCTTGAAGGGCAAGAGGTGAGTACAAGCCTGACTACTTCTTGCTCACAGACCCGTCCGGTGAATACGGCTTTGTATTTGGATGGGCTTTTGATGAGTTCTAAATCAATTGCTCGTTACAGTAAAAAGAAGTCCTGTTTTTTTGAACCTGACAGCAAAAATAACTTGAAGCACCAACTAAATAATAATAGATCACCAATTTAAGTTAATGATTTTATGCTATACTATCAAAGTTTAAAGGTAAATCATTATGTATTAGGAGATGGTATAAAATGTATGTTCTAACGTGTAGGATGTATGCAAAGATTAGAGGAAACAAATTTTTATGTCTTCTGTTTGACTGTTTACCAAATAATATTTGGTTTTATTTTCCAGGGATTGGTGAATTTTAAATTTGGAGTCCTCTATGCTAAGGATGGTCAGCTTACAGGTGATGAAATGTTCAGTCACGGTGAGTTTTCCACCTTCTCCTTAATTGTTTTGCTCATCTGAAAAAAAAAAAAAAGGCAAGTTAAAAAAGGTATGTTTAGTATTTGTTACCCCGTTCTGTCCGTTTCCTCAGTATTTGCTGGAGCTCTGCTTACCCAAGCTTTGGGTAAAACAAGCTTTGGGTTCCTTCTGTCCCACTGGGTGTTGCCCAGTTTGGTTGCATCTGGTGAAATTCAGCCTGAGCCCTTACAGAACCAGCTCAAACCACGTGAGAGCCATTCGCAGCTCTCTCAGGACACCCGGAGGAGGATGGGTGACGTTTCTGAGCATCTGGCAAGTGCACTTCTATCAAAACTCGGCCTGTGCAATTTCTGGGGAAAACCCTTCTGTATCCTGAAGGGTTCCTCAAAGTCTGTTGAGGATCCGGTTAGCAGTTGCTCACCTGGATGGTTCCAGCTCCTCAAGCTAACACTTGTACTCTTGCCATGTAGTTTAGATCTATTGTAGTTTTGGTATTTTGCAAGATTTTACGTCTTTGGACAATAACGTGCATTTCACTCTTTGGAACCTCTGGGATCATTCCTTGGTGCAGCACCACCTAATGGGACACTTGGCTGCTGTGCTGAAGGGCTTGGTTACTGGAATTGTAAATCCCGGAGAGTTTGTAAGTCTTCTGTCCCCAGGGAGGTGTCACGCTTTGTTCACCGTTGCTCTGTTTGTCGGGTGCTGCTTCTCGTCGGAGGTATTAACTTCAAACTGCCCTGTTCTTTTTTTAACTTTTTTTCCTGGTTCTCTCCGTAGGGCAGGGAAGGACTCTCGTATCCCGGTCGTCAGACTCAGCGCTGCCCGAGAAGATACAGAGACTGTAAAAATCATAAGGAGCAACTAGGACTGCAGAGGAAACAAACTGGAGAGAACAAAAGGTGATATTGTTCTCCTTCCCCTGGATTAGAAACATCCACTGCGCTTTGATGCCGGTGGCTGCCAGGGGCTCGTTAGGTCTCTTTAGGCAGGTGTAGGTGTTCACTTGTAGGTTCTATTTTTTGGCAAAGGACCACGAGAGAAGTTTATTTATAGATCCAAATAAACATTCATCTTATCTGAACATAACCTGTCATCCCCTTTCTGACATTAAGGACTCCTGTATAAATACTTGGGGGGGTTTTCTTTGTCATTTCTGAATGGTTCCATTTTGCCGGCTACTTGAACAAATCTGAGGGGGTTTAATTGCATACTGCTTCCTTGAAATTCTGTTGGTCTCTGCTTGGAACCCTTCTTGTACTGCTTAATGAAAGACTTCTGATGGTGTTTTCTTGCCTGTTTGTGTTTAAGGTCGTGCTCTGATGCATTTACAGAAGCCATGGCAGGAGAGAGTCAGCTGCTGGAGAAGAGGAGACAGTACTATCCCTGTGCAGCACAGAACTGTGCTGCTGCTGTGTCATCAGCTGTGTCTGCACTGAAAGTAGCCACCTTCACTTGTAGGTAGCTCCTTGGTGCTTTAGGACACGCTGAGGGATTTATTCCTTTTGGGATCCACGATGAGAATTCCCAAGAGAGGTAGTAGTAATAAGGTCTGAGATTGGAAAAAAGCCTGTGTCCTTGGAATGTTGTTGTTGTCGTCAAAAGTTAATTTTTCCTTCTTTCTTAGCCAGTAGTCAGCTTTTTGCTTTATTTTTTGTGGTATCAGTATTTGATTGTTTAAAAAATTGCTTCAAAAGAACTGCAGTGGCTGGCCACCAGGACCTTGTTCCGATTTGCCTATTTGCTTGTAGCTAAAACGTTTCCATATTGTTTATCATTCTATTGAAGAAACTGCTGCCCAGTCAACTAAGAACTGAACATCTCTCTGTCTAGGACATGGGGAGAGGATTTAGGTCATGTCTTTGTTTCCAGAAAAAAGTTCCAGTGTAGTTTCTAACTAGAGGAAAAGGGGGGGGGGGTGAAGACTCGGGGCTCTGATGCCACTGGGGGCACCCCGAGGTGCCCAGGAGAGGGAGCCCCACTGCGGTGCAGGAGCAGGTATGTTATCACGTACTAGAGAGCAAATTATAAATAGAAATATGAAAATTATAAATATAAAAATATTTTTTAGATCGTTAAAGAAAGCGGTTTTTTTAACTTGTCAATAGGCAGGGTTTTGATGATAAAAATGATAAATACAAAGAATATGAAGGTAGAAATCTAAGTCTAGAAAGATATCATAAGTACATACAGATAAAGTTTAAAACTAGAAGAAAAAATCAGTTGCAGCAGCAGATACGATACATAATATAGATAATACTTTAAATACATGTCTAGAATTTTATAGATATTATAGATAATTATTAATAGATTGCATCAAAAGAAACGATAAATATAAATGTGAGTATAACTATACAAAGTATAAAAATATTTCAATACCGTTTAAAAGAAGGTGTTTTCTTGTATTTATTTGGTTAGAGATGGGGTTATTCTTTGGATTAATAGAAGTATTCTAGAAATATAAATCTAACTGTAGAGAGATCCAATCGATAGAGGAGGATATTTCTAAAACCACAACCGAACGCCACCGCCTTCGGGGGAATCGCACGAGCTCGGCCGAAGCAAGGCGAGAGCGGCCGACCCTGACGGCCTCGAGCGAACCGAGGCGAGGCTTCCGAGGCTGCCTGAAGCGAAGCGAGCCGAGCTCAGGCGAAGCGAGCCTGCTGCTCTCGTGCGCGCTGCTTAGCGCCAGTGCGCTCCCAGCCTAATGAGCTCCTGCCCGAGCCCGCGCTCCCGGTCGTGTCCGCGCCGTGGCCGGGCCGCCCGCGGGACGCGGCAGCGGGAGAGCCCCGAGCCGGGCGAGCTGAACGGGAGGCGGCGGCGCTTGCCCGCCCGCCGTCGGGGAGCCGAGGCGAGGCGAGCGGAGCCGAGGCGCGCCGAAGGCACAGAGCGGCTGGGAGTTGGGCCGAAGCGAGGCGAGCTCGGCCGAAGAGGCGAATGCAGGCGCCAAGAGCCGAGTTGAGGCGCCAAGAGCCGACTGGAGCCGAGCGTCTCCGGAGCGAGCCGAGCTCCGCCGAGCGCCGCAGCATCCCGGGCAGGGCGAGGCGCCGGGCCGGGCTCGGGGTGCAGCCGGGGCTCTGGGAGGCTTCCCCGCCTGTCCCTCTCTCTAGCCCTCCTTCCTTCTCCCCGTATTCGCCTTCTCTCGCTCCCTTTCCCCCATTCCCTCTCCCCCCGCAAAGCCGGCTCCTTCCTGTCCTGTCCCTAGCCCGCTACTCCCTTCTGTTCCCCCTGTTTCCTTCCTGTGCCCAGCCTCCGTGTACCCTCGTCCCGGGCTTTCCCTTCCCGTGCCGCTTTCCTGCACAGCCCGAGCTCCCTCGCCGCCCTTTGTCATGCCCTGCTCTCGCTCCTCTCTTCCCGTGCCCCCTTTCCTTCTTTGCCCCGCAGCCGCGGGGCTCGGGCTGCCGGAGAATAAAGCCCCGAGGGCCGGAGCCCGGCGCCCCTGGGCCCTTGCGGGAGTCCCCGCGCGGGGCCGGAGGCTCTCGGCGGATCCCCCCGTGCCGCTCAAGCAGCGCGGCCGACAGCGCCGGAGCTGCGGCTTTGCCGGCATCGCGCTGAGAGCGGCCCCCGCTCCGTGCCGGGCCGTCCCCGCCGTCTGTGCCGCTCCCTCTCTCGCTGCCCCTGGCCCGTGACAGCGAGGCTGGGCAGGAACCTCAAGCCTTCTGGGGGCTGCCCCCCCTTTCTTGTTGCAGCAGAATCCCTTGCTGGGGCCATGCACGTGTGGGAAGGGCTTGGGGGAAGCGCTGCGCTGCTGTCCGGGGCAGTCGGACTCGTTCTGAGCCTTCTTTGGGGGTCAGGAAAAGGCGGGGTGAAGGCTCGGGGCTCTGATGCCGTTGGGGGCAGCCCAAGGTGCCCAGGAGAGGGAGCCCCACGGCGGTGCAGGAGCAGGTGGGGGGCGGGCGAGGGGCGGGGATCACGCTGGGTGCCGTCCCCCAGAGGGACCCAAAGCTGCCACCAAATGCACAGGGAAATTGCATTCCAATGTCTTGGAACAGAGGCTCATCGGAAGTTCTCTCAGCTATCCAAGGCACGGAGCCCTGGAGCCAAGGCAGCCTGAGCTGCTGCGTGCTTGCTGTGAGCCTTGAGGTGAGCGCGCATCATTCCGGCCTGGGATCGATTGAAATGCGCTAAGGAAACCAGCTCTGGGGAGGGAGGGAGGGAGGGAGGGAAATGCTCTCTTAACATGTGCCAATGCTTCTGTCAAACTCATCAGGGCAGGACAGCGTTCAGACTGAAAGTGTAAGAAGATGTGGAGTGAGACAGAGAATCTGACAGGAGCATCGGACTCACAAGTGCACGAATTTTGCAGAGCGCCGCTTGGATTTAAACTCAGAAGTTGTAAGGAATTTGGGAGGGAGAAGGGACATTTCAGAAGGAGAAGAAGGAGAAGATGTTACAGTCCTGGCAAAACCTTTTGTTCTGGCTAATAAAAGAAGTTAGTTTAAAAAATAAAAAATAAAATTTAAAAAGTGTTTTTTTTTCCTTCACTGTTGTATTCGTTGGTGGTTCGTTATATGGTGTGTTGTTTTATTTCTTGGTCTTATTAACTCTGTGTAAATAGTTTTTTGAGTGAAGCTAACTTTCTGGACGGGTTGGTTTGTATTTGAGGTAGGATTAATTTCAAGAGGTTTCTTTCCTAGACTTCTGATAGGTATTCCTGGGATTTTGGTTTTGTTGTTTACTGCATGTATCAACAGAGAGATTTGGTAGGGCCAGCTGGGCTGCTGGAGTTTTGGGTGTTAATTTATTAGATGGCTTTTGTTCAATGCAGTTTTGAATTGTTGAATTGTTGAAAGGGTTTTTAATGTAGTGGTTTTAAGGCGGTTTTTAAGAATTGTTTGTATCGTTTCACGTTGTTTGTAGTTGGTGTATGATCAGGGATATGGTGGAACTTCTTGAACGTTCTGGTATTAGTGTTCCTAAGTTCCGATTTCTTTCTGGTTTGATTTTTTTTTTTTTAGTTTTATTTTTTGAGACAGGGGCATTTATATGGTGGGGTTTTATAGGCAATATGTTTTTAAATTTGGGTAGTGATATTTTTTAGTATTTTAATAGTATAGATTTTTTATTTTCATGCTTTTTTTAAATTTTAAAATAATTTTTAAAGATTATTGGTTATTATTTGTGGGTTAGCATAAATGTAGAGCTTTGGGGGCTTTTTTTAGTAATGTTTAGGGTCAGTTGTAGGGTTTTGAGTTTAGTGAGTTGGTTGGATTTTTTTAATTGGTGTTTGTTTTTACTAGCAGTTCTGTCATTTTCCATGTGTATCTGAGTTTTTTGGGGTTTTGAGCCATTGGTTTAGGAGGAAGTTTATGATGAGAATGTACAGAGCTTTTGGGCTAGTTATAGTGGGATTTAAAGTTTCTTGACAGTTCGGTTGGTTTGAGTTTTTCTTAGGGTTAAATGTCGTGGGGTCTTTGTTCTGTTAGTCCTAGAAATAGGTTTTGTTTGGATATGCTGCGATGGGATGAGCGTGGGCTGCGTACCGGTGCTGATGAAGGTGCGGTATTTGTGTGGTTCTGATGCGTTGGCTTAATGAATTGATATGGTCTAATATATAGATTAACGTAGAAATAAATACAAATATAAAAATAAATATAAAATGATAGTGGTAAACATAAATATAGAAAACAGATAAATATAAAAAACTATAATATATAGTATATTATTGTAACACACCATAATATATATAAATGATGGTCTATTTTATATATATATCTAAAGATATATAAATATAGATTGTAAATATAAAAATATTTAAATATAGTTAAAATAAATTGGGGTTTTTTGGATTTGATTTGGTTATAGGCTGGGGTTTTTTATAAATAATATAAATAACATAAAAATAGAAATACAAATATACAAATATACAAATATATATTATATATACTGATATCTATAAATATTTATTATAAATAAATATAAGAAATATACAATATAAAAATGATATATCTATTTTTATATTATTTATATTATTTCTAAAAACCCCCCTTCTCTGTGCAGTCTGTCACAGTTGCCCACAGTCTGTCGTGCTGCTTACAGAAGTGCCAAGAGCCAAAACCTTGAGGAACAGACCTTAATGTGACTCTATAAATGGCTTTAATAATCCCCTCCTTTCTTGTTTTCTTTTTGAGGCAATCCTGATTGCCTTTGGTTTTCTCCAGCCAGAGTTAATCCAAAATCTGTCTCTTTGGGCCCCTTTCTGGCCTTGCCTAGAGCACAGCACACTTTGTTCCCCCTTGAATGTTTCTCCTGGCTGGTGAGGCCATGAAAGGAGTGGGAGATGATGTGAGAGGAGCTCAGTGCGGGGCAATTGCAGAGTTCCTCGCTCTCCCCTGTGCAATAAGGAGGGGAGCAGTGCCCAGCAGGCAGACGATGGAACGAGTGGAGATGCCTTGTGAGGAAGGCAGAAGGAATTAATGTCTGCAGGAGCCCAGGGAGCGCTGGGGCTGTAACTGGGAGATGCACAGCAGACATTCTCCCCACACAGGGCAGGGCCGGTTTCTCCTGTTTCTGGGCAATGCCGGCGTGGCTGTCACTGCTGCTGCCACTGGAACTCTCAGCCCAGGGCTCAGGCCATCAGCGCCAGCAATCATCTCTGCCAGCTCATGGGCATTGCTGAATGTCTCCTGTGCTGCTCAGTGACGCTCAGCAGCCTCCGTTCTGCTCAAAATCATTTCAGTGGGAGCTATGAGGCACAAAAATGCTGAGACCGATTTCACAGAGCCACCTGTCCCTCGTGAGTGCAGGGTGCAATCCCAGCAGAGCAGGGGCAGCTCTCCCTGGCTGTGCTTTCTCTCAGCACCTGAATGACCCTCAGTGGTTGGCAGGAAAGGGGCTCCAGTAAAGTGCCTCCTTTCTCCTCTTCCTGGAGTCCCAGCTGCAGAAAGAACTGAGCAGTGGGGTGCAATCCTTGTTTGAAATGGCTGAGAATGAACCTCGATCCCAGCCTCAGAACTGAGCCCCGATCGTTGCGTTTGCCTTCTCCTGGGTGCGCTGCAGTCGCTGCCGTGCCCCAGGGCAGGGATTTGTGTGCCAGCCTTAGCAGGCTGAAGTGTTGGAGATCTCTGGGTGGGCAGGAAATGGAATGGGCTGCCTTGGCCGCACCTGCTCCTGCCAGCTGGATCCAATATCCATGGGGGACTTTGCAGGCACCGCGTGCCTCAGTCCCGCTCCTTAGGACAGGCTCCCAGCTCTGCCCTGGCACTGATCCGGGAGCTCTGGGACACCAAGGGTTTGGAGCGGCCCCTGAGCCTCGGCAATGCCTGCAGGGCTGGAGGCTTCCCTGGGCCAGGGCAGGGAATCCCTGCTCGTTCCCAGGCGGGAATGCCCGGGCTGGAGCAGCTGGGAGGCGTGGCCCATGGAAAGGGACGCGAGCTAAAGGCCGAGAGCTCCGGGGAAAGCAGCGGCTGCCAAGGGAGCTGAGCCAGAGGCAGCCCGGGCAGGGCAGAGGATGGGAATCCTGAAAGGTGAACGCGCCCAGACCGGCAGAGGGCAGAAAGCAAAAGTCCAAGCCAGCAAAAGACAACGTAAACCGTGGAGATAAAAAGACTCTTGAATTTGCCTTTTCATAATGAAATAAATCCAGCTGGAACAACAGAAATAAAAGCAGTGGGAAGGATCATAGCAACAGGTGGGGTTTTGCTCAGCTCTGCTTTGCTTTGATTCCACTACAAAAGATCAAGGCTTCTCAGGAAGATGGAAATGAACACATAGGTTGATCCAAGAGCAGTGAAAAGTGGGAATGAGGCACTTTTAGCCCCAGGAATGGCTCTTCCCTTGTGCGCTAAGAGAGCTTCAGCAGCAATTCCCGCTTTGGTGACATTTTCCAACAACGTGGATTTTCTACAGGGGCAGACTTGGAAAAGAGCAGCTCCACGTTGAGATCATGTTGAGAGCTGCTCATGAGTGTCACAGCTGCAGCTCCCCAGAAGCTGAACTGTTCACTGCAGAAAGAAGGAGAGGCAATTTGTTTTGCCATTAGCAGTGTGCTAACAATGTGTGCCATGCAAAGGTCACGAGCAGAGATGGCAGCAGGCTTTGCTCTGAGAAGCAGAACAGGTTGGATTTAGGGCATCCTAAGGAGATTGGAGTGAGACAAAAGCTCAGCTGCTAGGAGCAGAGGAGCACGTGGATCCATCCAGGGATTTCTGTCATGGAAAGCTAAATAGGCAAAGATCTGGCATCAGCTTTAATTGATGGCTGTCATCTTTCCGCTTTTGAGACCTAGTCAGTGGCACGGTATTGGCCAGAGTTTTAAACAGAAAATGGCATCAGGTGTTATGAATCTTAGCTAGGTGTGATTGCGTAAAGAAGGAAAGGAGAACAGCGCTGTTTCTCTTTGTTTTGGAGCCTGCAGCCATGGTGGCTGCTTTGCACAGTGCACGTTGGTAGCGGTCGGTGTGCGAGAGTCTGTCAAATGAATATGAAAGCTTCTGGCCATGCCTTGATCCCGCGCAAGGAGCACAGAGCGAGTTCTCCCCTCAGGAGCAGCCCTGTCGGCCGGCAGTGCCGGCTCCTCCCGGGCACTGCCATGCGCCTCCTCCTCCTGGCGGAGCCCGAGCAGAGAGCCCGCGTCCCCGAGTCCCCGGGCGGGATGCGAGTCCCGGGCTCGGGCCCGTCCCTCTGCTCCCGCTCAGTGCAAGGGGCTCGGTGCCGGCTGCTGCCGAGCCCCGGCCGCTGGGGCTCCGCTTCCTCTGCCAAAGCTGCCGCTGTCCCTGAGCGAGGCGGGGCAGCTGCCATGGCCCGGGAGCGCGGCCATCCTTGGCGAGCTGCTCCTTCCCGGCGGCGGCAGCTGGGAGCTGCCTCAGCCTGAGCTCAGGAGCCGGGCAGGAGCGCCCGGATCGTCACCCGCTGCTGCCCGCTCCGGCCCGGGCACCGGGCACCCCTTCGCTTCCCCCGGGCCGAGCGGATCCGGGGCTGTTCCCCGCGCCGCGGCAGCGCCTGGGGAGCCACGAGCGGCATCGCTCCGTGAGCCGGAGGCGGCGCAACAAACCCGGCTGGGGATAATGGGATATCGCAGTGCTGGGATAACGCGGTATTGCAGACAGGCTGCATTTGATGGCATCCTTTCAGGGCAGGCTTCCTACCTTCTAATGCCACGGGTGGGTTTTTTGCTAGCCTGCAGCAGTTCTCCCAGGAGAATCAAATGTGTGAGAGGTCCATTCCCTGTGACCATCTGTGGGGATGGCCGCAGTCAATTCCACGACCCTGTGAACTGAGACTAATAAATTGGGCATTTTTCTGGTCTCAGAATCGGGAGTCCTGTGGGTTGTTTGCTTGTTTTTTTTTTTTTTTGGTTGTTTTTGGTTTTTTTTTTTTTTTGGTTTTGTTTTTTTTGTTGTTTTTTTTTTTTTTTTTGTGGTGGTGAAGGTGAGGAGGGGTCAGGGACAAAGTCCTCCGCTGCTGGCACTTGGACCCAGTCACAGCTGGCCAGGCCGAGGGCTGTGAAGCCGGGACTTGAGCCCTGTGTTTCGGGGGTGCAGAACGAGGCTCGCCCAGGCCTGGAGCACAGAGGCCGAGTCCTGCATTTTGGGGCCCGGGGCCAGAGCCCAAATGCTGCGTGCGAGTGCTCGGAAGGCGGAGCCCCGGCCCGGCGCTGTCCGGGCCCGGCCCCGGCCTGACGGGGGCGGCTTCGGGGCTGAGAGAAGCGCTCAGGCGCTCCCTCGTGGCGCTCGGCAGCGGAGGCCGAGCTCCGGCCGAGGCTCTTCCCGGAGCCGGGACACTCGTGGGGCCTCTCCCCGGTGCCGATGGGCGGGGGGTGAGGAGCCGGGAGCGCGGCGTTGCGGAGCCCGTGGGGCCGGCGTTCGGGGGCTCGGGCCCAGCCCCCGCCGCGGTCTCGGGTGCCGGAGGCCCCGGGGCCGTTGCCGGGCGGGCGGGGAGGTGCCGGGGGCAGGAGGCGGGGCGGGAGCCGCGGTGTCCCCGGGCCTGGGCGGGTCCCGGCCGGGGCTCGGCGAGCCTGGGCCCGACGGAGCGGGACGGGAAGGCGCGGCCGACGGTTGCCGCTCCCTGCCCGCCACTCCCGCCCGCGGCGCCGGGACACGGAAGGTGACACCGGGACGGGGCTCTGCGGGCTCAGGAGAGCCAGGCCCCTCCCGCCCCATAGCGATGCCAGTCCCGATGGCGACGGGGGAGAGGCGGCACCGCCCGGGGCCCCCCGGCAGAGCCAGGCAGCGCTCGGCCCCCGCAGCCCGGGCCGCGGTCACGGCCCCGCCGCAGCGGCCCGGGCTCCGAGCGGTCCCCGGCGGGAGCAGCCGTCGGGCGGGGCTCGCACAGCGCCGAGCGAGGCCCCCGAGCGATAGCCCCGGGACCGGGGGGGACAGGGGGGCGGGGCCGGCACAGGTGCGAGGGGCGGGGCCACGGAGCGCGGGCACGGGGCGATGCGACGGTGCCACCGCCACCGAGGCCGGGGGTGGCGGGCAGAGCGCCGCTGGGGTGTGCCGGGCGGTGCCGCCTCTCCCCCGTCGGGCGGATGGAAGCGGCAGCGGGCCCGGGACCGGTTTGGGGCCCGGGATGGCCGCGGGCACGGGGCGCTGCCGGGTGCGGGATCGCGGCCGTTCCCCGGTGCGGAGCCGCCGTGTGGGGCCGGCACCACGCAGGGCGCCCTCTGGCGGACACGGAGCGCGGTGCGAGCGCGGCGCCCCCGCCTGGCGGGGGAACGCGGTGCGGGGGGCGGAGCCTGAAAACAGGCGGCGGGGACAGGGGCGGAACCGGGCGGCACAAGGGACGGGGCCTGAGAGAACGGGGGCGGGGCCAGGCGGCACAAAGGGCGGGACCAGGGGCGGGGCCGGCTCAGGTGTGCACGGCGGGCGCGGCTCAGGTGTGCGGGGCCCCAGAGCGGCTGCGCGGGGCGGGGCCGAGGTGTTTTAGACCCCGGAAATCGCCTCGGCCGCCATTTGCTCACTCAGAGCACGGTGCGGACGGGAGCTCCGTGTGCGGGCTCCGCAGGTAAGGCGCGGAGGCTTCGGCCTCCCTTTCTGTCCCTCTCTCTAGCCCTCCTTCCTTCCCCGCGTATTCCCTTTCTTTCTCCCACTTCCCTCTCGCCCTAAAACGCTCCTTTCCTCTCCTCCCAAACCCGACTCCCCCCACTCGTTCCTGTCGTGTCCCTTCCCCACTACTCCCTTCTATTCCTCCTCTTTCCACCGTCCCTCTTGTCCCCCCTCGGCCTTTCCCTTCCTGTCCCGCTTCCCTCGTCACTCCGACCCCTCTCCCTCCCCGTCCTCACCACCCCCATCTCTCCTGTCTCCCCGTCCTCCCGTTTCCTTCTTTTCTCGCAGCCGCGGGGCTCGGGGTGCCGGGCAAGAATAAAGCCCTGAGGGCCGGAGCCCGGCGCCCCCGGCCTCGCTGGGGTCCCCACACGGGGCCGGAGCCGCTCTGCGGGTCCCCCCATTGCAGTCCAACACACCGCCCGACACCGCCGGGGCTCCGGCTTTCCCAACATCACACTGGGGGGGTCCTGGGGTGGGGGGCCCGAGTTACAGGGGCCCCCTCATTAGGAGGGGGTCCCAGGGGGGAGGGGGGTTTAGGAGGGGCCCCCTCATTAGGAGGGGGTCCCAGGGGGGAGGGGGGTTAGGAGGGGCCCCCTCCGGAGGAGGGGGTCCCTGGGGGGGGGTGGGGGAGGGCCCCCTCCGGAGGAGGGGGTCCAGGGGAGGGGGCGGGGCCTGGGGGGCGTAATCCCCCTCCAGGCTCCGCCCCCTTCCCTGGACCCCCTCCTCCGGACGGGGTCCCACCCCGGCCCCCTCCAGGGACCCCCTCCTCCGGACCGGGGCCCGGGAGGGGGGGAGGGCGGGTGGGGTGGGGGGACGTAGAGGGGGGCACGTCACTCTGCGGCGTCAACACACGTAAAAAAAAAAAAATTGCCAGACACACGACCGTCCCCTGCCGTGCTGTCCCCGCCCGCCCCACCCTCCCCCCGGGCCCCGGTCCGGAGGAGGGGGTCCCTGGAGGGGGCCGGGGTGGGACCCCGTCCGGAGGAGGGCGTCCAGGGGAGGGGGCGGGGCCTGGGGGGTATTACCCCCAGGCCCCGCCCCCTCCCCTGGACCCCCTCCTCCGGAGGGGGCCCTCCCCGACCCCCCTCCCCAGGGACCCCCTCCTCCGGAGGGGGCCTCTCCTAACCCCCCTCCCCCCTGGGACCCCCTCCTAATGAGGGGGCCCCTCCTATCCCCCCCCCTCCCCCCTGGGACCCCCTCCTAACGAGGGGGCCCCTCCTAAACCCCCCTCCCCCCTGGGACCCCCTCCTAATGAGGGGGCCCCTGTAACTCGGGCCCCCCACCCCAGGACCCCCCCAGTGTGATGTTGGGAAAGCCGGAGCCCCGGCGGTGTCGGGCGGTGTGTTGGACTGCAATGGGGGGACCCGCAGAGCGGCTCCGGCCCCGTGTGGGGACCCCAGCGAGGCCGGGGGCGCCGGGCTCCGGCCCTCAGGGCTTTATTCTTGCCCGGCACCCCGAGCCCCGCGGCTGCGAGAAAAGGAGGACAGTGGGGAATGGAAAACAAGAACAGGGGAACGGAGAAGAAGGTGGGGAGAGATCGGGGTGTGCAGGACAGCAGAGGACGGGGCTGGGGGGAAGGCAGGCTGGAGAAAGGAGCGGGATTGAGGGCGGGTGGGGAGCGACTGGTGGGGGGGAAGGGGGAGCTGGGAGCGGGGTCAGGGGGGAGTCCGGCTGGGGAGGGAAGGCAGAGGATGAGAAAGTAGGGTAGGGTAGGTGGGGTAGAGAACGAGAGAGGGGCGGCCGTAGGGGGGGAGGGAGGGGAGGGCTAGGGGGGAGAGGGAGGGGGGGGGTTTGGGGGGGGGAGGGTGTAGGGGGTGGGGGAGGGGTGGAAGGGAGGGTAGAGAGGAGAAATTCACAGAAATACAACACAACAGAAACGCAGGAGAAAAGAAACGCAGAGAAAAAGAAATATAGGGCCCCGGCCGGCAGCAACCTCCCTTACCCAACGCCGAGGAGCAAATGGCTCCGCCGGCCCCTCCCCGCGCCTTAAATCCCCCAAGGCCCCGCCCCGCGCAGCCGCACTGGGGTCCCGCACACCTGTGTAGGCCCCGCCCCTCGCACCTGTGTCGGCCCCGCCCCCAGGGTCCCGCCTCCCCCCCGCCCCCCGCCCGCCCATAAATCCCGGCGGATCGGCGCCTGTCCCGTTTTTTGCGCGGGATGCTCATCCCGGGAGGCGGCGGGAGCGTCGGTCGGAGCGCTATGCGGAGATCCGGATCGGGGACTGCTGCTGGTGCTGCGCGGGGTCCACGGTGCTCGGCTGGGAGCGGGACGGGGATGGGGATTTAGGCCTGGGAATTCGTATCCTGGTCCTGCCGCTATTTCTTGTGGAAGCTGGGCCGAGCTGCTTCTTTCTCGGCGGGCAGGGTATGGGCGCCAAGGCCAGAGAATCGAGGTAGGATTGGGGCTGGGATCGGGACCACTATCGCTGCGGTCGGGAAAAGCCGCTCCGGGACAGGCGCTGCCGCTCCGGTTGCGGCCAGTGCGGGGCTGGGTCTCGCCGGGGCTCCAGGCACGCTCCGGCTGCGGCGGCAGGGAGCCGGTGCCGTGCCGCTGCCATGGCCGCCAGGAGGACGACGCTTCCCCGGAGCAGCCTCTGGATCGCGGCTGGCAGCGGGAAGGACACCGAGACCGCCCGTACCGGCCCCGGGACCCCATGGGCATCGCCGCTCGCTCAGCGCCGCCGCCCGCCCCGCGGGGCGCCCCCTGGCGGACACGGCGCCGCCCCGCAGCCCCCCCGGCCCGGTAACGCCACGAGCGCCGCGCTCCCCTACGAGCCCCAGCGCCCGCAGCCCCTGCTCCGTGCCCGCAGCCCCTGCTGGGGGCTGCAGCTTCCCAGCCACGAGCAGCCGCTCTGGGACGGCCGCTGGGGCCGAGGCGTTGCTGCTCCCGCTGCCATTGTGCCTGGGGTGGGACTGGAGCCCCAGGGAAACGCTAGGAAAAACCCCATGGGTTAAAAAACCAGTGCAAACGATTTGTTCTTTATTTCCAGAGCCGTGAGAATCATCAAGTCAAATGTGAGAAGTGACTGGCCCAGCTGTGTATCAAACCCAGAATTTTGGCCTTCTCAGCACCCTGCTCCAAACACCTGGGCCAATCCCAGGGCTGTTCCAAAGGCCCTGTGTGGGATGGCAATGACTGCTGCCACTAAGAGAACTCCTCTGCAAATGCAGCTCCTTCCCTTCTGCTACTGCTGCTTTGCACAGCAGCCCCTGCAATGGCTGTGGGGCAGAACTGGCTGGCACTCAACATGGCAGCACCAAACTCTTCCCCATAGCCCTGATTGTTCTGCCCTTGCCAGGATTTCCCCAGCAGCTGTAAATGTGCTCCCACAATGTCCCTTTGTTTCCCCAGGAAGAAGCCAACAAGACAAGCCCTGAGGGTTACCTTGCTCCGTGGCCAAAGCTCTTCTGGAGAGTGCCGGGGGGCGTTGCCTGCAGGTGAGTGTTGCCAGCTCCAAACCATGCTGGCTGCTGAGGCCAGGGCTGTTTTTCTGGCCCAGGGGCCTCGGTGTCTCCTGCTGGCTGCCAGCCATGCTCCTTGGTGTTCCCTGGCTGTGTCCCAGCTGGCTGGGAGCGCAGGGCAGGAGGAGGCCAGGAGCTCCTGAAAGGCAGCAGCACCTCGTGTCTTTGGCATCTGCAGGGGAGGAGCTGTGCCTGCACTGTGGCTCCTGGGCCAGGGGCTGCTCTGAGCAGGCCCCTGGAAATGCTTCAGCCCGGACAGAGACCACCAGCAGCCCAGCAGGACCCCAAGGAGCAGCTGGCATTGCTGGGAATGGAGGCACGGGCCCTTTGCAGAGGGGCTCAGCAGCAACTCCTGGCTCAGAGCTCCCACACAGCTGCCAGCTGTGGCCCAGCCACCCCAAATCCCTTCCCTCCTCCCCAGCCTGAGGCCATCGGCCATCAGCAGCATCAAAGCCAAGGCCATCTTCCCCCACAGATGTTCAATCCCAGGCAGCAGCCCTCAGAGGTACCTGAAAATCAGTGGGATGGAGTTCGGAGTTTTTCAGGGATCCAGCTGGAAGTGCAGAAGTGATGGAAAGCTTTCCCAGGTAGGTGCCACTGGAGGTGTGCTGAAGACAAAGCTGTGCATCCCTTTCCTGAGAGAAAAGAATTTGTAGAGGCCCCTGCTGAGGCTCTGAAAGGAGCTGAGCTTCTGCAGGGAGAGATGTCCCCCCCTGGGCACAGGGGCTGCCTCAGCTCAGGCTGGGAGCACATCTGGCCACTGCATTCTCCTGCTCTAAACCATCCACTGGATCTTCTCCATCCTGGAGCTCAGGGGGGTGAAATGGGCTCCATTCCAGGCAGCTCTGGCCAGTGAGCCCAGGGACACCATTGGGCTGAGGGTTCTCAACAGCCACTTCTATGGAATAGAACCCTGGCCTTGGCCCTGTGCTGCTGAGCTTCCTTGGAAGCTCTGCTGGCTCCTGACACAGCTGCTGTCCAAGGCAGCAGCTCTGCATGGGAATGCCCACACTCCATGGGGCACTGGGAGGTTACTGCAGCAGGAATGGAGCAGGGAATTTGGGGCTATGGGTAGAATTCATCAGAACTGGCACAGCTGACAGGGAACCCCAAATCTGGGCACCACACAGAGAACAATCTTTGTCCTGCCCTGTCAGCTCCAACCCCTGGGCTGAGAAGTTTTGGGAATTAAATGGATGGAATGATACAAACCACAGCAAGTGGCATCACCCAGAGGGACAATCCGGGTCCCAGACAATTGCTCCACAATCCACTATGGGGGAAAACACCCTGTGCCTGCCAGGAGCTCTGACTCTGCTTCTCTACCAGCTCCTGAGCAGTGTCAGGGCCACCATGAGGGCCTTAAAATCCAAACAAACCCCCTATCCCACACAGTGAATAATCCAAATAAAGAAATGCATTCTTGTCATCAAAGCTCCAAACTGTGTCAAGAGCTCTGCCAACAAGTTAATGGGATTCCCAAGAATCTCATTAATGCTCTTGGTTTCAGTTTTATGTATTTTTAATCCCTCAGTGGGCAGCCTGTACATCTTATCCTGGGATTTAGAGGCTGAGCAGGGCTGGCTTTGGGTTGACCCCCACCTCTGGCCCCAGCCTGTGCAAACACACCTTGTGCCAGGCTGGGTGAACTCATCACCTCAGCGTTTCCCTCCTAAATATCCCCTCCTTATCTCTCTGGAGATTCACTGACATTTTGCCCAAACCATGCACTCCTCACCTCCATGTGGCCTCCAAGTGTCCATTCTGTTCCTCACAGGTGCCCTGGTGCCACCGTGTTGGTCCCTTGGCCTTTCTCCAGCCCGAGGCTGCTCCTCTGCTCGCTCTCTGCAGTCTCATCCCACAGGGATCCTCTTCTCCCTTCCCTGCTGGCTGCTGCCAAGGAAGGAGGCCACAGGGAGTCTCCAGTGCTGCCCCCTCAGCCCTGGAGAGTCCTGGCTGTGGGCCCGAGGGGCCTGGGATTTCCCAGGGAAATTGTCTGCTCGTCTCCCTTCAATGACCTCAGCAATTCCCTCCAAAATGCCACCTCACTGCCCCTGACATCCCCTCACATTCCATTGCCCTACACAAACAGTTCTTGGATCCCCTCTAGATCACACCAGGTTTTCAGCCACATGAATGGCATCACCTGTGCCCACTGCTCGTTATTCACCCAACCAAAAGCAAGAGCAAATGTTGGTTGGGCTTTAATAACAACTTGAAAGAACTTTACAGCACAATAAATCACCTTTTTCTTCTGTGGGTTTTTTTTCCCTTCAGCTGCTGGGCTTCCCTGTGAGGATGTGTGCTGAGCTCTGGGTGGAGGGGACTGTCAGGCTGAAGGGCTGTGGGTTTGTGTTCTTCTCCCTGGGCATCAGCCACTGCCCCAATCCCTTTGCCCAGGCTGTTCCCTGTGCCTGTGCTCAGGCTGGGGCAGCACAGGCAGACGCAGCTCTCAGCACTCCCTGCTCCAAACACAGCTCTGGCCTCCGCTGCAATCTGGCTCTGCTGGGAGGTTTGCTCCTAGAGAAATCCAAGAATTGCTCATGGCAATGTGGAGAATCAATCTCCACAAAGGGAGGTAAGGAATAAAATCCTGCTCTGGGAGCCCTTGGGATCTGCAGGGCTGCTGAGGGAAGGGGACATTCCCTGCCTGCAGTGCACACAGCCCCACCTGCAGCAGCCAGCCCAGCCTGCCAGCTGGGCTCTGCCAGCCCCTCTCTGAGCACCCTCCCTGTGCTGCTCCCTCTCGGTGCCTTTGGCAATCCCAGCCTGAGCCTGAGCAGCCCAAAGCTCTGGCTGGCAGCCCAGGGACAAAGGGACGCTCCCAGGGATGGGGCACATTCCCAGCAAACGCTCCCAGCAGGGCCCAGAGGCACCCCTGGAGCTCCTGGCTGGGGCTGGCAGGAGGGCACAGCCCCCAGCTGGGCTGGCAGTGGCAGCAGTGACAGCAGCCAAGTGCCACGCTCTGGTGGCACAGCACAGACACCCAGGCCAGCACTGCCCGTGGGAGGGGCACAATGAATGCTGCTCCCTGTGCTGCCCCATGCCAGCAGGAAAGCTCCAGGGGCATGGAAACTCCTGCCCCTTCCCCCCAGCCCAGATGAGCACTCCTCAGCTCCCAACACCCAGTTCTCACCTCCAGCCTGCTCCCGGGGCTGCTGCCACGTTCCTGACAAGGTGCCAAAGGCCCCTGGGCACAGGGCTCCCTCTGTGTCTCAGGGCTTGGGCACGGCAGGGACCAGGCTGCTCCAGCAAGGACAGCCTGGAAGCAGAGCAGATGTCCCAGGGCTGGCAACGGGCTGGGGACAGCAGTTCTGAAACCCAGAGTGCTGAAAACAGCCCCCAAAGTGTTCTATGGTCACACCTTGAACATGGCTCCAAAGGGCAGCAGCTCTGGTGCCAGAGCAGCACCTGCACCATTCCCTGTGCCAGCCCTGGCTCACTGAAAAACAAAACAAATCAACCACACCCAGGCCTTGTTTGCACAATTCCTGATCCAAACCCTCACCTTTCCTGCCCAGCACTGAGGCAAATCTGACACAGCATTGAGAAGTGGCCTTTGCTGAGAGCAGCCATCATCCCAGTCCTCCAGCCTTGGCAAGATTGTGCAGTGAATGGACCTCAGCTCTACTCCTAAACCTCAATTTCTGTCAGTTTTTGTTAGAAAGATACTGGACAGGAAATCATGCGGCAGAATTTGCAAATTGCACAAGGAATAACAAGGCCCAGAGCAAAGCCAACCACCCCCATCACTGCTGCACCCCAGTTCTGGGAGAAATGCTGATCTCATTTCTAAATACTGCCCTTCCCTCCCACTCAGTCCTTCCCTGCACATCCCTGCAGAGCATGGACTCCATCTTTTGCTGCCAACAGCTCCTCTCCAGCCCAGAGCCCACTGCTCACAGACACAAACTGAGCAAGCCTAAGGCAATGTTCCCAGCAGCAGATGCAATTCCTGAACTCCCTTTTCCCTGGATTCTGAGCCCTTGCAGGAAACTCAGCTCAGCCCAGAGTCTGTTCTGCTTTCCCAGAGGGAAATACAGCCTGATGGGCCCCAGCTCTGGCACCACATTGCCCTTGTTCCTGCTGCCCTGGAAAGGCACAGGCAAAGCCAGTCCCTCAGAGCCCATCCCTGGGCCCCAGGAGAGCTGGAGCTGCTCCCAGATGCCAGGGCCCTGCAGGGCTGTGCTGACACGAGCACAGGCTGACCCCTGTGCCCAGCACCACCCCTCACTCTGCTCCCACGGCTCCCAAATGCTGCCAGCCCTGCCCCTGCCCCTGTGCCAGGGCCGTGCCTGCCCCCAGCCCCAGCAGAGGCTGTCACCCAGCCCTGCAGCGGCTGCCAGCCCTGGCAGAGCTGGGCATGCACTGAGAGCTCCCCAAGGAAGGCCCAGAGCAGCCCTGGGCTGCACAGACAATGCCCAAGCTGCCCTCAGGGCACAGCCAGCACCACAGCTCCAGCAGCCCCAGGGAACTCTGGCACTGCCTCTGCACCTCTGCCCTTCTCCAGCAGGCACAGCTGGGGCTGGGCTGGCAGCAATGGCATTGCCATGGCAGCTCATGCCAGCAGAGAGGAAAAGGGGAGCCCTGTGTCCCTCTGACTCACCCCACAGCGTGGGCAGGACCAGAGCCCTCCAGCGCAGAGCCCTGCTGCTGAAGCCTCTTGCCTTTGGCTGCTCCAACACCAAAGCTTCGGGCAAACATGGGAGGAGTTGGATGATTTTTCCTGCCCTGAAAGAGAGGAGAAAAGAAAATTAAGTCCACTGTGGAAGTCCAAGGATCCCAGCTCTCCTAGCTCTGCTCTGCTGGCTCACTATGGGGTTTTACCCAGGAGAGGTGACACCAATTCAAACACAAACGTGTCCTTTGCCAGCAATTTTATTCCTGACTATTTCAGACAATGAAAGGATGCTCATTTTTCATCTTGCATTCTCTGCCTCATTTGAACAGAACCATTTTTATCCCAGAGCCCACGTGGCAGCCATTCCATCCTTTCCCATTGGACTTGGCACAAAGGAAGGGACACCCGGGATGCTGCACCACAAGAAATCCCAAAGAGAATCCCCTCCAAAACCTCCCAGGGAAAGGGTTTTTGCTTTTGGGACACAAGAAAGGCCTTGGGCCATTTGCACCCACATGGAAAGCCCACACTGAGCACTTGCTTTTAAAGATGTTGCACTTGAAGTTACAGACATGGAATTGCTTTGGGATTTGGCATTTCCTGCACCCACACAAACACATTCAAGGAATTAAGCGCAGAGTCCTGAAGTTTGGTTATTCCAGTGCTGTTTTGGTAGTGCCACTTGACACACCAAAATCCACAGCAACACTTCAAAAAATGCAAAGCAACTTTCACCCCCACAGCCCCCTTCCTTTCCATTTTGCAGTTTTGGGCTCCTCTTAAGAACAGCTTAAAGAAAAGAAGAGAAAAGGCCAGGACCTGCTCCCAGCCAGTGCCCCAGCCACCTGTTTGCCAGAGATTCTCCTTACAGCTGATGGCTTTTCTAAGAAAGCTCCAGCTCAGCCTTATCACAATCCCCTGGCAGCCCTCACCACGAGCCCCAAAGGCCAGGGCACATCTGTGTGCTGCCTCAGGAAGCTCAGGGGCTCTCTGGGTGACAAAACCTGGTTTGGGCCCAGAGCTGACTCTGCTCCCTGCTGGCTGAACTGTGCAGCTGTGGGATGCAGCTGGGTGCTGCAGGGCAGAGTGTGTCACCCTCTGTGCCAGCCAGGCTCCAAAGGCAGCCCTTGGTGCCCCAGCAGCGCTGCTGGAAGCGCTGGCAGCGCTTGGCACAGATGGGATGGAGCCTTCCCACAGCTCTGTGCCCTGGCACCGAGGCTGGCACAGCAGAGAGGCTGATGGCAGCAGAACAAACCCAGCTGGCTTTCCATGGGCACTGATGGCACTGAGAGCCCCAGGCCAGAGCTGCTCCCTGCCCAGCCCAGGAGCTCCCAGTGCTGCTGCAGGGCACGGGCTCTGAGGGAACCCTGCAGCTGGGACAGGAACGCAGCAGCGACAATTCCCAGGCACAAAGAGATCCCCACCTGCTCCAGCAACTGAACCTCTGGGGCTCAGCCCCACGGGCTGTCCCTGCTCCAGGCAGGAGGAGCCACACAGCCCCCGAGGCTGGGCTCACCCCCTGCCCTGCCAGCAGGAAACAAGGGCTTCATGAAGCTCTGGGGACACCTTCTGTCCCCAGAGGGCTCTGACACAACATCCAGCAGTGTGGATCTTTAATAAAGACACCTCGGACCTATCCTTGCCACACACTCGCCTTTGTTATTGCCTCACAGTCTCTGCTTTAAAATGTTTTGCTATTACAAGTGTTTAAACAAGACTGACCGTGAGCCCTGCACCCTTGCCGTGCTCCAAGCCCGAAGGCAGAGGTGGATATCCTCACACTCATCCAGCCTGAGGGAGCTGCTGCAGCATTTAAAACATTTACAAACCACCCCTGCCCTGAGGCTGTGCAGCCCTGGGAGGTGCCTGGGTGCCAGCCCAGCATTAGAGATGGGACATCAGGAGAGCGAGCAGACAACGCCCACTGCAGCCTCTGCACTCTCAGCGCTGCAGCTGCACGATCCTCACTGCTCAGCGACTCTCAGCTCTGATTCCAGGACTCCCGCCAGGAAACTGAGGGCCCTTTCCAGATGCAAATCCCCACAGAGCCACTGCTCTCCTCTCCACCCACCCTCCTGCTCCACCTTTTACCCCTTTTTAGCCACCACCCCACCCAGGACACAGAGGAGGCTCTCGGGTGCCAACTGAGACCCAAATCGATCCAGGTGCCTCAGGAAATAAATACAAACCAACTCCTCCCTTCTAGGCTAACAAAATGTCCTGGTGCCCAGTTCCTGTTTCCTAAGGCAAAACCCACGGATCAGGGGAAAATGGCAAGTCCCAAACCCAACCAAACCCGGTTTGGCATCGGTTTCCATCAGGACCGTTCAGGTTTCCCAGTGCCCCTCAGCTGCAGCCACAGGAGCAGCTTCTCTCTGGGACCCAGGGGGGTGGGCACAGGGACACCCATCCCGCTGCTTCCCGGCAAACAGAGCTCAGCCCAGCCCAGAATGGAACAGAACAAATGCAGTTCTTGCCCTTGCCATTTATGTCTGAGCTCTGGCACGGTGTTATTGAGCACAAAACTCCCGAGAGGGGACAGTCTGTAACTACTGCTCTGGATCAAGGATCATCTGTCAGTTCGTGTATGCACTGCACAGCTTTCATAAACAGCACTGTAACAGACACTAGTTTAGACTATAATACTATAATAGACTATAATAGAGACTGTGAAATGTTCAAATGCTTTTACACGTAAGGAACTCAGAAAATGGTGTCAGATAATGAGGTGATTTCCCACAGCTGGGGACAATCTTATCTGAAACACAAGATAACAGAAACAGAAACCAGAGCACTGAAAAAAAAAAGGAAAAATTTACTGACCCTCGTTATCAAATAGCGAGGGACTGAAAATAAGACAGGATGGCACCACAGGAAGAAATAAAGTATATTGGTTTAATCCACAAGATGGCGCGAAGGTTCCAACCAAGCAAAAGAACATCTAAACTGAAAAGGACTCTTGGAATATGTATAAACTCTAATGAATATGCACACCCCACTGCAATGGAACAGAATCTAGAGAACACGGTTTAAGGGAACCGGGTGCTCCTGGCAAACAGCCAAGCACCCCAGCGCTGCCTTTTATCCCTTAACAAACGTGTAAAAATTCTAGAGAGTGAACTCTGTTTCTCACCCAATAAAACGCTGTTCCCGCAGCTGGGACGAGCCCCACCTTCATTCCACGGCACACGATCCCAGAGAGCCGCAAGGCCCGGGACAGAGCCGTGCCACCCGCAGCGGGTCCCACGCAGCAGCGCCCAAAGCAGCCCCAGCCCCCTGTGGGTGCCCCCGGCCCCGGTGCCCCCGGCCCAGCTCCCTCCCCTCCGGCCGCTCACCTGAGGGCACCGCCCGCTGCCTCCCGGCGCTGCTGCCGAGCCGAGGGCATTGTCCCCGCTCCTGGCCCAAAGGCCGCGTTCTGCGCTGCAGGGCGCGCTCCGGGGGACGCGGGGGCGGGCAGGGACAGGGTGAGCCGGGCTGAGGCGGCTGTCCCAGCGCTCTGTCCCCTCCCGGGGCTCAGGCCGGGGAGCGGGGCCCTGCCAGCGGCCGCCATTGCAGCGCGGAGCAGAGTCAGGTAGGGCCGAAGAGCCGAGTGTGGCCGAGTGGAGCCGACAACAGCCGAGTGTGGCCGAGTGGAGCCGACAACAGCCGAGTGGAGCCGACAACAGCCGAGTGTGGCCGAGTGGAGCCGACAACAGCCGAGTGTGGCCGAGTGGAGCCGACAACAGCCGAGTGTGGCCGAGTGGAGCCGACAACAGCCGAGTGTGGCCGAGTGGAGCCGACAACAGCCGAGTCTGGCCGAGTGTGGCCGACGACAGCCGAGTGTGGCCGACAGCAGCTGACAACAGCCGAGCCTACCCGAACGGCCGACTCTGGCCGCGATTTGCCGAATCCATCCGAGCTTAGCTGAGGTGAACTGAACAGAACGCGACGGAACCGCGTTCAGCCCAACCGAACTAGATAAGCCCGACCGAACTAGATAAGCCGAACCCACCTGAACATTACGGCGTCGCTCACTCACCCATCTCTCAGTGTGGGCAGGCACCCTCAGCTCCAAGGAGCCGTGCAGAGCGAGCGCTCTGTCCCTTGGGAAGCACGGAGTGATCAGCCCCAGGGACAGGAAAGTACAGACAAATGCCATGGTCAGCCCTGAGGATTCAGGAGGATTCCAAGCCAGTGGCCCAGAACCTGCCACAATTCTATCTACAATTGCAATGTAATTACGGTGGGACAGTGCAAGGCTGGAGTTCAGAGAGCTCAGCCGTTCCACCGGGGCTGGGGACATGACTGAGGGGGTTTTGTGTCAGTCTGATGGCCCTGAGCAGCATCAAAAACCAAAAGGAAATTTTACAGAAATGTTTTGAGATGGATTGCCCCAAAAACTTGGGCTGCTTCTAGGGGGACAAAAGATTGAAAAAGCTTTCTGTTGAATTCCTGTCAGAAAGTCCAGACCCACTGGTTCAGCTATGGAAGGGATGGATATGATGCACCACAGAAAGAGACAAAAGCAGAAATGTTAAAAGGTCTATCTCCCATCCTTCCCCAAGACTGTTGGATCAGTCTTTTTTAAGTGCTCTCTAATCTGATGTTTCTAACTCCCTCTGTCTTCTGCCATCTCTACCTGTTTCTACTTTACTCCAATTCTCTCCACCTGTTTTCCTATGTTTCTCTCCCCCCCTATTGCTCTACCCACCTACCTCTCTCCCTTCTCTTCCTCCATTTCTCTCTCTCCCTCTCTCTATCCCTCTCCATCCCTTTATCTCCCCCATTTCTCCCTCTCTCCATCCCCCTCTCTCCATTTCTCTCTCTCTCTCTTAATTTCAGTTCCACGTGTCCAGAAGGAACTGTGCTCCTCCCCAAGGCCTGTACTATGTGGAGTTACACAGCGCTCTGAACTGTGTGCTGTAATACAGAAGACTGTTACAAACACCAGGGTAGACCATAGCTAAGGGTGTCATCACAGCACTTCCATGGGATGGAAAAGCCATAGGAAGAAATTGCTGAGTGTTATGCAAAGAGACCAATGTCATGCCCAAGATGTCTTCATACATCAGCAGCACTGGTCAGACAGGGGTCATGCATCTCCCCTCACTGGCACCAGGAAAAAAAAAAAGAAACTGAGCAAACCCACCTTTGTATCGAGAGCCTTTTTTATGCTGATTCGTCTCTGAATTCTAGCTTCTCCTCTTTCAATCTGAGCCATGATCTTCTCTATGTCTTGGAGTTCATTGCATCTTTCCCAGAACACAGCTAAGAAAAGAACAACTTCTTAGTATCTTATCATGCATTGTAAAAGTCAGGGGTTTAACCTTAAAAAAAGGATGTTAGCTGTTCCTTCCTTTTACCAGAGCTTACTGCTGTGTAACAACAGACATGCCTTGAGCTGGTAAGAAACCTTCCCTTCCAGCTACCATGTGCTGCAGTAGTACAAATGCTGTTTTGAAGAGGGTAGATATAGGAATCTTCAGTTTAAGTGAGGTACAATACAGGCCAGTAAGACTTTTGTGTGTCAGTCTCCTCAAAGGAAACAAAGCTTCTTCAAATGAAAACGGATGTAACAGAATACAGTTTTATCAATAGAAGCAAGAGGGCAACTGAGTGCCCGAAGACAAGCAAGTGCCTGAAAGACCATTAGGTGTTTAAATAAGGGGTTTTTGTACAAGATTTTTGCACATTTTCAACTTGCTCTGTACCTTTAGAAATGTAGTGCCAGGACTTTGCAGCTACACTACAGTGGAAAAAAATCTCTTCTAATGCGAGGTTAAGACTCAGGTTACCAGTGGTGGCTGTAGGTTCAATCGTGATGTATTTACTGAGTTCTGCTCTCGAGGAGGAGGTAAAGGTTAACTTCTCATTAATGAATACAAGGAAAAGGGAAATCTCTTCAGCTAAGCAGTGTTTCTCAGCATTTCCCTTTGCAAAAATTAACAAGAACTGAAGACAGTGCTACCCAGTTAGATTCAGGATACAGTGAAGTGGCTCAGCAGGAGTTTAGGTGTGCATTTTAGTACAGCCTTAGTTGTGCAGGCGGTAATGATGGTAAAAGACAGAGCAGCAGATCCAAAATACATCAATATAATTCTACCCCAAAAATCTTAGAACAGCAGTGTAAGAAATTCTCAGCAGTAGGATGTTACCATGTTCTCAGGCAGTTCAAATGAGCCAAGCAGAGTTAGATACTCTCAGAGCTGAGTACAGAATTAAGTTACCTGAATACTCAATGACTTCCTCTGGGGTTTTTCCTTCGACTTCTCGTGCTATATTTTCAATGTCATCACGGCCCCACTTCTCATTGGCTTTGAGGAACTGGTTGAAATCTCTCTTATTCCAGTTAGTGAAGCCCTATACAGCAATCAAGAGGAAACATTGCACAGAGGTTCAGGATTTGTCCATCTCCAAATTTGATTCAACTGGTTTCTTGAAATTGCCTGTAACACTTCCATCATTCCACAGTGTTAAACCTTTTCTTTCTCTGCAGTTTAATTTAGTAGAACTCTTTTTATACTGCAGTCACTGTAATTTAGTAGAACTCTTTTTATACTGCAGTCACTGTAGTCTCTCTATTTCAATACTGCAAAATGACTAGCACTAGTTCTTTATTTACCTAGTAATTTCTGGTAAGTTTTCAGCTGAAAAATTAATCCCTCCTCCTAATAGTCTCTCTGTGGGATTACTTTCTAAGAAAAAAAAATTGCTCAAGTGAAAGTAGTGTAATGGCTTTTGTTTTGTCAAAAAGGCCCCCCAAGTGCCTCACAGACACCCTCAGCCATTGCATCATTGCAGTGACCGCTGCACGGTCACTCTCCCTCAGAAGGACTAAAGCCACCTTGTGATGGTGATTTTCAGCAGAGACACAAGTAGCACTGCTGAAGTCATGAGCTAAAGTAGGTTCATTTCATATTACCAGTAGCTTTTACAAGTAGTGGGAAGTAGCAAGTTCTGCCAGCCATGTTGTGATTTAGCCACAGCTTACTGGACTGTACTGATTCCTGACCTCTGTGATTCTGGTGTCTCCACAGTGAGCTGTTCCAGCTCATTACTACGCAAGCAAGAAATCCTGTCCTGTAATTCCGATCCCCTGCCAAAATACAACGTGTAAATAAAATATCCAAATAAGGCATATCAAGCATTCACCTGGTTTTAAATTATTTAAATATACAGGCTTCCTAATTATATACTTATTCAGCTCACACCCTCTTTTAGTGAGGGGAACTATCCACTACCAGATGTGGTTTAGGAAAACTGACTGTTCAGACCCCAAGATTCACTTCCATAAGGGTGTGAAACTGAGGCAGAATATGTGCATTAAATCATGTGGAATGCAGCACACCCAGCTCTGCAGCCATTCTGCAAGGTTTCATGGAAAGACATCACAGTCTATAGTGAATGCCAGACTAGGATTCAGGAGAATCCTTGGTGCACATTCCTCAAAGATATCCTATGACATAGGCCTATGACAAACCTAATGCTGGAAACTCTTTTCAGTCTGAACCAAACTGTGCAGATGTGTTAACTACGGCACATGCCGATCAGTGACCAAGAAATGCTCCCATAATGCTGTGAAACACAAAACAAGCTTTGGCTGATTTCAGTCTCACTGAAGAACCGACAATACCCGGGTTAGAAGTTTCTCTTTTTCTTCCAGTTCTTCATCATTAAGAGGTTCAGCCTCATCAATCTTAAGCTGCTCTTCCTTTTGTGCTTGGGCTGCATTTGGGAGATCAGGATTACGAGGTACCTGAAAGGTTTTGCACTTTATAAAACTGAATTAATTTTTCACAGATAATTACTAATTGTCACCTTTTTGTTAATATAACCTAATAGCTTCGACAGCTGAACATGATTTTATTTCATTTAAATTACTGTGAAAGGCTGGAAAAGTACTTATTCTCCTACTGTTGCATTAAACTGTTCCATTGCAAGAATTTAGAGAATAACACAGAAGGGACTGGACCTTAAAGATCACCTCTTTTCCAAGCCCCTGCTATGGGCAGGGCCACCTTCTGCTTAGACAAGGATGCTCAAAGGCTCGTCCAACGTGGCCTTGAACACTTCCAAGCAAGTGGAATGTGGGTCATCCACAGCTTCTCTGGGCAAATTGTGCCAGTGCCTCACCACACTCACAGTGAAGAATTTCCTTCCAATATCCAACCCAAACCTGCCCTCTGTCAGTTTAAAGCTGCTCCCTTGTAAAAAGTCCCTTTTCAGCTTTCCTGCAAGCCCCCTCTAGGTACTGAAAGGCTGCAATTTGGTTGCTCCAGAGCCTTTGCTTCTCCAGACTGAACAATCCCAACTCTCAGCCTTTCCTCCTAAGAGAGGTGCTCCAGCCCTCTGGTCAAGGAAATTCTTCAGTTACCTTGTAACCAATTGTTTTCCTGTCGTAGAGAATCTCTTTTTCCAACAGTTCAAACAGGCGAGGAGGAAAGAACTGGAAGTCCTGTACATTTGGCTGTTTTGGAGGCCGTGGAGCCTGAAACACAAAGCTTGCATTTGCTCCCTTTCACATCCAGAATCTGCTTGCTTGTAAGAAGTAATTTAAGTTTATGAGCAAACAAAAAGCATTATTGTTACAAAAATGCACTGTCTTAACTTGGGGGGAAAAAAGTCACACCATGCAAGACACACCAACCACCACAAAGAATTCTAAAAGTAAAAGAGCAGTGAGAGAAGGGGAAGAGAGGTCTTTTGGGAGGAGGTGGCTGGTGAAAAAGTCACACGTGTTTAAAGCATTAATCTTCCACAGGAAAATTTACAGCTGCTTAAATAAGAACTAGAAAAAACTTGATCTTAGCCTCCCTAACGTCTTACAAGTTTCATACTGTTCTTATTTTTTCTCACAGAAGTTTGTCTCAAGTCTTTTGGAAATTTTTTCTAAATTTAGATAGTCCCTCCACTTTATAAAAGTGAACAGAGCAGTTTTTATGACTCAAGACCTATTTGTTGCTTAGAGCTTCAGCCATTTACCATACATATTGAAAAACTTTATTTCTTTTGATTAGTCAACTCACCTTGGGTGCTTTTGGTTCACTGACTCGAAGAGCCTCTCTGAAGTAAGCATCCACAGCATAATTGGCTTTTCTTTCTCTTTTAGGGGGTTCAATCCACTCTGTAAATGCCAACTATAAAAACAAAACCCATCACCCCCAAAACCAAAAATTATGTCTTGCAAGATCATGAGACCAGCTACAAGTTTTATGTAAAATTAGATCTACATCTACTTCATTATAAGTGTTATAAGTGTTATTTAAACTATTTTCATAGATGACACTGTATTTTACCCAATACCTCTTAAATAAGTATGACTAAAACATGCAATTCAGGGCATTCCTCCAAAAGAAACTTAAAACATTACCTTCTGTTTTTCTCTGTAGTCTTCCCCTTCAAAATTATACACGCTAGATTCAGTATCCATAGTAAAATTCCTAAGGGAGCTTTCACCCATCTTTGAAAGTTTTTCGTTCATTTCCGCAGTCTTGGACAGGGGATACAGAAAAGAATAGTAGCCATTTGGATGGTACTTCATTATTTAACATCTCATTCCCAGATAGAACGGGAGCCATTTTGGAAGGCACGTCATTATTAAACACCTCATTCCAGAAAGGAGCCACTCTGAAAGGTACTTCATTTTAAAACATCCCATTGCCAGAAAGAAGAGGAGCCATTCTAGAAGGTACTTGACTATAAAACATCTTATTGACAACATCAGAAAAAACAGACACGATTGAGTAACACAAAAACCCTCTACAGCAAAAACCCCTTTTCTCTCCAGCTTGGAACCAAGTTATCATCCAGAGACTCACTATCTTGCCATCACATTCAAATCTACAGGTGAGCTTCCCCTTTTCAAACCTTCTCACCTTCTTTGCCCCTCTTTCCAAAATGTGATCAATATCTTCATCTGTAATCTCACTATCCTTTGAAGCAAACACGTGTGTTGCTCCATGTCTGATCATTTGCAGCATTTCATCCTTTCCAAGTTTATTCAGGTTTTGATCCACCAATCTTCCTAAAGATAAAAATGCTTGAGGATAGCAACTCACTGAAGAGTTTATGTTATGGAAGGAGCAATACAGGATTTTCTCCCCCTTATATTTCCACATACAAACTACATATTACTGATTCCAAGCAAGTCAACTAAGGTTACCTTACTTTTCTCTGTCTATTAGAAAAAGGAAAGGCATTCATTTAAATTTAAAGTGAAAGAAGAAACTGAGTGCTTTAAAAAGTCAAATATGACTATACCCCACTAGGCAGGTAAGCAAAAAGTTAGTGAGGAAATGCCTACTCCTACAGTAAAACAAATTTCCAAGTGGATGAGGCCTTTGCACATGAACTCCCTTCAGAGTTCAGATGAGGCAAAAGCAACACTCCCACTGGTTCTTACTGGCTGATTGCACCATGATTTACAATGGGAGAAGAAGGGAATTTCATCCTAGATCCGAAGTGCCTTCATATAATACTTGCCTTGCTGGATGACTATGGAATCCAGGCGCAGTTTCATTTCTGCACGCTCCACTATCCTTTCCTCCACGGTATTGTCTGTAATAAACCTGAACACACGGACAGTCTTGGTCTGCCCAATTCTGTGCGCTCGATCCTGCCCAAAACAGTAACAAAAAAGTCAGCACTTGCCTTCCAGCATGACTACATAATGAGGTTTAAGATTTTCATTATTTACAGCACACAAATTTACAAAACAGAACAGCACAGGTTACTAAAATGTTTACAGCTATCCATGGCTACCCAAGATATTACATTTTTATCTACATTGCAGGTTTGGGGTTTTTTTTTTTCAATAACACTGACAGTGAGTGTGTCTCTATGTGTCATAGCTAAAAAACAGCAGGATTTGGGGTTTTTCATTAAATCACACACAGAGGAGAAGATTTGGATGCTTCTGACCTTAAGCAACCTTCTGTAGAATCAAAGCATGAAGAAATCATCTCTCTGCTGACCAAAAGCTGCCTTTCTCAAAATCCTTCAGTAGTGCCATGAATAGTTCAAGAAAAATACAATAACCCTGCCTCTCCTGACTAGTGAAACATGAACCACTGTGAGAATCAGTATTCTCAACACACACCTGTAGTGGTAGCTGGTACTGCCTCATTTGAGCTATTAGACACCAGTTCCTTCATTCTTTTGAAGTGATTTTTGCTAGAGTACTTGAGACCCACAGGTTAACTGAAATAATTTAAGACATTTCCAAGACTTCTCTCTGAAAGGCCTCATTTGTCAAAAAAAAAAAAACCAAAAAAAACCCCAACCAAAAATCCAAAAATCCACTGGCAGTTTTTAGATAGCTTTGCTTTCTTAGGTGGTCACTAATGTCCTTGACATGTATCCAGGATGGAGATGCATCCACATCTACTTAAAAAAACCCCTAAGGATAGTTACTAAAATGAGATCCTTTCATTACCATCACCATAAAAGCAGTTTTTGAAAACTTTAATTCAACTTTTCTTTATCTCATTTTCAAGATCGCAGGAAAAACAGTGAAAACACATTCACCTCCACTCCCCACAACAGCTTTATAGTTTTGGGATTAACAACCTAGATTTAATTCATTTTTACTTACTCAAGTAGGCTATTTGCATTAAACAATACTATGAGGTGTAGCACACACCCAGCATTTCCCACTACATAAAACACTGTATAACCCAAATGTGACTGAGGACTAATGGTTCCACACAGTGGAAGCTGCACTTGAACTGAAAATTAGTCTTACAAATCCTGCTCCTGTGCTAAAATGGGAAAATACCAATTTATTTTGGAAGTACACATTTCTAGCAAAGTACTGTGAGAAAAAGAAAAACAAACCCCCATAATTTCCATCTGGAATCTTACCATAGCCTGGAGATCTACTTGTGGATTCCAGTCTGAATCAAAGAGAATTACAACATCAGCAGTAGCCAGATCGATTCCAAGACCTCCTGCTCGTGTACTCAACATGAACACAAATTTTGAGCTGTCAGGATCATTGAATGCATTAATGGAAGCCTAAATCAATGAAAAGAATGTATCAGTTAAACAAAATGTTTTACAAGTAGTATTTTTACATAAATACAATCCCTGAAGTTGTAAATACCTGTCGCTCATTGTGAGGAGTTTGTCCATCCAGTCTGCAATATTCGTAATTTCTCCACATACAGTAATCTTCCAAAATATCTAGAACTCTTGTCATCTGCCTGAAGATTAGAACCCTTGAGCCTGTTTGGGTAAAAAGGTTTCTTATGCTTTCACCAAAATGTAAGATTAAACAAACTCTCCAAGTCTGCACTACCAGAAAAGGAAGGAGGGCAATTCCATGTACTAAGAAGAAAAGTCGTTTGAATTTCAGACCCAAACTACAATGCAGGGCTGCAGCTGCTGCTGCCACAGCACATCCATGCCATAGGACACGTTTGTCTTACCCTGATATGTCACTGTCTAATTAATGGCTGGCTTCTCCTTTTCATTTTGTGTTGTACTCCTCAAGAAAAAGTTCCCAGACATGGCAGAGTAAGATGGTAGCACAAATATAAAAACATTATCAAGTATAAATAATAAAATTTTGAAGTATTTGATTGTTTTGGATTTAAGATCTCTAGAAATAAAGTGAATTCTTCTTAAGTACTTGTCAGTTTACTGCCAAGAACAACTTAAATAAAAAAAAAAAAGAAAAGGTTCAGTACTTTATGCATATACACTCAGCCATTTCCAGTCTACTGGAGAAATTTAAGTAAAACACAGGATATAACAAAGTTTCTACTTCCTTTTGTCCTTTGGACTCAAGGGTTAATACTGAACTCTCTTGTTTAAGATGCTAATTTGATTTGAGACCAGTCCAGTATTAATTACAACACCTCATCAATAAACCTGATATCAGGAAGAAACCAAGATCAAAAAAGCACAGTAACCACTGAATTGCTTGGTTTTCAGTCTTGAGTTATACAGTCACAGCTGCTTGGATGATACCTAGATACAAAGTACAGTTTACTTCTATACTACAGAAGGTTGAGGTTTGGACGTGGTTTTGTTTTCCTGCAAAGTGTCCCCACTCACAAACCTACATCCAACTTCTTTAGCAAAGTTACTACTGTAAGCATACTCAAAAAATAGTGAGCTAAAAATTTATTCCAGTGTCAAAAACTCTGTTGCAAGTGACTTTTACAGTAATCCATTTCAAAGCTCAAATAACTTTAAAACAACTCAAGAGTTCCCCCATGTCTGAGTGTTTATAGAATACACAGAAAAACCTCAGGTACTGTTCAAAATCACATCCAGCAAGAAAGACCAACATTTCACACAGGATTTGACTTGAGCTATGTATGAGGACTCTGAATCTGAAATGGTCCTTCATGGCAAATCAAAGGCGTGGCTAAAATACTACATAATTATATTTCAGATAGCTAAGAAAACTATGAAAGAAAATCTAAAGCCCCAATCAAATGATGTTTTTATGGTGTGAACTTAGCTGCGATGAAAAAGTGGGAAAAAAAAAGAAATCAAAACACTTCAACACAAAAAGCCATAATGGACTATTGATCCAAGCTGGTATCATACTAGAAACCAACAGTAATCCTGGCTAAAGTCCGCTGGGTTTTGCTCAGAATACACAAAAATATTACTGAACCAAAAAACTCTCAAAACCCCAGAAAGGAGATGTATACCTTGTTCTTTCAACTTAGGCAGCAATTTGTCTAGAAGTACCATTTTGCCACTGTTAGTGACCAAATGCATGTCTGTTGTGTAAGGTGGGCCAGGCTCTGCTCCATCAAAGAGGTACGGGTGATTGCAGCATTTCCGCAGCTGCATCAGGATGTTCAGCAGTCTCATCTTGTCCAGCTTCCCAGCTGAGTTCAGGATATCTATATCCTTCATCAGGATTCGGGTATACCTACAGCACGGAAAGAAAAAAACCCTTCTGTTCACTCTAAAATGAAGCTGGGGGATGACTTACAAGCTGCATCTTTTGCTGGTGCAGAGGGAGGAGGAGGAAAGGTTTGAATACATGTAAGCCAGGAAAAGCCTGTGGGAGACAGAACCTGCCCTCAGCATCATGGCAGCCATGGGACATGGTTTGGGTGTCATTCTTTTGCCTCTGGGCAAGTCAGAAATGTAGCACAGACTCACAGAATCGATTGGGTTGCAAGAGAACTCTGAGATCATCAGTTCCAACCTTAGGCTAAACACCACCATCCACTGGGTGCCACATCCAGCTGTTTCCTCAATACCTCCAGAGATGGTGAATCCACCACCTGTCTGAGCAGTCTATTCCAATGCTTGACAACCCTTTCCATTAAGAGATTCCTCCTGATGCTTGACCTGAACCTCCCTTGGTGTAGTTTGAGGCCATTTCTTCTTGTTCTGTTGCCTGGGAGAAGAGGCTGATGACCCCCTCGGCTGCACCCTCCCATCCAGGAGTCGTGCAGAGCAAAAAGGTTCCTCCTGAACCTCCTCTCCTTTAAGCAAGAAGTTAAGCAAGTTTTCATAAGTCTTTAGGCTACAAATACTGTCTAAAGCTCACCCTTCTCTTCATTTAATCAGGTAAATCTCCCTGACATGCATGGTTCTGTCATAGCAGTGTCAGAAAGAAACAGGAATAAACTGGGAGTATACCAGAGAGAATAAATTGAGTTCTACACAACCTCCAAGACACAGACAGCACATTCCTTCTGAGCCTGAACCACAGCCCAGTCAAGCACATGCATTAATTACCATTCTCGCTGCATTTTGCTGAGGCCCACATAAATTTTAACTTCCTTCTTTGGAGGCAAGCTTTTCTCCACATCAGCCTTGATGCGACGGAGAAGGAATGGTCGTAGCACCTGAAAGAGGTTCACCATTAAATGCATTTTGGAAACTGAAACACTGATCAGGTCAATGGATGAAGCAAAGAGCAGATATTCTCTATCACAGATACATGATCTAGTGTTAGACAATCTGAAAAAAAAAAAGCAACCTCTATGGAGAAATTATTTGCTATACATAGGATATACATGTGCTTTATTTGAAAGACTCAAAGATTAGGTCAAAATGATCTTTGACATGGTTCTGTGTCCTTGGACTTAATTTTGCTTGACTGAAAAGTTGTGGAATAATCTCTCTCATCCTAATAGTCTATCATAAGAAGTATTAGAAGAACTGTTTGGGATTTAACTTAGGTAAATGTAACCCTTGTATAAAAGGCAAAAGGACTCACCATAGGAAGGCGCTCCACCAGTTTTTGATCCCCTAGACAGTTGTTGGTATCAAATCACGAATCAAAATCCTGTATCAACAAAATCATTGGTTTATAAGAGGCTTCCTTTCAAGGTACAATAGCATCACAATGGTGAACAAATACAACTCTCATATGGCCAGGAAGTGAAAGAACAAATGACCTTATTTGGCCTATTTTATGAAAAGCTTTATAACAAACATTTCCAACTCAATCTATCACTTATCAGTAACTGACACCACTAACTATACATATCCAGGTCTACTTTCAAATTGGGAAAACCAGCAAAATTAATTTGATTCAGAAACAAAAGACTTACTTCAGCTGAGTTAAAGACATCTGGCAAAAGGAAGTTGAGAAGTGCCCAGAGTTCATGTAATTTTGTATGTAAAATGTTGTATGTAAAATCATGTAAACAAAATTGTTCTGAAGTGGAGTTCCAGTTAATAGCAGTCGGTTGGTAGTCTTGAATTCCCTTACAATTTCTGATAACTGAAGGACAGTGAGACATGTCCAAATATCAAACATATATATTTAAACATTACTAGTCCCTACACCATCAACTAAATAACCCACACAGATCTCTTGCTTAGTGTAAAATAAATTACCTTTGATTTTTCATTTTTAATCCTGTGGGCCTCATCTATAACAAGGTATCTCCAGTTGAACTTTTTGAATACTGACTTCTCTTTGATAAGCATTTCATATGATGTTACACAGACATCCCATTCTCCAGGCAGCAACACATCTCTCACAAAGGCAGCCTAGGTAACAAGGTGACAGCTGGTAACTGAGGCTTTGTCAAATTTAAAGGGAGTTAAGTTCCACTTTTTCCACAGGGAAAAGTCTAAGTACATGATATGATGTCCTCTGCCCTATGCAGGTCCATGATGCTCAATAAATAAGGGGAATTTCCTCAGTCAGAGACATAAAATCAGAGTGTTGCACCTATGCAAGGAGCAAATGATGTTTTGAAAAATGGGGCTCTTACACTGTATTATGTATAACACTTCTCCCCATCGCCGTTCATCCATCCAGATAAAATGGAACCTCTTTCCTCTTCAAATGTCAAATATGTAATAGATATTTGGAAATGGAAAGGATACCTTAGGGTACATGCTAATGTACTTCCTTCAATTAGGTTTTATGATTATGACCTTTATTCCAACAATAATTTAATGTTTTAATTAAATTTGCAACCATTTTCATTGCTGCAAGATGTCCTTCATCTCCCTCTACTGTAATTCAATGGAGTGGTTTTCAATCACAATCAGCAATATCTAACAAGAAATTTTAATACCTCTTTTCAGGAATCTAAAATGGATCTTTCATGTTTTAAAACAAACTTCATACCAGTGCTATGGCAAGGAATAATTCCCACCTCTACTGTAAGCAAATAATACACATTTTCCATTTTGGCAACCAGATGTGGAATATTAAATGTTAGTTACAAAAAGAAAATGAAAAGACTTAAACTCCTTTAAGTAAGAATGAGCAAAGTTGAAAAAATTAAAAATTAAACTAATAATCGCACCTTGGTAAAGAATATCCATTGGTAATTACAATGTCTCTTGACTTATGACATGTTTCTGACTAAACATCAAAATCTGAATGCAGGTTACTGGGTTCAGTCTTCATATATCTTTAACATCTCTGATTTTCAAGAATTCATTTGCTCAGAAAATATCCATTACATTTGAAATAATAATCATATTTGAACACCTTTTGACAATATTGTGATCTGCCCAGCCACAGACATTCAAAGGAGTGACTTACACAATGCAAAAGATTTCTGGAAATAGGTTACAGCAGAATATTACTTGTGCACTTACCAAAAATGCCAAAAATGTTGAAAATAGCATTTATTCTTTTGAAAACATCAGTCTAGCATTTCTTCTTTGCAGCAATTTCTTCCCAAATCCACTCTTCTTGTTTCTGTACAGATGATTTCTTTTCAACCAGGGTTATGTTGCCTACAATAACAGCAACAAGGATGTTCAGGAAAGGGGAAAAAAAACACCAGAAAAAAAATGTACAGAATATTTAATTTGCAAGAAGAAAATAAACTACTGCTTTGCATTCTTTATGTAACAGCAGCAACTCTGCACACATTTGCACAGAAGGGGGAAGCACAGCAGCAGAAACAGGAAAACAGTTAATATTAACTCATCACCTTAGAAAAATAAAAAAATAGACAGTATTTTCCTCTTTCTTGCACATAGATTTAAAATTTCCTGGAAGGACATCCTAGACTTGCACCTCTTCTTTGGGTATTTTACTACAAGTCTACAGCTTGGCCTGCTCATCTTGCCCAATGACATGAGATACATGTGCTGCTTTTGACAGAACAGCGGGACATTTTTCTGAACAAACTCAACCACTGCTCCACTGCTTTGCCTGGCCATGTGCATATTTGGATTATTTTTGTGCCAACAATGCAAAATATTTTTTCCTTAATGACAGGTTTTATTTTTTATTTCTGCTGCCTCTAGTTATGAAATTCTCCAGAGAACCATTTACATGAGACAAAACTGATTCTCAGAAAATATATCAGAAATACCAAAGTAAGGAGAATGCATAATCTAGTGGATGAAAAAGATAAAATACCTTATCTACTTTGTGTCATATTCTGGCAATCAAATTATTGCACTTGCAGTATCCATCTCTGTCAATAGGATGGGTCACTGGCTTCTGCATTAAAAGCTCAGTTTAGCAAAATCATCACTATTTCTCAAAAAAAAAAGTTATGATCTCATTGAAGTCATGTAGGACAAATGAAATCACTGTTTTTTCAGGGAATTATTTGTCTCTCCCTCTTGGCGTGGTGTTGCCCCTTTTGAAGAAATGTATCTTAAATACTGTTTCTTTTCTTTCTCTTTAAACTTGCTGTTAAGGCATATGCTTGCATCCCAGACACTCTTCATTAAACATTCCTGTGCTGATGCACAAGCATCATTACTCCCAGAAGAGTGGAGAAGTTTGAACTACCTCAAACATCACAGCAATTAAGGAGATCCACAGCTAGAGGAGATCCAGAAAAGCTTTTCATTTTGAACATCAAGTCTCATTATTCATATGCAACCAGCAAACCAGGTCATTGTTGCATTTATCCAACCAAGTTCTTGTCAAAGGGTGGGAAGGAAACTTGGAAAGGCTGAACTTGGGGCTCAGGAATCTGCTCCCAGCCTGCCTTCTGCTCCAAGTCAAGCTTGAACACCAGACAGCCACCGGTTACCCTTCAAAAGGAAGGTCAAGCTAATTAGTTGAGAGGATCTATAGAAGCATTTTATAACAACCAAATTAATACTAAATGAGTTCACAATGATTCATATTATTCCTGAACAATTAAAAATGACAGGGCCATTATTTTAAGTCTTGGTCCAGTTTACAGCTACCTATCCCACACCAGGAGATGTGCTGCTGAGCTAAAAATACATTTCATCATTGGGAGCAATGAATCTTGGGAGGAGTGGTATTTAAACCATCAGATATTTATGTGCAGCAAAAAGTGAAGCTCAATAAGTTTTCTGCCCTTTGTAGTTTTCTGCCCTTTCTAACAGATAAACTTGAAAATCCTAATCCCAGTCTCTTCTGTATAAGTCTCTTACAACTGAAATTTATTTATTGATTTTTGTTGTTTCTCACCAAACTGGGAATTGTAAAAATTTCATGGTTTGCATTTAAAGTCTGAATACATTGGACTTCATCTCCTAGCCACTGAATCTGGTTTGATAACCAGAGATAATTAGTAGCTTACATATTTAAAACAGAATTAGTGAAATCAGCAATGTAAAAAACATTCACTAGAAATTGATCTATTTTTCAGACAATTTTTTTGTTTTATTTTGGGTCTGCTTGTTCATTTGTTTGTTTGTTCCATAAGGGATAATAGATTTTGTAAGAAATTGAGACCCATATCATATATTTCTCTTCAATGCAACATAACTCAGTAATTCTAAGTTATATTCTATCCATTGCTGGTTCCGACTTTGACAATTTTTTGCAGCTCTGAATAATAATTTTAAATACAATTCTGGTGTCTCTTTCTAAAGAACACCTTTATTCTTTCAGGCAGGTGGAAGGTTAGTGCAGCCTGCCTGAACAGCAGATGGCCAGCAGCAAAGCTTTTCCCTGCTGACATGATTATAAAGGGAGCACACTGCTTTGAAACTGAGTTTGCTACTGCTCATAATCATAATCTACTGATTGATTTATAAAGCTCCACCTGAACATTTGCAGAATTTTACATCAAAGACATTTTTTCTTTCATATAAAAATACAGGAATTATTCTGAAAAAAGCATGATCCTGCAACATAGACCTTCCAAAGCATCCAAAGTCAAATCTCAAATGTTCCTGGTTTCCATCAGTAAAAATTTTTATTTTTCAGTAATATCTATCACGAAGCTGCCATTAGTTTTACCAGTCCTGATACTGATTTTCATGGCATTTTAAATAAAACTGAAACATTGTCCTCTAATTTTGCTTCTCTCAAGTAGTAGGATTAAAAACCATATGATTGTACATGTGAAAAAATTATGTTCAACTCTCAGTCACCCATTGTCCTTTCTCAGGTTGCTGTTATGTGACGTGGTATTTTGCTACCATGGAATATCTCAAACTGGAAGGGACACAGAAGGATCAAGTCCAGTTCTGTGCTCCTCACAGGACCACCTAAAGTTAAGCAGCATGACTGGAGCATTGTCTGGATGCCCCTTGAATTCTGACAGGCTTGATGCCTATTATATTATAGAATATATATTTTAATGTAATTTGCATCAATGTATACTACAGGCCGATCTCTAAGTCTGACCTAATTGTCAAATATGGTATTAATAATCTTCTGACTTATTATAAGAAACATTTTGCAGATGTTTCCCACAAAAATTTAAAGGCAATGTTAGAGATTCCAATAAAGCTTATTCAAAGCAGCTATGTCTCATATTTAATTTCATATTCTTCTAAAGCACCAAGTGCCCTGGCCTATTCTGTTTTCTTAGGAATCTGTGGAACACTATATTATTTATAAAATGTAATTAATTTTCGTTCAATCTATCCATTCATGGTGGCTTAAAAGAAAAAGCTATAATCCACCTTACTGCTTTTGTTGCATGCTCACTATTTACATTTTTGTGTAAAATCTCATTATTCAGACTGCTGATTGAATAACTTTGAAGTGCTTTGTGTCTCATTAGCAATGCTGCTCATTATGCAGAGTATGATGACTAATGGAAAGCCTTTGCCTCACGGCTCCAGGTGATGGAGATTTTTTTTATCATAAGCTACTGTTCAGACATGAAATGATTATAGAAGTAACAATAAATAATTAAAAACTTAATTACAATTTCCTTTCAAGGATTGTCACCACTTTGCTGGTGTTTAGGTTTTGTTGTGATGCTGAATGCGGGTGTTCCCTTCTAAATGCACATAGTCTGGTATGACAAATATCAACTCCAAAAATGATACATTTCTATCAGTGACACAAAGTAAACAAGGGGGAGAAACCTCTGACAAAGGTTTTGAAAATGCTACAGTCCCTAATCCTTTAGATCAACACAGGCCAATTGCCTCAAAGTGGGAATCCTAATACTAATAATGCTTCCTTTAAACCAAATAATGCTCCAGATAGCCTCAAGATATGGAAAACTTGCATTCCTTACATTAAAAAACATAATATTATATTTTTTCTTTTTCTGCATGGAAAAATACATCCCAACAAGGTGATCTATGCAATAGTACCAATAAAGGGAAAACCTCAGCCCAAGCAGAAATAGATACAGTTACACACGGTCTTCATCAGAAGTCATGTGTATGATTTCTTCACACCAGATAAATAAGGAATCCAGTAGGGACATAATAAATGCTCTGGAAAAAAACATCTGATTTGCTTTCCCCGAAAGGTCAACCATGACTTTGTTATCCATCAAGTTTGTAATAGATTATGAAAACAAGAATTTCCAGTTGGGTTTCACGGCATTTAGTGCATTTTCCAGGGTTTCAGCTCTGTGATAGAGAGCATTCAATTTTGCTAAAGTATCTCTAATTTCCATCATTAGGAACAGCTCTTTTTTAAGAAAAGAGGTGAATCCAATTTTGTTTTGCTTTGTTTGTTACATATTGTAGGTTTTGATTAATAGCTACTTTACACACAAAACATTCAGTGCCGTCCCTCTACAAAAATTGCATCATTAAATGTTTTTAAAAATCATGGTCCCTGGAAGAATTTGTCTACTTGTATTTTATGAACTATTTCCTAAGTTAAAATGAAAACCAGAGTTAAGCTGTCAAAGAAAAATGAAAGACATCCTGAAAAGACACAGAACTAAAAGGAGCCTATTTTTAGTTTAAAGGAAGTACAAATGTACCACACTTGAATCATTATCCTCATCAGGATGACAGGTGATGCCAGGGTAATAAATAAAGTCTCTGATTAGAAATGAAATTGCTACGACAGAATCCAACGGCCACAAAGCCTTCAGATTCCCCTCTCTGTCGTCTGCATACATTCTTCCTCTTCCTCCACAATAAACTGTCTATTGATTCTAATTCAGGGGTACACTGCAGGGAAGAATCAGCAAAGATCAACATGAGAAAACAAAGCAAACAAAAATAAGACATACAGCTGTCAGTATAAAATTTTCTAGCCACAAAGCGAGCCTAAGGAGGAGACACCAACTGTACCAGTGAGAACACAGGAAAGCCTTTTGGCAACAGTTAGTTCTGGTTTACCAAAACACCAAAGTGAGAAGATTGCCACTCTGTGCTACAGATCTCCACTCTAAATCAGGAAATGCAATAATAACTTCAAACACACACTGCAGATTCCCTTCTCAGGAAAGGAGAGCAGCCCTGCTGCTATGCTGGTACTACAGCCACAAAAGGACCTACCCATGTAGGTCCCATTTTCAGGAAGCAAAATGCAATTGCAGGGATATTCCAATAGCAGCAAGCCCAAGCAAATGTGTCTCAAATTATTCTTCCTTGGCTGTGTTGTTTATGACTAAACTGCATCACAAGTAGCAGTAAGTGCACTTTGAACAATCATGTGACATTTAATTAATTAACCATAACCATTGTTTACATGTAAATCAGGTACTCATTAGAGAATTAGAAAATCATTTCTTTTGAAGTGGGATTATTTTTATCCATTTGACTGATAAACTTAACTCTTCATTATATTACTCTTTGCCATCGAAATTAGTATCAGTAGGATTTGATATGACCACATACACAGATGGCTGCAGAAGCTGAGAACAGAGACCACCTTCTTATTTAAACTGAAGTAAGTGAAAATACTTCTTCCGTTTCTCAGATTTTGCCTTCAGGAAACACAAATCTGCAAGTTCCAATGGGTTAGATGAGATTGAAAGTATATTGAGCATCTTTGACCTAAGGTGTGGGCTTTTCCACCTATACTGCAGGGTGGCTTTTCTTATTAATTGCATTTACAGCCCTTTGTAAATGTGTTTGAGGATTGCTCATTTCCACAGTCTAGGGCTGGAGAAATGAAATCACAATAAACTGATCTTTTGTGCCCCACCAATCAATAATGACAAACCACAGAAGTCCTTGTACTACTGGAATGGACCAAGGACAGTCCTGAGCACTCAGCCAGGCTGCAGCATGGTTTAAATGGCTGCCCTGGTAAGATCTTTGTGCATTCCTTTATTTTCCTAATAGAGACTCCTATAATATCTGAAGCTAATTTGTCATAAAATACTTGTCTTCTGTCTCAGTGTGTCTTACAGTACCCTCTTCTCTCCTAAGTATTTACACAAGTAATGACTTGAGGGGCAGAAGGAGGCAGAGATTTTCCAATGCCTTTCTTCTTCTCCGCCTGGGTTACAGTTTCAGCCAGCAAAGCAAGGCTTGTAACAAAGAAAATTCATATGAATTCAGTTCCATTGTACTCCACGTATCAAAGCTCAGGTCCCAAAAAAATTCAACCTAATTTTTAAATATTCTCTTCAAAGCTCACAAAGCTCAGGGTGCAACTTTCTTCATTCCTCAGTTCTCAGAGTAATAAAATTCAGTGGTATTTATTGGCTCGCCTGGAGCTGCTCAACTTTTTCTGCTTTGGTTGCTGTGGGACTTGATATTTAAAAAGTTTTCATTGACTTGAGTGCAGAGTTGTTACCTTTACTGGCAATAGCAATCTACAGCCAAATTTATATAGCTATGATGGTAATTTCAATAGCTAGCCTGTTTTCTCAGTTTCATAATATTACTCTGTTATTAAACTTTTATAGCAGAAACTCTTAAATAAGTATCTCCAGCATTTCTACACACCTTAGAAAAATGGCTCTCATAACTGGATACTCAATACTGTCACCTATCAGAAGGTGGTCTTATTATTTCTGTTTGGTTCTGTTCCATTTTGCTCTTTCTTTGTACATTTACGTATTCTACAGCTACACAAAATATTATTATTACCACCCCTCCCAATGTTGTGAATCTAGGCATTCAGTCCAATACCACATCAGGTTGCTCCTTTCATGACCTGCCCATTAGAATGTAATTTGCTGTGCAATGCTGGTAAGAACGTTAAGAGTTAATAATTTGTCCAGCCCTCTTTAACAGCCTAGAAATATGGACGGTACAGATATGACTTCTATGTGTGACTTATATGTATGGTCACAAGGGTTTTCAGGATGAAGAAGAGATGAGAATGTTGACTCCATGATCAGAAGGCTTGATTTATTATTTTATGATATACCTTACATTAAGGCTATACTAAAAAGAAATAGAAAGGAAAAGGTTTCTTCAGAAGCTAGCTAAGCTAAGAATAGAAAAGAAGGACTAACAAAGATCTGTGTCTCAGACAGAGAGCAAGAGCCAGCTCTGCCATGAGTGGTCAGTAAATCCAAACATCCACAGGAGACCAATCACGGGTCTACCTGTTGCATTGCACAGCAGCAGATAACCATTGGTTACTTTTGGTTGCTGAAACTGCAGCTTCTCACAAGGAAAAATCCTACGAAAGGATTTTTCATGAAAGATGTCTGCGACATATACGCACTTGTTGACTGCTGAAAAAAAATGAATTATTGTCCTTAATACAATTATTAAGGACAATACAATTGGAATTAAGGGAGGAATCTGACTTGGACCTGAGGCCACTGCCCTTTGTGTTCAATGATTTGGTTTGATTTTACACTGGATGTCTAAGAGTCAGGAGCCCAATGGTGGCAGCTGAGCCAATGGCTTTTTTTTCAGCTGAGTGGGTTAACAGCATGTGTATTTTTTTTTTTATTTCAAAAAACGAGGCTAAAGCATTTCTATTTTGTAGCCAACCTGCAGAAGAAGACCTTGTCCAGGAGCAGCAGAGATTCCCAGGCAGCAAACTGAGAGCCAGTGCCTTGCCACAAAGGTGTACTTGGCACAGATGTGTCATTCTGTGCACTGCTGGCTGCGTTAATTTGCTGTGACTTTACAGCCCCGTATTACAAAGACATTTTACTTTTCACACAGCATCCACTTTGAATTAGTGGAGAGCAGGTCTCTGAAACTTGGAACATTTCCCAGACAAAACACAATGCACAAAGCTGTAACTTGTTCAAGAAATGATAGCAGAAGTTAGAATATGTTCCTGATGAAGCTGTAAACTTCAGCTGGTAGACTTCTCAAAATAAGGCTCAATGCTCCTGCTTAGTGATGAGTGGGGTGAAAAGCACTTCCATCTGTTGTATTGTGCAGAAATAACATCACCTTCAGAGAGAAAGCTCTTAACCTGTTTGCTTTTGCTGGAATGAAAAAACCAATTCAGCAATTGATATTTTGGAAACAAGTCCCCAGTAATCATAATATTTTTTTGGATGCCAGATGGCCTGGCCTGCTCTCCTAGTCTGTGCATCAGAATAACTAAATGCTTGTATTTCTTGATGTGTCCTTTTAGGGGTGAAAATGAATATATAAACTCATGAAAATTAGAAGCTCTGAGATGAAACCTCCGTCCTGCTGAACTCATGGACAATTCTGCCATTGATTCAGCACTGTTACATTTTCATCACTGCTACATCCCAGAGTTGAAAATATGTCTGGTTTATTTTGACAATGGCATTTCCAGACAGATAGATTGTTTCCTCATATTATTGCTTCAACAGACAATCCTTAGGAACTGAGAGTGCTCTAAAAATCATTTTATGACAGTTGGCAAAGGCATGTCCAAAGTGGCAACATCAATCTTTTTTGGACTATTATTTTGAGTGACATATTTTATAACGCTTTCTTTGTTAAACTGTAAACATACAAACTGCATTGCTCATATTTACAGGTCAGTACCTATGCAATATACAATTGATAACCTGTAAAAAAACAGGTGCTTTAAAAGCTTCCTGAAACAAAAGTTTGATTTCAAATGTTTCTCTTCACAATTTCTTGCAAATGAGCATCATAATCAACTCATCTGAAAAAAATGTAGTGTTTTGGAGGTGTTTACAAATGTACCCAGATTTCACCTAAATTTTAAGTTCCCTAAAGACTGGGGCAATGAAAATAAATTTGAGAGTTTCATAGGCACTCAGCAGAGTAAGATAGAAATGTCTTTGAAAACTCCTTGCTGTCTGTTCACTGTAGAGTACTCTGGAAATTCCTGGGCTTGAAGAAAGTTAGCTACTACATTAGTTAAAAAGGTTCTTTCTTCAGTACCTTGAGTAAACCAGTACATCTTTCCTCTTCTTTGAATTCATGTAGCGACAGTAACCGCTAAATGGCTACCAATTTCTAGTGGTAAATTGCTGTTGGGTTTAATTTCAGCCAAGCCCACCTTTCCTCAGTGTAATTTCATTGGCCTGAATGGACGCACCTTTCCCTCACCTTGTATATGACACAAAGACTGTGTGGAAGTATTTCTAGATCAGAATGGTCTTACCCATGGTTCCTGCCTGACAGGACATGTTTGGACTCACAGCGTGTGACGCGTGCCAAAACACAAAGACCTCCACCAGACCAGTGCTCCCAGTACAGCGCTAACCATTATCCAGGGTGTGCCTGTGAAAAGCAAATGCTCTTTCCAAACAACAAGCATTTTAATGCTGATTCCAAAGGGACTGGAAACTGGACTAAGGAATTATACAATGAACTGCTGTCATTTTTGCCTATTCTTTCAGCTAATAAGACAGTGCTAGAGAAGGATTGTGCACATTTTCTTGTCGTGCTGCACTGTTACCATCTGGGTTGTGGTGCTGATGTAGCATTGAAGATGAGCTGAAGAGTGACTGTTGGATATTTATAAAGAATTCTGTGGCTAACTTTGCTCTAAATTGGGCATGTAATGAATGCATTACTGCAAAGCAGGGAAATAACACCTATTAGAGGCTAGACATGAATCATCACAATGGAAAATCATTTTTTAAGCTGCAGTATTTTCTCTGTTATTGCTTTGCTTTAAACTTTAGTGAAAAGCAATTACTTTATTCTTTCTCTTTACTTTTATTGCTGGTGATTCTTATGCTAATTTTTCCTTCTATGTTTGATTTGATTTTGAACAGGCTTTTAGAATTCAAGATTAAATTGAATTGGTGATACTGCCCTACCATCTTCACCTCCTACCTTTCTTATCCTCGACCCTCACTCTGGGTTATCAAGAATTCTTAAGAAATCAGACTGAGCAAACCAAAGCTATAACATTTTAAAATGTTTCTTGTTCTAAATAAATTAGACAAATCAGCACCCTCTAGTCATGAAAATAATAAAAGTTTGGGGGGGTTATATTTAGCTTATTAATTATTTAATAGTTAAAAGAAGCAAAAGTTCCCTGCATTTGAAGTGTTAGCTATTTGAATTTTTCCCCTCAAAGAATCACACATCTCCTGCAATTAAGTGAAATATATATTCACTTGTGGTACCTTGTTTGTTCTATGCCAGTGACTTAGGTCTGTATAAAACACGTAAATTTTTCCCTTCCAGTGAATTTAGTCAACAGAATGTGCTGGTTTTCAGAGGCGTCAATAATTGCTTCAAGTAAACAAAAGAACCTGAAAATTAACAACTTACCTTTGTATCCACAAACCTAGAGGTAATTTTTTGATCATCCTTTTTTTCTTAGGCTACAGTATTTTAGAAAAAAAAGAATGTTTATTTATTATCAAAAGTCACTATCAAGACACAGAACTAGTGAAGATTCACTTTGTTGAACACTTAGAGCAGAAATTAAGGAAGGAGCTGTCCAAGGTCCCCTGTGATCAAAAGAGAGAAACTCTAAGTGCAAATCTAGAAAATCATCTGTATTTGTGATCTTTGTATTAGTTATAGTTAGGGGAGATTAAACTTCAGCTTCTTTTTAACCAAATGAATTCATCAGTAGCATTCCTGGAAGAAACCTGCGTAGTGTGCCTACAATGACTGCAAGAATGCTTTCAATTTCCTTACCTCAGGAAGATCAAATGATGCAGAACCAGAAATGGAAATTATTCTTTCCCTAATGCTGGATCAAACATAAAGGCAATATTTTTTAGAAACCAAAAAATGTTACAAGCAAGTAATGAAATTCCTTCCTGCAGGCTTGGGGGCAATCTTTGATGTAAGCAAACCTGAAAATGTATGAAAAAAAAAACTTTGAAAAAGGCTCCCTGTTTTTCTCCCCTTTCCTGAACTCTGCCCTAAGACACCATGTTCTATTTACAGCTGTAATGTCAGCAAACACTGGGCTTCCATTCAATTTATTTTGGAAAGTTTAGAACAAAAGACATATTCAGACTCCTTGCATAGGCCTCAGGCAATCGTGTCTATTTCATTATTTCAGAGCAGACATTGCAGGTTAGCTGGAAAATTGCAGTAAAAATGATTGTCCCAGTCACAAAGGCGGCAGTACCATATCTTTTCTTTCTTTCCAAACAAACCCAGGTGATTTAAAAACATAAAAAAATCCTTTAAAATTATTTATCTAACAAAGTCCAGGGACATAGGTAAGGCTTTCATTTTTTATGCCTTTGAAAGCTCAGAAAACACAGCAATACCCACATAACAGCCGTGGTGAAAAAGAGAAATATGCACTTAACATTTCAAGAACTTCTGTCGAGTAAAAATCAGACAGTATTTTTTCATTTCTATTAACAGAAATTTCTTTAAATCCTCACTGCTAGTTTTAAGATCAAAGAAAAGACATTCTGACTGCCGATGAGCCAGGAGATGAATGATTTAAAATAACTTGCTATTCTTACTGCTGATTCAATGAATTTGAGCATGGTACATGGAATAACTAATTCCCAGCTTGTCTGGCCTAACAAATGAGTCACAGTTTTAGAAAACAGCAGAGTCATTTAAAGCTGTGATTCTGACTTAATGTTTCTTAAACTGATTAAACCCTGAGCATTGAGCAGTGGTGCTCAATGCATTGTCACATGTATTGATTCCACACAGACCTACTGAAATCCTATGTTTAAAGTTACACTAAAGCAGGCATTGCAGCAGGTAAGGAGTTCATGTGCAAAACATTAAGAGCCCTAAAATTCCTTTCTGTCAACAACATATAGGCTGTCCTTTTGAAACCTTCCAGTTGTAAATAGCAGGTCTGACAGGAAGGGGAATGCAGCCCAGGCATCTCGCACTGTCTCTTCTGTGGGCTTGAAGTCTTTGAAGGCTGGAGGCTGTACAGGGAACTGGCAGAGATTACAGGACAATTTTTCAAAGGCATGAAGAGTTCTCAGGGACCCAGCTCCTCTTCCAAATCCATGAGTGCTGGACACCTAATTAGCAAGGGTACTTTGAAAATCTCCCCCTCCTTCTCTTTTATGCAAGTTCTTTGCTATAGAAACTGTACTGAAATAGAAATCTAATTGGGAAACACTGTGACCAGGAAAGAGAGGTGAGGACGTGGATTAACTGCACATAGCAGTACAAAAACTTTTTCCTCAGGGATGTTTATTGCACTTTCTGGTTGAAATCACAATCAACATCTTGACCAGTGTGCAAATCCTTTTATTTTTCTCCTTCAATTTCAACATTTGGTGTGTTATTTTTCAGCAATATTACTTTGCTTTCTGTTATGTTGATATTAGTGTTGTTTTCACTAATAATAATAATTTGAAATAACACAAAGGCCCAGATCTGTGATTAGAGGGCAGGACACGTTCAGCTTGTCTGTGCTAGGCCTGATGAAATCCTTCTTGGATGGGCACAAGTCCTGCCTGATTTGACATTACAAGGTAGCAGCTACAAGCAGGTGGATGATCACTGCATTCCCACCACCCTCCCTTCTCTCCCAGGTTTGTACCAAGGTCAAGGAATGATTGGCCAACCACAAAATTGCATCTCCATTACCTTTCAAAATGTAAACTCAAGTGCCAGCTAAAAGCAGTGTGAACTGGGAGCTGGAAGCTGGCAATAAGGAGAATGGAGAACCCCAAGATGGTTTGGCAAGACCTGGTGTGTGTGTCTGTCTGCATTATTGTATTACCTGCAGTGATAAACCAATCCTCTGCAGAGTTTTACATACTGCTGGCCTTGGAACAGTCATTTTTTCATTTCCATTATTATTTTCCTAACCCTTCTCCTGTGCTACTTCCTACATGACATTGCAGGTGATTACTCCAAAGCAATGCATGTTGTGTGCCACCTAAGTCAGCTTGGACCACTACAATAAATCATTTGAGTCTAACTTCTCCAAGTTTTGCTCATTTTCAGGTCAGGTACTCCCTTACTGAGGCTCTGATTTCTGAAGTGACCTACATCCTTGGTGACAGTACGTCTTTGTATAACCACTGACAAGTGCTGAAAATATTTTATTTCTATTATTTCGTGCTCTCCTGATAAATGAGGATCAGCAGGTCACCTGACAGTAATGAGGCTTGCCAAAATATTACATCCTTTTAGTGTCATATGCTTTGAGAAAGGACTCAATTTTCTCCCTTGGGGAGTGGAAATTGAATAGAAGTGAAAACAGATCAGGCACATGGACTACAGAATGGTTATTAAGAGTTTAGAAATGTTTATGCACAAATAGAATATTTCAGAAAAGAACCAGGAATGGTCATTCTCATGGAAATGATTAGAGAACTAAGGCTGTTTTGATGAGAAGGACAGAGGCCACAGCGGCACGTATGACTCCACAGCAGAAGAAGCTGTTACAGCCGCACCAGACGTGCTGGTAGCTGAGAGCAGAGATGGGCCTTCACATCTCCTTGGCAATAGCTATTTCTCTTGCCAGAAATCATTTTGATCCTTCATCCAAGAGAAACTTTACTTCTTTCCCTTCAACGTAATTCTGCTTTTTGTCATTCTGCCAGCTGATTCCAAGTCTCTGGCTTAGTGCCTCGATATGACACATTTTCAACTTGCCAAAAAGAAAACTCCTCTATAGATCCATTTTGGCAAATAGTTAGCGTCGTGAAGCAGGAAAACCAAGGTTTCACTTGACATATGTAACTGATTTTAATCAATGTATTAGACTCTAATATTGATAAATTGGCCAGGAATGGCTCCAACAGTGACTACTGCCACACTGCCTGGGTAACAATTAGCTTAATGACACGAATTACTGTGATTCAGCATGCCAATTTCCCCTTTGTCTTTGCAAAAAGAAAACGAAGTAGGCAATACCTAAACCTTTGTTAAATAACTTTAAAACTTCTGAAATGCTTTAAAATACTTTTTGTTTACATTCCATACAATTCTTCCTCTCATCACTTAAATATTGTACAACAATTAATTAGGACATCTTTCATAAGGGGAGTCATCCTGAAATTATTCCTTTCATTCAGCTAAGTTTTCCTTGTTTTACATCATTGTTTTCTCACAGAAACATTTGAAGATAGAGAAATGTCAGTAGCATAATCCAGCATGGATTTATTAATTTCTTTCACTTGGAATCTATTTTCACACCATGAGTTATGGTTCTGATGGCAATCTTGCATCTTTCAATGCATGCAACTAATTGTACCCTATGAAACAGGTAAGTATGTCAAAGTCATCTGACCGTTTCGATTATTTTTTAAAAGAATAATGGAAATTAAAAGGGTACTGGCTTGCCAAAAAAGCTTTTATCTTTAACAGAAGGATTAAATATGTGAAATTTGGAGGGAAATGCTTGCAGATCCCAGCATTCCCAACACAAGCATAATTCTGATATGTGTAACTCTAACACTTAGGAAGGTCCCTACTACTGAGTGTGATTATCTCACCTATGCATTATCAGCACAAAGCCTTCAGGGCAGGCTTCAACCGCTCCTTTGCCTTAGACAGGCCAGCAGAATTTTGATCAGTGAATTCCATTAGGAATTACTTGTCATGGTGATATGCAGCTAGATTTCATTTACCATCCTTTTATTACAGCCTCCTGCAGCTCAGTTCCTTTTGTTATAGTTCTGTATGCTGCTACATTTTGCCTTGTAAGCTGGTGGGTAGCCGAGTGTACTCCCCACAATCCATTAATGTAGTCAAACTTCTGTTTCTCCCACTCCACATTAGTGAGGGAAAAAATGTCTGGCATGTGCACTCTCCGCAATACAATAGATGTTAATGGCTCTAATTTAAGAATACTTCTTGCCAGGAGGAAGAAAAAGGAAAAAAATTGAACTGCTTTGTATAAGTTCGGTTTCTTACAAAAATTCTGTTCAAGAACTGAACCATTAAAACAGCAGACACATGGAAAGTAGATCCAAAGGAACAGGGGGTCAGATCTGAATCCATTTTTACTTACACCAAGTGTTTATGCAGCCAAGGCACTTAAGCAGCTGCTGTTAGAGACTAACACAGGCCAAGTTCTCTGTTTCTCACATAAGATGTTTAGCTTTAGACAGAGGGAAGAGGTGGTGTCTGTCACTTCTTTATGCTGAGAAGGTTTGAGGATCTGCACTATGCTGCTATACAGGCCAATTTTTCAGAACATGTCAGATGGCAGAACTCCATCTCCTAATATTAGTGACCAATTCTGAACTGTAAAAATGCTCAGACCATCAAGAACTAAGACCTTTCAGTTGAGGCAAGCAAAAAGAATTCAAATACTTTCCTTTTCTACACTTGCAATTGGATTTTGGTGTTCCAACTACAAGAAAACACTGTTCTCTGATGTGCTGCGCACAGAGACTACAATTTATAACTTCAATGCCTATAAATAGTTTGTCTTGTCATCCTTCCAGTTTCCCCTCTCCCTCCACTCTCATTGAAAACGGTACTTACAGGAGCTAAGCCAGGAGTCCTTCCAGGAGCCTTTTCAATCCATTAATTTACCTTTCTGATGTGAGGCTGTGGTCTAGGTCCAACATGGCAGGTCAGGGTGGTACTTGAGGAAATAGAAGAGAAATACACTGAAAAGAATGATTCTCTGCAAATGGCAATCCTCAGAGGGAAGACAGTGTTTCATCTGTGAAATAATAAGCCCATTAACACATGTAGAACACGTGGAAATGTGTAGGAGTAATTTAAACAAACAAGGGAATGGTAGAGCAAACACACAGCCCCCTAAGGTGAAGGCTTTAGCTGAGACAAACCACTTAGAGTGTACTCTGCACTCCTTGCAACAAAACAAAGATCAACTCAGGCACCCTGCACTTTCCAGATCTTAATACTAAACTCAAAAACACTGAAATTCATCAGTCACTCACTTGAACCAGTTTTGAATGAGTCCCTTAAGGAGAAAAAGTGTATCCATGAGGATATTCCCCACCTTCAAGCAGTTTGAACATTTGCCTTGACAGAGAGCGTAACCCATCCAATCACCCACGCAACGCTGTACATGAATAATTATCAGTTTATGCTGATAATTAGAGTCCCAGAGAGTCCCTGCTCTGGCCTCTGGTAATGACACTGTCAGCAAGCAGAGCTCATCTGTCACTCCCCAGCCCTGTCTGCAGGTTGGGGAATAAGAGTTTTGCTTACCTCTCCTGGAGTTACTGGACAAGTACAGAGCACATCTGCAGCATTCTTTAAATTAAAACTGTTGGCTCCCAAACTCCACTTCTTAGGTAGTGAGAAAAGTTGAAGAGTTGAACAGGATGTATCTTTGGCACCCTGAATATTTCTCCTTCAAGTGTTTCTGTCATTCTCAATCATTAACACAGACCTACTTGAATACAGAGCTGTTTAAATACTTTTAAATGTTAGTTGCTGTCGTTTCTCTGTTAGCTTTTGGCAATGTAGGAAAGAACAAGAGAACAAAGGTCTGGAGAACTTTGATCCCCTCGAATACTACAGGCTTGAAACACGGCATGAACCTCCTGATACACTCACTTCAGCTAAGATTGTCTCCTCTGTTTACTTGCCAGAATATTGTGTTCAGCTTTACATTTTCTATTTCACACTGTCATAACAGAGAGTGATATTTTTATTTGTGCTTGGCCTGTAAAAGCATATAGAGATCATACTGTTTGATATTATTTTCTCCTCATATTTCACTGAAATCTCAGCTGGCAGCTTCCTGGCACTGAGTACATTACCTATGAAGCTCAGTGTACCTTCTAACAATCTCTTATTCCAAAGCTTACACTTCCAGTCATAACTCAAACTTGCTTTTTTCCCTGCGGTGCTCTCCCTCAGCAGATTATGGAAGCTGAGTTCTATTAGAGGATTAAAGCATTGATAATATTTATTTACATCTGCATTGATATAATTTCTGGGCAGCTTTACGGAGAATACAGAAAAGTACCTTTTGATTGAAAGGAACACTCAGGAATTGAACTTTGAAGGGCTGTGGAGTTATTTGGTGCCGTTATCCCTAATCTGATGTGTGATGCAGGAAGGTTTCTACTTTCATATTTCTACAAGTAAAATCACTTAAAAGTACTAGCATTTTTGGGTTTTTAGGACCTAAGTTCATCCTGATCAGCATTTGCCAGTAACAAGAACCCATCTGAGAAAATATCAAGGTCAATCACAACACACAAAGGAGGGATTTCCCACAGACAAGAATTTAAAATCACACTTCTGAGAATCCCAGAAATCATGGGTCTCCTAGAAAATATTACTTACTACTTTCCCTTGATTTTACTTTTGCTTACCACACATTCCCCGGTAAATCACTCACTGACATGTCAGATTTGATACATCAAGTCTGTCAGCACTGTTCACATGACACAGAAATCTGTAACAAGTATTCACTTGGTAACCTCAGGAATAAAGGGAAAACTTGCAGTTTAACCATCTCAGCAATACCCCATGAGCTTTTTCTGTCTTTGGTGTACTCAGTGAGCCTCAGACCACCATTGAAACAACCCTGGGTATTTCTGGGAGGCCATAGCACCTTCTTATTTCTGCTAAGGATCTAATCATGTGTATAGAAAAGGTTATTAAAAATCCCTACTGTGGTAAATGAGAATCACTTTATTAGCTTGGTAAGGCTCCATAGCCTCAATTTGGTTTTCTTAACATTCCATACTACAACACTGAATTTTATTTTTTTCCCCTAGTTCGTTTCCAACTTAGGCTATTTAAAAACTGGCATTAAAAAAATTAATAAATTTCCAGAAATTGCTCTCAGGACTCAAAAAAGAAGCACAGACAGCATTTTCTCCCCATCACAAGCCATATTTGTCTTCCTGTCCAGGATGCTATCCAGAATAAAGGAGGGTGGTCAGAAGGGGAAGAAGGACAGCAACTCCATACTAAAGGAAAATTACAATGCAAAGTGAGGGAAAGGCAACAGATGGAGACAACTGCTGTTATAGATCTACACTGCTTCCTCTACTCTAAAAGAATATTTATTGACCATCTGCTGGCTAAAAAGGTGAGCATTTCCTTCAGAACCTAAAATGACGAGGAAAAAAAATTAAATGGGTTTTTCCCAGTGCTCCAAAACCAACATGAAGCACACATTGAAGTTTATTTCTTTTGTTCCTTCCTTTTTTTCCTACTCTTTCAGTGAGGAGCAAAAATGGACCTACCTGGCTTTGCCCATTAGAGTTATCACACACCCATCATTTTAGGGCAAATAATGCATTTCAGCCGGTATAGGAGCAAAGGAATAAATGAAAGAATCAATCTTTCTCAAAGCAACACCAACCAAGATAGTGTTGACTTAACCCTTGTTTTCAGGATGAAATTCAGCCTGAAGAAACTCGGTTTATAAAGACAAACTACTAATGAAACACAAACCCATTACTTGAATCTTGACTCCAGGAGGATGAAGCCCGGCTGAATTTGTTCCTCCTTGGATACCAGCCCAGCCTCCGGTTTTGTACTTCCAGAGCTGGGGAGGAGAAGCAAAGGTATGGAAGAAAATTGCTACCCAGTTTAATTGGATTTCATCAACTACAACTGCTTACCACCTATGCATGTTACCATTCTCCAATGTCTCACTGGCTGCTCTGGGGAGGATAAAGTATCACAGGCATTGGGAAAATGGTTTCCCTGCTCAAAACCTGGAAACATCCAACAAAAGGTATCATTCAAGTTCTCGGAATACTTTTGCCCGCCTAAGTAACTTATGATTTGGAGGGAGTTCTACTCAGACTGAGCTACTGATACTCTGATACTGAGCTACAGAATATCAGAACTGCTCAATGGAACTGGAAGGAAGATCAAGAGCTTCAGAGACCTGAATCCTTGAAAGTCCTTTTTCTACTGAGAATACCATCTCAAGACTGAAAAACTGTCCAGAAGGAAATGAAGACCTAAAACCATCTGCCAATAATATTCTGATTTTTCAAGCCTCTGTGACATTTCTGCATGACTACATTTTAGGAATCTTTCTTCAAAGTCACTTTTTGGCTACAACATCTTGTAGTGGCCTCAGTTTCACACAATATTAATTATTTAAATAGAATCTCAACAAAGTGATTTACCTGCCATTAAAAGTCAAGTCCACGCAAAATGAGTTTCTCAACTGCTCATCCTGGCCTTCCAGGCGTAAAACACAAGACAAATAGAGAATATAGAACCAATTCCAGCATAACATGAAAAACAGATTTCTTAAAACATTTTTGTATGTATAAAATGCATGCACTTCTGTAAAGTGACACAATAACATCTACAGAAAAAAATAGACACCTGCTTATGTTAATTAGATGAGAGTGACATAAAACCCAACAGGTTTGGGTTTTTCCTTTCAAATTCACCCATAGGTCTTCCACAGCTTGTAAGAAATGATTCGGGGAAATAGCAGATGTTTCAAATGGTTAGTCTGTTATTACAGTTCAAAGAGCAATAATCTTTATTAGATGATTTTCAAGACACCAGTAGAGCTGCATTAGGAATATTTCAAAATGCAATATTGGTATACTGTCAGTGATTTTAATTTTATAGAGACCATTTTCTGTATTTGCATCATCTGCATCATTTGCAATGCTAACACTGCTTGTTCACAAATTAATGCAAAATTGCCTATTTGCTTCCAGCTAACTACCCAGGTAACGCGATGAACGTGGACCATCACTGGATGTGAAAGATATTTAAAAATATTTTGATAATTTCTACTCATCCACAAAAACAGATTAACAACTCTAGAATATAATTCATTCTATCAACTTCAGAAATAATGGAAATATGTATAGCCTTACAAAATCATTCTCTGTAAATGGAATTAAAAGAATTTAATGGAATTAAAAGGATTGGAAAATTTCTCCAAACCTTTAGTAGCTTCTTCTGCAATTTTGAGAATACCTTAATACACAAGTGAGTTTTGATTTTTGGAATTCTATCAGAATAAGCAAGATAAAATTAAAACAGAATAAGCAAGATGAGATTAGAAAGATTTTTAGACTGACTATTACTTAGACTTTTTTCTATTATTGCAAAATAATGAAAAGAATAATGCACGTGCTTAGATTGATGACACAACACATTCTCTGGACAATAAACCTCAGTAAGGAATCAAAGAAAAGTTATCAAGATGAAAATTCAGATCTAAAACCTTAACACACTGGAAAGCAGAAACAGATTCCATTAAGTGGCAAATACTGTTTTGCAACTCCCTGATTTCATATTCTGATTTCAAGAAATGAAATGATCCCATTCCAAACCCAGACACTTGTGCTGGAATAAGTACTGATTCCTCAGAAAACCATAACTGTTCATGAGCACTGAACACTGGCAAGAGATTTTTTTTTAATGAGTAACATTGAAAATAAACTCAGGTGAGTGTGTGCATACTTAGATAAGGAAATATTTAAATGTTCTTTTCTTAAAGCCAAGTGGTTGCAATATATCAGCATTGTGAATTAATTTATTGATTCCTATCTCAGATGTGACATCTTGAGAAAGACTTAAGAGATAAATAAATTTTGATATCAAACTTAGTTTTCCATGACCTTAATTAAGGTGAGGGTTAACTTCAATAATTCACTAAAGAATTGATTCAGGGATCATTATAACATAGCTTGAGAATATCTGTCTACCTGAAAGTTACCATGTTAGTACACTATCTAACTTTTTAAACACTAATCTATGCCTTATTGTCTTTTGAGTTTTAGAAGAAAAGGTGAATTCATTAATGGGTGACAGACAGCTGAACCTTCTCACAACTGATGGTCCTCTTGGCAAGGGCTAATATCAGGGGAAGAGAACTGGAACATGCAGACCATGACACACAGCAGGAAACAGCACAAAGCAAGGCTCAATCACTCCAGCAATAGTTCCAGCACACTTTTTATAGTTTAGGTACCACAGAGGACAATTTCTTGTCTGTCAAGTCCTTATTGGAGAGAACAGAAAGGAAGAACAGGCTGCTCACTTATCCAAGTGATGGATCATCCAGTGCTGTCTACAATAACTGCTACACCTTTCCTTCTATCTATCTTGCGGTGCTGTAAATGGCCCTGCTAAATCCTGTGATCCACGGTTAGGGCCTACATAGGGCAAAAAGGAAGAAGGATGATGGTTTCCCTGATGGAAGCTCATCATCTACCTCCAAGCAAACTGTGATGTGAGTAGTGAAGAAATTTCTTCTTGCTCCCATGCCTTTCATAAGCAAGTAGCTTTTACTCTTGAAAATGAGAGCATGCTCCTTACTTCAGTTTACATAACCTCAAGTGTTGATTATCAGTTATAAAATTGCCCTTTTTAAATATTACACATAACTATTTCATACTATAAACTTCTGCAGCTCTGATTTCAACAGACAGATGTTGAGTTACGCAGCATCCTATTTATTTTTAGATGTTGTAGCTTTATTTTTGAAAATTTCAGTCTTGCATTTAAGGATCAAATACGTCTATCTGTGTCTATGTCAGTATTAGTGGCATAAGAACAGCAGGTCAGCTCTTAGCTAACACAGGGATAATTTCTATAGTCCTGCCACTGCAGAAGTCTGGAAAACACAAGTGTACTGCTGCTCTGAATTGTCTCTGATTGTGTTCCCAAATCACACAACCTTACCTGAGCACCATCAGACTGCTCTACAGCTCCTTTAAGCCCTGTCTGTATACAAATATTTTCAACTGGCTGCTACCATACAGGGCAGAGCACTGGGTTCCACCGTGTGAGCTAAGTTGATAGGGCTGTTTGCACGCCAACGTGCATGGGCAGGGATGGCAGGAGCCTCCTCTCTCAAAGTCAGCAAATCCAGACTAATTTACAGCAGACAGGAGCTGCTTCTTAACATACTTAGCTGCTTATTTACCTAATTTATTTGTCAAAGACTCAATAACTCTATCTGCTGAAAATCAAAGTGCACATCTAAGCATAACAGAACAACTCATTGTTTTTACAGTTGAGATGCCAGATTCAGCAAGATCCAGAATAGGATGTTTATTAATTAAATACCTGGGCATATGGCTAATTTATGCCTCTCAAGCAACTCCTGTAGCCCAGCTACTGTGACTGTCATGAAATATATAATTGTGCAATTTATCTGGCTAGATTAAAATCATGAGCTCATAGCACATCAAAGACAGCTTTATACTTACACTGTGGGTCTGCACAGCAGAGACAGACAATAGAATTTCACTAACTCTTATTCAATTAAATAAAGGAGAAAGAAAAACAAGTGGAGCTGCTGTAAGGCTATCAATCCCACTTGACTTAGAGAACTGTCAAGTTGAGTCAGATTCAGTGCTAAGCACATCAGAACTTGCTGAGAATCAATTTGGCTCACTGGCATCCCAACGGGCAGAACAATCTGTGTGAACTCTCCTGTTGAGGAGACACTGCCCAACCCCCTGTAAAATACTCTTTTTCATAGTATAAGACACCTAAGCAATTTCTATAATTAGAAGTATTTTAATAATCTGTTCCTCAGCTAGAAGGACCTACAGTCAAAATGTCAACTTCAATCTTATTCCAGTAGCAGGCATCTTCTTAAAAAAGATTCTACCTACACTTCTACAGCAATCAATTTGTTTCTGAAGGGAAAGAAAGAGGTAGGGAGATTATTTTAATCACAAAAAGACTAAATGAGATTTTGTTACAGGTCTTGAGCTTACCTCTGAAATCTAATTCAGCAGACAGATACATGCCCGTAATGACCATGAGCAATCACAACCTAGAGAGGACGAACATTTACAGTGAATGAAGAAAGCCAAGTAAACCTTAGCTCAGCCTCACAGGGTCACCGGTGAAATGGGACTGTCTCACCCCAGTAACTTCCAGAATATTTACTCTGGGTGTTCCCCCAGTGCAGCTGTGTTTGTGCCATTATTGCTATCCCAGCATCCCCTTGCAAAGGCTCCTTTCAGCTGCTCTCCACAGTTTATCAGAGTTACTAAGGAGTGTCCATGATCTGTCCTACAGGGAATGGCTCATCAGGCACAGGCAGCCCAGGAGAAAAACACAGCCAGGTGAGGTGTCCTCTGTAGGCTCAGGCAGAGCTGGAGCACGGCTAAGAGCAAATGACAGCAACAGGCTGCTGGCTATTTGCAGGTGCCACTCTGTAACACCTTTGCCCTTTCTCTCGCTGGAGACAAAGGGTTCACTGCAGAGGGTGAAAATAAATGAAAATTTGCATGTTCTGATACAAAAATCTCCAGATTCTCTCAGCAGTGCTTGTATATTTTACATTATGATGACAGAAAATTTCTATCTCAGACTTCAGAGGCCATGGCAGCCCTAGGCAGAGGCAATTCATTCCATCAGTGACACTAATAACATCTGCCCATGTCAGGAAGAGCTGTAAAAGACCTTGCTGAAACTCTGAGGGGCATTAACACTTGGTAATGGCAGAAATTTGAGCTCTGTGACAAGGGGACAGTATAATATATTCTATCCAGCCAATCCATCTGAATGCTGGTGTTTCTCAAAGCACAGTTCCCTTCCTCCAAAAAGGAAGTGAAAAGTTCATAGACCTTCGAGATGGTGGCTTCAAATAAAAGAGTGTGGATTAGACTGCGGTCATTTTGGGATAAACTGCCCAGAATTATACATTCTGGGGACAACCCACCTGCTCAGTGGCACTGGTGCTCTTGTCAGCTTCTCTGCTAATAGCAGCGGTAGCTCTGACAAGAATGGCAACGAAACAGCAGGGGCTGCTTCATTATGTGTTTTTGTGTTTTGGTGGTTTGGAAACAGAACTCTACCTGCTCTCAGTCAATAGGGAAAATTGAAATGGCAACTTTGAGCAGATCTAGACCAAAATTGAAAGGAGTAGAAATCTAAGTTTGCTGTGAAACAGTAATCCTGTTCCTTCCATTGGCTTTATTTTTCAGATCAATAAGATCGGTGGAAACAGCAAGAAAAAATTTCCATATCATCCTGTCATAGGGCTGGGTAGAGTTGCAAGTTGCCATGTCATGTTCTTGTCCCCATGCTGAACAGAACAGAGTTTACCAGTGTCAACAGGAAATCACATTGAAAAGCAAAAGCAAAGAACACACTAAGCTATACCTACTCCTGAAATTTGAGGTCTTTGCATAAATGTTTCTGTAATATGTCATATTTACAGGGCAAACAAATTGTTTGCTTGTTTTGAATCATATTATGCTTAGCTTTTGCTATTAATTAGTACAAGTAGTTGATAAATATAAAGATAACATTCACAAAGCCTCTAAGGGAAAGATTGCAGGAGAGACTCCTGCAATTATTACACACTGCTATTACAGATTACATCCCACACACGCCTGTACAGTAGATTGGGAAACTTAATTTGCCATTCCTCTGGATCAATGGAACCCTGCTCTCTGAATGAGTATTGGCATAAGGAGAATATTACCAGTAAGTGCTACCATGCAGACACTATTTCGCCTGAGAGCCTTTGCAACTTACCCAACGTACACAGATTTTCCACCAGATCACCACAAGGTGTATGGCTTACTTCAGAAATGTCTCCTCAAAGAGACATTTCAAATTCTGCTCCCAGAATGCTGAAATGCTGATTAGCTTCAATTTAAATAATATTACCATAGCATTCTCATCCTGTATTTCCAGGTGATGGAATGGTTGAAAATTCCTAGAGCACTGACACTTCTCCCAGGCTGGGGAGACAAGGCTTTGCCACTGGGGCAGCACAAAACCTGCACTAACACCTGGAGCAGCGGGGAAAAGCTCCTCAGTCAGAGCCCATCTAATCCCGCATGGACATGTAGCCTCACTTCCAGCCAGGGCTTCAGCACAGCAAAGCACTTGAGGAAACATTAAAAAAAAACTGCTTTGAAAACCATCATGTCAAAGGTTAAAAGAGTCTAAAATGTAGGATTTATAAACAAGTTAATTTTGTTAGGGTTCTTTTACTTATTGGAGAATAATATTGCTCCCAGAGACAGATGGGAGCATCCCAAAGGCAGATGAATGCCTTGCAAAGGAATTCTCATGTCCTATTTGTAGCAGGTAGATTTTAATCATAAAAATAGCAATTTTTTCATGTTGCCTCAAGCCTAAATAGCCAATACCATCTCAAGGAGGTATTTAGAGATGGATAAACTATAGAACCACTGGCATTTGTAAGCTGCACAAATCTCAATCTCTAGAAATTTGTTAAGAGGCCGGTAGTGATGCAAGCACTTCAGATTGGTGTGATCAAGAAAAAAACTTAAAATCATGGTTTAGCATTACGTGCAGGTTTGGATTTTTTAAAAATATATTGTTATTTTGTTAACTTGGTTCTTTTATGGAATTATCATGCCACATAAGAAAAAACATTTATGTGGCTGTCCTTAGCTAGGAGTTACTCTCCTACTGAATTACTCAAAAGCCACCTAGATGTGGCACTTGGGGACATGGTTTAGTGGTGGGCTTGGCAGTGCAGGGTCAGCACACTTGATAACTTTAAACTGATAATCTTAAAGCTCTTTTCAAAAGTAAATGATTCCATGGGCTGGAACGTGGCTGAAATATTAACTTACTCAGCACTGGAAATGCCCCCCTAAAGATTGCGTTCATTGTGCTCCTGTACCACAGTAATGTCACTGTGAATATATAACCTACATACAATGTATGTTTGCACAACATATTTCAGAGATCAGTAGGGGATTCGACATGAAATAGAAATACATAAGCCCTAAAATTTCAAAAAGAAAAGTTATTCATTAGCTACTTGAAGGAAAAAAAAGAAAATACATTGCTGGAGCAAATTTATCATATGTGCATTTTAGGTAGGTCTTAGATCTTTTTTTAGGTCCTTTGTCTTTATTCCAGGGAAAAGAAATTCAATATACAATTGCAGTTTTATTACCTTTGTACTATTCCCATCAAATAAATCTAGCTGTGTGAAGGTCTTGCTCTGTTTTTTAGAAGATGGTTCTTGAAATGAAACTTCCTTTTCATTTCAGTGTAACATATCCTGTTTTAATAAAGAGTTTTCCTTCCTATTGAGAGCATTTTGACAAAATAATAAGGTTGCTTTTGTTTACCATTTAATTTACCAGTGGATCGATAGAGTTAGACATAACTACTTCTGGTATTAAAACTCACAAATTTCAGGGGAGCTGGAGGCTAAATTGTAAACAAAATATTTCATTGGCATTGATCTGAAAAGCAGACTGACAGCATTGCTAAAATTCATCAGCTTACAATTATAAATCTCCCCAAACTGACAAGAGATGGATTTCATTATTTTGCTTTGAAAGGGTCATTCCTTTAAAGCTGCAAGAGTTTATCAATTTATAAAAGATTCAATGAACCGCATTTTCCTTTAGTTCCTGTCACAACTCTTCCTTGTGATTACCCAGGCTAGGTCAGCTCATGAGAATGACTGATCATTTTGCTCTCTATTTTAGGCAACCTCAAATTTACAGGATTTATGACCCATACTAGATCATTTGTGATATCAAGATTACAGGTAACCTGAACTTACTTCATGTACTGTGATACCCTGCCAGAAGTACAGCCACTCATTATGCCACAAGTGTATGAAAAAGTGCCTGAATTTCATCCTCCTTTTGGGCCCCATCCACCAAAGTTACAGTGACAGCTTATTTCTTTAAATAAGCAAGAGTTTTCATGTAGGCTGTAGGTGACAGAAGTACTGCCTTCTTTAGCTAATTCCCCTCCCACACCTCTTTTCTCTCCAAGAAAAATCTGAGTAGGCCAGGTCTTTACACAACCTTAATTGTTCTACTTCCATCACTGACTGTGCACATTTTAATTGCCAGAGAAAATCGAAGATTAGCGAACTCCAAAACAAGCACCAGGCCTTATAAACCTCTGAATGGAAACTCTGGTAAAAGAGAATCCTTCTCTGGAAAGCACCTTTCAGATGTTCATTGCTGGGATTCCCACATTACCAAACAACACATCTGGGATTCTATTTTGACTGCTGGTATCCCTGTCCCTGGATCACGCTGACCCCAGCCCCAGGAGATCAGTCCCTCTGCTCTGCTGATGGCCAAGCTCCCAGCAATGACAGAATTCTCTGCCTGGTGCAAAGAACCCAGGAAGCACAAACTTCCCTCTGGAACCAACCTTCCTCCTGCAGCTCTGACAGCCAGAACAAAGGCAAGGATCTGTGCCAAGCAGGAGACAGTAAGCATGGTGGGATAAGAGCTAAACCCCAGTTCCCTGTGCAGGTGTGGGCAGCCTTCAGACAGCTGTTCATTCCATTGATGAATTCCTGCAGCGCTTTCCTGGGAGCTCACAGGGCTAGGGAATGTGTGGGGGATTTTTGGTGGTGGTGTGCAGGTAAGCATGAGTAGGAACCAAGTCTGAATACCAGTAAGTAAGAGAAAGCTAATGAAGTAAAACACAAATATTGCTTTTAAAATCATTTTCACCTGTTCCTGCACAAGACAAGTTGGCATGCCTCCAACTCCTGCAGTCTCACTACATCTTAAAAAACCAAGCAGAAAAAATTTTTTTAAGTGCTAACACTTTCACAAAAATTGTAAGGTTGTAAAGGTAACCTGTTTCTTAACCTTGTACCAATCTGCATTACCTACCAAAACGAGAGCTGTGCTCTTTTCACTCAGACTGTATGCACAGTGTGAATTAATTTCTTTTTTTGGCCAGGTTACTATATCATTTAGAATAAGGTACTGCACAATTTTCCCGGGTGTTTGTTACAGCAATAAATGAAGAAGCATAGCTATGGTATATATATATATACCATATATACAGCAATAAACAGGAATATGGAACAGAAATTATTATTATTGAAGTTATTATTATTGCAAAAAGGAACAAGAGCAACGGTAGGTTGAAAGTGAATACCTCTAAACTTGGTTTAAAGTACTAATGGTCTTTTAAACATATTTTTGTGAATTGAGATTGTTAGTGACTCTTTTTCCTGATCTGGACAAGGTCTGTCAATGAAATATTTTTTAGAAAGATCAGGACAACTTATAGCCATTTCTACCATGAACATCATCTTGCAAATGAAAATTTCAAATTATTTCTCTCACCCACTTCCTAAAAGGAAAGCACTTTTGCTACGCAGACAGTTACCAACATGTGCAGTTCATAACTTGCTAGAGCACTTCAAAGGAACCTTAGTGACTGATTCTGGTTATTTTCTTCTCTACAAGGAGGAACAAAAAATCCTGATAGCTTCAAATCAAAGATGTTCGCTTTTCTCAAAATGTTCACCACTGACATTCTAGTCTCCAAACTTGCATTAAAGCAAAACCCTTCCTCTAAAAACTCCACTTCTACTGTTCAAACTGTCCTTTACTTATACTGAAATAAAAGATGTTGTGCTACAAAATATAGTTTCAGTTACCATTTTGCTTTATTTTTATGCACTAGATGGTTTACAGGAATTCAGTCTACTAAAAGTCAGCTCAGTTAAAATGATAACTTTACCAGCACTTTAATCTGCCTCTTATTTTAAGCTTTATAGCTCCCCTTTTTTCAATCAAATGCCTTCCAGCCATTCTAAACCTTTTTGGGTCAAAGTTTCCTGTACTCTAAAAAGCTACAGATGAAGCTGGTGCTTTATAGCATTATGTTATCAACTCATCAATTTTTTATAATTACTTCCAGTAGTCTGCTCCCATCACTCCATGTCGAACTATTTGCCTGGGGCCACCACTCAGAACACTGTTATTTTAAAGCATATGTGGGCAAGACTTTGCTCTTTCTTAGCCAAATTTTTTTTCACTTGCATTTCAATTTTTTTGCTTAGTCATCCATAAACAGGACACTATTAATAGTACTTTTGAATAACAAGTAAAAATGTACAGTATTGCAATATTGCTAACGTTTCAGCTTCACATTTACAAACATGGCTCAGTGCAATAGGTGCAAGTCAGAAACAAGTAGATTCCCAAAAACAATCCATACTTTTTACTGCAAACTACCCCATACAGGTCTTGTTAAAAGGATCAAGCTTCAGTGGGAAGGCAGAAATCATGAAAAACAGAGCAGTGAAGGCATACGTACTTCAAGCAGTGAAAGTGAAGGAGACTCATGCTTAGCATCAGGAAATAGCAAATAAAAATCAGCATTGATCCAGAAGTCATTACTCACCAGCTCAGCCCTTGCTCACAGAGAAACAGGACAGCAGGTGTTCTTTGTTGACTCCTAAACAGCTAAGTTGTAATTTTTATTCCTAATGCACAGGTTACTAGAGACCTGAACAAAAATATTGCTACTCTGCACAGCCCATTACAGAAGCAAACTTTGACTTCTGCTCTCCAGCCTGACAGTTAGTCATCCCTGCTTTTGAAAATGTGTGTGAACTGGCATCCACCTTCCTACACACACTGTACTGGGATGTATAACGCCATACGCTAAAATCCAAGCGTTTTTGCACTTCTACACCCGATTCCTGGCACAGGAATTGCAGATATCACCTACATTTTATTCAACAGTTAAATTAGCCAATATAAACCATATTTGATAACCTACGGCTCCTGAACTTCCTAAAAGAGACTGTTGCTCTTGCTCATGTCAAGGCATCCCCAGCCACAGCAATCAGTGAGCCAGCACAAAGGACATGTGGCTGTGCAGCCACCCCTCGTGGTGCCAGCAGCACTAAGGGAATGCTGCCACCATCTCATGGCCCTGTGCCACTGGGAGATTTCCCAATATCACTGAAGTTGTGATGGCCCCAAGAACTGAAATTATTTGCTTTCATTCATTAATTCTGATGCTGGCTGAGAATACCTTGGTGCATTTTTGTGCAAAATTACAGTAATCCCATGCTTGAGTTCCATCAATCCGGAAACCATATACATCTTCATTTACGTAAAATCACACTTTAATAACAACTATTAAAGGCACAAATGTGAGATTGGTTAAGGATGGCATTTTGCAGAGTCACCTTCCTTAAGATGCTTTGTTGTCATTATATTACAAAAGTTCCGTATTGCTAGAGTTTTGTACCTCCTTGATGTTTCTCGTAGGCAGCTCCTCTAAGCACTGACTCTTCCTTCTTCTCACAGCAGCCAACTGACTACAGTTCCCCTCAACCAACCAATCCACTCTTTTATAACACTCTTCTTATTATTGGCTACAGCTCTGGCCTGGTAAAGTCAGGCCTGTTGCCAATCTCTAATAATTGGCTCAGCTGCAACTCCTTAAGGGCTAAGATTACTTTCTATACTACCTTTATTTTCTTATATTCTATCTCCCTACAATGTATTTTCTGGTTAAATTATTTCATTTATATCAAGCCCTCCGAGCTTACTGTGACCCCACTTCCAGCCAGTCAGCAAAAGCAATAAACAAAGAAGTTTTGCACAGCACATCTCCCTTTTCACTTAACTAACAGAGCCCTCATCCATAGATTGTTAGCCCTTACCTGGGCTACTTCTCCCATGAAAGTTAATGAAAACCTTGAGAGGTGTGAACTGCAGTTGCTAAGGCACCATGCCTGTCTGGACATCCTGGAGTCACTCCTGCACTGGGACTGAGGCCCCTTCTCACCTGTGCCCTCCACACTCACAGCCAGACCAGGTCTCTTCACCGGCTCCATCCCGGGATCCCCACAGGAGAGCCTCAGACATCACGACCCTTAAAATACTTTATTCATGGTGCAATAAGAAAAAGAGCAGCTCCAGTCTGGTGCCTGCAATGAGGAGCCCCAAACAAAGGAACCCCTGGGTTTTTATACCCCCACAGTGCGAGTGCTTGACAGTCTGGAGTCCTCATCTCCTGCTGTGTCTGCGCTGGTCACCTGCATTACCTGACACAAGGACGTCACCACTGCGTGTCACATTCTCCAAGCAGCTCTAAAAAAGTAGCTTGCTAAACAGATCTGGGATTTCTGTGCCTGTGTCTCATTTTCCCTTGTGGTGAGTTGTTTCTTACACACATTGCTAGTGACTCTCATAATGTTGCTGCTTAGGCCCCAGACCAGCTATGGAGGATGAGCACTGTCCGCCTCCACTGGGGTTTTTATTGTGTAGAGAAGGCTCCAAAAAAAGAAAAAATGGGCCCCATTATACTTACCAAGGAAGAAAGGAAAATATATCTTTTCCAAAAGATATGGTTCAATAAAAATCAGACAAAGAACTTCTGTGCAAAAAGGAAATAGCAAAGACAACACCACCATGACATGTGGACTGTGTGTCAGAGCACACATTCAAGAATGTGTTCACCTACCTTATGCTGTGTCTCCACTAATAACTACGTGCATGAATAAGACACATACAAAATGTGCCAAAACAGTGGTAAAAGAGGCAGCACCTCAAATTAATCTTCTAAAATTTTACCCTCTGAAATGCAGTCATTTGGTGAAATTCACTTATTAATTCTAATGTTTAAATATGGAGTTAGAGTAAGGATGCTCTTGTGTAATACTGTAAATTAGGAACCTTTATAAATAGCTTCTCTTTCAGTACTCTGTGGCTTCCAGTGAGGTGCCAAGGATCAGCAAATAAGTAAATTAGCTGCAGATCATAAAAAAAGAAATAATTAGCTTTGTAATAGAAAAAAATGTCTGTAGTTAGTGTAGGATGCTAAAGCCAATTTTAGCTTCATTAATCGAAGTAGTTATTCAGCACCCATTAATTCAGTACCCAGAATTTACAAGGGCCAACTAATCAATAAAAACAAATGAATATTGATACGGCAGGACTTGTGCAATGTTGTATTCGTAGTGCCCCTGAGGCAAGCTAGATCCTACATGGACAGATCCATACACTGGTGCAAAGGCTAAGGCCCTGCATGCAGAAAGCCTCGGTGGTGGGGGATCAGGGAAGGAAGGTGAATATCGATCCCCGTGCTCCTGATGGGGTTGCACAGCTCTGCTGGGACTGAGCCCAGACGTGGATTACCTTTCCAGCAGAGCCCGGGGCTGTTCCACAGCGCTCGGCCAACGTCCGTGTGTCAGGGAAGGGCTTCCTCCTGCCAAGGGTTCCAGCACTCCCCTCTCGTGCACTGAAAGAGAAAGAGAAAACCTCCCCTTGTTATCAGCAACAACACAGCTCTGTAAGCTTGGAGTACTGCCCGACTCACTGCTCTGCTCTCAAAATGATAGGAGAATTAGAATAAAAGCAGATTTTTTTTACTAAATTTAAAAAACAAAAGGAACCCCCAAAATCTAATCAAAACTAATCAATGAAAACCCCAGGCCAAATAATGTCATACAGAAATTTTATGACAGCTATCAAATGAAAAAATCACAGTCAGCACCTTGATCAAATGTTAGATTTCCTCTGATACATATAAAACAATGTAAGGACATAATCAGATATTCCAAAAAACCTGTATTACTGCAAAACTGCATGAAACACTCAGGGTCTCAGAATTTAAAGCAGGAGTGTTTGTACTGAGAGACTTGGGCTGGTTTTATTTAAGGATATATGAGAAATAATTAATGGTTTTTGTCCCAAAATACGCGACCAGATAATGGAATGTCAAAATAAGCATTATTTGATGAAAACCACATAATTTAAAAAACCTGCTTCACTTTGTTATTACTTTTTTCCCCACATATTTAGTTGGATTAAATTTGGCTTGAAACGGCCAAATCTGATCATTTACATGTAATACATGTATTTTACTGTTGTTCATGAAAAGAGAAGGAAAACAATACAGAAAAAAAAAAATCTGTTTTCTATAAGATGGATACCCTTCATGACTTGTTTTTCAAAATGTTTGTTTCAATGAATTTACCCTCAAGAAAACATTCTCTCTAGAGTTTAAATCAGATTATTTAAACAAAATTATTTTCAAGATTGCCTAGTAAACAACATTTCAGCCCTGCCTACTCTACTGTTTGTCTTCACCTGGGCTTTTATTTTCTGTTCTCCTTGTTTTGGCTCAGAACCTGGATTTCCAGGCTGATTTGTCAGCAGTGAGGGTGACTCAGTGAGGTGACATTGTTCAGTTTCCTGGGCTGCCTTCCAGTCCAGACTATGAAGAGATTTTAAACTGTCTCACTCCCCTTAATTGCTGATTTAAAGGGATACACAAAGTGGAACTTCTGATAAAAAATACATTCCTGCAAAGTCTTTTATTTCTCAGATTTTATAGTACCTAAAACAGAACTACCTAAGCACAGTCATTTGGCCTTGGTCAAAATGATTGAGCTTATACAAAAGCATTGATATCAGTGAAACAAACAGAAATAAGCAAATAAAAGATTTCCTGATGCTTCAAGCTATTTTTCCTTGGGATCCTATACCCTCTCTCTCTTGCTGTTAAAATTGGCCCTTCCCTCAAATCACAATTTTTTTTCATTTTCAAAGCAATTGACCTGCCTGAAGATTTCACTGCACACCCAATGTACACACCCAACAGCTTTGATTTTCTGCACCACTGTGCTGGTTTTTAACTGGGATACAGTTTGCATGACCTCTTGTTCATTCAGGATTTTACAGTCTAAGTTAGTTTTGGCACAAACTATTCTTCAATGGCTATTGTCAGGTCATTAACTGTGATAAGGATAAAGATATTTATGTACATATGAACTTCTCAGGCAGCCTGGTCAGCAAATCTTACTTATTAGTACTAGCTATGTATGGATTTGCCAGCACCACAGAGTTTAATCAGGATTTTTAGGTAGCTGTGATTGGAGACCAGTTCCCATGACTGGGTTCATTGGGGTTTTTTAAACAACAAGAATTGACACCTCTGACCTCAACCTCCTTAATTTGATGAGCATTGTAATCTGTCTTTAAAAAGACCACTTTTGTTTAAATAAAGGCTTTCAATTTGTGCCTGGAAATAATGCAACCAAAGGAAAAAGAACACAATCTTGACTTGAAATTCCAGTGTTTCGAGATGATATAAGAGCTGATTCTGTTGCTAAACGCTGGTATTGAAATTAAGACTGATGAGTAAGTATTAGAAGAAAATAACTTTGAGTTACATGCAATAGCATTTAATTGCATCATTTAAATTCTTCAGCATTTCAATTTTATATTCATTCAGGGTTTTCCATAATTAATTTGCAGATTTCCAGAATGCATTAGGATGAAACTTTTAAATGGCTGGATGGTTATTAATGGATGACATAAATATATTATTCATTGTTTTTGGTTGTCATGGTAAACGGCACCGAGTACTTCTGACTGAATATTAAATTAAACATCATCCCATGAATTCAAAAGCAAAATGCATCCCAAGTAATAATTGGTTGAAATACAGAATACTCAAGGTGTCATCTTTTATGCAAAGCCCTTTCTTTAGGATTTTTCCTCCTGAGAAGCTGAGAGGCCTCAGGAGCAAAATGTAAACAACGATTATCTGCTGCTGTGGAATGCAACAGGTAAATCTGTGGGTGGTCTCATGTGGTTGTTTCTAATTAATGGCCAATCACAGTCAGCTGGCTCAGACTCTCTGTCCAAGACAGAAGCCTTTGTTATCATTCCTTTCTATTCTTAGCCAGCCTTCTGATGAAACCTTGTCTTCTATTCTTTAAGTACAGTTTTAATGTAATATATATCATAAAACAATAAATCAAGCCTTCTGAAACATGGAGTCAGATCCTCGTCTTTTCCCTCATCCAAGAACCCCTGTGAACACGGTCACAATTTCATAATAAATACTCTGTAACAAAATGTTAAAAATGGCTAATATCACACTTTCCTTTTCCCTAGAAAATGGCAGGATCACCCAGGCAAAACTGAATTTCAAGCAGCCAACCTTTTCAAAGATGTCAACACCAGCAGATCTACTCCAGTCCAGAAATACATTCTCAAAGCTCTGATTACCTAAGCAATACTAAAACCTGCAGCCCAACTGAATGCTGCATTGGAGAATAATGGCATTTATACCAAAAAGCACCAGAGAACATGCGTGAGAAGATTGCCTCAGAGAAGCTCCACTGACTCAGGAACAAGCCATTTTTAAACCTCTTACATCACACAGTCTCTAATGAACAATCACCCTCTCACCGCCAGTTTTATGCCCTCACTTTTCTCCTTTAGAGGATGGCCAAATATTTCCCCAAGCTGCCACTTCTGGCCCATCAATCGATCCAGCAGTTTGGCATTGACACAACCAAGTTCAGCAGTGCTTGGAAGTTTCCTGTGTGATGATGGCCTGGGTGCTGTGGCTGCAGGGAAAGCCTTTCCCTCACGTGTGGCTGCACTGCTCGAGCAGCCTTCAGGGACACCCACAGCTAAAGCCAGAGAGCTGTTCCTTACATTCCTCATTTCTCTTCTTCTCCTCCTTTTGGCACCACCCCCTGCACTTCCCATGTCCACACTCCTGACCTACTCCACCTACAAGTGACTGTTGTGGTTTCTGTGCACAGGAAATGGATTCAGCAGACCTAGAGTGCAATGCCACTGCCAATCTGCACAGGTAACACTGGAGGGATGAAATGGTTACACGTTAAGCTTTCACACAAAATTGTCTCACCAAGACTCTCCAAAAAGGCTTTCCTGAACTAGGGGATTCCAACATGGAATTCATGGACAGGGTTTCAAAAGGACATTACATATCTGTTAGTACACAGTAAGGTTTTTGACAGAACCAATAAACCGAGGTAGACCTACTTTGCAACACATGAATTTTAACCCAAGTTTTTGTTTTTGTGAATGAAAAGCAGAGTATTAAACCCAGTTATCAGTATAAAATTGATCTAAAGGTTTTTCAGAACCTGAGAGAGTATTACAAATCTCATAAGATCTTTCCTCTACAGTTAGATGAAACTCATACTCTAGACCAGACAATTTCTTCTCTGGAAACTTTTCAAATCTAGCAAGAACTTTTGAAAACACACTGGAATTATGTAGAATGTTAGGTCAGCAACATGCAAGCAAAGAAAAACAAACAAACAAACAACCCAAACAACCCAAACCTTTTTTCCACACACACTCATAGACCACAGTAAACTTCTTTAAGAGTGAGGAATTACCACAGACTTTTAAAAATAAGCTTTTTGCTTTAAACTAGCAGCCTTCCCCTCTGTTCTTGCTCATTAGGAATGCAAAGAAAACACATCTCACAGTTCCATCAGCACAGAGCTAAACTGAACTGGTTAAACGGCTGGGCAGAAGCTTCCCATGTTCCTACACTGGTATTTCCAGCTGTGTTTCCCATGTTTGGGACACATACAAGGAAAACGATGCCTTGAACGACAGGGAAGCTTTAGAGTTACTAAAAGCTTCCTTGTATCTGCTGTTAGACACAACGATCTATCAGTGTAGCACTGCAGCTCATTCTCCTGAACCTGGACCAGGAGCTCAGGGCAAAAGTGAAGAGACAGCACAAAAAAGAAAAGCACACATTTATTTGGAATTAGAGCAACGCCTTGGGGTAAAACAACCTACTCCATCTATCATTAATACCTCAGCTGCTAGAAACAAGTGCCAGTTTTATATACCAAGATAGTACTTTCATTAATATCTGGGAAATCTAAGAGGTGCTGGGGAATGCTTAGGTCAGGAAATGACATCTGGCTGGGAATCATCATGAATAAAACTACCCCTTTAAAAAGTAAAGTTAGCTGGGTCTGAATGGAGAAAAATCACAAATGCAGAATATAATGGGTAAAACACTAACAGAGATGTTTGAGAAGCAATCAAAAGCAAGAGCACATTTTTAAATATGTGAAAAGCAGCCAGACTGAAGTAAAAAGGATTTGCTTGCAACACTATCAGAGAAAAATGGGACATGCAAAACAACTCCTTGTCTTTTACTAAAGATGAGAGCCTGTGAGACTGCAACAAAGCAACTCTGCCATGAAACTGCCACAGACTGCTGCAGGTTCAGACTGAAAATGGGGACAATTGGGGTTTAAGTAAGATGATTCGTAAACCATGTAGAAGAAATTTCCTAGAATCCTCCAGACTTCTAACTATATAGCAGTCATTAAACGTGCAGGAGATGGATAATAGACAGCACGTGTCAAAATGTATTGGTTAAATTACATAGGAAAGCAAACATTGCATAAGATAGCATTTGGTGTTGGAAATGCTACGTTAGATTTAAAGCAGATTGTCAGTTTCTGCTTTTCCCCATTTCTTCAAGTTTTTAAAATAAAATTCATGCTTTATAAATATAACTTGCTTTACGAAACACCCCACAGAATAAACACCTGCACACATTCTATAAATCAACCCATTTCTTTCCTAAGTTCCACACCAATGCTGCCATGGTATTTCTCTGTTCCATTTCAACAGTTTTCTACAACAAAGAAACCCATTCACACTTGTTCTAGCGGACTTTGCACAAGCAATGCAAATCATTGTTATCACTCTCTTTATATTTTCTCAGAGCTTACTTAGACTGAGAATCTAGTGATGCCAACTTGGTTTTAAACCACTTTTTTGTGCTGATTGGCCTTCTACCATTTGAGGAACAGTTCTTATATTCGAGAAATATTGGAAAAGATTCTCCTGAAATATTCTAAGAACACCTGAAAGACCGTTCTGTTCGTTGTGTTTAACAAGGCTTTCTGAGGGTGTTTTATTTTGGTTTGGGGTCTGAGGGAGGCACCCCACGGAAGGGTTGGTTCACCCTCACCTCCGTCAGGACGGACCCGGCTCCCCCCGCAGGGCTCTGAGGAGGCTTTGGGGGCCAAACTCAAAAACAAACCAAAACAAAAATCCAAACACACAGAAAAAAAAAAATGTACAAAAAGATACCAAAAAAAATTAACTTAACTTGCCAAGTGCAGACACCCGGAAGTCTCCGCCGGTCCGTGTCCATCTGTTCGCCGACCCGGAGGCGAGGCTGAGGGCGGAAACGCTGCCCCCTCACGGCTTCCCGCCCGTTTTCAGGCCTCTGAGGGCGGGAAGAGCCCTCCCCTCACGGGTGCCCGCCCTCAGAAATCCTCAGCAGGGTGGGGAGCTGTGCGGCGCAGCTGTTCCTCGTTCTTTTGAGGACTTCTGCGGGAGTGGGCGGCAGCTGTGAGCGGGCGGCGTTCCGTCCCTTTTAGAGGCTTTTTAGCTCCTTTGCTCAGTGCTGCTCGACTGTGAGGGTGTGGCTGGGGCCCCGTTCCTCACGCCTGCCGGAAGGTGCTGGCGGGCTCCGGCAGCTTGGTGGGTCTTTGTTGTCTGGGAACGCGTGTGGCTGGCAAGTGCTTCTTCTGTCCTGTTTCTCAGGAAAGTTATGTTTCGTGTTTTAAGAGGAGAACGTCTCTGAGGGGGTGTTTACGGCCCGCCCGTGCTGCTTCCCCTTGCGGCTCCTTTGCTTTTGGCTGTGGCGCGGGGTGAGGTGTGAGGTAATACTTTCCTTTCTGCTTGTGGTTTTATATATATGTATATTATTTTTCAAGTACTTGTATATATATCTGTATATGCTGTACATGTGTACATACATTTATGCTTGTCAGTCTCCGAGGCTGGCAAAAATACTCTGCTGAGCACTTTCAGGGAGGTGAGGGTTAACCCTGCTTGTGGACCTGATGTGTGAGGGATAATTGTTTCCCTTATCTCATATACTTAATAAACTAACCGGCAGGGTGTTAATAAAAAAAAAAGAGCTACTAGTAAAGCTTTTTTCTTTCATAGAAGAAAGTGAGTCCACGACTTTGGTTGTATCAGACCCCCACATTGCCTTAAGGGGGTGGGTTTAAAGTAGCTATTAAAATTATTGCTGGGAAATGAAATTTGATTATAAAACTAGCAGCCCTGTGGCTTTACCGAAGTCTTTTGGTAAAATAGTGCTGTTTCAGGTTGTTATTTGAGCTCTGGCTGCTGCTTTATTGAAGACATGTACTTAGACTATTACAGCTATGAAATGCAGAACTGCCTTACCTTTTATTATTTAATATTTGAATGGCAAATACAGGCCATTAGAAGGAAGAAGATTTGCTTGCCCTGCTGGTAGATGTGTATTATTTCTGTCGCATGCATGGCTCTTAGACGGCTGTATGATGTTGTTTTTATGACTTTTGGGTTATGTTTTCATTGCTGTTCCATCTGGTGGTTAGCATTCAGCAGAGACAAGTGTGCGTGTGTCTGTGTTTTGTTTGGGGTTTTTTGTTAGTTTGTTTTGAAAGGGGGTCCAAACATGTTAATTGCTGGTACATTCTCCCTGGAACTGACTTACCAAGGCATTATTTGCCTGGGAATAATTGTTGTAGTTGCTGCTGGCAGCCTTCCAGGGGTAGTCCTTGATCCTCCCAGGGTTCAAGTAGTAGCATCAGCAAAGAGGTGTGAGAAAGGCCATCTCCAGTATGGTTTACTTTCTACAAAAGCAAGCTGTAAGTGGTGGATACAAGCTTTTTATTTGCTGACATTTATTAATCTGAATAAAATGAAGTCATGTTAGAAGGAGAGATTAGGAGAGTTGGTTGAAAGGAGAAAGTGTGGGTTGAGAACAAGCATCAAATGGTGTGCAAGTAACTTCCTTGCACGCAGGAAATCTTGTATGTGATAGTGTTAATGACTTCAGGAAGGAAAGTTTCAGATGTGAACACCACATGTGCGTGTGTAAATGGCTCTTATGTCATCAACCAGAAAGTATTCAGTGTTAATACTCTTATTACATTGTTTTTATAGAGTTGTGTTCCCTTAAGGGTTTAGGGAAGCTGCCAATATTTGACATGACTTGTATTTTGTTCTGATTAGATCAAGCTTTTAGTATGAAGCTCAGCGAATATTGCCAGGATATTTGGCTCCTATGCTAGATTAGTATCCCTCAGTTTTTCCGTATGCTTTTGTCTGTTGTAGCATTTTTAACAAATGGGCTTAATTAGTGCTAATAAAAGTGAGACAAACAAGCATGGTCCATTCTTTGCTAGAGTTATTTGTTTTGTTTAAGTGGAGATGTGAATCTGTATGGAAGGTAATGGTGCCTATTCTCTCATTTCAGAGTGCCTGCTTTCAAACAGCTCATTTGGCTTTTCAGGAGAAGCCTGCTTTGTGCCTATTCTAGGCACCTTTTACAGCCTCTGCTGGCCTGCAGTTTTCAAGAAAAGCACAAAAAGTAGTGTGTTTGTCTCATGAGGTTCAGAACAGCTGAGGTTTGACCCCCGTGCTTTACTGAAAGTGTGTCCTGTGTTTCCTTGCCTTACTCATGCTGTGGGTTTTTTTTGTGTGTTTAACAGCAGTAAATCCTCAGTGTTCCTGTAAAATGTCTCAGGTAGGTGCCAACTTCACCACTTGCGGGTAAGGGCCTGGAAGGAGAGCTTTGTTTTTGTTTCTTTGTTGCTCAGCTCCAAAGTTAATACAGAGTAACAGATAAAAATGTTGCTGTGTTTAGCCACTGTTCCTGGTGTTACAGTGTTACTTCTCTGTCAAGGGGCATTTCCATGTCTACTGTACATAGGTGTGATCACAGAGATCTGGGTATGCAATCAAGGTCCTTTGAATTTTATGTTCCTACAGTTTTTCAAACGCTTAACTAGCTCCCACAGCCATGTTTTACTTATCTATAAGCTGCTTGGAACTTGCTGGAAATGGTGGGCTCTGAGACTGGAGGTGGGCAGGAGGCACAGCTGGCCCCCCAGGTCAGAGGCTTGTTCTCAGCTCATTCAGCAGTTACTGCATTGGTTATTCTCTTTGTGAAGGTGCCAGATTTGGGAGCCCAAACCCCAGTACCAAGCTGGGTGTTTAACTCCAGGCTGTGAGTGCAAAACCCTTGTCTGGAACGCCAGATTTCCTTGTCTTGGCTGTGTGATGGAGTGCAGTCAACCTGTGGTGCTTGGTAAGATTTGTGTCAGGCTTGATTGTGCCTCTCAGAAAGGGAGTGTGCATTTATAAGACTTGTTGGTCTTTCTAAATCTGTAGCTCTAGTGAATACTGGCTGTTTACCCATTTATGGTGTTGACCCATTTGTGCCTCACTGTAAATCAATTTAGAGTTATTCAGGTACATTAAAGCAAACCCAGACCTCTCTGGTTTGTCTGCTGCAGAAATGGGGACTGGCAGGTCAGTAATGGAAATCAGCTCGTTTTCTTCACGTAAAAGGTTTTAGGAGAAATCCGTTACATCATCCTGATTTGTGGTGAGTGATTTTTAAGCCTGGAGTAGACCATGAGGAGTATAAAATCCTTCATGTTTATGTTTCTGTTCTGTCCTGACATTCATTAAAGCTGCATATTCATTACAGCTCCATCCTGAGAAGGATGCAAGTGTGTTGCCAGTTTAGCACCGTTTCTCAGCTGAAGTTTTAGGTAGAGGGATGATCATGTCTGTGCACACAATGTGAGCTTGATGTTGTGTTGCAGACCTTGTTTTGGCAACATCAAATAGGGCTGAATTTCTACCTGTTGGAATTCTCCTAAGTTCAAGGAGAGAAGACAGGAAAAGTTAAGTATTAAAGCAGTGTTTATTGCATTTGTATAAACCAGTAGATAGTCCCTTTCAGGTTGATACTGGAAAAAAATGCTTTAGTGGCTATGTTCTCTATTGAGTAAATAGAAAAAAAAAGTCTGATTGCTGAGAAAATAAGTTATAGAACAGAATCTAAATCAGTTGCTTGTATTTTTCTTCTGGCTGATGGATGTGTGGCAGGACCTATATTCTGTTTTGCCCATGACTAAAACACAGAATGAAATATTTTCTTGTCTTTCATGGCAATTATTTATTATTCCAATCTTATTTTATTACCTAATCTGAGCTGTCCTGGCTTTGCCACCTTTTCCCTGGAGCAGGCATCTTTGCACAGCTCAGCTGAGCTGTTTTGGCTGAGCCTGGCAGGAAGGAAAAGGAAGCAGAGACTCTGAACCTTTTTCTCATCCCACTAAGATGGGGAGTGTCCTTGCTGTTCCAGCAGGTCACTGTGTTGGACAGAAAGGATGGGTACAGATCTTAAAACAACATTGACACACTTGGATCAAATTGCACACGGGCTCTCCTCAGAGACAGCAAGGATCCAAGGTCTAAATTCACGTAGGCATGGCAGTCTTGTATTTTTTAGGTTTACCTAGGAATAGCAAAGAGTTGTGTAAAATAAAAACACTAAAAATAAAAAATGGGTTCATCTATTCTTGCCCACATTGTGGTGCTGGCTGGTAGCGCTGTAGTTATCTCATGCATAAAAATCTTGCTTTCAATTAATTGCACACTCTTTCAGCCCTGGTGTAATACACCAGACTATCACAAATTATGGGACTAGATTAAATGTGAAATGCAAACTTTTAAAGGAATTGGTTAGCTCAATACAGGGGCATTATTTAATTAATCTGAAAGCATAATAAACCTTAAGCTTCTACAGTGCAAATGCCTCTGCATAATTGCTTACTGCTGTTGGGTATTTTCCTTCAACAAAGCCAAAAATGCTAGAATGTCTAAATAATAAAGCTTTTTCATGGTTAAAAGCAAGGTTGGCATAAGGCCCTGAAACTTGTTTCTTTTAGGAATAATAGGCAAATTTTAAATGTACTTCAAGGACAATATTATTCATACATCCTTTGCCTGATTCCTTCCGTCTTTTTCTCATTTAAAAAAAGACAGATTTTATTTTCAGTTTTGTTCTGTTTTGTTTTTTTTTCTCTTAGAACTCCTGGTTTTTTATTCAATCTAGGTATCTTTACATTAGGCTTATAGATGTGCTAGGGTTTAATAACACAAATGTGTATGATTTCTCTTTAACTTGATTGCCATTAATAATGTCAATATTTAGGAACCAGTTATAAGTGTAATAGGTAGCGGGGTTTTTCTTGTGGACGTTCTTATTAGGAAGGAATAATGCATTGGATAATGGGGGTAAAACCAACAGCTTTATCGTGGATGCTGTAATTTCTACTTGACGTGGGTTTGCCCGTTGTGCTTTGATGCTACTTAATAGAGATCATTATTGTGGTGCTCAGTGTATTGCATCCCTTGAATGACAAGAGCCATGGTGTATCATTTAGTACTTAGGAGCAGTTTTTGTGTTGTGAAAGTGCCATGGGGGAAAGCAAAACCACTGTAGGACCAAGGAACCCAGAGGCTGACATTAGAACAGGGTACATGGCTGTTGCCATTCTCAGCAAGCAGAGAAATTTCTGTTGAAGTGACTGAAGTTTCCAATTAGGGAGAACTAAGTGCTCTGTTTTATACCTAAGTGCCCCACAACTGTGACTGTAACACTGGAAAGAGAAAAGCAGCCAGCAGTAACTGAGATGTGGCTCATGAATCCACTGGGTTAAGAATAGCTGAGTCAATTTATTCTTTTTCTTGGAACAATCTGAACTAAACAGGGAGTTGTTTATTAACAATCCTTCACAGCACATGGCAGAAAAGAGCCATTATTAATCTGTGTAATGAAACAAGTCAGATTCTGTTGAACAAGTTTGTATTTCTGCTGAAATTGAACATCCATCTACAACTGTTGCTAGTTATTCCACACATCAGAGAATGGTAAAATGCCAGTAAAAATTGAGTGATCTGCAATGAACAAGACTCATTACAATATGGTACCTTCTTCATTTCCCTGGCTTTGCAGGGCTGTTTGTGCCGTTATTTCCCTGGATCTATTTCCTGTGTTCTGTTCTTCCCAGTCACAGATGTCTGAAGCTGTTGTTTGCTGAGGAATTGACCAACCTTACTGTGCCCAGGTTGTAGTGAGGAGACAGAGTTACTGAGGTGGCTGTAAGGTTGCTGAAGTGCCTCAGAAGATTTATTTTGTATCCTATAGAAGAATGTGGATTTTGCTCTGGGAGAGGCCTCCTCTTTTAAAAGGAGGAATATGCTAATTTACAGTCAAGAGGGGGCTCCAGACTGGGGATGGAGGCTTTGAGGCTCTCATGAAAATCTCCTATCTGAGAGTAAAGTTTATCTGATTTGGAATCTGTCTTAATTGCAGCTCAGTGGCCCCATTCTTGGCTAATACAGTCCTTTCCTGACATAAATATGATAGTGCTTTTCAGGTGCTCTCTGTGTTGCTGTGCCACTGAAAGAAGCTGACGGTCCCTAGAGAGCACAGGTGGGGTAAAGGAGCTCCTCTGTGATCTGCCAGTCCCTTTGGATCTGATGGGAAGGATGTGACCTCCTGCTCTGGTGATCTTTGGCTTTCAGGATCTGCTGCAGCAACTTGGAGTAGTTGAATGCTGCCCACCCCAGCCTGAATCACAGATGTGTGCCTACATATTGGCAATACTAATTGTGAGTGATTTCTTGCTATGGTAAAAAAATTAGACTGGATATGGCACTCTTTGAATGCAGTCTGTGCAAGAACAATTTAAAATAAATTGTTCTTTCTACCACAGAAGAAAATTGTAACAAAAAATGGACATGTGTCCCCATATTTTCGTGAGTTACTGGCTCCTGTGAATAATTTTAAATCCATACTAACAACTGAATGTTGGAAGACCTGATGAAATTCTCCTAGGATCCTGGTGGGGTTCACAAGAAACAAGTTTATAGTTAAAAAGATAAAATGTGTAGTAAAATTAGCCTTTCCTGCAGCAGTCTCCCCTACAATTGGGTGTCATTAATAATGCAGTGTTGCAAAAGCTAGCATAAGAAATCCAGAGCATTAATATTTTATTGTGACTAATACACTTTGATTTCAGTTCTCGTTTTCTGACTGGAGCAAGGGAAAAGTGGTTTCTAACAGTGTTTTTTCCATGTGAGTAGGCAAATATTAATCACTTGCACAGGAAACCCCCAGGGGAACTTGCACGTGGGCCAAGCTTATTTTCAGGCTTCTTTCTCATTCAGGTTTGCTCTGATTAACATCATGTGAGCCTTTGCCTTTAAATTCAGCGTGTAAAATCTTGTTCTGCCAAAGCCCGAGGCACAAATTCCCTGGTTATATTTGGAATGAAATTCTGACCCTATTAATAATCAAAGATTTGACAAATGCCCAAGTGCTGAATGTGGTCTGAACACAGGAGCTCATTCCAGGTAAGTAATTCCTAACAGCTCATCACTGGAGTCCTTTTCAGCAGCTGGAGGCCTCTCAGCCTCAGGAAACCTTCACCTGTAGGGCTTTATTCAAGCAGTCACATGGACTTTGGTCATGACTCACAGTGGCTGATGGAATTTGACACAGTAAAGGAATCTGTCCAATAAAAATCCAAGCAGAAGGGAGTGGGTTTGTATTTCAGAGTAGAGCTAAGGCAGGAAGATTTGTGTGCTCTGCTGCTGGATGTACATCAGCTGGAACCTGGCTATGGAAAGCATCAGCAGAAACCAGAATCTTTGTGGAACTGTAGAAACAGTCATGGGTGTGATCCCCACAAAACCCTGATTTAAAAACAGACACAAAACTTGCTTGAGGTCAGCAGGTGTGAGTCAGTGGCACAAGTAGTCTGATAGTGTTGGTTTTTTACATGACTAATTTATTCCTCACAGGTACTTCCAGTCTTTCCTTTCTTGTTGTGTTCTTTATGTTCAGATGACTTGGTAATAATGTTAGCTCTGTAATTACCTACTCTGATCACCAATAGAAACCATAGTCTTATGTCCTATAGTAATTTCAGTGAAGCTATGATTTCATAGCTATTTAACTGTAAAAAGAGTTAGTGAGACATTGTTTATGGAATTCTACTGTACTCATGAAGAAGGCTATTTCATGGATAGATAAAAATGTTACTGCTTTGAGTTGCCATTGAAATCAGGATCCCTTTTCACTGCAGTGGTAACTACAACCTAGTGTCATTTGCTCTAAAAGTCCTTTGTTAGCTCCCCTCTTTAATTTTTTTAAGGTGATATTTTGTAGGAATAAGTAACAGTCAGAGTTTTTTGTGCCAGTGTTAAGCTGTTCTAGCAGGTATTTGATTAAGTTCGTGTAGTACTGTGTCCATTTTTTTGCCTTAACAGTATTATCTGGTCAGCCTTTTACTGACTGTATTTCCTTGATTGAAAAATTCTTCATATTTTTACATTACTAAAGATATATTTTTACATTACTAAAGATATATTTTTAATAAAAATATGCCACATTAACTGTCTTAAAATGGTGTTGTAGAGGGCAATTACTCTAAAGACTTATTGACTCAAAAATGTTCTAAATTGCCTAATTCATTATTTCCCCCCTTATTAGTGGCCTTGTCAGCATTTAAGGCAACCATGGCTAATCAGATGTCAACAAAATGCAATTACTACCGAGTGGAAACTAATTTTCATCCTTATGTTTGTAATGAGCCTGATACAAAGCAAATTCAGCTGTAATTGCAGCGTCCCTCAACTGTGCATCATCAATTTATGGCTTGGGCTTTCCATCACTATGATTGCCTTGGAGAAGGGATTTGAGGTACTGAAGGCCTTTCTTTATTCTCTTTGACTCAATTTCATGGGTAAATCAGCTCCCTATAGGACGCCTCTTGGTTTTGTTGGTAATTACTGAATAGTTTTCTGAAGTGCACAATTCAAGTATTAGTTGTTATTCATCTGTTCTTGGTTAACTTTTTGTAGAGTCCTCTATTACTGCTTTAATGGCAATTCTATGTTTTTATTTCCAACTTTATTTTCCAATTCTAAAAGTTTGGGTTTTTTTTGTTAGGAAATCCTAAAGTTTGGCACCTTTTTGTGCTTTTTTTGAAAAGGAAAATATCTTTCTCTTTGTGAAACTCTCTAGCTATTTTATAATTTCAGGGACCGAAGGAAATATTGAAAGCTTAACAGCATGAGATATTTTTGAACATCATCCATTACTGAATAATATATTGAAATTACTGGATGGACACAACGACACTGGAACTTAATACTTGAAATCCTTTGCACTGTGACTCGGTCACAGCCTGTCCAACAGAGCTGGGTGTGCTCCTGTTGGCTTGGTGAGCTCACTGACATTTAGGAGGTTCTCAGTCAGTTCTTGTCCATCTCTGAACAAACCCATTTGCTACCCTAAGTCTGTAGCCATGGAAAAAGAAAAGCCAAGAGCTCACAGATGGCACCCTGCTGATGTATCTGGTGCTTTTGGAGGTAGTGCCAGTGAGTGTTTCTAAGCAGACTGAGGCACTGTCAACTGAACGCTTGAACAAGAACACCCCACCTATACAAAAATAATCAACTATTATCTCAAGGCACATAATAACCAAGTGATAGGCTTGCTTGTAGCAGGATGTCTTAATGATGAAAACTTGCTCTTATGGAGCATTCAGAATAGGTAAAGTTCTCTTGGTGTTTTCCCCCCTCACTGTATCCATGCAAGTCTTTTAACAGAAAGACAATGTTGTGGCTTTCAAGTCATACCTTAGAGCTGGTACAGACTATTGGCCAAGATCTTGAAATTTAGGTAAATGAACTCTGAGATGACAAAAAGAAGTGTGTGGCAATTTGGGTGCTGGCTTGTGAGCACCACTGTTGTGTGTCAGGAATTCAGGTTAACAGATGTGGGAGGATAGGAGCCGGTGGAGGCCTCAACATCCAGCTCTTGGCAAAATATGGCAAGGTAAGAAGATGGTTCTGTTTTGTTTTTTTTATCTTTTGGATTTACAGTCACCTGCTGCTCTTCATGCTCATGTGCATTTTGCTTCTGAGTACCTTAAATACACAGCCCAAGTTTTGCTGAGCCTTTGAGCAACTATAACTACTGCTCTTTGGTTTTTAAATGTTATTAATCTTATCTCCAGAGCATGCTGTTAAGTCTATCGTTTTCTAGCTATTATGACTACTATTTTTAAGGTGAGTGCCCTTGTGAATGTGAGCCAAGGTCTGTTTTCTGCTTGCCCCTGTTTTTAATTGCTGTAGCTGTGCCAGAGTTGACTTCTGATGTGATTGTTTTGCTGAAATGGCTTGTGTTATCCCCTGTTTCTGTTTTGGATGGCCAGATGAGCCTCAATACTTCATTCAGATTTTACAAGCTGAACTGTGTTGTCTCAGCTGAAGAACTGTCACATGAAATAACATTCTGCACCTCACTGGTTGTTACCAGTAAGGGGCTTATGGAATTGGGAGCACGAGGAAGACCTGGAACTATTTAAGAAAATGCCTCTCTCCCCTCACCTGCATACTAAGGGCCAAATATAATTGGGTTCAGAAGTGCTGTATTAGAGAATAGCACTATCAGAGTCAGCTTTGCAGGTCTTTCCTGAGGCTCCATACTGTTTTACCCAAATTTTCTCTCTTTGTGCTGCTTGCATCAAAATCTGTTTTACTAAGTACTATGCTACTTTTTAAAGTGATGAATAGAAATTACAAGAAGACTAATGGCAGTATGGCTACATAAGAAATTATTTTCCGCCCATCTTGGGAAGTCAATATTTAAAAAAAGCGGTGCATGTGTTTTCAGACTTCAAAGCCACCTCACATGCAAAATTACAACTTGCTGGTATCCTGATAGAAACTCATTCAGTCAGGCAGCTGAACAGCATTCAGCTGGACAATTTTCACTGGGAAAGTAACCTGAAATCCTACCAGCATGTCACAAGCATTGTAGCATCATGTGCAGCAAGATGATTTTTTTGTTTTTCGTTATGGTAGATGTTTAAAAAATGTCTTTTCGCACAGATGAGTAAGTCAGGCTTGCCAAGCAGTCCTGAGATGCTGAATATCCAACTTAAGGGATGTAGGAGCACAGCTTGTGCTAATTGGGAGTGGGGCTGGAGCCTCATCCCCAATGGGCTGCAGCTGTGCCAGGCAGGTGAGCAGCATTGAGGGTAAATGAGCCAGGGAGTGCCCAGGGGCACTGAGCAATGACCCGGGGAGCAGAGGGTGCACAGGTGCTGTGCATCAACAGGAGGGCATAAAAGGCTGGCTTGGGGGAGCAAGAGGGGCAGGTCCTTGCAGCCTTCTGAAGAGACACCATGTTATGCTCTATGGGCTGATGCCTGAAGCCTTCTGATGAGGTTGGTGTTACTCTGGATGGGTGAGTGCTTGGAGCTTTCTGAAATTGTGTGCTGGTTCTCTGTGTGTTGTGGCTGTGTGCTGCAACAGAGGAAAAGTATCCAAAGGAGGACACCACACCTGCTCTTCAAAGAACAAAAAATGCTGGTAGTATAGGTGAAAACAGAGTGCTGTACTCTTTTCCAGTGTTCTGTCTTTGTTTAAACACCTTGGAGATCACAGGAACCAAAGATACAAGAACATAATTCCAAGTGTGTTAAAGGATTTTTTCTTGGGTGCTACCTTTCAGTTAGGAAAAATGCAGGAACTGGAAGTTCACTGAATACCGTGAGTTTCTTTGGGGAATGTATAGGAATATTTTGAGTTCAGCTCGAGAAGCTCACCAGATCTTTCTGTTAAGCAATTTTATTTGTTGTCACATTTTTTAGCATATTAGAAAATTATTGCTGTGTTGGGTTGTAGAATAGAAGTGCTTGAGACTGGCAAAAAATGGGAGAAAGAAAAGAATTACAGTTTTCCAGATGAAAACCCAAATATGCTTGTCCTCCTTCCAGAGACTTGTAATATTGGTGAATTATAATGAATTGTAACTGTAATGTTAATTATCGTCCTGGAGTCGTAGTCCAACAGGATAATCATAATCATCCCATTCCTCTGGAAATAATGAAGTTAGAGGACAATCAATTTCAGATTCAGGATGGCATGTTGAGATAGACCTTTAACCTCTTATGTTTCTCATAAGGCGTAACACCAGTGTGTTACACATTCATGGATTTACAGTCATCTATGTAAGTGGGAGATCGGCTTTTATATTTTTTCAAAGCATTAACTGTGCAGTTATTAATCAGATAATGGAGAAGCACAGTACTGCTTAAAAACTGTTTACTGTGGAGTTCATACCACTGTTCCAGTGTGGGTTTCTTCTGGTTTAAAACTGCCTCTGATTTTCTTGGGCAATCAGGGGAGTCCCCATCTTGCTGAACAGAAACTGGCACCTGTGCTCTCTCTGTCCCAGGACTACAAGTCTCAGCTGGGGAAGGCAGAGAGGGAGATCAAGCCAGATGTTTATGCTCTCTAGCAAAGTGCTGTAAGAACTTGGGAGAATGTGAATACATCTCTTGTGTATGGAACAGAAAGCAAGTCAGTCACTGTTTGTGTGCAAGTAAACAAGTATCCCTTAGTCCATGCAGCAGAGTGACCTTATGAATTGCTGAGATTCCCAAATTCCCAAGAGGTACAGGCATTCAGTTTTTCCTCCCTGCTCAGTTTTTCATGTTGCAGGACTGAAGCGTGTCATCCGTGGGTGCATGCCACCGATCCCTTGCTTTGGCATTTTCAGTGTGTGGAAGAGGAGGGATTTGTGTACTGACAATGCCATGAACTGAGCTGCTTCAGCTGAGCATGGAGTCATAATATGTCAAAATCTGCGTGCTCACATGAGCATGAACATGAGTAAAGTGACAAGAGCTGCCTTAGAATGAGAGAGACTCAGTAGGGTGCAGTAAATCATCTTTATGCAGATGGCTAAAAGTCATCCTGTAATCCTATTTTGGGACTCATTCACTCAGTGCTACTCTCCCCTGGTGTACACTCACCTGCTTTCTATCCAAGGCTGTATTTTCTCATATGACCTGGTTGGAAGTTGCCATCTAGGCACTAGTGGGCTGCTTTTAGCGAGAGGCATGGGGAAGTAAGGGAAAGTAGATCAGCCATGTTTGCAGCCAGTCTCAGGGACAAAATGCAGTGCAGTCTGTCTGAATTGCTGCTGGGTGGCTGTGTAAGGCAGCACCAAGACAAGCAAGCTTAAGTGACTGTGATGTCACACAATGTGGTGCCTCTGAGCTTTGATGTGGGTGGCCTTGCCAAGTGTGATAGCAAGTCAGGAGCTGAAACCTTTGGAACTATTTGCCAAGTGTGATCTAGCTCCCAGGTATCTGGGAAATCAGATATCAATATCAGGTATACTGTCTCAATGAGGTTGTTCAGATGCTCAGTTTGCTTGGGATGATGAGTCAGGCAAGCCAGGAATCGAGGAATCGTATTCCTTATGAGGCCTGGGTGTACATCAATGCTCATGTGTAGCTTACATCATATCAGCAACAATACTTCTCTGCTTTGCAGCTTCCAGGGCTTGCATCAACAGAGAAAGAGCAACATAACGGGGTGGAGTTTTGCTGCTCATTACAAAAGCCAAGTGCTCCGATTTAAGAGATGCTTGGCTTTTACCAGGTGCTTGGATAGGCAAAAGGCTTCAGCATTTCCTGCTCCAGGAAAGATTTGATTCTTAATATGAGCAATGCTCCTTTAAATCAAGTCCACTTGTGTTTTTCTTCGGTCTTCCTCAAACATGGTTTTTTAACTTGTGTCTGGTCCTTAGCATTTGCTCAGAGGTCAAGGTCTCCTTTTAGTGTGTGCCTGTATAATGCAGAGGAAAGCTGACATCTTGTGAATAGCATTTAGTTGCTGTTACAGAGGAAACCCTGCTAAATACCAGCAAGGTCAGAGTAGTGTCTGTTTGAATGTATGCTGTAAAGCAGTTGTTATAATTAGTACTAATTAGCCTCTCTGTTGACAGAGTTGTAAAGAAGACAAGTAAGGCTTTTTCCTGTGGTAGTGGGGTCCTTTGCTATGATAAAGCCTTGTTGGTACACATGCACTTCTTAATTTTATTCTCGAGGGCTTTTAGCCAGGAATCTTTCACCAATGCACAAAGTACGGAAATATTTCCTACAAGAACTATCAAACAAAGAATGAATAATTTACCATATTAGACAATTATCCTGCCGGGGGCTCTGTGTGATCAGACACCTTGCTTGGCAGGAGGAGTGTCTCCACTTCATAAGAAATCCATTTGGGTGTTCCCTTCACTGCCTGGAAGTCATTCATGGCAGAATAAGAGTAGTTGAATATAACTGTACTCAATAGTAAACGTTAGTTTGGATCATAATCCTATCAAAATAGGAAAGAAGACATTTGCCAACTTTTGTGTCAGATATAAGTCCAATTCACTAATGTAAAATAAGTAGTTGAGCTTTCTTGACACAAAAACTGCAGCTGTTTGCTCTCCAGTATCTTAGATTAACGCTTGAAGAGTTGTCTTTGTTACTTGGTAATATTTGCATCCTTGAGTCCAGAAGGTTTAAGCTAACTGGAGGAGCCAAATGCAGTTTAAACTGCTGGTATTGTTTGACTTGACTCTAAAATTGTGGAACGGGAAACATTTGGGTAAATGGGACCAGGTTTTGTTTAGTGTTTGTGTCTTTGCTTGCCTAAACTGCCCTCCTTTTCAGACAGTAGACTGCTGAATTTTCCAGCATGTGTGCAATTTTAAGTCCTCTTTTTTTCAGTGACAGATGATTGTCTCTAGTATTTGTTTTCTGCCTGCATCCATTTGCATTTCCATAAAAATTCATTGATGTGTTTTTTCTTTGTACTGCATGGAAGTCTACATCTTTCAATATAGTAAAGTGCAGTACTTGAGGTGACTGGTGAAGGTTACAGAAAATCCTAAGTGGTGTTAGCTTGAAGGTACTTGAAGGCTGTCAACAAATCAGTACAATCAGTGGAGCAATCATGCTCACTCTCAATAAAGTGCCATTTTTTAAGCATTCTACTTGCCTATATTCCTGCCAAACTGTGTAGAAAGGAGTAATTGTCATGCTGAGCTAAATTGTGGCTCTTAATATGGATTTCCTCTTAACATTGCTTCACATTTTGTGGAAGACATGGTAAGATCTTGAAGCCAGTCTGAAAGGGAAAAATCAGGGTTTAAACAAGACTGATTTGTCAGGGACTGGTGGAAATAAGTTTACAAAGACTTTATCAAGTGTGAGAATACCAGATGGATTTCACTGTTTTTGAAATTTCAATCTAGTTCAGACTGACAGTCTCTTGGGTTGGTGTGTTCGGTGTGTTTTGCCTCTTTCCGATCTCATTTTAAATGGCAGAGAAAATTTCTGCTGTTCACGACCACAGTCAGTGGGTTTTGGTTCTTCATGCAGCTGCAATTACAGAGCTTGTGTGCAGTTTTAGGTTTTAGGGGTTGACATCCATGTGTACAATTGCAGTCACACTGGTGATGCAGTTACTAAATATTTAGACAGTAGTCCCTGTGACTTTAAGCCATTGCCATATTGAGACAATAAGTACTCTTTTGGTAGTGTACAATTTTGGAGCAAAATGCATTTTTTCCCCCAAAATTAGCTTTCTTTGTTTTCTAGCTTCTCCTAGTTTAAAATTAGCTCATTTGATTTCTTGAATGAAGCTTTATTATTTTTTCCATACTTGATTAAATGCAAAAAAGAACAGGCCTAGCTGTACTGGGACTATATATATAAAAAAGATTTGATATTTAAGTATCAAAGTTTCCAGTAGAAACTGAATGGGGTTTTTTAATTAGTTGTTTCATGAGCTGGTTTTGCCACCTGAGAGAAAAGAGGTATTTTTGTTTGCTTTTTCATGCAATTACTGAATATGATATATCCTGAATTATTTCAAACATTTTTGCTGGTTATTGGTTTCAAAAACAGTGGGTGTAGTGGCAGAAGGGCATTCTTAAATAATATCAAGCTAGTTCCTTTTATGATGAATGAGAGGAAAGGGACATGTCCATTTATTTCCATTTCATTGCCATGTTACCTGAAAGAAAAGAGCAAGGAGAGGGCTTTTGCACCTTGTCACCGAGCTTATATTGAGGAATTTATTAATATAAGACCTTTTTTATTTGATGGCTGATGACTGCTGCTGTAGAGTCATTAACCACCTCTGGCTGATTGGAAGGGAAGGAGTGTTTGGGATGTTTTCCTTTCTGAGAGACAGGTATAAGGAAAAGGAAGGTGGGGGTGGATTGTTGTTTCTTAGCTGCATCTGTGGTGGTGAGCTCTGACCAACTGCTGCATGCCTTGAGTTAGGAGGAGGAAGGGCTTTATTCCCTTTGCTGTGTTTGTCTTAGGCTTTGGGGACTTTGTGTGCTCTGATGCTGCTTGGTGTAATGCCAGGAGTAAGACAAGTGGTGGCTGAGTGTGGCAAGTTTTGATCTTGAACAAGGTCACCACGGTTACCGACAGATCCTGAATCCCCAAAATCTAAGGTACACATTCGGCTGATTGTTTTTTACCATCTTAGATTGTACCAGAGAACAATGAAGGAAGCTGGCATTCAGTTTTGCTTTTTATGGCATAAAAGTTGTCCTTCATGGGAAACATGGCAGAAATTGTATGGTGCGGTTCTCCACAAGCTCCTGTTTCCTCTTCGTGATGGTGGCTGTGGAAATCTGCAAGTTTTAGACTTGATTGTCACACTCATGAGTGAGGTTTGTAAGAAATGACCATGGTTGTGTGCGTCCCTTTGCAGGCTGTGAACTTCAGAGCTTTATCTTTTCCCATACTTAGCTGCTTGTGATAAAAGCAAGAGAAACATGTTTTTCCCAGGCACAATTGCTGTATAGCAGATTAGGCTGGTAAGAAATTCAGTAACATGGCATTGCATGTTTTAAATATTGGAGGTGCCATAATTAATCACTGAATTACCCATGGAAATTAACAGTGTATTTTTAATGTTATGTCTTTAACTGTGAGAATTGTCTTCCAACAAGGATAAAAATGGGGAAGAATTTTATTTGCCATTTTTTAGCCTCTTAGCCTGTCAGTTGACCAGCACTAGAAGTCCTGGGATCTAATCCAGGTGTTCCTAGAACACAAATAAGTCCTTTGTAGAAGACGAATGCTTTAAAAACCCCTGAAGGCAGGAAGGGCAGGAGAAAATTACTTTTTTTTGGTCCAGTTATTCAGGAAGGTAAGTTAATGTGTTGTAGCCCCTGTTTCATACACAATCTTTAATTACCATGATAAATGGAGTTTTACATGAATTTTAACCTCTTTCTTCTGCTAAAGCAAGTCCCAGTATCGAGGGATGGAGCTCTCGCCTTGGGAGCCAGCTGGTTCCTCAGGACCAGGGCACATCACCCACAGACCATGAATGCTTCACCAGGAGAAGTGATCCTGCTTGCTGGGCCTTCTGAGCTTTGAAATCCTTACAGCAGTAGATTTCTGTGCTTGTCAGTCCCCTCTGATGTGGAGAATTCCGTGCAGAGGTATCAGTTTCTTGGAAATGGAAAGCTAAAAATGTAGTGCCCTTTGATCTACAGAGCAGAGTTATGTTTTCCTGCAGTTGTAGTTATGAGGCCTTGCTCCTTAATAAGGATTTTGAAGTGCAAAAAAAGGTGAATATTCCAGCAGAGGTGACTTTTGAACTGTAGACTGCCAGTGTAGCAAGCCCTGTTCATCTTCTGATAAGCTGAGGTATTTGAAGGTAAGTTCCCACCTCCTTTATAGAACAGAGATCTGAGCCTTCTCATTGGTCTCCTTCTACCATTTTACATTGTGGACGCGTTGCTGCTCTGAATGTTTGCTGAAGTTGTAGCTATGGCTTATATTGTGTGAAAAGGCCAATTTTTGTGTGTTCCCTTTACATAAGGAAGTGCTTTGCATGATATTTGTCAGTGTGTTTGAAAAAAGAAGCCAAGTTGCTTTAAAATGAACTTCATATCTTCAGGTTACTGCATCATTCAGAACTTGTATTTTGGGGAACCTTGGTTTCTTTCAAGGAATTTTTTTTTGTCTTCTGGTTCAAGTGTGAGAAATGCAGTGTAGAAGCATCCCAGAAGGTTTTCAGTGATTTTCATCTCTAAAACTGGAGAGGTAAAAACTGATGCAATGCACATTCCAAATGGTTCTTGGAGTACTGTACTTCATGTTGAGATGAATAAATTATTTTCACGTGAAGCCTGCCTTGTAACTGTGATGTGCAGTGGGTTAGCAGCACATTTGGTGCCTACCCTTGGCAAGACCCATCTAATTGCATCAGGTGACCTATTGAGATGGACTCAACCTAGACTCAAGTTGTTGGTTCTTTCTGAGTGGAGAAAATGTGTTTTTTGTTTTTCTCTGCAAGACTGGAAAAGAGCTGCTGTCATTGCCAGCACTATCAAGGACATGTCATTGTTCAATTTGTGACTTTTCCAGCATTGAACAGGGCTCTTTGAAAATGATTGACACTTGCAAATTAAGTCCTCTGGTCCTGAGCTTGTACCATGTCTGGTAATTTAATTACAAAGACAGGTAAGAGCTTGCTTGGAGAAATATAAAGATAGACAGGAATGGAGCAATGAGATTTTTGTCACATCACGTTTTTTCTGTCTCTAATTGATCTCGAGTTATCACCAGCCCTATCTTGACACAGACTACTTATAGTAATTGCCAGAGCTTGGCTGCTTCATAGCTCTATTTTAATGCAGTTTGGATTACTGAGGTTTTGGATGGTTTTCAAGATGGTGAGCTACTCTGCAGAAGTGTCTTTCAAGGAAGTGTGTACCAAATTAGTACATTATTTCTGCTTCCAATTCAATGTTGTCTAGGTCTTGCGGATTTGGGGAACTAAACTTGAGCTTCATAAGCTTGTGTGCTCTTTCCAGGATGAGATCAAGTGAATGAAATGAGTTGAGACAAGTCCATGCCTTAAACACATGTGGAATCCTGTCTATCAGACATGGAATACCAGGTTAGCCTTTGGAGGGACCCATTCCTGGTGTATCCCCAAGGGCTGCAGCCCATGGGGAGGACCCCTGCTGAGGCAGAGGAAAAATATGAGGAAGGAGCAACAGAAAAGACACTTTACTGATTAATCACAGCCCCTAATTGCTCATGCCTTCTGTGCCACTTGGCTGTGGGAGGAGGAGGTGAAGGAGTAGGCAGTGAAGGATTGATGTCTGGCCTGGTAAGAAGGGATGGTGGCTGGGGAAGGTATTTTGGCTTTTTTTCTTTTTGTTTCCCCTCATCATGCATCTTTAATTGATGTTATATTAAACTAATTTATCCTTAGGTCTGTTTTGCCTATGATAATAAGTGGAAAATAATCACCCTGTGTTTCTCTTGACCCATGAGCTTTTTCATGTTATCACCCTGTTCTGCTGTGGAGAGAGAGTGAGAGAGCAGCTGGCTGGGTGGAGGGGTCCTCATATCTGGACAGGGTCAACCCACCACAGCCATTTGAGGGTGAGATGAAGGAATATATGTATACATGTATTTTTTTTTTAGGTATTAGGTCTTAGATTCAGTGTACTCCTGCCCAGCAGGCTCAGTGTCACAGTCATAACTTCTTTTTTTATTGCTTCTCCTAAAGGAGTAGCCTTGAAGGGAGAGAGAGATCCCACCTTCCCTGAGCAGACAAGTGTAATTGGTAACACAGGTGTTATTTACTGTTCTCTGCAGCAGGAGAACTTTGTCTCCCAACAGATCTGCAGCCCCATGACAATCAGTACATTTATCTAAAATTATGATTGCCATTTCTTCAGTTACTCTGAAGCAGGAACTGGTTTTTATGCGACACCAGTGGCATGGCTGGTGAAATTGGCATCCAAGCAAATTGTACATATTTATAGGGTTTTTGTTATCAGCTACTTGTCAGTAGTTTTTCTGAACAGTAGTCAAATATGTTGTGAAGTTGTGTTTATTTTTGGAGTAGTGCACCTTGTGTAAATTGTGTAGCACACAGTGATTGCTGCATGGGAAGTTGAACATGGGCAGCTGCAGAAACTGAAGAGAAGACGTGGGGTTCTTTTTGTGGTCAAGGCACCCATACTGAGATTGCCTTTGTTCTGTTTATACAGACTGAGCATGGCTGTGAAACACAATGGAATGAGGCAGTTATTGGGTGATGAGCTCTTGTGCTGACATGTCAATACTAAAAAGATGACTCCTCTTCTGTAGTTCAGGATAATGCTGGAGGTTTTCTGAGCAATTACTGGATTCCCCCATTCATTGCTTATGAATGGCATTTGCCTCAGAAAACTCCATAGAGATCTAATGAAATGGTGAACAAATAACTTATGCATACCACATAATATAAATTATTGTGCAGCACAACCATTCAGTTTTCAAGAAAAAAAAATAATAGTTCCTATTTAAAACACACAGTTCTATGAAAACAGATGGTGCTTTTGAGCATTTTCTTTCACTGAAAGCAGATTTTAATAATGAGCTCAAAAACTGAAGTTAATATTTTTAAGTGTTGTGCAAAAGAAAAAAGAAATCACATTAGTGGTGTGCATTTCATTATAAAAATGCTCTCTAAGCAGTTCGTGCTCCTAAAATGTAAAAGAGGAAGTGGCCTATGTTATGAAGTTCTTCACAGCTCTAGATAGAGTAAAAGGATTAATATTTATGCCAAGGCTTAATCCTGTGCAAACTTATATCTTGATTGATATTGCCTTTTCACTTCGGTTGGAAGCACATCCACAGCAGCTATTAATCTCTGTTTCACGGTGGTTTAAATCATAAACTTGAAGATGTAATTGTTAGCAAAACTTCTGTGTCTCTGCACAAGACTGTGCTACAGCTGAACATATGGTGGCACTCAGACAGTTGCTTATTTGTGTATTTCCATCAACAGCACCAACAAAGCACTCCAAGTGATTGCTGAAAAGGCATTTAGTATTAAAAAACAAGAACTATGACAGGACAGGAGTGTTGGAACTGGATGGTCTTTAAGGTCCCTCCCCACGCAAAGCATTTTAAGGTTCTGTGATTAAAGTCTGTGGATATGGGAAGAGCAGTTAGACCAGTTATACCAAGAGTTCCTTGGTGCAATTTTGTAAATGTAGATTCCCAGCCTGTAAACTCCCCTGTTTTTCAGTAAGCCAGGCAGTCATCTTGTGTAATATTTTACGTTGCAGCAGCCAAAAGTAGGAAATCATCAATGAGGCTTACTGTCAAGCTTGGGGTATGAAATGGCAGGTTATGACTTGCATGTGAAGATGCAGGTTTTCAAATTGAAAGACAATGTTCCTACAGGCAAACCAATATAAGAGAGCAAAAATCAATTTTTCTGCTGTGTTTTTTCTTCTCCACTTTAAAGTGAAACAGAGCCCTTGCCTTCAACAGGCAGAAGTAACTAAGTTGGTCAATACCATAGCACTATTCTAATGGTACTCTTTCAGAGGCAGCTCTGTGATAGTTTAGAAATGGCATGTACATACAGAAGGATAGTTTCCTGAGTCCAGTGCATTGTTTGGTTGTGCACTTAGCCTTAGTGTGTTAGTGCATGCTAATTTTCAGGGAAAAGGCAAGTCAGAGCTGTTCTTTAATGTTCTTGCAGCGAGGAACTGAAATCCTATCACAATTCTGTGGGCGTCCAGACCCCTTTGAAATCTCAGTTGACTGTCATGGCCCTAGGGAGATGTCAGAAAAAGCTGTTGGTATCCTGAATGGAATATAGGATACTGTGTCAGAGCTGGCTGCAGGTCTGTGAGTCGCCAGTGAGTAGTGAATTGCTGTGTTGTGATCACAGCCATGAATGAGCTGACTGAAAACCTGTGCGGGGAGATGAAGGGAGTACAAATGGCATCATAAAGCAGCGCCTCAGAGATGACAGAGCTGTTCCAGAGCCAAGCAGGGCATGGAAAGCAGGCACAGGATGGTGCCAGTGCAGGTGTAATGCTCCTCCTAGCCCAGGAGGCAGCCCGGGTGCCCCTGCACTCAGGTGTTTGCCAGGTCCTATTTTGCATGGCAGAACAGGCAGGAATGCCCACCCTGCCCACGTGGCTGTGTGCCTTCACAGAGCTGGCAGCTACTCTGGTACCTGCCTCAGTGGTTCCCTGCTCTTAGCCCAGGTGTTAGCAGGGAGCTGAGGCCTCAAGGGGAAAATGAATGTGGTGCACTGAGCCACTGCTTGGTCTGATGAGAGGGCATGGGTGTGGCTACTGCTATGTAGGGACAGCTGAGTACCCAAAATGTGAAAGGAGGCATAATAGGGTTTGCTGGTAAGCTATGTCCTGAAATGCTTATCTTGAGATGTACTAAACTGATTGCTGGGAAGTACATGGTGTTGTGATGAAATGGAGCAGCCTTTGGACATTATACAAGTGTATACAAATATTCAGACAATATAAGTTCTTTTCAGGTTTTCTTGAGAAAGTTGGAAAGAAGGAGGAGTAAGATGAGTTCTTGTTTACTAAGATGGTAATGCTTGCTTTGTCTCTCGTCTTGTTTATATGCATTATTGCTCCAGATGTGCATTACAACCTGTTCTCATATGTTTCTGCAAGTTCTGGCTTACGGTACCTTGTATTATACAGTTCTATGGCGTTGCACATGTTCCTCTACTTCCAGCTACATCAGGGAATTGGAAGTGTTACACAGTGCTGTCACCTGATGGTAAGAAATGATGGTATCGGAGGCTTAGAGTTTAAAAAGAAGGGGTTTTCTCTTTTATTTTCAGCTGGTTTTAATGGCATGTCTGACTTTGTGTTAGGGTTTATTTATTTTGTTACATTTCAGCAAAAAGGAACATGGAAAATCATTGTTTTCCCAATATTCAGGTAGTAGCTTTACTGTTAGAAGAAGACTGCTGTTGAGATCCCTCACTTGGGTAATTGAACTTGTGTTGTGTGCATGGCCTCAGCTGCAGCTTTGGGTGTAATTGCCTTATCCAGGACCAAGAGATATTTAAACAAAAGATTTGGTATACCTTCTGCAATTTTAAACTGAGCAATTCAGTTAAATCTGGTTCTGTTAGTTATGACAAACATAAGGAATGTCACTTCACCCACCTGTTTGAACATTGATTTTTTTTTTTGAGGTGATCCACTAAAAAGAGTTTTTTTATTATTGTTATTGGCAAAAGCCCCCAACCTATTAAACTAGAAAAACAGAGGGCACTTGTGCTGTGCGAGACATTTATAATAATAAGAAAAAAAATCAATCTGGGACTTGACAGGAAGGCACCAAAGCTGCACGTCGTGATCTGAAAGGTAGAAATGCTAAATTGGTTTCAAGGAAATGAAATAATTCCTTCCCTCTTTCACTGTACTACTTTCTTACTGGGAGCTGAGAAGTCAAGTTGCTCAGCTGTGTTAGGAAGAAAATATTGCATCTTTGGAAGTTTTGTTTTGTTTTTGCTTCTTTTTCTCATTATTGACCTAAACACCTCAGCTGCTTTGTAGCTTTACCTCTTGTGAACTTCTGGTGTAACTTAGCCACTGTTCCAAACTTCAGACAAGGAAAGAAATGACATGTCCTGAATAATCCCATAATAAATCAGTGAGAACCTAAGCAGGTAGCTTTTATTTAATGGAATGGATTGATTTCTCTGTGGAGGCATGTAAGGCAGATCTTCAACACGTGCAAGCTGAAGATCTGATTCCCTTAGGCTAAAGCTGCTGAATTTGATTACAGTGATTGAGGTGGTGGCCAAACCAGAAAAGGCTTTAAGATTTTTCAGGAAACACTTACAGATCTGCACTGAATTGTGACATCCTTTGAAGGTAAAACAATTGGAATTATCTAGTCTTCTTGCAGATGCAGAGTTCTTCTAGAGTTCCGTTAAAAGGTACAGGTATTAAATCTGGGCATTTGAGAAGGTGTGTGAGGCAGATACTTGTGGAAGAATGGCTACGTGACAGGGGCCACGTTCTGGACCAAGAACTGGGAGGATGCAGCTAATCTGGGTCCCTGTACCTGCAAAACACTGTGTCCTTGAGCATGGCTGTGGTACAATAACAAGCAGTGAGAGAGACATGAGAAAAGAAAGATGTGACCCCTAAGGTTTGAGGAAGAGCTGGTATTGTAGTTCAGCCAATAGATTGCTTAGCTTGCAGAATATGTATGAGCTTATTACTTGTTGTACATAAAAGTCTGATGCTCTATTCAATAAATGAAGCTTGCTAAACACTCATATTGAGCATCCAAGTTTCCCTCACTGCGACAGACACTGAATTAGAACAAATTTCCATCATCTGATTAAATGTACTTGATGTTATGGTTGATTTCCCCACGATATTTCAAGTTCCTATTTCTGTTACTTTAAGAAGTTACTGGAATTGCTTGGTGGGAGAAGCGGGCAGCAATTTGGCAGTTGTGCTTTCACAGAAAGCATTGTCAACTTTTTTCAATTCAGAATGAGAAAGACAAATGGCAGAGGTGGCAGAACTACAGGCTTGCTGGAGCTCACATTTTTCCCTGCAGTTCACATTTAGCCTGGTAATCCTCAGAAAAAAACACAGGTCACTGAGCAGTGCCTTGTGGACCAATACAGGGTGAAAAGCCTTTAATAAGGGATGTGTGTAAATAGCTGCAGCTTAATTCCCACACATGGCAGCATTATAATCAAAATTTTTTCCCTAAGGTATATCCTTGTATGCCTACATCTTAATCTTCCCGTATTTTTACAAGATGGGGTTTATACTTTTCAGTTTAACCATTAAATTAAGACATTTATTTTATCTTTTCCCAGAAAAATGTAGAATATCACATGTACCTTATGGGGGCAGATACAAGCTGGAGAGCTGCAGGGGCTGTCACTTTAGATTTCAGCAGAGATAAATGTGCTAGGTCTTCATCAGAGATGCCAACAGTTCAAAGGAGAGGAGTTTGTCACAGCAATTGGCATTTGAGGTTATTATCAGACAAAGACTCCTTTAGAAGGGTTGGCAGAATTTGAAAGAAATTTTCCTTGTGACAATTAATCAAGTATCAGGACAAACTGCATCAGGGTGGGAATACCTATTCCAGAGGTACTCATCTGCTTTCCAGCTTTTCAATCAAGAAGCAGCCTTAAAGAAACCTCTGCATTCCAAGTGTTTGTGCATTGAATCACTGATGTAAGTGTACTGTCCCTTTTAAAAAGAGGGTGTGTACTGACCCTCAGAATGCTTAGCTCCCAGTGAGGGTAGAAGTGACCGAGGAGCTTGTCTGAGGGCACCAGGAAGGCAATTACAATACTTAGTTCTAGCCTGGAGTGGCCATGCTCTTTTCAGGAAAGCTTTGGTCTACAGGGAAGCTGATCTTTGCTTTCCCTTGCAGGGAGGGGCTGATTTAAACCGTTGTCTTCTGTGGAAATAATGGCCAAAAGCTTTAGCGTAATCAGGTAGAGGTTGTATTGCATTTATTAGTGGAGTTTGGGCTTAGGAGTTGTCTGAATTACAGTACTGGTTGTTTCTTCTCTGCTGCTTGTAATAGCAAAAAATTTGTAAACAGCTTCAGTGCATGTTATTGAATTTATAGACTCTTTATACAAAATGTGAGGGGTGATTAAAATCTAACTTGCTCGCATGTGAGTAGAAACTTGTTGAATTTAGCCAATGGGGCGTGCTGTATAAAAAGCTGTATCTCTAACTGCCTCTTAGTTGAAAAATGGCTGTATAGAAGAAGGGAGTTCTTCAAGCCTTGTGAGAAAAACATTCCTTTAATTGTTGAATAATTAAAGCTAATAATGTGTAGTTCATACGGCGACTTTCTGCCCCATTTGTGCAACTCCCATGCGGGAAATACTTATCACAGTATTTAATGTCTGATGCTCTCAATCAGTTTAATTTTTATTACATAATTGGGTGTTTCACATTTTCATGTAAGCCAAGTGAATTAGGCATAAGTAGGGAGGGGGAGAGGAGGGTCAGTGATGCCATTGTCAGACAGTGTTTGTGGCAATGGTGATGAGAACCAGCTTTTCACTCCTGTCTCCTTATGGTCAGTTCTAGACTTAGTTGCTTTTTAAACCTCTAACTGGCAGCTGTGGTCATCCTGGAAAGGAGGCTATTCTGTTTTTTTATGTGGTGGGAGGGAGGAATTCATCCAAGTTTGTTATAAGAGGTATAAGATCTTGTAGAGATGACAATCAGAGTAGTGGAATGGCTTCCATGTGAGGAACGGCTGCTTGCCATCTCTTGATCTGGAAATGCAAGAATTGGGTGGAAAGCCAAGAGGGCAGAAGGATTGAAGAAATGATGAACTCAGGGATGTGGTAGCTGCAGGGCCTCAAATGAAGCAGCAGGTCCTGGGTTTGAAACCAAAGAAGGGATGCTTCACACAGTGTAGTTGATCTGTGTAACTACTTGGAATGGAATTTTGAGATGAATCCCCATGAAATCTGAGTTATGGAGCTTTGAAATGCAACTTGGCTTTTTTCTGAGTAAGGTAGCAGTGTCACACTGTGGAGGATCAGGCTTTGAGTGCAAAGAATGGGTACCAAAAGCAGCTGTGGGGCAGCACAAGCCATCAGCTGTAAACCAAGCACAGGAAGCAGCAGTTGAGTTGTGCTGTGGTTGCCTTGTCACTTAGAGGGGATGTTTGAGTTTTCCAATTGTCTACAATAATACACTGGGAAAAGTTTCATTGTTATTCAGCAGAAGGAGCCTGTTAGGACTGCCTCCTTTAGGAGCTCTTGGACACCCTAGATGTGGGAGAGGGGAACATGAAGGTCACTACATCACAGCATCATGTTCTGAGAACTCCTCAGTGTGCATGAGATCCAGCTGGGGAAGTGAAGAGACCTGGGCTCTTTGTCTCTGTCTTAAAAATTCTACAGACATGAAAAATGTCATTACATATCATTACTGAATAGATTTTAGACAACTTCTAAACAGATTAAATTTGGATGTTAGACAACTATCTAAGAGTTAAAATACTTCAAGTTCTAAACTCTAATTTATCCAAGTATTCAATCCCTTGAACGCTGATAGAATGATTGGCAATGTAATCCTTCCTAGGAATCATTCCTTAAATGAGTCCTCTTCCCAAGATGAATTATCCTCTCATGACCTTGCAGCATTGGGTGCTGAGGGTATCATGGTCAGCTTCTGCTTTCTTCTCACCAGTCTCTTCTCTGGCTCAGTCTGTGCAAGAGGGAGTCACTTCTGGCTGAGCCCCAGCTGTAGCTCTGGGCTCCAGTGAAATCCAGCCCAGCAGAGTGTGCTGAGCCAGACAAGGGGGTTATGTCACTAGTAGGGGTGAGCTAGAGATCCCTGGGACAAAAGGAGAAGGGGAGTAAGGTTTTGTGTGACTAGGTAAAGATGTCATAACAAAATTATGCTTATGGGCAATTTAAACTTCTTTAAAAATTATCTCAAAGGTCTTGAGACATGACATACTGGAGAGAGTGCCATAATTACCAGTGCATACTGGTAATTATGGTAAATAATCCTTTTATGAGCAATTGTTTGAGAGTAACCCTACTAAGTTCTGTTTCTCCCACACTGAGGTCACCTTCTCCCTGTCTGTAACACATGTTATAATGAAGTTTTCTTCAGCTGTGAAGTGCTAGAAAATACAGGAGTGATAGCACTGGAGAGGATAGACTAGAAGTGCTTAGGAGGAAAAATAGGTCAAGAATAGATCGTGTTCAAGGGAAATAAATAGGATTATTACTGTACTCTATTTTTAAGGAATGCACAAAAAAAGAGGTGAGTAATATTTATCGAGCTGTTGAACTACAAAAGTTGGTTTGGTTTAATGTTAAACACAGTGAATGGTGGAGTCTGTAGCTCCTTAAGAAAGTTTCAGGAGGAGTAGCTCACCAAAGGAAATGTTAATTAAGCTGAATTGTGCCTTGCCTGCTTAATACACCTGAAAGGTAGAGAGGCCGGGGGTGTGGCAGGTCAGTCAAGTCAGGGACAGTTCAGACACTTGATGGCAAGTGGCATCTTCTTTCAGATGTGTCCTGATTGAATCTAAGGCACTGCTGTTTTAAATAAGAGTGTGAGACTGACTGGAGCTGTGTAAAATAAAACCTTCCAAAAGACAGAAACTAAAACAGCTCTGCTGTGCACTTGAATGCAAGCAGGAGGTTTTTCCTCACTGGGGTTGTCACTGCACTGCTTAGGCTTTATTTCATAAGCTGATAGTCCTAATTTAAACTTTGACTTGCTATTACAAAGTATAAATCAGAAGATTAAAAACCTCCTGCTATAGATTTTTTAATAGAAAGTGACAATTTAATTTGGCAGAGTAGAGCTGAAAGGATGCTTAAACCTGGTAGAGAGTGCCAGCATCAGCAGCTCCAGAGTAGCTGGAAATGAAAACAGAAACATGAATAATTAACAGATAAGCCCGAGTTCCTCAGATCTTTTGCAATTACTTAAGAAAAGTTTACTTCTCCATCAAATCCTGGAGATCTATTTCTGTAGTAAACCTGGTTTTGCTTAATGAAAAATAGTGCATGTGTGTCATTGATGCTCAACAGTGCAAGTTTGGGGCTTGTTGTTTCTATTGATTTAATGAGAAAGTGTAGTTTTGGAGGGAAGCTCATTTTTTGACCAATAGGTGATTTAATTTCTTGCTATCATATTGGTGGTTCTTTCCCAAAATACAGCAACCTTTGAAAATAAATTAATTGGGATTTGTTGTGTTCCTTGAGGTCCAAGAACCTTCAGTGTTTAGGTGCAGTAAGGAATTAATGAGCAAGAGTGGCCCTCTTGCCAAGGCATTCCAAACCAGGGTTCAGCTTTATGTAACAAGGAGCTGTTAAACATCAGAGTTATTCCAGTGCTTATGGAAACTGGCATTGAGGAAATGATCATCATGCTAATGGCACAGAAAATAGTCCTTTTTTAGTATTTATACCATCTATTTTACTAGCTGTGCAACAGCTTCAGGAGGTGCAATATGATTCGGCCAGATGGTGGAATCAAAGCAGCCAGTTTGTCCTGCAGGGAAACGACTCTGCAAAGGCCTTGCTTTGCAACTTTGTACATTTCAGCCTATAGGAGGTTTTCTTAACCCAGATGAGGATTTCAGTTAAGAAATATGTTTAGAGCATCTTGTTGGTAAAATCTAGGTGGTTTTGCTTTGAGAAAAAAAATATTAACGCCTGCAATTTTGTCATTTTCCCCCCACCCCTTGTGCCACCTTACCAAGTAGGATAACAGTCTGGTTTTGTTCCAGTTTCCTCTTCATAATATTCTAATTTGGAAAATGTTTCTTATTTGAGGAAGGTATGTACTTTTTATAGGAAACAAATTGTACTTGGGTTCTGCTGCTTTGATTTCCAGTATAAGTGTATTTGCAACAGCGGTGACCAAACTGAAGAGAAAAAGTGATGCCAGTTTTTGTGTTTTATGCAGAACTGTTGAATATTTTTTGTATTAAAATCCTGCATTTGATGTTTACCACACTGCCTTCCATCTCCCTTACATATCAGCATGTTCAGATAGTCCCACTTTATACGTGCTCTGAGTCTCTCACAAAGGATTTGCTTCCTAAAATGTTTAGAAAAGAGAGCACCCTGTCTCTTACTGCATGTAGCTTTTTGGTATTAGTGATTTTTTGTGTAAAAGCCCAGTAGAGTCAAATTGCTCCATCACTGTTCAGGGTGAGGAATATTGCAGGAGCAATTCCAGCAGGATTTTCCTCCCGAGGTAAGAAGAGAAGTAACTAAGGTCTCAGCCATCCTGATGATGACATCTCTGGTTTCTCTCTGACATGACTGGTGTCATTAGTGAGGCAGGCTCAGGAGGTGTTGGGAAATCTACTGTAGCAACAGGTGCTGTCACTCTGTGATTATCCTGAGGCATAAAGTCAAAGGACAAATTAAAACAAACAAAAGCAAGCAAACAGCCCCCAGGTATATGTATTTATCAGCAAGTCAAGGCAGCACAATTGTAAACTAAGGGCAGGTGTTAGTTGGCTTCTGACATAGTGTGAAGGGTGTTTTTTAGAATGTGGAATTGCTGAAGTATAATACCTACTATTTTCCTGTTCTAATGCTGCTTATTTAATACCATAATGCAAGGCAACTAGAGAACTGAAATGCTTTCCGGCTCAACATAATGAAGTAGACAAATGTTCTTGTTCTTTTCTTTAAATGTCAGATTTGGTTCTTATTATTTTAAGAACTTCTGTTAAGAAGCAATTGGTCAGGCACAGCTTTCAGCAGGCATTTTGGTCCACAAGCCTTAGCTTCTCAAATGCTAATCCCAACTGTATTTTATTGCCAGTCTTATTAATGCAACAAGTAGCATGGTGTCACTTTTCTTATTTCTGCTATCAGTGAAAAGGTTACTGACCAAGTACAGCTCTTGGTGCTTGCATTTTGTGACTGTTTTCAGCTTTAACCTCGAGAATACATTGGTAACATTGCTTAGAGATACAGCTGACTTTATTACTGGAGTAAGAAACTCAAGCTTGGGACTGGAGAATTTGATGTGATTTTTTTAAAAAAATACTTAGGGTTTTGCATTACTAAAATTAGAAAATTTCTTCTTGTGTTTGGACAGGTAAAAAGGATCTGTTTTATTGCTTTAAGAAGTTGCTTTGTAGCATGTTTGAACTAGAGAAGGTGATTTTGAAAGCAAGGGTGTACAATTCCAAAATGCTGTAGGAAACACTGTTAAACTTCATCAAGTATTTGATCAAGCTGAGACTAATCCAAAGTCAGCAATGTTTGCATTTTCTATCCTGGAATTTGTAAGCAAAGAATGGTTTTAAAGGTAACATATACAACTTCAAAAGATGGAGGAAAATCAAGAAGTTAAATCTATTGGAAGGAGTCTTGTGTGGAAATAGACAGATATTAAGATAAAGATCAGAAAACATAGTCAAAAAATACAATTGGTGTCACCTATTGAGTTTTGATGGAGTATTCAATGTCTAATAGAACAGTTTCTAGCAGGGTTTTGGAGAGAAGTTATTGCTTTTCACCTGTACTTAGTATTGAAAAATAGACTATCCCTGTTATGTGAAATGAAAGCAGCTTACTAGCAAATACCAGGAGTTTGATGATAGTTCATGTTACCTTCATCACTTCTTTCTGTGTGGTGTGCTACTACACTGGAGGTGCTACTTCTTCCATGGGGAGTGCAGTCTGTGGTGTGGTGTGGTGAATCTGTCTGTGAGTCTGTCCGAAAGCTGGATAATGGGGTGAGTAACAGAATGGCATCTGCTGTGAGTTACTGAGGTACTGTCCCTGCAGGAATGACCTAAATGTAGCTCTCATTCCTTCAAAAAAAGTCTTTCCCAGCCTTGTTATTGGTAGAGGTAGTGTTCTTTAGATGGCCATTGTCAGTAAGCGTCTTCTTTTTTTAACTTAAGCCTCGTGCCTGTATTGGGTTCTTATGTAAACCCTTCACCCCAGATGCAAGGCAAGAGGGTTTGTTTTCTGAGTGCAAGGATTCAAAAACCATCAACAGACAGTGTTTTGTTTTTTGTAACTTGCTGAGTAGCTTGAGTTTTTCTTGAGGGGATAAATATTTTTTCATTTTCTTTGTGTGTGAGTTGTCCCTTAAGGGAAAAGTAGAATATAATCAATCTGCAAAAATTTGAAGAAATTTTGTTAGTTTTGGTCATTTGCTGTCCAACAAGAATTGCTTTGTCCAACTTGTCAGTGGGGGAGGAGGACACAATCTGGGAAACATTGATAACACATGGCAAAGAGCTTTTAGGGTGTTTGATGTGTCATGCAAATAGAAACAAATGCTGCTGCATAAAGCAGAAATGTATGGCAGGGAGGTGGGAAACTGTCCCCCAAAACAACAGAATAAGCACAAGGGCTGTGTTTAGCCCCTGTCCTTTTAAGCTGTCTGAGAATGTTGTGCAAAACACAGCAGCAGTCATTCCTCAACTGAAATATTAAGTGTACTGTGTGCCAAGTAAACATTGAACGAGTGCCAGGAGCTTCCAACAGCAGGCTCAGGTTTCCACCTGGTGAGATTGAAGTCAACAAGGATCTCATTGAGCTGCTCAGGGAAACGTTGAGGCAGGTATGATGCACAGCAATTTGTGAGCATGGATCTTACAAAGCCGAGGATGCATCTACTTATTCCAGATGACACCGAGGCAGCTGGGCAGTGCTCACCAAACCAAATCAATTTACTTCAGAGGACTTGGAGGGAAAGGCGTTGCGTCTGTTGGTTGTTTAGAAATGTAGCTGAGAAGTACTAGGCTGGCTGTTTTTTCAGTATCAGACATTCCGTTTGTGCTTGAGAGAAGATTAGTTTGGGGCTTTTTTTTTTTTTTTTTTGCTTTAGGGGGAAAAATCATTCAGTGTGTAGGAAGTTGCTGAACAAATACTGAAACATTTCAAAATGGAATCGACATGCAGATGTTGTGGCACAAGGAAATGTAATGCAGCTGTACCTTTTGATATGAGGAAAAGAAGAATGTTATGTTGGTTATAAGAGCAGAATTCCACCCTTTTTAGGAATGACCTGGAAAATGTGGAATTTCTCTAACAGGCTTCATCAGTATGTAATCAAAATGCAGAATTTGCCTCAAGTTCAAGACTTGTGGTTTTGATACAGGAGCTTCCCTCAGCAGCTAACAGAGCGTAAATAGAGAAGTGCCTGCTGGTCTGTGTGCAACAGATTGGAGCCTTTTGTTCAAATTCAGGAAAGCAATGCAGAAATTGCTTTCTGGATGTCACTGCACCACTGTGTTTATCAGCTGACAAACACACCAGTCAGTGTGTGTGTTAATAGCCACTAATAATGTGTGCTCCCAAAGGACATGTTATCAGTGGCTTCAGCATATTTTTTCAGCTGTGAAAGAGAAGATGGATTGAAACAAGCTTTAAATACCAGCCAGTGTGTGCATTTCCTGTCTCTTTCTCTGTCTTTTAATACTAAATTTTTCTGTTAGGAGACTAATACATGGATCATCTCTCCATATCTCTCCAAGCACCCATCCTGTCTCCCACTGAAATACACATTAAGCTCATCTATTGTGAAATAAATCCCCAGAAATCTTTCCAAAATAGACTTAGAGGTGTAATGGATTGAATTAAAATGGAGTGACATATGTTTAAAAAATACTTGGGAAAAACAGTTAATCCTGATGAAAGGTATAAATACCTTGCCTGAAGCAGAGATAACTTTGGATTGAAAATAATGTAATACATTTTAATCACTTTTACTGCAACCATTTTTATCTATGAAATAAGCTCTCTTGGAAGCTCTTTTCAGGTAAAAGAAGGCTTGAACAGTAGTTTAGTTGTGAAATCTGCTTAGTTTGGAACCTGGGGAAGCTTGTAATGGTCTGTTCTCTTTCCTTCTCTGTGTAACTGCAGTTGAAGAAGTACTTTCAGCCGCACTTTAGACAAGTTCTCAGGAAGTCTAAGCTTAGATGTAAGCTCCTTTGCTGTCACAGTAGTGCCGAGGAAATAATGTCATGTTTACTGGAGAGCCATTAAGTTTTGAGCAGGGAATCCCAGCATTAGGTACCATTGGGCCTGCTTGTTCCTGATTGCAATAGAGAGGTGGTACCTAACCAAAATGAAAACCACAGCAGCAGTTGTTGTCATAGGTTTTGCAGCCCATTCAGGGTGTCTTGTAGTTGCAGCTCGCTCTCGGCTGTGGATCCTGTTCCAAGGCCATTACACAGCATTTCAGTGCCCTCTCTAATGAGGCTTCCTGGGTCCCAGCCTGGGGCTCTGGCCAGGGACCAGCCCCCGGTGTGGAACACTGGGATCACTGGGATGGGGGAGGAGCCTCTGTTACTGCTTGCTGTGCTTTTGTCACATCTAAACTGGCCTGTTCTTGTGAGAAAGCTGGCAGGGGAGTGATTCTCCTGAAAAGGAGGAAAGCCTCTTGGAAATGAAAAGCCTTTGAGAGTTATTTTCAGAAGACTGTAATGTTTTCTCTTCTCTGCCTTTTGTGGAGTCCAATTAGCCTTGTCTTTGCCATCTCAAGTCATGTGCTGGAGGTATTAAATACCCAGGTGGAGAGATAGACAGATAAAATAATAGGGCACCAAGTATGTTTTGACCCCACTCTATCTATATCCAAGGTGCTTAATTCCAAGCTCAGCCACAGGTATATTTGTAAAGAGATGTAATCTGTAGCTGATAACTGTGAGGTACTTGAATGGGCAACAGGAGTATGAAACTTTTTCATTTATCAATGCAGACTTTGTGCAGCTACACTTCTTCTATTTCTATTTCTTCTTCCCCACAAAGTTTTAGAATATTGCTGAGTTGGTGGCAGAAAAAAAGCTACAGTCACTTCCTGACAAAGAACCTGCTGTGTCCATGGGTAGGTTCAGACTTCCCACTTGGTTTAATATGAAGCAGAGTTCTAGTTATAAAAAGCCCTAGACGTGTGCCTTTGGCATACATGATGTTGTGGCCTGGCTTTGTTGGTTGTGATTTTGTACAGTAGTGTCTCTAAACAGTTTTGGGACCTGGATTAAGTAAATATTGTTAAATCAGGAAATCTTTCACCTCTGCAGTCTCTCAGAACAGACCTACTCTTCCTGGAAAATTCATAACTGATCATATGTCGAGCACAAAATGTGGTGATTTTTTTGTTTTATTCTTACCTCCTTCTAGCATAATAGTGTGTTTTCAGGTAATACTGATTTTCTTTTTTTCTTGCATAGAGTGCACAGCTGCCCAAGTGTCTTGTCATTTAATGCACTGTTCAAATAAACATTTCAAGAGCTGAAGTGTAATATTTCAGGTGTTTTTACCTGCACACATTTCATCGTGAAGGTGCTGTCCCTTGTCAGCCTGCAGTGTGTGCTGAAGTGGCTGCTAAGCAAACAGCGAACTGCCTCTGAAGCAGAGTGCCTGGGAAGAAGCTTTGACTTTGTGTCTGTCACCTGGTGTTAAATGACTTATAGCAAATGATGTTTCTAGTAGCATTAAACACATTAGGTGAACTAATTGTCAAGAAACAAGACCATTATCATAATTTGCCTTGTGCTTTTGCCTTTGGGGAAGTATCTTATTGACAGGGTTTATTTGTTTAAGGTCAGTGTTGAAGTGTGAGTTCAGCATTGCTCTCCTTTGGCATTCTGAGCTGTGCTTACACTGATACCGAACTGCCATCTCCATCTTGCTAGTGCCAGCTAATGGTTTAGGTACTATCTCTAAATGACGTCTTCAAGAGGTCTCACAGGTAAGAAAATGGGCCTGATGTCCTAGGATAACTTCTCCAATCTTTGGCAGTGTTTTAGTACCTTACTTCAGCCTAACTCGTTGCCATCCTCACTGGGAGACCTTTACACAATGCAACCCATGGGATCTCTGTGTGCTGAGGGTGATGGGATGGGAGATGCTTGCCAGTGGTGCTTCAGTCAGTGTTTTACTGGCATTCCAAACTGCCTTTTTTCCAAGCTGTGCGTTCTAGAAAGCACTAAATCACAGGTGTCAGTCTTTTTTTTTTTTTGTTTTAATGCACTCAGCTAGTTAACACCTAGTGCCTCGGGAGGGAAGCTCTGTAATGGTTTTGCTGTAAGAGAAAATCATTCCCCTATTGTTAGTCTGTCTATTTTAATAGTTCAGTGAGACGCTGCACCTGACTTGGACAAGGAAAGCAGCAGTGGACATGGCAGAGCAAGGAAAGTCAGCGCTTTCCTCGTGTGCATTCATTATAAAATCAATACAAATGTAAGTGCTGTGGAACAAGGGTGAAGCAATCTGAGGAGTGTAGTGCTTCTGCATTTCAATTTTAATGACAACCTTTTTGCAGCAGCTATGATATAGGTTCATCCCAAAATAGACACCTAGAATAGCCATTTTTACAGAAATAATTTCACCCAGAGGAAGGAGAGAGTGTAAAATACCTACTATGCAGAGCTCACAACAGAGCAAATGCTGACTCTACTATAAAATGCCAGGTAACTTTGGTGAGTATAATGGGCAGAATTTATTTAGGGACAATGAAAGGCAAATATTAACCTTAACAAATGAGGTGTCAAAAAGATGGGATTTAACATGGAACTGAAATGGTAAAATGCTGATTTTCTTTTCTGTTGTTCCAGTTCTGAAGGGAAAAGGGATTCATTACTAAGTTTTGAGCTTTTGTCAACTCAGTAGCCTTAGAACTAAACAGAACTCCAGTGCTTAGGTAAGTTTAACGCACTAATGGAGTTTGTCCCTTCCACTTGCAAATTTCTAGCCTGTAGTCTACTTGGATGTTCTTTCTCTTGTATTATCTGAGGTCCTGGGAGATTTCTCATTTGTTAGGTGATTTATGATAGCATCATGAGCAGTCTAATTGACACTGAATAAACTGATAGTGGAATAGCTCTGCTGACTTGATGAAGGGAAAAAGATTACATAAAAATTAGTGTTTTCTCCTGTTGTTAGCCTTATCTCTTGAAATATGATAAACCATGCATGCTTAGCTTTATCTGCTAACACATGATGCTCTCTGTTATCCTGGAAATCCAGGGCAGTAAAATCCTGTGTCACACAACTTCCTAGAGAAAAGGCCTTTGTTTGTTACAAAATGGCAGCACTCCTCATTTGTGTTTATTTGCAGTCAGCTCAGGTGCCTGTAGAATTTTGATGGAGTCCATTTATTCAAAAAGCAAGGACTTTTCACAGTTTATGCCAAGGACCTCTGGATAATTAATTGTAATGGATACTGTAAAGCTGAAAGCACTTTATTTGTGCTGTCATGTGCAGTTTGGGATAGGATGAAAATAGTTTTTCTTTTCATGGATGATGTAGGGAATGAGAGGATGGCTGGCTAGCATGTCAATGAGATGGGCTTCTGCCTTCAGTGGAGCAAGAGGTTTCCCACCATCAAGCCACTGGTATTTAATTGTGCAGATGCACTACAAAAGTGCTTAATCTAAACACTTAATGGCATAATTGTCAAAATGAGGCGTGGAGATTTGCTGCAGCCAGTACCAAAAAAGGGTTCTTGAGTTGGAATTTGGACTAGAATTTTCTAAACTGAAGTTCTGTGCTGCAGGAGTGGGGCATAATTGTTTTTTGCTTTTTATTATTTTGATGGTTGTGTTTTTAAGGCAGAAAACACAGTATCTGTTAAAATTGGTGGAGGATGTTACATAATATCAACATCAACCTGGTTTATCTTTCTGCTGTTTTTGTACTTGCTCTAATGGGCCGATGCCTTTTCTTACCTCCTGTGTCATTACCATGGCATGTGTTTCTAGAGCTGCTTTCAGCCAGAAATGCCAGAGAGCAACTCATCTGTCACTCCATCTTATTTACAGGCAGTCAAGACTTATACTGGTTTTTACCTTCTGTGAAACTTTTGTGGTTCTGATGCAGCAAGAGCTTTTTCAAAAATGTGCTGCAATAAAAGAATTCACTTTGAATGCAGTGCCTTAGCAGACAACACAAATCCATAAACATCCCATGTAAGAAAAGTTGCCTAAGTGATCTTTGTTTGCAAATGCTGGGCTGGAGACGAACAACATGACTGCAAAAATGTTCTTTATACAGGCCATGGTAGCCAAATTTGTATGCTGCATTGACTACAGAATATCTGAGGAAACTGTATCCCTCTGAAATAAGTAAAATATCAGTCAAGTAGTATACAATTAGAAATAAAAATTCCATCTGTCTTAACTGTAATCATTGACAAATTCATGGATATTTCTTTGTTCTCAGAAATATGTTTTTTTACTTTACTAAAACCTTCCCCTAGACCTGTGAAGTGTTTTGGGGATGCTGATTTTTTAGGCAAGCTGTGGGTGGTAGGTGCACTGCCGAGACCTGTGTAGCCTGAGGCCAGTCACAGTAGCAGCACCAGGGCAAGCAGTCAGCCTGAGCACCAGGGGAGAAAGGGAACAAGCAGTGTGAGACCCCAGTCGTGGTGTTTGCCAGAAGCTGCTGTGCCCACAGCAGCATGGAAACGTGTCCTCAAGGCAAGGCAGATAGCAGCAAGGCAAAGCTGGTTCTGGAGAGGGACAGAGTCACAGCTGCTACAGCTGCTGGTCACTGCAGAGGCTTTGGTGGTGCACATCATCTTTCTCCAAAGGCCATTTTGGCAGGGAATTCAAATGGTGACTTGACACCTCCTTTTGCAAAGGAGTCACACAGCAGAAGATCCCAAAGAATTGCTGCTGCTAGGCAATAAAAGTGCCATTGGCCTGGCAGTGGGAATTCAGCCTCAGAGATGAGCAGTAACATCACTTGGAGGAGGAGAGCAGGGAGAATACATTTAGGGAGCAGTGTGCTAAAGTCAGGTAAGGAGTTCAACTGCTAAATTCCTTCCCAGACACGCAGGAGAGTCTGCTACCGATAGATTTCTTCATTGCCATTGAAGAAGTGCCCCACAGGATGGACTGTAAGACGACATCTCGCCCTCTGCCGGCCCCGGGCTTGCCTTCAGCACTTGGGGAGGAACAGCTCCTTGGCCGGCCCTCCCTGCGGGCTGCACTGCGAGTCCTGGGCGGCAGCGTTGCCTGGGTTCTGAGTTTAGTGTGTGCCCTCATGGCTTGGGAGAGACCTGCAGGGAGCCACGGCTTCAGGAGGAATGTAGACATTGGAATTATGTATAGCTGATAAGCACAACTGGTCTGAGGAACACGTACATCTCAGTGCTTAATGTAGTGTTGTGCAGTCTTTGCTTATCTGCCCTGTGCCAAAGCCAACTCCTCTATGGCATTAAGCATTTTCATGTTCTAGTGCTATTCAAAATAATACTTACTTTAAATGTTGCTGTTAAAATATTTCATCTGGCACCAAAATAATTCATTTTGTTTTACTGTAGCCATAAAGTAAAATGTAAAACTGTACAAGCTGTAATAGACTTTTTTTGGTGTGTAGGTGTTTTAGAGGTTAAACCATGATTCTTAAAAGCAATATTTCACAAGTATTCTGCATTTCTTCAGGAAGAATGTGCATATAATATTGGAGTGATTTAAATTAGAGGTGCTTTGAGGTTGTTAACCATGGAGTGCACTCAGCAGGCAGTGGCTGTACAATGGAGTGCATGTGCCCAGTGCACGCTACTAGTCACAGGGAAAAACAGCAACTGGTTTATCAAGGCACAGCTTTTTACCTTAGAGCAGTGGCCTAAGGGTGGCTGAGTGACATATTCAGTGGAAAGCCTAAGAGAGACCACCTTTTTCAAGAGATTGTTCCCTTTTAACTGCTAGGAGGGAGAAACCATCCAAACTACTAATTGGGCATAATAGTTTCAAGGATATGTCAGTAGACCAGACAACATGCAAGCAGCTGCAGTTATGGGCTAATTATCTGTTGTTTCCAGTTAAACAGGTGGTTTCTTGAGCCACAGAAGCAGGAAAAACAGCTTGGATGGGGTCTTTATTTAGATAGAAATCTTGTGTCCACATGGCTCTTTCAGAGGACTAATTAATTTGCAGATTTGTGTGTCAGACAGACCAGAGCATTGTTAGGTAAAACCGTGATAAATTTGAGAACAATCTGAAGTTTTTTTGTACTTCATTAAACATAATTCAGATTAAGAAAAGTATCTTGTTAAACTCCTTCAGATGTTTGTAGCTCATCATTCCAATGCCAGGCACTCCAAAATTCTGTAGCCTTCATTTATATGTCTTACTGTGTGTGCTCCTTCAAGATTCAAAAAAACTAAAAAGGTATTCATAGTGCACAGCATGAGCCTTGCAGTGTCAGTTTAAAGAGGAAATTAGTTGCTGTTTGCACTGGTCAGGCTTGTGCTGAAGGAATGAAGCAGGGCTGATCTCTGTGTCAGGAACTGAGCAGTTGATGCTGGCCAGGTGGGAGGGAAGCAGGCTGAGTGAGCAGCTGCTTCCATGTGGCTGCAGGGAGAGCTTCCTGTGGGCAAATGGAGCAGCTGCACATGGGGATGCTGCAGAGCTCTGCAGGATGAGCCCTGGTTCTAACAGAGATTGTTCTAGCAAGACGTAGTGTCTCTGAGGGCATCCTTTGGCACAGAGGCCTCTCTGGAATAATGATGGTTGCTCATGGACAAATGTGACATCATTAACACACATTTTAATGTTTTTTTTTGTTCTATGTCCTTTGACCTTCTCAGCCTGAAGGAGCCTGGTGAGCAGAGTGTCACTGTGTGACCACTGAGCTGTCTGTGGAACAGCTGTGGTGTCCACACCTGCACCTCCACTGGAAATAGTCTGGGGACTTCTGCCTTTATGAAACTTAAAACCACACAGCTGGAAAAGGTTATCCTGTCATTTCTACTGAATTGGCTGCTGGGTTATTATTTTACTTTGCTTTTATTTAGTGCTTGGGTAATTCTGATCTGCCACCTCTTCAGCTGAGTTCTGCCCATTTTTGCCTTAATAGAAGATCAAGTCGAAGGAGTACTTCTAGAGATGATGCTGCACTAATTCTAATTTGTTTTAAGTTCACTCTTGTGTCAAACACTGTGTTGTCAGTAAGTTTTTTGATGTGGCATTAGAATAATAATTATTAGTCCTTAAATAAATATCAGTCTTTAAAATAGCAATAGTAGAGTAATAACAAAGATGATTCCTGCAGTCAAGGACTCACTTGCCCTTGGATACTGTATGACAGTGCCAGGACGTAGTGCCTCAGCGTTTGATTTCTGTGCAAGTGTGATTGTGGCGTTCCATTAATACTGGTTTGTGATAGAATCAACACAGCAGAGCTTGAAACAAACACTGAGAAAATGTGATTTTTGGCTACTTTGAAGGAACTGAATAATTTGGTTTGCCCCAAAGCTGAAGTAAGACCAGAAGTATTTCTCTATTTCCAGCCAGGGAAATGTTATAAAAAGCTGTCACCAAGTGTACAGTCTACCTGTCTTGTGTTATTCCATCTTGCAAGTGTAATCAAAACCCATCATCAGAAATGATCTTTTACTGATTTTACATGTAAGGAACAACTTGCTCCAGGTCAGTTATGGTCATTAGTAAATGTAACTAACTGGTGCTAATAGTTAGATTTTTATCAGCAATAAATGCCTTTGACTGTAGGAATATCTAGTTCTTTGGACTAGATATTGAAAGCCAGAAATTATCTCTCAAGTAATTTATTAGCACACTGTAAATTTCTAACCATACAGTGCCGATCTTATTTCTGGGAGTGCAATTGGAGTGATTTATAGGGCTGACAACACTAAGCTCAGCAAATGCATTAAGTGCTGCAACTTTCTTTTGAGGAAAAAAAAGGCTTTATGTTATCCAAGAGTCGTAAAACTTGTAATCATAAACCCATCTGTTGCTGTTAGCTAATCCGACTCATTGTTCCATGGATATTTTCAGGTAGCGTTTTAGTAAATTGCCTGTTTTATTGCTTTTGTAACTCAGTAACCATCTTTTCCTTGATGACTCACCAACAGGGTACATGAAAAGTCCCTTAAGAATATGTCAATCTTTGAAGTGAGAACATGTCCCCCTCTTTCACTGTGTAACTCCGTTTAGAAATTCAATTTCATTGTTAATGAACAGAATAAAAAGGAAAGCTCTTGAATGAGGACAAGAGTTATGGTCAAGGTCAAAATGAGTACTCAAAGCTGTCAGCAGCCCCAAGGGCATGAGATTTTCATCAACACTTCTGCTATTGCCAGTTCCCATGGAGTTGCTTTGTATTTCCTGTCCCATGGTATTGCCCTGGCTTTCAGCTGTTGAACTTCTCCTGGAAAGCTGAATGCATCCAGCAGACAGTCAAATGAAGGGCTGAGCTAGGCCAAGTGTGCTACAGCAAGTGGCTCGTTTCCTTTCTTAGAGAAAAGTGTTGGGACAATCCAATAGAAAATGGAGACCTGGCTGGTGAGCAGTGAGATAAACTACAAACAAAAGGTGCTGTGCTATAAACTATTCCCTTTCTTCTGTTATCTCTCCCATCTTCTTGCTTGTCCCCTCTCCTGTGACAGGGACAAAGATGGAAATGAAAGTCAAGTGCCAGCCTTTGACTGCTTTATTGAATGAAAGGGATTCTGAATGCTTGAGGTGAGGGAAGCCAGCAGGAGAATGAAGGGTGCCATGAAAAAACCAACAGTGCTTCTGTGTTCCTTCTGAAAGCCTTTACTTAATAATTCTAAGTTATTAGTGCAATTGTGTCCATATTAAAAACAAGTCATTTTATTGACATTTGATTAGCAAATCAGCTTTGTTAGGACTGGGAATAATTGTCCCAGGTTATTTATTTCAGTTTAGTAGTACAACAGCACACGTACCTGCAGTGTGTGTTCTCATTATTAAAGACTCCTTGTGCAAATATTTAAATACCTAAGAGTTGGGGACTTGACATTTATTAGAGTGTAGGCTTGGGGAGGGCTAAATAATGCTTTTTAATCTAACTTGACAGCATAAAAATGCAAGTTTTATTAATTCCATTATTGTACTGCCATAATGCAAAATTATAGAGGGATGCAACTTGGATTTATAATTGACTTCCACCTTGCAAGTCTTTAATGTATTATGGTTACATTTGCTGAAATACATGGAAAAAAAAGGGATCTTGACTCTTACTATGTTTTTTTCCCCTTGCCAATAAAGGGCAAACAGATCGGAGTTCATTTACATAGCAACATCCAAGTCTCTGTGCTTAGAAAGAGAGTTAGTGCTAAATGAGCCTGACAGGTGGATAGTCACAGAGATTCTTCATTCTGGAAAAACTCAGAGCAGAACCCCAGAAACTGAAATTCAGGGTAAAATGCTTCTGCATGTTTTCTGCTTTTCTGCTCCCAGACAGGGTAGTGGGCTGATGCAGAGTTCCTAAAGAATCTTCCATGCCCACATCAGAGATGCAGATAAAAACATGTCTGGGTATTTATGCTATTTTTTCCAGTTAAATTGAGAGACGGAGTTTTCTTAGCCTGCTGCTCTGTGGAAGAGCACCTATTGACAAATGACACTCTTTTAATGCTTTCTGACAATAACAGTGCTTCCTGCCAATTTCTGCTGCCAATAATAATGACTGTCTGCTACAGCAAACAACTAATGAATGTCTCTGAATGACCTTTTAGCAACTACTGTCAACATTAACTACTCTGCAGCTTTTCCACCTTCCCTGGAAATTGCTGGGGTTGCATCCAGAGTGTGTCAAGGTAACTGACAGAAGGACAGCTGGATCTGTGTGAGTTTGGATGGCATTGCCGCTGGTCTAGTTCTGCATCTTGTGATGAACACTCGAGGTAACAGTGACAGATGATCTCTAGGGATGGGGAAAGGTGCTTGCCTGTGTGCAAGTTTGTCACCTAAGGGACATAAAAACCACACAAGAGTTGTTCTGACCTGCGCAAGGAGTAGGGAATGAGCTTTAGAAGCCACTCGATCCCATGAAGGTCACGTTGTTCAGGTTCCTTAGAAACAACCACAAGCAGGCAGCTTCCTAGAAAACAGAAGGAAAAAATAAGCTACAGGAAGTGAAGCTGGAATTGGGAAGCTAAAGTTCCTGATGAATGACAGATTTCCTGTGGGATCAATTAGTCCTCAGTTAATTGTGTAAAGCAGTTGTGTGAAACATGGGTTCCTGTAAGAGAATTACTGCTTCTTGGTCATGGCAGTTTTTTGTCATCTGCGCAGTGTGACCCCTTCTGATTCCCAGGCAGCTCTATTTAGCTTCCAGCTCAAAATGCCAAATCAGTACAAATATTTGAGAGTAAGGAATAAGATCCCTTGGATTTGAAAGAACACCAACATCTCATCCTATTGCTTAGAGAGCTGCTCTCCTGAGGCCTATGTCAGAGGACCACTCTTTTAAAATCTCTGTATGTGTAACACGTATTTAAAAATAGGTGTGAAAAAGAGGTTGCATCAGGTAGCTTGGGCTGCTCTGAACATCGCTCTTGGAGGCTATTTTTCTTACAGAGCTGAGAAATTCTTGTGTTTTTTGGCAGAGAGAGGAAAACAGAGCTGGCCCGGTGGATGGAGAAGATGGGGATTAGAGTATCAGAATCAGAACTCATGGAACACCAGTTTGCCACCTTGCCACCAGCACCTCAGACTCAGGTTTGCATCCTGGCTTTTTATGGTCCAGCTTCACCAACTTTTTGCTCTGGATCGCACTTCCCATCCCCAGCACAGGGCCTCAGTAATTCACAAATATATCCTACATCTCACCTGTGACCCTCTGTAGGGAGCTGTGCAATATAACTGAATCCTTAGAGCACTGCTTGCTTCATGGAAGTTGTTGAAACACTTGTGCCCTTGTAACATGAGGTAGCTGTTGGGCACAGCAATCTCATTCCTAAACACTGAAATTTAACAGCATTTTAGTAATTAAAAGGCAGTATTTTTGGTGCTTAATTTTAGCCTGGTGTTGCTATGGAAAATAAAGAGCTGTGCCTTCCCTCCTGCCCTGGTTCCTGAAGAGAAAATTGAAAGCCGTTGCTATTATTTCTCTCTGCAATATAAAGCAAGAAAATTCCCAAATAAAATGGCTTTTAGTGTTGTGGTACACAAAAGAAGAAAGCACACTGTAAATTAATTATTCTCCCTAGACTACATTATTATGAGATTGAGATAAGCTTTGACCTTTGCTGCATCCATTTGCATAATGCAGCACACAGCACCACGCCATTGTGGATTTTTCATCATTGCCTTGTGCTGCTACTGATAGTGCAATGTGTTCACTTCAAATACTGCATTGTGTGAATTTTAATTGCAAACATACTCTTCATGTTACATGTTGGACTAAAGTAGCGCTGAGTACAATTTATCTCTTAATACCCGCTGGCTTCTGGTATCTAAAAGACAACCAGGACTGGAACTGGATATTGAGAGCACAGGATATTGATCATTAGAAGGCCATAGAAATATTATGCTTAACTGGGGAAATTCCTGCAGAATAAGATGTTGGCCCTAATTTTCACTGATTGCACTAAAGAAGCTCTTTTTTTTTTTTTCTCCAAATCCAAAAGAGGAGCACAGTTATACTTTCAGGAATTAATCTCCTTGTTATGTACATGACTAACTTTGGAAGAGGTGGGTTAAATGATGAAGTTATTAATCAGCATGTGCAGACAAAATGAAAACAGTTAAGAAATATTCTTTATTAGTAGGATACCTTAGATACAGGTAGTAAAATGGTGTGCTGGGCTGGCTGCTTGGCAAATAACCAGAATGGACAGATGGTTTTTCATTATCTGTTATATGGAAATACTAGGTTTGTAACAGTGTGTTTTGTGTTGATGCTTATTCATCTGTGAGAGAGTCATTTTCAGGCTGCTTGTCCAGGAAACATTCTACATCTTCCTTTGCATCTGCAGAACAGCTGCTTTAGCTAGGATTGTCATTGTTCAATTTCTGCGAAGCTGCAGGCTGTCCTAATGTCTTCCCAAAGCCAAAGAAATGAGTATAAAATAGGGTTTTGGGGCTGGGATCCAGGGTTTACTGTCTATGAGCCTTCTTTGTTTTGCTGTGTAAAATCTTACTCCATGCTCACTCTATTCCTGCTAATATATGATGTCAACAATTAGCACAGAAAAAACAGTTTCTCTTGGTAACAGTTTACAAATGGTGGGGGATACGTTGAGTTTAGGTAGTCATGCAACCCGTATGTTTGCTGAAAAGGAACATTGTAAGCAATAAGGCTTACAATGGTATAAAATCTTAATAGCAAATAGTTAGTTACTCAGGTGGTTACTCTGGAGAAGGTGGTATAAAATCTTAATAGCAAATAGTTGGTTACTCAGGTGGTTACTCTGGATTGGTGGCTGGGGATTTCACATCTACAGGACATAAAAATTAGAAGTTGTAAATTACAGTGTCTGTTTCAAAGCCTCAGCATTGAAGTTGCACTAGGTAAGGTGCAGAGTTCAGGTCTTTCAGGTAATCAATATTTAATTTCTCATGTGCCAATAATGCTGGTATTTTTGTCCAATTCTGCCACCCCTTGCTGTTGACTTGCACTCCTTGCAGTAGCTATTGGGAGCATAAACCCATGTCACAAGCTTGGAGAGAAGCTGTGGAACAGTCCCATGGTTGCCTCATGTTTATGGTGTTTCCAGGGGCTGGAGCAAACTCAGGATGAATCTCTCTGAAGCGCACACAGGTATCCCGTGTGTGGGGCAATACCACTCCTTATACAGTATTTTTCACTTTGCAACTTCATCCTGGTGTTAATTCTGTGAGAGATACTGAAGATGAAGAGGAGTATTTTTCACGTGATCGTGCAGTAATGTGAATGTGTTTTGTTCAAAACATCCCTCAATACGAGTGCATTCTATTTGCTAAAAATGAGAAAAATGCCTGCAGCATGATCATTTCACTTTATCCTGTTCTTTTGGATAATTTCAACACAAGGTTATCCTGATGTAAAATTTTCTCTAATGTGGTGATTTTTCAGACAAAGATTTTTAAGTCACAAGAACACCCTAGTACCATTTTTGAAATGGTAAATAAGTGTAGATGATGAAATAATCGAGGTCAGAGTCAAGGGTTTTTTCCCATTTTGGGAAGGTTTAACCTCATTCCACCTGCAGACTGTGTGTTTCAGTGGATGTTGCTCTTGAGAAGCAACGGTCACGATTCTGACCTGAGCTTTTCTATCTGTTGGATAAAATTATCTCCTTTGTCTTGGCTCAGCAAGGAATTTTGATGTTTCTGTGAACCTTTCTCTTGTGTTCAGAGTTTCATTATTTCCATCTCTCCGTTCCAATGAGCACGTCCTTCCACCTCTTAACTTGGTCAAGGCTCAGCTTGTAAGCATGTGGAATGAAACATTCAATCATGCACACCCTACATCTTAGCATAAAAAGACCTTTTTCCTATGAAATATTTTGAAAATTCTTGGGAATAATTTTCAAAATTTGAAATAGAAGAAAGAGCCAGTAACACAATATCATTTAATCATTTAATAGGTTTATGTATTAGGGTTTGACTCTTAGCCAGAGATATTTTTCTTGGCAGCCTGGCAGCTCCACTGTGGAACTGTGTGCAGGTCAATTCCCTTGAGAAGGATGGGTAAATTGGCTCCTGGGAGATGGGCACTGCCTGGCCCCGATGCTGCAGCGTGCTTGGGGTCAGGCTGGCTGGCTGACTGTCTAATAATAGTGTGTAATAACATAATACTCTTTTTAATTGCTGATAAATAAGATTTTTCAAGTTAACTCTGTTTCATCAGTGACCTGCCTGACTTTAGCCTGAGCTTTCCAGTTCCTGCTTTTCTTATTTTCTCTCCTGTCCTTCTGAGAGGAAGTGATGGTGGCTGGAAGTGTGCGGCCAGGGGGGCCGGGGTACCACAGCACCCCTGCACACTCAGCCTTGGAGATCTGGTCAGGAATCTGCTGCTGGGTCTCAGCCTTCCAGTGCAGAGCCTGGCCATGCTGCCATCACTGTGCTACACCAGGGAGTTCTCATCTGTTGGGTCCAACTCAAAAGCAGCCTTCATTTTCAAGAGGAATTCTTTGTGGGTGATGCTGTGAGGAATGTGGTGTTTACACTCACCCCATACTGGCAGTAGAGTAGAACAACTCCTGACTGATTTGGCAAGGAAGACCTCGTTTTTTCTTCACTAAACCTAAAATTCTTCACTAAAGCAAAATTCACAGGCTGGTGATAGCTGTCTCTACAGTGGAAAATATTTATTGACTTTATTGACAATTTAATAGACTTTGTCAAGCTTTGTTGTTTAGTTTCTATTGATCCTGAGACACATGGGGCTGCTTTTGCTTCCTAAGGGATTAAACTGGCAAGCACTTAGAATCAGATTTGGGGAAGGTGGGTGCAGAAAACTTTCTAATTCACTTCTGAAAAGCAGAGTAATAATTAATATTTCAGATAGAAATGATAGCATTTAACAAAATATGTGAAGTTTTTATTATGTGGGGTTTTTTTAAAAATCCTGGATAAATGAAATGAGGCTTTTGGAGATAGCATGAGCTGGATTTTCTATTGAGTTTGGTAACCTCTGATTCTGCTCTCCTTTCTCTTTCTGGTGCAACTTGTAGCAAACTTATTAGGTCAAAGTATAATTTTGTAAGAATTATTTTTCATTTTGAGCCTTTCCCACTTGATGTTGGGGAGGGAGGGGAATGGAGAAAAAATAGCTCCTTTCACAAATAGAATTGGAATTTCATACTGCTGATCTGAGCCTTTCTAAGATTTCACTGAACACTGGGTCTGGTTGAAACTGAGGGGACTACTCATGACTGAGGTATGAAAATTACATTTCATTCCCTGGATTAGGAGTTTTCTCTTGCCCACAAGAAAGTTAAGGGGAAAGAAAGAGAAATGGGTTTAAAATTTCCTGTGCTGTTTTCAGTTTGCTCACCTTTCTGGAGATACCTTAGCAACTGTAGGACATCTGAAAAACTTTGAACTGTGTCTTTATGTTTGAGGCTCTGTTGGACATGGCTTTTGTTACGATGTTCTTGTGTCAGTACTTTGAACTTAGCCAAGCAATGTTGGTATCAGCAGTGACTCTGATTAAACCTATGCCTTTCTAATTAATAATGCATTCTTCATGAAACAAAGAATATATTTCCCCGTGTTTTTATAACCTGATGAGTCTAAGACTGAATGAAGTCAATGCCAAGCAGCTCTAAAGCAAAACACTGGGTTTTAATGTGTTTCAATGTAGGTTATGAACAAGGAAATAGACATTTATTCTTAAATTTCAGCTACCTTTAATTACTTACTCTATGCATATTCCAATTCAGATTGATGAATGTTGAACCAAAAGCAGACCTAAAAGAATTAATTTAAATTCTCCTAATTCAGAGGCAAACTGTTTCTATAGCTTTGTTTTGAGGGGTTTTTTGGTAAGGAAATGGCAAGTATTTATTTATCCAGCTCCCTCCACGTTTCCCACCATCATTATTCCCAGGGATCCCTGCAGGGATAAGTGGTCTCTGACCCTCACCAGGGTGAGCTGCAGGAGCCTTGCAGCCGTGCCTGTGATTTCTCACAGTGGCAGAACAACTGCAACAGCACAGAGACATTTTGCTAAAAGCTCCTACTGTTCCCAACAGGTTATTATACAGGCAGAATAAAATGCTTTCTTAAGGACCAACCACATTTTTTGTCTGCCTGAAAGGTCACATTTCTTTCGTTTTTTTTTCTCTTGTTTAGGTGAGAGATAAACAAATGAAGATGAAACTCAGAAGAAATGTTGAAAATAGCAGCTGGCAGTACTTCTGCGTGAGTATCTCCATTTACACCTCACCTTGCTCTTAGAGACCTTTGAACTCTATTTAAAATGAATTTTGATAGGTGGTGGCTGCTGACTATCTGCATTTCTTCTTCCATTTGTTTTCTGTGCTTGTTTGGCACCACTGCTGAATGTCACCAATAAGGGAATTGATGAGGAAGAGATGAGGAACCAAAACCCATTCTTTTTTAATCCCTCTCTGTTATGCTGCCCATCCCAGGTTTTGTTGTTGTTTTTGGTTTTGGTTGTTTTTTCAACTTCATTCTGCACCCCGTTCTTACTTTTCTTCCTGTGTCCTCTCTGCTGCCCCTCCCTCTTTCTGCCTCTCTCCTGTGACTGCGGGGCTGGGGAGGAACTTCTGGGGGCTGCCCCCCATTCTTGCAGCAGAGTCCCTTTTGGGAGAGATGTACTCGTGGAAAGGGCTTGAATAAAGCACCACTCTGCTGTCCAGGGCAGTTTGATTCCTTCTGTGCCTTCTTTGGGGGTGAGGAAGTAAGGCTGAGCGAGAGGGGCTGGAGACTTGGGGCCTCTGATTTCATCTGGGGCACTGCAATGTCCCTAGGAGGGAGAGCCAGGCTGTAGCCATGACATTTTCTGACAAATCCTCTCCTTAGCATTTTTTCTCCTGAGAGGCCTCAGGAACAAAATGTAAACAATGATTATCTGCTGCTGTGGAATGCTGCAACAGGTGCATCTGTGATTGGTCTCATGTGGTTGTTTCTTATTAATGGCCAATCACATCCAGCTGGCTCGGACTCTCTGTCCGAGATACAAGCCTTTGTGAAATCATTCTTTCTTTTTCTATTCTTAGCCAGCCTTCTGATGAAATCCTTTCTTCTATTCTTTTAATAGAATATAGATCATAAAATAATAAATCGAGCCTTCTGAAACATGGAGTCAACTCCTCGTCTCTTCCCTCATCCTAAGACTCCTGTGAACACGGTCACACCAGGCTGATGGAGGAGCAGGTGAGTGGGGAATGAGGGGGGGTCATGCTGGGTTACCCTGCCCCAGAGGGACCAAAAGCTGCCAGAAAATTCACACGGAGGGGTGGGTGTAGAACACCAAAACCTGTCAAGTTTTTCGTTTTTATAGGTATGGGCAAAGAATTGGAATTTATCTCTAAAACCATTTGGAAAGAATAATTTGGAAATAATCTATCCATTCTATTGTGTACAGGAATGCAGGAAACTCTGACTAGAGATGCGTAGTCGTTTTGAAACCAATGTTATAACGTTTTTACCTGGGAATGAACCAACCAAGTGCCCTTAAACCGCAGGAACAGCTGCTGGGGCTGAAGGGAATCACTCCAAAATCAATCCCCGGCAGCTTCGGTCTCTGTTCCCTGCCTGCCCCAAGGCGCGTCCAGCCCGGCCCGGGCAGCGGGGCGGTGCTGCCACCTTGTGGGCACAGAGCGGTGCTGTGCACAGAGGGGAGCGGTGAAGCACAGTGAGGAGTGCAGAGGAGCGCGACCAGGCTTGAGCGGCCGCCGTGCGGGGCGGTGGCTGGGAAGAACGAGAGCGGCGGGGCCGGTTTCGGCGGGCGGCGGAGGCGCGGAGGGGACAGAGCTCCCGTTTCAAGACGGCGAAGCGCCCGCGTACCAGGATCCTGCGTGAGCCGGGTCGGGCTCCAGCCGCACTCAAGATGGCGGCCGCGGCAGGACTCCGGCAGAGGCGTCGCCGTCGCTCCCTACCGCGGTTCGCGGGGCTCCGGTGCCGCTGACCCCGCCAACCGTTTTCTCCCGCCGGGAAAAGCAGCAGAAAATGGCGCTGAGAGCGCGGGATCGGCGTCGGGACCGGGTTGAGGCAGCCAACAAGAGAAACGCCTGTGTGAGGAGCGGGGGATGCTTAAGGGTACCACAACAAAGATGGCGGCTCAGCCGGGAGTGGCTTCTGCCAGTACCAAAGATTGCGGAGAGGAAATCCAGGAGAAACGGCTGCTGGCATCCTGGGCTTGCCAGGCAGGTTTTGTACTTGATTGCAAGGCAGTTTTCCTGCCTCTGCAAGGGGTGAAAACTGGAAAGGGGGGACAAAAAAGGCTCACTTTTACGCCACACCCAAGATGGCGGCTGAGGGCGGCACTCACTTGCCCTTCCAATGATGGCGGCAGTGTGCTCATGCGCCTTGGGTAGGGGGAAGAGAGGGCGGTACAGGAAATACCCCGCTCCGTCTGATGGTAAGAGTGCTTTCTCCTGGGTCTAGGCGGCATTGAGGTCGCAACGAGTTCCAAATTATCCTTGTGCCTCTCCTGTTGTGACTAAATCGGTGTTCCCTGAGTGTCTGCAGCTCCCTGCGTGTGGAGGGAAGAAGCCTGTGCTGGAGAATGGGAGGAAGGTCCCTGCTGGTTGCTGTGTCCTCGGTGGGCACAGAACTCTGGCCAGATGGCTTGGTGAGTATTGAAAATGTGAAAAATGCGTATTTTGTGAGTGGCTTTTCGCAAATATTAAAATGAATATGATATGCGTTGTGTTAGAAAGTAATGCTGTATTAATTCTCTTCAATAGCGTGTTAAATATAGTTTTAGGTTATAACAAAATGTTAAAATAGAAACTCTGTTGTGTAGGAGACTTTTTTTAAAGAAAGGACTCGCAGCGAGATAGCAGCTACAGGACACCTAAATCTTTCAGAGAAAAAGAATTTATTGCTCTCTTATTAGAAGAAACTAACTTCTTCCTGCCTCGAAGGCGCCGTTAGGATTCAGAGGAAGAAGTTGATGATGTTGACAGAATCCTGTGTCTGCATGGAATTTATTCCTCATGTATGAGATGTATGAATATGCAACAGGCTGTTGTTTTTAAGGGTTAATCCTTTGTTAATGGGGGTCCTTTTTCGGGCTTATGCTGCCCAGAAAAAGGTACCCGGACTGTCTGTAACTCTTTGTCTCTATTGTCTCATATTGTCCTAATTTAATTTGTCCAAATTATTAGTACTCTGATTGTATTACTGTTTTTATAAGCATGTAATTACTGGTAGACTTTTAAAATTTTAAAAACAAGTGATTGGCGTTTTTCATAGGATCACTCCTGCTTCCTTTTCACTGAATTGTTGTAATGAGTCGTCAGCTTTTAGCCAGCCTCAGTTCCGTTTCTTTTTCATGAATCTTTTTGGTTGTTTCGATCCTGAACTTGCCAAACCCTTAATTTGCTAAATTAACCCTGAGAAGGTTCCACAAGCCAATGCTGAGGGGATTGGGGATTGGATAGTTAGGATCTTATGGCCTTTCAAGGGTTGGGTTCACCCCCTGATTTTGGTGCCAAGGGAAACTCCAAGTTAACACAGATCAAAATAGGAAACAGTTCCCTCATCAAAGTCAGCTTTCCAAACCTCTGTTCAGGATCCAAAAGAAATGGGAATGCCCTTGGCAAAAAAGGGCATTTTGAGACAAAGCAAGCTTAAAATGCCTGTAAGCAGGAAATCCAGGAGGAATGGCTGCTGGCATTCTGGGCTTGCCAGGCAGGTTTTGTCCTTGATTGCAAGGCAGTTTTCCTACCTCTGCATGGGGTGGCACCTGCATCCCACTGGAAAGGGGAGAGAAATAATTCCCCTCCTTCCCTGGCCCAGCCCTGGAGTGGGAGCAGCTTGCCCTTATCCTGGAGTTCTCCTGCTCCTGCCCAGCATCCCTCTAGTACCCTCATGTGCTTCCCAAGCTCTCAGCACTGATGGATCTAAACAAGGAGAACAATCCCTGTTCCTTCTCTTCTCCATCCTTGATGTTCCTGGGCCCTGCATCTCCCTGGTTATTCCCTGTCTGACTCCTCATCTCCATCCCACCTTCTCCCTGGTCACATCTGAGCCTGAGATGTGTTCAGCAGCAAATCCATTCCTTTAAAGGAAGCCCAGTGCAAAGAGCATCCAGCTGCAGGTAAGTCTTCCTGCATTTCATTTTTCTCTGGCCAGTTTTGGAGGGTTTCCCTCTGTGCTTTCCTGTGACCCAGATGTGTCCCTTCCTTTGTCCAGATCCAGTGCCAAAAGATTGAACAACTGCTGAGTGGGGTCTGGGGTGAGAATGGTTCTGCTAAAATGAGGGAAAGAATGCTAGAAGAAAAATGAGCTTCCTTTGAATGTCTGGAATAAAAGCACTGGGAAAGGGCACTTTTTAGTTCAATTTGGTGCCACCTCCCCTTTTTTTATGGCTCATACTCCATGGTGAGCAATCTAAGCCAAAAGATGAAATGCAGGAGGCTTTGATTCTGCAGTGAGCTTAACTTCCCTTTTCTCCTCTCTTTCAGGACAAGGAGAACCACTGAAGTTGTCCTGGCCTTGCCAAGGTGTTTGAGCTGCCAAACCCAAACTGGTCCTGATGATGGAGGACTTAAGAAATTACTCAATCCAGCTAAATGCTTTAAAAAGGGAGATGGTTTGGTTATAGAAATATTTCTGCCTGAGACTGGGAAGAGATTGGGAAAAGTTAAACCCCCCAATTCTGCATAACAGCACAAGGATTTTTTAATTCTTTGCCTTTTTTTCCCTTCCTTTGAATGGGTTTGTTTGTTTCCCCTTGGAGACTGCACACATAATAGGCAGATTTTTCAATTAAGCCATTTTTTCCCACTTTTAGTCTTCAATGGAGCCCAGGTGCCAATTGTTTGCTGCTTGGTTTCTGCCTTCCCTTTCCTGCCTACAGCTTAAGCCCTTTCTCTCCTTCCTGCTTTTTGGCCATCACTGGTCATGCAGATGATGCTGATGCAGATGGCTGATAAATAATTATCAAACAGCTTGGCAATGGTCTGTATCAGCTATCAGTGACATTAAAAAATGCAGTATATGGACCATCAAGCAATGAATTTAGCAACAGTTGGATAGTAACTAATCATCTTTCCTTTGAAGCCCTCTTCATAGCATATTTCCTTATAAAGGGAAAGCATTTGGTTTTTATTTTATAAAATACTACAAATCACCAGCAGCCAGCTTAAGCGAGCATGGCAGACTGACAAAGACATGGTAATGTTTTTTCTTTTAAATCCCTCACAAGCCCATCCCCTACTGGGGAGGCAGCTCAGCGAGTTTCAGCCCACAGCTGCCATCCTGTGCTCATGGAGAGCAACCTCTCCAGCTGTCCCAGCCTCAGGAAAGCACAGAAGAGGGCTTTACACAGATCAGGGATTAAGCTAGACCCAGGTTGGGCTCAGCTCAGTCACCATGGCGCTGTCAGAGGCCTTAAACCCTTTTTCTATCGGATTGATTGATGGTGGTTGTGGTGCAGCCACTGTGTTGCTGTCAATGTGCTCCCCTGCAGCCTAGCCTGACATGGTGAGCAGGGGCTTGGGGTTCTGTCCCATGTGTTAAACATCAAACCAGAAGATAAAACAACAGCTAAAAGCCCTGCCCTGCCATGTGCCTCACTCTGCACCACTGCTATGAGAGGAGGGTGAAAGACCCAGTCAGTTTTAGCTCTGTAAAGCAGCTGCAGAGCAGTGATGAGTGCCTGAATCACATCCCCTGCATCCATCAGGGGAGTGAGGGCAGGGAAAAGGGCAGAGAAAGGGAAATAAAAAACCAACAGAGCCACCAAGACTGGAGGATGTGAGGATGAATCCAAAACTATGCTCTCCAAGAACTGAAAGAACACATTTCTTAAAACAAGACATCCAAACTGGAATGAGGGACTTGCACTCTTTCCAGATCTTCCCAGCACCATAACCCATTTAAAAAAAAAAAAAAAAAAAGCCACCTGTGGAAATGGGATGCTCCTTTAAGCCTGGCAGAGACTTTCTCCAGCACCGCAAACCACCCTTCCTGTTGCTCTTCCTTTACCACTCAGGGCTGAGCCATGGAGACATGCTTCTTTAGTGTGTGTGTGTGTGTGTGTGTATTTCAGGTTTTTTTTAAACCAAGAAAAAAAATCAATATCATATTTTAAAAAGAACCCCCAAAACTTTGGGGAACCTGGGCATAAATGTCAAACAAAACACAAAGAAAGACTGAGCTACTAATGGATCTTAGAGCAGCAGTGGTGGGGTGGGAGGGAAGAAATCTAGCAGACAAATTTAACACCATTGAGGAGGGTTTATGCACAGTGTTTTCATTGCAAGCAGCATTTAGAAGTGATTTATCATATCCCAGCACCCTCCTTCCCTGTCAAAGTGATAGGCAGAACCAGCAGAGCAGCTCTGAACACACTGTTCACTACCAGGCACCACCAACAAATCCAGAACAGCTCCACCCTTGGCCAACCCTGTCCCCTTGGGCCTTCTGAGAAGCTGGGATTTAGGAAAAGGCCTTGCAGGGGAACAGTGTTTCAAATGTCAAAGGCTTTAAAAATCTACAAGGCTATGAAAGAACATTTCAGGGTTTTTTTCAGCTAATTCTTTAGGAATTTACTTGGAATAAGCTTCTTCCCCAAGAGGGATTTCAATTCTACACATGGACAAAGAGGAGAAAACATGAATGCAGTGTTGAGACAGCTGCGTGCTGAGAGCAGTGGTTTTAAGGTAAGGCCCTTGTATATCCGGGAGGGTGAAACCTCTGTGTTCAACCCTCTGGGATCATCACCTGGGCTTCCTGTGCTTCTCAAGCTCTCAAAGTAAAATTGACCTAGCAAACTCATCTTTGTCTCAATCCTAATCCCTGCATCATCCTTCAGGTGTGTTTCCTCACAATGAAATTGGAGTAGAAAATGCTTTAGGAGATGCTTTGCAGCCCCTTCTTCCCCAAAGGCCCAATCTGCTTTAATTTTTAGGAATGCTCTTCAAGCACAAGGTTTGGATGCGGCCAGTGAGACTCACATTTCAGAAGGACCATCAATGGTCTGATAAAGACACAGCACTTTGAAGCAGGCTGCTGGGACTGAGGAGGATATTTGAAAGCTGTTGACATGCAGTTCTAGCAGAAGTGCAAAATGAAATGTAATGTAGTAGAAGTGGAAAATGAAATGCTGTTAGACAAGGCTGCTGCCCAAATTGGCTCTGCCTGGATCCACCTGGCCTGCAGCACAGCCTTCTCCCTTTCTCCTCACTGCCTTCTGCTCAGCACCGACCCAAACCTGGGCTATTTCAATTCCTGTCAGACACAGAGCAGCTGATGGGCAGCAAATGCAGCCTTCCCAAAGTGGCTGCCCATGGCCCGGCCTGCAGGGCAGAGCTCAGGGAGGAGGTGGCAGCTTCCTCGGTGGCTTTTCATGTCCTCTCTCTGCCATGCAGACACTGGCATGCATGGCACGGCTCTGTTTTGGCAGCCGGTCCCTTGGCAGGGCTGGGTGAGCGCAGGGTGAGTACAGGGTGAGCTCTCTGCTCCTTGCTGTGACACCTGGGCTGGCAGGGATGACACAGTGACCTCGGCCGGCCCATGCTGCCTGTGCCATCACCTGGCACTGACGTGTTTGATGAAAATCCTTTTGCTGGGATTTTTCTCCTGAGAAGCCTCAGAACAGAAATGGAACCAATAACGATCTGCTGGCTGTGGAGTGTGGGCTGGAGATGGTTTAGCAACAGGGGCATCTTGGATTGGTCTCCTGTGCAGTGTTTCTACTTAATGACCAATCATGGTCCAGCTGTGTCGGGGCTGTGAGCAGTCCCAGGTTTTTATTATTCATTCCTTTCCAGCTTTCTGATGTCTCCTTGCTCTTTTAGTATAGTTCTACTATCTCATTTTCTTTTAATATAATAGAGATCATAAAATAATATTTCAGCCTTCTGAAAGGTGGAGTCAAGATTCTCGTCTCTTCCCTCGTCCTGGGGACCCTCAAACACCGCCACAATCAGCGGCCGAGCGGGTTTGTGTGAGCCTCTCAGTAACCCTCGGCCGGTCCCGAGTCGGCAGACACCGGGGGGCAGCCCTGACACGGCCGAGAGCGGGGAGACACTGTCTGTGCCCCGAGGGTGCTGAGGGCACCTGGGCTGGGGGGAGACACTGTCTGTGCCCCGAGGGTACTGAGGGCACCTGGGCTGGGGGGAGACACTCTCTGTCTGTGCCCCGAGGGTGCTGAGGGCACCTGGGCTGGGGGGAGACACTCTCTGTGTGTGCCCCGAGGGTGCTGAGGGCACCTGGCCTGGGGGCAGACACTGTCTGTGCCCCGAGGGTGCTGAGGGCACCTGGGCTGGGGGGAGACACTCTCTGTGTGTGCCCCGAGGGTGCTGAGGGCACCTGGGCTGGGGGGAGACACTCTCTGTGCCCTGAGGGTGCTGAGGGTACCTGGGCTGGGCCCCTGTGTAGCACAAGAGACACCAGAGACAGCGGTAGAAGATAAAGGGCTGACTCTTAGCAGGGGTTAATCCAAGGTTTTATTAGGAGTCCCAAAGGAGCTCCTGCACCTCAGGGGCCTCCTGCCACGAGCCCCAGGGAGATGTGCCAAGGTCACATTTAAAGGGAGGTGGAAACCCAAAGTAGATAACATTTTACCAACCATTAAGTGACCCTAAGGGATGGATGCTGGGGCATAGACATTTAGGACAGCGTATGGGGCAAGGCTCGGGGGGCTGACCCCTGGCCTCTGGCTAATCACTGGATGACTTGGACCGAAACTTCTGCATGGAGGGGATGGGAGGCTGAGTGATTGACAGAGAGCCAGGGTCGGGGTTTGGGGATGATCTCATCCTGGGAGAGGGATAACACAGGGAGAAGGAGGGGGGTACAGTTTGGGATAAACCATTTGGGAAAAATATGGGGATACAAAACAAAATGACTTCAAAGTATTATAAAGTATAAAAATGCACTACAGCAGGTTTGGGCAGCACCAAATAAAATTTAATAAAATGCTTTAAAAATAAAAAAATTAAAAATAAAAATTAAATAAAATTTAAAAAAAACAAAATTAATTTAAAATAAATTAAAAACAAAGTAAAAACTGTAAAGGGCTGTAAGAGTTCCATAAAAGGTAGTGCTGTATTGCAAGACCCTCAAACACCACCACAATCACCAGCTTGAGTTGGTCTGGGCAGCACTAAATTAAAAAAAAATAAAAACCTTTAAAAATAGAAAAATTAAAAATAAAAAATAAAATTAAAAAATTAAATTAAACTTTAAAAATAGAAAAATTAAAAATAAAAATTTAATAAAAAATAAAATAAAAAAATAAAAGCTTTAAAAATAGAAAAATTGAAAATAAAAATTAAAAATAAAATTAGAAAAATAAAATAAGCTTTAAAAATAGAAAAATAAAAAATAATAAAAAATAAAAGCTCTAACAATAAAAAAATTAAAAATAAAAAATAAAAATAAAAAATGCTTTAAAAATAGAAAAAACTTAAATAAAAAATAAAATTAAAAAAATAAAAAGCTTTAGAAATAGAAAAATTAAAAATAGAAATTAAATAAAAAATAAAATTAAAAAATAAAAAGCTTTAGAAATAGAAAAATTAAAAATAAGAAGTAAATAAAAAATAAAATTTAAAAAATAAAATAAAAATGCTTTAAAAATAAAAATTAAAATTAAATAAAATTTTAAAAACAAAATTTATTTAAAATAAATTAAAAACAAAATGAAACCTGTAAAGTGCTGTAAGAGTTCCATAAAAGGTAGTGCCGTAATGCAAGACCCTCAAACACTACCACAATCACCAGCTTGAGTTGGTCTGGGCAGCACTAAATTAAAAAAAAAACCTACAAAAATAGAAAAATTAAAAATAAAAATTTAATAAAAAATAAAATATAAACTAAATGCTTTATAAATAGAAAAATTAAAAATAAAAAGTAAATAAAAAATAAAATTAGAAAAATAAAATAAAAGCTTTAAAAATAGAAAAATAAAAAATAAAATTAAAAAATAAAATTAAAGCTCTAAAAATAGAAAAATTAAAGATAAAAATTAAATTAAAAATAAATAAATGCTTTAAAAATATAAAAATTAAAAATTAAATAAAAATAAAATTTAAAAAATTAAATAAAAAGCTTAGAAACAGAAAAATTAAAAATAATAAGTAAATAACTAGAATTAGAAAAATAAAATAAAAGCTTTAAAAATAGAAAAATAGAAAAATAATAAGTAAATAAAATTTAAAAACTAAAATAAAAAGCTTTAAAATTAGAAAAATTAAAAATAAACATTAAGTAAAAAATAAAATTTAACAAATAAAATAAATTAAATGAAAAACAAAATAAAAACCGTAAAGTGCTGTAAAGTACCATAAAAGTTCCATAAAGGGTAATGCCGTAATGCACGACTGTCGTAAAACTGTCGTAAATCGCGACTGTCGCAAAAGGCGCCGTAAAGCGCGACTGTCGCAAAAGGCGCCGTAAAGCGCGACTGTCGCAAAAGGTGTCGTAAAGCGCAAATGCCGTAAAACTGCCGTAAGGCGCGACTGCCATAAAATTGTGCCGTACAGGCTGGCGGCGCCCTGGCCGACACGGGGTGCCGTACAAGATGGCAGCGCCGTGGCCGTCGCAGAATGCCGTACAAGATGGCGACGGCCGCCCGAGTGGGCGTGTCCGGGGCGGGGCGCCGTGTCGACTTGCTGACGTCATTCGGCGGCACTCTGCCTGCAGTTCGCCGATGTAGACGGCAGGGGGCGCTGTGCCTGCAGTGCGCCAAATCAGACAGCAGGGGGCGCTGTGTCTGCAGTGTGCCAAATGCGACAGCAGGGGGCGCTGTGTCTGCAGTGCGCCCATGCAGACGGCAGGGGGCGCTGTGCCTGTAGTGAGCCAAAGCAGACGGCAGGGGGCGCTGTGGCTGCAGCGCCCCGCTGCAGACGGCAGGGGGTGCTGTATAAATAGAGTATAAAGTATAAACTATATAGAAGAAGAAATAAAAGCTCTATGTCACCTGCAGCTGTAGAAAATTTCAGGCTCCCATGGAGGAAATAGTTTTCCTAAAATCATTACCCTTTGGGGGTTTTTTGCACTCCCCGGTAGCCTGAACGTTTCTACTGCTGCTTTTTCATTTTAAAACTAGAATGGAAAGCCAAGATTAGAAATTCAGGGAAAGAAAGAGAGAAAGAATTAAAGAGAGAAAGAAAGAAAGAAAGAAAGAAAGAAAGAAAGAAAGAAAGAAAGAAAGAAAGAAAGAAAGAAAGAAAGAAAGAAAGACAGAAAGAAAAAGAGAGAGACAGAAAGAAAAAGAGAGAGACAGAAAGAAAGAGAGAGAAAGAAAGAAAGAGAGACAGAAAGAAATAGAGAAAGGGAGACAGAAAGAGAGTGAGAGAAAGAAAGAAAGAGAGAGAAAGAAATAAAGAGAGACAGAAAGAGAGTGAGAGAAAGAAAGAAAGAGAGAGAGAAAGAAATAGAGAGAGAGAGAAAGAGCGAGAGAAAGAAAGAAAGAGAGAGAGAGAAAGAGAGCGAGAGAAAGAAAGAGAGACACAAAGAGAGCGAGAGAAAGAAAGAGACAGAAAGAGAGCGAGAGAAAGAAAGAAAGAGAGAAAGAAAGAGAGAGACAGAAAGAGAGCGAGAGAAAGAAAGAAAGAGAGAGAGAAATAAAGAGAGACAGAAAGAGACAGAAAGAGAGCGAGAGAAAGAGAGAGAGACAGAAAGAGAGAGAGAGAGAAAGAAAGAGAGAGAGACAGAAAGAGAGAAAGAGAGAGCAAAAGAAAAGGGAAAAGGAAAGGAAGAAAAAAAAAAAAGAAGGAAGAGAAAGGAAGAAAAAAAATGAAAAAGGAAAAGGGTGAGAGTGAAAAAGAAAGAGCCAAAGTGGAAAAGGGGGTGAAAAACAGAGTGAAAAAAAGAAAAAAGAGTTGGAGTGGAAAAGAAAGGACATTCGGGAGGGGCGGTGCTGCCTAAGGTGCTTCCGCGCCCAGGAGCGAAGGAGCCGTTTGATCCCCTGGCGGGAGCGCAGCTCCCGGTGGCGGAGAACGGAGCGGTGGCTGTCAGTCCGAGACTCCAACTCCCGGCAGGCCCTGCGGCCGTAAAGCGCGGCGTCTGACGCAACGGCCGACGCGCCGTAGGAGTGGCTGGCGGCCCGAGGCGGTCGCGTGCCGGGGGAGCGGGCTGGGCGCGGGGAGCTCCCGGCGCCTGTGCCGCGCGGGACGGAGCCGCGGCAGCGACGCTGGAGGGGCGAAGCCTCCGTCCGGCCGCCCGCACGGAGCCGAGCGGCGCGGAAAGGGCGTCCGCCCGGCGCCTCGGCCTCGCTCAGCGGTCCCGGTGGCGGGGGCTGAGCTCGGGCGGGGCGCGCTGCCGCCCGCCGATGGCGGAGCGCCAGGCGGTGCTTTGCTGCCGCGGGCCGGGAGCTGCAGGAGCCGCCCCGGGCGAGCGGCGCCGGGCGCTGCCGCGGTCACTGTGCGGCGGCTGCCCTCGGGCTGGCGGAGGCGCGGGAGCCGCCGAGCTGCAGCCGTCTCCCTCGGGCCGCTACCGCTGCTGCGGGCGGGGGCGGACGAGCGGCTGCGGAGGCGGCTCCGCGGCGTGCTCAGCCTTGCGAGCAGAGAGTGCTCGACATCGCTGGCATGACACGGCTGCTGAGTGCCTCAGTGCTCGTGGCTCTTTCTTCCACGCAAACGGATGGAGCGGCATCGCTGAGCAGTAAAACACAGCGATGGCCCGGAGAATGGCGAGCGCAAGGAGCGCCGGGCAGGATCCTTCTGATGGCACAGGTGCGATCGGCAAACTCAGCCCCTTGTGCCCCTGCCCTCCCGACCCCCAGGGGAAATGCTCTCCAGCCTCGAGCTGCTGAGAGACAAAACGTGTGATTTGACACTAGGGTCCGGAAAAGGTTTCCGTTTAGATTAGCAAATGCCTCAATTGTTCTCGGTTACATCCTAGGATCGGTTTTAGGCAGTGACTTTCTACCGCTTGTCGGATTTTCTTGTGCAATGGTAAGAAAATAGGCAGGTCTGATACTGGTTTCGCTTTTTTTCTACTTCATGTTCCATGAGCTGCTTTTATCCAAGCAATTGGTTTAAAGTTCTACTGTAGGCGTTTCTGGTTCACTTTTTTTTTTTTTTTTTTTTTTCCCTCTAAATCGGCAGTAAATATAGCTGAGTAAAATTACCTTGGTTTTCTTCCTTCTTAAATGTTTTTATTGATAATCCTATTTGAATATGCAGAACACGTGGGTATGTCCTGTAATATATCCTAGCTTTTCTTGTTTACAGGGTACTCAGAAAATATTTTTCCCTTCGAGTCCCACTGAAACATTCTCCGTGCAATCTCCGTTAAGGTCTGTGTTTGCAAATAAGCCACCATCAGCTGAGATATTTGCCTGTGTACCTTTTCCTGTCATTCAGAGCTTGCGTTCTGTGGTTTTTATGATAAACCTATCAAACTTGCGAAACCGTTTTGCAAGTCTTAACCGTTGAAGGCAGCAAGAAGTGGTTTTAAAGCCTGTTCTTGAGCAGACAAAGGGAAAAAGTGTGAATTTGATGCTGAACTTGTCCTTTTTCATTTGACTTGCCTTGAATTATTTAGGAAGAGAGAGAACTAGAAAAAAGAGAGAAATAGAATTGGTTCTTGAGCCCTCCTAAAATGCTCCCCGTGATTCCGTGTGGAGCCAAAGTGAAGGGTGATGGAACAGAGCCCCTGTGCTTTAGAAGGAAATCAATTTCAACCTGATCTCCACCCTGAGTCTCCCTAATTTCTGTTTTTAAAATGCAAACTCAGTTTAGGAAGTGTTGGGAGTTAGTATTTTGGGGAAGAAATGGCAGTTGCACAAACCGTTCCATTTCCCAGAGGCTCTGGGAAGGATTCATTTTGTAAGCGCTGTAACTGCCATCGGTTGGTGGTTCGGGGTTGGAATGTGCACTTGCCCTCCTATAAAGCACTCGTTCATTTGCATTTCAGTGCCAGGAGTCTGGAGAAACTGGAGAAGAGCCCAAGAGACATTTTTCATCCTGAGATACAAAAGGTAGGAAGTGACTTTTTTTGGTTTGGTTCTTTTTCTTTATGATTTCCTGGAAATAGAAGTAATTAAGTATAGATACCAATGGTTTGTTTCTTCCAGTAGCTAATAATAATAATAATAATAATAATCTAATACTACTTAAACTGTCTCTTTATCCATTGAACTGGCCATTTCAAATCCAAACTTCTAAACACCAATAAAACCATCATCCTTGTAGAATCTTTAATAGGAGGGGGCTAAAGATGCTGTTTTTGTTGACAGGATTTATTGGTTCTTGAAGGGCAAGAGGTGAGTACAAGCCTGACTACTTCTTGCTCACAGACCCGTCCGGTGAATACGGCTTTGTATTTGGATGGGCTTTTGATGACTTCTAAATCAATTGCTCGTTACAGTAAAAATAAGTCCTGTTTTTTTGAACATGACAGCAAAAATAACTTGAAGCACCAACTAAATAATAATAGATCACCAATTTAAGTTAATGATTTTATGCTATACTATCAAAGTTTAAAGGTAAATCATTATGTATTAGGAGATGGTATAAAATGTATGTTCTAATGTGTAGGATGTATGCAAAGATTAGAGGAAACAAATTTTTATGTCTTCTGTTTGACTGTTTACCAAATAATATTTGGTTTTATTTTCCAGGGATCGGTGAATTTTAAATTTGGAGTCCTCTATGCTAAGGATGGTCAGCTTACAGGTGATGAAATGTTCAGTCACGGTGAGTTTTCCACCTTCTCCTTAATTGTTTTGCTCATCTGAAAAAAAAAAAAAAAAGGCAAGTTAAAAAAGGTATGTTTATTATTTGTTACCCCGTTCTGTCCGTTTCCTCAGTATTTGCTGGAGCTCTGCTTACCCAAGCTTTGGGTAAAACAAGCTTTGGGTTCCTTCTGTCCCACTGGGTGTTGCCCAGTTTGGTTGCATCTGGTGAAATTCAGCCTGAGCCCTTACAGAACCAGCTCAAACCACGTGAGAGCCATTCGCAGCTCTCTCAGGACACCCGGAGGAGGATGGGTGACGTTTCTGAGCATCTGGCAAGTGTACTTCTATCAAAACTCGGCCTGTGCAATTTCTGGGGAAAACCCTTCTGTATCCTGAAGGGTTCCTCAAACTCTGTTGAGGATCCAGTTAGCAGTTGCTCACCTGGATGGTTCCAGCTCCTCAAGCTAACACTGGTACTCTTGCCCTGTAGTTTAGATCTATTGTAGTTTTGTTATTTTGCAAGATTTTACGTCTTTGGACAGTAACGTGCATTTCACTCTTTGGAACCTCTCGGATCGTGCTTTGGTGCAGCACCACCTAATGGGACACTTGGCTGCTGTGCTGAAGGGCTTGGTTACTGGAATTGTAAATCCCGGAGAGTTTGTAAGTCTTCTGTCCCCAGGGAGGTGTCACGCTTTGTTCACCGTTGCTCTGTTTGTCGGGTGCTGCTTCTCGTCGGAGGTATTAACTTCAAACTGCCCTGTTCTTTTTTTAACTTTTTTTCCTGGTTCTCTCCGTAGGGCAGGGAAGGACTCTCGTATCCCGGTCGTCAGACTCAGCGCTGCCCGAGAAGATACAGAGACTGTAAAAATCATAAGGAGCAGCTAGGACTGCAGAGGAAACAAACTGGAGAGAACAAAAGGTGATATTGTTCTCCTTCCCCTGGATTAGAAACATCCACTGCGCTTTGATGCCAGTGGCTGCCAGGGGCTCGTTAGGTCTCTTGAGGCAGGTGTAGGTGTTCACTTGTAGGTTCTATTTTTTGGCAAAGGACCACGAGAGAAGTTTATTTATAGATCCAAATAAACATTCATCTTATCTGAACATAACCTGTCATCCCCTTTCTGACATTAAGGACTCCTGTATAAATACTTGGGGGGGTTTTCTTTGTCATTTCTGAATGGTTCCATTTTGCCGGATACTTGAACGAGTCTGAGGTGGTTTAATTGCATACTGCTTCCTTGAAATTCTGTTGGTCTCTGCTTGGAACCCTTCTTGTACTGCTTAATGAAAGACTTCTGATGGTGTTTTCTTGCCTGTTTGTGTTTAAGGTCGTGCTCTGATGCATTTACAGAAGCCATGGCAGGAGAGAGTCAGCTGCTGGAGAAGAGGAGACAGTATTATCCCTGTGCAGCACGGAACTGTGCCACTGCTGTGTCATCAGCTGTGTCTGCACTGAAAGTAGCCACCTTCACTTGTAGGTAGCTCCTTGGTGCTTTAGGACACGCTGAGGGATTTATTCCTTTTGGGATCCACGATGAGAATTCCCAAGAGAGGTAGTAGTAATAAGGTCTGAGATTGGAAAAAAGCCTGTGTCCTTGGAATGTTGTTGTTGTCGTCAAAAGTTAATTTTTCCTTCTTTCTTAGCCGGTAGTCAGCTTTTTGCTTTATTTTTTGTGGTATCAGTATTTGATTGTTTAAAAAATTGCTTCAGAAGAACTGCAGTGGCTGGCCACCAGGACCTTGTTCCGATTTGCCTATTTGCTTGTAGCTAAAATGTTTCCATATTGTTTATCATTCTATTGAAGAAACTGCTGCCCAGGCAACTAAGAACTGAACATCTCTCTGTCTAGGACACGGGGAGAGGATTTAGGTCATGTCTTTGTTTCCAGAAAAAAGTTCCAGTGTAGTTTCTAACTAGAGGAAAAGGGGGGGGTGAAGACTCGGGGCTCTGATGCCACTGGGGGCACCCCGAGGTGCCCAGGAGAGGGAGCCCCACTGCGGTGCAGGAGCAGGTATGTTATCACGTACTAGAGAGCAAATTATAAATAGAAATATGAAAATTATAAATATAAAAATATTTTTTAGATCGTTAAAGAAAGCGGTTTTTTTAACTTGTCAATAGGCAGGGTTTTGATGATAAAAATGATAAATACAAAGAATATGAAGGTAGAAATCTAAGTCTAGAAAGATATCATAAGTACATACAGATAAAGTTTAAAACTAGAAGAAAAAATCAGTTGCAGCAGTAGATACGATACATAATATAGATAATACTTTAAATACATGTCTAGAATTTTATAGATATTATAGATAATTATTAATAGATTGCATCAAAAGAAACGATAAATATAAATGTGAGTATAACTATACAAAGTATAAAAATATTTCGATACCGTTTAAAAGAAGGTGTTTTCTTGTATTTATTTGAGATGGGGTTAGAGATGGGGTTTTTGTTTGGATTAATAGAAGTATTCTAGAAATATAAATCTAACTGTAGAGAGATCCAATCGATAGAGGAGGATATTTCTAAAACCACAACCGAACGCCGCCGCCTTCGGGGGAATCGCACGAGCTCGGCCGAAGCAAGGCGAGAGCGGCCGACCCTGACGGCCTCGAGCGAACCGAGGCGAGGCTTCCGAGGCTGCCTGAAGCGAAGCGAGCCGAGCTCAGGCGAAGCGAGCCTGCTGCTCTCGTGCGCGCTGCTTAGCGCCAGTGCGCTCCCAGCCTAATGAGCTCCTGCCCGAGCCCGCGCTCCCGGTCGTGTCCGCGCCGTGGCCGGGCCGCCCGCGGGACGCGGCAGCGGGAGAGCCCCGAGCCGGGCGAGCTGAACGGGAGGCGGCGGCGCTTGCCCGCCCGCCGTCGGGGAGCCGAGGCGAGGCGAGCGGAGCCGAGGCGCGCCGAAGGCACAGAGCGGCTGGGAGTTGGGCCGAAGCGAGGCGAGCTCGGCCGAAGAGGCGAATGCAGGCGCCAAGAGCCGAGTTGAGGCGCCAAGAGCCGACTGGAGCCGAGCGTCTCCGGAGCGAGCCGAGCTCCGCCGAGCGCCGCAGCATCCCGGGCAGGGCGAGGCGCCGGGCCGGGCTCGGGGTGCAGCCGGGGCTCTGGGAGGCTTCCCCGCCTGTCCCTCTCTCTAGCCCTCCTTCCTTCTCCCCGTCTTCGCCTTCTCTCGCTCCCTTTCCCCCATTCCCTCTCCCCCCGCAAAGCCGGCTCCTTCCTGTCCTGTCCCTAGCCCGCTACTCCCTTCTGTTCCCCCTCTCTCCTTCCTGTGCCCAGCCTCCGTGTACCCTCGTCCCGGGCTTTCCCTTCCCGTGCCGCTTTCCTGCACAGCCCGAGCTCCCTCGCCGCCCTTTGTCGTGCCCTGCTCTCGCTCCTCTCTTCCCGTGCCCCCTTTCCTTCTTTGCCCCGCAGCCGCGGGGCTCGGGCTGCCGGAGAATAAAGCCCCGAGGGCCGGAGCCCGGCGCCCCTGGGCCCTTGCGGGAGTCCCCGCGCGGGGCCGGAGGCTCTCGGCGGATCCCCCCGTGCCGCTCAAGCAGCGCGGCCGACAGCGCCGGAGCTGCGGCTTTGCCGGCATCGCGCTGAGAGCGGCCCCCGCTCCGTGCCGGGCCGTCGCCGCCGTCTGTGCCGCTCCCTCTCTCGCTGCCCCTGGCCCGTGACAGCGAGGCTGGGCAGGAACCTCAAGCCTTCTGGGGGCTGCCCCCCCTTTCTTGTTGCAGCAGAATCCCTTGCTGGGGCCATGCACGTGTGGGAAGGGCTTGGGGGAAGCGCTGCGCTGCTGTCCGGGGCAGTCGGATTCGTTCGGAGCCTTCTTTGGGGGTCAGGGAAAGGCGGGGTGAAGACTCGGGGCTCTGATGCCGTTGGGGGCAGCCCAAGGTGCCCAGGAGAGGGAGCCCCACGGCGGTGCAGGAGCAGGTGGGGGGCGGGCGAGGGGCGGGGGTCACGCTGGGTGCCGTCCCCCAGAGGGACCCAAAGCTGCCACCAAATGCACAGGGAGGGGTGAGTGGGTGTAGGATGCTAAAACCTGGCAAGGCATTCGGTTTTCTAGGTATTGCTAAAGAATAGGAATTGGTCTCTAAACTCAGCTGGGGAGAAACCCTCTCTATGCACTCATTTGTTTACAGGAATGTAGAAGGTTCCGACTGGAGATGCGTAGTAGTTCTGAAGATACTGCCGTGAGGTTTTGATCTAGGAACGGAGCGAGCTGTGCCCTGGAACCCTCAGAACAGCTGCAGGGGCTGAAGGCGATAGAAAGGGCTCTCTGGCACCTTTTGCCTCCGTTCTCTGCCAGCGCCCAAAGCGTGTCGCAGTCCCGGAAGAGGCGCTTGTCATCCCGAGAGCCAAAAGGAAGACGTGTCAAATCCCAGCTCTGCCTTGTGTTTCGTGTGGGTTTTTTACTTCGTATTGATGTCATTCCAGAGAGCAAGGAAAGAAGAAATGGGACCGGCTCCCACTATTACTGTGTGAAGGCTTTCTTGAAAGGCTGCTGTATTTCTATTGTCCTTTTCCACTCCAAGCTTGACTTTTGCCCTCGTTTTTCGAGCTCTGCTGCATTGGGTGTCCCAAGGAGGGCGGGGTTCCTCAGCAGGGCTCTTAGGAGGCGGCGCTGATTCTGCTTTTTCTGAAGGCGTCTCAAAGCGTGCTACCAGAATGACAGTTTTGTGCACTGGAAAGCTTTCCCTCAGTGCCATCAGCGCACGTCCGTGTCTGAATTGTGGAAGCAGACGGACTAAGAAAAGCCAGCACCCGGAGCAGATTTCTGTTGGCTCTGTGTCTGTGAGAAGCGGGCTGTGTGCTGGACGGGGAGAGGCGCTGTTGGAGAGTGGCATCAGCGCCAGGTGTGAGCTGTGAGGATGATGGGGGGCTCGGAGCAGCGCCAGGTGTGAGCTGTGAGGATGATGAGGGGCCGGCTCCTGCCGGGGGGGCGAGGCTGTTTTAGGGGGAGGCTTCGCCTCAGCTGCCTTTTGCATGGAGCTGCTGAGTAGAGGGGTTCGTGGGGGGGCTCCCGGGGCTGTCTCATGGAAGGACTGCGAGAGCTTCTGGCAGCGTCTGGGCGAACACCTGGATACGCGCTTGGATCCGCGGAGCATCGCTTCAAGGAGGTGCCGAGGGACGAATCTTTGTGCCGGGAAGCAGCAGCCGAACGGGTGAGCGCGTGTGGATTTGGAGCGGGGACTTTGGTCCTTTCCCTTTTCAATTGGATCTTGGCAGTCCCCCCTCCCCGCTTCCCCAGGAACAAAAAGGGAGCTTGTGAAGACAAAAGAAATGAAGGAGAGGCAAGCAGCTACTCTCCTAATATTGTCTGTGTTTGAACTGGGGGGAATCCGCTTTCGCTTGCGGTTCCAAGGATGTCGGTTGAAGGAAAAGCTGCCTTTTCCCGGCTGTTAGGGGTATCCCAGGGGTGACAGGGAATCCCTGCGTTCCATTTGAACGGGAATGGGCAAAGTATTGTTGTCATCGGATGGCTTTGATTTGAAGGCAGCCAGCCCATTTTCATCATCCTAAGGTTTAAATGGAGGGGACAGCGCTGGTGTCCCTCCTTTGCAAGGGTTTGAATGGAGGTCAAAATCCCCCTTTGCACATGGCTTGCAGGATTTCATTGGAGGAAAGCCCCTTCTTTTCTGCTCTCCCAGGGGGTGAACTTGAAGGGGAGAAGCCATTTCTTTGCCCTTGTTGAAGCGAGGTGAGCGCCGCCCGCGGCGTCAGTTTCGGGGTTGAGTTGCGGGAAGCCGCAGCTCTGGCGGCGTTTGCAGGGCTGCAGTCGGGCTGTGCCGCTGCATTTGAGGGCGCTTCTTGTGGCCGCGGCCCGGCCCGGAGCGTTGCCGCTCGGGAGCGCTGCCGGCCCGGGCCGGGCGGGTGCCGAGGCGCACGGGGGAATTTGGCGCGGCAGCGGCGGAGCCGCTTTGCCGGTGCGAGGCGCCGTGCGGAGCCGAGGGCAGCTGGCGCCGGGCCGGCCAAGGGCGGCAGAGGCGGCGCGGGCGCTGCTGCGCCGGCCCGGCCGGTGCCGGCCGCTCTGTCCGCTCCGGGCGCGGGGCTCGGGCGCCGCCGGGGCCCCCCGGGCAGGGGGAGCGGGCGGGGGTGGGGGGGCTCTCCGGGGCGGCGCCGCCCCTGCGCGCCGGAGCAGCCGCCGGAGGAGCCGCTTTGCCGCCGGGAGCCGCGCTCCGTCCGGGGCCGGCAGCGCGGGGTTGGGCTGCCGCAAGTTCTTGGGTGTCGTGGTTCGGAGGTGGCTTTGTAGGGATCCATCGCACGGGTTTGTTCTGGTCGCAGCGGGTGTGCGCTAAGGGCTATGGCGTTCTTCCTGACCGGTACGGTTCTCGGTTCTTCGGGTGGTGACGATAAAGGTTTGGTTTGAATCGAGTTCTGTAGTCGGATATTTTTTTTGCCGGGCTATTCTGTTTTTAAAGGCGTGCAATGGTTTCTACGGGTCGTTGCGTGAAGCAGCGGCTCGGATTTTAACTCTGTCGCCGTGGCTTTTATTAGCGTGGGCGTGTAGCGTTTGTTTCGGTGGGTTCGAGGTGGCGTCGTGTCGTTAATAGCAGCGGGGTTTTTAAAATCTCTCTAATTGCGTTTGTGTTTCTCGTCTTCCAGGGCTTTTATTTCTTTGGTTTGTTTGATTGTAGTGTATGTTTTATTGTTACGGATCATTTGGGAGATCTTGTGAATGGTTACGTTTCTCTTTCGGCTTTGTGTTTATTTCTGGGTGGTATTTTTATTTTGATCGAATGAGGCTCTATGCGTTTATTCTTCAGTTGGGAATAATTTTTTTGACGTAAATTAAAGTTGATTTGGTTTGGGTGACTTTTGTTTTAGAAATTATTTTCTTTTTTTTTTTTTTCTTTTTTCTTTTTTTTTCGTTTCTTGTTGTCCTTTGACGTATTTGGTGGTTATTGATCAGTTTTATTTTTGGGAACGTGGGTGTTTATATGGTGGGACTTTTTAAGTAGTTTTTTTATTTGGGTAGGTATTTTCTTATATTTTACTGGCTGAGGTTTTTTTTTTTTTTTTTTCTATTTCGTTCATTAGTTCGCTTTCTAAAGTTCTTTTGACAGAGTATTGCTTATTCTTTGAGTTAGTGTAGATGGAGATTTTTGGTTAGTTTTTAAACTAACGTTCAGGGTCAGTGGCACTGATTGGAGTTGAGTGAGTTGGTTTGGGTTCTTTTAGAAGTTTTTGTGATTTGCTGCGTGGGTTTCTCCAGGGTTTTCTTTTCGTTTGGTTCAATTTTTCTGATGTGATGAGAACTGTTAGTGGAAAGAGTGTTGTGTGTTTTTTTCGCTGGCAGTTGTTTGGCTGGTGGAGGTATCTTGATGGTTTTGGAAGACATTGGTGGGAATTCGATGCTGTTTGTTTTGTCATTGCATTTAGGAATTGGATTTTAAATGTAAAATTCTAAGGATAGCTATCTTTAAACAAGACAAGTAGGTGTGTAGAAATGGGAATAAACTTTTATTTTGATCTATTCGATCTCTATTTAAAATTTAACAGTTAACATAAGTCATGGTGTATTCCAATAAGATATTGTAGTTTTTAATAGAGTATTGTGTATGTTGATAGATATATCAATAGAGATGCTAAATATAAACACAACTCAAACGAAATTTTAAATGTAGAAATGTGTTTCGAATCTTTGCAGATATATATATAAAATTATTAAAGGATTGTAAATATAAAGTGACATAAATCCATACAACACGTAATACAAGTGATACTGTATGTATCTTATGATGATATATTATAGCAAGTAGCTATAAAATAGCTCTAAATATAGTCCATCACTATGATATAATATCTAAAACATTATAGGTATGGTAAATATAAATACAACAATATTATTAAAAGTAGTTTAAAAGAAAGGATGGTTTTGTTTTTTGTTTGGCAAAAGCAGGGGTTTTATTATAAAAACTACAAATACAAATAATAGAAAGGTAGAAATCTAATTGTAAAAATATCTCATGAATACATCAAGATGGATATAAAAATTGAAAATATTAGAGAAAAGAAGTTGTAGCAGTAGATATGGTACATAATAAAAATAATAATTTATCTATATGATGTGAATGATATATATGTGATATGTAATTATGAATAGAATGCATCAGTATAAACGGTGACTATAAAAGTGAATATAATTATGCAAGCTCTAACTATAACACTATTTCAATATAGTTTAAAAGAAGGGTTTTTTGGTATTTGTTTGGTTAGAGATGGGATTATTTTTGGAATAATAAAAGTATGATGGAAATGTAAATCGAAGTATAGAAATTTACAATCAATATATACTGATATGGATAAAACCACAAAATATGAATAAATACAGATAATAGGAATAGACATAATAGATTGTATAAATGACGTAACACATCACTGTCCGGTATAAATATGTGTGTGAATAGAACTAGGAAAACTAGAACTATAAAATTTATTTAAAGAAGGTTTGAAAGAAAGGGGGCTTATTTGGTTCTTGTTGGGTAAGAGGCAGGTTTTTGGCATTTATTTTTAGAGGAGTTTTTGGGGGGGATGGCCCCTGTTCTTTTTTGCCGCCTTGGCCGCCCGCAGCCCCGCGGCGCGCGGCGCCCCCGGCTGGGGTGGGTGGCAGTGCTGCCGCCTTGTGGGCAGAGCGCGGTACTGCAGCCCGCCGCCGCCAGGCAGCCCTCTTGGGCGTGGCGCGTGGCGGAGTTTGTTTGACCGTCTCAAAATGGCGGCCAAAAGGGCGGGCAACCGGAGGCCCGCGGTGTGTGTATCAGGACTGCCTGCACGGAACACCGGCGCGGTCCCGGCGGGATATTCTCTTGCGTTTCAGGTGTACTCGGCGCGGGCTGTAGGGTCAGCGGCGCTGCGGGCGGGCGTATTTTGGCGGGTTTCTGACCGGCATCTGAGTAACCGCCTCTCTCGGCTGGGGGGGGAAGGGGGGGAGACCTTTCTCGGCCGCCATCATGGGAGCGGCGCGTCGCCAATGTCGAGGAGTTTGTTTGACCTTCTCAAAATGGCGGCCAAAAGCGCGGGAAAATCGCGGACCCGGGAGTCTGCCGCCCTGTGGCCAGAGCGCGGTACTGCAGCCCCCCGAGCCAGCGCCCTGCCCCTCGCCGCTGGCTGCCGGGGGCGGGGCAAGGACGCGGCTGCCGAGCGAGGCAAGGGCGAGGGGCGGGAGCGAGGGGCGGGCGGGAGCGAGGGGCGGGCGGGGCGGGCTCGGTAAATGGCCGGGAGGGGTGAAAGACGTTCAGGAGTGCAAAAGGGACACGATGGCTGAGAAGAATGGCCGGGGGGGGGGGCGGCCCGGCGGGGCCGCTTTCGGCGGGCGGCGGAGGCGCGGTCGCAGCGCTCCGCGGGCCGGGGGCAGCGAGCGGGGGCGGGCGAACGCCGTCGGAACGGGGCTGCACCCCCCCCCGAGCCCGCGCACGCGCCTCTCCAGGCGGCGGAAGCGACGGCGGGCCGGAAAATCCCGGCGGGGCGGCGGCGCTGCCCCCCCTTTGTGCCGCCATCTTTGCAAGGTAAGACCGCCCGCCCCGCCCCGTCCCGCCGCCCTCCGGTGTCTGTAAACTTCTCTCTGGCTTCGCAGGTCCGTGCTGGAGAGTGGGAGAAAGGTCCCTGCTGCTTGCCGTGTCCTCGGTGGGCAGAGATCTCTGACCTTGCCTTGGATGGGCTGCTGAGGATTGGATCCATGGGGATGTGCTTGGATGCATTTAGTGACCTTTACAGATTTCTTTCCCCGCTTTTTTCAGTTCCCAGAATCACGGAAGAATTCAGGTTGCAAGGGGCTCTAAAGATCACCTCATTCCAAGGCTGCTGCCGCCGTGGGCAGGGACGTGCTTCCATCGAGCAGCTTGCTCAGAGCCTCATCGCAGAGCACCGAGGGGCCTTGAGCACTTGCAGCGATGGGGCAGCCCCAGGACCTCTGAGCAACCTGTGCCCTGTGCCAGCCAGGTGCCAGAGGAGGAAGGAAGCCCTTCCCACCTGGAGCAGAGGCTGCGTAGCCTTGTGTCACCGAGCGTGTGAGACAGAAAGGCCCTTCCTTTCTGGAGGGGTAACAACACTCAAAGCTCTTTCTCGGGACAAGCCGAGCAATGGAAGGCCAAAGGAGCCTTCAGTTCTTCCAGCAGGTTTGGGAACAACTTGAAGGAGGAAAAGCAGAGCCAATCTCTGAGAAGGGACGTGCGAGCTCTGGCGAGGACGGCTGCTCCCCCTGGCCTTGGTGTGGGACCTCCTGAGCTGCCATTCCTGTGGTGGGAGTGTTTCTCCTCTCCTCCAGCCAAGCCAGAGACCGCCTAGGGAAGGAGCAGGTAAGGTTGAAGCACTGAGATCTCCCAGGTAAGAAGTGACACGGCAAGAGGAAATGGCCTCAACTTGCAGCAGGGAGGGCTTAGATTGGATTGGAGGGAAAATTTCTTCACTGAAAGGGTGCTCAGGCATAGGAGCAGGCTGCCCAGGGAAGTCCCCATGCCTGGAGACATGTCAAGGATGTCAAGATGTGGTGTTTAGAGACCTGATTTGGGGGGCAGCAGCTGGGCTGGATGTCCTTAGAAGGCTTTTCCAACCGCAAGGATCCTATGGTTCTGGAAAGCCTTGACCCCTCTGGCTCTAGCACAGCACCTGGATGCTGACAAAATGAGGCTGGTCCTAGAGCCTGGAGGTCCCTGTGCCACAGGGAGAGGACAAGCCGGTGTCACCTGCAGGGAGGGTCTCGTCCCCAGAGAGCAGCCAGTGACTGCGTCCCTGCCCGGGGCTCTGGGTGCACCCTTGCGGGGGGGACTCACCTGCCCTCCTTGCTGCTCTCATCCTTATCCCATATGGATTTAGCAGCAATCTTCTGTCTTTTCTTTCAAACTGTCCTTGGGAGAGTTCCAAGAGAGGGTCATTAGTTATTTCAAAGCCTACATCTTTTACCTATTGGCACTGAAGAGAAAAGACACAAACCTGCTTTGCATCCTTCTGCCTGGAAGTCCTTGTGACACAGGGAAGGGAGGAAGGGGCTGGCCGGGGTCAGCCTCTGCTGAGCCTCAGCTCTGGCTGCTCCTGCTCACAGGGTAAAGCCAAAAGCTGTCGTGATCAAAAACGCAGGCCACCCTTCTGACCTGAGTCACAGGGGCCGTTTCTTCTGAATGACTCAAGATGGGAAATCATTCTTGGAGCTTCAGAAGAAAAAAACCCCAAAACCGTAGGTACATTTGTAAGAGTGTGTATGTACGTCCATTTCCTTGCAGGCAGCAGGGTGAGAAAGGGTGTTTATTTGAGGGCCCCCCCACACAGGGCTTTTCAGAAGCACAGCAGAGGCATTCCCATGTCTTCCTCACACAAGGTCCACTGCACTCACAGGAATGCCATTGAACTTTGCTTTTCTCTAACCCAGGTGTCACTCATAATAATGCCCACAGCCTTGGAATCAGGATGAAGGTGGAGCCTGAAGGAGCCAGGCACACTCAGGAGAGGGCAAGTAGCTGACTTGCTGGGATTTGGCCCACATAACTCTGAACTCATACGTTGGTTTTGGTTTTCTTTATTGTAGCTGACCGAGAGGCTAACAGGCGATCACGGGGCCCTCCGAGGCAGACTCATTTCAGGTGCAACGTGGATTCACATCGCCGATCATCCAAAAGATAAGTCTGGGTCACGGCCTGGAGAAGGGAGAGCAGCGGGTTGGGAGTTCCTGGGACAGATTGAAAAATTAGCAGAGGGAAAAGCAATCTTGTCCTAGGGGCCTCTTAGGACAGCTAAAGGGAGAGACTCCACATTTGATGGCAGCGTGCAGGCGGGCAGGGCAGAGCAGTTCCGGTCCACGTCGTGTTGTCGGGTGTACCGTGTTACCTACTGTGTCTTTGGGGTCCCTTTTGCCTTTTCCCCTCGAGGCCCTCACCACAAGCATAATGTGTCGTGTTTAACGTCCCCCCGTTGGTCACGTTCTGTGTCACGGGTGTCTGCACATGTTTGTGCCGGAGCTGCTCTGCCCTGCCGCAGAGGCTGCTGCAACAGGACAAGGCTCAGAGACTTGCAGTTTGTGGGGTGTGGCCGGACTCTAGATGATATTCCTAGATAGACAGAAGATGTTTGGAGCTGTGAAGATATCCTGCAGCCCTTTGACGTTTGTCCTCGCTTTCTTTCAGATGCAGAAGGATAAAATCCAGGGCAAAATCCATCCACCCATCCCGAGTGAGGAGGTTCCCCCGAGCAGGTCAGTCACTGTTTGTCTCTGCAGGGAGAGTGTCAAGTGTGACTCTGTTACAGCTCTGTTCTTTTTCTTTTTAGGAAGCTGGACATCAGCAGGCAAGGTGAGATGGGCAAGGTGAGCATTGAGTAGCGTACAGAAGCAGTTGTTATTGCTCCAGTCTCACTTTGCGGTGCAGCTCTAAGCATCCGTTCCTGTTTCTGCGCTTCAGGCAATCCACTCGGAGTAGGCCGAGCCCCAGTCACCAACCGGCCGACGCGCCGGGTTTGCCGCTCTCCCGAGCCCTGGGGAAGAATCCCGGGACTCGGCGATGAAGCCTCTGCCTTTTCTGTTTAAAGGTGTCACCAGGGTAGCCTTCAGCAATGGCCGAGGAGTTGCGGTGAGTCAGGGAAGTAGGGAGGAGGAGCGAGGCTCCGCTCAGGTTTCAGCAGCGCCACATCCCCTCGTCTCCTCTTAGCCCAGGCGTGCCCCACGACGATGGCGTCAGCCTCCGAGTGCGGCTGAAGCGTGCGGCCCCAGGAGCCGGGCATTCTTGGGAAAAGAGTGAGTGGCAGAATTGTTGGGTTTTGGCCAATGTGCTGCTGAGGTTATGCATTGATATTTTGTTTTCTTTATTGGAGCAGACGAAGAAACAACAGGAAGTTGTTTAACAACAGTGCCAGCAGGACCTTCCCAGATGTCGAGGCAGCCTTCCTTTGCACCTGACACAGACTGGCATCGCCAGATGTCTGAGAGATAAGTAGAGGGCTACGACCCGCAGAGGGGATGAAAGCAGGGTGCTGGTTTGGGAAATACTGGGATGGGTTTTTGAGTCCACTTTGGAGGTGGGGGGGTGTCCATGAAGTGGCCCCTTAGGCCCCATAAAAGCAAAGTCTCACTTTTGATCCCAGTGCTGAGGTGTGCAGGGCAGAGCGGTCCCAGTGTGTATCATGTCCCTTGTCTATTGTGCATTATCTGTTGTTTGGGTATCTCATGTCTCTTACCTTAGGCCTTTGAGGGGCCTGTCAGAAACCTTGGCATTGTTCTTATCCTCTGTGATCTCTGCATTTCTTGGCCCGGCATCCATGCCCTACAACCTTTGCCTGGGGAGCTCAGACATGTATCAGAATTGCATCTCTCTTTGGAAGCATCCGGTCAGATGTCTTTTCAGGTCTTGTTCTGAGCTGTACGGACAGCTATGCCCTGCCAGGATCCATTATGGCAGATTAGAGCTTGAAACAATGTGAGGACAGGTAGAGGCTTCTGACTGTAGGATTCTCGGGCATCCATCTCTTCAGTTTATGGAATAAATCATTCAGTTAGCATCTTGTTCCTTCAGTGTTTTCTGAGCCACGTCAGCTTGCCATCAGTCTCACCTCGGTCGTCTCATTTGGCATGCTCTCGGTGCTCGCAGTTATCCCTTTTGCCAAGAGATTTCTGTCTGTGTTGTGTCTCCATTGTTTGTGGTGTCCTGTCTGTCCCGTGTCACGGGTGTCAGCACACACATTTGTGCTGGAGCTGCTCTGCCCTCCTGCGTAGCCTGGTGCAGTAGGAGAAGTCCCTGGGAGTTTGTAATGTGGGGTGTAGTTGGACTCTAGATGGGATTTGTAGATGGACACAAGATGTCTGGAGCTCCTAAGTTGTCTCTGTTTCTCTGCGAGCCTCTCAGGGACCCTGGGCCAGTCCCGAGTCGGCAGACACCGGGGTTGGGAGCCCCGACACGGCCGAGAGCGGGGAGACACTGTCTGTGCCCCGAGGGAACTGAGGGCACCTGGGCTGGGGGGAGACACTCTCTGTGTGTGCCCCGAGGGTGCTGAGGGCACCTGGGCTGGGGGGAGACACTCTCTGTGCCCCGAGGGTGCTGAGGGCACCTGGGCTGGGCCCCTGTGCAGCACAAGAGACACCAGAGACATTGGTAGATGATAAAGGGCCGACTCTTAGCAGGGGTTAATCCAAGGTTTTATTAGGATCCCAAAGGAGCTCCTGCACCTCAGGGGCCTCCTGCCAAGCCCCAGGGAGATGTGCCAAGGTCACGTTTAAAGGGAGGTGGAAACTGAAAGTAGATAACATTTTACCAACCATTAAGTGACCCTAAGGGATGGATGCTGGGGGACAGACATACAGGACAGTGTATGGGGCAAGGCTTGGGGGGCTGACCCCTGGCCTCTGGCTGATCACTGGACGACTTGGACCGAAACTTCTGCATGGAGGGGATGGGAGGCTGAGTGATTGACAGAGAGCCAGGGTCGGGGTTTGGGGATGATCTCATCCCGGGAGAGGGATAACACAGGGAGAAGGAGGGGGTTACAGTTTGGGATAAACGATTTGGGAAAAATATGGGGATACAAAACAAAACTACTTCAAAGTATTACAAAGTATAGAAATGCACTACAACAGCTATGAAATAGATTTTGTGTTTACTCAAGCTTCTAAAGTCAGTCCACGTTAGGAAATGCGTAAGGCAGGAGTAAGAGTAGCCCACTTACTGAAATGCAGTGACTGATGGAGCAATGACTCTGTCCAGGCTCCTGATTTCCGAGTCCTCCATTAGAGCCTGCTTTCCTTTCACAGTTCTGTCCTCCGTGGTGATGCTGCATTGTTGTGGCAAATAAAGCCTCTGGTATTGCAGAGCTGTGAGCAGCCACTTAGACCAAGAACAAAGCTTTAATCTTCACGTTTTGATAGTCATCCTCTGCAGTGCTGCATTTTGGGAATAGAGAACGGGTTTGTGCTATTTTTAGGTGCATGGAATTACAGTAACATAAATGTCTTCTTTTCAATTTAATGTGCTGTTAGCTAGTGGTTGGTTTGATAGTTCTGTGCTTGCTACAAATCTCTGTGTGTTCGGGGGTGAGCAGTAAGAACATGGAGTTTGGCACAAGCGTGAAGGAAATTAATGTGGGTTTTTTTACTTGATAAAGGAGAAAAAGTGTGTTGATCAATAAGCAGCAAGTCAAATCCAAAACAGAAGAGTGCTCTATGCTATGTAAGTGTTTATTCCAGGTGATGCAGTCACAGACAAACAAATTGAATAGTTATTGGCAATGTAATGTTGAAAATTTTGGGAATATATCCAGTCAATTCCTAAAATATTGCTGCAGTTTAAATGTTGTGAGGGACATGATCAGCAGACTGTTTCTTTTTAATTCTTGTTTGTCTGAAAACCTGTAAGAATCAGGATTTTTCTGTGATATTCTCGGTTCATGCAGAGTTCATTGATTCAAAGGTACATGGCATGCAGAGTCCTGCAAGGCCTGAGAAACAGCTGCATCACACCTGGTGGATGTCCAAGAGTCTGCACAAACAGCAGGGATGAACTTTAGGATGAACTTGCAATTGATGAGCTCTGTTGTTCTGTCAGCTCAAGAGAGCACACACCCCCCTCCTTTCCAAGGATGAACATTTAATATGGCTCACAAAGTGTGCTTGCTTTTAATTTTCTGTGCCATTACCCATTCCAGCATGCTGCTTGTCCAGATCTGTTGGAGGTGAGCAGCTCCCAGCGTGAAAGGCTGATTTCTCAGATTCTCAAACTGCCTGGGGCTCAATGGCAGGACACCCCAAAGTTCACTTGAGAATGTATCTGAGGTTGTCCAAATGCTTCCTGCACTCGGGCAGGTTTGGTGCTGTGACTGCTTCCCTGGGGAACCCGTTCCTCAGGAGAAGGTAAATGGCTTGCTAGGGTTTTCACAGTCAGCATTGAGCTTTAATGCAGGTTTGATAATGCCCAGTACAGCATAATAGCCACAGGAGCATTATTCTGCATCAGAGCAAAGACATTGCTGGATTTGTGGAGAGATCCAGAATAAAGGGAATTTATTGTCCCAAAGGGAATTCTGAGCGATACCATAATGTAAATAGAACATAGGAATGCTAATAAAGAATGAAGTGAACATTGCTTTCAGTTAATAATCATTGTGAACACAATATTTATACTCCACATATTGTGTTTTCTCATGCAGTGGTCTTTAAACCAGAGAGATAATAGCTGTTGATCTAAGAGTTATTATACTTTAATTAGGAATGATTCTTCTCTAGAGCTTTTACTTGTCTTTGTTCTAAGAGCCAAAGTTGTTGAACTTTTTAGTCAAGACAGAAACCAGTTGTCAAAGTTGAGAAAGAAAAATGGAAAGAGAAAAATAATGCCTTTTACTCTTAGTTCTCTTTTTTTTCTTGCAATATTGGTAGAGAATATTCATGGAAAATACTTAGGCTTTTTATTTATTTTCCTGGAAATATAAGACAGGTGCCTTGTTTTTTGTTACAGTAAAATAATATACTCTTATGTAGCTATGACACTTCATTTTGTGGCTTGTTACTGTTAAACAGTGCCAGGATTCTGATGGCAGTCATGTAGGCTAAATAGTTATATCTGAAATTTTTTTATTGCTAAATAATTCATGGTCCTTCTCCTTTTTATTTGCCCCCTTTTAGACTGACTATTTGAGAGTTCTGAGTAGCCGTGTGAAGGCTGCTCCTGTTTTACTCAAAGTGTGGTATTCGCATTCTCTGAACAAAGAGAGATTTAATTCTCTCTCCCAGGACTTTTCCTGGGGAAGGCAGTGAGAAACCTCAGAGAAGAAGAGAAAACAATTCTTATCTCTACTTGCTGCTCCTGTTTGGAACATGTGGAATGTGTCATGGAGATGGTTTGCCAGAAGTGATTTGTGAGCTGGACACCAGCGAGGGTTGTTTGGACTGATTGGCCAATTGGGTCAAAGCTGTGTTGTGACTGTCTGCAGAGAGTCATGTGTTTTTCTTTAGTAGTATTTGGTATCTCTTTAGTGTAGTTTTAATATGGTATTAGTGTAATATAGTACAGCTTAATAAAGCTTAATAAAGGATTTGTTCAGCCTTCTGGAATCATGGAGTCAGAGCACATCATTCCCCGGATGGGGATCGCTCATCTACGACACAAAGCGCGGATTTTTACACCTTGTCGAGCTGGCATCTCTTGCTGACGCCCAATTCTTGCCCTTCTACAGAGGAGCTCAAGGAGAAGCTGCAGCAGTATGTTGATGAGGTGAATGCCCACGAGCCAGGTTTCATCAAGGCTGTCCGGCACAGCAGGCAGGAGGGGCTGATCCGCTCCCGAGTCAGCGGCTGGAGAGCAGCCACAGCGCCGGTCGTCGCTCTCTTCGATGCCCACGTGGAATTCAACGTGGGTTGGTGTGTGCCCCTTCCATTCTCTCACCCAGGGACCTTTGCCAAGCACTGGTGGTAAATTACTGACTGGCATTTAGAGGGTGAGTTAGAATTTTGAGCTTTTTAATGAAAATTCAGACATAATCATGGACACAAGCAGGAAAAATGTGTTTGTGCTGTGTAAGATGATCTAGATACATTTTCATGGTTTGAGTAATCTGCTGGTCTAATTACAAGGTAGTTAAATCATATTAGAAAACTGCACATTAAAAATCTCCTCCAGTAATGTAGCCCTTTGCCCATGAGGGTGAATGTATCTTCTTTTCATTAAAAAAGATTATGTTTCTTTTACATTCTGCAGTGTAAACAAAGAAGCGTTTTTTTGGTTATTTTGGCCACTCTGCAAAAGTAAACATAACTAAAATAATGTGTTTTACCGTGTTCAGTCTGGATTTAATATCTCCCTTGCTCCTTAAGTAAAAGTGAGGTAAAAAGGCAAGAGCTTCTGTCTCTAGGATAGATCTATTATTAACTCTGCTCCTGATGTCCTTGGTAGTGTTGCGAGCCTGAAGTTGTCATTACTTGGTAGCAAGGGTATAAATGCTCTATGATATGCAGATACTCATTTCTTCCATCCACCAGCTCAAATCAAGGTTAACAACAGAGCCTCCTAGAGAATATGTTGCAGTCTATTATTTTGGGGCAGAAAGGGCTCTGAATGGGTAACAGCTTTAGACTTTGCTCCTTCTGAAAAATACAGCATTAGCTGCTATATTGTTTATTTGGTGGTGGACTAAATACTCTTTAAGGGCTCCTTCCAAACCAAACTACTCCATGATTTCCATCAGTGCTATGCTTGCAGTGGTGTAATCTTAACAGTGTATTTCTTTTTTTTTTAGGGCTGAACCAGTGCTCACCAGGATAAAAGAAAACAGGAAAAGAGTAATTTCTCCATCATTCGATAACATTAAGTATGATAATTTTGAAATAGAGGAGTATCCCCTCTCAGCACAAGGCTTTGACTGGGAGCTGTGGTGCAGGTATCTGAACCCTCCTAAGTCCTGGTGGAAACTGGAGAACACAACTGCTCCAATAAGGTAATAAATAACTAAATTACAGTGTCTAAAAGCTCTCCTGGGTGTGACAGGGGGCAAGTGGGCTCAGCTGTGTGATAGGTTTTACTGACTGTAAACTTCAAATACTTAAATGTCCTTGATGCCTACACAGTCATCAAGAAAACTCCTGTTTTCAGTAGATGTTTTTAAAGGAAACTTTTGTTTTCAGTAGATCTTTTTAAACAGGTTTCCTGCCCAAGTGGAATGGTAGGCAGGGCTGCTCTGCAGCACTCTGTTCTCCAAATGTCTTGCCTGCTGATTTAGTGCTTACGGGCCAGAAATGGAATTTTCTTTGCAGTTACATTGCATAAGCAGAGCTGACCTGACAGCTGTGTTCTTTATAGTGTTGTCACATAGGTGCACAGCTGTGCTGTGTCCCAGGAGTTAATGTCTGGTCAGTGACACTGTGAGCAAAGGCTGCATTGGGTCCTTGCTTTGGGACAGTCTGGGTCTGCACTTTGTTCCCATGTCCAGAGTGTTGTCAGACTGGTACAGAACAATCCCTTTGTCTCAGGGAGGGGAGTAGTACCCTCTGAACCCACTGAGCAGCTCTGCTGAGAGTACAGGCCTTGCTTGTAGACACACATTCATTCCAAGGAGGGCACTGGTACCTGTGCTCCAGCTCCCTGCAGAAAGGAAGTGTGAATGCTGTTCTTACCTCCTGAAAGCAGAACCTCAAACAGCACTGGCAGCTGTTTTTCATCCAGCAGCTATCTTGGCAGGCAGGCACTTTTCTCAGGTTCTGTCAGTTTAACACCCTCTGAACTGCACTGACCTATGAACAGAACCTAGAATTGGAAAGCAGGAGATAAAAATTAACAGGTTTGCCAAAGACAAACGTGAAAAGGGGTTAATTTCCACAGCATTAGAAATAGTTATTGCTGTTAATGAACTCTGTTGACACTATAAAAATGTTCCTGTGAAGACAGGTTGAGAGAGTTTGGGTTGTCCAGCCTGGAGAAGAAAAGGCTCCAGGGAGGTTTACAGCACCTTCCAGTACCTAAATGGTGATTCCAAGAAAACTGGTAAGGGACAGAAGTAGGTAGTGATAGGGCAAGAGGGAACAGCTCTAAACTGACAGAAGGCAGGGTTATGTTAGATATTGAGATGAAATTCTCTCTGTGAGTGTGGTGAGGCACTGGAACAGGTTGCCAGGGAGGTTATGGATGTCCATTCATGGAGGTGTTCAAAGCCAGGCTGAATGGGGCTCTGAGCAACCTCATCTGTTTGAAGATGTACCTGCTCATGGCTGGGGTTTGGAATGAGATGATCTTTCAAGTCCTTTCCAGCCCAAGCCATTCTATGATCCTGTGATTAATTATACAGAGTAACCATTATGATTTTTAAAATTAAAAGTAGTGAAACACAAAGTAATGACTTTTCCATTTTACCCCCAAACTCTGTTCCACATGAGGACTGGGCAGTGCATGTACTTTATGAATTTCAGGTTTGTTCCCTAGCTCTTTCCCTGGCACATTTTTTAATTCAGTGCAATATGCTGCATGTGTGTGTTGGATAATTAAAACAAGCACACCAACAAACAAAGCCATGTGTCTTGATGGATGGTTTCTATCTGCCTCCATTATTCTTTTAGAATTATAGCAAAGGGAAGCAGGTGCACTGAGAAACACTTAAAAACAACAACAAAGGCAAAAGTACCTATCATAAATGAAGCATAAGTTTTGTATTGATGTTAACTGCTATTTTCTTCATTAATAAATACATCAAAGATGGTCTTTCATTGTTATAAAACGGGTACTATAGCACTTGGAGGCATATATAGATTTCTGTAGAACTGTAGAATTTGTGATTAAGACAGCCTATGATCTGTTTGAAAGCAGATGTGTCCACTAGCTGTAGCTTGAGTGTTCTCCATAAAAGCAGGGTGATTTCTCCTGTACTGCTAATTAATATCTTGTCATTACCAGAGTGCCAGCATAATAATCTGAAAAGACATATTTATTTCTTGCAATTGTGGATTATAAGGTAGGAGAAAAATGAAAAGGCTAAATGACTCTGTATCCTTCTCTACTCATAAGGTGAAATTGTACCCTCTGTGGCTGAACTCTTACCTGACTAAAATTGGCTCTGTATAGTAAAAATTGGTTGGTTCCCACCATGACATAAGTAGAGTTTACTGATCCAGTAAAGCTATGTGATTTGTTTAGGTTTGGCTCAGGATAATGGACTAATGTTATGCTGGTAAAGGCAGGCTTTGCTTGATTCTGTATTAAAAAAATGTATCTGGATGGTCCTATTCAAGAAATAATCTCTTTCTTTAGGTAAGCTTACAGACACAAGTTTTTAGCTCTAGCTGAACCTGGCTTCTGGCTAAACACACAGAACTGCACATCATTTGCAATTGTCACAGGCAAGAGCCTTGAGGACTTAGCAAGGACAGAGGCTACACTGGCTGGTGCCCCAGAAACAAAACTGGGGCACCTGGATCTCACACTACTAGCACTGAAATCCTTACTGCTCTGGTGAATATTTATGTCCAATAATTTGACTCTAATTTCCTTCAATGGTGCTCATTTCACTTTAGAATTAGGAATGTCAGAAGGCAAGGCTCAATAAAGCTCTTTGAGAAATACTTTCTTAAGAATCTGTTTTGCTGCATCATTTTACGTAGCAATGATAAATACAATCTGTGCCTGAAAAATAAAATTCTTCATAATTTATCTGCTAATTTTGGTTGCTGATGATTTATTCTTCCAGAAGTCCTGCACTGCTTGGATGCTTCATAGTGGACAGAGAATACTTCCAAGAGATTGGATTGCTGGATGAAGGCATGGAAGTATATGGAGGAGAGAATGTGGAGCTTGGAATCAGGGTAAGGAAGGCAAACAATTAGCCCATACTGGTGGCTTACATTTAAAATATAGCTTACTTCTTATTGCAGAGGGGGAAAGCAGTCCAAACCATGGATGATGGCATGGAAAGGAGATCCACAGCTCTGCAGACATGTACATTTATTTGAGGAGAGAGGAGGGAAAAAAGAGCAATAGCTCTCTTCACAGAACTTAATCTGGGACAAGGGTAGATGTGTAGAATTTGGGATTGTTCTTTCAACAGAGTTTTGCAGAGTTGATAGCTAAATTTCCCTGCTTACCTGTGGTCCCAGACTCAGTAAGAACAGTTTCTCACAGGTGTGATGAGAAAAACCTTTCTAGATTACTTGGTTTATTTAAATTAGCAAAATCACTGTGGAGCAAAGTAGAATATAGGGGCATTTATGCTGCCTTCCAGACAGAAGGGAATTAAGGTATTCATAATGTGAATATATTGTGAGTGCATATATTTTCTTTTTCCATTGTACACTCTTCACCTGTTTACTATAATGCAGTATTGTGTATGATTTGTGTACTTCTTTCTGTATCTCTTCACAGTTTAACACCTTTCTGTTCTCTTTGAGAATCTCTCAGGTTTTTGATAAGGGTGGAATTCCTAGGTAGATAATGGTAGTGAAAAATGGGGTGGTGTGTTATAAAAATCAATTGTGAGCCCTGCTAGGAAAGGTAAGGGAGAGGTAACATTGTGTTTTGAGCCTTTTAGCTGCCAGAATATCAGCATACCGTTGTACAATAGCAAAAAAAGGGGAACTTACTGTAAGAATAGATAATTATCTCCTGAGACAGCAAGATAGAACACAAAATACTCATTTTTATTTCTGGCTTCTTGAAATTCTTTTTCTTCCGCCTGTTAGAGATAAAGAGGTTTTTCAGCCAGAGTGAAGCACAGACCCTCTTTCAGCTTTCTCTCTCCCTCTTTCACTTTTTCAAGGAAAGGGAGAGAGAAATGCAAGACTGCTTCTTTTAATAACATTGTTCTTCTCACTGTAAGGGCCAGAGAGCTGCCTTCTGCTCCCAAAAACTTATTTTGCAGCTCAGTGTTGCAATGAGTTGAAAATTACCATCACTTTGGTTTTTCTGTTCTTTTTCCAACTGACAAAACATTATTGTTTCCTCATGAGTGCAAGGAGTTGTCTCTGGGTTTGCATCATGAGATGTCTCCTGTCTGGGCTGCAGCACTTAGCCTTGGAGGAGTTGATGTTGGTATGTTGGTAGACAAGGCCAGAGAGACACAATCTCTGCATAATTGAAATTTTGGAGTATGCTGGATCACTGAAATAAGGCCTGACACTGCTCTGATTTCCTTATGGCTTTTTCTCTGTCTCCAGGGAAGCAGTGCCTGACCTACATAAAATACTCTCATCTGTAACAGAGTGTAGTGTGCAAGGCAACATAATACGTGCTTCCTTATCTGAATTTATGCTGGCTTGGATCTGCCTGTATGAAAACAAATTCCAGAGCTGTAATAAATTACAGATTGTTTAACAGTTTATTAATGCTCTTCTGACAATCCTCAGTGTGTCTGAGATCATCCAAGGGTGAGACTCAGTGAGGGGAGACCTCAGTGTGGTCTTCAATATCCTCACCAGGGGAGGTGGAGGTGCAGGCACTGATCTCTTCACTCGCGTGGCCAGGGGCAGGACCCAAGGGAATGGCCTCCAGCTGTGTCACAGAAGGTTTAGGTTGGATATCAGGAAAAGGTTTTTCACTCACAGGGGTGGTTGGGCACTGGAACATCTCTACATTACTTGTGGTGCTTTCAGCTGTGGGGCTGCTGATGAGTGCCTTAATCAAAATAGTCATTGTTCTACAAAAACGACATTGTAATTACAGTATTAGTGCAATAAATAATGTTTCCCTTTTAAAATGCTGCTCTCCAATCTGTGACTATGTAGGCTCACTGCACCTCCTCTTTCATTGTCGTTTTCCTTTTTTTAAAGAAGTGTCTAGATTTTTTTAGTATTCTGCTGTGTGAAAAGCATTATCATTCAGGATAATGGACAAGCAGACACTGTCTGTCCAAAATGGCCTGCTAGGGAAATTTTATGCAAAAGCTTGTAAGAGCAAACATCTAGAGGAAGAACTGGAGAGTTTATTTTTGACTGCAGAAATAGCACATGTTAGAATCATTTGAGCTACCTGTTTATCTGAAACACAGTGGGTAGAACATGGTCCCATGTCCATCTATCACTGATTTTGTTCCAGAGGATGTAAAACTTCTGTGAGGAATTAGACCCTGACAAATGGAGACTTTTCCCACTATCCTCACCCAGGAGTTATGTTTGTCACCTCATCATCTGCACAAATATCTAGTTATTTATGTTATAGGAGTGCAAGAAAATCACCAACTATTGGAAACTGTATTTGAAGGATCCATTGCTGGCAAACCATTACAAGCCACAGAGAGCAGGACTTTGGAGGATTGTTCTCTTGATTCTGAATTTGCTTCAGAGCTGCTACTCAGCTCTGTTGGTCTCTGATTTGGAATACTGTTTTAACTTCTAAGATTTTTACGCTTGTCTATGGATTTGCAACAGCATTTGTAAAATACTAAACATGTATTATTAAATAAATATTAATAGAAATCTTTTGCCTTGAGCTAGAAGCTGGCAGATGAGTTCAAAACATGAATGGATTTGATTCTTAGAAGAAACTCTTTACTCTTCAACCAAATGTTTTCTTGTAAATCTGTTTATTTGCCTCATAAGACAAAAAAGGCAGGCTGGTTGATGCAGGACTTAATAGAATCGTCTTTGAGCAGTTCAATCATTTTAACTGGGGTTTAGAAAGATTCATTTACTGTCAAGAAGCATCATATTTATAAAATCAAGTTAGAATGAGTGGTGCTTCTTTTTTGTTCAATCATTCCCAATTGAATGGACTTAAGTGTGCTTTTAAATTACCAGGTTGCATTTGGAGGGCAGATTGGAATCACATTTTCATCCATGTGCCCAAGCAGGAACTGTGTTGGTAACTGCCTTAAAAGAATGTGAGTGTAAGGCTGGTGTTTCTCAGTGTCATTTGGGCTCAGCTTCTGGCTTGGGCCTGCACAAGCAGTTCTTGTGGCCGTGGAAGACCCTACAAATCCTCTGCCATCAGTTGCATTCATTCAGCCAGGTTCTGCTTTGCATGGTTCATGTCTGGTTTGCAGTAGGCTTCTTAAAGGCCTCTTCCAATTCCTACTGAAGTCAGAAGAAGATTTTCTATCAAAAGCAACCCTGTAGCAATTCTTTTGTCTTTTAAAGCAGCCTACATACTTGATAAAGCTCTGGAATATCTGTTACAAGAAGTTATTTGTGCCACTTTTAGGGATGCCCTAACAAATACTCCGTGATTTGCCTCAGGTCCCAGACTAAGTCATCATCAGAGTCCTGGGAATGCAAGCCCAGGCTTTGACTTAGAGTAATTCTGTGTGTCACAAAGACTTTGTGCTTGCAGATGAATTCGTGTTCACTAGGATATAATGGCCCTCTTAAGTGGGTAAGAGGAAAATTTATTAGAAGCTAAAAGCTCTTTAAGGGATTGGGTCTTGTTCCAACTAAATGCTATATCAGGACTTTACATCAGGTGACCCAGGAGGAAAATTGCATTTATAGTTAGACTGAGTGTGGCGCACTACTTTTGTGTAGTATATTTCTGTAGTGAAATTAATTGCTTCATTTCTTGCTAGTCGGGTGGTTTGTCTGCAGACCTTTTGTGAATCTCGTGCTGTTTCTGATGTTGGAGAACTGGAGGAATGCAGTTAATGAATAGAGATGGAGAAATTAGTTACTTGAGCAAAAAATAGTCCCAGGGTTCTTTGGGGTATTTTCCATACATGAGGGTCCCTCTGTGGCAAAGCAAGCAGATGTGAAGTCTGTCATGGCTCTCTCTGATCTATTGTTTTGGAATTCCAGAAGTTAATATTTGTTTGTTAGTTTTGGGCTGGGTCTTTGGGTCTTACCTATCTTGTCTTTTCTTTAACCCCCTCCCCACAACATGCTTCTGGGATCGTGATTTTTCATTGCTTTTTTCATTGCTTCTTAGTTAAGTGAGTCTCTCCCATTTGGTGCCTAGAAACTGATGGCTGCTTACATGTTCCAGCCATTTCCAGTCCACAGTGTGTGTGTATCCTGATTGTTTCTCACCTGAGATCTTTCTTACAATATTGCCCTTGGGATAGTGTTCTTTTTGTTAATCACAGGCAAGTGAAGGTACTTACACTTGGCCCCAAATCTCCATATTTATGGGGAAACATGTCACCCTTTTTCCTCTTTACCTGGAAGTTTCCAGCAATTTTACCTGTCGGTGTTCCTAACACAGGCCATAAATGACACGAAACTGTGACTATATTGCATGTAAATAGATGTCTGACTTTATTAAGGAAAGCCTTTGCACAGCTGTCCTGGCCATGGCTGGGGTGGAGATAATTTTGTTCCTAGAAGCTGGTACAGTGCTGTGTTTTGGGTTTAGGATGAGGATAATGTTAAACTGCACCAACAGTGTTCAAGCTCAAGTGAAGTTTCACAGCACATAGGCTACACTGGGTTACATTTTCTCCTTCTCCTTGCCATGCTCTTGTTCTAGCTCCTGCAGCAGCTCACCAGTGCTTTGGCCCTGCCAGCACAGTGGTCTGCCCCACACTGCTGCCTCTGAACACCTCTGCTTCAGTAAACTTTTATTTTCTTTCAGATACAGGGTTAATTGTAATGCTAATCAGCTCGTGATTTGCCCTGCTGCCTCACAAACTGTTTTGTTAGGCAGATTGACGGGCTGGCGTGCCAGTGTGATAAATATGGCCAGGAGACTCCTTTAAAAAGGCCTTTATTACCCGAGGGGTTGCGCACAGCGCCGCTGCTCCCACAGCACGGTGCTGAGGAGGAGGAGGAGGAGTGCAGCAGGAGGGTGCGTGCAGCTTTGTCTCTCGGCAGAGCTGGGGCTTCCACCCTCAAGAGAATCCTTAGGAAGATGATGTTGGCTTGTAGGCCAGGGGTATCACCCAAGCTGAGCACTATTAAAGTTATGGTGGCAGGACGGAATCCGGCTCTGGTCAAGGGTGGGTGATTTAGTGTGGTTCTGGGGGGTTAAAGTCAGAGTTCATGTGCTGGTTTGTTGTTTTGAGAGGGTTCATATAGTTCCCACAGCCTCTCATTTGAATTCAGTCCGGGTGCAAGGCCTGGGAGCAGGGGAGCAGGGGAAGTGGTTCCTGACAGGAATGGATACAAATCTAAGGTGAGATGGAAAGGGGCACAAATGCAGAGTATGACTGAGAGAGGTACAAATACAGGGTAAAATGGTAACATAGAACAACAGCAACTCAAGGCAAGTCCTAGAACTCTGACATTCAATGTTTAACAACAGACCGACACTTGAAATTAAGACCCTATCCACTTCATTAACATCAACTAGCAATTACTTCTCTAAAAAAGAGCTCTCATCTCCAGGGTTTCATTTCTCACACCAAGAGGTAGAAATGTCAGGAAAGGAACCAAGAAGATTGAAGGGATTTTTCACCCAACTGCTGTGTTGTGGGACTGTTTGCATGGAGAGGGAGTAGTGGGCTGTGCCATGTGTGCCTGGTGTCCCTTTCTGTCCTTGCTGCTGGGCCTACCTCCGTTGCACTCCACTGAGCAATGGAGATCTTCCCCAAATATGCCTCAGGAAAATTAATCAAGATGTTCTCCATTTTTGCACTTGCAGCTATCATCACTTCTTGTAGTCTTAAAGCCATGTTTTTAGCTTGTTTTCAGTAAGAAGGCCAATATCCTTTGCCACTAGGGAATGATTTGCTCTACAGAAAACATCCTCAGTACGTGATCACAAGTGCTGCCAACAGTACAAGGTTGGTGATGTGTAAAGGCAAAGGGCTGAGAAGTCCAAAAATAGAAATATCCTTAGTTGTTACTCTGAGATAACTTTTAAATACTGCTTTTTCATATAATAGTTCTCTTTAAATTTTCGTTAAAGCTTTAAATAGAGAGAAGTTTATTTTGCTTTTATCCATTTTGTGAATTAAGAGGAGACTATTTCTAGATTGAAGCCTGAAAGAAAAAGATGGTAAAGATTGACCAAATGTTGCTTCTTACAAGATGTAGCCAATGCTTTTCATAGCTCACACTTTCACCAAGACAAAAAGAATTCCTTAGCAGTGCAAGTGTGGCATAAGCACTTGCCTAGCACCCTGTGTAACCAGCAGTGGCTTATCTGTGTGCACAGGATTATTCCTGAGGTTAATTTTGTTTTGCAAAGTACCTCACTGTGTCAACAATTTGAATCCCAAGATGACACAGACTAAAATTCTCTCTTTACAGGATTGTAATTCCAACAGGTTAAAAAAAGAAAGGCTCTATTGAGAACAAAACAAGTAATTGCCATGCCTCCAAATTCTGCCAGTCATGACACTACTGAGTTTTTTGGCTTGCTCTGGTTTCAGTCACTCCTACATTGGAATAATTGTTTTTCCCTCTGTTCTTATGAATGCCTCAGCAGGTAATCTGCAGCTACAGCATGTGTAATTATACATTACCAGTGAATCAGTTTTGTGGTTTTGCTGTTTCTGGGGAGAGAACATGTTATTAGCTGCTCCCACAGGAAAGAAAAGTATTACAGCAGCAGCTAACATGGGACATCACTATACCCTACAAGGAAGGATGAGGAGGCACTTGGAGATTTCTCACAAGTGTTTTTTCACCAACTGTGCATGTGTAGTTGCACATTACCAACTGGGAAGTAATACAGATATATTTATGTTTTATGAGAGGAAAGTGTTATTTATAGTGGTATGGGAAATAGTAAAACAGTTTAACTCAATATACACTTACACATCAATGGACTCAGGTGAGATGCAAGTTAATTAGTGCATTATTAGCCTCATGTTTAATGCTCTCCTGCACTTTCAAGTCATAGTGTAATTGCCATTGTACCTTCTTATATTCCAAGTCTTCATGGCCTAAGCTGGGAAGATTCCATATTTGTGGCTTTCCTCTAGAATTTAATTTCATTGAGATATTTTAATATTGCAAGACTGATTTAGTAATCTAACAAAGATTAGAGGAAGACCAGTGAGGGAGAGCAAGGGGTTGTTGTGGTAGTACAGAAGTGAGTAGATGACTGAGATGGGTTCACCAGGATGGATGCAGCATGTTCAGGTCACAGGTGTGAAGGCCAGACACCTTTATGTGTGTGACAGCACCTTATGTTGTAAGGCAAGGCAGTGAGGCAAAAGACCAGCCTGGCTGAACAGGGAATTCTTCAGGAGCTCTTGCCTCAGTCTTTAATAGTACTGATAGAATTTGGGCTACTGTGCTGTGGAAAGGGACCTGGGGCTCCTGCCAATGGCAAACTGAATGTGGGTCAGCAGTGCCCTGCAGCCAGGAGGGCCAGGCCTGTCCTGAGGCACAGCCAGGAGAGCCAGGCCTGTCCTGAGGGCATCAGGCACAGCCAGGAGAGCCAGGCCTGTCCTGAGGCACAGCCAGGAGGGCCAGGCCTGTCCTGAGGCCCAGCCAGGAGAGCCAGGCCTGTCCTGAGGCCCAGCCAGGAGGGCCAGGCCTGTCCTGAGGCCCAGCCAGGAGAGCCAGGCCTGTCCTGAGGGCATCAGGCACAGCCAGGAGAGCCAGGCCTGTCCTGAGGCACAGCCAGGAGGGCCAGGCCTGTCCTGAGGCCCAGCCAGGAGAGCCAGGCCTGTCCTGAGGCCCAGCCAGGAGGGCCAGGCCTGTCCTGAGGCCCAGCCAGGAGGGCCAGGCCTGTCCTGAGGCCCAGCCAGGAGGGCCAGGCCTGTCCTGAGGCCCAGCCAGGAGGGCCTGCCCTGTCTGGGGACATCAGGTGTGAGGGTTTCCAGGATGAGGTGAGACATTCATCTGACTCTATATATTTTAGAAGGTTGATTTATTATATTATGATGTTATGTTATATGATATGAAAATGATATATTAAAACTATACTAAAGAAAGAGAAAGACATTAGAAGGCTAGCAAAGAATGAATAATAAAAACCCATGACTGACTAGAGTCTTGACACAGCTGGCTGTGATTGGTCATTAATTAAAAACAATTCACATGGCAGCAATCAAAGATGCACTTGTTGGTAAGCAACCTCCAGACCCCATTCCAAGCAATCAGATAATTATTGTTTGCATTTCTTTTCTGAGGCTTCTCAGCTTCTCAAGAGAAAATCCTGGTGAAGGGATTTTTCATAAAATATAACCGTGACAACAGAGGTGGCTGGCACTGGAACAGGCTCCCCAGGGAAGTGGCCACCACAGCGAGTCTGACAGAGTTGAGGAAGTGTTTGGGCCATGCTCTCAGACACGTGGTGTGATTCTTGTGGTGTCCTGTGCAGGGCCAGTGATTGAACTTTGATGATCCTTGTGGGTCCCTCCCACCCCAGCATGTTGTATTCTATGATCAGGCTTTAGGCACAGTGCAAGATGAACAAGACTGATCAGGCTAAGTGTAGCTGTGGTAAGGAGAGAAAGGTAAAGCCATAAAAGATGGCCAGCACAGTACATTGCTCCATGAATACTAAACCAGTGGCAATCCTGTTTTTCAGTCTCCTTTTGTGCTTTTTAAGAGAAAAAGTGATTTCTTTTACTTCCTGTTGATAACATCAACTTGGCAACGCAGTGATTGATGTGTGGGTTCTTGACTGTGCCTGGCAATGAGATGGACACACTTGGCAGAGAACTGGATGGGGCCCTAAGTGACCCTTGCCATGTGTTACCTCCAAGTAACACAGGTGGAGAGTGGTTCCTGCAGTTCCAAGCAGCAGCACACCATGCATAGTTTAACAGTACACTCTAACAGTTTCACAGCTCATGAAGATACATGCAAAATTAATCCCTGCAGAACAAAACAATTGAAAAAGTACATAATGAAGCAATTAGCTAAAAGAGGAAGACAAGTAATGACCATTTAATTTGTGAAGAATCTTTACATGGATTAGGTTTTCAATAAGAGTGTTCTATGAAGGCACAATTAATGTAAAATGAGGCCTGTGAGGCAATTAATGATGACTTCAAAAGTTAGATTTAAGGGATAATTTACATATTAAAACTGAAGAGCAGCTCTAGTTATGTTAAAGTCTTTTATTTTTCTTTTAAAAAGCCTTTTAGATTGTGAGGGGGTGTTTTTGTAGGTTACTTAGAGTTTCACATTAATCTGTCAGCTTGGTTATGAAAAAAGGCTGTTCTTCCATACAAATAAATAAGTTTACCTGAAAGTAAGTATGACAGGATTGTGTGATGATCAGACATATTTAGTAAAGGTTAACTGAATTCAGCGGAGATATTACCTAAATAAATATTAACATATTCCATCCAGTGGGTACAGTTTCTAGCTCTGCAGAGGCAGATACCCAGTAACAAATGTGCACGACAATCCAAAAACTTCTAGGGTGTGATGGAAAAGCCACTGATAGCAACTAGAAATATGAGCCTTGATTTCAGTGATCTTTGTGTCTGACACTCTCTCTGTCCTTTCTGCAGTCACCTGTCCAGATACCAAAATAAAAATGCAGATTCAAAATGATTATGGTATGAAATGCAAATAGTTTATTCCTGCTTGTCTGTAGAACATCAGGCTCATTACTTTTATCAGTAAACAATTAATGGTAATGACAAAGGATGACAAGATTTTACAATAAATTGTTCCCAAAAATATATTTCAAAGATACTGGTAACTAATTAGTTTGTATCCACAGTAGTAATTAATTTACACTGACTGTTTTTTTAACTTTGGGGCATCTTTAATGAGTACTTCTAATTTTGTAATCTGATAAAAGCAGCTCAGCCACGAGGGTTTGCAGGCACACTGCCTTCTCTGTGCAGACCTCAGGCCACAGAATGCACTTCTCAGAGTTACAGCCAAGCCTGCTCATCTGTTTCCAGCAACTGATATGTGTAATTAAGAAAACAATGCAACCCCCCTTTATGTTCTTACATCATCTTTTCTGTAGTGACAACATGCTGAAATGGAATATCCCTTCCTCTTAGTTAAAGATTTAAATAACCAACAATTTCCCTTTATGTTTTCTAGTAGTAATTTCAGGTAAGAGGTAAACGAGCTGCAAGAAAAGGTTCATCTGTAGGGTGTCCTAACAATCCCTTTGTAAGATCATCTTGACCTTTTAGCCTTGCTCGGTCACTACCTCAGTTTCTCCAAAAAAAAAAAAGTCTAACTAGATCATATACATGTCTAAAATAGTTGCTCTGGGCCTGTCTAGAAAGTGCATTCTTCATGTTTAACAGTTTTCTAAGGCATCAGTTTTGTTTGCAGGAATGTTAATAACCTGAGTTGTGGATGCAGAGTGATCTTGTTATAGTTCTTAGAGTTTACTTCAGTCATAACCATCCATTCTGGAAATGTGCTCTGCCAGTTCCTTTATTACCCTGCTCTCCTCCTGTAGGGCATAACTAAACTATTCAGCTTTTCTCTGTTCAACCTCTTAAAACTTCCACTCACCTCACTTCAGCCAGCTCAAGCTTGTTACTGTTTCTGTGGGGTGAGAACAATGAAACTTCATTAAGGGGGCAAAACCTGGGCTTAGTCTAAACCATTAATGGTAACGTAATTAACTTGAGTGCAGCTCTGGCAGGTTACATCTGCCCTGGCAGTGCTACAGGAGGGTAAACTGGGCACACAGTCTTGCCCAGAACACCACCATTTGTTGTGGTTGTATTCAATCCCTGAATTGACTACTTACAGCATTCCATTTTTTTTTAATTTTATTTTATTTATTACATGAAGCTCCGAAATCTTTCATCAGACCTGGCTTGTTCTGCTTTTCTGCTTTCTCTCTTATTTTACCAGAGTGTTCACAAAGGAGAACACTCACACATAAAACAGTTCACAACACCAACAATGAACAAATACCAGGAAAATCTGGGCACCAAAACGATTCCCAAATACACCCAGCAGAATTTCCAGTTTCCCTTTTGTTACAGACAAATAGAATAGTTACAGTAAATGGCAGGGGCATTAATTTGGTGCTTCTGTCCACTCTTGTCTGTTGTGACTCTGCCACAACTGAGTTACCACAGACTTAAAACCTGGAGCACGATGTTTCCCTTTAATCTTTCTCATGGTCCTTCCAAGAAAAAGGTCTGATTGTAGCAAAATAAATTCTATTTGTGATTAGCAATCAGGCAGTCCTGGTATAATCCTGTGTGACCTTCCTGGGCTTACACGTAACCTGCCAATCTGAAAGGGGACATATCCCCTCCATCCTTCCCCTTCTTTCCTTTCTTCCAGAGAAACCTTCCACATATCTTTGTAGTCAAACAGAGTAGAAAGAATTTGTATAACATAATGAACTCATGTCTTTGGTCCCAGGTGTAATCCCCGAGGCCTTTGAGGGCCCTTCTTTGCTAGAAATACAGAGCAGCCAGTGTCTGTCCCTTTTCCTTGTCTCTTGTATCTGTGTGTATGGACTTAGAAAATGTAAAATGAGAACAAATGCCTTGAAATGTGGCCATTCTGTTCTCTCTCATGCCTGTATCTGTCACCAGTTGCTAACAACTTTTTCTTTCTATATAGTATCTGCTTCAAGTGTGGATTTTAGCATTTGTTTGCAGAAAACCTTAATGTATCTTTGTATCTGTCCTATAAAAGACGGAGATGCTCTGAACTCCTGTGCTGCTGTTCTCTTTTTTTACCTCTCCAGTGAGGTGTTATCCTCAGATGAAACAGTCTAATCAGAGCTGATGGCCATATTCAAGCCAGTCCCAGGGGCTCTATCTTCCTCTTTGAAGACCCTCAGAAACAGAAGGAAAAAGTCCCATGATGAGACAATAATCAGTTGTATTTGCATATTTCCTCTTAAATACTTAACCAATATTTAAGCAGTTAATTGTTAATTTAGACCAACTTTTAAAATGTTGTCTTGCTTCCTGCATGAAAGGAGATCCTTTCAAAGCCACCATGGGGTCAGCCTATTCAGCATATTTATCTTTGCCATTAGCTTTTGGGTGAAAGTGCTGCTTCTGTGTAGAGGCCACAAATGCTGTTTGTGCTTCCTGTTGCAGAATGTTCATTACACGAGCAGTCAGCAGCTCCACGTGGGTGTTCTGAGCCCCACCATCGACGACGATGACAACAGATGCCTGGTGGATGTCAGCAGCAGGCCCAGGCTCATTGAATGCAATTATGCCAAAGCCAAGAGAATGAAGCTTTACTGGCAATTTACTCAGGTAATTTTTGCCCAGCAGCCATTTCAGAAAGTTTTAAAGCTCTGTTTCTGTGTTGAAGTGTGAGTAATCTGTTTATTAGCAGAACAGAACCAGATTTATCCTCGCTTGCTTTGCACAGAGCCAGGAAGCTCTGTGCAGGTTTCGTTTTGATCCCAATGTCAGCTACCTCAGTAGGGTACAAAACTTGTATTATATTTTCTGAGTTCACCATGAATAACTCCTAAGGCACAGCACTGTTATGGGGAGTGGAAAAAAAGGTTATTTCAGTGGAGTCAAATGCAAAGTAACCTATTTAGGAAAGAGGAACAGAAATCTGTATGGTTTTCTTTTAGAAGTAGCTGTCACAAATGGTGGTAGTGGCTCATTGGTGCTAACAGCCTCATAATGAGCTAGTTCTGCAGTTTCTTTTGTAAAAAGGCTCAGGCTTTTACACATGAGTGTGAGAGAGGCAGAAAGAGGCTCGAGGAAAGGCTGGGAGGTGCTTTCACAGGGATGAGAATGCTGATAGGACACTAAGGCCAGGCCTGGTGTCTGCATTCCTAACTGATTTAGAAACATGAGGGAGAGTAAAGAATCCACACAAGTTCTGGGGCTGGAAAAGGTGCTCCAACACTTAGGGAGATCACTCTGGTTTAGCTAAGAGGAAACAGCAGGGTGACTCAAGGCATCTCAGTGCTTCCACAGTGGAACACTTCCAACCACTGGAACCTGTTTTGGCTTCAGGCTAACCTATACCCTGAGGACAAAACAGGTTCCAATGGTTGGAAGCCAAAGACAGTCAAATTCTGTTTTTCAAAGAAAGATGAGTTTTTCCTAAGGTAAGTTTAACACAGTGGAACTTTGCCATGTCAGGTGCTGGCAAGCAGATTTGTGGTGGTTAGTGGTGAAAAAGCCATTTTCAATAACTAGACACTATGATCAGAGTCCCAGGGAGCTCAGCCTAAATTCCGTGTTAGAATATGCAGATCAATTGAAATACTGGTGCAAATTCATTTCCTAATTTTCTTCACTTTGCACTCAATTTATTTCTTAGGCCCTAGAGACTGGTTTAATCATAAGCATATAATGATAATGCAAGTAGTTCAGTTTCTGGGTTAAAATGCATTAATCCTCCTTCTTATGAAGCATTCAGATTAGAAAACTTAGATTACTTAAATACAACACACACACAAACGAAATAAAATCATCATTCAGTATTTTTGTTTTCCAAGGGAGTTATTTCTCACAAATAATCTCATCTAAACCCCATAAACCTTTGGAAGTCTGTTAACATGTCTGGGAAAGAGATAAAAATCTTGGGTTTCCTAGTTGTGCTGAAAGGAGTTTCTCATTTATCTGGCTGAAGAAGAGTACCTAGGTATAACCTATGCTAAGGCTGGTAAATAGCAATGTGAAGTTGTGTTCCTCACATCACTTGTGCTATATTAGGACAATATTTTCATCCATGGAGAGAAAAAGAGAAAGAGCAAGGCAGTGAGGTGCTCCTAGGCATGAGCTGCAGCTGCAGGATGTGAATGTGTATAGGTTTGGACCCCTCACTGTCAGCAGGACATGGAGATGCTGGGAGGTGCCCAGAGCAGGGCAGCAGAGCTGGTGACAGGTCTGGAGCACGAGGCTGAGGGAGATGGGGATGTGGTGTTTGTGAGGGTCCCCAGGACGAGGTGAGAGATGAAAATCTGACTCCATGTTCCCAGAGGGCTGATTTATTATGATATGCTATGCTGTTATTCTATTCTATTCTATTCTAGAATGCTATACTAAAACTATACTAAAGAAAGAGAAAGGATCCATCAGAAGGCTTCACAAGAATGAATAATAATAAAAACTTGAGACTCCTCAGAGCCTCAGCACAGCTGGACCATGATTGGCCATTAAATTAAAACAATTCACGTGGAACCAATCAAACATTCACCTGTTGGTAAACAATGCCCAAGCCACATTCCAAAGCAGCAAACACAGGAGCAGCCATCAGATAATTATTGTTTTCCTTCCTCCCTGAGGCTTCTCAGCTTCCCAGGAGAAAATCCTGGGCAAAGAGGATTTTTCAAAAAATGCCATGGTGGCACAGGGGTGTATAGTCAGAAGAAAAGGAGGCTCCTGGGGCCCTCATTGCTCTTTGTGAGGGGAGGCTGTAGCCAGGTGGGTGTTGGTATCTTTTCTCAGAGCTAGGAGGAGAGGAAATGGCCTCGAGCTGTGCCAGAGGAGGTTTAGATTGGATATCAGGGAAGGGTTGTCAGGCAGGGGAATAGGCTGCCCAGGGAAGTGGTGCAGTCCCCATTCCTGGATATTGAAAAGACACCTAAAAGTGGCACTTAGGGACATGGTTTGGTTTGGTTATGAAATTGATAGTGTTGAATTAATAGTTGAACTCAATGATCTAAAAGGACACTTCTGTAATTCTATGTACCACAGTGATATTACTTTTATTAAAACCAAATAGGAAGGCAAAACCTAGGAATATACAATTTGCTGCATCACAGATCACAAAATTAATGAAGTGGATTATTTACCTATTCCAGAAGACTGTCCCAGGCAATGGGCAGTGCTTGCAGTTTCACAGAAATGAGCTGTTGTGAGCCAGCAATTCACTGTAAGTCCAAGAGGAGGATTTCCTTCTTGACCCCTGATTTGCTCTCTTGGAGAAGATTGAGGCTTGATTTGTCTGAATGATCATCTCAGCATGCCTAAAAAGAGCTATCAGCACTCTTAAAATTAACTCAGCCATCAGAAACATCTAGTCAGTCACTGAACACTGATGTCTGAGACAGGGAATTCAACAGGTTTCCTGTACTCTGATAAATCACCAATAGCTGTAGCAAATTTTTAACCTAACACTTATTTTTTCCTTAGAAGCTTTGTTCACCAGTTCCTCACTGCTATTCACAGGTATGCATCCTTTGGAATGCTAAAGGCAGGTCCCACTGATGTCCATTCCCCTACTAAGCAAAGTCCTGGTTTTATTTCATGTTACTGTATTTTGTAATTCCCCACCATCTGAACAGTCCATCGCACTTCAAAACAGCTTTGTTGCCTTCCTCTGTCTTACACTTTGAACATCTTGAAGCAGGCCTAGATCACAGCAGATAAATCAAGCCTGAGTTGTTTGCAGAAATAATTTATGTAATCTCAGAATGAAAAAGGTAACTTTTCTGAGAGTTTCACAAAATGCAGTGCTAAAACAAATAAAGCAAATGTCTCCAGCACTCCTGGTTTTTTCTTGGTTGTATCAAGGTATTGTTTCACTACAAAAGCAGCTGTTGCATGGCACAATAAATGAAAAGATAGGAAAGAATTCTGGATTTAGTTAGAGAAGAGTTACCCTGCAGAAAACATTGGGCAAAGCATTAACTTTGGATATTTTCCATAGGTTAAGTCTCACATATGACTCCAGAAGTGTTTAAAATGCAGGATTTGCCTATATCCAACTCTTCTACTAGAGGGAGTATAAAATGTAGCAGTTGTTGCTGTGAACTGACATAGTTTAGAAACACATCTTAAGTTCTAATTTAGTGCTTGAGTATCAGAGCTGGAGCACAGAGTAGCCAGTGAGCCCTGAATGTGGTGGGTTCTGCATATGGAGGTTTCTGAGTGCTGCCCAGTAGCATAAGCAGGCAGATTAGGGCAAGGGAGGACACAAAAGACAAGTGTGAACATCATCCCCTTTAGTGATGAGGAAAATAAAATCAGAAATACCCATCTGTGAATCATCCCCCATCAGCATGCATCTCTGCAGCTTACTCCTTCAAGTTCCCAAACAGGCAGTTCTTGCTGAGTGCTGGTAGGGGTTGCTCAGGACAGCTGTGGTCAGAAAAGCCCAGCACAGCATCCTCAGCTGCAGGGCATGGAGCCAGTCCTTCCTTTTCACAAACGGCTTGCTAGGCAACCCTGGCTCTCAGAGCATCAACACAACCCAGCATCATCTGGGTTTGCTGCCCCATAAAAACCAACAATGCATGCAGCTCTAAGTTCTGCATTTCCCATCATTATCAGGGCCATGTAGGGATAAAGGATTCCCTTTTTAATCTGCTTTCCACTCTGCCACAGCCACCCCCCAGCCCTGAGACAGTGTTCAGTAATTAATTACAAAAATCTCATCATACACCTAGAATAGCTGTTTCTGCGTGTTTTTCTAGCATGTCAGGAAGATTTCCTGGCCCCTGCTGATTGAGTAATAATTCATGTTTACTTTCTGTAAAATATCTTAGTCTGGCTAATGTATTCTTCTCCAAAAGTTCTGGTTTTGTAGTTTTATCCCAATTTTCTGTAGTGAAACACATTTCCAGCTGTGATATCCTGAAGAGCTTCTTGGTATTTCAGTAAAGGCTTGAATTTAATTATTTTCAAGTTATTATTTTTCTTAATCTTGCTATTACCAGGACTGCAACCTGTTAGAAATCTGTGATAATTTTTTTTATATGTGGAGAAATGTTAGTGATAGGTATAGATCCACGTGTTCCATTTCTGATTTTTATGCTGCATCTCTCTAATTTCTTTTCTATTCCAATTACATTCTCTGAATGAAGCTGCATTTCCTTGTGCCAGGTTTAATTGCTTTTATTTTAAAACCTTAATTAACAGTATAGTGTATTTCTACATCCTGGAGAGAGTAAGCAAATCAGACCATCCAGTCTAGAGTAAAGAAAACAGAAAATGATTGCACAGATGTCTAGTTATTAAATCCTGCTCTGGACATGCAGATGAGGCTGCTTCATTTGATTTGTCACAGCTGCAGTATTAAAAATTTAGTGCAGCATTAGGAAAATGTAGCATTTATGATCATGTAAAACCTGAACACTCAGATGTCTTGGGAAAGGAATGAGACAAAATTGTGATGCAGACATTGAAGCTGTGTAACTGTTGAATGGTGTGCCTGATCCCTCTGTCAGAGGATGTTTCACAGTGTTTACACACTGAGTACCAGCAAGTGGATGCCAGTGCTTGGGTGGCTACCTGACAACAGAACTGGAGTGCAGGAGGAGGGAAAGAGTTTACATTTCCCTTAAGAAATGGTTTGGCTGATCCCTACTATAGCACTACTTAAGTTTACATTGTACATCATAATTAGTTTTGTTTAGTACTGGAAAAATGAATTCAGATTTTAAGTGAGTCTTGTAAAAATTCTCATGTGCTTAGCTACCCTTTAAACAAAGATCCAAATAGCTGAACAGATAACAATATATTTTTAATATATAAACCTGCTGTATATGATACTTCATATACATAAAAGCAGTTAAATGCACCTCATTTTCACAGTACTCATCTAAAATATATTAGGAAGCATGTGTTTGAGTAAGGGCAGCTGTCAATATACTTCAGTGAGAAATATTTGAATTAAAATAGTTCAAGTTAATTGATGAAACATTTGAACAGGAAAAGATATGTTAAAGAGCCTGCTTTACTTCCAGCACACCTGTTAGACAAAGAGTTGTAAAATTTGTCATACTTCTTTGCATTCAAGAAGAAGTTAATTCATTTCCTCTATGTTATATATATCTGTGTCCTTTATACAGCTAAAAAGCAGAAAATTTAAACTGAATAACATCACCAATATTTCTAAGAAATGGGCAATACTGAAAATGCATAAATTACTGGATGGGATAAATTATTCCCTTCTTCCTGTGAACATTTTCTTATTGCTTCCACATCCATACAGAGGTGAATCACACGGAGGAAAAAAATAGATATCTTTTTTGTATAATTTGAGTAATTTTCTTTAGGTTTAAATTTGGTGTACTAAGAGTCACTGAAAATGTAGCCCAGTATTCCTGGGAAATGCACAAGGAGATCAAGTGTTCTGTTTGAAGTGGAGATTGTCTCATACACCTCACCATAATTCTTTGATTCAAATGTATCAAAGCAACAGCAAAGATTAGAGTTTCTGCCTCAAAGGCAGAGTGAACATGTAAATATTTGAGGTCACTGGTTGAGGTCCACATAGAAAATTAATAGACTGGAGAATGCAGTGATCTATACAGTGTATGTGATAGGAGGCTGGATGTACTTATTAACCTTTAAGGACCTTTTTCTGAAAAATCCAGGTTTAGGCGAGCATGTTTTTTCTCTTTCAGGCAGAATAACAGGAGCTTTAATACGATGAGCAAACAGCAGGTGTAAACTCTGAAAGGAAAAGTGTTCCCTTTAGAGTAAGTCCTTAAAAACAGCCATCAGTCTGATTTGCAGTAATGCTGACAACCTCCAGCCCTCATCCTTCTTCTCTGCAAGTGACCGGGCCTTACAGAGTGATCAGGTTTGGTACCTGTGCATCTGCCACCCCCAGTAAACCAAAACAGATCCCATAGAACAGTTCAGCAAAAACTAGCCTGTCTAAACTGTCTGATTGCTTTGCACAACTTTGTACTGCAAGGGGTTGCAGGCACAGCAGATGGTGTCCTTAAATGCCATGGTCCTGGATAAATTCTGCTTTAGTGAAGGACTGGGAAGGAACCCCCTTCCATCCAGTAGAAATGCAGAAAGTGCAGTAACTCTGAAGGAAGTCAGAAGCGTTGCTTTCCACTCTGTGTACAGGATGTTGACTTGGGACAGTGTTAGCATTAGCAGTACACTTACAAATCACCCAGTCAGCCTTCTGTGTGTCTGAGTACCAGCAGGAGCTGAGAACATTTGTGTTTCTCACAGGAATTGCTTCAATTTGCTTTGCAAAAACCATGCAGTTCCCAGTCAAACCTGTTAGTGCTGACACGTTCAGTCCATTTTTTACAGAAGAGTTGACCTGGATGCTTATTTATCCTCTTGAGACTCCTTCTGCCATTGAGCTGTCTCTCATCATCAGTGCTCTTAATCCTAATTCTGTTCAATTGCCCACAATGCCTCTTGAAACTTCTTTCAGTCTACAGAATTATGTTTAATGTTTCATGCTTAAAGACATTACTCTAGGCTATCAAGTTTTGCCTTTAAATTGGAAAGTAGAGATCTTGCCTAGAATGGGGGAAGGAACCCAGATGGGCATCTCTCCTTTCAGTGAGCATGAAGTGTAGTAACACAATAAACCCTTTTGCCAAGCATGCAGTAAATCCAATTATGAGAGTTTTATACAAGTTTGGATAACTGCTTACTATAAAAAAAGGCAAAAAATAATTCACTTAAAGGGCACCTTTGCCTGCATTTGGCTTTAGGGTTCCAAATGCTAATGATGGCAACAGACTGCAGAAACCATTCAGGAATGCTGGAATTTGGAGGCCAGGCCAGTTAGAGGAGCACAAGACAGTGTTAGCTTTTGATGCCTCAGTCCTGCCTGCTCATTTTTTTCATGGAGTTACTCAGTTTGTGTGCTTTAATCCTTACACAGCTCACTAGTTCAGGCTTTGCAGCCTGTATTAGGTGCACTGTCAGCAGTCCAGAGCTGACAGGACAGTACCACTGTCCCAGGCTTGGATTGGGCATATGAAGGGGTGAAAACAGACACAGTAAGTAGAAAAATAACAGGAAATTTTAAGTAATGTGTGTGAATTGAGTATAGAAACCTTCCTCCCTGTACTTCAGAGCAGTTCTAAAGCCAAAGCAGAGGCAGAGCTGAACCAGGCACTGCTCTTGTTCCTCCCTGTCTGTGTGGATCTGAGAGCCAGCCGTGCTCATCCTGCCTTTCTTCCTTGCTGCACCCCAGGCCATTGCTGTAGGACACATTCAAGGCCCTGTGCAGAGGAGAACAAGTGGCTCTGTGGGGGTTTAAATGATCTGCCCAGTGCCCTGAAGAGCTGCTGTGCAGGTGAGCTGGGAGTGCTCATCCAGCTGTGCTGCAGCCCCGTCCTCACACGTTCACCACAGCTGGATTTCACCAGAGCCCCCGGGGCAGAGTGCAGCCACTGGCTTTCAAAACACTTGCAGAATGTTTGGGCCTAACTCTTTGGGGAGGATTTAATTTTCTTAATGACTCTGAGTAAAGTGTGCACTGCACCCACTCTGAAGGCTGAAGGCTGAGGCTCTGCACAGGCCTCTCATCTCTTGGAAACAGAACAGCTTAGCTCCTCACAGGGCTTGAGCCTTCACATTTCCCTTTTGTGGTTAAAAAAAGCACATCTTGCTAGAAGCATCTGTGCTCCCTGCAATACTCAATTCACACACATGAACCACGACTTAATTTTGGTGTCTCTTTGTATTCCATACAGCAGCTCCAATGTACTCAGCTGGCTGGTTTTCAGTAGCCAATGCAGAGCACTTTCCCCACATCAAAAAGAGCTTCCTTGGCTTTTTATCTCCCAACTCCCTTGTTTCTGTTAAATAAAAGCCAGATTTTACATGAGGGCACTTCAGAGAGAGTGAAGGAGTGTGAGGGGGCTTTAAATATGGTTTTTTGGTTGCTTGTTTGTTTTGTTTTTCCTTAGGAATGGTTTACACTTAGTTTGTGTAGCTGCCTGTATTAGTGTTTCTCATGAACACATTTACTATAACACCTAGGTCTGCTCTACAAAATTTAGAAAAAAGGAAAAAACGTTGTCTCCACAGTGAACATCCTCCTTCCTCCGCCCCCAAATCCACATGGCATTTCAGCCCATTCAAGTGAAAGAAACCCTTAACCACTGACACAAATGGGAATTAAGCAGAAAAATTCCAACTCCTCATGGCAGTCTTTAAGTTTTAACCCTGTGCCTTCCTCTACCTAACAGAGCTCCAAGTGCTGTACTTCACAAAAACATGGAGAGAGGGAATTCTGTTCCTGTTCTTACGCCAGTAAATTAGAAATGACAGGAGAAGCCTAAGAGTGCCATGCACAGAGTCATATCCCAAGTCCAGAAATCAGGCAAATAATGGACCCCAACTAAGGCAGTTTTCTAACAAGACAAAGTGGGACAACTTTCCTCAGCTTCCAGTGCAGGTTCCGAGCTGAGAATGTCTCAAGCACCAGAAGTCGGATGAGAGACAACCAATAAATGGAAGATGCAAAACTGCTTTACATAGCTAACAGCGACACGAGCACCTCCAGCATCAGCTGAGAACACAGGGAAGTTCATCTTGATTTTGGCTTTAGGCAGAAACACTTGTAAGGTGTAATTCCCAATTGCCAGTTTAAGCCAAGAGAGCTGAGCCTGGGTGCCATGCAACCCTGAGTCTCCCCAGTGGAAAACCACACTCTACAGCTTTCATCAAGGATAGAAATGTTATTCTGGAAGAAAACAGGATAACTGTTCCTTTCACAATGAGAAAATATCCATTACCTCAGAGTTTCACATGTGAATAATCTGGTTCAGAGCTCATTAAATTAACTTGGAGAAAAAAAAAATCAACCTCACTACAGTGATCTCTAGAAGGCCAAAGTAACAAAGGGAATGGGGGAATGAGATTGGTGGAGGGGCAGGGATAAAGTGTGAATGTCTAGGATAAGACAAGAAATGGCATATAATACAGAACTGAAAAAAATTTCATCTTAGTTTCTTCAAATTTCTTGTATGTCATGCAGTGTTATTACTTTTGGATAGTTTGGAGTTTATTTTCCCACCAGGCAGCCAAATTTAACTACTGTTATTAATACAAATGTCAATAACAGTTACACAGCAGTGGGAAAATACAGTTCATTCAGCATTTCATTATGGAGGTGTATTAAATGCCTCTGCAAGCCTGTCTGTCTGGTAAAGTAATCAGTGGGAGTTTTATCAAGGCTGCACATAGGCCTACCAGGAGGATTTATGGGAGCCACACGTTTCAAATTTTTGTGGATTATTCTAGAAATGTCCCTCTTGTCCAAAGCTATATTTAAAATGTGGAGCTTTCAAACCTAATTCTGTATTTCATTAACCAGGTCCAAAATGGTATTTTAGAAGTCCCATCTCAGAGAAAGTTCTCGCTAAGCATTACTGGTGGGATAGGAGGGGACCCTGAGCCACCTGTGTGCGTGAAGCAGAACCTGCCCTGAGTGGCACAAGCTGCCCCTGGCTGGGGAACAGCACACAGCCTTTCTGTGGGGTTTGTGCCAATGTCCTTCCACTTTGTAATGACTTTATAATACAAGGGACAACACAGACTTGAACAGAGCTATGAGGTGGTGGGCTTTTGCATGGAATTGGGTATTCAGTTTGGGTTTTTTACAGAAACTCTTTTTTCCCATCGTACCTATAAGCGATTTGAATGCTTCTGCTCCTTCCATACTTCAGGTGTACTAATCTGCACCAAATCCTTTCTTTGATTTACAGATTCAGCCAGTGATTCTCTACACAAGCCCAAGGTCCTTTTTAGAGAAAGCCACTTTCAGACCTGTGTGCAATTTACTCTATCTCCATGTATCTTGGCAGAAACCTCCCAGACCCTGATGTGTACACGTTATCTGTTGCCTTCCTTAGACAGGAGAGAGGAGGAGAGAACCAACTGAAAATAGATTTCAAGAGGGGGAAATGTAATTTATGTCACCTGCATGACAATTTAATTGTAATTGAGGTCTATAGGTTTTTGTGTGATAGCAGAGATTTAAAGCTTGATGCAACTCAACAATGAAGGCAAGGCTTTAATAAGGCAGCATTAAGCTGGGAATTGAACAGAATCAATACTGAGAATTAGCAAGAAAAGATTATAAAAGACATTTCAGTATTCAAGGAAAAAACAGTTTTTGCATTTGATCATTTATGCAGCATACCATGGCTGTGTTTTGCCTTATTTTGGTGTTCAGAAGTGCAGCAGAACCACAAAATCAGGGAACTCAAGCAAACAGGAAAGCTTTTGGCTTTTTTATGGTTAAAATGCATGGGTAGAAACACAGCTCCATTCCAGAAATCCCATTTGCTGAAATGGAAACCAGGCAATTGAGACTATTGCAAACTGCATCAGAGATTAAACCAGCCTGCAACAAAGGAACCTTCATTCCAAATCCAGCAAATCCTCACCTTGTCTCTAACTGTAAAGGTTTTCACAGTAGATGGACACTGGAATGTTCTATAACTTCTGTTACCCCGCAGGAGCAATGCAACAAGGTCAGTGTTTAACACAAACCCCTCTTTTTCTTTTTCTTCTTCTTTTTCTTTTTCTTTTTCTTTTTCTTCTTCTTTTTCTTTTTCTTTTTCTTTTTCTTTTTCTTTTTCTTTTTCTTTTTCTTTTTCTTTTTCTTTTTCTTTTTCTTTTTGCCCCAATCTCTACAGGGAGGTCCTATCCAGAACCGAAAATCCAAGCGCTGCCTGGAATTGCAGGAGAACAATGAAAATGAATTTGGATTTCAAGTGGTCCTTCAGAAGTGCACTGGACAACGCTGGTCCATAACAAATGTCCTGAGAAGCTTGTCATTATAGCAGACTAAATTTTGTACCCATTTCTTTTGCTACTGTGTAGCAAGTACTGCATTGTCGCCTGCTGTACTGTATCCCTCCCGCTCCCCGTCCCCCCAGCTCCTTCTCTCCCCTTTTTGTCTCTGATTTGATTTTGTGAGTGTGTGGAAATAGGGTTTGTGGGCTGGAAATAAGAAGTTTTTATTTCACAATGATGTTTTCACGACATTTATAGAGATGCTGAATGACAGGTGACGGGTAGGCTATCCTAAAATATTTTACAACTGTAACTATTAAGCAAATGGAGAATATTTATATCTCAAACTTTTATTGAATAAAAAAGCCCAAACACTATTACTGGGTAGGTGTCTCCATGGAAATCAATTTGGAAGCTAAGTGCTGGTTTCATTGCTTCATTAACCCAAGCCTGATCCTGGCATGTTGCTGCAGAGCATCAGAATTCTGCAGACTTTGGATAAAGAGTTCTACCTGCACACCAGCAGCTACAGCAAGGGAGGATTTTCTCCAGTCTCCCTCCAGAGCTCTGTCTAGGCCACGGTAGGTACCGGTGTGCAAATACAGGGGAAAGGTCTGGGGTGTGGAGGTGTTATGTCCCCAAGTATTTTTCCTCTCCAGTACCACTTAATAAAACCCCAGAGAAAGCTCCAGGGCTCAAGTGAGGCAGGGAAGAGAATTTATTAAAAAGAAGGGAAAAAATATCCCAAGAGAAAAGCAGCAGCTACTGGAAGAAAAGTAAAATATAAACCCTGACATTTCACAGTGGGCTGGCCTCCATTTCAGTGGCTGAACCTTCCTTCCAATTCTTCATTGTTCTTACAAGTCTTTTTTTTTTAATGCAGTTGTTCCCTGGGTGCTGCAGACTTGGGTAAAAGTGGCTCCATCCAAGAGAAAAAGGGATGAATTCACTCTGCTTTTCTTCCTGCCTTGAAGGAGGTGTGAATGCAATTCCACATCTCTTCATCTCTGCTCAGACTGGCGAGGAGAGGAAATTTGATGAGGTAAACCAGAGCACTGGGATTACTAGAGTTCATTTCCAGCAGCTTTTATTTGTATGTAAATTCCCCCGTATTTTGATCAGTTTTTCTTGACAATAACAGTACACCTACCACATCTACCAGCTGATAAGGAGATACTGACAATTAAAGGAAATAGAACATTGCAAGAAACCCCAAGCCGCCTTCCTACAGTACTTGCTTAAATATTTATGGACGGCAAATATCTTGTCAGGTATCATCCCTTGTGCCAGGATATCACCTAGGGTGCTTTCCCAAGGTCTCCCACTGTGTGTTCTCTCACCACATTTGCACCTGGGGCAAGCCACCAGCACCAAGGAGGAAAAAGTTGTGCTGGTGATGTGAGGAGAGCCTGCAGAGCACCTCCACATCCTCAGGGAAAAGCTGTTAGGGCTTGGTTGCTATCAGAGACCCTGGGTAATACTTTTGAAGATGGGCTGTTCAGAAGGGATCCAGGTTCCGGGAATTTATTCATTGATCTGTTTATATACGTATTTTTACAAAGCTACCGGTTTCAGGAGCACAGATGACTGACACCATACCCAGTCATTCCCAGCTGGAACTCTGACAGGAGAATTCCTGATTATCCTTGCCTGCCTGATCTTTCCAGGCTGGCCAACATCTGCTGGGAGTGACTGTGCAGGGCATGGTTTAGGATTGTCCTCTTTTGCTGGGGAAGGTTCTTTGGCTTCATCTTTCTGAAGGACCAGAATTTCATCCTCCAACACCATGTGTCTTTTTCTGTGTCTTTTATAAACAGAAGTTAATCAGTCAAAACTAATCACCGAGCCTTTTTGTGTATGGTAATCAAGAGGTAGTTGCAAAAATTATAATTAAGCAAGTAGCTGTCATATGTCATTTTATACTGGGTAGCACTGAATACTTATTTAGCTGGAGATATAAAGGGAAACAGATTTTAGAAGGTCACACTTACATTTTACAATCAATGTAAAAATGTGTCTGTCAGCATCATTTTGTTTGCAGACCTAAATTATGTGTATTTGTGTGTGTGTATCTCTACATCATCAAATACATGTAAATTTATATTTAAAACATCAGCATGCATGTACACAGACAGCTCACTGGCCAACCACAACAGAAGCAAAATTACATTAAAGTGCACTTTCTCCAACTAGAGCCTTTTGAGACGTGCAGATAAGACACCAAAATGTCAGCTTTGGTTCACAATTACATCACTGCTACACAGATCACCTTCAGCACTGCAGCTATTTTTAATGCTGACAAAAAACACAGAACACATGATCCTTTTTCAACATTTTTTCAAGTGCATGTTGGAAGTTTTCCACAACAACTTCTCCAACCAGAATACAAAATAGCTGTGTTCACGCAGAGGCTCTGGAGGCAATTAGCAAGGCTTTTATCTAACAGTGCATTTTCTACTGATTTTCTAAACTTTCCCCCTGCTGCACACCTTGCTTTAAAAATACTTAAAAGTGCAAAAGTTGAGTCTCAGGTCTGTCCTTCATGGCTACATTTTGACAGCAAAGCAATGTATTGTTGTTTACTGGCTAAGATGAGCTTTGCATTGTCACATGAAATGAGAGTTTTACCTGAATTCAGTCTTGTTCTGAACAGTCTGAGGGGATTTTTGTGATAAACCAGCTGAAAACTGTTTAGCACTACAAAAGCATACTTTTCATGATAATATATTGTTTCCAGTGAAGTCGTCTCATTTGAGGTGCATATATGATAGGATAGTTTTTCAATTGAAGAATATAATCTTAGGATATGAAAACAACAAATATATATTAGTTCAAAAGGCCAAAGGTGCATGAAATTTTAATTCCAATTTTAAAAGGAAAGAAACTGAGTAGTCTAAATAAACTAGACCACAGTTTAGAAGGTGGTGACTGCTCAGGCCTAAAAGTATGAAGAGTTCAGCCTTTAAACTCTGCTGACATTCTTGATCAGAAGTCTGTGTGGGTGGCAGTTTTGGGGTTTCTTTAATCAACAATAGCAGGCAAACATTTTAACATAGAGACTCTTTCTTACTCCTAGAGAACCAAAGCTCCTGTAAGCACACACAAAGAATGGTGTGAGCCCCAGCTTGTCATTTGGACTGATAGTCCCTTACCTTCTCTCATTGCTAAAATCACTTGATTTCAGTGTTTTATTTCCCCATCTGCTCTAGAAGTGGCATACCAACAGCTAACCTCAGGAAGATCTGCCCATTTTCTGCAAACACAGATAGTAAAGAACCATATTTAAGTGCCCATAAATGCCAGTTATTCTCATAGCAGTTAGGAATATTTTGCTGCAGATGACAAGAGCACTCATTCAAATTCAAAACAAGCCACCAAAGGTTACATTCTTATTTTCAGCATCTGTTAATAAGGGTTTTCTGTGCATCATATTTTTGTGATTTACCATTATTTTATAGTTTTCTGTATTCTCCTAGACATTGTTCAGCTGTTAACACAAGAAGTATCACTTGAGTTAAATGCTCTGGAAATGCTCACAATTAAAGAGGAGATTCTAAAAATATGTCCCAAACTTGTGGACAGATCACCTTGAATAAGCACTGACAACCACAAAAAGCATCCTGTTGCACAAAAAGGACCTTGCCACCAATATTGGATGCCGAGACCTTTCTAAACAGTAGAAAAAGTACAACACAAGCAGTGCAAAGACAAGAATCAAAAGCTGTGCATGGGCAGCACTTTCCAGAACAGGTCTCGTGCTTTAGGCATTTTTGCTGACCATATCTCATCAGATCTGGCAGCCATTCAGAGAGAGCTTCTTTTATTAAGAGATGAAGAAAGATCATCACACTAAAGAAGTGAATTGCCTTGACTTTTAGTGTGCCTAACGTGCTTTGCTATTGAACACCTTTTACCTGGGCATGCATTGCAGGAGGGAAAAAAATACCACGAAACCACCAAACCTGTATCAAAGGTAGCTTTACATTTCTGGCAGGCATCACTTTCCTAATCTGCCTCACTTTCCTGTTCTTAGAAATCAGAGTCCAAAGTTCAATTGAATATCTTGGAAGGCACATTGGGTATGTGTGAGGTAGCTAATCCTTCTGCCTGCAGCTGAATGCAATGTGTACCACCTCCATTTTTCTAACCTGCGTGTATTGTGCCTAGGCACTTCAATGTTAGATTTCTGTGTATTTAGCAATGAACAAAGTTAAACCCCTCTCTTACACCCAATTTTTTTAGCAGAGAGACAGAAACATTCAAAGTGTCAGTTCAGGCTTGAACCAGTTCATATTTAAATCATTTTATTGTTCTGCAGCATGACTTCCTCTACTTGGTCTCACAATCACAACTCCTGTCAAGGATGGCAAATTTAAATGATTCTTCTTGAGAGTAAAGCTTTCAGATATTAAACCCTTGACTGAATTTTCCTAGGAGAGATTGAATCACATGGAGATTTCATCATCTGGGGAAGGGCTTGGGGGAAGCGCTGCGCTGCTGTCCAGGGCAGGCGGACTCGTTCTGAGCCTTCTTTGGGGGTCAGGGAAAGGGGGGGTGAAGGCTCGGGGCTCTGATGCCGTTGGGGGCACCCCAAGGTGCCCAGGAGAGGGAGCCCCACGGCGGTGCAGGAGCAGGTGGGGGGCGGGCGAGGGGCGGGGGTCACGCTGGGTGCCGTCCCCCAGAGGGACCCAAAGCTGCCACCAAATGCACAGGGAAATTGCATTCCAATGTCTTGGAACAGAGGCTCATCGGGAGTTTTCTCAGCTATCCAAGCACAGAGCCCTGGAGCCAAATCAGCCTGAGCTGCTGCGTGCTTGCTGTGAGCCTTGAGGTGAGCGCGCATCATTGCGGGCTCGGGATCGATTGAAATGCGCTAAGGAAACCAGCTCTGGGGAGGGAGGGAGGGAGGCAGGGAAATGCTCTCTTAACATGTGCCAATGCTTCTGTCAAACTCATCAGGGCAGGACAGCGTTCAGACTGAAAGTGTAAGAAGATGTGGAGTGAGACAGAGAATCTGACAGGAGCACTGGACTCACAAGTGCACGGATTTTGCTTTTGGCTTGGATTGAAACTCAGAAGTTGTAAGGAATTTGGGAAGGAGAAGGGACATTTCAGAAGGAGAAGAAGAAAAAGAAGTTGTTGTTGTTGTTACAGCCCTGGCAAAATCTTTGGTTCTAGCTAATAAAGGAAGTTAGTTGAAATAAAAAAAAGAAAAAAAACATGGGTTTTTTTCCTTCACTGTTGTATTCGTTGGTGGTAGATGGTGTGTTGTTTTATTTCTTGGTCTTATTAACTCTGTGTAAATAGTTTTTTGAGTGAAGCTCACTTTCTGGACGGGTTGGTTTGTATTTGAGGTAGGATTAATTTCAAGAGGTTGCTTTCCTAGACTTCTGATAGGTCTTCCTGGGATTTTGGTTTTGTTTACTGCATGTATCAACAGAGAGATTTGGTAGGGCCAGCTGGGCTGCTGGAGTTTTGGGTGTTAATTTATTAGATGGCTTTTGTTAAACACAGAATAATTATGTAAGTTAACAGCAAATTACCCAATTTATCTAGGTATGCTACCTAAACACAATGCTTTAATGTCTTACCATTTTTCTGTTGTTCTGCTCCAAGCAGTTGTGTCAAAAAAGAAAGCGCTGTTATTTTTCTGAAGAGCTTTCTTCTATAACAAGGCCTTTACTCCCTTTGAATTTGAGTCAGAGGAGCCAAACAGCTGCAGCCGCTCTGAGGGCTTTTATATTTGGTGGGATTAGCCCTCTCCCTTTTCTCAGGCATCATGGGAATGGGAGGCGGGCACCATCAGGGGTATATTAACCCCAGCCTTTGCTGAGGGGTTTCATTCCCTCTCTGGGATGTGCTGGGGTGAGGGCTCTCCTGTCATTTCAGTGACGAGGCTCTTTCAGCTTATCTCAGCTTGCTTTCAGCAGGTGTTTCTGGGCATCTAAAGCAATAGAGGCTTGGAAGATCCTGTGAAGAAAATGGCATGGAATACAGGGAGTATTTAAGGTGACGATTTCAGATTTGGTGTTTAGGGGTGATAAAGTGCATTTGCAATTTCTGGTTTTGTTCTTATTTCGTGTTTTTATTGTTTTTAGGAGGTGTACAGCTTCCAGAGATCCCAGGTTGTGTCAAGCACAGCACTTCTTTCAGCAGATTGATCATGTCACAGGAGGCATCTGCCCAGTGTCAAAAATGATGTTTGAGATGGAGGCTTCAGGTGAGTTGAGGGTTGTGACTGGGAGAGGGAGGGTGAGCAGGTGTCCAGTTAGGAGTTATTGGGGGGCAGGGGGGTTTGCAGGCAGCAGGGTGAGAAAGGGTGTTTATTTGAGGGCCCCCCCACGCAGGGCTTTTCAGAAGCATAGCAGAGGCATTCCCATGTCTTCCTCACACAAGGTCATCCAGTGCACCCACAGGAATGCCATTTAACTGTGCTTTTCTCTAACCCAGGTGCCACTAATAGTAAAGGCCACAGCCTTGGAATCAGGATGAAGGTGGAGCCTGAAGGAGCCAGGCACACTCAGGAGAGGGCAAGTAGCTGACTTGCTGGGATTTGGCCCACATAACTCTGAACTCATACGTTGGTTTTGTTTTTCTTTATTGTAGCTGACCGAGAGGCTAACAGGCGATCACGGGGCCCTCCGAGGCAGACTCATTTCAGGTGCAACGTGGATTCACATCGCCGATCATCCAAAAGATAAGTCTGGGTCACGGCCTGGAGAAGGGAGAGCAGCGGGTTGGGAGTTCCTGGGACAGATTGAAAAATTAGCAGAGGGAAAAGCAATCTTCTCCAAGGGGCCTCTTAGGACAGCTAAAGGGAGAGACTCCACATTTGATGGCAGCGTGCAGGCGGGCAGGGCAGAGCAGTTCCGGTCCACGTCGTGTTGTCGGGTGTACCGTGTTACCTACTGTGTCTTTGGGGTCCCTTTTGCCTTTTCCCCTCGAGGCCCTCACCACAAGCATAATGTGTCGTGTTTAACGTCCCCCCGTTGGTCACGTTCTGTGTCACGGGTGTCTGCACATGTTTGTGCCGGAGCTGCTCTGCCCTGCCGCAGAGGCTGCTGCAACAGGACAAGGCTCAGGGACACGCAGTTTGTGGGGTGTGGCCGGACTCTAGATGATATTCCTAGATAGACAGAAGATGTTTGGAGCTGTGAAGATATCCTGCAGCCCTTTGACGTTTGTCCTCGCTTTCTTTCAGACGCAGAAGGATAAAATCCAGGGCAAAATCCATCCACCCATCCCGAGTGAGGAGGTTCCCCCGAGCAGGTCAGTCACTGTTTGTCTCTGCAGGGAGAGTGTCAAGTGTGACTCTGTTACAGCTCTGTTCTTTTTCTTTTTAGGAAGTAAAGCTGGACATCAGCAGTCAAGGTGAGGTGGGCAAGGTGAGCATTGAGTAGCGTACAGAAGCAGTTGTTATTGCTCCAGTCTCACTTTGCGGTGCAGCTCTAAGCATCCGTTCCTGTTTCTGCGCTTCAGGCAATCCACTCGGAGTAGGCCAAGCCCCAGTCACCAACCGGCCGACGCGCCGGGTTTGCCGCTCTCCCGAGCCCTGGGGAAGAATCCCAGGACTCGGCGATGAAGCCTCTGCCTTTTCTGTTTAAAGGTGTCACCAGGGCAGCCTTCAGCAATGGCCGAGGAGTTGCGGTGAGTCAGGGAGGTAGGGAGGAGGAGCGAGGCTCCGCTCAGGTTTCAGCAGCGCCACATCCCCTCGTCTCCTCTTAGCCCAGGCGTGCCCCACGACGATGGCGTCAGCCTCCGAGTGCGGCTGAAGCGTGCGGCCCCAGGAGCCGGGCATTCTTGGGAAAAGAGTGAGTGGCAGAATTGTTGGGTTTTGGCCAATGTGCTGCTGAGGTTATGCATTGATATTTTGTTTTCTTTATTGGAGCAGACGAAGAAACAACAGGAAGTTGTTGAACAACAGTGCCAGCAGGACCTTCCCAGCTGTCGAGGCAGCCTTCCCTTGCACCTGACACAGACCGGCATCCCCAGATGTCTGAGAGATAAGTAGAGGGCCATGACCCACAGAGGGGATGAAACCAGGGCGCAGGGCAGGGACCCACCGGGAGGGGTTTTTGAGTCCGCTTTGGAGACGGGGGTGTCCACGAAGCGGCCCCTTAGGCCTGGGGGGGAAATAAAAGCAAAGTCTCACTTTTGATCCCAGTGCTGAGGTGCGCAGGGCAGAGCAGTCCTGGTGTGTATTGTGTCATTTGTCTATTGTGTGTTCTGTGTGGTTGGATGTGTCATGTCTTTTACCTTAGGCCTTTGAGGAGCCTAGCAGAAACCCTGGCATCATTGTTAGCATCTGTAATCTCTGCATTCCTTGGCCTGGTACCCAGGCCATTGACCTTTTGACTCGGGAGCTCCGACAGGCATCAGAACTGCATCTCTCTTTGGAAGCATCCAGTCAGGTGGCTTTTCAGGTCTTGTTCTGAGCTGCATGGACAGCCGTGCTCCTCAGTGCTCCGTTATGACGGATTAGGCTTTGTAAGAATGCGAGGTTAGGGAGAGGATTCTGACCGTAGGATTCCTGGGTGTCCATCTTTGCAGTTCTTGGAATAAATCTTTCAGCCAGCATCTTCCTCCAGGGTTCTCTGAGCCTCATCAGTTTGCCATCAGTCTCACCTCGGTCATCTCCTTTTGCATTCTCTGAGTCCTTGCAGCCACTTTCCTTGCCAGGAGCTTTCTGTTCCTGTTGTGTCCCCCCTGTCTGTCACGTCCTGTCCCGTGTCACGGGTGTCTGCACACATTTGTGCCGGAGCTGCTCTGCCCTGCCGCATAGCCTGGTGCAGTAGGAGAAGTCCCTGGGAGTTTGTAATGTGGGGTGTAGTGGGACTCTAGATGGGATTTGTAGATGGACACAAGACGTCTGGAGCTCCTAAGTTATCCTGCAACAGTTTGAGTTTTGTCCTAACTTTTTTTTCAGATTCAGATGGATTAAATGTGTGCCAGAGGGCCCCATCCCGGGTGAGGGGTTTCCCCCGTGCAGGTGAGGCCCCGTTTGTCTCTGCAGCAGAAGTGTAAATGATGCCTCTGTTACAGCACTGTTCTTTGTCTTTCTTTTTAGGAAGTAAATGTGGATACCAGCAGTCAAGGTGAGCAGTGGAGAGCAGTAGTTGTTATTGCTCAGGTCTCAATTTCTGGTGCAGCTCTAAGCTTCCGTTCTCGTTTGTGTACTTTAGGCAATCCACTCAGAGTATGCCAAGCCCCCGTCACCAGCCAGCCGATGCTCTGGGTTTCCTGCAAATGTGAAGCCTGTGGATGTATTACAGGACTTGGTGATGAAGCCCTGAACTTTTCTATTTAAAGGTGCCATCCGGGTGGCCTTCGGCAGCTGCCCAAGAGTTGTGGTGAGTCAGGGAAGTAGGGGGGAGGAGCGAGGGTCCACTCAGGTTTCAGCCGTGCCAAATCACCTCATCTCCTCTTAACCCAGGCGTCGCCTGTGGCGACGGCCTCGGTCTCTGAGTGTGCCCGAAGCGTGCGGCCCAAGCAGCTGAGCGTTCTTAGGAGCACGGTGAGTAGCAGACTTGTGGGGTTTTGGCCAATGTGGTGCCACGATCAGGCATTGATGTTTGGTTTTCTTTAATACAGCTGTCGAAGAGACACCAGCCCGGTGCCAGCAGGACCTTCCCGGCTGACGAGGTGGCCTTTCTTTGCACCTGAGACCGGCATCCCCAGATGTCTGAGAGAGAAGTAGAGGGCTACGACCCCCAGGGGGGATGAAAGCAGGGTGCTGGTTTGGGAAATCCTGCGACGGGTTTTTGAGTCCCCTTTGGAGGTGGGGGGGTGTCCATGAAGTGGCCCCTTAGGCCCCATAAAAGCAAAATCTCACTTTTGATCCCAGTGCTGAGGTGCGCTGGGCAGAGCGGTCCCGGTGTGTATTGTGTCCCTTGTCTATTGTGCATTATGTGTTGTTTGGGTATCTCATGTCTCTTACCTTAGCCTTTTCAGGGTCCTGTCAGAAACCTTGGCATTGTTCTTATCGTCTGTGATCTCTGCATTTCTTGGCCTGGCACCCATGCCTTACAACCTTTGCCTGGGGAGCTCAGACATGTATCAGAATTGCATCTCTCTTTGGAAGCATCCAGTCAGATGTCTTTTCAGGTCTTGTTCTGAGCTGTATGGACAGCTATGCCCTGCCAGGATCCATTATGGCAGATTAGGACTTGAAAGAATGTGAGGACCGGTAGAGGCTTCTGACCGGTCTGATTCTCGGGCATCCATCTTTGCAGTTCTTGGAATAAATCATTCAGTTAGCATCTTCTTCCATCAGTGTTTTCTGAGCCACATCAGCTTGCCATCAGTCTCACCTCAGTCATCTCATTTGGCATGCTCTCGTTGCTCGCAGTAATCCTTTTTGCCAAGAGATTTCTGTCTGTGTTGTGTGCCCATTGTTTGTTGTGTCCTGTCTGTCCTGTGTCACGGGTGTCTGCACATATTTGTGCCGGAGCTGCTCTGCCCTGCTGCATAGCCTTTTGTAATAGGACAAGCCCTGGGGAGTTGAAATTTTTCATGTGGGGTGTACTTGGACTCTAGATGCTGTTCCTAGATTGATATAAGGTGTTTGCAGCTTTTGAGTCATCCTGCAGGTGTTTGACATATGTTCTAACTCTCTTGCAGGTGCAGATGCATCCATGGCAGAGCACCCCATCCCGGGTGAGGGGGTTCCCCATAGCGGGTCAGTCACCATTTGTCTGTGCAGGGGATGTGTCAAGTGTGACCCTGTTACAGCGCTGTTCTTTGTCTTTATTTTTAGCAAGTATAGCAGGATCTCAGCAGTCAAGTTCAAGAGGGTAAGGTGAGCAGTAGCCTTTCTTGTTGCTGAGGTCTCAATTCCTGGGGCAAGTCTAAGTCTCCATTCTCATTTTTGTGCCTTAGGCCATCTGCTCGGAGCATGCCAAGCTCCCATCCCCAACGGGCCAACGGACCGGGTTTGCCGCTCTCGCGAGCCCCACGTTCCGGGCAGCCGTCAGGAACCGCCGAGGAGTTGCGGTGAGTCAGGGAAGTAGGGAGGAGGAGTGAGGGTCCACTCAGGTTTCAGCAATGCCACGTCACCTCCTGTCCACTTAACCCAGGCGCACCCCACGACGATGGCATCGGCCTCCGAGCGCGGCCGGAGCGTGCGACCCGAAGAGCCGGGCCTTCTTAGGAGAAGGGTGAGTAGCAGACTTGTGGGGTTTTGGCCAATGTGGTGCCAGGATCAGGCATTGATGTTTGGTTTCCTTTGATATAGCTGTCTAAGAGGCAACGGCCCGGTGCCAGCAGGACCTTCCCAGCTGACAAGGCGGCCTTCCTTCGCACCTGACATGGACTGGGATTTCCATATGTCCAAGAGATAAGTCAAGGGCTACGACCCACAGAGGGGATGAAAGCAGGGTGCTGGGTTGGGGCTCCTGGGGGGGAGGGGGTTGAGTTGTCTCTGGAGATGAGGGTAGCCAAGATGTGGCCCCTTAGGCCACATAAAAGGAAAGTCTCACTTTTGATCACAGTGCTGAGGTGCGCAGGGCAGAGCAGTCCCGGTGTGTATCGTGTCCCTTGTCTTTTGTGTATTATGTGATGTTTGGGTATCTCATGTCTCTTATCTTAGCCCTGTGAAGGGCCTGTCAGAAACCTTGGCGCCATTCTTAGAATCTGTGATCTCAGTGTTCCTCAGCCTGGTGCCCAGGCCATGGAACCTTTGACTCGGGAGCTCCGACAGGCATCAGAACTGCATCTCTCTTTGGAAGCATCCAGTCAGGTGGCTTTTCAGGTCTTGTTCTGAGCTGCACGGACAGCCGTGCTCCGCAATGCTCCATTTCAACGGATTAGGCTTTGTAAGAATGCGAGGTTAGGGTGAGGATTCTGACCGTAGGATTCCTGGGTATCCATCTTTGCAGTTCTTGGAATAAATCTTTCAGCCAGCATCTTCCTCCAGGGTTCTCTGAGCCTCATCAGTTTGCTATCTGTCTCATCTTGGTCATCTCCTTTTGCGTTCTCTGAGTCCTTGCAGCCACTTTCCTTGCCAGGAGATTTCTGTTCCTGTTGTGTCCCCCCTGTCTGTCACGTCCTGTCCCGTGTCACGGGTGTCTGCACACACATTTGTGCCGGAGCTGCTCTGCCCTGCCACATAGCCTGGTGCAGTAGGAGAAGTCCCTGGGAGTTTGTAATGTGGGGTGTAGTGGGACTCTAGATGGGATTTGTAGATGGACACAAGACGTCTGGAGCTCCTAAGTTATCCTGCAACAGTTTGAGTTTTGTCCTAACTTTTTTTTCAGATTCAGATGGATTAAATGTGTGCCAGAGGGCCCCATCCCGGGTGAGGGGTTTCCCCCGTGCAGGTGAGGCCCCGTTTGTCTCTGCAGCAGAAGTGTGTATGGTGACTCTGTTACAGCACTGTTCTTTGTCTTTCTTTTTAGGAAGCAGATGTGGATACCAGCTGTCAAGGTGAGCAGTGGAGAGCAGTAGTTGTTATTGCTCAGGTCTCAATTTCTGGTGCAGCTCTAAGCTTCCATTCTCGTTTGTGCACTTTAGGCAATCCACTCGGAGTATGCCAAGCCCCTGTCACCAGCCGGCCGATGCACCGGGTTTCCTGCAAATGTGAGCCCTGTGGATGCATTACAGGACTTGGTGATGAAGCCCTAAACTTTTCTATTTAAAGGTGCCATCCGGGTGGCCTCCGGCAGCTGCCCAGGAGTTGTGGTGAGTCAGGGAAGTAGGGGGGAGGAGCAAGGGTCCACTCAGGTTTCAGCCGTGCCAAATCACCTCATCTCCTCTTAACCCAGGCGTCCACTGTGATGACGGCCTCGGTCTCTGAGCGTGCCCGAAGCGTGCGGCCCGAGCAGCTGAGCGTTCTTAAGAGAAGGGTGAGGAGCAGACTTGTGGGGTTTTGGCCAATGTGGTGCCACGATCAGGCATTGATGTTTGGTTTTCTTTAATACAGCTGTCGAAGAGACACCAGCCTGGTGCCAGCAGGACCTTCCCAGCTGACGAGGTGGCCTTTCTTTGCACCTGAGACCGGCATCCCCAGATGTCTGAGAGAGAAGTAGAGGGCCACGACCCCCAGGGGGGATGAAAGCAGGGTGCTGGTTTGGGAATTACTGGGAGGGGGGGATTTGAGTCCGCTTTGGAGGTGAGTAGCTTTGGAGGTGGGGGGGTGTCCATGAAGTGGCCCCTTAGGCCCCATAAAAGCAAAATCTCACTTTTGATCCCAGTGCTGAGGTGAGCGGGGCAGAGCAGTCCCAGTGTGTATTGTGTCACTTGTCTTTTGTGTATTATGTGTTGTTGGATATCTCATGTCTTTTATCATAGCCCTTTGAGGGGCCTGTCAGAAACCTTGGCACCAGTCTTAGTATCTGTACTCTCAGCGTTCCTTGCCCTGGCACCGATGCCATGGAACTTTTAACTCGGCAGCTCAGACAGGTATCAGAATGGCAACTCTTTTTCGAAGCATCCAGTCAGATGTCTTTTCAGGTCTTGTTCTGAGCTGTATGGACAGCTGCACCCTGCAAGGTTCTGTTATGATGGATTAGGACTTGTAAGAATGTGGGGACAGGTAGAGGCTTCTGACCGTAGGATTCTCGGGCATCCATCTTTGCAGTTCTTGGAATAAATCATTCAGTTAGCATCTTGTTCCTCCAGGGTTCTCTGAACTTCATCAGCCCGCCATCAGTTTCACCTCGGTCCTCTAATTTTGCATCCTCTTGGTGCTCGCTGTCATTTTCCTTACCCAGAGATTTCTGTTCCTGTTGTGTCCCCGTTGTTTGTCCTGTCCTGTGTCACGGGTGTCTGCACACATTTGTGCTGGAGCTGCTCTGCCTTGCTGCATAGCCTGGTGCAATAGGAGAAGTCCCGGGGACTTGATGTTTGTAATGTGGGGTGTCGTTGGACTCTAGGTGGGATTTGTAGATGGGCACAAGATGTCTGGAGCTCTTAAGTTATCCTGCAGCTCTTTGATTTTTGTCCTTTCTTTCAGGTGCAGAAGGATGAAATCCAGGGCAGAGCCCCCCATCCCGGGTGAGGGGATTCCCCCGAGCAGGTCAGTCACTGTTTGTCTCTGTAGAGAGAGCATAATTGATGGCTCTCTTTTTAGGAAGTCAAGGCCGAGTGGGCGAGGTGAGCATTGAGTAGTGTACAGAAGCAGTTGTTTTTGCTGATGTCTCAGTTTCTGGTGCAGCTCTTAGCATCTCCACTTTTTATTTTAGGTGGTCCACTTGCCGTCTATCCTGGCCGGGCATGCCCATTCCAGCTGTGTGCAGCTTAAGGTATCAGTGTGGCATCCTTGTCAGATTTGGGAGGTTGTGTTTTCACAGTGTCTCAGCATGCTTTTCTGCTTTGTTTCTTTGCAGGTGCTGTCGCTGCCCTAGGCATGCCAAGGAACAGAGGAGGGCAGGTGAGTCGGTGTTTAGGCAGGCTGACTCACAGGTGAGTGTTACACAGCAGCATGCTCAGTGTGTACCTATTCTTTTTGCAGGTATGTTCTGGGCACCCTCTGGAGTCAAATCAAGATTTGAGGTGGGCCGGGGCAGGGGTGCGGAGGAGCCCTGGGGATTACTGTTTTTGACGGCAATAGTCACCTTTTCTGTTTTGTCTTAGGTACCCTGAGGAGCCTCGTAGCCAAAGGTTGGAAACAACAGCACCGAGGCACACACGGAGCACATTTCACCATCCACGTCCGACCGAGGATGGATTTTGTCTGCTCCTTTTCCAAAAGATAAGTGTCGGGGCCAGCAGTTGGGAGAAGGGGAAAAACCTTTACTATCACAGAGGGCAATTTGATGTCAGCTTAGCGGAGAGGTCTGTAGTGGGACCAGCTCTCTGGAAGAAGAGGAAGAAGAGGGAGAGGATTTCTCCTCAGCCTGACCAGAGCCTTTGCCGGGCAGGGCAGTTCCGACCCATCTCAGGATTCTCGTGAACTTTGCGTTGTCCGCCTTCCTCGGCCCGACGTCGTCACGGATCTTTCCCCTGAGGAGCTCGCCTTCACGTCCGGAGCTACAGCCACGGTCACCTGGCCGTCGGCTTCCTTCTCTAGGCTTGCTGAGCCTCTCGAGCATCCTCTTAACTGCTGTGGCACTAACTTCTTTTAACGAGTTACATTTCATCATCACATGCTATCGTCATAGGGCTTCCTCTCCTTTGGCATCATCAGCCTCTGGCACATCTTGCGCTAGGCATCTCGGGTGCCTAAGGGGACAGTGCCAGGCAGTTGCCACTTGTCTCTGTGTCTATGTTGTCCGTGTCTGTGTTGTCCGTGTCTGTGTCCGTTGTCTTCCACGTCATAGGCCTTTATTACGTCTCAATGCTTTATCGGCACTATTCTGTGCCATATAGGCTGTATTCTACTCACGTTCCTTTCTGGATATCCCTTATTCTGGCATCTTTACATTTTTACTCTTTGAGACAGGAATGTCTCAAACGGACAAGATGTTCTCATCCATCTTCCTTCTCACTACCAGCTTTGGTAGTGCCTTTTTTTCCATGCCATTTTCTTGGACTGCTAGAGGGAGTGTCTTGCACCCTCCTCATGTGACTGCAGTACTTCTATAGGTTCCATCTTCTCAAGGGTATAGGACTCAAGAATTCATCTTCCAGCGAGTTATCTCAAGTCCTGGCTTATATTGTGTGTACCTGTGCTGGCTTATACTGTATGTACCTACCCTCTATGTACACTTGCACTGTATGCATCGACTTAGATTGTTGTGTGTACTTATATTGTACCACTTATGGTTGGAGCTGCCCTGCCCGGGCACGTAGTCACAGTCAGGTAGAAGAGTTATAAAAACTTTACTGTTCGTCTGTCTTTTATGGGATTTTGGGTAGAAAACTTATTGGTCCAGAGTGGAGACAAGTCCTAGCTGTCAGATAGCCACTCGTTGACCGCTTCCTGTCGTCTCACAGGTCCCCGAGGCTACCGATTTCCCCAGAACCTACCAACTGACGTCAAGGAGCGCAGCCAGAAGATGTGTGGCAGCACGTTCTTCAGCGTCTCGAGTAAGGGCCGCAGCGAGTGTGTAAGTGGGAAGAGCGTGTGAGCGTGTGTGAGAGCATGTGTCTGTGTCTGTCTGCGTCTGCTCATCTCTGCATGTGTCAGCGCATGCCGACTGGATTACTGGATTTAACCTTGTGTGTGTGACTTTTGCTTTTCAAGTTTTTCAACTCATTTTTAAATTTAGAATAAAAAATCCCCAGCTGGGTTTCCCCCCCGCCGGCTGTTTTTTTTTCCTCGGTCCCAGTCGGTCTGTGAGGCGACGCTCATCACCAGAGTTTGGGCGCGGACTGTCCAGGGACCGGGGTTTTTGTCAGGCAGGAAGATTTTTTTTGAGGCTCCCGGGAACCACGTTCCCGAGGACCAATGATTGCTGGGGTGTAATTTAGCAGTTGTGATGAGAGGGATGGTGACTTCGTGTGTCATCTGAAGGGGGTGTTAATTGTAGATGAGTGTTGTTTTTTGTGTGCTTTTGTTGTTTTGGGTTTCCTATAACAATAAATCCACATGTAAAGAAAATAGAAAAAGGTTATCATCTTGTGTTAATATGTGTGTTGTATTGCTCTGTATTGCAGGGTGAGCACAGGGTGAACTCTCTCCTCCTTGCTGTGACACCTGGGCTGGCAGGGATGACACAGTGACCTCGGCCGGCCGATGCTGCCTGTGCCATCACCTGGCACTGACGTGTTTGATGAAAATGCTTTTGCTGGGATTTTTCTCCTGAGAAGCCTCAGAACAGAAATGGAACCAATAACGATCTGCTGGCTGTGGAGTGTGGGCTGGAGATGGTTTAGCAACAGGGGCATCTTGGATTAGTCTCCTGTGCAGTGTCTACTTGATGACCAATCATGGTCCAGCTGCGTCGGGGCTGTGAGCAGTCCCAGGTTTTTATTATTTTATTTTATTTTATTATTTTTATTATTCATTCCTTTCCAGCTTTCTGATGTCTCCTTGCTCTTTTAGTATAGTTCTACTATCTCATTTTCTTTTAATATAATAGAGATCATAAAATAATATTTCAGCCTTCTGAGAGGTGGAGTCAAGATTCTCGTCTCTTCCCTCGTCCTGGGGACCCTCAAACACCGCCACAATCAGCAGCCGAGCGGGTTTGTGCGGTCCTGAGTCGGCAGACACTGGGGGGCAGCCCTGACACGGCCGAGAGCGGGGAGACACTGTCTGTGCCCCGAGGGTGCTGAGGGCACCTGGGCTGGGGGGAGACACTCTCTGTGTGTGCCCCGAGGGTACTGCGGGCACCTGGGCTGGGGGGAGACACTCTCTGTGCCCCGAGGGTGCTGAGGGCACCTGGGCTGGGCCCCTGTGCAGCACAAGAGACACCAGAGACAGCGGTAGATGATAAAGGGCCGACTCTTAGCAGGGGTTAATCCAAGGTTTTATTAGGAGTCCCAAAGGAGCTCCTGCACCTCAGGGGCCTCCTGCCAAGAGCCCCAGGGAGATGTGCCAAGGTTACATTTAAAGGGAGGTGGAAACCGAAAGTAGATAACATTTTACCAACCAATAAGTGACCCTAAGGGATGGATGCTGGGGCATAGACATACAGGACAGCGTATGGGGCAAGGCTCGGGGGGCTGACCCCTGGCCTCTGGCTGATCACTGGACGACTTGGACCGAAACTTCTGCATGGAGGGGATGGGAGGCTGAGTGATTGACAGAGAGCCAGGGTGGGGGTTTGGGGATGATCTCATCCCGGGAGAGGGATAACACAGGTAGAAGGAGGGGGGTACAGTTTGGGATAAACGATTTGGGAAAAATATGGGGATACAAAACAAAACTACTTCAAAGTATTATAAAGTATAAAAATGCACTACAGCAGGTTTGGGCAGTACCAAATGAAATGTAATAAAATAAATAAATATAATAAATAAAATATAAAATATAAATAAATAAATAATTTCTATTCTTTAAAAATAGAAAAATTAAAAATAAAAATTAAATAAAAGTAAAAAACCAAAATAATTTAAAATAAATGAAAAACAAAATAAAAACTGTAAAGTGCTGTAAAGTGCTGTAAGAGTTCCATAAAAGGTAGTGCCGTAATGCAAGACCCTCAAACACCACCACAATCACCAGCTTGAGTTGGTCTGGGCAGCACTAAATAAAAAAAAAATAAAAACCTTTAAGAACAGAAAAATTAAAAATAAAAAATAAAAAATAAGAAAAATAAAATAAAAGCTTTAAAAATAGAAAAATAAAAATTATAAAATTAATGCTTTAAAAATAGGGAAATTAAAAATAAAAAATAAAATTAAAAAATAAAATTAAAGCTCTAAAAATAAAAAAATTAAAAATAAAAATTAAATAAAAAATAAAAATAAAAAAGTAAATGCTTTAAAAATAGAAAACTTTAAACTTAAAAAAATAAAAAATAAAAATCTTTAGAAATAGAAAAATTAAAAATAGTAAGTAAATTTAAAAAATAAAAAATAAAATAAAAAACGTTAAATATAGAAAAATTAAAAATAATAAGTAAATAAAAAATAAAATTAAAAAATAAAATAAAAATGCTTTAAAAATAGAAAAATTTAAAATAAAAATTAAATAAAAGTAAAAAAACAAAATTAATTTAAAATAAATGAAAAACAAAATAAAAACTGTAAAGTGCTGTAAGAGTTCCATAAAAGGTAGTGCCGTAATGCAAGACCCTCAAACACCACCACAATCACCAGCTTGAGTTGGTCTAGGCAGCACTAAATAAAAAAAAATAAAAACTTTAAAAATAGAAAAAAATATAAATTTAATCAAAAATAAAATAAAAAAATAAAATAAATTCCTTATAAATAGAAAAATTAAAAATAAAAATTAAATAAAAAATATGACTAGAAAAATAAAATGTGTTTTAAAAATTGAAAAATAAAAATAAAATTAAAAAATAAAATTAAAGCCCTAAAAATAGAAAAATTTTTTAAAAATTAAATTAAAAACAAAATGCTTTAAAAATAGAAAAATTAAAAATTAAATAAAAAATAAAATTTAAAAAATAAAATAAAAAGCTTTAGAAATAGAAAAATTAAAAATAATAAGTAAATAAAAAATAGAATTAGAAAAATAAAAGCTTGAAAAATTAAAAATAAACATTAAGTAAAAAAAAATTTAAAAAAAAAACAAAAATAGATTAAAAGCAAAATAAAAACCGTAAAGTGCGGTAAAGTACCATAAAAGTTCCATAAAGGGTAATGCCATAAAGCGCGACTGTCGCAAAACTGCCGTAAAGCGCGACTGTCGCAAAAGGTGCCGTAAAGCGCGACTGTCGCAAAAGGTGCCGCAAAGCGCGACTGTCGCAAAAGGTGTCGTAAAGCGCGACTGTCGCAAAAGGTGTCGTAAAGCGCGACTGTCGCAAAACTGCCGTAAAGCGCGACTGTCGTAAAAGGTGTCGTAAAGCGCGACTGTCGCAAAACTGTCGTAAAGCGCGACTGTCGTAAAAAGGTGCCGTAAAGCGCGAGTGTCGTAAAAGGTGCCGTAAAGCGCGACTGTCGTAAAAGGTACCGTAAAGCGCGACTGTCGCAAAAGGTGCCGTAAAGCGCGACTGTCGTAAAAGGTGTCGTAAAGCGCGACTGTCGCAAAACTGCCGTAAAACGCGACTGTCGTAAAAGGTGTCGTAAAGCGCGACTGTCGCAAAACTGCCGTAAAACGCGACTGTCGTAAAAGGTGTCGTAAAGCGCGACTGTCGCAAAACTGTCGTAAAGCGCGACTGTCGTAAAATTGTGCCGTAAAGCGCGACTGCCGTAAAATTGTGCCGTACAGGCTGGCGGCGCCCTGGCCGACAAGGGGTGCCGTACAAGATGGCGAGGGCCGCCCGAGTGGGCGTGTCCTGGGCGGGGCGCCGTGTCGACGGGCTGACGTCATTAGGCGGCACTCTGCCTGCAGTGCGCCGATGCAGACGGCAGGGGGCGCTGTGCCTGTAGTGCGCCAAAGCAAACGGCAGGGGGCGCTCTGCCTGCAGTGCGCCGATGCAGACGGCAGGGGGCGCTCTGCCTGTAGTGCGCCGATGCAGACGGCAGGGGGCGCTCTGCCTGCAGTGCGCCCATGCAGACGGCAGGGGGCGCTGTGCCTGCAGTGCACCAAAGCAGACGGCAGGGGGCGCTGTGCCTGCAGTGCGCCAAAGCAGACGGCAGGGGGCGATGTATAAATAGAGTATAAAGTATAATCTATATAGAAGAAGAAATAAAAGCTCTATGTTACCTGCAGCTGTAGAAAATTTCAGGCTCCCATGGAGGAAATAGTTTTCCTAAAATCATTGCCGTTTTGGGGTTTTTTGCACTCCCCAGTCGCCTGAACGTTTCTACTGCTGCTTTTTTTTATTCTAAAGCTAGAATGGAAAGCCAAGATTAGAAATACAGCGAAAGAAAGAGAGAAAGAATTAAAGAGAGAGAGAGACAAAGAGACAGAGACAGAAAGAAAGAGAGAGAAAGAAATAAAGAGAGACAGAAAGAAAGAGAGAGACAGAAAGAGAGCGAAAGAAAGAGAGAGAGAGAGAGAAAGAAAGAGAGAAATAGAGACAGAAAGAAAGAAAGAAAGAGAGACAGAAAGAAAAGGAAAAAGGAAAGGAAGAGAAAGAAACAGAGAGAGAAAGAAATACAGAGAGACAGAAAGAGAGCGAGAGAAAGAAATAGAGAAAGAAATAGAGAGAGAAAGATAGAAAGAGAGAGACAGGAAGAGAAAGAGAGAAAGAAAGAAAGAAAGAAAGAGAGAGAGAGAGAAAGAAATAGAGAAAGACAGAAAGAAAGAAAGAGAGAGAGAGAGACAGGAAGAGAGCGAGAGAAAGAAAGAAAGAGAGAGAGAAAGAAATAGAGAAAGACAGACAAAAAAAGAAAGAGAGAGACAGGAAGAGAGCGAGAGAAAGAAAGAAAGAGAGAGAGAAAGAAATAGAGAAAGACAGAAAGAAAGAAAGAGAGAGACAGGAAGAGAGCGAGAGAAAGAAAGAAAGAGCGAGAGAAAGAAATAGAGAAAGACAGAAAGAAAGAAAGAAAGAAAGAGAGAGACAGGAAGAGAGCGAGAGAAAGAAAGAAAGAGAGAGAGAAAGAAATAGAGAAAGACAGACAGAAAGAAAGAAAGAGAGAGACAGGAAGAGAGCGAGAGAAAGAAAGAAAGAGAGAGAGAAAGAAATAGAGAAAGACAGAAAGAAAGAAAGAAAGAAAGAAAGAAAGAAAGAAAGAAAGAAAGAAAGAAAGAAAGAAGAAAGAAAGAAAGAAAGAAAGAAAGAAAGAAAGAAAGAAAGAAAGAAAGAAAGAAAGAAAGAGACAGAATGCAGACAGAGAGAAAGAAAGAGAGAGAGAGAAAGAAAGAAAGAGAGACAGAGAGAGAGAGACAGGAAGAGAGAGAGAGAAAGAAAGAAAGAGAGACAGAGAGAGAGAGACAGAAAGAGAGACAGAGAGAAAGAAAGAGAGAGAGAGAGAGAAAGAGAGAAAGAAAGAAAGAAAGGGAGACAGAGAGAGGGAGACAGAAAGAGAGACAGAGAGAAAGAATGAAAGAGAGAGAGAGAGAAAGAATGAAAGAAAGACAGAGAGAGAGACAGAAAAAGAGACAGAAAGAAAGAAAGAGAGAGAGAGAAAGAGAGAAAGAAAGAAAGAAAGAAAGAAAGAAAGAAAGAAAGAAAGAAAGAAAGAAAGAGACAGAATGCAGACAGAGAGAAAGAAAGAGAGAGAGAGAAAGAAAGAAAGAAAGAAAGAAAGAAAGAAAGAAAGAAAGAAAGAAAGAAAGAGAGACAGAGAGAGACAGAAAGAGAGACAGAGAGAAAGAAAGAAAGAAAGAGAGACAGAGAGAGAGAGACAGAGAGAAAGAGAGAAAGAGAGAAAGAAAGAAAGAGAGACAGAGAGAGACAGAGAGAAAGAAAGAAAGAAAGAGAGACAGAGAGAGAGACAGAGAGACAGATAGAAAGAAAGAAAGAGAGAGAGAGAAAGAGAGAAAGAAAGAAAGAGAGACAGAGAGAAAGAGAGAGAGAGAGAAAGAGAGAAAGAAAGAAAGAAAGAGAGACAGAGAGAGAGACAAAGAGAGACAGAGAGAAAGAGAGAGAGACAGAGAGAAAGAAAGAAAGAGAGAGAGAAAGAAATAGAGAAAGACAGACAGAAAGAAAGAAAGAGCGAAAGAAAGAAAAGGAAAAAGGAAAGGAAGAAAAAAAAAAGGAGGAAGAGAAAGGAAGAAAAAAAATGAAAAAGGAAAAGGGTGAGAGTGAAAAAGAAAGAGCGAAAGTGGAAAAGGGGGTGAAAAACAGAGTGAAAAAAAGAAAAAAGAGTTGGAGTGGAAAAGAAAGGACATTCGGGAGGGGCGGTGCTGCCTAAGGTGCTTCCGCGCCCAGGAGCGAAGGAGCCGTTTGACCTCCTGGCGGGAGCGCAGCTCCCGGTGGCGGAGAACGGAGCGGTGGCTGTCAGTCCGAGACTCCAACTCCCGGCAGGCCCTGCGGCCGTAAAGCGCGGCGTCTGACGCAACGGCCGACGCGCCATATGAATGGCTGGCGGGCCGAGGCGGCCGCGCGCCGGGGGAGCGGGCAGCTCCCGGCGCCTGTGCCACGCGGGACGGAGCCGCGGCAGCGACGCTGGAGGGGCGAAGCCTCCGTCCGGCCGCCCGCACGGAGCCGAGCGGCGCGGAAGGGGCGTCCGCCCGGTGCCTCGGCCTCGCTCAGCGGTCCCGGTGGCGGGGGCTCAGCTCGGGCGGGGCGCGCTGCCGCCCGCCGATGGCGGAGCGCCAGGCGGTGCTTTGCTGCCGCGGGCCGGGAGCTGCAGGAGCCGCCCCGGGCGAGCGGCGCCGGGCGCTGCCGCGGTCACTGTGCGGCGGCTGCCCTCGGGCTGGCGGAGGCGCGGGAGCCGCCGAGCTGCAGCCGTCTCCCTCGGGCCGCTGCCGCTGCTGCGGGCGGGGGCGGACGAGCGGCTGCGGAGGCGGCTCCGCGGCGGGCTCAGCCTTGCGAGCAGAGAGCGCTCGACATCGCTGGCATGACACGGCTGCTGAGTGCCTCAGTGCTCGTGGCTCTTCCTTCCACGCAAACAGATGGAGCGGCATCGCTGAGCAGTAAAACACAGCGATGGCCCGGAGAATGGCGAGCGCAAGGAGCGCCGGGCAGGATCCTTCTGATGGCACAGGTGCGATCGGCAAACTCAGCCCCTTGTGCCCCTACCCTCCCGACCCCCAGGGGAAATGCTCTCCAGCCTCGAGCTGCTGAGAGACAAAACGTGTGATTTGACACTAGGGTCCGGAAAAGGTTTCCGTTTAGATTAGCAAATGCCTCCATTGTTCTCGGTTACATCCTAGGATCGGTTTTAGGCAGTGACTTTCTACCGCTTGTCGGATTTTCTTGTGCAATGGTAAGAAAATAGGCAGGTCTGATACTGGTTTCGCTTTTTTTCTACTTCATGTTCCATGAGCTGCTTTTATCCAAGCAATTGGTTTAAAGTTCTACTGTAGGCGTTTCTGGTTCACTTTTTTTTTTTTTTTTTCCTCTAAATCGGCAGTAAATATAGCTGAGTAAAATTACCTTGGTTTTCTTCCTTCTTAAATGTTTTTATTGATAATCCTATTTGAATATGCAGAACACGTGGGTATGTCCTGTAATATATCCTAGCTTTTCTTGTCTACAGGGTACTCAGAAAATATTTTTCCCTTAGAGTCCCACTGAAACATTCTCCGTGCAATGTCCGTTAAGGTCTGTGTTTGCAAATAAGCCACCATCAGCTGAGACATTTGCCTGTGTACCTTTTCCTGTCATTCAGAGCTTGCGTTCTGTGGTTTTTATGATAAACCTATCAAACTTGCGAAACCGTTTTGCAAGTCTTAACCGTTGAAGGCAGCAAGAAGTGGTTTTAAAGGCTGTTCTTGAGCAGACAAAGGGGAAAAGTGTGAATTTGCTGCTGAACTTGTCCTTTTTCATTTGACTTGCCTTGAATTATTTAGGAAGAGAGAGCACTAGAAAAAAGAGAGAAATAGAATTGGTTCTTGAGCCCTCCTAAAATGCTCCCCGTGATTCCGTGTGGAGCCAAAGTGAAGGGTGATGGAACAGAGCCCCTGTGCTTTAGAAGGAAATCAATTTCAACCTGATCTCCACCCTGAGTCTCCCTAATTTCTGTTTTTAAAATGCAAACTCAGTTTAGGAAGTGTTGGGAGTTAGTATTTTGGGGAAGAAATGGCAGTTGCACAAACCGTTCCATTTCCCAGAGGCTCTGGGAAGGATTCATTTTGTAAGCGCTGTAACTGCCATCGGTTGGGGGTTCGGGGTTGGAATGTGCACTTGCCCTCCTATAAAGCACTCGTTCATTTGCATTTCAGTGCCAGGAGTCTGGAGAAACTGGAGAAGAGCCCAAGAGACATTTTTCATCCTGAGATACAAAAGGTAGGAAGTGACTTTTTTTGGTTTGGTTCTTTTTCTTTATGATTTCCTGGAAATAGAAGTAATTAAGTATAGATACCAATGGTTTGTTTCTTCCAGTAGCTAATAATAATAATAATAATAATAATAATCTAATACTACTTAAACTGTCTCTTTATCCATTGAACTGGCCATTTCAAATCCAAACTTCTAAACACCAATAAAACCATCATCCTTGTAGAATCTTTAATAGGAGGGGGCTAAAGATGCTGTTTTTGTTGACAGGATTTATTGGTTCTTGAAGGGCAAGAGGTGAGTACAAGCCTGACTACTTCTTGCTCACAGACCCGTCCGGTGAATACGGCTTTGTATTTGGATGGGCTTTTGATGACTTCTAAATCAATTGCTCGTTACAGTAAAAATAAGTCCTGTTTTTTTGAACATGACAGCAAAAATAACTTGAAGCACCAACTAAATAATAATAGATCACCAATTTAAGTTAATGATTTTATGCTATACTATCAAAGTTTAAAGGTAAATCATTATGTATTAGGAGATGGTATAAAATGTATGTTCTAATGTGTAGGATGTATGCAAAGATTAGAGGAAACAAATTTTTATGTCTTCTGTTTGACTGTTTACCAAATAATATTTGGTTTTATTTCCCAGGGATCGGTGAATTTTAAATTTGGAGTCCTCTATGCTAAGGATGGTCAGCTTACAGGTGATGAAATGTTCAGTCACGGTGAGTTTTCCACCTTCTCCTTAATTGTTTTGCTCATCTGAAAAAAAAAAAAAAAGGCAAGTTAAAAAAGGGTATGTTTATTATTTGTTACCCCGTTCTGTCCGTTTCCTCAGTATTTGCTGGAGCTCTGCTTACCCAAGCTTTGGGTAAAACAAGCTTTGGGTTCCTTCTGTCCCACTGGGTGTTGCCCAGTTTGGTTGCATCTGGTGAAATTCACCCTGAGCCCTTACAGAACCAGCTCAAACCAGGTGAGAGCCATTCGCAGCTCTCTCAGGACACCCGGAGGAGGATGGGTGACGTTTCTGAGCATCTGGCAAGTGCACTTCTATCAAAACTCGGCCTGTGACATTGCTGGGGAAAACCCTTCTGTATCCTGAAGGGTTCCTCAAAGTCTGTTGAGGATCCAGTTAGCAGTTGCTCACCTGGATGGTTCCAGCTCCTCAAGCTAACACTGGTACTCTTGCCCTGTAGTTTAGATCTATTGTAGTTTTGTTATTTTGCAAGATTTTACGTCTTTGGACAATAACGTGCATTTCACTCTTTGGAACCTCTTGGATCATTCTTTGGTGCAGGACCACCTAATGGGACACTTGGCTGCTGTGCTGAAGGGCTTGGTTACTGGAATTGTAAATCCCGGAGAGTTTGTAAGTCTTCTGTCCCCAGGGAGGTGTCACGCTTTGTTCACCGTTGCTCTGTTTGTCGGGTGCTGCTTCTTGTCGGAGGTATTAACTTCAAACTGCCCTGTTCTTTTTTTAACTTTTTTTCCTGGTTCTCTCCGTAGGGCAGGGAAGGACTCTCGTATCCCGGTCGTCAGACTCAGCGCTGCCCGAGAAGATACAGAGACTGTAAAAATCATAAGGAGCAACTAGGACTGCAGAGGAAACAAACTGGAGAGAACAAAAGGTGATATTGTTCTCCTTCCCCTGGATTAGAAACATCCACTGCGCTTTGATGCCGGTGGCTGCCAGGGGCTCGTTAGGTCTCTTTAGGCAGGTGTAGGTGTTCACTTGTAGGTTTTCTCTCTGGACAAGTCAATTCAGACTTTGCTAAGCTTATATTTGAAAATTACTCTCTAGTTCAGTCCAGCATGACATTTTTGAATGTTGTAAAAAAAAAACATGTTACTTTGAATTTGCTAATGATGCGAAGCTTTAGGGAAAAATAAGATTTTGGTGTCAGGAGATAGGGGAAGAATTTAGTGGGGACGTTAGACTGGCGTAAAGCCTGCTTTAAGCTGGACTGGCACACTGGCAGATCCCCTATCCAACAGGAGTGCTTAGATTAGCCCGGGTGCTGCCCATTGTTTCTGTAGGAATAAATGTTTCCTGGCCTTCAGAAGTAAGCTGCTTTGAAAACCTGGAAGCTGCAGTACGGTGACAATCCACGTGCTTGGGATTCAAAGGAGATTTCAGAAGGGTCATGGGCTTTTGTCTTTTCCTACAAGTCCATGTAATCCTACGGAGGAGTTTTTAATTGCGTGCTGCCGAGTCATCCATCAGAGCCCTGTTGTACCGATCATCGTGCAAATACAAAACAAAAAATCAGAGCCTGTCCCAGCCCTTAGAGCCCAGCCCATTATTTCCTCAGGCTGCCTCTGTGTGCCATTGATACTCACCACGGGAGCGAGCTGAGGGTGGCTGCAGCTGTTGGGAGCAAACTCTTTCTCGGCACACAGCAATAGAACTGGGACGACGCCTGGGCCAGCGCCTCTCTGCTCTCGTCTCCCCAATCTCCAGCAGAGCAGCTCCGGCCCATCCGGGTGTGCGTGACCCAGTTCCCGATGGTCTGAACGCGCTGGGCAGCGCTCGGCTGCTGTGGGGGTTCAGGGAAGGCAGAGTGTGCATCATCATCCTCCTGAACCTAAGACAAACCCAAGGGAGAAGCCATAGGGTGGCAATCAGTCGCATCCATGCTAAATAAAACTCGCAGGTGTTTGTAAGGATTGTTTCTGCTTGTTCTTTGTTGTGCTTCTGTGCTTAGAAAGCGTCCCTTGAAAATGAGTTCAGTTCATCACTGGAAACTTTGTTTGCAGACCCTCACTGAGCAGAATTTGTTGCAGACTCGGTGCACGCTGTGCTGCCCTCCTGGGAGTGTGAGGAGCTCCAGCGTGCTACTTTGTGCTTTAGGACACTCTGAGGGATTTATTCCTTTTGGGATCCACGATGAGAATTCCCAAGAGAGGTAATAATAAGGTATGAGATTGGAAAAAAGCCTGTGTCCTTGGAATGTTGTTGTTGTTGTCAAAAGTTAATTTTTCCTTCTTCCTTAGCCAGTAGTCAGCTTTTTGCTTTATTTTTGTGGTATCAGTATTTGATTGTTTAAAAAATTGCTTCAGAAGAACTGCAGTGGCTGGCCACCAGGACCTTGTTCCGATTTGCCTATTTGCTTGTAGCTAAAACGTTTCCATATTGTTTATCATTCTATTGAAGAAACTGCTGCCCAGGCAACTAAGAACTGAACATCTCTCTGTCTGGGACATGGGGAGAGGATTTAGGTCATGTCTTTGTTTCCAGAAAAAAGTTCCAGTGTAGTTTCTAACTAGAGGAAAAGGGGGGGGTGCAGACTCGGGGCTCTGATGCCACTGGGGGCACCCCGAGGTGCCCAGGAGAGGGAGCCCCACTGCGGTGCAGGAGCAGGTATGTTATCACGTACTAGAGAGCAAATTATAAATAGAAATATGAAAATTATAAATATAAAAATATTTTTAAGTCATTAAAAAAAGCGGGTTTTTTTACTTGTCAATAGGCAAGGTTTTGATGATAAAAATTATAAATACAAACAATATAAAGGTAGAAATCTAAGTCTAGAAATATAAATACATACAGAAAGTTTAAAACTAGAAGAAAAAATCAGTTGCAGCAGTAGATGCAATACATAATATTAAATAGATGTCTAGAATTTTATAGATATTATAGATAATTATTAATAGATTGCATCAAAAGAAACTATAAATATAAATGTGAATATAATTATACAAAGTATGAAAATATTTCAATATCGTTTAAAAGAAGGTGTTTTCTTGTATTTATTTGGTTACAGATGGGGTTTTTCTGTGGATTAATAGAAGTATTCTAGAAATATAAATCTAACTGTAGAGAGATCCAATCGATAGAGGAGGATATTTCTAAAACCACAACCGAACGCCGCCGCCTTCGGGGGAATCGCACGAGCTCGGCCGAAGCAAGGCGAGAGCGGCCGACCCTGACGGCCTCGAGCGAACCGAGGCGAGGCTTCCGAGGCTGCCTGAAGCGAAGCGAGCCGAGCTCAGGCGAAGCGAGCCTGCTGCTCTCGTGCGCGCTGCTTAGCGCCAGTGCGCTCCCAGCCTAATGAGCTCCTGCCCGAGCCCGCGCTCCCGGTCGTGTCCGCGCCGTGGCCGGGCCGCCCGCGGGACGCGGCAGCGGGAGAGCCCCGAGCCGGGCGAGCTGAACGGGAGGCGGCGGCGCTTGCCCGCCCGCCGTCGGGGAGCCGAGGCGAGGCGAGCGGAGCCGAGGCGCGCCGAAGGCACAGAGCGGCTGGGAGTTGGGCCGAAGCGAGGCGAGCTCGGCCGAAGAGGCGAATGCAGGCGCCAAGAGCCGAGTTGAGGCGCCAAGAGCCGACTGGAGCCGAGCGTCTCCGGAGCGAGCCGAGCTCCGCCGAGCGCCGCAGCATCCCGGGCAGGGCGAGGCGCCGGGCCGGGCTCGGGGTGCAGCCGGGGCTCTGGGAGGCTTCCCCGCCTGTCCCTCTCTCTAGCCCTCCTTCCTTCTCCCCGTCTTCGCCTTCTCTCGCTCCCTTTCCCCCATTCCCTCTCCCCCCGCAAAGCCGGCTCCTTCCTGTCCTGTCCCTAGCCCGCTACTCCCTTCTGTTCCCCCTGTCTCCTTCCTGTGCCCAGCCTCCGTGTACCCTCGTCCCGGGCTTTCCCTTCCCGTGCCGCTTTCCTGCACAGCCCGAGCTCCCTCGCCGCCCTTTGTCGTGCCCTGCTCTCGCTCCTCTCTTCCCGTGCCCCCTTTCCTTCTTTGCCCCGCAGCCGCGGGGCTCGGGCTGCCGGAGAATAAAGCCCCGAGGGCCGGAGCCCGGCGCCCCTGGGCCCTTGCGGGAGTCCCCGCGCGGGGCCGGAGGCTCTCGGCGGATCCCCCCGTGCCGCTCAAGCAGCGCGGCCGACAGCGCCGGAGCTGCGGCTTTGCCGGCATCGCGCTGAGAGCGGCCCCCGCTCCGTGCCGGGCCGTCGCCGCCGTCTGTGCCGCTCCCTCTCTCGCTGCCCCTGGCCCGTGACAGCGAGGCTGGGCAGGAACCTCAAGCCTTCTGGGGGCTGCCCCCCCTTTCTTGTTGCAGCAGAATCCCTTGCTGGGGCCATGCACGTGTGGGAAGGGCTTGGGGGAAGCGCTGCGCTGCTGTCCGGGGCAGTCGGATTCGTTCGGAGCCTTCTTTGGGGGTCAGGGAAAGGCGGGGTGAAGACTCGGGGCTCTGATGCCGTTGGGGGCAGCCCAAGGTGCCCAGGAGAGGGAGCCCCACGGCGGTGCAGGAGCAGGTGGGGGGCGGGCGAGGGGCGGGGGTCACGCTGGGTGCCGTCCCCCAGAGGGACCCAAAGCTGCCACCAAATGCACAGGGAGGGGTGAGTGGGTGTAGGATGCTAAAACCTGGCAAGGCATTCGGTTTTCTAGGTATTGCTAAAGAATAGGAATTGGTCTCTAAACTCAGCTGGGGAGAAACCCTCTCTATGCACTCATTTGTTTACAGGAACGTAGAAGGTTCCGACTGGAGATGCGTAGTAGTTCTGAAGATACTGCCGTGAGGTTTTGATCTAGGAACGGAGCGAGCTGTGCCCTGGAACCCTCAGAACAGCTGCAGGGGCTGAAGGCGATAGAAAGGGCTCTCTGGCACCTTTTGCCTCCGTTCTCTGCCAGCGCCCAAAGCGTGTCGCAGTCCCGGAAGAGGCGCTTGTCATCCCGAGAGCCAAAAGGAAGACGTGTCAAATCCCAGCTCTGCCTTGTGTTTCGTGTGGGTTTTTTACTTCGTATTGATGTCATTCCAGAGAGCAAGGAAAGAAGAAATGGGACCGGCTCCCACTATTACTGTGTGAAGGCTTTCTTGAAAGGCTGCTGTATTTATATTGTCCTTTTCCACTCCAAGCTTGACTTTTGCCCTCGTTTTTCGAGCTCTGCTGCATTGGGTGTCCCAAGGAGGGCGGGGTTCCTCAGCAGGGCTCTTAGGAGGCGGCGCTGATTCTGCTTTTTCTGAAGGCGTCTCAAAGCGTGCTACCAGAATGACAGTTTTGTGCACTGGAAAGCTTTCCCTCAGTGCCATCAGCGCACGTCCGTGTCTGAATTGTGGAAGCAGACGGACTAAGAAAAGCCAGCACCCGGAGCAGATTTCTGTTGGCTCTGTGTCTGTGAGAAGCGGGCTGTGTGCTGGACGGGGAGAGGCGCTGTTGGAGAGTGGCATCAGCGCCAGGTGTGAGCTGTGAGGATGATGGGGGGCTCGGAGCAGCGCCAGGTGTGAGCTGTGAGGATGATGAGGGGCCGGCTCCTGCCGGGGGGGCGAGGCTGTTTTAGGGGGAGGCTTCGCCTCAGCTGCCTTTTGCATGGAGCTGCTGAGTAGAGGGGTTCGTGGGGGGGCTCCCGGGGCTGTCTCATGGAAGGACTGCGAGAGCTTCTGGCAGCGTCTGGGCGAACACCTGGATACGCGCTTGGATCCGCGGAGCATCGCTTCAAGGAGGTGCCGAGGGACGAATCTTTGTGCCGGGAAGCAGCAGCCGAACGGGTGAGCGCGTGTGGATTTGGAGCGGGGACTTTGGTCCTTTCCCTTTTCAATTGGATCTTGGCAGTCCCCCCTCCCCGCTTCCCCAGGAACAAAAAGGGAGCTTGTGAAGACAAAAGAAATGAAGGAGAGGCAAGCAGCTACTCTCCTAATATTGTCTGTGTTTGAACTGGGGGGAATCCGCTTTCGCTTGCGGTTCCAAGGATGTCGGTTGAAGGAAAAGCTGCCTTTTCCCGGCTGTTAGGGGTATCCCAGGGGTGACAGGGAATCCCTGCGTTCCATTTGAACGGGAATGGGCAAAGTATTGTTGTCATCGGATGGCTTTGATTTGAAGGCAGCCAGCCCATTTTCATCATCCTAAGGTTTAAATGGAGGGGACAGCGCTGGTGTCCCTCCTTTGCAAGGGTTTGAATGGAGGTCAAAATCCCCCTTTGCACATGGCTTGCAGGATTTCATTGGAGGAAAGCCCCTTCTTTTCTGCTCTCCCAGGGGGTGAACTTGAAGGGGAGAAGCCATTTCTTTGCCCTTGTTGAAGCGAGGTGAGCGCCGCCCGCGGCGTCAGTTTCGGGGTTGAGTTGCGGGAAGCCGCAGCTCTGGCGGCGTTTGCAGGGCTGCAGTCGGGCTGTGCCGCTGCATTTGAGGGCGCTTCTTGTGGCCGCGGCCCGGCCCGGAGCGTTGCCGCTCGGGAGCGCTGCCGGCCCGGGCCGGGCGGGTGCCGAGGCGCACGGGGGAATTTGGCGCGGCAGCGGCGGAGCCGCTTTGCCGGTGCGAGGCGCCGTGCGGAGCCGAGGGCAGCTGGCGCCGGGCCGGCCAAGGGCGGCAGAGGCGGCGCGGGCGCTGCTGCGCCGGCCCGGCCGGTGCCGGCCGCTCTGTCCGCTCCGGGCGCGGGGCTCGGGCGCCGCCGGGGCCCCCCGGGCAGGGGGAGCGGGCGGGGGTGGGGGGGCTCTCCGGGGCGGCGCCGCCCCTGCGCGCCGGAGCAGCCGCCGGAGGAGCCGCTTTGCCGCCGGGAGCCGCGCTCCGTCCGGTGCCGGCAGCGCGGGGTTGGGCTGCCGCAAGTTCTTGGGTGTCGTGGTTCGGAGGTGGCTTTGTAGGGATGCATCGCACGGGTTTGTTCTGGTCGCAGCGGGTGTGCGCTAAGGGCTATGGCGTTCTTCCTGACCGGTACGGTTCTCGGTTCTTCGGGTGGTGACGATAAAGGTTTGGTTTGAATCGAGTTCTGTAGTCGGATATTTTTTTTGCCGGGCTATTCTGTTTTTAAAGGCGTGCAATGGTTTCTACGGGTCGTTGCGTGAAGCAGCGGCTCGGATTTTAACTCTGTCGCCGTGGCTTTTATTAGCGTGGGCGTGTAGCGTTTGTTTCGGTGAGTTCGAGGTGGCGTCGTGTCGTTAATAGCAGCGGGGTTTTTAAAATCTCTCTAATTGCGTTTGTGTTTCTCGTCTTCCAGGGCTTTTATTTCTTTGGTTTGTTTGATTGTAGTGTACGTTTTATTGTTACGGATCATTTGGGAGATCTTGTGAATGGTTACGTTTCTCTTTCGGCTTTGTGTTTATTTCTGGGTGGTATTTTTATTTTGATCGAATGAGGCTCTATGCGTTTATTCTTCAGTTGGGAATAATTTTTTTGACGTAAATTAAAGTTGCTTTGGTTTGGGTGACTTTTGTTTTACAAATTATTTTCTTTTTTTTTTTTTTCTTTTTTCTTTTTTTTTCGTTTCTTGTTGTCCTTTGACGTATTTGGTGGTTATTGATCAGTTTTATTTTTGGGAACGTGGGTGTTTATATGGTGGGACTTTTTAAGTAGTTTTTTTATTTGGGTAGGTATTTTCTTATATTTTACTGGCTGAGGTTTTTTTTTTTTTTTTTTCTATTTCGTTCATTAGTTCGCTTTCTAAAGTTCTTTTGACAGAGTATTGCTTATTCTTTGAGTTAGTGTAGATGGAGATTTTTGGTTAGTTTTTAAACTAACGTTCAGGGTCAGTGGCACTGATTGGAGTTGAGCGAGTTGGTTTGGGTTTTTTTAGAGGTTTTTGTGATTTGCTGCGTGTGTTTCTCAAGGGTTTTCTTTTCGTTTGGTTCAATTTTTCTGATGTGATGAGAACTGTTAGTGAAAAGAGTGTTGTGTGTTTTTTTCGCTGGCAGTTGTTTGGCTGGTGGAGGTATCTTGATGGTTTTGGAAGACATTGGTGGGAATTCGCTGCTGTTTGTTTTGTCATTGCATTTAGGAATTGGATTTTAAATGTAAAATTCTAAGGATAGCTATCTTTAAACAAGACAAGTAGGTGTGTAGAAATGGGAATAAACTTTTATTTTGATCTATTCGATCTCTATTTAAAATTTAACAGTTAACATAAGTCATGGTGTATTCCAAGAAGATATTGCAGTTTTTAATAGAGTATTGTGTATGTTTATAGATATATCAATAGAGATGCTAAATATAAACACAACTCAAACGAAATTTTAAATGTAGAAATGTGTTTCGAATCTTTGCAGATATATATATAAAATTATTAAAGGATTGTAAATATAAAGTGACATAAATCCATACAACGCGTAATACAAGTGATACTGTATGTATCTTATGATGATATATTATAGCAAGTAGCTATAAAATAGCTCTAAATATAGTCCATCACTATGATATAATATCTAAAACATTATAGGTATGGTAAATATAAATACAACAATATTATTAAAAGTAGTTTAAAAGAAAGGATGGTTTTGTTTTTTGTTTGGCAAAAGCAGGGGTTTTATTATAAAAACTACAAATACAAATAATAGAAAGGTAGAAATCTAATTGTAAAAATATCTCATGAATACATCAAGATGGATATAAAAATTGAAAATATTAGAGAAAAGAAGTTGTAGCAGTAGATATGGTACATAATAAAAATAATAATTTATCTATATGATGTGAATGATATATATGTGATATGTAATTATGAATAGAATGCATCAGTATAAACTGTGACTATAAATGTGAATATAATTATGCAAGCTCTAACTATAACACTATTTCAATATAGTTTAAAAGAAGGGTTTTTTGGTATTTGTTTGGTTAGAGATGGGATTATTTTTGGAATAATAAAAGTATGATGGAAATGTAAATCGAAGTATAGAAATTTACAATCAATATATACTGATATGGATAAAACCACAAAATATGAATAAATACAGATAATAGGAATAGACATAATAGATTGTATAAATGACGTAACACATCACTGTCCGGTATAAATATGTGTGTGAATAGAACTAGGAAAACTAGAACTATAAAATTTATTTAAAGAAGGTTTGAAAGAAAGGGGGCTTATTTGGTTCTTGTTGGGTAAGAGGCAGGTTTTTGGCATTTATTTTTAGAGGAGTTTTTGGGGGGGATGGCCCCTGTTCTTTTTTGCCGCCTTGGCCGCCCGCAGCCCCGCGGCGCGCGGCGCCCCCGGCTGGGGTGGGTGGCAGTGCTGCCGCCTTGTGGGCAGAGCGCGGTACTGCAGCCCGCCGCCGCCAGGCAGCCCTCTTGGGCGTGGCGCGTGGCGGAGTTTGTTTGACCGTCTCAAAATGGCGGCCAAAAGGGCGGGCAACCGGAGGCCCGCGGTGTGTGTATCAGGACTGCCTGCACGGAACACCGGCGCGGTCCCGGCGGGATATTCTCTTGCGTTTCAGGTGTACCCGGCGCGGGCTGTAGGGTCAGCGGCGCTGCGGGCGGGCGTATTTTGGCGGGTTTCTGACCGGCATCTGAGTAACCGCCTCTCTCGGCTGGGGGGGGAAGGGGGGGAGACCTTTCTCGGCCGCCATCATGGGAGCGGCGCGTCGCCAATGTCGAGGAGTTTGTTTGACCTTCTCAAAATGGCGGCCAAAAGCGCGGGAAAATCGCGGACCCGGGAGTCTGCCGCCCTGTGGCCAGAGCGCGGTACTGCAGCCCCCCGAGCCAGCGCCCTGCCCCTCGCCGCTGGCTGCCGGGGGCGGGGCAAGGACGCGGCTGCCGAGCGAGGCAAGGGCGAGGGGCGGGAGCGAGGGGCGGGCGGAAGCGAGGGGCGGGCGGGGCGGGCTCGGTAAATGGCCGGGAGGGGTGAAAGACGTTCAGGAGTGCAAAAGGGACACGATGGCTGAGAAGAATGGCCGGGGGGGGGGGCGGCCCGGCGGGGCCGCTTTCGGCGGGCGGCGGAGGCGCGGTCGCAGCGCTCCGCGGGCCGGGGGCAGCGAGCGGGGGCGGGCGAACGCCGTCGGAACGGGGCTGCACCCCCCCCCCTGAGCCCGCGCACGCGCCTCTCCAGGCGGCGGAAGCGACGGCGGGCCGGAAAATCCCGGCGGGGCGGCGGCGCTGCCCCCCCTTTGTGCCGCCAGCTTTGCAAGGTAAGACCGCCCGCCCCGCCCCGTCCCGCCGCCCTCCGGTGTCTGTAAGCAGACAGACTCCCTCTGGCTTCCCACTTCTCCGTGCTGGAGAGTGGGAGAAAGGTCCGTGCTGCTTGCCGTGTCCTCGGTGGGCAGAGAGCTCTGACCTTGCCTTGGATGGGCTGCTGAGGATTGGATCCATGGGGATGTGCTTGAATGCATTTAGTGACCTTTACAGATTTCTTTCCCTGCTTTTTTCAGTTCACAGAATCATGGAAGAATTCAGGTTGCAAGGGGCTCTAAAGATCACCTCATTCCAAGGCTGCTGCCGCCGTGGGCAGGGACGTGCTTCCATCGAGCAGCTTGCTCAGAGCCTCATTGCAGAGCACCGAGGGGCCTTGAACACTTGCAGCGATGGGGCGGCAGCCCCAGGACCTCTGAGCAACCTGTGCCCTGTGCCAGCCAGGTGCCAGAGGAGGAAGGAAGCCCTTCCCACCTGGAGCAGAGGCTGCGTAGCCTTGTGTCACCGAGCGTGTGAGACAGAAAGGCCCTTCCTTTCTGGAGGGGTAACAACACTCAAAGCTCTTTCTCGGGACAAGCAGAGCAATGGAAGGCCAAAGGAGCCTTCAGTTCTTCCAGCAGCTTTGGGAACAACTTGAAGGAGGAAAAGCAGAGCCAATCTCTGAGAAGGGACGTGCGAGCTCTGGCGAGGACGGCTGCTCCCCCTGGCCTTGGTGTGGGACCTCCTGAGCTGCCATTCCTGTGGTGGGAGTGTTTCTCCTCTCCTCCAGCCAAGCCAGAGACCGCCTAGGGAAGGAGCAGGTAAGGTTGAAGCACTGAGATCTCCCAGGTAAGAAGTGACACGGCAAGAGGAAATGGCCTCAACTTGCAGCAGGGAGGGCTTAGATTGGATTGGAGGGAAAATTTCTTCACTGAAAGGGTGCTCAGGCATAGGAGCAGGCTGCCCAGGGAAGTCCCCATGCCTGGAGACATGTCAAGGATGTCAAGATGTGGTGTTTAGAGACCTGATTTGGGGGGCAGCAGCTGGGCTGGATGTCCTTAGAAGGCTTTTCCAACCGCAAGGATCCTATGGTTCTGGAAAGCCTTGACCCCTCTGGCTCTAGCACAGCACCTGGATGCTGACAAAATGAGGCTGGTCATAGAGCCTGGAGGTCCCTGTGCCACAGGGAGAGGACAAGCCGGTGTCACCTGCAGGGAGGGTCTCGTCCCCAGAGAGCAGCCAGTGACTGCGTCCCTGCCCGGGGCTCTGGGTGCACCCTTGGGGGGGGGACTCACCTGCCCTCCTTGCTGCTCTCATCCTTATCCCATATGGATTTAGCAGCAATCTTCTGTCTTTTCTTTCAAACTGTCCTTGGGAGAGTTCCAAGAGAGGGTCATTAGTTATTTCAAAGCCTACATCTTTTACCTATTGGCACTGAAGAGAAAAGACACAAACCTGCTTTGCATCCTTCTGCCTGGAAGTCCTTGTGACACGGGGAAGGGAGGAAGGGGCTGGCCGGGGTCAGCCTCTGCTGAGCCTCAGCTCTGGCTGCTCCTGCTCACAGGGTAAAGCCAAAAGCTGTCGTGATCAAAAACGCAGGCCACCCTTCTGACCTGAGTCACAGGGGCCGTTTCTTCTGAATGACTCAAGATGGGAAATCATTCTTGGAGCTTCAGAAGAAAAAAACCCCAAAACCGTAGGTACATTTGTAAGAGTGTGTATGTACGTCCATTTCCTTGCAGGCAGCAGGGTGAGAAAGGGTGTTTATTTGAGGGCCCCCCCACACAGGGCTTTTCAGAAGCACAGCAGAGGCATTCCCATGTCTTCCTCACACAAGGTCCACTGCACTCACAGGAATGCCATTGAACTTTGCTTTTCTCTAACCCAGGTGTCACTCATAATAATGCCCACAGCCTTGGAATCAGGATGAAGGTGGAGCCTGAAGGAGCCAGGCACACTCAGGAGAGGGCAAGTAGCTGACTTGCTGGGATTTGGCCCACATAACTCTGAACTCATACTTTGGTTTTGGTTTTCTTTATTGTAGCTGACCGAGAGGCTAACAGGCGATCACGGGGCCCTCCGAGGCAGACTCATTTCAGGTGCAACGTGGATTCACATCGCCGATCATCCAAAAGATAAGTCTGGGTCACGGCCTGGAGAAGGGAGAGCAGCGGGTTGGGAGTTCCTGGGACAGATTGAAAAATTAGCAGAGGGAAAAGCAATCTTGTCCTAGGGGCCTCTTAGGACAGCTAAAGGGAGAGACTCCACATTTGATGGCAGCGTGCAGGCGGGCAGGGCAGAGCAGTTCCGGTCCACGTCGTGTTGTCGGGTGTACCGTGTTACCTACTGTGTCTTTGGGGTCCCTTTTGCCTTTTCCCCTCGAGGCCCTCACCACAAGCATAATGTGTCGTGTTTAACGTCCCCCCGTTGGTCACGTTCTGTGTCACGGGTGTCTGCACATGTTTGTGCCGGAGCTGCTCTGCCCTGCCGCAGAGGCTGCTGCAACAGGACAAGGCTCAGGGACTTGCAGTTTGTGGGGTGTGGCCGGACTCTAGATGATATTCCTAGATAGACAGAAGATGTTTGGAGCTGTGAAGATATCCTGCAGCCCTTTGACGTTTGTCCTCGCTTTCTTTCAGACGCAGAAGGATAAAATCCAGGGCAAAATCCATCCACCCATCCCGAGTGAGGAGGTTCCCCCGAGCAGGTCAGTCACTGTTTGTCTCTGCAGGGAGAGTGTCAAGTGTGACTCTGTTACAGCTCTGTTCTTTTTCTTTTTAGGAAGTAAAGCTGGACATCAGCAGGCAAGGTGAGGTGGGCAAGGTGAGCATTGAGTAGCGTACAGGAGCAGTTGTTATTGCTCCAGTCTCACTTTGCGGTGCAGCTCTAAGCATCCGTTCCTGTTTCTGCGCTTCAGGCAATCCACTCGGAGTAGGCCAAGCCCCAGTCACCAACCGGCCGACGCGCTGGGTTTGCCGCTCTCCCGAGCCCTGGGGAAGAATCCCGGGACTCGGCGATGAAGCCTCTGCCTTTTCTGTTTAAAGGTGTCACCAGGGCAGCCTTCAGCAATGGCCGAGGAGTTGCGGTGAGTCAGGGAAGTAGGGAGGAGGAGCGAGGCTCCGCTCAGGTTTCAGCAGCGCCACATCCCCTCGTCTCCTCTTAGCCCAGGCGTGCCCCACGACGATGGCGTCAGCCTCCGAGTGCGGCTGAAGCGTGCGGCCCCAGGAGCCGGGCATTCTTGGGAAAAGAGTGAGTGGCAGAATTGTTGGGTTTTGGCCAATGTGCTGCTGAGGTTATGCATTGATATTTTGTTTTCTTTATTGGAGCAGACGAAGAAACAACAGGAAGTTGTTGAACAAGAGTGCCAGCAGGACCTTCCCAGCTGTCGAGGCAGCCTTCCTTTGCACCTGATACAGACTGGCATCGCCAGATGTCTGAGAGATAAGTAGAGGGCTACGACCCGCAGAGGGGATGAAAGCAGGGTGCTGGTTTGGGAAATACTGGGATGGGTTTTTGAGTCCACTTTGGAGGTGGGGGGGTGTCCATGAAGTGGCCCCTTAGGCCCCATAAAAGCAAAGTCTCACTTTTGATCCCAGTGCTGAGGTGCGCAGGGCAGAGCGGTCCCAGTGTGTATCATGTCCCTTGTCTATTGTGCCTTGTGTGTTGTTTGGGTATCTCATGTCTCTTACCTTAGCCTTTTCAGGGTCCTGTCAGAAACCTTGGCATTGTTCTTATCCTCTGTGATCTCTGCATTTCTTGGCCCGGCATCCATGCCCTACAACCTTTGCCTGGGGAGCTCAGACATGTATCAGAATTGCATCTCTCTTTGGAAGCATCCGGTCAGATGTCTTTTCAGGTCTTGTTCTGAGCTGTACGGACAGCTATGCCCTGCTAGGATCCATTATGGCAGATTAGAGCTTGAAACAATGTGAGGACAGGTAGAGGCTTCTGACTGTAGGATTCTCGGGCATCCATCTCTTCAGTTTATGGAATAAATCATTCAGTTAGCATCTTGTTCCTTCAGTGTTTTCTGAGCCACGTCAGCTTGCCATCAGTCTCACCTCGGTCGTCTCATTTGGCATGCTCTCGGTGCTCGCAGTTATCCCTTTTGCCAAGAGATTTCTGTCTGTGTTGTGTCTCCATTGTTTGTGGTGTCCTGTCTGTCCCGTGTCACGGGTGTCAGCACACACATTTGTGCTGGAGCTGCTCTGCCCTCCTGCGTAGCCTGGTGCAGTAGGAGAAGTCCCTGGGAGTTTGTAATGTGGGGTGTAGTTGGACTCTAGATGGGATTTGTAGATGGACACAAGATGTCTGGAGCTCCTAAGTTGTCTCTGTTTCTCTGCGAGCCTCTCAGGGACCCTGGGCCAGTCCCGAGTCGGCAGACACCGGGGTTGGGAGCCCCGACACGGCCGAGAGCGGGGAGACACTGTCTGTGCCCCGAGGGTGCTGAGGGCACCTGGGCTGGGGGGAGACACTCTCTGTGTGTGCCCCGAGGGTGCTGAGGGCACCTGGGCTGGGGGGAGACACTCTCTGTGCCCCGAGGGTGCTGAGGGCACCTGGGCTGGGCCCCTGTGCAGCACAAGAGACACCAGAGACATCGGTAGATGATAAAGGGCCGACTCTTAGCAGGGGTTAATCCAAGGTTTTATTAGGATCCCAAAGGAGCTCCTGCACCTCAGGGGCCTCCTGCCAAGCCCCAGGGAGATGTGCCAAGGTCACGTTTAAAGGGAGGTGGAAACTGAAAGTAGATAACATTTTACCAACCATTAAGTGACCCTAAGGGATGGATGCTGGGGGACAGACATACAGGACAGTGTATGGGGCAAGGCTCGGGGGGCTGACCCCTGGCCTCTGGCTAATCACTGGACGACTTGGACCGAAACTTCTGCATGGAGGGGATGGGAGGCTGAGTGATTGACAGAGAGCCAGGGTGGGGGTTTGGGGATGATCTCATCCTGTGAGAGGGATAACACAGGTAGAAGGAGGGGGGTACAGTTTGGGATAAACGATTTGGGAAAAATATGGGGATACAAAACAAAACTACTTCAAAGTATTATAAAGTATAGAAATGCACTACAACAGCTATGAAATAGATTTTGTGTTTACTCAAGCTTCTAAAGTCAGTCCACGTTAGGAAATGCGTAAGGCAGGAGTAAGAGTAGCCCACTTACTGAAATGCAGTGACTGAGAGAGCAATGACTCTGTCCAGGCTCCTGATTTCCGAGTCCTCCATTAGAGCCTGCTTTCCTTTCACAGTTCTGTCCTCCGTGGTGATGCTGCATTGTTGTGGCAAATAAAGCCTCTGGTATTGCAGAGCTGTGAGCAGCCACTTAGACCAAGAACAAAGCTTTAATCTTCACGTTTTGATAGTCATCCTCTGCAGTGCTGCATTTTGGGAATAGAGAACGGGTTTGTGCTATTTTTAGGTGCATGGAATTACAGTAACATAAATGTCTTCTTTTCAATTTAATGTGCTGTTAGCTAGTGGTTGGTTTGATAGTTCTGTGCTTGCTACAAATCTCTGTGTGTTCGGGGGTGAGCAGTAAGAACATGGAGTTTGGCACAAGCGTGAAGGAAATTAATGTGGGTTTTTTTACTTGATAAAGGAGAAAAAGTGTGTTGATCAATAAGCAGCAAGTCAAATCCAAAACAGAAGAGTGCTCTATGCTATGTAAGTGTTTATTCCAGGTGATGCAGTCACAGACAAACAAATTGAATAGTTATTGGCAATGTAATGTTGAAAATTTTGGGAATATATCCAGTCAATTCCTAAAATATTGCTGCAGTTTAAATGTTGTGAGGGACATGATCAGCAGACTGTTTCTTTTTAATTCTTGTTTGTCTGAAAACCTGTAAGAATCAGGATTTTTCTGTGATATTCTCGGTTCATGCAGAGTTCATTGATTCAAAGGTACATGGCATGCAGAGTCCTGCAAGGCCTGAGAAACAGCTGCATCACACCTGGTGGATGTCCAAGAGTCTGCACAAACAGCAGGGATGAACTTTAGGATGAACTTGCAATTGATGAGCTCTGTTGTTCTGTCAGCTCAAGAGAGCACACACCCCCCTCCTTTCCAAGGATGAACATTTAATATGGCTCACAAAGTGTGCTTGCTTTTAATTTTCTGTGCCATTACCCATTCCAGCATGCTGCTTGTCCAGATCTGTTGGAGGTGAGCAGCTCCCAGCGTGAAAGGCTGATTTCTCAGATTCTCAAACTGCCTGGGGCTCAATGGCAGGACACCCCAAATTCACTTGAGAATGTATCTGAGGTTGTCCAAATGCTTCCTGCACTCGGGCAGGTTTGGTGCTGTGACTGCTTCCCTGGGGAACCCGTTCCTCAGGAGAAGTTAAATGGCTTGCTAGGGTTTTCACAGTCAGCATTGAGCTTTAATGCAGGTTTGATAATGCCCAGTACAGCATAATAGCCACAGGAGCATTATTCTGCATCAGAGCAAAGACATTGCTGGATTTGTGGAGAGATCCAGAATAAAGGGAATTTATTGTCCCAAAGGGAATTCTGAGCGATACCATAATGTAAATAGAACATAGGAATGCTAATAAAGAATGAAGTGAACATTGCTTTCAGTTAATAATCATTGTGAACACAATATTTATACTCCACATATTGTGTTTTCTCATGCAGTGGTCTTTAAACCAGAGAGATAATAGCTGTTGATCTAAGAGTTATTATACTTTAATTAGGAATGATTCTTCTCTAGAGCTTTTACTTGTCTTTGTTCTAAGAGCCAAAGTTGTTGAACTTTTTAGTCAAGACAGAAACCAGTTGTCAAAGTTGAGAAAGAAAAATGGAAAGAGAAAAATAATGCCTTTTACTCTTAGTTCTCTTTTTTTTCTTGCAATATTGGTAGAGAATATTCATGGAAAATACTTAGGCTTTTTATTTATTTTCCTGGAAATAGAAGACAGGTGCCTTGTTTTTTGTTACAGTAAAATAATATACTCTTATGTAGCTATGACACTTCATTTTGTGGCTTGTTACTGTTAAACAGTGCCAGGATTCTGATGGCAGTCATGTAGGCTAAATAGTTATATCTGAAATTTTTTTATTGCTAAATAATTCATGGTCCTTCTCCTTTTTGTTTGCCTCCTTTTAGACTGACTATTTGAGAGTTCTGAGCAGCCGTGTGAAGGCTGCTCCTGTTTTACTCAAAGTGTGGTATTCGCATTCTCTGAACAAAGAGAGATTTAATTCTCTCTCCCAGGACTTTTCCTGGGGAAGGCAGTGAGAAACCTCAGAGAAGAAGAGAAAACAATTCTTATCTCTACTTGCTGCTCCTGTTTGGAACATGTGGAATGTGTCATGGAGATGGTTTGCCAGAAGTGGTTTGTGAGCTGGACACCAGCGAGGGTTGTTTGGACTGATTGGCCAATTGGGTCAAAGCTGTGTTGTGACTGTCTGCAGAGAGTCATGTGTTTTTCTTTAGTAGTATTTGGTATCTCTTTAGTGTAGTTTTAATATGGTATTAGTGTAATATAGTACAGCTTAATAAAGCTTAATAAAGGATTTGTTCAGCCTTCTGGAATCATGGAGTCAGAGCACATCATTCCCCGGATGGGGATCGCTCATCTACGACACAAAGCGCGGATTTTTACACCTTGTCGAGCTGGCATCTCTTGCTGACGCCCAATTCTTGCCCTTCTACAGAGGAGCTCAAGGAGAAGCTGCAGCAGTATGTTGACGAGGTGAATGCCCACGAGCCAGGTTTCATCAAGGCTGTCCGGCACAGCAGGCAGGAGGGGCTGATCCGCTCCCGAGTCAGCGGCTGGAGAGCAGCCACAGCGCCGGTCGTCGCTCTCTTCGATGCCCACGTGGAATTCAACGTGGGTTGGTGTGTGCCCCTTCCATTCTCTCACCCAGGGACCTTTGCCAAGCACTGGTGGTAAATTACTGACTGGCATTTAGAGGGTGAGTTAGAATTTTGAGCTTTTTAATGAAAATTCAGACATAATCATGGACACAAGCAGGAAAAATGTGTTTGTGCTGTGTAATATGATCTAGATACATTTTCATGGTTTGAGTAATCTGCTGGTCTAATTACAAGGTAGTTAAATCATATTAGAAAACTGCACATTAAAAATCTCCTCCAGTAATGTAGCCCTTTGCCCATGAGGGTGAATGTATCTTCTTTTCATTAAAAAAGATTATGTTTCTTTTACATTCTGCAGTGTAAACAAAGAAGCGTTTTTTTGGTTATTTTGGCCAATCTGCAAAAGTAAACATAACTAAAATAATGTATTTTACCGTGTTCAGTCTGGATTTAATATCTCCCTTGCTCCTTAAGTAAAAGTGAGGTAAAAAGGCAAGAGCTTCTGTCTCTAGGATAGATCTATTATTAACTCTGCTCCTGATGTCCTTGGTAGTGTTGCGAGCCTGAAGTTGTCATTACTGGGTAGCAAGGGTATAAATGCTCTATGATATGCAGATACTCATTTCTTCCATCCACCAGCTCAAATCAAGGTTAACAACAGAGCCTCTTAGAGAATATGTTGCAGTGTATTATTTTGGGGCAGAAAGGGCTCTGAATGGGTAACAGCTTTAGACTTTGCTCCTTCTGAAAAATACAGCATTAGCTGCTATATTGTTTATTTGGTGGTGGACTAAATACTCTTTAAGGGCTCCTTCCAAACCAAACTACTCCATGATTTCCATCAGTGCTATGCTTGCAGTGGTGTAATCTTAACAGTGTATTTCTTTTTTTTTTAGGGCTGAACCAGTGCTCACCAGGATAAAAGAAAACAGGAAAAGAGTAATTTCTCCATCATTCGATAACATTAAGTATGATAATTTTGAAATAGAGGAGTATCCCCTCTCAGCACAAGGCTTTGACTGGGAGCTGTGGTGCAGGTATCTGAACCCTCCTAAGTCCTGGTGGAAACTGGAGAACACAACTGCTCCAATAAGGTAATAAATAACTAAATTACAGTGTCTAAAAGCTCTCCTGGGTGTGACAGGGGGCAAGTGGGCTCAGCTGTGTGATAGGTTTTACTGACTGTAAACTTCAAATACTTAAATGTCCTTGATGCCTACACAGTCATCAAGAAAACTCCTGTTTTCAGTAGATGTTTTTAAAGGAAACTTTTGTTTTCAGTAGATCTTTTTAAACAGGTTTCCTGCCCAAGTGGAATGGTAGGCAGGGCTGCTCTGCAGCACTCTGTTCTCCAAATGTCTTGCCTGCTAATTTAGTGCTTACAGGCCAGAAATGGAATTTTCTTTGCAGTTACATTGCATAAGCAGAGCTGACCTGACAGCTGTGTTCTTTATAGTGTTGTCACATAGGTGCACAGCTGTGCTGTGTCCCAGGAGTTAATGTCTGGTCAGTGACACTGTGAGCAAAGGCTGCATTGGGTCCTTGCTTTGGGACAGTCTGGGTCTGCACTTTGTTCCCATGTCCAGAGTGTTGTCAGACTGGTACAGAACAATCCCTTTGTCTCAGGGAGGGGAGTAGTACCCTCTGAACCCACTGAGCAGCTCTGCTGAGAGTACAGGCCTTGCTTGTAGACACACATTCATTCCAAGGAGGGCACTGGTACCTGTGCTCCAGCTCCCTGCAGAAAGGAAGTGTGAATGCTGTTCTTACCTCCTGAAAGCAGAACCTCAAACAGCACTGGCAGCTGTTTTTCATCCAGCAGCTATCTTGGCAGGCAGGCACTTTTCTCAGGTTCTGTCAGTTTAACACCCTCTGAACTGCACTGACCTATGAACAGAACCTAGAATTGGAAAGCAGGAGATAAAAATTAACAGGTTTGCCAAAGACAAACGTGAAAAGGGGTTAATTTCCACAGCATTAGAAATAGTTATTGCTGTTAATGAACTCTGTTGACACTATAAAAATGTTCCTGTGAAGACAGGTTGAGAGAGTTTGGGTTGTCCAGCCTGGAGAAGAAAAGGCTCCAGGGAGGTTTACAGCACCTTCCAGTACCTAAATGGTGATTCCAAGAAAACTGGTAAGGGACAGAAGTAGGTAGTGATAGGGCAAGAGGGAACAGCTCTAAACTGACAGAAGGCAGGGTTATGTTAGATATTGAGATGAAATTCTCTCTGTGAGTGTGGTGAGGCACTGGAACAGGTTGCCAGGGAGGTTATGGATGTCCATTCATGGAGGTGTTCAAAGCCAGGCTGAATGGGGCTCTGAGCAACCTCATCTGTTTGAAGATGTACCTGCTCATGGCTGGGGTTTGGAATGAGATGATCTTTCAAGTCCTTTCCAGCCCAAGCCATTCTATGATCCTGTGATTAATTATACAGAGTAACCATTATGATTTTTAAAAATAAAAGTAGTGAAACACCAAGTAATGACTTTTCCATTTTACCGCTAAACTCTGTTCCACATGAGGACTGGGCAGTGCATGTACTTTATGAATTTCAGGTTTGTCCCCTAACTCTTTCCCTGGCACATTTTTTAATTCAGTGCAATATGCTGCATGTGTGTGTTGGATAATTAAAACAAGCACACCAACAAACAAAGCCATGTGTCTTGATGGATGGTTTCTATCTGCCTCCATTATTCTTTTAGAATTATAGCAAAGGGAAGCAGGTGCACTGAGAAACACTTAAAAACAACAACAAAGGCAAAAGTACCTTATCATAAATGAAGCATAAGTTTTGTATTGATGTTAACTGCTATTTTCTTCATTAATAAATACATCAAAGATGGTCTTTCATTGTTATAAAACGGGTACTATAGCACTTGGAGGCATTAATACATAGATTTCTGTAGAACTGTAGAATTTGTGATTAAGACAGCCTATGATCTGTTTGAAAGCAGATGTGTCCACTAGCTGTAGCTTGAGTGTTCTCCATAAAAGCAGGGTGATTTCTCCTGTACTGCTAATTAATATCTTGTCATTACCAGAGTGCCAGCATAATAATCTGAAAAGACATATTTATTTCTTGCAAATGTGGATTATAAGGTAGGAGAAAAATGAAAAGGCTAAATGACTCTGTATCCTTCTCTACTCATAAGGTGAAATTGTACCCTCTGTGGCTGAACTCTTACCTGACTAAAATTGGCTCTGTATAGTAAAAATTGGTTGGTTCCCACCATGACATAGGTAGAGTTTACTGATCCAGTAAAGCTATGTGATTTGTTTAGGTTTGGCTCAGGATAATGGACTAATGTTATGCTGGTAAAGGCAGGCTTTGCTTGATTCTGTATTAAAAAAATGTATCTGGATGGTCCTATTCAAGAAATAATCTCTTTCTTTAGGTAAGCTTACAGACACAAGTTTTTAGCTCTAGCTGAACCTGGCTTCTGGCTAAACACACAGAACTGCACATCATTTGCAATTGTCACAGGCAAGAGCCTTGAGGACTTAGCAAGGACAGAGGCTACACTGGCTGGTGCCCCAGAAACAAAACTGGGGCACCTGGATCTCACACTACTAGCACTGAAATCCTTACTGCTCTGGTGAATATTTATGTCCAATAATTTGACTCTAATTTCCTTCAATGGTGCTCATTTCACTTTAGAATTAGGAATGTCAGAAGGCAAGGCTCAATAAAGCTCTTTGAGAAATACTTTCTTAAGAATCTGTTTTGCTGCATCATTTTACGTAGCAATGATAAATACAATCTGTGCCTGAAAAATAAAATTCTTCATAATTTATCTGCTAATTTTGGTTGCTGATGATTTATTCTTCCAGAAGTCCTGCACTGCTTGGATGCTTCATAGTGGACAGAGAATACTTCCAAGAGATTGGATTGCTGGATGAAGGCATGGAAGTATATGGAGGAGAGAATGTGGAGCTTGGAATCAGGGTAAGGAAGGCAAACAATTAGCCCATACTGGTGGCTTACATTTAAAATATAGCTTACTTCTTATTGCAGAGGGGGAAAGCAGTCCAAACCATGGATGATGGCATGGAAAGGAGATCCACAGCTCTGCAGACATGTACATTTATTTGAGGAGAGAGGAGGGAAAAAAGAGCAATAGCTCTCTTCACAGAACTTAATCTGGGACAAGGGTAGATGTGTAGAATTTGGGATTGTTCTTTCAACAGAGTTTTGCAGAGTTGATAGCTAAATTTCCCTGCTTACCTGTGGTCCCAGACTCAGTAAGAACAGTTTCTCACAGGTGTGATGAGAAAAACCTTTCTAGATTACTTGGTTTATTTAAATTAGCAAAATCACTGTGGAGCAAAGTAGAATATAGGGGCATTTATGCTGCCTTCCAGACAGAAGGGAATTAAGGTATTCATAATGTGAATATATTGTGAGTGCATATATTTTCTTTTTCCATTGTACACTCTTCACCTGTTTACTATAATGCAGTATTGTGTGTGATTTGTGTACTTCTTTCTGTATCTCTTCACAGTTTAACACCTTTCTGTTCTCTTTGAGAATCTCTCAGGTTTTTGATAAGGGTGGAATTCCTAGGTAGATAATGGTAGTGAAAAATGGGGTGGTGTGTTATAAAAATAAATTGTGAGCCCTGCTAGGAAAGGTAAGGGAGAGGTAACATTGTGTTTTGAGCCTTTTAGCTGCCAGAATATCAGCATACCGTTGTACAATAGCAAAAAAAGGGGAACTTACTGTAAGAATAGATAATTATCTCCTGAGACAGCAAGATAGAACACAAAATACTCATTTTTATTTCTGGCTTCTTGAAATTCTTTTTCTTCCGCCTGTTAGAGATAAAGAGGTTTTTCAGCCAGAGTGAAGCACAGACCCTCTTTCAGCTTTCTCTCTCCCTCTTTCACTTGTTTAAGGAAAGGGAGAGAGAAATGCAAGGCTGCTTCTTTTAATAACATTGTTCTTCTCACTGTAAGGGCCAGAGAGCTGCCTTCTGCTCCCAAAAACTTATTTTGCAGCTCAGTGTTGCAATGAGTTGAAAATTACCATCACTTTGGTTTTTCTGTTCTTTTTCCAACTGACAAAACATTATTGTTTCCTCATGAGTGCAAGGAGTTGTCTCTGGGTTTGCATCATGAGATGTCTCCTGTCTGGGCTGCAGCACTTAGCCTTGGAGGAGTTGATGTTGGTATGTTGGTAGACAAGGCCAGAGAGACACAATCTCTGCATAATTGAAATTTTGGAGTATGCTGGATCACTGAAATAAGGCCTGACACTGCTCTGATTTCCTTATGGCTTTTTCTCTGGCTCCAGGGAAGCAGTGCCTGACCTACATAAAATACTCTCATCTGTAACAGAGTGTAGTGTGCAAGGTAACATAATACGTGCTTCCTTATCTGAATTTATGCTGGCTTGGATCTGCCTGTATGAAAACAAATTACAGAGCTGTAATAAATTACAGATTGTTTAACAGTTTATTAATGCTCTTCTGACAATCCTCAGTGTGTCTGAGATCATCCAAGGGTGAGACTCAGTGAGGGGAGACCTCAGTGTGGTCTTCAATATCCTCACCAGGGGAGGTGGAGGTGCAGGCACTGATCTCTTCACTCGCGTGGCCAGGGGCAGGACCCAAGGGAATGGCCTCCAGCTGTGTCACAGAAGGTTTAGGTTGGATATCAGGAAAAGGTTTTTCACTCACAGGGGTGGTTGGGCACTGGAACATCTCTACATTACTTGTGGTGCTTTCAGCTGTGGGGCTGCTGATGAGTGCCTTAATCAAAATAGTCATTGTTCTACAAAAACGACATTGTAATTACAGTATTAGTGCAATAAATAATGTTTCCCTTTTAAAATGCTGCTCTCCAATCTGTGACTATGTAGGCTCACTGCACCTCCTCTTTCATTGTCGTTTTCCTTTTTTTAAAGAAGTGTCTAGATTTTTTTAGTATTCTGCTGTGTGAAAAGCATTCTCATTCAGGATAATGGACAAGCAGACACTGTCTGTCCAAAATGGCCTGCTAGGGAAATTTTATGCAAAAGCTTGTAAGAGCAAACATCTAGAGGAAGAACTGGAGAGTTTATTTTTGACTGCAGAAATAGCACATGTTAGAATCATTTGAGCTACCTGTTTATCTGAAACACAGTGGGTAGAACATGGTCCCATGTCCATCTATCACTGATTTTGTTCCAGAGGATGTAAAACTTCTGTGAGGAATTAGACCCTGACAAATGGAGACTTTTCCCACTATCCTCACCCAGGAGTTATGTTTGTCACCTCATCATCTGCACAAATATCTAGTTATTTATGTTATAGGAGTGCAAGAAAATCACCAACTATTGGAAACTGTATTTGAAGGATCCATTGCTGGCAAACCATTACAAGCCACAGAGAGCAGGACTTTGGAGGATTGTTCTCTTGATTCTGAATTTGCTTCAGAGCTGCTACTCAGCTCTGTTGGTCTCTGATTTGGAATACTGTTTTAACTTCTAAGATTTTTACCCTTGTCTATGGATTTGCAACAGCATTTGTAAAATACTAAACATGTATTATTAAATAAATATTAATAGAAATCTTTTGCCTTGAGCTAGAAGCTGGCAGATGAGTTCAAAACATGAATGGATTTGATTCTTAGAAGAAACTCTTTACTTTTCAACCAAATGTTTTCTTGTAAATCTGTTTATTTGCCTCATAAGACAAAAAAGGCAGGCTGGTTGATGCAGGACTTAATAGAATCGTCTTTGAGCAGTTCAATCATTTTAACTGGGGTTTAGAAAGATTCATTTACTGTCAAGAAGCATCATATTTATAAAATCAAGTTAGAATGAGTGGTGCTTCTTTTTTGTTCAATCATTCCCAATTGAATGGACTTAAGTGTGCTTTTAAATTACCAGGTTGCATTTGGAGGGCAGATTGGAATCACATTTTCATCCATGTGCCCAAGCAGGAACTGTGTTGGTAACTGCCTTAAAAGAATGTGAGTGTAAGGCTGGTGTTTCTCAGTGTCATTTGGGCTCAGCTTCTGGCTTGGGCCTGCACAAGCAGTTCTTGTGGCCGTGGAAGACCCTACAAATCCTCTGCCATCAGTTGCATTCATTCAGCCAGGTTCTGCTTTGCATGGTTCATGTCTGGTTTGCAGTAGGCTTCTTAAAGGCCTCTTCCAATTCCTACTGAAGTCAGAAGAAGATTTTCTATCAAAAGCAACCCTGTAGCAATTCTTTTGTCTTTTAAAGCAGCCTACATACTTGATAAAGCTCTGGAATATCTGTTACAAGAAGTTATTTGTGCCACTTTTAGGGATGCCCTAACAAATACTCAGTGATCTGCCTCAGGTCCCAGACTAAGTCATCATCAGAGTCCTGGGAATGCCAGCCCAGGCTTTGACTTAGAGTAATTCTGTGTGTCACAAAGACTTTGTGCTTGCAGATGAATTCGTGTTCACTAGGATATAATGGCCCTCTTAAGTGGGTAAGAGGAAAATTTATTAGAAGGTAAAAGCTCTTTAAGGGATTGGGTCTTGTTCCAACTAAATGCTATATCAGGACTTTACATCAGGTGACCCAGGAGGAAAATTGCATTTATAGTTAGACTGAGTGTGGCGCACTACTTTTGTGTAGTATATTTCTGTAGTGAAATTAATTGCTTCATTTCTTGCTAGTCGGGTGGTTTGTCTGCAGACCTTTTGTGAATCTCGTGCTGTTTCTGATGTTGGAGAACTGGAGGAATGCAGTTAATGAATAGAGATGGAGAAATTAGTTACTTGAGCAAAAAATAGTCCCAGGGTTCTTTGGGGTATTTTCCATACATGAGGGTCCCTCTGTGGCAAAGCAAGCAGATGTGAAGTCTGTCATGGCTCTCTCTGATCTATTGTTTTGGAATTCCAGAAGTTAATATTTGTTTGTTAGTTTTGGGCTGGGTCTTTGGGTCTTACCTATCTTGTCTTTTCTTTAACCCCCTCCCCACAACATGCTTCTGGGATCGTGATTTTTCATTGCTTTTTTCATTGCTTCTTAGTTAAGTGAGTCTCTCCCATTTGGTGCCTAGAAACTGATGGCTGCTTACATGTTCCAGCCATTTCCAGTCCACAGTGTGTGTGTATCCTGATTGTTTCTCACCTGAGATCTTTCTTACAATATTGCCCTTGGGATAGTGTTCTTTTTGTTAATCACAGGCAAGTGAAGGTACTTACACTTGGCCCCAAATCTCCATATTTATGGGGAAACATGTCACCCTTTTTCCTCTTTACCTGGAAGTTTCCAGCAATTTTACCTGTCGGTGTTCCTAACACAGGCCATAAATGACACGAAACTGTGACTATATTGCATGTAAATAGATGTCTGACTTTATTAAGGAAAGCCTTTGCACAGCTGTCCTGGCCATGGCTGGGGTGGAGATAATTTTGTTCCTAGAAGCTGGTACAGTGCTGTGTTTTGGGTTTAGGATGAGGATAATGTTAAACTGCACCAACAGTGTTCAAGCTCAAGTGAAGTTTCACAGCACATAGGCTACACTGGGTTACATTTTCTCCTTCTCCTTGCCATGCTCTTGTTCTAGCTCCTGCAGCAGCTCACCAGTGCTTTGGCCCTGCCAGCACAGTGGTCTGCCCCACACTGCTGCCTCTGAACACCTCTGCTTCAGTAAACTTTTATTTTCTTTCAGATACAGGGTTAATTGTAATGCTAATCAGCTCGTGATTTGCCCTGCTGCCTCACAAACTGTTTTGTTAGGCAGATTGACGGGCTGGCATGCCAGTGTGATAAATATGGCCAGGAGACTCCTTTAAAAAGGCCTTTATTACCCGAGGGGTCGCGCACAGCGCCGCTGCTCCCACAGCACGGTGCTGAGGAGGAGGAGGAGGAGGAGTGCAGCAGGAGGGTGCGTGCAGCTTTGTCTCTCAGCAGAGCTGGGGCTTCCACCCTCAAGAGAATCCTTAGGAAGATGATGTTGGCTTGTAGGCCAGGGGTATCACCCAAGCTGAGCACTATTAAAGTTATGGTGGCAGGACGGAATCCGGCTCTGGTCAAGGGTGGGTGATGTAGTGTGGTTCTGGGGGGTTAAAGTCAGAGTTCATGTGCTGGTTTGTTGTTTTGAGAGGGTTCATATAGTTCCCACAGCCTCTCATTTGAATTCAGTCCGGGTGCAAGGCCTGGGAGCAGGGGAGCAGGGGAAGTGGTTCCTGACAGGAATGGATACAAATCTAAGGTGAGATGGAAAGGGGCACAAATGCAGAGTATGACTGAGAGAGGTACAAATACAGGGTAAAATGGTAACATAGAACAACAGCAACTCAAGGCAAGTCCTAGAACTCTGACATTCAATGTTTAACAACAGACCGACACTTGAAATTAAGACCCTATCCACTTCATTAACATCAACTAGCAATTACTTCTCTAAAAAAGAGCTCTCCTCTCCAGGGTTTCATTTCTCACACCAAGAGGTAGAAATGTCAGGAAAGGAACCAAGAAGATTGAAGGGATTTTTCACCCAACTGCTGTGTTGTGGGACTGTTTGCATGGAGAGGGAGTAGTGGGCTGTGCCATGTGTGCCTGGTGTCCCTTTCTGTCCTTGCTGCTGGGCCTACCTCCATTGCACTCCATTGAGCAATGGAGATCTTCCCCAAATATGCTTCAGGAAAATTAATCAAGATGTTCCCCATTTTTGCACTTGCAGCTATCATCACTTCTTGTAGTCTTAAAGCCATGTTTTTAGCTTGTTTTCAGTAAGAAGGCCAATATCCTTTGCCACTAGGGAATGATTTGCTCTACAGAAAACATCCTCAGTACGTGATCACAAGTGCTGCCAACAGTACAAGGTTGGTGATGTGTAAAGGCAAAGGGCTGAGAAGTCCAAAAATAGAAATATCCTTAGTTGTTACTCTGAGATAACTTTTAAATACTGCTTTTTCATATAATGGTTCTCTTTAAATTTTCGTTAAAGCTTTAAATAGAGAGAAGTTTATTTTGCTTTTATCCATTTTGTGAATTAAGAGGAGACTATTTCTAGATTGAAGCCTGAAAGAAAAAGATGGTAAAGATTGACCAAATGTTGCTTCTTACAAGATGTAGCCAATGCTTTTCATAGCTCACACTTTCACCAAGACAAAAAGAATTCCTTAGCAGTGCAAGTGTGGCATAAGCACTTGCCTAGCACCCTGTGTAACCAGCAGTGGCTTATCTGTGTGCACAGGATTATTCCTGAGGTTAATTTTGTTTTGCAAAGTACCTCACTGTGTCAACAATTTGAATCCCAAGATGACACAGACTAAAATTCTCTCTTTACAGGATTGTAATTCCAACAGGTTAAAAAAAGAAAGGCTCTATTGAGAACAAAACAAGTAATTGCCATGCCTCCAAATTCTGCCAGTCATGACACTACTGAGCTTTTTGGCTTGCTCTGGTTTCAGTCACTCCTACATTGGAATAATTGTTTTTCCCTCTGTTCTTATGAATGCCTCAGCAGGTAATCTGCAGCTACAGCATGTGTAATTATACATTACCAGTGAATCAGTTTTGTGGTTTTGCTGTTTCTGGGGAGAGAACATGTTATTAGCTGCTCCCACAGGAAAGAAAAGTATTACAGCAGCAGCTAACATGGGACATCACTATACCCTACAAGGAAGGATGAGGAGGCACTTGGAGATTTCTCACAAGTGTTTTTTCACCAACTGTGCATGTGTAGTTGCACATTACCAACTGGGAAGTAATACAGATATATTTATGTTTTATGAGAGGAAAGTGTTATTTATAGCGGTATGGGAAATAGTAAAACAGTTTAACTCAATATACACTTACACATCAATGGACTCAGGTGAGATGCAAGTTAATTAGTGCATTATTAGCCTCATGTTTAATGCTCTCCTGCACTTTCAAGTCATAGTGTAATTGCCATTGTACCTTCTTATATTCCAAGTCTTCATGGCCTAAGCTGGGAAGATTCCATATTTGTGGCTTTCCTCTAGAATTTAATTTCCTTGAGATATTTTAATATTGCAAGACTGATTTAGTAATCTAACAAAGATTAGAGGAAGACCAGTGAGGGAGAGCAAGGGGTTGTTGTGGTAGTGCAGAAGTGAGTAGATGACTGAGATGGGTTCACCAGGATGGATGCAGCATGTTCAGGTCACAGGTGTGAAGGCCAGACACCTTTATGTGTGTGACAGCACCTTATGTTGTAAGGCAAGGCAGTGAGGCAAAAGACCAGCCTGGCTGAACAGGGAATTCTTCAGGAGCTCTTGCTTCAGTCTTTAATAGTACTGATAGAATTTGGGCTACTGTGCTGTGGAAAGGGACCTGGGGCTCCTGCCAATGGCAAACTGAATGTGGGTCAGCAGTGCCCTGCAGCCAGGAGGGCCAGGCCTGTCCTGAGGCCCAGCCAGGAGGGCCAGGCCTGTCCTGAGGCACAGCCAGGAGAGCCAGGCCTGTCCTGAGGCCCAGCCAGGAGAGCCAGGCCTGTCCTGAGGCACAGCCAGGAGAGCCAGGCCTGTCCTGAGGGCATCAGGCCCAGCCAGGAGGGCCAGGCCTGTCCTGAGGCCCAGCCAGGAGGGCCAGGCCTGTCCTGAGGCCCAGCCAGGAGAGCCTGCCCTGTCTGGGGACATCAGGTGTGAGGGTTTCCAGGATGAGGTGAGACATTCATCTGACTCTATATATTTTAGAAGGTTGATTTATTATATTATGATGTTATGTTATATGATATGAAAATGATATATTAAAACTATACTAAAGAAAGAGAAAGACATTAGAAGGCTAGCAAAGAATGAATAATAAAAACCCATGACTGACTAGAGTCTTGACACAGCTGGCTGTGATTGGTCATTAATTAAAAACAATTCACATGGCAGCAATCAAAGATGCACTTGTTGGTAAGCAACCTCCAGACCCCATTCCAAGCAATCAGATAATTATTGTTTGCATTTCTTTTCTGAGGCTTCTCAGCTTCTCAAGAGAAAATCCTGGTGAAGGGATTTTTCATAAAATATAACTGTGACAACAGAGGTGGCTGGCACTGGAACAGGCTCCCCAGGGAAGTGGCCACCACAGCGAGTCTGACAGAGTTGAGGAAGTGTTTGGGCCATGCTCTCAGACACGTGGTGTGACTCTTGTGGTGTCCTGTGCAGGGCCAGTGATTGAACTTTGATGATCCTTGTGGGTCCCTCCCACCCCAGCATGTTGTATTCTATGATCAGGCTTTAGGCACAGTGCAAGATGAACAAGACTGATCAGGCTAAGTGTAGCTGTGGTAAGGAGAGAAAGGTAAAGCCATAAAAGATGGCCAGCACAGTACATTGCTCCATGAATACTAAACCAGTGGCAATCCTGTTTTTCAGTCTCCTTTTGTGCTTTTTAAGAGAAAAAGTGATTTCTTTTACTTCCTGTTGCTAACATCAACTTGGCAACGCAGTGATTGATGTGTGGGTTCTTGACTGTGCCTGGCAATGAGATGGACACACTTGGCAGAGAACTGGATGGGGCCCTAAGTGACCCTTGCCATGTGTTACCTCCAAGTAACACAGGTGGAGAGTGGTTCCTGCAGTTCCAAGCAGCAGCACACCATGCATAGTTTAACAGTACACTCTAACAGTTTCACAGCTCATGAAGATACATGCAAAATTAATCCCTGCAGAACAAAACAATTGAAAAAGTACATAATGAAGCAATTAGCTAAAAGAGGAAGACAAGTAATGACCATTTAATTTGTGAAGAATCTTTACATGGATTAGGTTTTCAATAAGAGTGTTCTATGAAGGCACAATTAATGTAAAATGAGGCCTGTGAGGCAATTAATGATGACTTCAAAAGTTAGATTTAAGGGATAATTTACATATTAAAACTGAAGAGCAGCTCTAGTTATGTTAAAGTCTTTTATTTTTCTTTTAAAAAGCCTTTTAGATTGTGAGGGGGTGTTTTTGTAGGTTACTTAGAGTTTCACATTAATCTGTCAGCTTGGTTATGAAAAAAGGCTGTTCTTCCATACAAATAAATAAGTTTACCTGAAAGTAAGTATGACAGGATTGTGTGATGATCAGACATATTTAGTAAAGGTTAACTGAATTCAGTGGAGATATTACCTAAATAAATATTAACATATTCCATCCAGTGGGTACAGTTTCTAGCTCTGCAGAGGCAGATACCCAGTAACAAATGTGCACGACAATCCAAAAACTTCCAGGGTGTGATGGAAAAGCCACTGATAGCAACTAGAAATATGAGCCTTGATTTCAGTGATCTTTGTGTCTGACACTCTCTCTGTCCTTTCTGCAGTCACCTGTCCAGATACCAAAATAAAAATGCAGATTCAAAATGATTATGGTATGAAATGCAAATAGTTTATTCCTGCTTGTCTGTAGAACATCAGGCTCATTACTTTTATCAGTAAACAATTAATGGTAATGACAAAGGATGACAAGATTTTACAATAAATTGTTCCCAAAAATATATTTCAAAGATACTGGTAACTAATTAGTTTGTATCCACAGTAGTAATTAATTTACACTGACTGTTTTTTTAACTTTGGGGCATCTTTAATGAGTACTTCTAATTTTGTAATCTGATAAAAGCAGCTCAGCCACGAGGGTTTGCAGGCACACTGCCTTCTCTGTGCAGACCTCAGGCCACAGAATGCACTTCTCAGAGTTACAGCCAAGCCTGCTCATCTGTTTCCAGCAACTGATATGTGTAATTAAGAAAACAATGCAACCCCCCTTTATGTTCTTACATCATCTTTTCTGTAGTGACAACATGCTGAAATGGAATATCCCTTCCTGTTAGTTAAAGATTTAAATAACCAACAATTTCCCTTTATGTTTTCTAGTAGTAATTTCAGGTAAGAGGTAAACGAGCTGCAAGAATCATCTGTAGGGTGTCCTAACAATCCCTTTGTAAGATCATCTTGACCTTTTAGCCTTGCTCGGTCACTACCTCAGTTTCTCCAAAAAAAAAAAATGTCTAAATAGATCATATACATGTCTAAAATAGTTGCTCTGGGCCTGTCTAGAAAGTGCATTCTTCATGTTTAACAGTTTTCTAAGGCATCAGTTTTGTTTGCAGGAATGTTAATAACCTGAGTTGTGGATGCAGAGTGATCTTGTTATAGTTCTTAGAGTTTACTTCAGTCATAACCATCCATTCTGGAAATGTGCTCTGCCAGTTCCTTTATTACCCTGCTCTCCTCCTGTAGGGCATAACTAAACTATTCAGCTTTTCTCTGTTCAACCTCTTAAAACTTCCACTCACCTCACTTCAGCCAGCTCAAGCTTGTTACTGTTTCTGTGGGGTGAGAACAATGAAACTTCATTAAGGGGGCAAAACCTGGGCTTAGTCTAAACCATTAATGGTAACGTAATTAACTTGAGTGCAGCTCTGGCAGGTTACATCTGCCCTGGCAGTGCTACAGGAGGGTAAACTGGGCACACAGTCTTGCCCAGAACACCACCATTTGTTGTGGTTGTATTCAATCCCTGAATTGACTACTTACAGCATTCCATTTTTTTTTAAATTTTATTTTATTTATTACATGAAGCTCCGAAATCTTTCATCAGACCTGGCTTGTTCTGCTTTTCTGCTTTCTCTCTTATTTTACCAGAGTGTTCACAAAGGAGAACACTCACACATAAAACAGTTCACAACACCAACAATGAACAAATACCAGGAAAATCTGGGCACCAAAACGATTCCCAAATACACCCAGCAGAATTTCCAGTTTCCCTTTTGTTACAGACAAATAGAATAGTTACAGTAAATGGCAGGGGCATTAATTTGGTGCTTCTGTCCACTCTTGTCTGTTGTGACTCTGCCACCACTGAGTTACCACAGACTTAAAACCTGGAGCACGATGTTTCCCTTTAATCTTTCTCATGGTCCTTCCGAGAAAAAGGTCTGATTGTAGCAAAATAAATTCTATTTGTGATTAGCAATCAGGCAGTCCTGGTATAATCCTGTGTTACCTTCCTGGGCTTACACGTAACCTGCCAATCTGAAAGGGGACATATCCCCTCCATCCTTCCCCTTCTTTCCTTTCTTCCAGAGAAACCTTCCACATATCTTTGTAGTCAAACAGAGTAGAAAGAATTTGTATAACATAATGAACTCATGTCTTTGGTCCCAGGTGTAATCCCTGAGGCCTTTGAGGGCCCTTCTTTGCTAGAAATACAGAGCAGCCAGTGTCTGTCCCTTTTCCTTGTCTCTTGTATCTGTGTGTATGGACTTAGAAAATGTAAAATGAGAACAAATGCCTTGAAATGTGGCCATTCTGTTCTCTCTCATGCCTGTATCTGTCACCAGTTGCTAACAACTTTTTCTTTCTATATAGTATCTGCTTCAAGTGTGGATTTTAGCATTTGTTTGCAGAAAACCTTAATTTATCTTTGTATCTGTCCTATAAAAGACGGAGATGCTCTGAACTCCTGTGCTGCTGTTCTCTTTTATTCCCTCTCCAGTGAGGTGTTATCCTCAGATGAAACAGTCTAATCAGAGCTGATGGCCATATTCAAGCCAGTCCCAGGGGCTCTATCTTCCTCTTTGAAGACCCTCAGAAACAGAAGGAAAAAGTCCCATGATGAGACAATAATCAGTTGTATTTGCATATTTCCTCTTAAATACTTAACCAATATTTAAGCAGTTAATTGTTAATTTAGACCAACTTTTAAAATGTTGTCTTGCTTCCTGCATGAAAGGAGATCCTTTCAAAGCCACCATGGGGTCAGCCTATTCAGCATATTTATCTTTGCCATTAGCTTTTGGGTGAAAGTGCTGCTTCTGTGTAGAGGCCACAAATGCTGTTTGTGCTTCCTGTTGCAGAATGTTCATTACACGAGCAGTCAGCAGCTCCACGTGGGTGTTCTGAGCCCCACCATCGACGACGATGACAACAGATGCCTGGTGGATGTCAGCAGCAGGCCCAGGCTCATGGAATGCAATTATGCCAAAGCCAAGAGAATGAAGCTTTACTGGCAATTTACTCAGGTAATTTTTGCCCAGCAGCCATTTCAGAAAGTTTTAAAGCTCTGTTTCTGTGTTGAAGTGTGAGTAATCTGTTTATTAGCAGAACAGAACCAGATTTATCCTCGCTTGCTTTGCACAGAGCCAGGAAGCTCTGTGCAGGTTTCGTTTTGATCCCAATGTCAGCTACCTCAGTAGGGTACAAAACTTGTATTATATTTTCTGAGTTCACCATGAATAACTCCTAAGGCACAGCACTGTTATGGGGAGTGGAAAAAAAGGTTATTTCAGTGGAGTCAAATGCAAAGTAACCTATTTAGGAAAGAGGAACAGAAATCTGTATGGTTTTCTTTTAGAAGTAGCTGTCACAAATGGTGGTAGTGGCTCATTGGTGCTAACAGCCTCATAATGAGCTAGTTCTGCAGTTTCTTTTGTAAAAAGGCTCAGGCTTTTACACATGAGTGTGAGAGAGGCAGAAAGAGGCTCGAGGAAAGGCTGGGAGGTGCTTTCACAGGGATGAGAATGCTGATAGGACACTAAGGCCAGGCCTGGTGTCTGCATTCCTAACTGATTTAGAAACATGAGGGAGAGTAAAGAATCCACACAAGTTCTGGGGCTGGAAAAGGTGCTCCAACACTTAGGGAGATCACTCTGGTTTAGCTAAGAGGAAACAGCAGGGTGACTCAAGGCATCTCAGTGCTTCCACAGTGGAACACTTCCAACCACTGGAACCTGTTTTGGCTTCAGGCTAACCTATACCCTGAGGACAAAACAGGTTCCAATGGTTGGAAGCCAAAGACAGTCAAATTCTGTTTTTCAAAGAAAGATGAGTTTTTCCTAAGGTAAGTTTAACACAGTGGAACTTTGCCATGTCAGGTGCTGGCAAGCAGATTTGTGGTGGTTAGTGGTGAAAAAGCCATTTTCAATAACTAGACACTATGATCAGAGTCCCAGGGAGCTCAGCCTAAATTCCGTGTTAGAATATGCAGATCAATTGAAATACTGGTGCAAATTCATTTCCTAATTTTCTTCACTTTGCACTCAATTTATTTCTTAGGCCCTAGAGACTGGTTTAATCATAAGCATATAATGATAATGCAAGTAGTTCAGTTTCTGGGTTAAAATGCATTAATCCTCCTTCTTATGAAGCATTCAGATTAGAAAACTTAGATTACTTAAATACAACACACACACAAACGAAATAAAATCATCATTCAGTATTTTTGTTTTCCAAGGGAGTTATTTCTCACAAATAATCTCATCTAAACCCCATAAACCTTTGGAAGTCTGTTAACATGTCTGGGAAAGAGATAAAAATCTTGGGTTTCCTAGTTGTGCTGAAAGGAGTTTCTCATTTATCTGGCTGAAGAAGAGTACCTAGGTATAACCTATGCTAAGGCTGGTAAATAGCAATGTGAAGTTGTGTTCCTCACATCACTTGTGCTATATTAGGACAATATTTTCATCCATGGAGAGAAAAAGAGAAAGAGCAAGGCAGTGAGGTGCTCCTAGGCATGAGCTGCAGCTGCAGGATGTGAATGTGTATAGGTTTGGACCCCTCACTGTCAGCAGGACATGGAGATGCTGGGAGGTGCCCAGAGCAGGGCAGCAGAGCTGGTGACAGGTCTGGAGCACGAGGCTGAGGGAGATGGGGATGTGGTGTTTGTGAGGGTCCCCAGGACGAGGTGAGAGATGAAAATCTGACTCCATGTTCCCAGAGGGCTGATTTATTATGATATGCTATGCTGTTATTCTATTCTATTCTATTCTAGAATGCTATACTAAAACTATACTAAAGAAAGAGAAAGGATCCATCAGAAGGCTTCACAAGAATGAATAATAATAAAAACTTGAGACTCCTCAGAGCCTCAGCACAGCTGGACCATGATTGGCCATTAAATTAAAACAATTCACGTGGAACCAATCAAACATTCACCTGTTGGTAAACAATGCCCAAGCCACATTCCAAAGCAGCAAACACAGGAGCAGCCATCAGATAATTATTGTTTTCCTTCCTCCCTGAGGCTTCTCAGCTTCCCAGGAGAAAATCCTGGGCAAAGAGGATTTTTCAAAAAATGCCATGGTGGCACAGGGGTGTATAGTCAGAAGAAAAGGAGGCTCCTGGGGCCCTCATTGCTCTTTGTGAGGGGAGGCTGTAGCCAGGTGGGTGTTGGTATCTTTTCTCAGAGCTAGGAGGAGAGGAAATGGCCTCGAGCTGTGCCAGAGGAGGTTTAGATTGGATATCAGGGAAGGGTTGTCAGGCAGGGGAATAGGCTGCCCAGGGAAGTGGTGCAGTCCCCATTCCTGGATATTGAAAAGACACCTAAAAGTGGCACTTAGGGACATGGTTTGGTTTGGTTATGAAATTGATAGTGTTGAATTAATAGTTGAACTCAATGATCTAAAAGGACACTTCTGTAATTCTATGTACCACAGTGATATTACTTTTATTAAAACCAAATAGGAAGGCAAAACCTAGGAATATACAATTTGCTGCATCACAGATCACAAAATTAATGAAGTGGATTATTTACCTATTCCAGAAGACTGTCCCAGGCAATGGGCAGTGCTTGCAGTTTCACAGAAATGAGCTGTTGTGAGCCAGCAATTCACTGTAAGTCCAAGAGGAGGATTTCCTTCTTGACCCCTGATTTGCTCTCTTGGAGAAGATTGAGGCTTGATTTGTCTGAATGATCATCTCAGCATGCCTAAAAAGAGCTATCAGCACTCTTAAAATTAACTCAGCCATCAGAAACATCTAGTCAGTCACTGAACACTGATGTCTGAGACAGGGAATTCAACAGGTTTCCTGTACTCTGATAAATCACCAATAGCTGTAGCAAATTTTTAACCTAACACTTATTTTTTCCTTAGAAGCTTTGTTCACCAGTTCCTCACTGCTATTCACAGGTATGCATCCTTTGGAATGCTAAAGGCAGGTCCCACTGATGTCCATTCCCCTACTAAGCAAAGTCCTGGTTTTATTTCATGTTACTGTATTTTGTAATTCCCCACCATCTGAACAGTCCATCGCACTTCAAAACAGCTTTGTTGCCTTCCTCTGTCTTACACTTTGAACATCTTGAAGCAGGCCTAGATCACAGCAGATAAATCAAGCCTGAGTTGTTTGCAGAAATAATTTATGTAATCTCAGAATGAAAAAGGTAACTTTTCTGAGAGTTTCACAAAATGCAGTGCTAAAACAAATAAAGCAAATGTCTCCAGCACTCCTGGTTTTTTCTTGGTTGTATCAAGGTATTGTTTCACTACAAAAGCAGCTGTTGCATGGCACAATAAATGAAAAGATAGGAAAGAATTCTGGATTTAGTTAGAGAAGAGTTACCCTGCAGAAAACATTGGGCAAAGCATTAACTTTGGATATTTTCCATAGGTTAAGTCTCACATATGACTCCAGAAGTGTTTAAAATGCAGGATTTGCCTATATCCAACTCTTCTACTAGAGGGAGTATAAAATGTAGCAGTTGTTGCTGTGAACTGACATAGTTTAGAAACACATCTTAAGTTCTAATTTAGTGCTTGAGTATCAGAGCTGGAGCACAGAGTAGCCAGTGAGCCCTGAATGTGGTGGGCTCTGCATATGGAGGTTTCTGAGTGCTGCCCAGTAGCATAAGCAGGCAGATTAGGGCAAGGGAGGACACAAAAGACAAGTGTGAACATCATCCCCTTTAGTGATGAGGAAAATAAAATCAGAAATACCCATCTGTGAATCATCCCCCATCAGCATGCATCTCTGCAGCTTACTCCTTCAAGTTCCCAAACAGGCAGTTCTTGCTGAGTGCTGGTAGGGGTTGCTCAGGACAGCTGTGGTCAGAAAAGCCCAGCACAGCATCCTCAGCTGCAGGGCATGGAGCCAGTCCTTCCTTTTCACAAACGGCTTGCTAGGCAACCCTGGCTCTCAGAGCATCAACACAACCCAGCATCATCTGGGTTTGCTGCCCCATAAAAACCAACAATGCATGCAGCTCTAAGTTCTGCATTTCCCATCATTATCAGGGCCATGTAGGGATAAAGGATTCCCTTTTTAATCTGCTTTCCACTCTGCCACAGCCACCCCCCAGCCCTGAGACAGTGTTCAGTAATTAATTACAAAAATCTCATCATACACCTAGAATAGCTGTTTCTGCGTGTTTTTCTAGCATGTCAGGAAGATTTCCTGGCCCCTGCTGATTGAGTAATAATTCATGTTTACTTTCTGTAAAATATCTTAGTCTGGCTAATGTATTCTTCTCCAAAAGTTCTGGTTTTGTAGTTTTATCCCAATTTTCTGTAGTGAAACACATTTCCAGCTGTGATATCCTGAAGAGCTTCTTGGTATTTCAGTAAAGGCTTGAATTTAATTATTTTCAAGTTATTATTTTTCTTAATCTTGCTATTACCAGGACTGCAACCTGTTAGAAATCTGTGATAATTTTTTTTATATGTGGAGAAATGTTAGTGATAGGTATAGATCCACGTGTTCCATTTCTGATTTTTATGCTGCATCTCTCTAATTTCTTTTCTATTCCAATTACATTCTCTGAATGAAGCTGCATTTCCTTGTGCCAGGTTTAATTGCTTTTATTTTAAAACCTTAATTAACAGTATAGTGTATTTCTACATCCTGGAGAGAGTAAGCAAATCAGACCATCCAGTCTAGAGTAAAGAAAACAGAAAATGATTGCACAGATGTCTAGTTATTAAATCCTGCTCTGGACATGCAGATGAGGCTGCTTCATTTGATTTGTCACAGCTGCAGTATTAAAAATTTAGTGCAGCATTAGGAAAATGTAGCATTTATGATCATGTAAAACCTGAACACTCAGATGTCTTGGGAAAGGAATGAGACAAAATTGTGATGCAGACATTGAAGCTGTGTAACTGTTGAATGGTGTGCCTGATCCCTCTGTCAGAGGATGTTTCACAGTGTTTACACACTGAGTACCAGCAAGTGGATGCCAGTGCTTGGGTGGCTACCTGACAACAGAACTGGAGTGCAGGAGGAGGGAAAGAGTTTACATTTCCCTTAAGAAATGGTTTGGCTGATCCCTACTATAGCACTACTTAAGTTTACATTGTACATCATAATTAGTTTTGTTTAGTACTGGAAAAATGAATTCAGATTTTAAGTGAGTCTTGTAAAAATTCTCATGTGCTTAGCTACCCTTTAAACAAAGATCCAAATAGCTGAACAGATAACAATATATTTTTAATATATAAACCTGCTGTATATGATACTTCATATACATAAAAGCAGTTAAATGCACCTCATTTTCACAGTACTCATCTAAAATATATTAGGAAGCATGTGTTTGAGTAAGGGCAGCTGTCAATATACTTCAGTGAGAAATATTTGAATTAAAATAGTTCAAGTTAATTGATGAAACATTTGAACAGGAAAAGATATGTTAAAGAGCCTGCTTTACTTCCAGCACACCTGTTAGACAAAGAGTTGTAAAATTTGTCATACTTCTTTGCATTCAAGAAGAAGTTAATTCATTTCCTCTATGTTATATATATCTGTGTCCTTTATACAGCTAAAAAGCAGAAAATTTAAACTGAATAACATCACCAATATTTCTAAGAAATGGGCAATACTGAAAATGCATAAATTACTGGATGGGATAAATTATTCCCTTCTTCCTGTGAACATTTTCTTATTGCTTCCACATCCATACAGAGGTGAATCACACGGAGGAAAAAAATAGATATCTTTTTTGTATAATTTGAGTAATTTTCTTTAGGTTTAAATTTGGTGTACTAAGAGTCACTGAAAATGTAGCCCAGTATTCCTGGGAAATGCACAAGGAGATCAAGTGTTCTGTTTGAAGTGGAGATTGTCTCATACACCTCACCATAATTCTTTGATTCAAATGTATCAAAGCAACAGCAAAGATTAGAGTTTCTGCCTCAAAGGCAGAGTGAACATGTAAATATTTGAGGTCACTGGTTGAGGTCCACATAGAAAATTAATAGACTGGAGAATGCAGTGATCTATACAGTGTATGTGATAGGAGGCTGGATGTACTTATTAACCTTTAAGGACCTTTTTCTGAAAAATCCAGGTTTAGGCGAGCATGTTTTTTCTCTTTCAGGCAGAATAACAGGAGCTTTAATACGATGAGCAAACAGCAGGTGTAAACTCTGAAAGGAAAAGTGTTCCCTTTAGAGTAAGTCCTTAAAAACAGCCATCAGTCTGATTTGCAGTAATGCTGACAACCTCCAGCCCTCATCCTTCTTCTCTGCAAGTGACCGGGCCTTACAGAGTGATCAGGTTTGGTACCTGTGCATCTGCCACCCCCAGTAAACCAAAACAGATCCCATAGAACAGTTCAGCAAAAACTAGCCTGTCTAAACTGTCTGATTGCTTTGCACAACTTTGTACTGCAAGGGGTTGCAGGCACAGCAGATGGTGTCCTTAAATGCCATGGTCCTGGATAAATTCTGCTTTAGTGAAGGACTGGGAAGGAACCCCCTTCCATCCAGTAGAAATGCAGAAAGTGCAGTAACTCTGAAGGAAGTCAGAAGCGTTGCTTTCCACTCTGTGTACAGGATGTTGACTTGGGACAGTGTTAGCATTAGCAGTACACTTACAAATCACCCAGTCAGCCTTCTGTGTGTCTGAGTACCAGCAGGAGCTGAGAACATTTGTGTTTCTCACAGGAATTGCTTCAATTTGCTTTGCAAAAACCATGCAGTTCCCAGTCAAACCTGTTAGTGCTGACACGTTCAGTCCATTTTTTACAGAAGAGTTGACCTGGATGCTTATTTATCCTCTTGAGACTCCTTCTGCCATTGAGCTGTCTCTCATCATCAGTGCTCTTAATCCTAATTCTGTTCAATTGCCCACAATGCCTCTTGAAACTTCTTTCAGTCTACAGAATTATGTTTAATGTTTCATGCTTAAAGACATTACTCTAGGCTATCAAGTTTTGCCTTTAAATTGGAAAGTAGAGATCTTGCCTAGAATGGGGGAAGGAACCCAGATGGGCATCTCTCCTTTCAGTGAGCATGAAGTGTAGTAACACAATAAACCCTTTTGCCAAGCATGCAGTAAATCCAATTATGAGAGTTTTATACAAGTTTGGATAACTGCTTACTATAAAAAAAGGCAAAAAATAATTCACTTAAAGGGCACCTTTGCCTGCATTTGGCTTTAGGGTTCCAAATGCTAATGATGGCAACAGACTGCAGAAACCATTCAGGAATGCTGGAATTTGGAGGCCAGGCCAGTTAGAGGAGCACAAGACAGTGTTAGCTTTTGATGCCTCAGTCCTGCCTGCTCATTTTTTTCATGGAGTTACTCAGTTTGTGTGCTTTAATCCTTACACAGCTCACTAGTTCAGGCTTTGCAGCCTGTATTAGGTGCACTGTCAGCAGTCCAGAGCTGACAGGACAGTACCACTGTCCCAGGCTTGGATTGGGCATATGAAGGGGTGAAAACAGACACAGTAAGTAGAAAAATAACAGGAAATTTTAAGTAATGTGTGTGAATTGAGTATAGAAACCTTCCTCCCTGTACTTCAGAGCAGTTCTAAAGCCAAAGCAGAGGCAGAGCTGAACCAGGCACTGCTCTTGTTCCTCCCTGTCTGTGTGGATCTGAGAGCCAGCCGTGCTCATCCTGCCTTTCTTCCTTGCTGCACCCCAGGCCATTGCTGTAGGACACATTCAAGGCCCTGTGCAGAGGAGAACAAGTGGCTCTGTGGGGGTTTAAATGATCTGCCCAGTGCCCTGAAGAGCTGCTGTGCAGGTGAGCTGGGAGTGCTCATCCAGCTGTGCTGCAGCCCCGTCCTCACACGTTCACCACAGCTGGATTTCACCAGAGCCCCCGGGGCAGAGTGCAGCCACTGGCTTTCAAAACACTTGCAGAATGTTTGGGCCTAACTCTTTGGGGAGGATTTAATTTTCTTAATGACTCTGAGTAAAGTGTGCACTGCACCCACTCTGAAGGCTGAAGGCTGAGGCTCTGCACAGGCCTCTCATCTCTTGGAAACAGAACAGCTTAGCTCCTCACAGGGCTTGAGCCTTCACATTTCCCTTTTGTGGTTAAAAAAAGCACATCTTGCTAGAAGCATCTGTGCTCCCTGCAATACTCAATTCACACACATGAACCACGACTTAATTTTGGTGTCTCTTTGTATTCCATACAGCAGCTCCAATGTACTCAGCTGGCTGGTTTTCAGTAGCCAATGCAGAGCACTTTCCCCACATCAAAAAGAGCTTCCTTGGCTTTTTATCTCCCAACTCCCTTGTTTCTGTTAAATAAAAGCCAGATTTTACATGAGGGCACTTCAGAGAGAGTGAAGGAGTGTGAGGGGGCTTTAAATATGGTTTTTTTGGTTGCTTGTTTGTTTTGTTTTTCCTTAGGAATGGTTTACACTTAGTTTGTGTAGCTGCCTGTATTAGTGTTTCTCATGAACACATTTACTATAACACCTAGGTCTGCTCTACAAAATTTAGAAAAAAGGAAAAAACGTTGTCTCCACAGTGAACATCCTCCTTCCTCCGCCCCCAAATCCACATGGCATTTCAGCCCATTCAAGTGAAAGAAACCCTTAACCACTGACACAAATGGGAATTAAGCAGAAAAATTCCAACTCCTCATGGCAGTCTTTAAGTTTTAACCCTGTGCCTTCCTCTACCTAACAGAGCTCCAAGTGCTGTACTTCACAAAAACATGGAGAGAGGGAATTCTGTTCCTGTTCTTACGCCAGTAAATTAGAAATGACAGGAGAAGCCTAAGAGTGCCATGCACAGAGTCATATCCCAAGTCCAGAAATCAGGCAAATAATGGACCCCAACTAAGGCAGTTTTCTAACAAGACAAAGTGGGACAACTTTCCTCAGCTTCCAGTGCAGGTTCCGAGCTGAGAATGTCTCAAGCACCAGAAGTCGGATGAGAGACAACCAATAAATGGAAGATGCAAAACTGCTTTACATAGCTAACAGCGACACAAGCACCTCCAGCATCAGCTGAGAACACAGGGAAGTTCATCTTGATTTTGGCTTTAGGCAGAAACACTTGTAAGGTGTAATTCCCAATTGCCAGTTTAAGCCAAGAGAGCTGAGCCTGGGTGCCATGCAACCCTGAGTCTCCCCAGTGGAAAACCACACTCTACAGCTTTCATCAAGGATAGAAATGTTATTCTGGAAGAAAACAGGATAACTGTTCCTTTCACAATGAGAAAATATCCATTACCTCAGAGTTTCACATGTGAATAATCTGGTTCAGAGCTCATTAAATTAACTTGGAGAAAAAAAAAATCAACCTCACTACAGTGATCTCTAGAAGGCCAAAGTAACAAAGGGAATGGGGGAATGAGATTGGTGGAGGGGCAGGGATAAAGTGTGAATGTCTAGGATAAGACAAGAAATGGCATATAATACAGAACTGAAAAAAATTTCATCTTAGTTTCTTCAAATTTCTTGTATGTCATGCAGTGTTATTACTTTTGGATAGTTTGGAGTTTATTTTCCCACCAGGCAGCCAAATTTAACTACTGTTATTAATACAAATGTCAATAACAGTTACACAGCAGTGGGAAAATACAGTTCATTCAGCATTTCATTATGGAGGTGTATTAAATGCCTCTGCAAGCCTGTCTGTCTGGCAAAGTAATCAGTGGGAGTTTTATCAAGGCTGCACATAGGCCTACCAGGAGGATTTATGGGAGCCACACGTTTCAAATTTTTGTGGATTATTCTAGAAATGTCCCTCTTGTCCAAAGCTATATTTAAAATGTGGAGCTTTCAAACCTAATTCTGTATTTCATTAACCAGGTCCAAAATGGTATTTTAGAAGTCCCATCTCAGAGAAAGTTCTCGCTAAGCATTACTGGTGGGATAGGAGGGGACCCTGAGCCACCTGTGTGCGTGAAGCAGAACCTGCCCTGAGTGGCACAAGCTGCCCCTGGCTGGGGAACAGCACACAGCCTTTCTGTGGGGTTTGTGCCAATGTCCTTCCACTTTGTAATGACTTTATAATACAAGGGACAACACAGACTTGAACAGAGCTATGAGGTGGTGGGCTTTTGCATGGAATTGGGTATTCAGTTTGGGTTTTTTACAGAAACTCTTTTTTCCCATCGTACCTATAAGCGATTTGAATGCTTCTGCTCCTTCCATACTTCAGGTGTACTAATCTGCACCAAATCCTTTCTTTGATTTACAGATTCAGCCAGTGATTCTCTACACAAGCCCAAGGTCCTTTTTAGAGAAAGCCACTTTCAGACCTGTGTGCAATTTACCCTACTCTATCTCCATGTATCTTGGCAGAAACCTCCCAGACCCTGATGTGTACACGTTATCTGTTGCCTTCCTTAGACAGGAGAGAGGAGGAGAGAACCAACTGAAAATAGATTTCAAGAGGGGGAAATGTAATTTATGTCACCTGCATGACAATTTAATTGTAATTGAGGTCTATAGGTTTTTGTGCGATAGCAGAGATTTAAAGCTTGATGCAACTCAACAATGAAGGCAAGGCTTTAATAAGGCAGCATTAAGCTGGGAATTGAACAGAATCAATACTGAGAATTAGCAAGAAAAGATTATAAAAGACATTTCAGTATTCAAGGAAAAAACAGTTTTTGCATTTGATCATTTATGCAGCATACCATGGCTGTGTTTTGCCTTATTTTGGTGTTCAGAAGTGCAGCAGAACCACAAAATCAGGGAACTCAAGCAAACAGGAAAGCTTTTGGCTTTTTTATGGTTAAAATGCATGGGTAGAAACACAGCTCCATTCCAGAAATCCCATTTGCTGAAATGGAAACCAGGCAATTGAGACTATTGCAAACTGCATCAGAGATTAAACCAGCCTGCAACAAAGGAACCTTCATTCCAAATCCAGCAAATCCTCACCTTGTCTCTAACTGTAAAGGTTTTCACAGTAGATGGACACTGGAATGTTCTATAACTTCTGTTACCCCGCAGGAGCAATGCAACAAGGTCAGTGTTTAACACAAACTCCTCTTTTTCTTTTTCTTTTTCTTTTTGCCCCAATCTCTACAGGGAGGTCCTATCCAGAACCGAAAATCCAAGCGCTGCCTGGAATTGCAGGAGAACAATGAAAATGAATTTGGATTTCAAGTGGTCCTTCAGAAGTGCACTGGACAACGCTGGTCCATAACAAATGTCCTGAGAAGCTTGTCATTATAGCAGACTAAATTTTGTACCCATTTCTTTTGCTACTGTGTAGCAAGTACTGCATTGTCGCCTGCTGTACTGTATCCCTCCCGCTCCCCGTCCCCCCAGCTCCTTCTCTCCCCTTTTTGTCTCTGATTTGATTTTGTGAGTGTGTGGAAATAGGGTTTGTGGGCTGGAAATAAGAAGTTTTTATTTCACCATGATGTTTTCACGACATTTATAGAGATGCTGAATGACAGGTGACGGGTAGGCTATCCTAAAATATTTTACAACTGTAACTATTAAGCAAATGGAGAATATTTATATCTCAAACTTTTATTGAATAAAAAAGCCCAAACACTATTACTGGGTAGGTGTCTCCATGGAAATCAATTTGGAAGCTAAGTGCTGGTTTCATTGCTTCATTAACCCAAGCCTGATCCTGGCATGTTGCTGCAGAGCATCAGAATTCTGCAGACTTTGGATAAAGAGTTCTACCTGCACACCAGCAGCTACAGCAAGGGAGGATTTTCTCCATTCTCCCTTCCAGAGCTCTGTCTAGGCCACGGTAGGTACCGGTGTGCAAATACAGGGGAAAGGTCTGGGGTGTGGAGGTGTTATGTCCCCAAGTATTTTTCCTCTCCAGTACCACTTAATAAAACCCCAGAGAAAGCTCCAGGGCTCAAGTGAGGCAGGGAAGAGAATTTATTAAAAAGAAGGGAAAAAATATCCCAAGAGAAAAGCAGCAGCTACTGGAAGAAAAGTAAAATATAAACCCTGACATTTCACAGTGGGCTGGCCTCCATTTCAGTGGCTGAACCTTCCTTCCAATTCTTCATTGTTCTTACAAGTCTTTTTTTTTTAATGCAGCTGTTCCCTGGGTGCTGCAGACTTGGGTAAAAGTGGCTCCATCCAAGAGAAAAAGGGATGAATTCACTCTGCTTTTCTTCCTGCCTTGAAGGAGGTGTGAATGCAATTCCACATCTCTTCATCTCTGCTCAGACTGGCGAGGAGAGGAAATTTGATGAGGTAAACCAGAGCACTGGGATTACTAGAGTTCATTTCCAGCAGCTTTTATTTGTATGTAAATTCCCCCGTATTTTGATCAGTTTTTCTTGACAATAACAGTACACCTACCACATCTACCAGCTGATAAGGAGATACTGACAATTAAAGGAAATAGAACATTGCAAGAAACCCCAAGCCGCCTTCCTACAGTACTTGCTTAAATATTTATGGACGGCAAATATCTTGTCAGGTATCATCCCTTGTGCCAGGATATCACCTAGGGTGCTTTCCCAAGGTCTCCCACTGTGTGTTCTCTCACCACATTTGCACCTGGGGCAAGCCACCAGCACCAAGGAGGAAAAAGTTGTGCTGGTGATGTGAGGAGAGCCTGCAGAGCACCTCCACATCCTCAGGGAAAAGCTGTTAGGGCTTGGTTGCTATCAGAGACCCTGGGTAATACTTTTGAAGATGGGCTGTTCAGAAGGGATCCAGCTTCCGGGAATTTATTCATTGATCTGTTTATATACTTATTTTTACAAAGCTACCGGTTTCAGGAGCACAGATGACTGACACCATACCCAGTCATTCCCAGCTGGAACTCTGACAGGAGAATTCCTGATTATCCTTGCCTGCCTGATCTTTCCAGGCTGGCCAACATCTGCTGGGAATGACTGTGCAGGGCATGGTTTAGGATTGTCCTCTTTTGCTGGGGAAGGTTCTTTGGCTTCCTCTTTCTGAAGGACCAGAATTTCATCCTCCAACACCATGTGTCTTTTTCTGTGTCTTTTATAAACAGAAGTTAATCAGTCAAAACTAATCACCGAGCCTTTTTGTGTATGGTAATCAAGAGGTAGTTGCAAAAATTATAATTAAGCAAGTAGCTGTCATATGTCATTTTATACTGGGTAGCACTGAATACTTATTTAGCTGGAGATATAAAGGGAAACAGATTTTAGAAGGTCATCCTTACATTTTACAATCAATGTAAAAATGTGTCTGTCAGCATCATTTTGTTTGCAGACCTAAATTATGTGTATTTGTGTGTGTGTATCTCTACATCATCAAATACATGTAAATTTATATTTAAAACATCAGCATGCATGTACACAGACAGCTCACTGGCCAACCACAACAGAAGCAAAATTACATTAAAGTGCACTTTCTCCAACTAGAGCCTTTTGAGACGTGCAGATAAGACACCAAAATGTCAGCTTTGGTTCACAATTACATCACTGCTACACAGATCACCTTCAGCACTGCAGCTATTTTTAATGCTGACAAAAAACACAGAACACATGATCCTTTTTCAACATTTTTTCAAGTGCATGTTGGAAGTTTTCCACAACAACTTCTCCAACCAGAATACAAAATAGCTGTGTTCACGCAGAGGCTCTGGAGGCAATTAGCAAGGCTTTTATCTAACAGTGCATTTTCTACTGATTTTCTAAACTTTCCCCCTGCTGCACACCTTGCTTTAAAAATACTTAAAAGTGCAAAAGTTGAGTCTCAGGTCTGTCCTTCATGGCTACATTTTGACAGCAAAGCAATGTATTGTTGTTTACTGGCTAAGATGAGCTTTGCATTGTCACATGAAATGAGAGTTTTACCTGAATTCAGTCTTGTTCTGAACAGTCTGAGGGGATTTTTGTGATAAACCAGCTGAAAACTGTTTAGCACTACAAAAGCATACTTTTCATGATAATATATTGTTTCCAGTGAAGTCGTCTCATTTGAGGTGCATATATGATAGGATAGTTTTTCAATTGAAGAATATAATCTTAGGATATGAAAACAACAAATATATATTAGTTCAAAAGGCCAAAGGTGCATGAAATTTTAATTCCAATTTTAAAAGGAAAGAAACTGAGTAGTCTAAATAAACTAGACCACAGTTTAGAAGGTGGTGACTGCTCAGGCCTAAAAGTATGAAGAGTTCAGCCTTTAAACTCTGCTGACATTCTTGATCAGAAGTCTGTGTGGGTGGCAGTTTTGGGGTTTCTTTAATCAACAATAGCAGGCAAACATTTTAACATAGAGACTCTTTCTTACTCCTAGAGAACCAAAGCTCCTGTAAGCACACACAAAGAATGGTGTGAGCCCCAGCTTGTCATTTGGACTGATAGTCCCTTACCTTCTCTCATTGCTAAAATCACTTGATTTCAGTGTTTTATTTCCCCATCTGCTCTAGAAGTGGCATACCAACAGCTAACCTCAGGAAGATCTGCCCATTTTCTGCAAACACAGATAGTAAAGAACCATATTTAAGTGCCCATAAATGCCAGTTATTCTCATAGCAGTTAGGAATATTTTGCTGCAGATGACAAGAGCACTCATTCAAATTCAAAACAAGCCACCAAAGGTTACATTCTTATTTTCAGCATCTGTTAATAAGGGTTTTCTGTGCATCATATTTTTGTGATTTACCATTATTTTATAGTTTTCTGTATTCTCCTAGACATTGTTCAGCTGTTAACACAAGAAGTATCACTTGAGTTAAATGCTCTGGAAATGCTCACAATTAAAGAGGAGATTCTAAAAATATGTCCCAAACTTGTGGACAGATCACCTTGAATAAGCACTGACAACCACAAAAAGCATCCTGTTGCACAAAAAGGACCTTGCCACCAATATTGGATGCCGAGACCTTTCTAAACAGTAGAAAAAGTACAACACAAGCAGTGCAAAGACAAGAATCAAAAGCTGTGCATGGGCAGCACTTTCCAGAACAGGTCTCGTGCTTTAGGCATTTTTGCTGACCATATCTCATCAGATCTGGCAGCCATTCAGAGAGAGCTTCTTTTATTAAGAGATGAAGAAAGATCATCACACTAAAGAAGTGAATTGCCTTGACTTTTAGTGTGCCTCACATACTTTGCTATTGAACACCTTTTACCTGGGCATGCATTGCAGGAGGGAAAAAAATACCACGAAACCACCAAACCTGTATCAAAGGTAGCTTTACATTTCTGGCAGGCATCACTTTCCTAATCTGCCTCACTTTCCTGTTCTTAGAAATCAGAGTCCAAAGTTCAATTGAATATCTTGGAAGGCACATTGGGTATGTGTGAGGTAGCTAATCCTTCTGCCTGCAGCTGAATGCAATGTGTACCACCGCCATTTTTCTAACCTGTGTGTATTGTGCCTAGGCACTTCAATGTTAGATTTCTGTGTATTTAGCAATGAACAAAGTTAAACCCCTCTCTTACACCCAATTTTTTTAGCAGAGAGACAGAAACATTCAAAGTGTCAGTTCAGGCTTGAACCAGTTCATATTTAAATCATTTTATTGTTCCATAGCATGACTTCCTCTACTTGGTCTCACAATCACAACTCCTGTCAAGGATGGCAAATTTAAATGATTCTTCTTGAGAGTAAAGCTTTCAGATATTAAACCCTTGACTGAATTTTCCTAGGAGAGATTGAATCACTTGGAGATTTCATCATCTGGGGAAGGGCTTGGGGGAAGCGCTGCGCTGCTGTCCAGGGCAGGCGGACTCGTTCGGAGCCTTCTTTGGGGGTCAGGGAAAGGGGGGGTGAGGGCTCGGGGCTCTGATGCCGTTGGGGGCACCCCAAGGTGCCCAGGAGAGGGAGCCCCACGGCGGTGCAGGAGCCGGTGGGGGGCGGGCGAGGGGCGGGGGTCACGCTGGGTGCCGTCCCCCAGAGGGACCCAAAGCTGCCACCAAATGCACAGGGAAATTGCATTCCAATGTCTTGGAACAGAGGCTCATCGGGAGTTTTCTCAGCTATCCAAGCACAGAGCCCTGGAGCCAAATCAGCCTGAGCTGCTGCGTGCTTGCTGTGAGCCTTGAGGTGAGCGCGCATCATTGCGGGCTCGGGATCGATTGAAATGCGCTAAGGAAACCAGCTCTGGGGAGGGAGGGAGGGAGGCAGGGAAATGCTCTCTTAACATGTGCCAATGCTTCTGTCAAACTCATCAGGGCAGGACAGCGTTCAGACTGAAAGTGTAAGAAGATGTGGAGTGAGACAGAGAATCTGACAGGAGCACTGGACTCACAAGTGCACGGATTTTGCTTTTGGCTTGGATTGAAACTCAGAAGTTGTAAGGAATTTGGGAAGGAGAAGGGACATTTCAGAAGGAGAAGAAGAAAAAGAAGTTGTTGTTGTTGTTACAGCCCTGGCAAAATCTTTGGTTCTAGCTAATAAAGGAAGTTAGTTGAAATAAAAAAAAGAAAAAAACATGGGTTTTTTTCCTTCACTGTTGTATTCGTTGGTGGTAGATGGTGTGTTGTTTTATTTCTTGGTCTTATTAACTCTGTGTAAATAGTTTTTTGAGTGAAGCTCACTTTCTGGACGGGTTGGTTTGTATTTGAGGTAGGATTAATTTCAAGAGGTTTCTTTCCTAGACTTCTGATAGGTCTTCCTGGGATTTTGGTTTTGTTTACTGCATGTATCAACAGAGAGATTTGGTAGGGCCAGCTGGGCTGCTGGAGTTTTGGGTGTTAATTTATTAGATGGCTTTTGTTAAACACAGAATAATTATGTAAGTTAACAGCAAATTACCCAATTTATCTAGGTATGCTACCTAAACACAATGCTTTAATGTCTTACCATTTTTCTGTTGTTCTGCTCCAAGCAGTTGTGTCAAAAAAGAAAGCGCTGTTATTTTTCTGAAGAGCTTTCTTCTATAACAAGGCCTTTACTCCCTTTGAATTTGAGTCAGAGGAGCCAAACAGCTGCAGCCGCTCTGAGGGCTTTTATATTTGGTGGGATTAGCCCTCTCCCTTTTCTCAGGCATCATGGGAATGGGAGGCGGGCACCATCAGGGGTATATTAACCCCAGCCTTTGCTGAGGGGTTTCATTCCCTCTCTGGGGTGTGCTGGGGTGAGGGCTCTCCTGTCATTTCAGTGAAGAGCCTCTTTCAGCTTATCTCAGCTTGCTTTCAGCAGGTGTTTCTGGGCATCTAAAGCAATAGAGGCTTGGAAGATCCTGTGAAGAAAATGGCATGGAATACAGGGAGTATTTAAGGTGACGATTTCAGATTTGGTGTTTAGGGGTGATAAAGTGCATTTGCAATTTCTGGTTTTGTTCTTATTTCGTGTTTTTATTGTTTTTAGGAGGTGTACAGCTTCCAGAGATCCCAGGTTGTGTCAAGCACAGCACTTCTTTCAGCAGATTGATCATGTCACAGGAGGCATCTGCCCAGTGTCAAAAATGATGTTTGAGATGGAGGCTTCAGGTGAGTTGAGGGTTGTGACTGGGAGAGGGAGGGTGAGCAGGTGTCCAGTTAGGAGTTATTGGGGGGCAGGGGGGTTTGCAGGCAGCAGGGTGAGAAAGGGTGTTTATTTGAGGGCCCCCCCACGCAGGGCTTTTCAGAAGCATAGCAGAGGCATTCCCATGTCTTCCTCACACAAGGTCATCCAGTGCACCCACAGGAATGCCATTTAACTGTGCTTTTCTCTAACCCAGGTGCCACTAATAGTAAAGGCCACAGCCTTGGAATCAGGATGAAGGTGGAGCCTGAAGGAGCCAGGCACACTCAGGAGAGGGCAAGTAGCTGACTTGCTGGGATTTGGCCCACATAACTCTGAACTCATACGTTGGTTTTGGTTTTCTTTATTGTAGCTGACCGAGAGGCTAACAGGCGATCACGGGGCCCTCCGAGGCAGACTCATTTCAGGTGCAACGTGGATTCACATCGCCGATCATCCAAAAGATAAGTCTGGGTCACGGCCTGGAGAAGGGAGAGCAGCGGGTTGGGAGTTCCTGGGACAGATTGAAAAATTAGCAGAGGGAAAAGCAATCTTCTCCAAGGGGCCTCTTAGGACAGCTAAAGGGAGAGACTCCACATTTGATGGCAGCGTGCAGGCAGGCAGGGCAGAGCAGTTCCGGTCCACGTCGTGTTGTCGGGTGTACCGTGTTACCTACTGTGTCTTTGGGGTCCCTTTTGCCTTTTCCCCTCGAGGCCCTCACCACAAGCATAATGTGTCGTGTTTAACGTCCCCCCGTTGGTCACGTTCTGTGTCACGGGTGTCTGCACATGTTTGTGCCGGAGCTGCTCTGCCCTGCCGCAGAGGCTGCTGCAACAGGACAAGGCTCAGGGACACGCAGTTTGTGGGGTGTGGCCGGACTCTAGATGATATTCCTAGATAGACAGAAGATGTTTGGAGCTGTGAAGATATCCTGCAGCCCTTTGACGTTTGTCCTCGCTTTCTTTCAGACGCAGAAGGATAAAATCCAGGGCAAAATCCATCCACCCATCCCGAGTGAGGAGGTTCCCCCGAGCAGGTCAGTCACTGTTTGTCTCTGCAGGGAGAGTGTCAAGTGTGACTCTGTTACAGCTCTGTTCTTTTTCTTTTTAGGAAGTAAAGCTGGACATCAGCAGTCAAGGTGAGGTGGGCAAGGTGAGCATTGAGTAGCGTACAGAAGCAGTTGTTATTGCTCCAGTCTCACTTTGCGGTGCAGCTCTAAGCATCCGTTCCTGTTTCTGCGCTTCAGGCAATCCACTCGGAGTAGGCCAAGCCCCAGTCACCAACCGGCCGACGCGCCGGGTTTGCCGCTCTCCCGAGCCCTGGGGAAGAATCCCAGGACTCGGCGATGAAGCCTCTGCCTTTTCTGTTTAAAGGTGTCACCAGGGCAGCCTTCAGCAATGGCCGAGGAGTTGCGGTGAGTCAGGGAGGTAGGGAGGAGGAGCGAGGCTCCGCTCAGGTTTCAGCAGCGCCACATCCCCTCGTCTCCTCTTAGCCCAGGCGTGCCCCACGACGATGGCGTCAGCCTCCGAGTGCGGCTGAAGCGTGCGGCCCCAGGAGCCGGGCATTCTTGGGAAAAGAGTGAGTGGCAGAATTGTTGGGTTTTGGCCAATGTGCTGCTGAGGTTATGCATTGATATTTTGTTTTCTTTATTGGAGCAGACGAAGAAACAACAGGAAGTTGTTGAACAACAGTGCCAGCAGGACCTTCCCAGCTGTCGAGGCAGCCTTCCCTTGCACCTGACACAGACCGGCATCCCCAGATGTCTGAGAGATAAGTAGAGGGCCATGACCCACAGAGGGGATGAAACCAGGGCGCAGGGCAGGGACCCACCGGGAGGGGTTTTTGAGTCCGCTTTGGAGACGGGGGTGTCCACGAAGCGGCCCCTTAGGCCTGGGGGGGAAATAAAAGCAAAGTCTCACTTTTGATCCCAGTGCTGAGGTGCGCAGGGCAGAGCAGTCCTGGTGTGTATTGTGTCATTTGTCTATTGTGTGTTCTGTGTGGTTGGATGTGTCATGTCTTTTACCTTAGGCCTTTGAGGAGCCTAGCAGAAACCCTGGCATCATTGTTAGCATCTGTAATCTCTGCATTCCTTGGCCTGGTACCCAGGCCATTGACCTTTTGACTCGGGAGCTCCGACAGGCATCAGAACTGCATCTCTCTTTGGAAGCATCCAGTCAGGTGGCTTTTCAGGTCTTGTTCTGAGCTGCATGGACAGCCGTGCTCCTCAGTGCTCCGTTATGACGGATTAGGCTTTGTAAGAATGCGAGGTTAGGGAGAGGATTCTGACCGTAGGATTCCTGGGTGTCCATCTTTGCAGTTCTTGGAATAAATCTTTCAGCCAGCATCTTCCTCCAGGGTTCTCTGAGCCTCATCAGTTTGCCATCAGTCTCACCTCGGTCATCTCCTTTTGCATTCTCTGAGTCCTTGCAGCCACTTTCCTTGCCAGGAGATTTCTGTTCCTGTTGTGTCCCCCCTGTCTGTCACGTCCTGTCCCGTGTCACGGGTGTCTGCACACATTTGTGCCGGAGCTGCTCTGCCCTGCCGCATAGCCTGGTGCAGTAGGAGAAGTCCCTGGGAGTTTGTAATGTGGGGTGTAGTGGGACTCTAGATGGGATTTGTAGATGGACACAAGACGTCTGGAGCTCCTAAGTTATCCTGCAACAGTTTGAGTTTTGTCCTAACTTTTTTTTCAGATTCAGATGGATTAAATGTGTGCCAGAGGGCCCCATCCCGGGTGAGGGGTTTCCCCCGTGCAGGTGAGGCCCCGTTTGTCTCTGCAGCAGAAATGTAAATGATGCCTCTGTTACAGCACTGTTCTTTGTCTTTCTTTTTAGGAAGTAAATGTGGATACCAGCAGTCAAGGTGAGCAGTGGAGAGCAGTAGTTGTTATTGCTCAGGTCTCAATTTCTGGTGCAGCTCTAAGCTTCCATTCTCGTTTGTGTACTTTAGGCAATCCACTCGGAGTATGCCAAGCCCCTGTCACCAGCCAGCCGATGCTCTGGGTTTCCTGCAAATGTGAAGCCTGTGGATGCATTACAGGACTTGGTGATGAAGCCCTAAACTTTTCTATTTAAAGGTGCCATCCGGGTGGCCTTCGGCAGCTGCCCAAGAGTTGTGGTGAGTCAGGGAAGTAGGGGGGAGGAGCGAGGGTCCACTCAGGTTTCAGCCGTGCCAAATCACCTCATCTCCTCTTAACCCAGGCGTCGCCTGTGGCGACGGCCTCGGTCTCTGAGTGTGCCCGAAGCGTGCGGCCCAAGCAGCTGAGCGTTCTTAGGAGCACGGTGAGTAGCAGACTTGTGGGGTTTTGGCCAATGTGGTGCCACGATCAGGCATTGATGTTTGGTTTTCTTTAATACAGCTGTCGAAGAGACACCAGCCCGGTGCCAGCAGGACCTTCCCGGCTGACGAGGTGGCCTTTCTTTGCACCTGAGACCGGCATCCCCAGATGTCTGAGAGAGAAGTAGAGGGCTACGACCCCCAGGGGGGATGAAAGCAGGGTGCTGGTTTGGGAAATCCTGCGACGGGTTTTTGAGTCCCCTTTGGAGGTGGGGGGGTGTCCATGAAGTGGCCCCTTAGGCCCCATAAAAGCAAAATCTCACTTTTGATCCCAGTGCTGAGGTGCGCTGGGCAGAGCGGTCCCGGTGTGTATTGTGTCCCTTGTCTATTGTGCATTATGTGTTGTTTGGGTATCTCATGTCTCTTACCTTAGCCTTTTCAGGGTCCTGTCAGAAACCTTGGCATTGTTCTTATCGTCTGTGATCTCTGCATTTCTTGGCCTGGCACCCATGCCTTACAACCTTTGCCTGGGGAGCTCAGACATGTATCAGAATTGCATCTCTCTTTGGAAGCATCCAGTCAGATGTCTTTTCAGGTCTTGTTCTGAGCTGTATGGACAGCTATGCCCTGCCAGGATCCATTATGGCAGATTAGGACTTGAAAGAATGTGAGGACCGGTAGAGGCTTCTGACCGGTCTGATTCTCGGGCATCCATCTTTGCAGTTCTTGGAATAAATCATTCAGTTAGCATCTTCTTCCATCAGTGTTTTCTGAGCCACATCAGCTTGCCATCAGTCTCACCTCAGTCATCTCATTTGGCATGCTCTCGTTGCTCGCAGTAATCCTTTTTGCCAAGAGATTTCTGTCTGTGTTGTGTGCCCATTGTTTGTTGTGTCCTGTCTGTCCTGTGTCACGGGTGTCTGCACATATTTGTGCCGGAGCTGCTCTGCCCTGCTGCATAGCCTTTTGTAATAGGACAAGCCCTGGGGAGTTGAAATTTTTCATGTGGGGTGTACTTGGACTCTAGATGCTGTTCCTAGATTGATATAAGGTGTTTGCAGCTTTTGAGTCATCCTGCAGGTGTTTGACATATGTTCTAACTCTCTTGCAGGTGCAGATGCATCCATGGCAGAGCACCCCATCCCGGGTGAGGGGGTTCCCCATAGCGGGTCAGTCACCATTTGTCTGTGCAGGGGATGTGTCAAGTGTGACCCTGTTACAGCGCTGTTCTTTGTCCTTATTTTTAGCAAGTATAGCAGGATCTCAGCAGTCAAGTTCAAGAGGGTAAGGTGAGCAGTAGCCTTTCTTGTTGCTGAGGTCTCAATTCCTGGGGCAAGTCTAAGTCTCCATTCTCATTTTTGTGCCTTAGGCCATCTGCTCGGAGCATGCCAAGCTCCCATCCCCAACGGGCCGACGGACCGGGTTTGCCGCTCTCGCGAGCCCCACGTTCCGGGCAGCCGTCAGGAACCGCCGAGGAGTTGCGGTGAGTCAGGGAAGTAGGGAGGAGGAGTGAGGGTCCACTCAGGTTTCAGCAATGCCACGTCACCTCCTGTCCACTTAACCCAGGCGCACCCCACGACGATGGCATCGGCCTCCGAGCGCGGCCGGAGCGTGCGACCCGAAGAGCCGGGCCTTCTTAGGAGAAGGGTGAGTAGCAGACTTGTGGGGTTTTGGCCAATGTGGTGCCAGGATCAGGCATTGATGTTTGGTTTCCTTTGATATAGCTGTCTAAGAGGCAACGGCCCGGTGCCAGCAGGACCTTCCCAGCTGACAAGGCGGCCTTCCTTCGCACCTGACATGGACTGGGATTTCCATATGTCCAAGAGATAAGTCAAGGGCTACGACCCACAGAGGGGATGAAAGCAGGGTGCTGGGTTGGGGCTCCTGGGGGGGAGGGGGTTGAGTTGTCTCTGGAGATGAGGGTAGCCAAGATGTGGCCCCTTAGGCCACATAAAAGGAAAGTCTCACTTTTGATCACAGTGCTGAGGTGCGCAGGGCAGAGCAGTCCCGGTGTGTATCGTGTCCCTTGTCTTTTGTGTATTATGTGATGTTTGGGTATCTCATGTCTCTTATCTTAGCCCTGTGAAGGGCCTGTCAGAAACCTTGGCGCCATTCTTAGAATCTGTGATCTCAGTGTTCCTCAGCCTGGTGCCCAGGCCATGGAACCTTTGACTCGGGAGCTCCGACAGGCATCAGAACTGCATCTCTCTTTGGAAGCATCCAGTCAGGTGGCTTTTCAGGTCTTGTTCTGAGCTGCATGGACAGCCGTGCTCCGCAATGCTCCATTTCAACGGATTAGGCTTTGTAAGAATGCGAGGTTAGGGTGAGGATTCTGACCGTAGGATTCCTGGGTATCCATCTTTGCAGTTCTTGGAATAAATCTTTCAGCCAGCATCTTCCTCCAGGGTTCTCTGAGCCTCATCAGTTTGCTATCTGTCTCATCTTGGTCATCTCCTTTTGCGTTCTCTGAGTCCTTGCAGCCACTTTCCTTGCCAGGAGATTTCTGTTCCTGTTGTGTCCCCCCTGTCTGTCACGTCCTGTCCCGTGTCACAGGTGTCAGCACACACATTTGTGCCGGAGCTGCTCTGCCCTGCCACATAGCCTGGTGCAGTAGGAGAAGTCCCTGGGAGTTTGTAATGTGGGGTGTAGTGGGACTCTAGATGGGATTTGTAGATGGACACAAGACGTCTGGAGCTCCTAAGTTATCCTGCAACAGTTTGAGTTTTGTCCTAACTTTTTTTTCAGATTCAGATGGATTAAATGTGTGCCAGAGGGCCCCATCCCGGGTGAGGGGTTTCCCCCGTGCAGGTGAGGCCCCGTTTGTCTCTGCAGCAGAAGTGTGTATGGTGACTCTGTTACAGCACTGTTCTTTGTCTTTCTTTTTAGGAAGCAGATGTGGATACCAGCTGTCAAGGTGAGCAGTGGAGAGCAGTAGTTGTTATTGCTCAGGTCTCAATTTCTGGTGCAGCTCTAAGCTTCCATTCTCGTTTGTGCACTTTAGGCAATCCACTCGGAGTATGCCAAGCCCCTGTCACCAGCCGGCCGATGCACCGGGTTCCCTGCAAATGTGAGCCCTGTGGATGCATTACAGGACTTGGTGATGAAACCCTGAACTTTTCTATTTAAAGGTGCCATCCAGGTGGCCTCCGGCAGCTGCCCAGGAGTTGTGGTGAGTCAGGGAAGTAGGGGGGAGGAGCGAGGGTCCACTCAGGTTTCAGCCGTGCCAAATCACCTCATCTCCTCTTAACCCAGGCGTCCACTGTGATGACGGCCTCGGTCTCTGAGCGTGCCCGAAGCGTGCGGCCCGAGCAGCTGAGCGTTCTTAAGAGAAGGGTGAGGAGCAGACTTGTGGGGTTTTGGCCAATGTGGTGCCACGATCAGGCATTGATGTTTGGTTTTCTTTAATACAGCTGTCGAAGAGACACCAGCCTGGTGCCAGCAGGACCTTCCCAGCTGACGAGGTGGCCTTTCTTTGCACCTGAGACCGGCATCCCCAGATGTCTGAGAGAGAAGTAGAGGGCCACGACCCCCAGGGGGGATGAAAGCAGGGTGCTGGTTTGGGAATTACTGGGAGGGGGGGATTTGAGTCCGCTTTGGAGGTGAGTAGCTTTGGAGGTGGGGGGGTGTCCATGAAGTGGCCCCTTAGGCCCCATAAAAGCAAAATCTCACTTTTGATCCCAGTGCTGAGGTGAGCGGGGCAGAGCAGTCCCAGTGTGTATTGTGTCCCTTGTCTTTTGTGTATTATGTGTTGTTGGATATCTCATGTCTTTTATCATAGCCCTTTGAGGGGCCTGTCAGAAACCTTGGCACCAGTCTTAGTATCTGTACTCTCAGCGTTTCTTGCCCTGGCACCGATGCCATGGAACTTTTAACTCGGCAGCTCAGACAGGTATCAGAATGGCAACTCTTTTTCGAAGCATCCAGTCAGATGTCTTTTCAGGTCTTGTTCTGAGCTGTATGGACAGCTGCACCCTGCAAGGTTCTGTTATGATGGATTAGGACTTGTAAGAATGTGGGGACAGGTAGAGGCTTCTGACCGTAGGATTCTCGGGCATCCATCTTTGCAGTTCTTGGAATAAATCATTCAGTTAGCATCTTGTTCCTCCAGGGTTCTCTGAACTTCATCAGCCCGCCATCAGTTTCACCTCGGTCCTCTAATTTTGCATCCTCTTGGTGCTCGCTGTCATTTTCCTTACCCAGAGATTTCTGTTCCTGTTGTGTCCCCGTTGTTTGTCCTGTCCTGTGTCACGGGTGTCTGCACACATTTGTGCTGGAGCTGCTCTGCCTTGCTGCATAGCCTGGTGCAATAGGAGAAGTCCCGGGGACTTGATGTTTGTAATGTGGGGTGTCGTTGGACTCTAGGTGGGATTTGTAGATGGGCACAAGATGTCTGGAGCTCTTAAGTTATCCTGCAGCTCTTTGATTTTTGTCCTTTCTTTCAGGTGCAGAAGGATGAAATCCAGGGCAGAGCCCCCCATCCCGGGTGAGGGGATTCCCCCGAGCAGGTCAGTCACTGTTTGTCTCTGTAGAGAGAGCATAAATGATGGCTCTCTTTTTAGGAAGTCAAGGCCGAGTGGGCGAGGTGAGCATTGAGTAGTGTACAGAAGCAGTTGTTTTTGCTGATGTCTCAGTTTCTGGTGCAGCTCTTAGCATCTCCACTTTTTATTTTAGGTGGTCCACTTGCCGTCTATCCTGGCCGGGCATGCCCATTCCAGCTGTGTGCAGCTTAAGGTATCAGTGTGGCATCCTTGTCAGATTTGGGAGGTTGTGTTTTCACAGTGTCTCAGCATGCTTTTCTGCTTTGTTTCTTTGCAGGTGCTGTCGCTGCCCTAGGCATGCCAAGGAACAGAGGAGGGCAGGTGAGTCGGTGTTTAGGCAGGCTGACTCACAGGTGAGTGTTACACAGCAGCATGCTCAGTGTGTACCTATTCTTTTTGCAGGTATCTTCTGGGCACCCTCTGGAGTCAAATCAAGATTTGAGGTGGGCCGGGGCAGGGGTGCGGAGGAGCCCTGGGGATTACTGTTTTTGACGGCAATAGTCACCTTTTCTGTTTTGTCTTAGGTACCCTGAGGAGCCTCGTAGCCAAAGGTTGGAAACAACAGCACCGAGGCACACACGGAGCACATTTCACCATCCACGTCCGACCGAGGATGGATTTTGTCTGCTCCTTTTCCAAAAGATAAGTGTCGGGGCCAGCAGTTGGGAGAAGGGGAAAAACCTTTACTATCACAGAGGGCAATTTGATGTCAGCTTAGCGGAGAGGTCTGTAGTGGGACCAGCTCTCTGGAAGAAGAGGAAGAAGAGGGAGAGGATTTCTCCTCAGCCTGACCAGAGCCTTTGCCGGGCAGGGCAGTTCCGACCCATCTCAGGATTCTCGTGAACTTTGCGTTGTCTGCCTTCCTCGGCCCGACGTCGTCACGGATCTTTCCCCTGAGGAGCTCGCCTTCACGTCCGGAGCTACAGCCACGGTCACCGGGCCGTCGGCTTCCTTCTCTAGGCTTGCTGAGCCTCTCGAGCATCCTCTTAACTGCTGTGGCACTAACTTCTTTTAACGAGTTACATTTCATCATCACATGCTATCGTCATAGGGCTTCCTCTCCTTTGGCATCATCAGCCTCTGGCACATCTTGCGCTAGGCATCTCGGGTGCCTAAGGGGACAGTGCCAGGCAGTTGCCACTTGTCTCTGTGTCTATGTTGTCCGTGTCTGTGTTGTCCGTGTCTGTGTCCGTTGTCTTCCACGTCATAGGCCTTTATTACGTCTCAATGCTTTATCGGCACTATTCTGTGCCATCTAGGCTGTATTCTACTCACGTTCCTTTCTGGATATCCCTTATTCTGGCATCTTTACATTTTTACTCTTTGAGACAGGAATGTCTCAAACGGACAAGATGTTCTCATCCATCTTCCTTCTCACTACCAGCTTTGGTAGTGCCTTTTTTTCCATGCCATTTTCTTGGACTGCTAGAGGGAGTGTCTTGCACCCTCCTCATGTGACTGCAGTACTTCTATAGGTTCCATCTTCTCAAGGGTATAGGACTCAAGAATTCATCTTCCAGCGAGTTATCTCAAGTCCTGGCTTATATTGTGTGTACCTGTGCTGGCTTATACTGTATGTACCTACCCTCTATGTACACTTGCACTGTATGCATCGACTTAGATTGTTGTGTGTACTTATATTGTACCACTTATGGTTGGAGCTGCCCTGCCCGGGCACGTAGTCACAGTCAGGTAGAAGAGTTATAAAAACTTTACTGTTCATCTGTCTTTTATGGGATTTTGGGTAGAAAACTTATTGGTCCAGAGTGGAGACAAGTCCTAGCTGTCAGATAGCCACTCGTTGACCGCTTCCTGTCGTCTCACAGGTCCCCGAGGCTACCGATTTCCCCAGAACCTACCAACTGACGTCAAGGAGCGCAGCCAGAAGATGTGTGGCAGCACGTTCTTCAGCGTCTCGAGTAAGGGCCGCAGCGAGTGTGTAAGTGGGAAGAGCGTGTGAGCATGTGTGAGAGCATGTGTCTGTGTCTGTCTGCGTCTGCTCGTCTCTGCGTGTGTCAGCGCATGCCGACTGGATTACTGGATTTAACCTTGTGTGTGTGACTTTTGCTTTTCAAGTTTTTCAACTCATTTTTAAATTTAGAATAAAAAATCCCCAGCTGGGTTTCCCCCCCGCCGGCTGTTTTTTTTTCCTCGGTCCCAGTCGGTCTGTGAGGCGACGCTCATCACCAGAGTTTGGGCGCGGACTGTCCAGGGACCGGGGTTTTTGTCAGGCAGGAAGATTTTTTTTGAGGCTCCCGGGAACCACGTTCCCGAGGACCAATGATTGCTGGGGTGTAATTTAGCAGTTGTGATGAGAGGGATGGTGACTTCGTGTGTCATCTGAAGGGGGTGTTAATTGTAGATGAGTGTTGTTTTTTGTGTGCTTTTGTTGTTTTGGGTTTCCTATAACAATAAATCCACATGTAAAGAAAATAGAAAAAGGTTATCATCTTGTGTTAATATGTGTGTTGTATTGCTCTGTATTGCAGGGTGAGCACAGGGTGAACTCTCTCCTCCTTGCTGTGACACCTGGGCTGGCAGGGATGACACAGTGACCTCGGCCGGCCGATGCTGCCTGTGCCATCACCTGGCACTGACGTGTTTATGAAAATCCTTTTGCTGGGATTTTTCTCCTGAGAAGCCTCAGAACAGAAATGGAACCAATAACGATCTGCTGGCTGTGGAGTGTGGGCTGGAGATGGTTTAGCAACAGGGGCATCTTGGATTAGTCTCCTGTGCAGTGTCTACTTGATGACCAATCATGGTCCAGCTGCGTCGGGGCTGTGAGCAGTCCCAGGTTTTTATTATTTTATTTTATTTTATTATTTTTATTATTCATTCCTTTCCAGCTTTCTGATGTCTCCTTGCTCTTTTAGTATAGTTCTACTATCTCATTTTCTTTTAATATAATAGAGATCATAAAATAATATTTCAGCCTTCTGAGAGGTGGAGTCAAGATTCTCGTCTCTTCCCTCGTCCTGGGGACCCTCAAACACCGCCACAATCAGCAGCCGAGCGGGTTTGTGCGGTCCTGAGTCGGCAGACACCGGGGGGCAGCCCTGACACGGCCGAGAGCGGGGAGACACTGTCTGTGCCCCGAGGGTACTGCGGGCACCTGGGCTGGGGGGAGACACTCTCTGTGTGTGCCCCGAGGGAACTGAGGGCACCTGGCCTGGGGGGAGACACTCTCTGTGCCCCGAGGGTGCTGAGGGCACCTGGGCTGGGCCCCTGTGCAGCACAAGAGACACCAGAGACAGCGGTAGATGATAAAGGGCCGACTCTTAGCAGGGGTTAATCCAAGGTTTTATTAGGAGTCCCAAAGGAGCTCCTGCACCTCAGGGGCCTCCTGCCAAGAGCCCCAGGGAGATGTGCCAAGGTTACATTTAAAGGGAGGTGGAAACCGAAAGTAGATAACATTTTACCAACCAATAAGTGACCCTAAGGGATGGATGCTGGGGCATAGACCTACAGGACAGCGTATGGGGCAAGGCTCGGGGGGCTGACCCCTGGCCTCTGGCTGATCACTGGACGACTTGGACCGAAACTTCTGCATGGAGGGGATGGGAGGCTGAGTGATTGACAGAGAGCCAGGGTGGGGGTTTGGGGATGATCTCATCCTGGGAGAGGGATAACACAGGTAGAAGGAGGGGGGTACAGTTTGGGATAAACCATTTGGGAAAAATATGGGGATACAAAACAAAACTACTTCAAAGTATTATAAAGTATAAAAATGCACTACAGCAGGTTTGGGCAGCACCAAATGAAATGTAATAAAATAAATAAATATAATAAATAAAATATAAAATATAAATAAATAATTTCTATTCTTTAAAAATAGAAAAATTAAAAATAAAAATTAAATAAAAGTAAAAAACCAAAATAATTTAAAATAAATGAAAAACAAAATAAAAACTGTAAAGTGCTGTAAAGTGCTGTAAGAGTTCCATAAAAGGTAGTGCCGTAATGCAAGACCCTCAAACACCACCACAATCACCAGCTTGAGTTGGTCTGGGCAGCACTAAATAAAAAAAAAATAAAAACCTTTAAGAACAGAAAAATTAAAAATAAAAAATAAAAAATAAGAAAAATAAAATAAAAGCTTTAAAAATAGAAAAATAAAAATTATAAAATTAATGCTTTAAAAATAGGGAAATTAAAAATAAAAAATAAAATTAAAAAATAAAATTAAAGCTCTAAAAATAAAAAAATTAAAAATAAAAATTAAATAAAAAATAAAAATAAAAAAGTAAATGCTTTAAAAATAGAAAACTTTAAACTTAAAAAAATAAAAAATAAAAATCTTTAGAAATAGAAAAATTAAAAATAGTAAGTAAATTTAAAAAATAAAAAATAAAATAAAAAACGTTAAAGATAGAAAAATTAAAAATAATAAGTAAATAAAAAATAAAATTAAAAAATAAAATAAAAATGCTTTAAAAATAGAAAAATTTAAAAAAAAATTAAATAAAAGTAAAAAAACAAAATTAATTTAAAATAAATGAAAAACAAAATAAAAACTGTAAAGTGCTGTAAGAGTTCCATAAAAGGTAGTGCCGTAATGCAAGACCCTCAAACACCACCACAATCACCAGCTTGAGTTGGTCTAGGCAGCACTAAATAAAAAAAAATAAAAACTTTAAAAATAGAAAAAAATATAAATTTAATCAAAAATAAAATAAAAAAATAAAATAAATTCCTTATAAATAGAAAAATTAAAAATAAAAATTAAATAAAAAATATGACTAGAGAAATAAAATGTGTTTTAAAAATTGAAAAATAAAAATAAAATAAAAAATAAAATTAAAGCCCTAAAAATAGAAAAATTTTTTAAAAATTAAATTAAAACCAAAATGCTTTAAAAATAGAAAAATTAAAAATTAAATAAAAAATAAAATTTAAAAAATAAAATAAAAAGCTTTAGAAATAGAAAAATTAAAAATAATAAGTAAATAAAAAATAGAATTAGAAAAATAAAAGCTTGAAAAATTAAAAATAAACATTAAGTAAAAAAAAATTAAAAAAAAAAAAACAAAAATAGATTAAAAGCAAAATAAAAACCGTAAAGTGCGGTAAAGTACCATAAAAGTTCCATAAAGGGTAATGCCATAAAGCGCGACTGTCGCAAAAGGTGCCGTAAAGCGCGACTGTCGTAAAAGGTGCCGTAAAGCGCGACTGTCGTAAAAGGTGCCGTAAAGCGCGACTGTCGCAAAACTGCCGTAAATCGCGACTGTCGTAAAAGGTGTCGTAAAGCGCGACTGTCGTAAAAGGTGCCGTGAAGCGCGACTGTCGTAAAAGGTGCCGTAAAGCGCGACTGTCGTAAAAGGTGTCGTAAAGCGCGACTGTCGTAAAAGGTGCCGTAAAGCGCGACTGTCGCAAAAGGTGTCGTAAAGCGCGACTGTCGTAAAAGGTGTCGTAAAGCGCGACTGTTGTAAAAGTGTCGTAAATCGCGACTGCCGTAAAATTGTGCCGTAAAGCGCGACTGCCGTAAAATTGTGCCGTACAGGCTGGCGGCGCCCTGGCCGACAAGGGGTGCCGTACAAGATGGCGAGGGCCGCCCGAGTGGGCGTGTCCTGGGCGGGGCGCCGTGTCGACGGGCTGACGTCATTAGGCGGCACTCTGCCTGCAGTGCGCCGATGCAGACGGCAGGGGGCGCTGTGCCTGTAGTGCGCCAAAGCAAACGGCAGGGGGCGCTCTGCCTGCAGTGCGCCGATGCAGACGGCAGGGGGCGCTCTGCCTGTAGTGCGCCCATGCAGACGGCAGGGGGCGCTCTGCCTGCAGTGCGCCCATGCAGACGGCAGGGGGCGCTCTGCCTGCAGTGCGCCCATGCAGACGGCAGGGGGCGCTGTGCCTGCAGTGCGCCAAAGCAGACGGCAGGGGGCGATGTATAAATAGAGTATAAAGTATAATCTATATAGAAGAAGAAATAAAAGCTCTATGTTACCTGCAGCTGTAGAAAATTTCAGGCTCCCATGGAGGAAATAGTTTTCCTAAAATCATTGCCGTTTTGGGGTTTTTTGCACTCCCCAGTCGGCTGAACGTTTCTACTGCTGCTTTTTTTTATTCTAAAGCTAGAATGGAAAGCCAAGATTAGAAATACAGCGAAAGAAAGAGAGAAAGAATTAAAGAGAGAGAGAGACAAAGAGACAGAGACAGAAAGAAAGAGAGAGAAAGAAATAAAGAGAGACAGAAAGAAAGAGAGAGACAGAAAGAGAGCGAAAGAAAGAGAGAGAGAGAGAGAAAGAAAGAGAGAAATAGAGACAGAAAGAAAGAAAGAAAGAGAGAGAGAAAGAAATAGAGAAAGACAGACAAAGAAAGAAAGAGAGAGACAGGAAGAGAGCGAGAGAAAGAAAGAAAGAGAGAGAGAAAGAAATAGAGAAAGACAGAAAGAAAGAAAGAGAGAGACAGGAAGAGAGCGAGAGAAAGAAAGAAAGAGCGAGAGAAAGAAATAGAGAAAGAAAGAAAGAAAGAAAGAAAGAAAGAAAGAAAGAAAGAAAGAAAGAAAGAAAGAAAGAAAGAAAGAAAGAAAGAAAGAAAGAAAGAAAGAAAGAAAGAAAGAGAGAGACAGGAAGAGAGCGAGAGAAAGAAAGAAAGAGAGAGAGAAAGAAATAGAGAAAGACAGACAGAAAGAAAGAAAGAGAGAGACAGGAAGAGAGCGAGAGAAAGAAAGAAAGAGAGAGAGAAAGAAATAGAGAAAGACAAGAAAGAAAGAAAGAAAGAAAGAAAGAAAGAAAGAAAGAAAGAAAGAAAGAAAGAAAGAAAGAAAGAAAGAAAGAAAGAGAAAGACAGAATGCAGACAGAGAGAAAGAAAGAGAGAGAGAGAAAGAAAGAAAGAGAGACAGAGAGAGAGACAGAAAGAGAGACAGAGAGAAAGAAAGAGAGAGAGAGAGAGAAAGAGAGAAAGAAAGAAAGAAAGAAAGGGAGACAGAGAGAGGGAGACAGAAAGAGAGACAGAGAGAAAGAATGAAAGAGAGAGAGAGAGAAAGAATGAAAGAAAGACAGAGAGAGAGACAGAAAAAGAGACAGAGAGAAAGAAAGAAAGAGAGAGAGAGAAAGAGAGAAAGAAAGAAAGAAAGAAAGAAAGAAAGAAAGAAAGAAAGAAAGAAAGAGAGAGAAAGACAGAATGCAGACAGAGAGAAAGAAAGAAAGAGAGACGGAGAGAAAGAAAGAAAGAAAGAAAGAAAGAAAGAAAGAAAGAAAGAAAGAAAGAAAGAAAGAAAGAAAGAAAGAAAGAAAGAAAGAAAGAAAGAAAGAAAGAAAAAGACAGAATGCAGACAGAGAGAAAGAAAGAGAGAGAGAGAAAGAAAGAAAGAAAGAAAGAAAGAAAGAAAGAAAGAAAGAAAGAGAGACAGAGAGAGACAGAAAGAGAGACAGAGAGAAAGAAAGAAAGAAAGAGAGACAGAGAGAGAGAGACAGAGAGAAAGAGAGAAAGAGAGAAAGAAAGAAAGAGAGACAGAGAGAGACAGAAAGAGAGACAGAAAGAAAGAAAGAAAGAAAGAAAGAGAGACAGAGAGAGAGAGACAGAGAGAAAGAGAGAAAGAAAGAAAGAGAGACAGAGAGAGAGAGACAGAGAGAAAGAAAGAAAGAAAGAGAGACAGAGAGAGAGACAGAGAGACAGATAGAAAGAAAGAAAGAGAGAGAGAGAAAGAGAGAAAGAAAGAAAGAGAGACAGAGAGAAAGAGAGAGAGAGAGAAAGAGAGAAAGAAAGAAAGAAAGAGAGACAGAGAGAGACAGAAAGAGAGACAGAGAGAAAGAAAGAAAGAAAGAGAGACAGAGAGAGAGAGACAGAGAGAAAGAGAGAAAGAGAGAAAGAAAGAAAGAGAGACAGAGAGAGAGAGACAGAGAGAAAGAAAGAAAGAAAGAAAGAGAGACAGAGAGAGAGACAGAGAGACAGATAGAAAGAAAGAAAGAGAGAGAGAAAGAGAGAAAGAAAGAAAGAGAGAAAGAGAGAGAGAGAGAAAGAGAGAAAGAAAGAAAGAAAGAGAGACAGAGAGAGAGACAAAGAGAGACAGAGAGAAAGAGAGAGAGACAGAGAGAAAGAAAGAAAGAGAGAGAGAAAGAAATAGAGAAAGACAGACAGAAAGAAAGAAAGAGCGAAAGAAAGAAAAGGAAAAAGGAAAGGAAGAAAAAAAAAAGGAGGAAGAGAAAGGAAGAAAAAAAATGAAAAAGGAAAAGGGTGAGAGTGAAAAAGAAAGAGCGAAAGTGGAAAAGGGGGTGAAAAACAGAGTGAAAAAAAGAAAAAAGAGTTGGAGTGGAAAAGAAAGGACATTCGGGAGGGGCGGTGCTGCCTAAGGTGCTTCCGCGCCCAGGAGCGAAGGAGCCGTTTGACCTCCTGGCGGGAGCGCAGCTCCCGGTGGCGGAGAACGGAGCGGTGGCTGTCAGTCCGAGACTCCAACTCCCGGCAGGCCCTGCGGCCGTAAAGCGCGGCGTCTGACGCAACGGCCGACGCGCCATATGAATGGCTGGCGGGCCGAGGCGGCCGCGCGCCGGGGGAGCGGGCAGCTCCCGGCGCCTGTGCCACGCGGGACGGAGCCGCGGCAGCGACGCTGGAGGGGCGAAGCCTCCGTCCGGCCGCCCGCACGGAGCCGAGCGGCGCGGAAGGGGCGTCCGCCCGGTGCCTCGGCCTCGCTCAGCGGTCCCGGTGGCGGGGGCTCAGCTCGGGCGGGGCGCGCTGCCGCCCGCCGATGGCGGAGCGCCAGGCGGTGCTTTGCTGCCGCGGGCCGGGAGCTGCAGGAGCCGCCCCGGGCGAGCGGCGCCGGGCGCTGCCGCGGTCACTGTGCGGCGGCTGCCCTCGGGCTGGCGGAGGCGCGGGAGCCGCCGAGCTGCAGCGTCTCCCTCGGGCCGCTGCCGCTGCTGCGGGCGGGGGCGGACGAGCGGCTGCGGAGGCGGCTCCGCGGCGGGCTCAGCCTTGCGAGCAGAGAGCGCTCGACATCGCTGGCATGACACGGCTGCTGAGTGCCTCAGTGCTCGTGGCTCTTCCTTCCACGCAAACAGATGGAGCGGCATCGCTGAGCAGTAAAACACAGCGATGGCCCGGAGAATGGCGAGCGCAAGGAGCGCCGGGCAGGATCCTTCTGATGGCACAGGTGCGATCGGCAAACTCAGCCCCTTGTGCCCCTGCCCTCCCGACCCCCAGGGGAAATGCTCTCCAGCCTCGAGCTGCTGAGAGACAAAACGTGTGATTTGACACTAGGGTCCGGAAAAGGTTTCCGTTTAGATTAGCAAATGCCTCCATTGTTCTCGGTTACATCCTAGGATCGGTTTTAGGCAGTGACTTTCTACCGCTTGTCGGATTTTCTTGTGCAATGGTAAGAAAATAGGCAGGTCTGATACTGGTTTCGCTTTTTTTCTACTTCATGTTCCATGAGCTGCTTTTATCCAAGCAATTGGTTTAAAGTTCTACTGTAGGCGTTTCTGGTTCACTTTTTTTTTTTTTTTTCCTCTAAATCGGCAGTAAATATAGCTGAGTAAAATTACCTTGGTTTTCTTCCTTCTTAAATGTTTTTATTGATAATCCTATTTGAATATGCAGAACACGTGGGTATGTCCTGTAATATATCCTAGCTTTTCTTGTTTACAGGGTACTCAGAAAATATTTTTCCCTTCGAGTCCCACTGAAACATTCTCCGTGCAATCTCCGTTAAGGTCTGTGTTTGCAAATAAGCCACCATCAGCTGAGATATTTGCCTGTGTACCTTTTCCTGTCATTCAGAGCTTGCGTTCTGTGGTTTTTATGATAAACCTATCAAACTTGCGAAACCGTTTTGCAAGTCTTAACCGTTGAAGGCAGCAAGAAGTGGTTTTAAAGGCTGTTCTTGAGCAGACAAAGGGAAAAAGTGTGAATTTGCTGCTGAACTTGTCCTTTTTCATTTGACTTGCCTTGAATTATTTAGGAAGAGAGAGCACTAGAAAAAAGAGAGAAATAGAATTGGTTCTTGAGCCCTCCTAAAATGCTCCCTGTGATTCCGTGTGGAGCCCAAGTGAAGGGTGATGGAACAGAGCCCCTGTGCTTTAGAAGGAAATCAATTTCAACCTGATCTCCACCCTGAGTCTCCCTAATTTCTGTTTTTAAAATGCAAACTCAGTTTAGGAAGTGTTGGGAGTTAGTATTTTGGGGAAGAAATGGCAGTTGCACAAACCGTTCCATTTCCCAGAGGCTCTGGGAAGGATTCATTTTGTAAGCGCTGTAACTGCCATCGGTTGGGGGTTCGGGGTTGGAATGTGCACTTGCCCTCCTATAAAGCACTCGTTCATTTGCATTTCAGTGCCAGGAGTCTGGAGAAACTGGAGAAGAGCCCAAGAGACATTTTTCATCCTGAGATACAAAAGGTAGGAAGTGACTTTTTTTGGTTTGGTTCTTTTTCTTTATGATTTCCTGGAAATAGAAGTAATTAAGTATAGATCCTACTGGTTTGTTTCTTCCAGTAGCTAATAAGAATAATAATAATAATAATCTAATACTACTTAAACTGTCTCTTTATCCATTGAGCTGGCCATTTCAAATCCAAACTTCTAAACACCAATAAAACCATCATCCTTGTAGAATCTTTAATAGGAGGGGGCTAAAGATGCTGTTTTTGTTGACAGGATGTATTGGTTCTTGAAGGGCAAGAGGTGAGTACAAGCCTAACTACTTCTTGCTCACAGACCCGTCCGGTGAATACGGCTTTGTATTTGGATGGGCTTTTGATGACTTCTAAATCAATTGCTCGTTACAGTAAAAAGAAGTCCTGTTTTTTTGAACCTGACAGCAAAAATAACTTGAAGCACCAACTAAATAATAATAGATCACCCATCTCAGTTAATGATTTTATGCTATACTATCAAAGTTTAAAGGTAAATTATTGTGTAGTAGGAGATGGTATAAAATGTATGTTCTAATGCATAGGATGTAGGCAAAGATTAGAGGAAACAAATTTTTATGTCTTCTGTTTGACTGTTCACCAAATAATATTTGGTTTTATTTTCCAGGGATTGGTGAATTTTAAATTTGGAGTCCTCTATGCTAAGGATGGTCAGCTTACAGGTGATGAAATGTTCAGTCATGGTGAGGTTTTCACCTTCTCCTTAATTGTTTTGCTCATCTGAAAAAAAAAAAAAAAAAAAAAGGTATGTTTATTATTTGTTACCCCGTTCTGTCCGTTTCCTCAGTATTTGCTGGAGCTCTGCTTACCCAAGCTTTGGGTAAAACAAGCTTTGGGTTCCTTCTGTCCCACTGGGTGTTGCCCAGTTTGGTTGCATCTGGTGAAATTCAGCCTGAGCCCTTACAGAACCAGCTCAAACCAGGTGAGAGCCATTCGCAGCTCTCTCAGGACACCCGGAGGAGGATGGGTGACGTTTCTGAGCATCTGGCAAGTGCACTTCTATCAAAACTCGGCCTGTGACATTGCTGGGGAAAACCCTTCTGTATCCTGAAGGGTTCCTCAAAGTCTGTTGAGGATCCAGTTAGCAGTTGCTCACCTGGATGGTTCCAGCTCCTCAAGCTAACACTTGTACTCTTGCCATGTAGTTTAGATCTATTGTAGTTTTGTTATTTTGCAAGATTTTACGTCTTTGGACAGTAACGTGCATTTCACTCTTTGGAACCTCTCGGATCGTGCTTTGGTGCAGGACCACCTAATGGGACACTTGGCTGCTGTGCTGAAGGGCTTGGTTACTGGAATTGTAAATCCCGGAGAGTTTGTAAGTCTTCTGTCCCCAGGGAGGTGTCACGCTTTGTTCACCGTTGCTCTGTTTGTCAGGTGCTGCTTCTCGTCGGAGGTATTAACTTCAAACTGCCCTGTTCTTTTTTGAACTTTTTTTCCTGGTTCTCTCCGTAGGGCAGGGAAGGACTCTCGTATCCCGGTCGTCAGACTCAGCGCTGCCCGAGAAGATACAGAGACTGTAAAAATCATAAGGAGCAACTAGGACTGCAGAGGAAACAAACTGGAGAGAACAAAAGGTGATATTGTTCTCCTTAGCCTGGATTAGAAACATCCACTGCGCTTTGATGCCGGTGGCTGCCAGGGGCTCGTTAGGTCTCTTGAGGCAGGTGTAGGTGTTCACTTGTAGGTTCTATTTTTTGGCAAAGGACCACGAGAGAAGTTTATTTATAGATCCAAATAAACATTCATCTTATCTGAACATAACCTGTCATCCCCTTTCTGACATTAAGGACTCCTGTATAAATACTTGGGGGGGTTTTCTTTGTCATTTCTGAATGGTTCCATTTTGCCGGCTACTTGAACGAGTCTGAGGGGGTTTAATTGCATACTGCTTCCTTGAAATTCTGTTGGTCTCTGCTTGGAACCCTTCTTGTACTGCTTAATGAAAGACTTCTGATGGTGTTTTCTTGCCTGTTTGTGGTTAAGGTCATGCTCTGATGCATTTACAGAAGCCATGGCAGGAGAGAGTCAGCTGCTGGAGAAGAGGAGACAGTACTATCCCTGTGCAGCACAGAACTGTGCTACTGCTGTGTCATCAGCTGTGTCTGCACTGAAAGTAGCCACCTTCACTTGTAGGTAGCTCCTTGGTGCTTTAGGACACGCTGAGGGATTTATTCCTTTTGGGATCCACGATGAGAATTCCCAAGAGAGGTAGTAGTAATAAGGTCTGAGATTGGAAAAAAGCCTGTGTCCTTGGAATGTTGTTGTTGTCGTCAAAAGTTAATTTTTCCTTCTTTCTTAGCCGGTAGTCAGCTTTTTGCTTTATTTTTTGTGGTATCAGTATTTGATTGTTTAAAAAATTGCGTCAAAAGAACTGCAGTGGCTGGCCACCAGGACCTTGTTCCGATTTGCCTATTTGCTTGTAGCTAAAATGTTTCCATATTGTTTATCATTCTATTGAAGAAACTGCTGCCCAGGCAACTAAGAACTGAACATCTATCTGTCTAGGACACGGGGAGAGGATTTAGGTCATGTCTTTGTTTCCAGAAAAAAGTTCCAGTGTAGTTTCTAACTAGAGGAAAAGGGGGGGGGTGAAGACTCGGGGCTCTGATGCCACTGGGGGCACCCCGAGGTGCCCAGGAGAGGGAGCCCCACTGCGGTGCAGGAGCAGGTATGTTATCACGTACTAGAGAGCAAATTATAAATAGAAATATGAAAATTATAAATATAAAAATATTTTTTAGATCGTTAAAGAAAGCGGTTTTTTTAACTTGTCAATAGGCAGGGTTTTGATGATAAAAATGATAAATACAAAGAATATGAAGGTAGAAATCTAAGTCTAGAAAGATATCATAAGTACATACAGATAAAGTTTAAAACTAGAAGAAAAAATCAGTTGCAGCAGTAGATACGATACATAATATAGATAATACTTTAAATACATGTCTAGAATTTTATAGATATTATAGATCATTATTAATAGATTGCATCAAAAGAAACGATAAATATAAATGTGAGTATAACTATACAAAGTATAAAAATATTTCGATACCGTTTAAAAGAAGGTGTTTTCTTGTATTTATTTGAGATGGGGTTAGAGATGGGGTTTTTGTTTGGATTAATAGAAGTATTCTAGAAATATAAATCTAACTGTAGAGAGATCCAATCGATAGAGGAGGATATTTCTAAAACCACAACCGAACGCCGCCGCCTTCGGGGGAATCGCACGAGCTCGGCCGAAGCAAGGCGAGAGCGGCCGACCCTGACGGCCTCGAGCGAACCGAGGCGAGGCTTCCGAGGCTGCCTGAAGCGAAGCGAGCCGAGCTCAGGCGAAGCGAGCCTGCTGCTCTCGTGCGCGCTGCTTAGCGCCAGTGCGCTCCCAGCCTAATGAGCTCCTGCCCGAGCCCGCGCTCCCGGTCGTGTCCGCGCCGTGGCCGGGCCGCCCGCGGGACGCGGCAGCGGGAGAGCCCCGAGCCGGGCGAGCTGAACGGGAGGCGGCGGCGCTTGCCCGCCCGCCGTCGGGGAGCCGAGGCGAGGCGAGCGGAGCCGAGGCGCGCCGAAGGCACAGAGCGGCTGGGAGTTGGGCCGAAGCGAGGCGAGCTCGGCCGAAGAGGCGAATGCAGGCGCCAAGAGCCGAGTTGAGGCGCCAAGAGCCGACTGGAGCCGAGCGTCTCCGGAGCGAGCCGAGCTCCGCCGAGCGCCGCAGCATCCCGGGCAGGGCGAGGCGCCGGGCCGGGCTCGGGGTGCAGCCGGGGCTCTGGGAGGCTTCCCCGCCTGTCCCTCTCTCTAGCCCTCCTTCCTTTCCCCCGGTATTCGCCTTCTCTCGCTCCCTTTCCCCCATTCCCTCTCCCCCCGCAAAGCCGGCTCCTTCCTGTCCTGTCCCTAGCCCGCTACTCCCTTCTGTTCCCCCTGTCTCCTTCCTGTGCCCAGCCTCCGTGTACCCTCGTCCCGGGCTTTCCCTTCCCGTGCCGCTTTCCTGCACAGCCCGAGCTCCCTCGCCGCCCTTTGTCGTGCCCTGCTCTCGCTCCTCTCTTCCCGTGCCCCCTTTCCTTCTTTGCCCCGCAGCCGCGGGGCTCGGGCTGCCGGAGAATAAAGCCCCGAGGGCCGGAGCCCGGCGCCCCTGGGCCCTTGCGGGAGTCCCCGCGCGGGGCCGGAGGCTCTCGGCGGATCCCCCCGTGCCGCTCAAGCAGCGCGGCCGACAGCGCCGGAGCTGCGGCTTTGCCGGCATCGCGCTGAGAGCGGCCCCCGCTCCGTGCCGGGCCGTCGCCGCCGTCTGTGCCGCTCCCTCTCTCGCTGCCCCTGGCCCGTGACAGCGAGGCTGGGCAGGAACCTCAAGCCTTCTGGGGGCTGCCCCCCCTTTCTTGTTGCAGCAGAATCCCTTGCTGGGGCCATGCACGTGTGGGAAGGGCTTGGGGGAAGCGCTGCGCTGCTGTCCGGGGCAGTCGGATTCGTTCGGAGCCTTCTTTGGGGGTCAGGGAAAGGCGGGGTGAAGACTCGGGGCTCTGATGCCGTTGGGGGCAGCCCAAGGTGCCCAGGAGAGGGAGCCCCACGGCGGTGCAGGAGCAGGTGGGGGGCGGGCGAGGGGCGGGGGTCACGCTGGGTGCCGTCCCCCAGAGGGACCCAAAGCTGCCACCAAATGCACAGGGAGGGGTGAGTGGGTGTAGGATGCTAAAACCTGGCAAGGCATTCGGTTTTCTAGGTATTGCTAAAGAATAGGAATTGGTCTCTAAACTCAGCTGGGGAGAAACCCTCTCTATGCACTCATTTGTTTACAGGAATGTAGAAGGTTCCGACTGGAGATGCGTAGTAGTTCTGAAGATACTGCCGTGAGGTTTTGATCTAGGAACGGAGCGAGCTGTGCCCTGGAACCCTCAGAACAGCTGCAGGGGCTGAAGGCGATAGAAAGGGCTCTCTGGCACCTTTTGCCTCCGTTCTCTGCCAGCGCCCAAAGCGTGTCGCAGTCCCGGAAGAGGCGCTTGTCATCCCGAGAGCCAAAAGGAAGACGTGTCAAATCCCAGCTCTGCCTTGTGTTTCGTGTGGGTTTTTTACTTCGTATTGATGTCATTCCAGAGAGCAAGGAAAGAAGAAATGGGACCGGCTCCCACTATTACTGTGTGAAGGCTTTCTTGAAAGGCTGCTGTATTTATATTGTCCTTTTCCACTCCAAGCTTGACTTTTGCCCTCGTTTTTCGAGCTCTGCTGCATTGGGTGTCCCAAGGAGGGCGGGGTTCCTCAGCAGGGCTCTTAGGAGGCGGCGCTGATTCTGCTTTTTCTGAAGGCGTCTCAAAGCGTGCTACCAGAATGACAGTTTTGTGCACTGGAAAGCTTTCCCTCAGTGCCATCAGCGCACGTCCGTGTCTGAATTGTGGAAGCAGACGGACTAAGAAAAGCCAGCACCCGGAGCAGATTTCTGTTGGCTCTGTGTCTGTGAGAAGCGGGCTGTGTGCTGGACGGGGAGAGGCGCTGTTGGAGAGTGGCATCAGCGCCAGGTGTGAGCTGTGAGGATGATGGGGGGCTCGGAGCAGCCCCAGGTGTGAGCTGTGAGGATGATGAGGGGCCGGCTCCTGCCGGGGGGGCGAGGCTGTTTTAGGGGGAGGCTTCGCCTCAGCTGCCTTTTGCATGGAGCTGCTGAGTAGAGGGGTTCGTGGGGGGGCTCCCGGGGCTGTCTCATGGAAGGACTGCGAGAGCTTCTGGCAGCGTCTGGGCGAACACCTGGATACGCGCTTGGATCCGCGGAGCATCGCTTCAAGGAGGTGCCGAGGGACGAATCTTTGTGCCGGGAAGCAGCAGCCGAACGGGTGAGCGCGTGTGGATTTGGAGCGGGGACTTTGGTCCTTTCCCTTTTCAATTGGATCTTGGCAGTCCCCCCTCCCCGCTTCCCCAGGAACAAAAAGGGAGCTTGTGAAGACAAAAGAAATGAAGGAGAGGCGCTACTCTCCTAATATTGTCTGTGTTTGAACTGGGGGGAATCCGCTTTCGCTTGCGGTTCCAAGGATGTCGGTTGAAGGAAAAGCTGCCTTTTCCCGGCTGTTAGGGGTATCCCAGGGGTGACAGGGAATCCCTGCGTTCCATTTGAACGGGAATGGGCAAAGTATTGTTGTCATCGGATGGCTTTGATTTGAAGGTAGCCAGCCCATTTTCATCATCCTAAGGTTTAAATGGAGGGGACAGCGCTGGTGTCCCTCCTTTGCAAGGGTTTGAATGGAGGTCAAAATCCCCCTTTGCACATGGCTGGAAGGATTTCATTGGAGGAAAGCCCCTTCTTTTCTGCGCTCCTAGGGGATGAATTTGAAGGGGAGAAGCCATTTCTTTGCCCTTGTTGAAGCGAGGTGAGCGCCGCCCGCGGCGTCAGTTTCGGGGTTGAGTTGCGGGAAGCCGCAGCTCTGGCGGCGTTTGCAGGGCTGCAGTCGGGCTGTGCCGCTGCATTTGAGGGCGCTTCTTGTGGCCGCGGCCCGGCCCGGAGCGTTGCCGCTCGGGAGCGCTGCCGGCCCGGGCCGGGCGGGTGCCGAGGCGCACGGGGGAATTTGGCGCGGCAGCGGCGGAGCCGCTTTGCCGGTGCGAGGCGCCGTGCGGAGCCGAGGGCAGCTGGCGCCGGGCCGGCCAAGGGCGGCAGAGGCGGCGCGGGCGCTGCTGCGCCGGCCCGGCCGGTGCCGGCCGCTCTGTCCGCTCCGGGCGCGGGGCTCGGGCGCCGCCGGGGCCCCCCGGGCAGGGGGAGCGGGCGGGGGTGGGGGGGCTCTCCGGGGCGGCGCCGCCCCTGCGCGCCGGAGCAGCCGCCGGAGGAGCCGCTTTGCCGCCGGGAGCCGCGCTCCGTCCGGGGCCGGCAGCGCGGGGTTGGGCTGCCGCAAGTTCCTGGGTGTCGCGGTTCGGAGGTGGCTTTGTAGGGATCGATCGCACGGGTTTGTTCTGGTCGCAGTGGGTGTGCGCTAAGGGCTATGGCGTTCTTCCTGACCGGTACGGTTCTCGGTTCTTCGGGTGGTGACGATAAAGGTTTGGTTTGAATCGAGTTCTGTAGTCGGATTTTTTTTTTGCCGGGCTATTCTGTTTTTAAAGGCGTGCAATGGTTTCTACGGGTCGTTGCGTGAAGCAGCGGCTCGGATTTTAATTCTGTCGCGGTGGCTTTTATTAGCGTGGGCGTGTAGCGTTTGTTTCGGTGGGTTCGAGGTGGCGTCGTGTCGTTAATAGCAGCGGGGTTTTTAAAATCTCTCTAATTGCGTTTGTGTTTCTCGTCTTCCAGGGCTTTTATTTCTTTGGTTTGTTTGATTGTAGTGTACGTTTTATTGTTACGGATCATTTGGGAGATCTTGTGAATGGTTACGTTTCTCTTTCGGCTTTGTGTTTATTTCTGGGTGGTATTTTTATTTTGATCGAATGAGGTTCTATGCGTTTATTCTTCAGTTGGGAATAATTTTTTTGATGCAAATTAAAGTTGCTTTGGTTTGGGGGACTTTTGTTTTACAAATGTATTTTCTTTTTTTTTTCTTTTTTTCTTTTGTTTCTTTTCGTTTCTTGTTGTCCTTTGACGTATTTGGTGGTTGTTGATCAGTTTTATGTTTGGGAACGTGGGTATTTATATGGTGGGTCTTTTTAAGTAGGTTTTTTTTTTTGGGTAGTTATTTTCTTATTTTTTAGTGGTTGAGATTTTTTGGTTTTTTTCTATTTCGTTCATTAGTTCGCTTTCTAAAGTTCTTTTGACAGAGTATTGCTTATTCTTTGAGTTAGTGTAGATGTAGAATTTCGGTTAGTTTTTAAACTAACGTTCAGGGTCAGTGGCACTGATTGGAGTTGAGCGAGTTGGTTTGGGTTTTTTTAGAGGTTTTTGTGATTTGCTGCGTGTGTTTCTCAAGGGTTTTCTTTTCGTTTGGTTCAATTTTTCTGATGTGATGAGAACTGTTAGTGAAAAGAGTGTTGTGTGTTTTTTTCGCTGGCAGTTGTTTGGCTGGTGGAGGTATCTTGATGGTTTTGGAAGACATTGGTGGGAATTCGCTGCTGTTTGTTTTGTCATTGCATTTAGGAATTGGATTTTAAATGTAAAATTCTAAGGATAGCTATCTTTAAACAAGACAAGTAGGTGTGTAGAAATGGGAATAAACTTTTATTTTGATCTATTCGATCTCTATTTAAAATTTAACAGTTAACATAAGTCATGGTGTATTCCAAGAAGATATTGCAGTTTTTAATAGAGTATTGTGTATGTTTATAGATATATCAATAGAGATGCTAAATATAAACACAACTCAAACGAAATTTTAAATGTAGAAATGTGTTTCGAATCTTTGCAGATATATATATAAAATTATTAAAGGATTGTAAATATAAAGTGACATAAATCCATACAACGCGTAATACAAGTGATACTGTATGTATCTTATGATGATATATTATAGCAAGTAGCTATAAAATAGCTCTAAATATAGTCCATCACTATGATATAATATCTAAAACATTATAGGTATGGTAAATATAAATACAACAATATTATTAAAAGTAGTTTAAAAGAAAGGATGGTTTTGTTTTTTGTTTGGCAAAAGCAGGGGTTTTATTATAAAAACTACAAATACAAATAATAGAAAGGTAGAAATCTAATTGTAAAAATATCTCATGAATACATCAAGATGGATATAAAAATTGAAAATATTAGAGAAAAGAAGTTGTAGCAGTAGATATGGTACATAATAAAAATAATAATTTATCTATATGATGTGAATGATATATATGTGATATGTAATTATGAATAGAATGCATCAGTATAAACTGTGACTATAAATGTGAATATAATTATGCAAGCTCTAACTATAACACTATTTCAATATAGTTTAAAAGAAGGGTTTTTTGGTATTTGTTTGGTTAGAGATGGGATTATTTTTGGAATAATAAAAGTATGATGGAAATGTAAATCGAAGTATAGAAATTTACAATCAATATATACTGATATGGATAAAACCACAAAATATGAATAAATACAGATAATAGGAATAGACATAATAGATTGTATAAATGACGTAACACATCACTGTCCGGTATAAATATGTGTGTGAATAGAACTAGGAAAACTAGAACTATAAAATTTATTTAAAGAAGGTTTGAAAGAAAGGGGGCTTATTTGGTTCTTGTTGGGTAAGAGGCAGGTTTTTGGCATTTATTTTTAGAGGAGTTTTTGGGGGGGATGGCCCCTGTTCTTTTTTGCCGCCTTGGCCGCCCGCAGCCCCGCGGCGCGCGGCGCCCCCGGCTGGGGTGGGTGGCAGTGCTGCCGCCTTGTGGGCAGAGCGCGGTACTGCAGCCCGCCGCCGCCAGGCAGCCCTCTTGGGCGTGGCGCGTGGCGGAGTTTGTTTGACCGTCTCAAAATGGCGGCCAAAAGGGCGGGCAACCGGAGGCCCGCGGTGTGTGTATCAGGACTGCCTGCACGGAACACCGGCGCGGTCCCGGCGGGATATTCTCTTGCGTTTCAGGTGTACCCGGCGCGGGCTGTAGGGTCAGCGGCGCTGCGGGCGGGCGTATTTTGGCGGGTTTCTGACCGGCATCTGAGTAACCGCCTCTCTCGGCTGGGGGGGGAAGGGGGGGAGACCTTTCTCGGCCGCCATCATGGGAGCGGCGCGTCGCCAATGTCGAGGAGTTTGTTTGACCTTCTCAAAATGGCGGCCAAAAGCGCGGGAAAATCGCGGACCCGGGAGTCTGCCGCCCTGTGGCCAGAGCGCGGTACTGCAGCCCCCCGAGCCAGCGCCCTGCCCCTCGCCGCTGGCTGCCGGGGGCGGGGCAAGGACGCGGCTGCCGAGCGAGGCAAGGGCGAGGGGCGGGAGCGAGCGGCGGGCGGGGCGGGCTCGGTAAATGGCCGGGAGGGGTGAAAGACGTTCAGGAGTGCAAAAGGGACACGATGGCTGAGAAGAATGGCCGGGGGGGGGGGCGGCCCGGCGGGGCCGCTTTCGGCGGGCGGCGGAGGCGCGGTCGCAGCGCTCCGCGGGCCGGGGGCAGCGAGCGGGGGCGGGCGAACGCCATCGGAACGGGGCTGCACCCCCCCCGAGCCCGCGCACGCGCCTCTCCAGGCGGCGGAAGCGACGGCGGGCCGGAAAATCCCGGCGGGGCGGCGGCGCTGCCCGCCCTTTCTGCCGCCATCTTTGCAAGGTAAGACCGCCCGCCCCCTCCCGCCCCGTCCCGTCCCGCCGCCCTCCGGTGTCTGTAAACTTCTCTCTGGCTTCGCAGGTCCGTGCTGGAGAGTGGGAGAAAGGTCCGTGCTGCTTGCCGTGTCCTCGGTGGGCAGAGAGCTCTGACCTTGCCTTGGATGGGCTGCTGAGGATTGGATCCATGGGGATGTGCTTGGATGCATTTAGTGACCTTTACAGATTTCTTTCCCTGCTTTTTTCAGTTCACAGAATCATGGAAGAATTCAGGTTGCAAGGGGCTCTAAAGATCACCTCATTCCAAGGCTGCTGCCGCCGTGGGCAGGGACGTGCTTCCATCGAGCAGCTTGCTCAGAGCCTCATCGCAGAGCACCGAGGGGCCTTGAGCACTTGCAGCGATGGGGCAGCCCCAGGACCTCTGAGCAACCTGTGCCCTGTGCCAGCCGGGTGCCAGAGGAGGAAGGAAGCCCTTCCCACCTGGAGCAGAGGCTGCGTAGCCTTGTGTCACCGAGCGTGTGAGACAGAAAGGCCCTTCCTTTCTGGAGGGGTAACAACACTCAAAGCTCTTTCTCGGGACAAGCCGAGCAATGGAAGGCCAAAGGAGCCTTCAGTTCTTCCAGCAGGTTTGGGAACAACTTGAAGGAGGAAAAGCAGAGCCAATCTCTGAGAAGGGACGTGCGAGCTCTGGCGAGGACGGCTGCTCCCCCTGGCCTTGGTGTGGGACCTCCTGAGCTGCCATTCCTGTGGTGGGAGTGTTTCTCCTCTCCTCCAGCCAAGCCAGAGACCGCCTAGGGAAGGAGCAGGTAAGGTTGAAGCACTGAGATCTCCCAGGTAAGAAGTGACACGGCAAGAGGAAATGGCCTCAACTTGCAGCAGGGAGGGCTTAGATTGGATTGGAGGGAAAATTTCTTCACTGAAAGGGTGGTCAGGCATAGGAGCAGGCTGCCCAGGGAAGTCCCCATGCCTGGAGACATGTCAAGGATGTCAAGATGTGGTGTTTAGAGACCTGATTTGGGGGGCAGCAGCTGGGCTGGATGTCCTTAGAAGGCTTTTCCAACCGCAAGGATCCTATGGTTCTGGAAAGCCTTGACCCCTCTGGCTCTAGCACAGCACCTGGATGCTGACAAAATGAGGCTGGTCATAGAGCCTGGAGGTCCCTGTGCCACAGGGAGAGGACAAGCCGGTGTCACCTGCAGGGAGGGTCTCGTCCCCAGAGAGCAGCCAGTGACTGCGTCCCTGCCCGGGGCTCTGGGTGCACCCTTGGGGGGGGGACTCACCTGCCCTCCTTGCTGCTCTCATCCTTATCCCATATGGATTTAGCAGCAATCTTCTGTCTTTTCTTTCAAACTGTCCTTGGGAGAGTTCCAAGAGAGGGTCATTAGTTATTTCAAAGCCTACATCTTTTACCTATTGGCACTGAAGAGAAAAGACACAAACCTGCTTTGCATCCTTCTGCCTGGAAGTCCTTGTGACACGGGGAAGGGAGGAAGGGGCTGGCCGGGGTCAGCCTCTGCTGAGCCTCAGCTCTTGCTGCTCCTGCTCACAGGGTAAAGCCAAAAGCTGTCGTGATCAAAAACGCAGGCCACCCTTCTGACCTGAGTCACAGGGGCCGTTTCTTCTGAATGACTCAAGATGGGAAATCATTCTTGGAGCTTCAGAAGAAAAAAACCCCAAAACCGTAGGTACATTTGTAAGAGTGTGTATGTACGTCCATTTCCTTGCAGGCAGCAGGGTGAGAAAGGGTGTTTATTTGAGGGCCCCCCCACACAGGGCTTTTCAGAAGCACAGCAGAGGCATTCCCATGTCTTCCTCACACAAGGTCCACTGCACTCACAGGAATGCCATTGAACTTTGCTTTTCTCTAACCCAGGTGTCACTCATAATAATGCCCACAGCCTTGGAATCAGGATGAAGGTGGAGCCTGAAGGAGCCAGGCACACTCAGGAGAGGGCCAGTAGCTGACTTGCTGGGATTTGGCCCACATAACTCTGAACTCATACTTTGGTTTTGGTTTTCTTTATTGTAGCTGACCGAGAGGCTAACAGGCGATCACGGGGCCCTCCGAGGCAGACTCATTTCAGGTGCAACGTGGATTCACATCACTGATCATCCAAAAGATAAGTCTGGGTCATGGCCTGGAGATGGGAGAGCAGCGGGTTGGGAGTTCCTGGGACAGATTGAAAAATTAGCAGAGGGAAAAGCAATCTTGTCCTAGGGGCCTCTTAGGACAGCTAAAGGGAGAGACTCCACATTTGATGGCAGCGTGCAGGCGGGCAGGGCAGAGCAGTTCCGGTCCACGTCGTGTTGTCAGGTGTACCGTGTTACCTACTGTGTCTTTGGGGTCCCTTTTGCCTTTTCCCCTCGAGGCCCTCACCACAAGCATAATGTGTCGTGTTTAACGTCCCCCCGTTGGTCACGTTCTGTGTCACGGGTGTCTGCACATGTTTGTGCCGGAGCTGCTCTGCCCTGCCGCAGAGGCTGCTGCAACAGGACAAGGCTCAGGGACACGCAGTTTGTGGGGTGTGGCCGGACTCTAGATGATATTCCTAGATAGACAGAAGATGTTTGGAGCTGTGAAGATATCCTGCAGCCCTTTGACGTTTGTCCTCGCTTTCTTTCAGACGCAGAAGGATAAAATCCAGGGCAAAATCCATCCACCCATCCCGAGTGAGGAGGTTCCCCCGAGCAGGTCAGTCACCGTTTGTCTCTGCAGGGAGAGTGTAAAGTGTGACTCTGTTACAGCTCTGTTCTTTTTCTTTTTAGGAAGTAAAGCTGGACATCAGCAGTCAAGGTGAGATGGGCAAGGTGAGCATTGAGTAGCGTACAGGAGCAGTTGTTATTGCTCCAGTCTCACTTTGCGGTGCAGCTCTAAGCATCCGTTCCTGTTTCTGCGCTTCAGGCAATCCACTCGGAGTAGGCCAAGCCCCAGTCACCAACCGGCCGACGCGCTGGGTTTGCCGCTCTCCCGAGCCCTGGGGAAGAATCCCGGGACTCGGCGATGAAGCCTCTGCCTTTTCTGTTTAAAGGTGTCACCAGGGCAGCCTTCAGCAATGGCCGAGGAGTTGCGGTGAGTCAGGGAAGTAGGGAGGAGGAGCGAGGCTCCGCTCAGGTTTCAGCAGCGCCACATCCCCTCGTCTCCTCTTAGCCCAGGCGTGCCCCACGACGATGGCGTCAGCCTCCGAGTGCGGCTGAAGCGTGCGGCCCCAGGAGCCGGGCATTCTTGGGAAAAGAGTGAGTGGCAGAATTGTTGGGTTTTGGCCAATGTGCTGCTGAGGTTATGCATTGATATTTTGTTTTCTTTATTGGAGCAGACGAAGAAACAACAGGAAGTTGTTGAACAAGAGTGCCAGCAGGACCTTCCCAGATGTCGAGGCAGCCTTCCCTTGCACCTGACACAGACTGGCATCCCCAGATGTCTGAGAGATAAGTAGAGGGCCATGACCCACAGAGGGGATGAAAGCAGGGTGCTGGTTTGGGAAATACTGGGATGGGTTTTTGAGTCCACTTTGGAGGTGGGGGGTGTCCATGAAGTGGCCCCTTAGGCCCCATAAAAGCAAAGTCTCACTTTTGATCCCAGTGCTGAGGTGCGCAGGGCAGAGCGGTCCCAGTGTGTATCATGTCCCTTGTCTATTGTGCATTATCTGTTGTTTGGGTATCTCATGTCTCTTACCTTAGGCCTTTGAGGGGCCTGTCAGAAACCTTGGCATTGTTCTTATCCTCTGTGATCTCTGCATTTCTTGGCCCGGCATCCATGCCCTACAACCTTTGCCTGGGGAGCTCAGACATGTATCAGAATTGCATCTCTCTTTGGAAGCATCCGGTCAGATGTCTTTTCAGGTCTTGTTCTGAGCTGTATGGACAGCTATGCCCTGCCAGGATCCATTATGGCAGATTAGAGCTTGAAACAATGTGAGGACAGGTAGAGGCTTCTGACTGTAGGATTCTCGGGCATCCATCTCTTCAGTTTATGGAATAAATCATTCAGTTAGCATCTTGTTCCTTCAGTGTTTTCTGAGCCACGTCAGCTTGCCATCAGTCTCACCTCGGTCGTCTCATTTGGCATGCTCTCGGTGCTCGCAGTTATCCCTTTTGCCAAGAGATTTCTGTCTGTGTTGTGTCTCCATTGTTTGTCGTGTCCTGTCTGTCCCGTGTCACGGGTGTCAGCACACACATTTGTGCTGGAGCTGCTCTGCCCTCCTGCGTAGCCTGGTGCAGTAGGAGAAGTCCCTGGGAGTTTGTAATGTGGGGTGTAGTTGGACTCTAGATGGGATTTGTAGATGGACACAAGATGTCTGGAGCTCCTAAGTTGTCTCTGTTTCTCTGCGAGCCTCTCAGGGACCCTGGGCCAGTCCTGAGTCGGCAGACACCGGGGTTGGGAGCCCCGACACGGCCGAGAGCGGGGAGACACTGTCTGTGCCCCGAGGGTGCTGAGGGCACCTGGGCTGGGGGGAGACACTCTCTGTGTGTGCCCCGAGGGTGCTGAGGGTACCTGGGCTGGGGGGAGACACTCTCTGTGCCCCGAGGGTGCTGAGGGCACCTGGGCTGGGCCCCTGTGCAGCACAAGAGACACCAGAGACATCGGTAGATGATAAAGGGCCGACTCTTAGCAGGGGTTAATCCAAGGTTTTATTAGGATCCCAAAGGAGCTCCTGCACCTCAGGGGCCTCCTGCCAAGCCCCAGGGAGATGTGCCAAGGTCACGTTTAAAGGGAGGTGGAAACTGAAAGTAGATAACATTTTACCAACCATTAAGTGACCCTAAGGGATGGATGCTGGGGGACAGACATACAGGACAGCGTATGGGGCAAGGCTTGGGGGGCTGACCCCTGGCCTCTGGCTGATCACTGGACGACTTGGACCGAAACTTCTGCATGGAGGGGATGGGAGGCTGAGTGATTGACAGAGAGCCAGGGTGGGGGTTTGGGGATGATCTCATCCTGGGAGAGGGATAACACAGGGAGAAGGAGGGGGGTACAGTTTGGGATAAACGATTTGGGAAAAATATGGGGATACAAAACAAAACTACTTCAAAGTATTACAAAGTATAGAAATGCACTACAACAGCTATGAAATAGATTTTGTGTTTACTCAAGCTTCTAAAGTCAGTCCACGTTAGGAAATGCGTAAGGCAGGAGTAAGAGTAGCCCACTTACTGAAATGCAGTGACTGAGAGAGCAATGACTCTGTCCAGGCTCCTGATTTCCGAGTCCTCCATTAGAGCCTGCTTTCCTTTCACAGTTCTGTCCTCCGTGGTGATGCTGCATTGTTGTGGCAAATAAAGCCTCTGGTATTGCAGAGCTGTGAGCAGCCACTTAGACCAAGAACAAAGCTTTAATCTTCACGTTTTGATAGTCATCCTCTGCAGTGCTGCATTTTGGGAATAGAGAACGGGTTTGTGCTATTTTTAGGTGCATGGAATTACAGTAACATAAATGTCTTCTTTTCAATTTAATGTGCTGTTAGCTAGTGGTTGGTTTGATAGTTCTGTGCTTGCTACAAATCTCTGTGTGTTCGGGGGTGAGCAGTAAGAACATGGAGTTTGGCACAAGCGTGAAGGAAATTAATGTGGGTTTTTTTACTTGATAAAGGAGAAAAAGTGTGTTGATCAATAAGCAGCAAGTCAAATCCAAAACAGAAGAGTGCTCTATGCTATGTAAGTGTTTATTCCAGGTGATGCAGTCACAGACAAACAAATTGAATAGTTATTGGCAATGTCATGTTGAAAATTTTGGGAATATATCCAGTCAATTCCTAAAATATTGCTGCAGTTTAAATGTTGTGAGGGACATGATCAGCAGACTGTTTCTTTTTAATTCTTGTTTGTCTGAAAACCTGTAAGAATCAGGATTTTTCTGTGATATTCTCGGTTCATGCAGAGTTCATTGATTCAAAGGTACATGGCATGCAGAGTCCTGCAAGGCCTGAGAAACAGCTGCATCACACCTGGTGGATGTCCAAGAGTCTGCACAAACAGCAGGGATGAACTTTAGGATGAACTTGCAATTGATGAGCTCTGTTGTTCTGTCAGCTCAAGAGAGCACACACCCCCCTCCTTTCCAAGGATGAACATTTAATATGGCTCACAAAGTGTGCTTGCTTTTAATTTTCTGTGCCATTACCCATTCCAGCATGCTGCTTGTCCAGATCTGTTGGAGGTGAGCAGCTCCCAGCGTGAAAGGCTGATTTCTCAGATTCTCAAACTGCCTGGGGCTCAATGGCAGGACACCCCAAATTCACTTGAGAATGTATCTGAGGTTGTCCAAATGCTTCCTGCACTCGGGCAGGTTTGGTGCTGTGACTGCTTCCCTGGGGAACCCGTTCCTCAGGAGAAGGTAAATGGCTTGCTAGGGTTTTCACAGTCAGCATTGAGCTTTAATGCAGGTTTGATAATGCCCAGTACAGCATAATAGCCACAGGAGCATTATTCTGCATCAGAGCAAAGACATTGCTGGATTTGTGGAGAGATCCAGAATAAAGGGAATTTATTGTCCCAAAGGGAATTCTGAGCGATACCATAATGTAAATAGAACATAGGAATGCTAATAAAGAATGAAGTGAACATTGCTTTCAGTTAATAATCATTGTGAACACAATATTTATACTCCACATATTGTGTTTTCTCATGCAGTGGTCTTTAAACCAGAGAGATAATAGCTGTTGATCTAAGAGTTATTATACTTTAATTAGGAATGATTCTTCTCTAGAGCTTTTACTTGTCTTTGTTCTAAGAGCCAAAGTTGTTGAACTTTTTAGTCAAGACAGAAACCAGTTGTCAAAGTTGAGAAAGAAAAATGGAAAGAGAAAAATAATGCCTTTTACTCTTAGTTCTCTTTTTTTTCTTGCAATATTGGTAGAGAATATTCATGGAAAATACTTAGGCTTTTTATTTATTTTCCTGGAAATATAAGACAGGTGCCTTGTTTTTTGTTACAGTAAAATAATATACTCTTATGTAGCTATGACACTTCATTTTGTGGCTTGTTACTGTTAAACAGTGCCAGGATTCTGATGGCAGTCATGTAGGCTAAATAGTTATATCTGAAATTTTTTTATTGCTAAATAATTCATGGTCCTTCTCCTTTTTGTTTGCCTCCTTTTAGACTGACTATTTGAGAGTTCTGAGCAGCCGTGTGAAGGCTGCTCCTGTTTTACTCAAAGTGTGGTATTCGCATTCTCTGAACAAAGAGAGATTTAATTCTCTCTCCCAGGACTTTTCCTGGGGAAGGCAGTGAGAAACCTCAGAGAAGAAGAGAAAACAATTCTTATCTCTACTTGCTGCTCCTGTTTGGAACATGTGGAATGTGTCATGGAGATGGTTTGCCAGAAGTGGTTTGTGAGCTGGACACCAGCGAGGGTTGTTTGGACTGATTGGCCAATTGGGTCAAAGCTGTGTTGTGACTGTCTGCAGAGAGTCATGTGTTTTTCTTTAGTAGTATTTGGTATCTCTTTAGTGTAGTTTTAATATGGTATTAGTGTAATATAGTACAGCTTAATAAAGCTTAATAAAGGATTTGTTCAGCCTTCTGGAATCATGGAGTCAGAGCACATCATTCCCCGGATGGGGATCGCTCATCTACGACACAAAGCGCGGATTTTTACACCTTGTCGAGCTGGCATCTCTTGCTGACGCCCAATTCTTGCCCTTCTACAGAGGAGCTCAAGGAGAAGCTGCAGCAGTATGTTGATGAGGTGAATGCCCACGAGCCAGGTTTCATCAAGGCTGTCCGGCACAGCAGGCAGGAGGGGCTGATCCGCTCCCGAGTCAGCGGCTGGAGAGCAGCCACAGCGCCGGTCGTCGCTCTCTTCGATGCCCACGTGGAATTCAACGTGGGTTGGTGTGTGCCCCTTCCATTCTCTCACCCAGGGACCTTTGCCAAGCACTGGTGGTAAATTACTGACTGGCATTTAGAGGGTGAGTTAGAATTTTGAGCTTTTTAATGAAAATTCAGACATAATCATGGACACAAGCAGGAAAAATGTGTTTGTGCTGTGTAAGATGATCTAGATACATTTTCATGGTTTGAGTAATCTGCTGGTCTAATTACAAGGTAGTTAAATCATATTAGAAAACTGCACATTAAAAATCTCCTCCAGTAATGTAGCCCTTTGCCCATGAGGGTGAATGTATCTTCTTTTCATTAAAAAAGATTATGTTTCTTTTACATTCTGCAGTGTAAACAAAGAAGCGTTATTTTGGCCAATCTGCAAAAGTAAACATAACTAAAATAATGTATTTTACCGTGTTCAGTCTGGATTTAATATCTCCCTTGCTCCTTAAGTAAAAGTGAGGTAAAAAGGCAAGAGCTTCTGTCTCTAGGACAGATCTATTATTAACTCTGCTCCTGATGTCCTTGGTAGTGTTGCGAGCCTGAAGTTATCATTACTGGGTAGCAAGGGTATAAATGCTCTATGATATGCAGATACTCATTTCTTCCATCCACCAGCTCAAATCAAGGTTAACAACAGAGCCTCCTAGAGAATATGTTGCAGTGTATTATTTTGGGGCAGAAAGGGCTCTGAATGGGTAACAGCTTTAGACTTTGCTCCTTCTGAAAAATACAGCATTAGCTGCTATATTGTTTATTTGGTGGTGGACTAAATACTCTTTAAGGGCTCCTTCCAAACCAAACTACTCCATGATTTCCATCAGTGCTATGCTTGCAGTGGTGTAATCTTAACAGTGTATTTCTTTTTTTTTTAGGGCTGAACCAGTGCTCACCAGGATAAAAGAAAACAGAAAAAGAGTAATTTCTCCATCATTCGATAACATTAAGTATGATAATTTTGAAATAGAGGAGTATCCCCTCTCAGCACAAGGCTTTGACTGGGAGCTGTGGTGCAGGTATCTGAACCCTCCTAAGTCCTGGTGGAAACTGGAGAACACAACTGCTCCAATAAGGTAATAAATAACTAAATTACAGTGTCTAAAAGCTCTCCTGGGTGTGACAGGGGGCAAGTGGGCTCAGCTGTGTGATAGGTTTTACTGACTGTAAACTTCAAATACTTAAATGTCCTTGATGCCTACACAGTCATCAAGAAAACTCCTGTTTTCAGTAGATGTTTTTAAAGGAAACTTTTGTTTTCAGTAGATCTTTTTAAACAGGTTTCCTGCCCAAGTGGAGTGGTAGGCAGGGCTGCTCTGCAGCACTCTGTTCTCCAAATGTCTTGCCTGCTAATTTAGTGCTTACAGGCCAGAAATGGAATTTTCTTTGCAGTTACATTGCATAAGCAGAGCTGACCTGACAGCTGTGTTCTTTATAGTGTTGTCACATAGGTGCACAGCTGTGCTGTGTCCCAGGAGTTAATGTCTGGTCAGTGACACTGTGAGCAAAGGCTGCATTGGGTCCTTGCTTTGGGACAGTCTGGATCTGCACTTTGTTCCCATGTCCAGAGTGTTGTCAGACTGGTACAGAACAATCCCTTTGTCTCAGGGAGGGGAGTAGTACCCTCTGAACCCACTGAGCAGCTCTGCTGAGAGTACAGGCCTTGCTTGTAGACACACATTCATTCCAAGGAGGGCACTGGTACCTGTGCTCCAGCTCCCTGCAGAAAGGAAGTGTGAATGCTGTTCTTACCTCCTGAAAGCAGAACCTCAAACAGCACTGGCAGCTGTTTTTCATCCAGCAGCTATCTTGGCAGGCAGGCACTTTTCTCAGGTTCTGTCAGTTTAACACCCTCTGAACTGCACTGACCTATGAACAGAACCTAGAATTGGAAAGCAGGAGATAAAAATTAACAGGTTTGCCAAAGACAAACGTGAAAAGGGGTTAATTTCCACAGCATTAGAAATAGTTATTGCTGTTAATGAACTCTGTTGACACTATAAAAATGTTCCTGTGAAGACAGGTTGAGAGAGTTTGGGTTGTCCAGCCTGGAGAAGAAAAGGCTCCAGGGAGGTTTACAGCACCTTCCAGTACCTAAATGGTGATTCCAAGAAAACTGGTAAGGGACAGAAGTAGGTAGTGATAGGGCAAGAGGGAACAGCTCTAAACTGACAGAAGGCAGGGTTATGTTAGATATTGAGATGAAATTCTCTCTGTGAGTGTGGTGAGGCACTGGAACAGGTTGCCAGGGAGGTTATGGATGTCCATTCATGGAGGTGTTCAAAGCCAGGCTGAATGGGGCTCTGAGCAACCTCATCTGTTTGAAGATGTACCTGCTCATGGCTGGGGTTTGGAATGAGATGATCTTTCAAGTCCTTTCCAGCCCAAGCCATTCTATGATCCTGTGATTAATTATACAGAGTAACCATTATGATTTTTAAAAATAAAAGTAGTGAAACACCAAGTAATGACTTTTCCATCTTACCCCTAAACTCTGTTCCACATGAGGACTGGGCAGTGCATGTACTTTATGAATTTCAGGTTTGTTCCCTAGCTCTTTCCCTGGCACATTTTTTAATTCAGTGCAATATGCTGCATGTGTGTGTTGGATAATTAAAACAAGCACACCAACAAACAAAGCCATGTGTCTTGATGGATGGTTTCTATCTGCCTCCATTATTCTTTTAGAATTATAGCAAAGGGAAGCAGGTGCACTGAGAAACACTTAAAAACAACAACAAAGGCAAAAGTACCTATCATAAATGAAGCATAAGTTTTGTATTGATGTTAACTGCTATTTTCTTCATTAATAAATACATCAAAGATGGTCTTTCATTGTTATAAAACGGGTACTATAGCACTTGGAGGCATTAATATATAGATTTCTGTAGAACTGTACAATTTGTGATTAAGACAGCCTATGATCTGTTTGAAAGCAGATGTGTCCACTAGCTGTAGCTTGAGTGTTCTCCATAAAAGCAGGGTGATTTCTTCTGTACTGCTAATTAATATCTTGTCATTACCAGAGTGCCAGCATAATAATCTGAAAAGACATATTTATTTCTTGCAATTGTGGATTATAAGGTAGGAGAAAAATGAAAAGGCTAAATGACTCTGTATCCTTCTCTACTCATAAGGTGAAATTGTACCCTCTGTGGCTGAACTCTTACCTGACTAAAATTGGCTCTGTATAGCAAAAATTGGTTGGTTCCCACCATGACATAAGTAGAGTTTACTGATCCAGTAAAGCTATGTGATTTGTTTAGGTTTGGCTCAGGATAATGGACTAATGTTATGCTGGTAAAGGCAGGCTTTGCTTGATTCTGTATTAAAAAAATGTATCTGGATGGTCCTATTCAAGAAATAATCTCTTTCTTTAGGTAAGCTTACAGACACAAGTTTTTAGCTCTAGCTGAACCTGGCTTCTGGCTAAACACACAGAACTGCACATCATTTGCAATTGTCACAGGCAAGAGCCTTGAGGACTTAGCAAGGACAGAGGCTACACTGGCTGGTGCCCCAGAAACAAAACTGGGGCACCTGGATCTCACACTACTAGCACTGAAATCCTTACTGCTCTGGTGAATATTTATGTCCAATAATTTGACTCTAATTTCCTTCAATGGTGCTCATTTCACTTTAGAATTAGGAATGTCAGAAGGCAAGGCTCAATAAAGCTCTTTGAGAAATACTTTCTTAAGAATCTGTTTTGCTGCATCATTTTACCTAGCAATGATAAATACAATCTGTGCCTGAAAAATAAAATTCTTCATAATTTATCTGCTAATTTTGGTTGCTGATGATTTATTCTTCCAGAAGTCCTGCACTGCTTGGATGCTTCATAGTGGACAGAGAATACTTCCAAGAGATTGGATTGCTGGATGAAGGCATGGAAGTATATGGAGGAGAGAATGTGGAGCTTGGAATCAGGGTAAGGAAGGCAAACAATTAGCCCATACTGGTGGCTTACATTTAAAATATAGCTTACTTCTTATTGCAGAGGGGGAAAGCAGTCCAAACCATGGATGATGGCATGGAAAGGAGATCCACAGCTCTGCAGACATGTACATTTATTTGAGGAGAGAGGAGGGAAAAAAGAGCAATAGCTCTCTTCACAGAACTTAATCTGGGACAAGGGTAGATGTGTAGAATTTGGGATTGTTCTTTCAACAGAGTTTTGCAGAGTTGATAGCTAAATTTCCCTGCTTACCTGTGGTCCCAGACTCAGTAAGAACAGTTTCTCACAGGTGTGATGAGAAAAACCTTTCTAGATTACTTGGTTTATTTAAATTAGCAAAATCACTGTGGAGCAAAGTAGAATATAGGGGCATTTATGCTGCCTTCCAGACAGAAGGGAATTAAGGTATTCATAATGTGAATATATTGTGAGTGCATATATTTTCTTTTTCCATTGTACACTCTTCACCTGTTTACTATAATGCAGTATTGTGTGTGATTTGAGTACTTCTTTCTGTATCTCTTCACAGTTTAACACCTTTCTGTTCTCTTTGAGAATCTCTCAGGTTTTTGATAAGGGTGGAATTCCTAGGTAGATAATGGTAGTGAAAAATGGGGTGGTGTGTTATAAAAATAAATTGTGAGCCCTGCTAGGAAAGGTAAGGGAGAGGTAACATTGTGTTTTGAGCCTTTTAGCTGCCAGAATATCAGCATACCGTTGTACAATAGCAAAAAAAGGGGAACTTACTGTAAGAATAGATAATTATCTCCTGAGACAGCAAGATAGAACACAAAATACTCATTTTTATTTCTGGCTTCTTGAAATTCTTTTTCTTCCGCCTGTTAGAGATAAAGAGGTTTTTCAGCCAGAGTGAAGCACAGACCCTCTTTCAGCTTTCTCTCTCCCTCTTTCACTTTTTCAAGGAAAGGGAGAGAGAAATGCAAGACTGCTTCTTTTAATAACATTGTTCTTCTCACTGTAAGGGCCAGAGAGCTGCCTTCTGCTCCCAAAAACTTATTTTGCAGCTCAGTGTTGCAATGAGTTGAAAATTACCATCACTTTGGTTTTTCTGTTCTTTTTCCAACTGACAAAACATTATTGTTTCCTCATGAGTGCAAGGAGTTGTCTCTGGGTTTGCATCATGAGATGTCTCCTGTCTGGGCTGCAGCACTTAGCCTTGGAGGAGTTGATGTTGGTATGTTGGTAGACAAGGCCAGAGAGACACAATCTCTGCATAATTGAAATTTTGGAGTATGCTGGATCACTGAAATAAGGCCTGACACTGCTCTGATTTCCTTATGGCTTTTTCTCTGTCTCCAGGGAAGCAGTGCCTGACCTACATAAAATACTCTCATCTGTAACAGAGTGTAGTGTGCAAGGTAACATAATACGTGCTTCCTTATCTGAATTTATGCTGGCTTGGATCTGCCTGTATGAAAACAAATTCCAGAGCTGTAATAAATTACAGATTGTTTAACAGTTTATTAATGCTCTTCTGACAATCCTCAGTGTGTCTGAGATCATCCAAGGGTGAGACTCAGTGAGGGGAGACCTCAGTGTGGTCTTCAATATCCTCACCAGGGGAGGTGGAGGTGCAGGCACTGATCTCTTCACTCGCGTGGCCAGGGGCAGGACCCAAGGGAATGGCCTCCAGCTGTGTCACAGAAGGTTTAGGTTGGATATCAGGAAAAGGTTTTTCACTCACAGGGGTGGTTGGGCACTGGAACATCTCTACATTACTTGTGGTGCTTTCAGCTGTGGGGCTGCTGATGAATGCCTTAATCAAAATAGTCATTGTTCTACAAAAACGACATTGTAATTACAGTATTAGTGCAATAAATAATGTTTCCCTTTTAAAATGCTGCTCTCCAATCTGTGACTATGTAGGCTCACTGCATCTCCTCTTTCATGGTCGTTTTCCTTTTTTTAAAGAAGTGTCTAGATTTTTTTAGTATTCTGCTGTGTGAAAAGCATTCTCATTCAGGATAATGGACAAGCAGACACTGTCTGTCCAAAATGGCCTGCTAGGGAAATTTTATGCAAAAGCTTGTAAGAGCAAACATCTAGAGGAAGAACTGGAGAGTTTATTTTTGACTGCAGAAATAGCACATGTTAGAATCATTTGAGCTACCTGTTTATCTGAAACACAGTGGGTAGAACATGGTCCCATGTCCATCTATCACTGATTTTGTTCCAGAGGATGTAAAACTTCTGTGAGGAATTAGACCCTGACAAATGGAGACTTTTCCCACTATCCTCACCCAGGAGTTATGTTTGTCACCTCATCATCTGCACAAATATCTAGTTATTTATGTTATAGGAGTGCAAGAAAATCACCAACTATTGGAAACTGTATTTGAAGGATCCATTGCTGGCAAACCATTACAAGCCACAGAGAGCAGGACTTTGGAGGATTGTTCTCTTGATTCTGAATTTGCTTCAGAGCTGCTACTCAGCTCTGTTGGTCTCTGATTTGGAATACTGTTTTAACTTCTAAGATTTTTACCCTTGTCTATGGATTTGCAACAGCATTTGTAAAATACTAAACATGTATTATTAAATAAATATTAATAGAAATCTTTTGCCTTGAGCTAGAAGCTGGCAGATGAGTTCAAAACATGAATGGATTTGATTCTTAGAAGAAACTCTTTACTTTTCAACCAAATGTTTTCTTGTAAATCTGTTTATTTGCCTCATAAGACAAAAAAGGCAGGCTGGTTGATGCAGGACTTAATAGAATCGTCTTTGAGCAGTTCAATCATTTTAACTGGGGTTTAGAAAGATTCATTTACTGTCAAGAAGCATCATATTTATAAAATCAAGTTAGAATGAGTGGTGCTTCTTTTTTGTTCAATCATTCCCAATTGAATGGACTTAAGTGTGCTTTTAAATTACCAGGTTGCATTTGGAGGGCAGATTGGAATCACATTTTCATCCATGTGCCCAAGCAGGAACTGTGTTGGTAACTGCCTTAAAAGAATGTGAGTGTAAGGCTGGTGTTTCTCAGTGTCATTTGGGCTCAGCTTCTGGCTTGGGCCTGCACAAGCAGTTCTTGTGGCCGTGGAAGACCCTACAAATCCTCTGCCATCAGTTGCATTCATTCAGCCAGGTTCTGCTTTGCATGGTTCATGTCTGGTTTGCAGTAGGCTTCTTAAAGGCCTCTTCCAATTCCTACTGAAGTCAGAAGAAGATTTTCTATCAAAAGCAACCCTGTAGCAATTCTTTTGTCTTTTAAAGCAGCCTACATGCTTGATAAAGCTCTGGAATATCTGTTACAAGAAGTTATTTGTGCCACTTTTAGGGATGCCCTAACAAATACTCAGTGATCTGCCTCAGGTCCCAGACTAAGTCATCATCAGAGTCCTGGGAATGCAAGCCCAGGCTTTGACTTAGAGTAATTCTGTGTGTCACAAAGACTTTGTGCTTGCAGATGAATTCGTGTTCACTAGGATATAATGGCCCTCTTAAGTGGGTAAGAGGAAAATTTATTAGAAGGTAAAAGCTCTTTAAGGGATTGGGTCTTGTTCCAACTAAATGCTATATCAGGACTTTACATCAGGTGACCCAGGAGGAAAATTGCATTTATAGTTAGACTGAGTGTGGCGCACTACTTTTGTGTAGTATATTTCTGTAGTGAAATTAATTGCTTCATTTCTTGCTAGTCGGGTTGTTTGTCTGCAGACCTTTTGTGAATCTCATGCTGTTTCTGATGGTGGAGAACTGGAGGAATGCAGTTAATGAATAGAGGTGGAGAAATTAGTTACTTGAGCAAAAAATAGTCCCAGGGTTCTTTGGGGTATTTTCCATACATGAGGGTCCCTCTGTGGCAAAGCAAGCAGATGTGAAGTCTGTCATGGCTCTCTCTGATCTATTGTTTTGGAATTCCAGAAGTTAATATTTGTTTGTTAGTTTTGGGCTGGGTCTTTGGGTCTTACCTATCTTGTCTTTTCTTTAACCCCCTCCCCACAACATGCTTCTGGGATCGTGATTTTTCATTGCTTTTTTCATTGCTTCTTAGTTAAGTGAGTCTCTCCCATTTGGTGCCTAGAAACTGATGGCTGCTTACATGTTCCAGCCATTTCCAGTCCACAATGTGTGTGTGTATCCTGATTGTTTCTCACCTGAGATCTTTCTTACAATATTGCCCTTGGGATAGTGTTCTTTTTGTTAATCACAGGCAAGTGAAGGTACTTACACTTGGCCCCAAATCTCCATATTTATGGGGAAACATGTCACCCTTTTTCCTCTTTACCTGGAAGTTTCCAGCAATTTTACCTGTCGGTGTTCCTAACACAGGCCATAAATGACACGAAACTGTGACTATATTGCATGTAAATAGATGTCTGACTTTATTAAGGAAAGCCTTTGCACAGCTGTCCTGGCCATGGCTGGGGTGGAGATAATTTTGTTCCTAGAAGCTGGTACAGTGCTGTGTTTTGGGTTTAGGATGAGGATAATGTTAAACTGCACCAACAGTGTTCAAGCTCAAGTGAAGTTTCACAGCACATAGGCTACACTGGGTTACATTTTCTCCTTCTCCTTGCCATGCTCTTGTTCTAGCTCCTGCAGCAGCTCACCAGTGCTTTGGGCCTGCCAGCACAGTGGTCTGCCCCACACTGCTGCCTCTGAACACCTCTGCTTCAGTAAACTTTTATTTTCTTTCAGATACAGGGTTAATTGTAATGCTAATCAGCTCGTGATTTGCCCTGCTGCCTCACAAACTGTTTTGTTAGGCAGATTGACGGGCTGGCATGCCAGTGTGATAAATATGGCCAGGAGACTCCTTTAAAAAGGCCTTTATTACCCGAGGGGTCGCGCACAGCGCCGCTGCTCCCACAGCACGGTGCTGAGGAGGAGGAGGAGGAGGAGTGCAGCAGGAGGGTGCGTGCAGCTTTGTCTCTCAGCAGAGCTGGGGCTTCCACCCTCAAGAGAATCCTTAGGAAGATGATGTTGGCTTGTAGGCCAGGGGTATCACCCAAGCTGAGCACTATTAAAGTTATGGTGGCAGGACGGAATCCGGCTCTGGTCAAGGGTGGGTGATTTAGTGTGGTTCTGGGGGGTTAAAGTCAGAGTTCATGTGCTGGTTTGTTGTTTTGAGAGGGTTCATATAGTTCCCACAGCCTCTCATTTGAATTCAGTCCGGGTGCAAGGCCTGGGAGCAGGGGAGCAGGGGAAGTGGTTCCTGACAGGAATGGATACAAATCTAAGGTGAGATGGAAAGGGGCACAAATGCAGAGTATGACTGAGAGAGGTACAAATACAGGGTAAAATGGTAACATAGAACAACAGCAACTCAAGGCAAGTCCTAGAACTCTGACATTCAATGTTTAACAACAGACCAACACTTCAAATTAAGACCCTATCCACTTCATTAACATCAACTAGCAATTACTTCTCTAAAAAAGAGCTCTCATCTCCAGGGTTTCATTTCTCACACCAAGAGGTAGAAATGTCAGGAAAGGAACCAAGAAGATTGAAGGGATTTTTCACCCAACTGCTGTGTTGTGGGACTGTTTGCATGGAGAGGGAGTAGTGGGCTGTGCCATGTGTGCCTGGTGTCCCTTTCTGTCCTTGCTGCTGGGCCTACCTCCATTGCACTCCATTGAGCAATGGAGATCTTCCCCAAATATGCTTCAGGAAAATGAATCAAGATGTTCCCCATTTTTGCACTTGCAGCTATCATCACTTCTTGTAGTCTTAAAGCCATGTTTTTAGCTTGTTTTCAGTAAGAAGGCCAATATCCTTTGCCACTAGGGAATGATTTGCTCTACAGAAAACATCCTCAGTACGTGATCACAAGTGCTGCTAACAGTACAAGGTTGGTGATGTGTAAAGGCAAAGGGCTGAGAAGTCCAAAAATAGAAATATCCTTAGTTGTTACTCTGAGGTAACTTTTAAATACTGCTTTTTCATATAATGGTTCTCTTTAAATTTTCGTTAAAGCTTTAAATAGAGAGAAGTTTATTTTGCTTTTATCCATTTTGTGAATTAAGAGGAGACTATTTCTAGATTGAAGCCTGAAAGAAAAAGATGGTAAAGATTGACCAAATGTTGCTTCTTACAAGATGTAGCCAATGCTTTTCATAGCTCACACTTTCACCAAGACAAAAAGAATTCCTTAGCAGTGCAAGTGTGGCATAAGCACTTGCCTAGCACCCTGTGTAACCAGCAGTGGCTTATCTGTGTGCACAGGATTATTCCTGAGGTTAATTTTGTTTTGCAAAGTACCTCACTGTGTCAACAATTTGAATCCCAAGATGACACAGACTAAAATTCTCTCTTTACAGGATTGTAATTCCAACAGGTTAAAAAAAGAAAGGCTCTATTGAGAACAAAACAAGTAATTGCCATGCCTCCAAATTCTGCCAGTCATGACACTACTGAGCTTTTTGGCTTGCTCTGGTTTCAGTCACTCCTACATTGGAATAATTGTTTTTCCCTCTGTTCTTATGAATGCCTCAGCAGGTAATCTGCAGCTACAGCATGTGTAATTATACATTACCAGTGAATCAGTTTTGTGGTTTTGCTGTTTCTGGGGAGAGAACATGTTATTAGCTGCTCCCACAGGAAAGAAAAGTATTACAGCAGCAGCTAACATGGGACATCACTATACCCTACAAGGAAGGATGAGGAGGCACTTGGAGATTTCTCACAAGTGTTTTTTCACCAACTGTGCATGTGTAGTTGCACATTACCAACTGGGAAATAATATAGATATATTTATGTTTTATGAGAGGAAAGTGTTATTTATAGTGGTATGGGAAATAGTAAAACAGTTTAACTCAATATACACTTACACATCAATGGACTCAGGTGAGATGCAAGTTAATTAGTGCATTATTAGCCTCATGTTTAATGCTCTCCTGCACTTTCAAGTCATAGTGTAATTGCCATTGTACCTTCTTATATTCCAGGTCTTCACGGCCTAAGCTGGGAAGATTCCATATTTGTGGCTTTCCTCTAGAATTTAATTTCCTTGAGATATTTTAATATTGCAAGACTGATTTAGTAATCTAACAAAGATTAGAGGAAGACCAGTGAGGGAGAGCAAGGGGTTGTTGTGGTAGTACAGAAGTGAGTAGATGACTGAGATGGGTTCACCAGGATGGATGCAGCATGTTCAGGTCACAGGTGTGAAGGCCAGACACCTTTATGTGTGTGACAGCACCTTATGTTGTAAGGCAAGGCAGTGAGGCAAAAGACCAGCCTGGCTGAACAGGGAATTCTTCAGGAGCTCTTGCCTCAGTCTTTAATAGTACTGATAGAATTTGGGCTACTGTGCTGTGGAAAGGGACCTGGGGCTCCTGCCAATGGCAAACTGAATGTGGGTCAGCAGTGCCCTGCAGCCAGGAGGGCCAGGCCTGTCCTGAGGCACAGCCAGGAGGGCCAGGCCTGTCCTGAGGGCATCAGGCCCAGCCAGGAGGGCCAGGCCTGTCCTGAGGCCCAGCCAGGAGGGCCAGGCCTGTCCTGAGGCACAGCCAGGAGAGCCAGGCCTGTCCTGAGGCCCAGCCAGGAGAGCCAGGCCTGTCCTGAGGCCCAGCCAGGAGGGCCAGGCCTGTCCTGAGGCCCAGCCAGGAGGGCCAGGCCTGTCCTGAGGCACAGCCAGGAGAGCCAGGCCTGTCCTGAGGCACAGCCAGGAGAGCTAGGCCTGTCCTGAGGCCCAGCCAGGAGGGCCTGCCCTGTCTGGGGACATCAGGTGTGAGGGTTTCCAGGATGAGGTGAGACATTCATCTGACTCTATATATTTTAGAAGGTTGATTTATTATATTATGATGTTATGTTATATGATATGAAAATGATATATTAAAACTATACTAAAGAAAGAGAAAGACATTAGAAGGCTAGCAAAGAATGAATAATAAAAACCCATGACTGACTAGAGTCTTGACACAGCTGGCTGTGATTGGTCATTAATTAAAAACAATTCACATGGCAGCAATCAAAGATGCACTTGTTGGTAAGCAACCTCCAGACCCCATTCCAAGCAATCAGATAATTATTGTTTGCATTTCTTTTCTGAGGCTTCTCAGCTTCTCAAGAGAAAATCCTGGTGAAGGGATTTTTCATAAAATATAACTGTGACAACAGAGGTGGCTGGCACTGGAACAGGCTCCCCAGGGAAGTGGCCACCACAGCGAGTCTGACAGAGTTGAGGAAGTGTTTGGGCCATGCTCTCAGACACGTGGTGTGACTCTTGTGGTGTCCTGTGCAGGGCCAGTGATTGAACTTTGATGATCCTTGTGGGTCCCTCCCACCCCAGCATGTTGTATTCTATGATCAGGCTTTAGGCACAGTGCAAGATGAACAAGACTGATCAGGCTAAGTGTAGCTGTGGTAAGGAGAGAAAGGTAAAGCCATAAAAGATGGCCAGCACAGTACATTGCTCCATGAATACTAAACCAGTGGCAATCCTGTTTTTCAGTCTCCTTTTGTGCTTTTTAAGAGAAAAAGTGATTTCTTTTACTTCCTGTTGCTAACATCAACTTGGCAACGCAGTGATTGATGTGTGGGTTCTTGACTGTGCCTGGCAATGAGATGGACACACTTGGCAGAGAACTGGATGGGGCCCTAAGTGACCCTTGCCATGTGTTACCTCCAAGTAACACAGGTGGAGAGTGGTTCCTGCAGTTCCAAGCAGCAGCACACCATGCATAGTTTAACAGTACACTCTAACAGTTTCACAGCTCATGAAGATACATGCAAAATTAATCCCTGCAGAACAAAACAATTGAAAAAGTACATAATGAAGCAATTAGCTAAAAGAGGAAGACAAGTAATGACCATTTAATTTGTGAAGAATCTTTACATGGATTAGGTTTTCAATAAGAGTGTTCTATGAAGGCACAATTAATGTAAAATGAGGCCTGTGAGGCAATTAATGATGACTTCAAAAGTTAGATTTAAGGGATAATTTACATATTAAAACTGAAGAGCAGCTCTAGTTATGTTAAAGTCTTTTATTTTTCTTTTAAAAAGCCTTTTAGATTGTGAGGGGGTGTTTTTGTAGGTTACTTAGAGTTTCACATTAATCTGTCAGCTTGGTTATGAAAAAAGGCTGTTCTTCCATACAAATAAATAAGTTTACCTGAAAGTAAGTATGACAGGATTGTGTGATGATCAGACATATTTAGTAAAGGTTAACTGAATTCAGTGGAGATATTACCTAAATAAATATTAACATATTCCATCCAGTGGGTATAGTTTCTAGCTCTGCAGAGGCAGATACCCAGTAACAAATGTGCACGACAATCCAAAAACTTCTAGGGTGTGATGAAAAAGCCACTGATAGCAACTAGAAATATGAGCCTTGATTTCAGTGATCTTTGTGTCTGACACTCTCTCTGTCCTTTCTGCAGTCACCTGTCCAGATACCAAAATAAAAATGCAGATTCAAAATGATTATGGTATGAAATGCAAATAGTTTATTCCTGCTTGTCTGTAGAACATCAGGCTCATTACTTTTATCAGTAAACAATTAATGGTAATGACAAAGGATGACAAGATTTTACAATAAATTGTTCCCAAAAATATATTTCAAAGATACTGGTAACTAATTAGTTTGTATCCACAGTAGTAATTAATTTACACTGACTGTTTTTTTAACTTTGGGGCATCTTTAATGAGTACTTCTAATTTTGTAATCTGATAAAAGCAGCTCAGCCACGAGGGTTTGCAGGCACACTGCCTTCTCTGTGCAGACCTCAGGCCACAGAATGCACTTCTCAGAGTTACAGCCAAGCCTGCTCATCTGTTTCCAGCAACTGATATGTGTAATTAAGAAAACAATGCAACCCCCCTTTATGTTCTTACATCATCTTTTCTGTAGTGACAACATGCTGAAATGGAATATCCCTTCCTCTTAGTTAAAGATTTAAATAACCAACAATTTCCCTTTATGTTTTCTAGTCGTAATTTCAGGTAAGAGGTAAACGAGCTGCAAGAAAAGGTTCATCTGTAGGGTGTCCTAACAATCCCTTTGTAAGATCATCTTGACCTTTTAGCCTTGCTCGGTCACTACCTCAGTTTCTCCAAAAAAAAAAAATGTCTAAATAGATCATATACATGTCTAAAATAGTTGCTCTGGGCCTGTCTAGAAAGTGCATTCTTCATGTTTAACAGTTTTCTAAGGCATCAGTTTTGTTTGCAGGAATGTTAATAACCTGAGTTGTGGATGCAGAGTGATCTTGTTATAGTTCTTAGAGTTTACTTCAGTCATAACCATCCATTCTGGAAATGTGCTCTGCCAGTTCCTTTATTACCCTGCTCTCCTCCTGTAGGGCATAACTAAACTATTCAGCTTTTCTCTGTTCAACCTCTTAAAACTTCCACTCACCTCACTTCAGCCAGCTCAAGCTTGTTACTGTTTCTGTGGGGTGAGAACAATGAAACTTCATTAAGGGGGCAAAACCTGGGCTTAGTCTAAACCATTAATGGTAACGTAATTAACTTGAGTGCAGCTCTGGCAGGTTACATCTGCCCTGGCAGTGCTACAGGAGGGTAAACTGGGCACACAGTCTTGCCCAGAACACCACCATTTGTTGTGGTTGTATTCAATCCCTGAGTTGACTACTTACAGCATTCCATTTTTTTTTAAATTTTATTTTATTTATTACATGAAGCTCCGAAATCTTTCATCAGACCTGGCTTGTTCTGCTTTTCTGCTTTCTCTCTTATTTTACCAGAGTGTTCACAAAGGAGAACACTCACACATAAAACAGTTCACAACACCAACAATGAACAAATACCAGGAAAATCTGGGCACCAAAACGATTCCCAAATAGACCCAGCAGAATTTCCAGTTTCCCTTTTGTTACAGACAAATAGAATAGTTACAGTAAATGGCAGGGGCATTAATTTGGTGCTTCTGTCCACTCTTGTCTGTTGTGACTCTGCCACCACTGAGTTACCACAGACTTAAAACCTGGAGCACGATGTTTCCCTTTAATCTTTCTCATGGTCCTTCCGAGAAAAAGGTCTGATTGTAGCAAAATAAATTCTATTTGTGATTAGCAATCAGGCAGTCCTGGTATAATCCTGTGTTACCTTCCTGGGCTTACACGTAACCTGCCAATCTGAAAGGGGACATATCCCCTCCATCCTTCCCCTTCTTTCCTTTCTTCCAGAGAAACCTTCCACATATCTTTGTAGTCAAACAGAGTAGAAAGAATTTGTATAACATAATGAACTCATGTCTTTGGTCCCAGGTGTAATCCCTGAGGCCTTTGAGGGCCCTTCTTTGCTAGAAATACAGAGCAGCCAGTGTCTGTCCCTTTTCCTTGTCTCTTGTATCTGTGTGTATGGACTTAGAAAATGTAAAATGAGAACAAATGCCTTGAAATGTGGCCATTCTGTTCTCTCTCATGCCTGTATCTGTCACCAGTTGCTAACAACTTTTTCTTTCTATATAGTATCTGCTTCAAGTGTGGATTTTAGCATTTGTTTGCAGAAAACCTTAATTTATCTTTGTATCTGTCCTATAAAAGACGGAGATGCTCTGAACTCCTGTGCTGCTGTTCTCTTTTATTCCCTCTCCAGTGAGGTGTTATCCTCAGATGAAACAGTCTAATCAGAGCTGATGGCCATATTCAAGCCAGTCCCAGGGGCTCTATCTTCCTCTTTGAAGACCCTCAGAAACAGAAGGAAAAAGTCCCATGATGAGACAATAATCAGTTGTATTTGCATATTTCCTCTTAAATACTTAACCAATATTTAAGCAGTTAATTGTTAATTTAGACCAACTTTTAAAATGTTGTCTTGCTTCCTGCATGAAAGGAGATCCTTTCAAAGCCACCATGGGGTCAGCCTATTCAGCATATTTATCTTTGCCATTAGCTTTTGGGTGAAAGTGCTGCTTCTGTGTAGAGGCCACAAATGCTGTTTGTGCTTCCTGTTGCAGAATGTTCATTACACGAGCAGTCAGCAGCTCCACGTGGGTGTTCTGAGCCCCACCATCGACGACGATGACAACAGATGCCTGGTGGATGTCAGCAGCAGGCCCAGGCTCATGGAATGCAATTATGCCAAAGCCAAGAGAATGAAGCTTTACTGGCAATTTACTCAGGTAATTTTTGCCCAGCAGCCATTTCAGAAAGTTTTAAAGCTCTGTTTCTGTGTTGAAGTGTGAGTAATCTGTTTATTAGCAGAACAGAACCAGATTTATCCTCGCTTGCTTTGCACAGAGCCAGGAAGCTCTGTGCAGGTTTCGTTTTGATCCCAATGTCAGCTACCTCAGTAGGGTACAAAACTTGTATTATATTTTCTGAGTTCACCATGAATAACTCCTAAGGCACAGCACTGTTATGGGGAGTGGAAAAAAAGGTTATTTCAGTGGAGTCAAATGCAAAGTAACCTATTTAGGAAAGAGGAACAGAAATCTGTATGGTTTTCTTTTAGAAGTAGCTGTCACAAATGGTGGTAGTGGCTCATTGGTGCTAACAGCCTCATAATGAGCTAGTTCTGCAGTTTCTTTTGTAAAAAGGCTCAGGCTTTTACACATGAGTGTGAGAGAGGCAGAAAGAGGCTCGAGGAAAGGCTGGGAGGTGCTTTCACAGGGATGAGAATGCTGATAGGACACTAAGGCCAGGCCTGGTGTCTGCATTCCTAACTGATTTAGAAACATGAGGGAGAGTAAAGAATCCACACAAGTTCTGGGGCTGGAAAAGGTGCTCCAACACTTAGGGAGATCACTCTGGTTTAGCTAAGAGGAAACAGCAGGGTGACTCAAGGCATCTCAGTGCTTCCACAGTGGAACACTTCCAACCACTGGAACCTGTTTTGGCTTCAGGCTAACCTATACCCTGAGGACAAAACAGGTTCCAATGGTTGGAAGCCAAAGACAGTCAAATTCTGTTTTTCAAAGAAAGATGAGTTTTTCCTAAGGTAAGTTTAACACAGTGGAACTTTGCCATGTCAGGTGCTGGCAAGCAGATTTGTGGTGGTTAGTGGTGAAAAAGCCATTTTCAATAACTAGACACTATGATCAGAGTCCCAGGGAGCTCAGCCTAAATTCCGTGTTAGAATATGCAGATCAATTGAAATACTGGTGCAAATTCATTTCCTAATTTTCTTCACTTTGCACTCAATTTATTTCTTAGGCCCTAGAGACTGGTTTAATCATAAGCATATAATGATAATGCAAGTAGTTCAGTTTCTGGGTTAAAATGCATTAATCCTCCTTCTTATGAAGCATTCAGATTAGAAAACTTAGATTACTTAAATACAACACACACACAAACGAAATAAAATCATCATTCAGTATTTTTGTTTTCCAAGGGAGTTATTTCTCACAAATAATCTCATCTAAACCCCATAAACCTTTGGAAGTCTGTTAACATGTCTGGGAAAGAGATAAAAATCTTGGGTTTCCTAGTTGTGCTGAAAGGAGTTTCTCATTTATCTGGCTGAAGAAGAGTACCTAGGTATAACCTATGCTAAGGCTGGTAAATAGCAATGTGAAGTTGTGTTCCTCACATCACTTGTGCTATATTAGGACAATATTTTCATCCATGGAGAGAAAAAGAGAAAGAGCAAGGCAGTGAGGTGCTCCTAGGCATGAGCTGCAGCTGCAGGATGTGAATGTGTATAGGTTTGGACCCCTCACTGTCAGCAGGACATGGAGATGCTGGGAGGTGCCCAGAGCAGGGCAGCAGAGCTGGTGACAGGTCTGGAGCACGAGGCTGAGGGAGATGGGGATGTGGTGTTTGTGAGGGTCCCCAGGACGAGGTGAGAGATGAAAATCTGACTCCATGTTCCCAGAGGGCTGATTTATTATGATAGGCTATGCTGTTATTCTATTCTATTCTATTCTAGAATGCTATACTAAAACTATACTAAAGAAAGAGAAAGGATCCATCAGAAGGCTTCACAAGAATGAATAATAATAAAAACTTGAGACTCCTCAGAGCCTCAGCACAGCTGGACCATGATTGGCCATTAAATTAAAACAATTCACGTGGAACCAATCAAACATTCACCTGTTGGTAAACAATGCCCAAGCCACATTCCAAAGCAGCAAACACAGGAGCAGCCATCAGATAATTATTGTTTTCCTTCCTCCCTGAGGCTTCTCAGCTTCCCAGGAGAAAATCCTGGGCAAAGAGGATTTTTCAAAAAATGCCATGGTGGCACGGGGGTGTATAGTCAGAAGAAAAGGAGGCTCCTGGGGCCCTCATTGCTCTTTGTGAGGGGAGGCTGTAGCCAGGTGGGTGTTGGTATCTTTTCTCAGAGCTAGGAGGAGAGGAAATGGCCTCGAGCTGTGCCAGAGGAGGTTTAGATTGGATATCAGGGAAGGGTTGTCAGGCAGGGGAATAGGCTGCCCAGGGAAGTGGTGCAGTCCCCATTCCTGGATATTGAAAAGACACCTAAAAGTGGCACTTAGGGACATGGTTTGGTTTGGTTATGAAATTGATAGTGTTGAATTAATAGTTGAACTCAATGATCTAAAAGGACACTTCTGTAATTCTATGTACCACAGTGATATTACTTTTATTAAAACCAAATAGGAAGGCAAAACCTAGGAATATACAATTTGCTGCATCACAGATCACAAAATTAATGAAGTGGATTATTTACCTATTCCAGAAGACTGTCCCAGGCAATGGGCAGTGCTTGCAGTTTCACAGAAATGAGCTGTTGTGAGCCAGCAATTCACTGCAAGTCCAAGAGGAGGATTTCCTTCTTGACCCCTGATTTGCTCTCTTGGAGAAGATTGAGGCTTGATTTGTCTGAATGATCATCTCAGCATGCCTAAAAAGAGCTATCAGCACTCTTAAAATTAACTCAGCCATCAGAAACATCTAGTCAGTCACTGAACACTGATGTCTGAGACAGGGAATTCAACAGGTTTCCTGTACTCTGATAAATCACCAATAGCTGTAGCAAATTTTTAACCTAACACTTATTTTTTCCTTAGAAGCTTTGTTCACCAGTTCCTCACTGCTATTCACAGGTATGCATCCTTTGGAATGCTAAAGGCAGGTCCCACTGATGTCCATTCCCCTACTAAGCAAAGTCCTGGTTTTATTTCATGTTACTGTATTTTGTAATTCCCCACCATCTGAACAGTCCATCGCACTTCAAAACAGCTTTGTTGCCTTCCTCTGTCTTACACTTTGAACATCTTGAAGCAGGCCTAGATCACAGCAGATAAATCAAGCCTGAGTTGTTTGCAGAAATAATTTATGTAATCTCAGAATGAAAAAGGTAACTTTTCTGAGAGTTTCACAAAATGCAGTGCTAAAACAAATAAAGCAAATGTCTCCAGCACTCCTGGTTTTTTCTTGGTTGTATCAAGGTATTGTTTCACTACAAAAGCAGCTGTTGCATGGCACAATAAATGAAAAGATAGGAAAGAATTCTGGATTTAGTTAGAGAAGAGTTACCCTGCAGAAAACATTGGGCAAAGCATTAACTTTGGATATTTTCCATAGGTTAAGTCTCACATATGACTCCAGAAGTGTTTAAAATGCAGGATTTGCCTATATCCAACTCTTCTACTAGAGGGAGTATAAAATGTAGCAGTTGTTGCTGTGAACTGACATAGTTTAGAAACACATCTTAAGTTCTAATTTAGTGCTTGAGTATCAGAGCTGGAGCACAGAGTAGCCAGTGAGCCCTGAATGTGGTGGGCTCTGCATATGGAGGTTTCTGAGTGCTGCCCAGTAGCATAAGCAGGCAGATTAGGGCAAGGGAGGACACAAAAGACAAGTGTGAACATCATCCCCTTTAGTGATGAGGAAAATAAAATCAGAAATACCCATCTGTGAATCATCCCCCATCAGCATGCATCTCTGCAGCTTACTCCTTCAAGTTCCCAAACAGGCAGTTCTTGCTGAGTGCTGGTAGGGGTTGCTCAGGACAGCTGTGGTCGGAAAAGCCCAGCACAGCATCCTCAGCTGCAGGGCATGGAGCCAGTCCTTCCTTTTCACAAACGGCTTGCTAGGCAACCCTGGCTCTCAGAGCATCAACACAACCCAGCATCATCTGGGTTTGCTGCCCCATAAAAACCAACAATGCATGCAGCTCTAAGTTCTGCATTTCCCATCATTATCAGGGCCATGTAGGGATAAAGGATTCCCTTTTTAATCTGCTTTCCACTCTGCCACAGCCACCCCCCAGCCCTGAGACAGTGTTCAGTAATTAATTACAAAAATCTCATCATACACCTAGAATAGCTGTTTCTGCGTGTTTTTCTAGCATGTCAGGAAGATTTCCTGGCCCCTGCTGATTGAGTAATAATTCATGTTTACTTTCTGTAAAATATCTTAGTCTGGCTAATGTATTCTTCTCCAAAAGTTCTGGTTTTGTAGTTTTATCCCAATTTTCTGTAGTGAAACACATTTCCAGCTGTGATATCCTGAAGAGCTTCTTGGTATTTCAGTAAAGGCTTGAATTTAATTATTTTCAAGTTATTATTTTTCTTAATCTTGCTATTACCAGGACTGCAACCTGTTAGAAATCTGTGATAATTTTTTTTATATGTGGAGAAATGTTAGTGATAGGTATAGATCCACGTGTTCCATTTCTGATTTTTATGCTGCATCTCTCTAATTTCTTTTCTATTCCAATTACATTCTCTGAATGAAGCTGCATTTCCTTGTGCCAGGTTTAATTGCTTTTATTTTAAAACCTTAATTAACAGTATAGTGTATTTCTACATCCTGGAGAGAGTAAGCAAATCAGACCATCCAGTCTAGAGTAAAGAAAACAGAAAATGATTGCACAGATGTCTAGTTATTAAATCCTGCTCTGGACATGCAGATGAGGCTGCTTCATTTGATTTGTCACAGCTGCAGTATTAAAAATTTAGTGCAGCATTAGGAAAATGTAGCATTTATGATCATGTAAAACCTGAACACTCAGATGTCTTGGGAAAGGAATGAGACAAAATTGTGATGCAGACATTGAAGCTGTGTAACTGTTGAATGGTGTGCCTGATCCCTCTGTCAGAGGATGTTTCACAGTGTTTACACACTGAGTACCAGCAAGTGGATGCCAGTGCTTGGGTGGCTACCTGACAACAGAACTGGAGTGCAGGAGGAGGGAAAGAGTTTACATTTCCCTTAAGAAATGGTTTGGCTGATCCCTACTATAGCACTACTTAAGTTTACATTGTACATCATAATTAGTTTTGTTTAGTACTGGAAAAATGAATTCAGATTTTAAGTGAGTCTTGTAAAAATTCTCATGTGCTTAGCTACCCTTTAAACAAAGATCCAAATAGCTGAACAGATAACAATATATTTTTAATATATAAACCTGCTGTATATGATACTTCATATACATAAAAGCAGTTAAATGCACCTCATTTTCACAGTACTCATCTAAAATATATTAGGAAGCATGTGTTTGAGTAAGGGCAGCTGTCAATATACTTCAGTGAGAAATATTTGAATTAAAATAGTTCAAGTTAATTGATGAAACATTTGAACAGGAAAAGATATGTTAAAGAGCCTGCTTTACTTCCAGCACACCTGTTAGACAAAGAGTTGTAAAATTTGTCATACTTCTTTGCATTCAAGAAGAAGTTAATTCATTTCCTCTATGTTATATATATCTGTGTCCTTTATACAGCTAAAAAGCAGAAAATTTAAACTGAATAACATCACCAATATTTCTAAGAAATGGGCAATACTGAAAATGCATAAATTACTGGATGGGATAAATTATTCCCTTCTTCCTGTGAACATTTTCTTATTGCTTCCACATCCATACAGAGGTGAATCACACGGAGGAAAAAAATAGATATCTTTTTTGTATAATTTGAGTAATTTTCTTTAGGTTTAAATTTGGTGTACTAAGAGTCACTGAAAATGTAGCCCAGTATTCCTGGGAAATGCACAAGGAGATCAAGTGTTCTGTTTGAAGTGGAGATTGTCTCATACACCTCACCATAATTCTTTGATTCAAATGTATCAAAGCAACAGCAAAGATTAGAGTTTCTGCCTCAAAGGCAGAGTGAACATGTAAATATTTGAGGTCACTGGTTGAGGTCCACATAGAAAATTAATAGACTGGAGAATGCAGTGATCTATACAGTGTATGTGATAGGAGGCTGGATGTACTTATTAACCTTTAAGGACCTTTTTCTGAAAAATCCAGGTTTAGGCGAGCATGTTTTTTCTCTTTCAGGCAGAATAACAGGAGCTTTAATACGATGAGCAAACAGCAGGTGTAAACTCTGAAAGGAAAAGTGTTCCCTTTAGAGTAAGTCCTTAAAAACAGCCATCAGTCTGATTTGCAGTAATGCTGACAACCTCCAGCCCTCATCCTTCTTCTCTGCAAGTGACCGGGCCTTACAGAGTGATCAGGTTTGGTACCTGTGCATCTGCCACCCCCAGTAAACCAAAACAGATCCCATAGAACAGTTCAGCAAAAACTAGCCTGTCTAAACTGTCTGATTGCTTTGCACAACTTTGTACTGCAAGGGGTTGCAGGCACAGCAGATGGTGTCCTTAAATGCCATGGTCCTGGATAAATTCTGCTTTAGTGAAGGACTGGGAAGGAACCCCCTTCCATCCAGTAGAAATGCAGAAAGTGCAGTAACTCTGAAGGAAGTCAGAAGCGTTGCTTTCCACTCTGTGTACAGGATGTTGACTTGGGACAGTGTTAGCATTAACAGTACACTTACAAATCACCCAGTCAGCCTTCTGTGTGTCTGAGTACCAGCAGGAGCTGAGAACATTTGTGTTTCTCACAGGAATTGCTTCAATTTGCTTTGCAAAAACCATGCAGTTCCCAGTCAAACCTGTTAGTGCTGACACGTTCAGTCCATTTTTTACAGAAGAGTTGACCTGGATGCTTATTTATCCTCTTGAGACTCCTTCTGCCATTGAGCTGTCTCTCATCATCAGTGCTCTTAATCCTAATTCTGTTCAATTGCCCACAATGCCTCTTGAAACTTCTTTCAGTCTACAGAATTATGTTTAATGTTTCATGCTTAAAGACATTACTCTAGGCTATCAAGTTTTGCCTTTAAATTGGAAAGTAGAGATCTTGCCTAGAATGGGGGAAGGAACCCAGATGGGCATCTCTCCTTTCAGTGAGCATGAAGTGTAGTAACACAATAAACCCTTTTGCCAAGCATGCAGTAAATCCAATTATGAGAGTTTTATACAAGTTTGGATAACTGCTTACTATAAAAAAAGGCAAAAAATAATTCACTTAAAGGGCACCTTTGCCTGCATTTGGCTTTAGGGTTCCAAATGCTAATGATGGCAACAGACTGCAGAAACCATTCAGGAATGCTGGAATTTGGAGGCCAGGCCAGTTAGAGGAGCACAAGACAGTGTTAGCTTTTGATGCCTCAGTCCTGCCTGCTCATTTTTTTCCTGGAGTTACTCAGTTTGTGTGCTTTAATCCTTACACAGCTCACTAGTTCAGGCTTTGCAGCCTGTATTAGGTGCACTGTCAGCAGTCCAGAGCTGACAGGACAGTACCACTGTCCCAGGCTTGGATTGGGCATATGAAGGGGTGAAAACAGACACAGTAAGTAGAAAAATAACAGGAAATTTTAAGTAATGTGTGTGAATTGAGTATAGAAACCTTCCTCCCTGTACTTCAGAGCAGTTCTAAAGCCAAAGCAGAGGCAGAGCTGAACCAGGCACTGCTCTTGTTCCTCCCTGTCTGTGTGGATCTGAGAGCCAGCAGTGCTCATCCTGCCTTTCTTCCTTGCTGCACCCCAGGCCATTGCTGTAGGACACATTCAAGGCCCTGTGCAGAGGAGAACAAGTGGCTCTGTGGGGGTTTAAATGATCTGCCCAGTGCCCTGAAGAGCTGCTGTGCAGGTGAGCTGGGAGTGCTCATCCAGCTGTGCTGCAGCCCCGTCCTCACACGTTCACCACAGCTGGATTTCACCAGAGCCCCCGGGGCAGAGTGCAGCCACTGGCTTTCAAAACACTTGCAGAATGTTTGGGCCTAACTCTTTGGGGAGGATTTAATTTTCTTAATGACTCTGAGTAAAGTGTGCACTGCACCCACTCTGAAGGCTGAAGGCTGAGGCTCTGCACAGGCCTCTCATCTCTTGGAAACAGAACAGCTTAGCTCCTCACAGGGCTTGAGCCTTCACATTTCCCTTTTGTGGTTAAAAAAAGCACATCTTGCTAGAAGCATCTGTGCTCCCTGCAATACTCAATTCACACACATGAACCACGACTTAATTTTGGTGTCTCTTTGTATTCCATACAGCAGCTCCAATGTACTCAGCTGGCTGGTTTTCAGTAGCCAATGCAGAGCACTTTCCCCACATCAAAAAGAGCTTCCTTGGCTTTTTATCTCCCAACTCCCTTGTTTCTGTTAAATAAAAGCCAGATTTTACATGAGGGCACTTCAGAGAGAGTGAAGGAGTGTGAGGGGGCTTTAAATATGGTTTTTTGGTTGCTTGTTTGTTTTGTTTTTCCTTAGGAATGGTTTACACTTAGTTTGTGTAGCTGCCTGTATTAGTGTTTCTCATGAACACATTTACTATAACACCTAGGTCTGCTCTACAAAATTTAGAAAAAAGGAAAAAACGTTGTCTCCACAGTGAACATCCTCCTTCCTCCGCCCCCAAATCCACATGGCATTTCAGCCCATTCAAGTGAAAGAAACCCTTAACCACTGACACAAATGGGAATTAAGCAGAAAAATTCCAACTCCTCATGGCAGTCTTTAAGTTTTAACCCTGTGCCTTCCTCTACCTAACAGAGCTCCAAGTGCTGTACTTCACAAAAACATGGAGAGAGGGAATTCTGTTCCTGTTCTTACGCCAGTAAATTAGAAATGACAGGAGAAGCCTAAGAGTGCCATGCACAGAGTCATATCCCAAGTCCAGAAATCAGGCAAATAATGGACCCCAACTAAGGCAGTTTTCTAACAAGACAAAGTGGGACAACTTTCCTCAGCTTCCAGTGCAGGTTCCGAGCTGAGAATGTCTCAAGCACCAGAAGTCGGATGAGAGACAACCAATAAATGGAAGATGCAAAACTGCTTTACATAGCTAACAGCGACACAAGCACCTCCAGCATCAGCTGAGAACACAGGGAAGTTCATCTTGATTTTGGCTTTAGGCAGAAACACTTGTAAGGTGTAATTCCCAATTGCCAGTTTAAGCCAAGAGAGCTGAGCCTGGGTGCCATGCAACCCTGAGTCTCCCCAGTGGAAAACCACACTCTACAGCTTTCATCAAGGATAGAAATGTTATTCTGGAAGAAAACAGGATAACTGTTCCTTTCACAATGAGAAAATATCCATTACCTCAGAGTTTCACATGTGAATAATCTGGTTCAGAGCTCATTAAATTAACTTGGAGAAAAAAAAAATCAACCTCACTACAGTGATCTCTAGAAGGCCAAAGTAACAAAGGGAATGGGGGAATGAGATTGGTGGAGGGGCAGGGATAAAGTGTGAATGTCTAGGATAAGACAAGAAATGGCATATAATACAGAACTGAAAAAAATTTCATCTTAGTTTCTTCAAATTTCTTGTATGTCATGCAGTGTTATTACTTTTGGATAGTTTGGAGTTTATTTTCCCACCAGGCAGCCAAATTTAACTACTGTTATTAATACAAATGTCAATAACAGTTACACAGCAGTGGGAAAATACAGTTCATTCAGCATTTCATTATGGAGGTGTATTAAATGCCTCTGCAAGCCTGTCTGTCTGGTAAAGTAATCAGTGGGAGTTTTATCAAGGCTGCACATAGGCCTACCAGGAGGATTTATGGGAGCCACACGTTTCAAATTTTTGTGGATTATTCTAGAAATGTCCCTCTTGTCCAAAGCTATATTTAAAATGTGGAGCTTTCAAACCTAATTCTGTATTTCATTAACCAGGTCCAAAATGGTATTTTAGAAGTCCCATCTCAGAGAAAGTTCTCGCTAAGCATTACTGGTGGGATAGGAGGGGACCCTGAGCCACCTGTGTGCGTGAAGCAGAACCTGCCCTGAGTGGCACAAGCTGCCCCTGGCTGGGGAACAGCACACAGCCTTTCTGTGGGGTTTGTGCCAATGTCCTTCCACTTTGTAATGACTTTATAATACAAGGGACAACACAGACTTGAACAGAGCTATGAGGTGGTGGGCTTTTGCATGGAATTGGGTATTCAGTTTGGGTTTTTTACAGAAACTCTTTTTTCCCATCGTACCTATAAGCGATTTGAATGCTTCTGCTCCTTCCATACTTCAGGTGTACTAATCTGCACCAAATCCTTTCTTTGATTTACAGATTCAGCCAGTGATTCTCTACACAAGCCCAAGGTCCTTTTTAGAGAAAGCCACTTTCAGACCTGTGTGCAATTTACTCTATCTCCATGTATCTTGGCAGAAACCTCCCAGACCCTGATGTGTACACGTTATCTGTTGCCTTCCTTAGACAGGAGAGAGGAGGAGAGAACCAACTGAAAATAGATTTCAAGAGGGGGAAATGTAATTTATGTCACCTGCATGACAATTTAATTGTAATTGAGGTCTATAGGTTTTTGTGTGATAGCAGAGATTTAAAGCTTGATGCAACTCAACAATGAAGGCAAGGCTTTAATAAGGCAGCATTAAGCTGGGAATTGAACAGAATCAATACTGAGAATTAGCAAGAAAAGATTATAAAAGACATTTCAGTATTCAAGGAAAAAACAGTTTTTGCATTTGATCATTTATGCAGCATACCATGGCTGTGTTTTGCCTTATTTTGGTGTTCAGAAGTGCAGCAGAACCACAAAATCAGGGAACTCAAGCAAACAGGAAAGCTTTTGGCTTTTTTATGGTTAAAATGCATGGGTAGAAACACAGCTCCATTCCAGAAATCCCATTTGCTGAAATGGAAACCAGGCAATTGAGACTATTGCAAACTGCATCAGAGATTAAACCAGCCTGCAACAAAGGAACCTTCATTCCAAATCCAGCAAATCCTCACCTTGTCTCTAACTGTAAAGGTTTTCACAGTAGATGGACACTGGAATGTTCTATAACTTCTGTTACCCCGCAGGAGCAATGCAACAAGGTCAGTGTTTAACACAAACCCCTCTTTTTCTTTTTCTTCTTCTTTTTCTTTTTCTTTTTCTTTTTCTTTTTCTTTTTCTTTTTCTTTTTCTTTTTCTTTTTCTTTTTCTTTTTCTTTTTCTTTTTGCCCCAATCTCTACAGGGAGGTCCTATCCAGAACCGAAAATCCAAGCGCTGCCTGGAATTGCAGGAGAACAATGAAAATGAATTTGGATTTCAAGTGGTCCTTCAGAAGTGCACTGGACAACGCTGGTCCATAACAAATGTCCTGAGAAGCTTGTCATTATAGCAGACTAAATTTTGTACCCATTTCTTTTGCTACTGTGTAGCAAGTACTGCATTGTCGCCTGCTGTACTGTATCCCTCCCGCTCCCCGTCCCCCCAGCTCCTTCTCTCCCCTTTTTGTCTCTGATTTGATTTTGTGAGTGTGTGGAAATAGGGTTTGTGGGCTGGAAATAAGAAGTTTTTATTTCACCATGATGTTTTCACGACATTTATAGAGATGCTGAATGACAGGTGACGGGTAGGCTATCCTAAAATATTTTACAACTGTAACTATTAAGCAAATGGAGAATATTTATATCTCAAACTTTTATTGAATAAAAAAGCCCAAACACTATTACTGGGTAGGTGTCTCCATGGAAATCAATTTGGAAGCTAAGTGCTGGTTTCATTGCTTCATTAACCCAAGCCTGATCCTGGCATGTTGCTGCAGAGCATCAGAATTCTGCAGACTTTGGATAAAGAGTTCTACCTGCACACCAGCAGCTACAGCAAGGGAGGATTTTCTCCAGTCTCCCTCCAGAGCTCTGTCTAGGCCACGGTAGGTACCGGTGTGCAAATACAGGGGAAAGGTCTGGGGTGTGGAGGTGTTATGTCCCCAAGTATTTTTCCTCTCCAGTACCACTTAATAAAACCCCAGAGAAAGCTCCAGGGCTCAAGTGAGGCAGGGAAGAGAATTTATTAAAAAGAAGGGAAAAAATATCCCAAGAGAAAAGCAGCAGCTACTGGAAGAAAAGTAAAATATAAACCCTGACATTTCACAGTGGGCTGGCCTCCATTTCAGTGGCTGAACCTTCCTTCCAATTCTTCATTGTTCTTACAAGTCTTTTTTTTTTAATGCAGTTGTTCCCTGGGTGCTGCAGACTTGGGTAAAAGTGGCTCCATCCAAGAGAAAAAGGGATGAATTCACTCTGCTTTTCTTCCTGCCTTGAAGGAGGTGTGAATGCAATTCCACATCTCTTCATCTCTGCTCAGACTGGCGAGGAGAGGAAATTTGATGAGGTAAACCAGAGCACTGGGATTACTAGAGTTCATTTCCAGCAGCTTTTATTTGTATGTAAATTCCCCCGTATTTTGATCAGTTTTTCTTGACAATAACAGTACACCTACCACATCTACCAGCTGATAAGGAGATACTGACAATTAAAGGAAATAGAACATTGCAAGAAACCCCAAGCCGCCTTCCTACAGTACTTGCTTAAATATTTATGGACGGCAAATATCTTGTCAGGTATCATCCCTTGTGCCAGGATATCACCTAGGGTGCTTTCCCAAGGTCTCCCACTGTGTGTTCTCTCACCACATTTGCACCTGGGGCAAGCCACCAGCACCAAGGAGGAAAAAGTTGTGCTGGTGATGTGAGGAGAGCCTGCAGAGCACCTCCACATCCTCAGGGAAAAGCTGTTAGGGCTTGGTTGCTATCAGAGACCCTGGGTAATACTTTTGAAGATGGGCTGTTCAGAAGGGATCCAGGTTCCGGGAATTTATTCATTGATCTGTTTATATACGTATTTTTACAAAGCTACCGGTTTCAGGAGCACAGATGACTGACACCATACCCAGTCATTCCCAGCTGGAACTCTGACAGGAGAATTCCTGATTATCCTTGCCTGCCTGATCTTTCCAGGCTGGCCAACATCTGCTGGGAGTGACTGTGCAGGGCATGGTTTAGGATTGTCCTCTTTTGCTGGGGAAGGTTCTTTGGCTTCATCTTTCTGAAGGACCAGAATTTCATCCTCCAACACCATGTGTCTTTTTCTGTGTCTTTTATAAACAGAAGTTAATCAGTCAAAACTAATCACCGAGCCTTTTTGTGTATGGTAATCAAGAGGTAGTTGCAAAAATTATAATTAAGCAAGTAGCTGTCATATGTCATTTTATACTGGGTAGCACTGAATACTTATTTAGCTGGAGATATAAAGGGAAACAGATTTTAGAAGGTCACACTTACATTTTACAATCAATGTAAAAATGTGTCTGTCAGCATCATTTTGTTTGCAGACCTAAATTATGTGTATTTGTGTGTGTGTATCTCTACATCATCAAATACATGTAAATTTATATTTAAAACATCAGCATGCATGTACACAGACAGCTCACTGGCCAACCACAACAGAAGCAAAATTACATTAAAGTGCACTTTCTCCAACTAGAGCCTTTTGAGACGTGCAGATAAGACACCAAAATGTCAGCTTTGGTTCACAATTACATCACTGCTACACAGATCACCTTCAGCACTGCAGCTATTTTTAATGCTGACAAAAAACACAGAACACATGATCCTTTTTCAACATTTTTTCAAGTGCATGTTGGAAGTTTTCCACAACAACTTCTCCAACCAGAATACAAAATAGCTGTGTTCACGCAGAGGCTCTGGAGGCAATTAGCAAGGCTTTTATCTAACAGTGCATTTTCTACTGATTTTCTAAACTTTCCCCCTGCTGCACACCTTGCTTTAAAAATACTTAAAAGTGCAAAAGTTGAGTCTCAGGTCTGTCCTTCATGGCTACATTTTGACAGCAAAGCAATGTATTGTTGTTTACTGGCTAAGATGAGCTTTGCATTGTCACATGAAATGAGAGTTTTACCTGAATTCAGTCTTGTTCTGAACAGTCTGAGGGGATTTTTGTGATAAACCAGCTGAAAACTGTTTAGCACTACAAAAGCATACTTTTCATGATAATATATTGTTTCCAGTGAAGTCGTCTCATTTGAGGTGCATATATGATAGGATAGTTTTTCAATTGAAGAATATAATCTTAGGATATGAAAACAACAAATATATATTAGTTCAAAAGGCCAAAGGTGCATGAAATTTTAATTCCAATTTTAAAAGGAAAGAAACTGAGTAGTCTAAATAAACTAGACCACAGTTTAGAAGGTGGTGACTGCTCAGGCCTAAAAGTATGAAGAGTTCAGCCTTTAAACTCTGCTGACATTCTTGATCAGAAGTCTGTGTGGGTGGCAGTTTTGGGGTTTCTTTAATCAACAATAGCAGGCAAACATTTTAACATAGAGACTCTTTCTTACTCCTAGAGAACCAAAGCTCCTGTAAGCACACACAAAGAATGGTGTGAGCCCCAGCTTGTCATTTGGACTGATAGTCCCTTACCTTCTCTCATTGCTAAAATCACTTGATTTCAGTGTTTTATTTCCCCATCTGCTCTAGAAGTGGCATACCAACAGCTAACCTCAGGAAGATCTGCCCATTTTCTGCAAACACAGATAGTAAAGAACCATATTTAAGTGCCCATAAATGCCAGTTATTCTCATAGCAGTTAGGAATATTTTGCTGCAGATGACAAGAGCACTCATTCAAATTCAAAACAAGCCACCAAAGGTTACATTCTTATTTTCAGCATCTGTTAATAAGGGTTTTCTGTGCATCATATTTTTGTGATTTACCATTATTTTATAGTTTTCTGTATTCTCCTAGACATTGTTCAGCTGTTAACACAAGAAGTATCACTTGAGTTAAATGCTCTGGAAATGCTCACAATTAAAGAGGAGATTCTAAAAATATGTCCCAAACTTGTGGACAGATCACCTTGAATAAGCACTGACAACCACAAAAAGCATCCTGTTGCACAAAAAGGACCTTGCCACCAATATTGGATGCCGAGACCTTTCTAAACAGTAGAAAAAGTACAACACAAGCAGTGCAAAGACAAGAATCAAAAGCTGTGCATGGGCAGCACTTTCCAGAACAGGTCTCGTGCTTTAGGCATTTTTGCTGACCATATCTCATCAGATCTGGCAGCCATTCAGAGAGAGCTTCTTTTATTAAGAGATGAAGAAAGATCATCACACTAAAGAAGTGAATTGCCTTGACTTTTAGTGTGCCTCACATGCTTTGCTATTGAACACCTTTTACCTGGGCATGCATTGCAGGAGGGAAAAAAATACCACAAAACCACCAAACCTGTATCAAAGGTAGCTTTACATTTCTGGCAGGCATCACTTTCCTAATCTGCCTCACTTTCCTGTTCTTAGAAATCAGAGTCCAAAGTTCAATTGAATATCTTGGAAGGCACATTGGGTATGTGTGAGATAGCTAATCCTTCTGCCTGCAGCTGAATGCAATGTGTACCACCTCCATTTTTCTAACCTGTGTGTATTGTGCCTAGGCACTTCAATGTTAGATTTCTGTGTATTTAGCAATGAACAAAGTTAAAGAAAAACCCCTCTCTTACACCCATTTTTTTTAGCAGAGAGACAGAAACATTCAAAGTGTCAGTTCAGGCTTGAACCAGTTCATATTTAAATCATTTTATTGTTCCATAGCATGACTTCCTCTACTTGGTCTCACAATCACAACTCCTGTCAAGGATGGCAAATTTAAATGATTCTTCTTGAGAGTAAAGCTTTCAGATATTAAACCCTTGACTGAATTTTCCTAGGAGAGATTGAATCACTTGGAGATTTCATCATCTGGGGAAGGGCTTGGGGGAAGCGCTGCGCTGCTGTCCAGGGCAGGCGGACTCGTTCGGAGCCTTCTTTGGGGGTCAGGGAAAGGGGGGGTGAGGGCTCGGGGCTCTGATGCCGTTGGGGGCAGCCCAAGGTGCCCAGGAGAGGGAGCCCCACGGCGGTGCAGGAGCCGGTGGGGGGCGGGCGAGGGGCGGGGGTCACGCTGGGTGCCGTCCCCCAGAGGGACCCAAAGCTGCCACCAAATGCACAGGGAAATTGCATTCCAATGTCTTGGAACAGAGGCTCATCGGGAGTTTTCTCAGCTATCCAAGCACAGAGCCCTGGAGCCAAGGCAGCCTGAGCTGCTGCGTGCTTGCTGTGAGCCTTGAGGTGAGCGCGCATCATTGCGGGCTCGGGATTGATTGAAATGCGCTAAGGAAACCAGCTCTGGGGAGGGAGGGAGGCAGGGAGGGAAATGCTCTCTTAACATGTGCCAATGCTTCTGTCAAACTCATCAGGGCAGGACAGCGTTCAGACTGAAAGTGTAAGAAGATGTGGAGTGAGACAGAGAACCTGACAGGAGCACCGGACTCACAAGTGCACGGATTTTGCTTTTGGCTTGGATTGAAACTCAGAAGTTGTAAGGAATTTGGAAAGGAGAAGGGACGTTTCAGAAGGAGAAGAAGAAAAAGAAGTTGTTGGTTTTTTTTACAGCCCTGGCAAAATCTTTGGTTCTAGCTAATAAAGGAAGTTAGTTGAAATAAAAAAAAGAAAAAAACATGGGTTTTTTTCCTTCACTGTTGTATTCGTTGGTGGTAGATGGTGTGTTGTTTTATTTCTTGGTCTTATTAACTCTGTGTAAATAGTTTTTTGAGTGAAGCTAACTTTCTGGACATGTTGGTTTGTATTTGAGGTAGGATTAATTTCAAGAGGTTTCTTTCCTAGACTCCTGATAGGTCTTCCTGGGATTTTGGTTTTGTTTACTGCATGTATCAACAGAGAGATTTGGTAGGGCCAGCTGGGCTGCTGAAGTTCTGGGTGTTAATTTATTAGATGGCTTTTGTTAAACACAGAATAATTATGTAAGTTAACAGCAAATTACCCAATTTATCTAGGTATGCTACCTAAACACAATGCTTTAATGTCTTACCATTTTTCTGTTGTTCTGCTCCAAGTAGTTGTGTCAAAAAAGAAAGCGCTGTTATTTTTCTGAAGAGCTTTCTTCTATAACAAGGCCTTTACTCCCTTTGAATTTGAGTCAGAGGAGCCAAACAGCTGCAGCTGCTCTGAGGGCTTTTCTATTCAGTGGGATTAGCCCCCTCCCTTTTCCCAGGCATCATGGGAATGGGAGGCGGGCACCATCGGGGTATATTAACCCCAGCCTTTGCTGAGGGGTTTCATTCCCTCTCTGGGATGTGCTGGGGTGAGGGCTCTCCTGTCATTTCAGTGAAGAGCCTCTTTCAGCTTATCTCAGCTTGCTTTCAGCAGGTGTTTCTGGGCATCTAAAGCAATAGAGGCTTGGAAGATCCTGTGAAGAAAATGGCATGGAATACAGGGAGTATTTAAGGTGACGATTTTGGATTTTGTGTTTAGGGGTGATAAAGTGCATTTGCAATTTCTGGTTTTGTTCTTGTTTTGTGTTTTTATTGTTTTTAGGAGGTGCACAGCTTCCAGAGATCCCAGGTTGTGTCAAGCACAGCACTTCTTTCAGCAGATTGATCATGTCACAGGAGGCATCTGCCCAGTGTCAAAAATGATGTTTGAGATGGAGGCTTCAGGTGAGTTGAGGGTTGTGACTGGGAGAGGGAGGGTGAGCAGGTGTCCAGTTAGGAGTTATTGGGGGGCAGGGGGGTTTGCAGGCAGCAGGGTGAGAAAGGGTGTTTATTTGAGGGCCCCCCCACACAGGGCTTTTCAGAAGCACAGCAGAGGCATTCCCATGTCTTCCTCACACAAGGTCATCCAGTGCACTCACAGGAATGCCATTGAACTTTGCTTTTCTCTAACCCAGGTGTCACTCATAATAATGCCCACAGCCTTGGAATCAGGATGAAGGTGGAGCCTGAAGGAGCCAGGCACACTCAGGAGAGGGCAAGTAGCTGACTTGCTGGGATTTGGCCCACATAACTCTGAACTCATACGTTGGTTTTGGTTTTCTTTATTGTAGCTGACCGAGAGGCTAACAGGCGATCACAGGGCCCTCCGAGGCAGACTCATTTCAGGTGCAACGTGGATTCACATCGCCGATCATCCAAAAGATAAGTCTGGGTCACGGCCTGGAGAAGGGAGAGCAGCGGGTTGGGAGTTCCTGGGACAGATTGAAAAATTAGCAGAGGGAAAAGCAATCTTGTCCTAGGGGCCTCTTAGGACAGCTAAGGGGAGAGACTCCACATTTGATGGCAGCGTGCAGGCAGGCAGGGCAGAGCAGTTCCGGTCCACGTCGTGTTGTCGGGTGTACCGTGTTACCTACTGTGTCTTTGGGGTCCCTTTTGCCTTTTCCCCTCGAGGCCCTCACCACAAGCATAATGTGTCGTGTTTAACGTCCCCCCGTTGGTCACGTTCTGTGTCACGGGTGTCTGCACATGTTTGTGCCGGAGCTGCTCTGCCCTGCCGCAGAGGCTGCTGCAACAGGACAAGGCTCAGGGACACGCAGTTTGTGGGGTGTGGCCGGACTCTAGATGATATTCCTAGATAGACAGAAGATGTTTGGAGCTGTGAAGATATCCTGCAGCCCTTTGACGTTTGTCCTCGCTTTCTTTCAGATGCAGAAGGATAAAATCCAGGGCAAAATCCATCCACCCATCCCGAGTGAGGAGGTTCCCCCGAGCAGGTCAGTCACCGTTTGTCTCTGCAGGGAGAGTGTCAAGTGTGACTCTGTTACAGCTCTGTTCTTTTTCTTTTTAGGAAGCTGGACATCAGCAGGCAAGGTGAGATGGGCAAGGTGAGCATTGAGTAGCGTACAGGAGCAGTTGTTATTGCTCCAGTCTCACTTTGCGGTGCAGCTCTAAGCATCCGTTCCTGTTTCTGCGCTTCAGGCAATCCACTCGGAGTAGGCCAAGCCCCAGTCACCAACCGGCCGACGCGCCGGGTTTGCCGCTCTCCCGAGCCCTGGGGAAGAATCCCGGGACTCGGCGATGAAGCCTCTGCCTTTTCTGTTTAAAGGTGTCACCAGGGTAGCCTTCAGCAATGGCCGAGGAGTTGCGGTGAGTCAGGGAAGTAGGGAGGAGGAGCGAGGCTCCGCTCAGGTTTCAGCAGCGCCACATCCCCTCGTCTCCTCTTAGCCCAGGCGTGCCCCACGACGATGGCGTCAGCCTCCGAGTGCGGCTGAAGCGTGCGGCCCCAGGAGCCGGGCATTCTTGGGAAAAGAGTGAGTGGCAGAATTGTTGGGTTTTGGCCAATGTGCTGCTGAGGTTATGCATTGATATTTTGTTTTCTTTATTGGAGCAGACGAAGAAACAACAGGAAGTTGTTGAACAACAGTGCCAGCAGGACCTTCCCAGATGTCGAGGCAGCCTTCCCTTGCACCTGACACAGACCGGCATCCCCAGATGTCTGAGAGATAAGTAGAGGGCTACGACCCACAGAAGGGATGAAACCAGGGCGCAGGGCAGGGACCCACCGGGAGGGGTTTTTGAGTCCGCTTTGGAGACGGGGGTGTCCACGAAGCGGCCCCTTAGGCCTGGGGGGGAAATAAAAGCAAAGTCTCACTTTTGATCACAGTGCTGAGGTGTACAGGGCAGAGCAGTCCGGGTGTGTACTGTGTCATTTGTCTATTGTGTGTTCTGTGTGGTTGCATGTGTCATGTCCTTTACCTTAGGCCTTTGAGGAGCCTAGCAGAAACCCTGGCATCATTGTTAGCATCTGTAATCTCTTCATTCCTTGGCCTGGTACCCAGGCCATTGACCTTTTGACTCGGGAGCTCCAACAGGCATCAGAATTGCATCTCTCTTTGGAAGCATCCAGTCAGGTGGCTTTTCAGGTCTTGTTCTGAGCTGCACGGACAGCCATGCTCCGCAATGCTCCATTTCAACGGATTAGGCTTTGTAAGAATGCGAGGTTAGGGTGAGGATTCTGACCGTAGGATTCCTGGGTATCCATCTTTGCAGTTCTTGGAATAAATCATTCAGCCAGCATCTTCCTCCAGGGTTCTCTGAGCCTCATCAGTTTGCCATCTGTCTCATCTTGGTCATCTCCTTTTGCATTCTCTTGAGTCCTTGCAGCCACTTTCCTTGCCAGGAGCTTTCTGTTCCTGTTGTGTCCCCCCTGTCTGTCACGTCCTGTCCCGTGTCACGGGTGTCAGCACACACATTTGTGCCAGAGCTGCTCTGCCCTGCCGCATAGCCTGGTGCAGTAGGAGAAGTCCCTGGGAGTTTGTAATGTGGGGTGTAGTGGGACTCTAGATGGGATTTGTAGATGGACACAAGACGTCTGGAGCTCCTAAGTTATCCTGCAACAGTTTGAGTTTTGTCCTAACTTTTTTTTCAGATTCAGATGGATTAAATGTGTGCCAGAGGGCCCCATCCCGGGTGAGGGGTTTCCCCCGAGCAGGTGAGGCCCCGTTTGTCTCTGCAGCAGAAGTGTATATGGTGACTCTGTTACAGCACTGTTCTTTGTCTTTCTTTTTAGGAAGCAAATGTGGATACCAGCTGTCAAGGTGAGCAGTGGAGAGCAGTAGTTGTTATTGCTCAGGTCTCAATTTCTGGTGCAGCTCTAAGCTTCCGTTCTCGTTTGTGCACTTTAGGCAATCCACTCGGAGTATGCCAAGCCCCTGTCACCAGCCGGCCGATGCACCGGGTTCCCTGCATGTGTGAGCCCTGTGGATGCATTACAGGACTTGGTGATGAAGCCCTGAACTTTTCTATTTAAAGGTGCCATCCAGGTGGCCTCCAGCAAGTGCTGAGGAGTTGTGGTGAGTCAGGGAAGTAGGGGGGAGGAGCGAGGGTCCACTCAGGTTTCAGCCGTGCCAAATCACCTCATCTCCTCTGAACCCAGGCGTCCCCTGTGATGACGGCCTCGGTCTCTGAGTGTGCCCGAAGCGTGCGGCCCAAGCAGCTGAGCGTTCTTAGGAGCACGGTGAGGAGCAGACTTGTGGGGTTTTGGCCGATGTGGTGCCACGATCAGGCATTGATGTTTGGTTTTCTTTAATACAGCTGTCGAAGAGACACCAGCCCGGTGCCAGCAGGACCTTCCCAGCTGACGAGGTGGCCTTTGTTTGCACCTGAGACCGGCATCCCCAGATGTCTGAGAGAGAAGTAGAGGGCTACGACCCCCAGGGGGGATGAAAGCAGGGTGCTGGTTTGGGAATTACTGGGAGGGGGGGATTTGAGTCCGCTTTGGAGGTGAGGAGTGTCCATGAAGTGGCCCCTTAGGCCCCATAAAAGCAAAATCTCACTTTTGATCCCAGTGCTGAGGTGCGCAGGGCAGAGCAGTCCCAGTGTGTATTGTGTCACTTGTCTTTTGTGTATTATGTGTTGTTGGATATCTCATGTCTTTTATCATAGCCCTTTGAGGGGCCTGTCAGAAACCTTGGCACCAGTCTTAGTATCTGTACTCTCAGCGTTCCTTGCCCTGGCACCGATGCCATGGAACTTTTAACCCGGCAGCTCAGACAGGTATCAGAATCGCAACTCTTTTTCAAAGCATCCGGTCAGATGTCTTTTCAGGTCTTGTTCTGAGCTGTATGGACAGCTGCACCCTGCAAGGTTCTGTTATGATGGATTAGGACTTGTAAGAATGTGGGGACAGGTAGAGGCTTCTGACCGTAGGATTCTCGGGCATCCATCTTTGCAGTTCTTGGAATAAATCATTCAGTTAGCATCTTGTTCCTCCAGGGTTCTCTGAACTTCATCAGCCCGCCATCAGTTTCACCTCGGTCCTCTAATTTTGCGTCCTCTTGGTGCTCGCTGTCATTTTCCTTACCCAGAGATTTCTGTTCCTGTTGTGTCCCCGTTGTTTGTCCTGTCCTGTGTCACGGGTGTCTGCACACATTTGTGCCGGAGCTGCTCTGCCTTGCTGCATAGCCTGGTGCAATAGGAGAAGTCCCGGGGACTTGATGTTTGTAATGTGGGGTGTCGTTGGACTCTAGGTGGGATTTGTAGATGGGCACAAGATGTCTGGAGCTCTTAAGTTATCCTGCAGCTCTTTGATTTTTGTCCTTTCTTTCAGGTGCAGAAGGATGAAATCCAGGGCAGAGCCCCTCATCCCGGGTGAGGGGATTCCCCCGAGCAGGTCAGTCACTGTTTGTCTCTGTAGAGAGAGCATAAATGATGGCTCTTAGAGCAGTCTTCTTTGTCTCTCTTTTTAGGAAGTCAAGGCCAAGTGGGCGAGGTGAGCATTGAGTAGTGTACAGAAGCAGTTGTTTTTGCTGATGTCTCAGTTTCTGGTGCAGCTCTTAGCATCTCCACTTTTTATTTTAGGTGGTCCACTTGCCATCTATCCTGGCCGGGCATGCCCATTCCAGGTGTGTGCAGCTTAAGGTATCAGTGTGGCATCCTTGTCAGATTTGGGAGGTTGTGTTTTCACAGTGTCTCAGCATGCTTTTCTGCTTTGTTTCTTTGCAGGTGCTGTCGCTGCCCTAGGCATGCCAAGGAACAGAGGAGGGCAGGTGAGTCGGTGTTTAGGCAGGCTGACTCACAGGTGAGTGTTACACAGCAGCATGCTCAGTGTGTACCTATTCTTTTTGCAGGTATCTTCTGGGCACCCTCTGGAGTCAAATCAAAATTTGAGGTGAGCCGGGGCAGGGGTGCGGAGGAGTCCCGGGGATTACTGTTTTTGACGGCAATAGTCACCTTTTCTGTTTTGTCTTAGGTACCCTGAGGAGCCTCGTAGCCAAAGGTTGGAAACGACAGCACCGAGGCACACACGGAGCACGTTTCAACATCCACGTCCGACCGAGGATGGATTTTGTCTGCTCCTTTTCCAAAAGCTAAGTGTCGGGGCCAGCAGTTGGGAGAAGGGGAAAAACCTTTACTATCACAGAGGGCAATTTGATGTCAGCTTAGCGGAGAGGTCTGTAGTGGGACCAGCTCTCTGGAAGAAAAGGGAGAGGATTTCTCCTCAGCCTGACCAGAGCCTTTGCCGGGCAGGGCAGTTCCGACCCATCTCAGGATTCTTGTGAACTTTGCATCGTCCGCCTTCCTCGGCCCGACGTCGTCACGGATCTTTCCCCTGAGGAGCTCGCCTTCACGTCCGGAGCTATAGCCACGGTCACCGGGCCGTCGGCTTCCTTCTCTAGGCTTGCTGAGCCTCTCGAGCATCCTCTTAACTGCTGTGGCACTAACTTCTTTTAACGCGTTACATTTCATCATCACGTGCTATCATCATAGGGCTTCCTCTCCTTTGGCATCATCAGCCTCTGGCACATCTTGCGCTAGGCATCTCGGGTGCCTAAGGGGACAGTGCCAGGCAGTTGCCACTTGTCTCTGTGTCTATGTTGTCCGTGTCTGTGTTGTCCGTGTCTGTGTCCGTTGTCTTCCACGTCATAGGCCTTTGTTACGTCTCAATGCTTTATCGGCACTATTCTGTGCCATCTAGGCTGTATTCTACTCACATTCCTTTCTGGATATCCCTTATTCTGGCATCTTTACATTTTTACTCTTTGAGACAGGAATGTCTCAAACGGACAAGATGTTCTCATCCATCTTCCTTCTCACTACCAGCTTTGGTAGTGCCTTTTTTTCCATGCCATTTTCTTGGACTGCTAGAGGGAGTGTCTTGCACCCTCCTCATGTGACTGCAGTACTTCTATAGGTTCCATCTTCTCAAGGGTATAGGACTCAAGAATTCATCTTCCAGCGAGTTATCTCAAGTCCTGGCTTATATTGTGTGTACCTGTGCTGGCTTATACTGTATGTACCTACCCTCTATGTACACTTGCACTGTATGCATCGACTTAGATTGTTGTGTGTACTTATATTGTACCACTTATGGTTGGAGCTGCCCTGCCCGGGCACGTAGTCACAGTCAGGTAGAAGAGTTATAAAAACTTTACTGTTCATCTGTCTTTTATGGGATTTTGGGTAGAAAACTTATTGGTCCAGAGTGGAGACAAGTCCTAGCTGTCAGATAGCCACTCGTTGACCGCTTCCTGTCGTCTCACAGGTCCCCGAGGCTACCGATTTCCCCAGAACCTACCAACTGACGTCAAGGAGCGCAGCCAGAAGATGTGTGGCAGCACGTTCTTCAGCGTCTCGAGTAAGGGCCGCAGCGAGTGTGTAAGTGGGAAGAGCGTGTGAGCGTGTGTGAGAGCATGTGTCTGTGTCTGTCTGCGTCTGCTCATCTCTGCATGTGTCAGCGCATGCCGACTGGATTACTGGATTTAACCTTGTGTGTGTGACTTTTGCTTTTCAAGTTTTTCAACTCATTTTTAAATTTAGAATAAAAAATCCCCAGCTGGGTTTCCCCCCCGCCGGCTGTTTTTTTTTCCTCGGTCCCAGTCGGTCTGTGAGGCGACGCTCATCACCAGAGTTTGGGCGCGGACTGTCCAGGGACCGGGGTTTTTGTCAGGCAGGAAGATTTTTTTGAGGCTCCCGGGAACCATGTTCCCGAGGACCAATGATTGCTGGGGTGTAATTTAGCAGTTGTGATGAGAGGGATGGTGACTTCGTGTGTCATCTGAAGGGGGTGTTAATTGTAGATGAGTGTTGTTTTTTGTGTGCTTTTGTTGTTTTGGGTTTCCTATAACAATAAATCCACATGTAAAGAAAATAGAAAAAGGTTATCATCTTGTGTTAATATGTGTGTTGTATTGCTCTGTATTGCAGGGTGAGCACAGGGTGAACTCTCTCCTCCTTGCTGTGACACCTGGGCTGGCAGGGATGACACAGTGACCTCGGCCGGCCGATGCTGCCTGTGCCATCACCTGGCACTGACGTGTTTATGAAAATCCTTTTGCTGGGATTTTTCTCCTGAGAAGCCTCAGAACAGAAATGGAACCAATAACGATCTGCTGGCTGTGGAGTGTGGGCTGGAGATGGTTTAGCAACAGGGGCATCTTGGATTAGTCTCCTGTGCAGTGTCTACTTGATGACCAATCATGGTCCAGCTGCGTCGGGGCTGTGAGCAGTCCCAGGTTTTTATTATTCATTCCTTTCCAGCTTTCTGATGTCTCCTTGCTCTTTTAGTATAGTTCTACTATCTCATTTTCTTTTAATATAATAGAGATCATAAAATAATATTTCAGCCTTCTGAGAGGTGGAGTCAAGATTCTCGTCTCTTCCCTCGTCCTGGGGACCCTCAAACACCGCCACAATCAGCAGCCGAGCGGGTTTGTGCGGTCCTGAGTCGGCAGACACCGGGGGGCAGCCCTGACACGGCCGAGAGCGGGGAGACACTGTCTGTGCCCCGAGGGTACTGCGGGCACCGGGGCTGGGGGGAGACACTCTCTGTGTGTGCCCCGAGGGAACTGAGGGCACCTGGGCTGGGGGGAGACACTGTCTGTGCCCCGAGGGTGCTGAGGGCACCTGGGCTGGGCCCCTGTGCAGCACAAGAGACACCAGAGACATCGGTAGATGATAAAGGGCCGACTCTTAGCAGGGGTTAATCCAAGGTTTTATTAGGAGTCCCAAAGGAGCTCCTGCACCTCAGGGGCCTCCTGCCAAGAGCCCCAGGGAGATGTGCCAAGGTTACATTTAAAGGGAGGTGGAAACCGAAAGTAGATAACATTTTACCAACCAATAAGTGACCCTAAGGGATGGATGCTGGGGCATAGACCTACAGGACAGCGTATGGGGCAAGGCTCGGGGGGCTGACCCCTGGCCTCTGGCTGATCACTGGACGACTTGGACCGAAACTTCTGCATGGAGGGGATGGGAGGCTGAGTGATTGACAGAGAGCCAGGGTGGGGGTTTGGGGATGATCTCATCCTGGGAGAGGGATAACACAGGTAGAAGGAGGGGGTTACAGTTTGGGATAAACGATTTGGGAAAAATATGGGGATACAAAACAAAACTACTTCAAAGTATTATAAAGTATAAAAATGCACTACAGCAGGTTTGGGCAGCACCAAATGAAATGTAATAAAATAAATAAATATAATAAATAAAATATAAAATATAAATAAATAAATAATTTCTATTCTTTAAAAATAGAAAAATTAAAAATAAAAATTAAATAAAAGTAAAAAACCAAAATAATTTAAAATAAATGAAAAACAAAATAAAAACTGTAAAGTGCTGTAAAGTGCTGTAAGAGTTCCATAAAAGGTAGTGCCGTAATGCAAGACCCTCAAACACCACCACAATCACCAGCTTGAGTTGGTCTGGGCAGCACTAAATAAAAAAATAATAAAAACCTTTAAAAACAGAAAAATTAAAAATAAAAAATAAAAAAAAATAAAATTAGAAAAATAAAATAAAAGCTTTAGAAATAGAAAAATTAAAAATAAAATTAAAAAACTAAATAAAAACTTTAAAAATAGAAAAATTAAAAATAAAAAATAAAAAATAAGAAAAATAAAATAAAAGCTTTAAAAATAGAAAAATAAAAATTATAAAATTAATGCTTTAAAAATAGGGAAATTAAAAATAAAAAATAAAATTAAAAAATAAAATTAAAGCTCTAAAAATAAAAAAATTAAAAATAAAAATTAAATAAAAAATAAAAATAAAAAAGTAAATGCTTTAAAAATAGAAAACTTTAAACTTAAAAAAATAAAAAATAAAAATCTTTAGAAATAGAAAAATTAAAAATAGTAAGTAAATTTAAAAAATAAAAAATAAAATAAAAAACGTTAAATATAGAAAAATTAAAAATAATAAGTAAATAAAAAATAAAATTAAAAAATAAAATAAAAATGCTTTAAAAATAGAAAAATTTAAAATAAAAATTAAATAAAAGTAAAAAAACAAAATTAATTTAAAATAAATGAAAAACAAAATAAAAACTGTAAAGTGCTGTAAGAGTTCCATAAAAGGTAGTGCCGTAATGCAAGACCCTCAAACACCACCACAATCACCAGCTTGAGTTGGTCTAGGCAGCACTAAATAAAAAAAAATAAAAACTTTAAAAATAGAAAAAAATATAAATTTAATCAAAAATAAAATAAAAAAATAAAATAAATTCCTTATAAATAGAAAAATTAAAAATAAAAATTAAATAAAAAATATGACTAGAAAAATAAAATGTGTTTTAAAAATTGAAAAATAAAAATAAAATTAAAAAATAAAATTAAAGCCCTAAAAATAGAAAAATTTTTTAAAAATTAAATTAAAAACAAAATGCTTTAAAAATAGAAAAATTAAAAATTAAATAAAAAATAAAATTTAAAAAATAAAATAAAAAGCTTTAGAAATAGAAAAATTAAAAATAATAAGTAAATAAAAAATAGAATTAGAAAAATAAAAGCTTGAAAAATTAAAAATAAACATTAAGTAAAAAAAAATTTAAAAAAAAAAACAAAAATAGATTAAAAGCAAAATAAAAACCGTAAAGTGCGGTAAAGTACCATAAAAGTTCCATAAAGGGTAATGCCATAAAGCGCGACTGTCGCAAAACTGCCGTAAAGCGCGACTGTCGCAAAAGGTGCCGTAAAGCGCGACTGTCGTAAAACTGCCGTAAAGAGCGACTGTCGCAAAAGGTGCCGTAAAGCGCGACTGTCGTAAAAGGTGCCGTAAAGCGCGACTGTCGCAAAACTGCCGTAAAGCGCGACTGTCGCAAAAGGTGCCGTAAAGCGCGACTGTCGTAAAAGGTGCCGTAAAGCGCGACTGTCGCAAAAGGTGCCGTAAAGCGCGACTGTCGTAAAAGGTGCCGTAAAGTGCGGCTGTCGCAAAAGGTGCCGTAAAGCGCGACTGTCGTAAAAGGTACCGTAAAGCGCGGCTGTCGCAAAACAGCCGTAAAGCGCGACTGTCGTAAAATTGTGCCGTAAAGCGCGACTGCCGTAAAATTGTGCCGTACAGGCTGGCGGCGCCCTGGCCGACACGGGGTGCCGTACAAGATGGCGAGGGCCGCCCGAGTGGGCGTGTCCTGGGCGGGGCGCCGTGTCGACGGGCTGACGTCATTAGGCGGCACTCTGCCTGCAGTGCGCCGATGCAGACGGCAGGGGGCGCTGTGCCTGTAGTGCGCCAAAGCAAACGGCAGGGGGCGCTCTGCCTGCAGTGCGCCGATGCAGACGGCAGGGGGCGCTCTGCCTGTAGTGCGCCCATGCAGACGGCAGGGGGCGCTCTGCCTGCAGTGCGCCCATGCAGACGGCAGGGGGCGCTCTGCCTGCAGTGCGCCAAAGCAGACGGCAGGGGGCGATGTATAAATAGAGTATAAAGTATAATCTATATAGAAGAAGAAATAAAAGCTCTATGTTACCTGCAGCTGTAGAAAATTTCAGGCTCCCATGGAGGAAATAGTTTTCCTAAAATCATTACCGTTTTGGGGTTTTTTGCACTCCCCAGTCGGCTGAACGTTTCTACTGCTGCTTTTTTTTATTCTAAAGCTAGAATGGAAAGCCAAGATTAGAAATACAGCGAAAGAAAGAGAGAAAGAATTAAAGAAAGAGAGAGACAAAGAGACCGAGACAGAAAGAAAGAGAGAGAAAGAAATAAAGAGAGACAGAAAGAAAGAGAGAGACAGAAAGAGAACGAAAGAAAGAGAGAGAGAGAGAAAGAAACAGAGAAACAGAGACAGAAAGAAAGAAAGAAAGAAAGAGAGACAGAAAGAAAAGGAAAAAGGAAAGGAAGAGAAAGAAACAGAGAGAGAAAGAAATACAGAGAGACAGAAAGAGAGCGAGAGAAAGAAATAGAGAAAGAAATAGAGAGAGAAAGATAGAAAGAGAGAGACAGGAAGAGAGCGAGAGAAAGAAAGAAAGAGAGAGAGAAAGAAAGAAAGAAAGAAAGAAAGAAAGAAAGAAAGAAAGAAAGAAAGAGAGAGAGAAAGAAATAGAGAAAGGCAGAAAGAAAGAAAGAGAGAGAGAGACAGGAAGAGAGCGAGAGAAAGAAAGAAAGAGAGAGAGAAAGAAATAGAGAAAGACAGAAAGAAAGAAAGAGAGAGACAGGAAGAGAGCGAGAGAAAGAAAGAAAGAGCGAGAGAAAGAAATAGAGAAAGACAGAAAGAAAGAAAGAAAGAAAGAAAGAAAGAAAGAGAGAGACAGGAAGAGAGCGAGAGAAAGAAAGAAAGAGAGAAAGAAATAGAGAAAGACAGAAAGAAAGAAAGAAAGAAAGAAAGAAAGAAAGAAAGAAAGAAAGAAAGAAAGAGAGAGAGAGACAGGAAGAGAGCGAGAGAAAGAAAGAAAGAGAGAGAGAGAGAAAGAAATAGAGAAAGACAGAAAGACAGAAAGAAAGAAAGAAAGAAAGAGAGACAGAGAGAGAGACAGAAAGAGAGACAGAGAGAAAGAAAGAGAGAGAGAGAGAGAAAGAGAGAAAGAAAGAAAGAAAGAAAGAAAGAAAGAAAGAAAGAAAGAAAGACAGAGAGAGAAAGACAGAATGCAGACAGAGAGAAAGAAAGAAAGAGAGACAGAGAGAGACAGAGAGACAGAGAGAAAGAAAGAAAGAGAGAGAGAAGGAGAGAAAGAAAGAAAGAAAGAAAGAAAGAAAGAAAGAAAGAAAGAAAGAAAGAAAGAAAGAAAGAAAGAAAGAAAGAAAGAAAGAAAGAAAGAAAGAAAGAAAGAAAGAGAAAGACAGAATGCAGACAGAGAGAAAGAAAGAGAGAGAGAGAAAGAAAGAAAGAAAGAGAGACAGAGACAGAAAGAGAGACAGAGAGAAAGAAAGAAAGAAAGAGAGACAGAGAGAGAGAGACAGAGAGAAAGAGAGAAAGAGAGAAAGAAAGAAAGAGAGACAGAGAGAAAGAAAGAGAGACAGAGAGACAGAGAGAAAGACAGACAGAGAGACAGAGAGAAAGAAAGAAAGAAAGAAAGAGAGACAGAGAGAGAGAGACAGAGAGAAAGAGAGAAAGAGAGAAAGAAAGAAAGAGAGACAGAGAGAGACAGAGAGAAAGAGAGAAAGAAAGAAAGAGAGACAGAGAGAGAGAGAAAGAGAGAAAGAAAGAAAGAAAGAAAGAGAGAGAGAGAGACAGAGAGACAGATAGAAAGAAAGAAAGAGAGAGAGAGAAAGAGAGAAAGAAAGAAAGAAAGAGAGACAGAGAGAAAGAGAGAGAGAAAGAAAGAGAGAAAGAAAGAAAGAAAGCGAGACAGAGAGAGACAAAGAGAGACAGAGAGAAAGAGAGAGAGACAGAGAGAAAGAAAGAAAGAGAGAGAGAAAGAAATAGAGAAAGACAGACAGAAAGAAAGAAAGAGCGAAAGAAAGAAAAGGAAAAAGGAAAGGAAGAAAAAAAAAAGGAGGAAGAGAAAGGAAGAAAAAAAATGAAAAAGGAAAAGGGTGAGAGTGAAAAAGAAAGAGCGAAAGTGGAAAAGGGGGTGAAAAACAGAGTGAAAAAAAGAAAAAAGAGTTGGAGTGGAAAAGAAAGGACATTCGGGAGGGGCGGTGCTGCCTAAGGTGCTTCCGCGCCCAGGAGCGAAGGAGCCGTTTGATCCCCTGGCGGGAGCGCAGCTCCCGGTGGCGGAGAACGGAGCGGTGGCTGTCAGTCCGAGACTCCAACTCCCGGCAGGCCCTGCGGCCGTAAAGCGCGGCGTCTGACGCAACGGCCGACGCGCCATATGAATGGCTGGTGGCCCGAGGCGGCCGCGCGCCGGGGGTGCGGGCTGGGCGCGGGGAGCTCCCGGCGCCTGTCCCGCGCGGGACGGAGCCGCGGCAGCGACGCTGGAGGGGCGAAGCCTCCGTCCGGCCGCCCGCACGGAGCCGAGCGGCGCGGAAGGGGCGTCCGCCCGGTGCCTCGGCCTCGCTCAGCGGTCCCGGTGGCGGGGGCTCAGCTCGGGCGGGGCGCGCTGCCGCCCGCCGATGGCGGAGCGCCAGGCGGTGCTTTGCTGCCGCGGGCCGGGAGCTGCAGGAGCCGCCCCGGGCGAGCGGCGCCGGGCGCTGCCGCGGTCACTGTGCGGCGGCTGCCCTCGGGCTGGCGGAGGCGCGGGAGCCGCCGAGCTGCAGCCGTCTCCCTCGGGCCGCTGCCGCTGCTGCGGGCGGGGGCGGACGAGCGGCTGCGGAGGCGGCTCCGCGGCGGGCTCAGCCTTGCGAGCAGAGAGCGCTCGACATCGCTGGCATGACACGGCTGCTGAGTGCCTCAGTGCTCGTGGCTCTTCCTTCCACGCAAACAGATGGAGCGGCATCGCTGAGCAGTAAAACACAGCGATGGCCCGGAGAATGGCGAGCGCAAGGAGCGCCGGGCAGGATCCTTCTGATGGCACAGGTGCGATCGGCAAACTCAGCCCCTTGTGCCCCTACCCTCCCGACCCCCAGGGGAAATGCTCTCCAGCCTCGAGCTGCTGAGAGACAAAACGTGTGATTTGACACTAGGGTCCGGAAAAGGTTTCCGTTTAGATTAGCAAATGCCTCCATTGTTCTCGGTTACATCCTAGGATCGGTTTTAGGCAGTGACTTTCTACCGCTTGTCGGATTTTCTTGTGCAATGGTAAGAAAATAGGCAGGTCTGATACTGGTTTCGCTTTTTTTCTACTTCATGTTCCATGAGCTGCTTTTATCCAAGCAATTGGTTTAAAGTTCTACTGTAGGCGTTTCTGGTTCACTTTTTTTTTTTTTTTTCCCTCTAAATCGGCAGTAAATATAGCTGAGTAAAATTACCTTGGTTTTCTTCCTTCTTAAATGTTTTTATTGATAATCCTATTTGAATATGCAGAACACGTGGGTATGTCCTGTAATATATCCTAGCTTTTCTTGTTTACAGGGTACTCAGAAAATATTTTTCCCTTCGAGTCCCACTGAAACATTCTCCGTGCAATGTCCGTTAAGGTCTGTGTTTGCAAATAAGCCACCATCAGCTGAGACATTTGCCTGTGTACCTTTTCCTGTCATTCAGAGCTTGCGTTCTGTGGTTTTTATGATAAACCTATCAAACTTGCGAAACCGTTTTGCAAGTCTTAACCGTTGAAGGCAGCAAGAAGTGGTTTTAAAGGCTGTTCTTGAGCAGACAAAGGGGAAAAGTGTGAATTTGCTGCTGAACTTGTCCTTTTTCATTTGACTTGCCTTGAATTATTTAGGAAGAGAGAGCACTAGAAAAAAGAGAGAAATAGAATTGGTTCTTGAGCCCTCCTAAAATGCTCCCCGTGATTCCGTGTGGAGCCAAAGTGAAGGGTGATGGAACAGAGCCCCTGTGCTTTAGAAGGAAATCAATTTCAACCTGATCTCCACCCTGAGTCTCCCTAATTTCTGTTTTTAAAATGCAAACTCAGTTTAGGAAGTGTTGGGAGTTAGTATTTTGGGGAAGAAATGGCAGTTGCACAAACCGTTCCATTTCCCAGAGGCTCTGGGAAGGATTCATTTTGTAAGCGCTGTAACTGCCATCGGTTGGGGGTTCGGGGTTGGAATGTGCACTTGCCCTCCTATAAAGCACTCGTTCATTTGCATTTCAGTGCCAGGAGTCTGGAGAAACTGGAGAAGAGCCCAAGAGACATTTTTCATCCTGAGATACAAAAGGTAGGAAGTGACTTTTTTTGGTTTGGTTCTTTTTCTTTATGATTTCCTGGAAATAGAAGTAATTAAGTATAGATCCTACTGGTTTGTTTCTTCCAGTAGCTAATAAGAATAATAATAATAATAATCTAATACTACTTAAACTGTCTCTTTATCCATTGAGCTGGCCATTTCAAATCCAAACTTCTAAACACCAATAAAACCATCATCCTTGTAGAATCTTTAATAGGAGGGGGCTAAAGATGCTGTTTTTGTTGACAGGATGTATTGGTTCTTGAAGGGCAAGAGGTGAGTACAAGCCTAACTACTTCTTGCTCACAGACCCGTCCGGTGAATACGGCTTTGTATTTGGATGGGCTTTTGATGACTTCTAAATCAATTGCTCGTTACAGTAAAAAGAAGTCCTGTTTTTTGGAACCTGACAGCAAAAATAACTTGAAGCACCAACTTAATAATAATTGATCACCCATCTCAGTTAATGATTTTATGCTATACTATCAAAGTTTAAAGGTAAATTATTGTGTAGTAGGAGATGGTATAAAATGTATGTTCTAACGTGTAGGATGTAGGCAAAGATTAGAGGAACCAAATTTTTATGTCTTCTGTTTGACTGTTCACCAAATAATATTTGGTTTTATTTTCCAGGGATTGGTGAATTTTAAATTTGGAGTCCTCTATGCTAAGGATGGTCAGCTTACAGGTGATGAAATGTTCAGTCATGGTGAGGTTTTCACCTTCTCCTTAATTGTTTTGCTCATCTGAAAAAAAAAAAAAAAAAAAAAAAAAAAGGTATGTTTATTATTTGTTACCCCGTTCTGTCCGTTTCCTCAGTATTTGCTGGAGCTCTGCTTACCCAAGCTTTGGGTAAAACAAGCTTTGGGTTCCTTCTGTCCCACTGGGTGTTGCCCAGTTTGGTTGCATCTGGTGAAATTCACCCTGAGCCCTTACAGAACCAGCTCAAACCAGGTGAGAGCCATTCGCAGCTCTCTCAGGACACCCGGAGGAGGATGGGTGACGTTTCTGAGCATCTGGCAAGTGCACTTCTATCAAAACTCGGCCTGTGCAATTTCTGGGGAAAACCCTTCTGTATCCTGAAGGGTTCCTCAAAGTCTGTTGAGGATCCAGTTAGCAGTTGCTCACCTGGATGGTTCCAGCTCCTCAAGCTAACACTGGTACTCTTGCCCTGTAGTTTAGATCTATTGTAGTTTTGTTATTTTGCAAGATTTTACGTCTTTGGACAGTAACGTGCATTTCACTCTTTGGAACCTCTTGGATCATTCCTTGGTGCAGCACCACCTAATGGGACACTTGGCTGCTGTGCTGAAGGGCTTGGTTACTGGAATTGTAAATCCCGGAGAGTTTGTAAGTCTTCTGTCCCCAGGGAGGTGTCACGCTTTGTTCACCGTTGCTCTGTTTGTCGGGTGCTGCTTCTCGTCGGAGGTATTAACTTCAAACTGCCCTGTTCTTTTTTGAACTTTTTTTCCTGGTTCTCTCCGTAGGGCAGGGAAGGACTCTCGTATCCCGGTCGTCAGACTCAGCGCTGCCCGAGAAGATACAGAGACTGTAAAAATCATAAGAAGCAGCTAGGACTGCAGAGGAAACAAACTGGAGAGAACAAAAGGTGATATTGTTCTCCTTAGCCTGGATTAGAAACATCGACTGCGCTTTGATGCCGGTGGCTGCCAGGGGCTCGTTAGGTCTCTTTAGGCAGGTGTAGGTGTTCACTTGTAGGTTCTATTTTTTGGCAAAGGGCCACGAGAGAAGTTTATTTATAGATCCAAATAAACATTCATCTTATCTGAACATAACCTGTCATCCCCTTTCTGACATTAAGGACTCCTGTATAAATACTTGGGGGGGTTTTCTTTGTCATTTCTGAATGGTTCCATTTTGCCGGATACTTGAACGAGTCTGAGGTGGTTTAATTGCATACTGCTTCCTTGAAATTCTGTTGGTCTCTGCTTGGAACCCTTCTTGTACTGCTTAATGAAAGACTTCTGATGGTGTTTTCTTGCCTGTTTGTGGTTAAGGTCGTGCTCTGATGCATTTACAGAAGCCATGGCAGGAGAGAGTCAGCTGCTGGAGAAGAGGAGACAGTACTATCCCTGTGCAGCACGGAACTGTGCTACTGCTGTGTCATCAGCTGTGTCTGCACTGAAAGTAGCCACCTTCACTTGTAGGTAGCTCCTTGGTGCTTTAGGACACGCTGAGGGATTTATTCCTTTTGGGATCCACGATGAGAATTCCCAAGAGAGGTAGTAGTAATAAGGTCTGAGATTGGAAAAAAGCCTGTGTCCTTGGAATGTTGTTGTTGTCGTCAAAAGTTAATTTTTCCTTCTTTCTTAGCCGGTAGTCAGCTTTTTGCTTTATTTTTTGTGGTATCAGTATTTGATTGTTTAAAAAGTTGCTTCAAAAGAACTGCAGTGGCTGGCCACCAGGACCTTGTTCCGATTTGCCTATTTGCTTGTAGCTAAAATGTTTCCATATTGTTTATCATTCTATTGAAGAAACTGCTGCCCAGGCAACTAAGAACTGAACATCTATCTGTCTAGGACACGGGGAGAGGATTTAGGTCATGTCTTTGTTTCCAGAAAAAAGTTCCAGTGTAGTTTCTAACTAGAGGAAAAGGGGGGGGGTGAAGACTCGGGGCTCTGATGCCACTGGGGGCACCCCGAGGTGCCCAGGAGAGGGAGCCCCACTGCGGTGCAGGAGCAGGTATGTTATCACGTACTAGAGAGCAAATTATAAATAGAAATATGAAAATTATAAATATAAAAATATTTTTTAGATCGTTAAAGAAAGCGGTTTTTTTAACTTGTCAATAGGCAGGGTTTTGATGATAAAAATGATAAATACAAAGAATATGAAGGTAGAAATCTAAGTCTAGAAAGATATCATAAGTACATACAGATAAAGTTTAAAACTAGAAGAAAAAATCAGTTGCAGCAGTAGATACGATACATAATATAGATAATACTTTAAATACATGTCTAGAATTTTATAGATATTATAGATCATTATTAATAGATTGCATCAAAAGAAACGATAAATATAAATGTGAGTATAACTATACAAAGTATAAAAATATTTCGATACCGTTTAAAAGAAGGTGTTTTCTTGTATTTATTTGAGATGGGGTTAGAGATGGGGTTTTTGTTTGGATTAATAGAAGTATTCTAGAAATATAAATCTAACTGTAGAGAGATCCAATCGATAGAGGAGGATATTTCTAAAACCACAACCGAACGCCGCCGCCTTCGGGGGAATCGCACGAGCTCGGCCGAAGCAAGGCGAGAGCGGCCGACCCTGACGGCCTCGAGCGAACCGAGGCGAGGCTTCCGAGGCTGCCTGAAGCGAAGCGAGCCGAGCTCAGGCGAAGCGAGCCTGCTGCTCTCGTGCGCGCTGCTTAGCGCCAGTGCGCTCCCAGCCTAATGAGCTCCTGCCCGAGCCCGCGCTCCCGGTCGTGTCCGCGCCGTGGCCGGGCCGCCCGCGGGACGCGGCAGCGGGAGAGCCCCGAGCCGGGCGAGCTGAACGGGAGGCGGCGGCGCTTGCCCGCCCGCCGTCGGGGAGCCGAGGCGAGGCGAGCGGAGCCGAGGCGCGCCGAAGGCACAGAGCGGCTGGGAGTTGGGCCGAAGCGAGGCGAGCTCGGCCGAAGAGGCGAATGCAGGCGCCAAGAGCCGAGTTGAGGCGCCAAGAGCCGACCGGAGCCGAGCGTCTCCGGAGCGAGCCGAGCTCCGCCGAGCGCCGCAGCATCCCGGGCAGGGCGAGGCGCCGGGCCGGGCTCGGGGTGCAGCCGGGGCTCTGGGAGGCTTCCCCGCCTGTCCCTCTCTCTAGCCCTCCTTCCTTCTCCCCGTATTCGCCTTCTCTCGCTCCCTTTCCCCCATTCCCTCTCCCCCCGCAAAGCCGGCTCCTTCCTGTCCTGTCCCTAGCCCGCTACTCCCTTCTGTTCCCCCTGTCTCCTTCCTGTGCCCAGCCTCCGTGTACCCTCGTCCCGGGCTTTCCCTTCCCGTGCCGCTTTCCTGCACAGCCCGAGCTCCCTCGCCGCCCTTTGTCGTGCCCTGCTCTCGCTCCTCTCTTCCCGTGCCCCCTTTCCTTCTTTGCCCCGCAGCCGCGGGGCTCGGGCTGCCGGAGAATAAAGCCCCGAGGGCCGGAGCCCGGCGCCCCTGGGCCCTTGCGGGAGTCCCCGCGCGGGGCCGGAGGCTCTCGGCGGATCCCCCCGTGCCGCTCAAGCAGCGCGGCCGACAGCGCCGGAGCTGCGGCTTTGCCGGCATCGCGCTGAGAGCGGCCCCCGCTCCGTGCCGGGCCGTCGCCGCCGTCTGTGCCGCTCCCTCTCTCGCTGCCCCTGGCCCGTGACAGCGAGGCTGGGCAGGAACCTCAAGCCTTCTGGGGGCTGCCCCCCCTTTCTTGTTGCAGCAGAATCCCTTGCTGGGGCCATGCACGTGTGGGAAGGGCTTGGGGGAAGCGCTGCGCTGCTGTCCGGGGCAGTCGGATTCGTTCGGAGCCTTCTTTGGGGGTCAGGGAAAGGCGGGGTGAAGACTCGGGGCTCTGATGCCGTTGGGGGCAGCCCAAGGTGCCCAGGAGAGGGAGCCCCACGGCGGTGCAGGAGCAGGTGGGGGGCGGGCGAGGGGCGGGGGTCACGCTGGGTGCCGTCCCCCAGAGGGACCCAAAGCTGCCACCAAATGCACAGGGAGGGGTGAGTGGGTGTAGGATGCTAAAACCTGGCAAGGCATTCGGTTTTCTAGGTATTGCTAAAGAATAGGAATTGGTCTCTAAACTCAGCTGGGGAGAAACCCTCTCTATGCACTCATTTGTTTACAGGAATGTAGAAGGTTCCGACTGGAGATGCGTAGTAGTTCTGAAGATATTGCCGTGAGGTTTTGATCTAGGAACGGAGCGAGCTGTGCCCTGGAACCCTCAGAACAGCTGCAGGGGCTGAAGGCGATAGAAAGGGCTCTCTGGCACCTTTTGCCTCCGTTCTCTGCCAGCGCCCAAAGCGTGTCGCAGTCCCGGAAGAGGCGCTTGTCATCCCGAGAGCCAAAAGGAAGACGTGTCAAATCCCAGCTCTGCCTTGTGTTTCGTGTGGGTTTTTTACTTCGTATTGATGTCATTCCAGAGAGCAAGGAAAGAAGAAATGGACCGGCTCCCACTATTACTGTGTGAAGGCTTTCTTGAAAGGCTGCTGTATTTATATTGTCCTTTTCCACTCCAAGCTTGACTTTTGCCCTCGTTTTTCGAGCTCTGCTGCATTGGGTGTCCCAAGGAGGGCGGGGTTCCTCAGCAGGGCTCTTAGGAGGCGGCGCTGATTCTGCTTTTTCTGAAGGCGTCTCAAAGCGCGCTACCAGAATGACAGTTTTGTGCCCTGGAAAGCTTTCCCTCAGTGCCATCAGCGCACGTCCGTGTCTGAATTGTGGAAGCAGACGGACTAAGAAAAGCCAGCACCCGGAGCAGATTTCTGTTGGCTCTGTGTCTGTGAGAAGCGGGCTGTGTGCTGGACGGGGAGAGGCGCTGTTGGAGAGTGGCATCAGCGCCAGGTGTGAGCTGTGAGGATGATGGGGGGCTCGGAGCAGCCCCAGGTGTGAGCTGTGAGGATGATGAGGGGCCGTCTCCTGCCGGGGGGGCGAGGCTGTTTTAGGGGGAGGCTTCGCCTCAGCTGCCTTTTGCATGGAGCTGCTGAGTAGAGGGGTTCATGGGGGGGCTCCCGGGGCTGTCTCATGGAAGGACTGCGAGAGCTTCTGGCAGCGTCTGGGCGAACACCTGGATACGCGCTTGGATCCGCGGAGCATCGCTTCAAGGAGGTGCCGAGGGACGAATCTTTGTGCCGGGAAGCAGCAGCCGAACGGGTGAGCGCGTGTGGATTTGGAGCGGGGACTTTGGTCCTTTCCCTTTTCAATTGGATCTTGGCAGTCCCCCCTCCCCGCTTCCCCAGGAACAAAAAGGGAGCTTGTGAAGACAAAAGAAATGAAGGAGAGGCAAGCAGCTACTCTCCTAATATTGTCTGTGTTTGAACTGGGGGGGATCCGCTTTCGCTTGCGGTTCCAAGGATGTCGGTTGAAGGAAAAGCTGCCTTTTCCCGACTGTTAGGGGTATCCCAGGGGTGACAGGGAATCCCTGCGTTCCATTTGAACGGGAATGGGCAAAGTATTGTTGTCATCGGATGGCTTTGATTTGAAGGTAGCCAGCCCATTTTCATCATCCTAAGGTTTAAACGGAGGGGACAGCGCTGGTGTCCCTCCTTTGCAAGGGTTTGAATGGAGGTCAAAATCCCCCTTTGCACATGGCTTGCAGGATTTCATTGGAGGAAAGCCCCTTCTTTTCTGCTCTCCCAGGGGGTGAACTTGAAGGGGAGAAGCCATTTCTTTGCCCTTGTTGAAGCGAGGTGAGCGCCGCCCGCGGCGTCAGTTTCGGGGTTGAGTTGCGGGAAGCCGCAGCTCTGGCGGCGTTTGCAGGGCTGCAGTCGGGCTGTGCCGCTGCATTTGAGGGCGCTTCTTGTGGCCGCGGCCCGGCCCGGAGCGTTGCCGCTCGGGAGCGCTGCCGGCCCGGGCCGGGCGGGTGCCGAGGCGCACGGGGGAATTTGGCGCGGCAGCGGCGGAGCCGCTTTGCCGGTGCGAGCCGCCGTGCGGAGCCGAGGGCAGCTGGCGCCGGGCCGGCCAAGGGCGGCAGAGGCGGCGCGGGCGCTGCTGCGCCGGCCCGGCCGGTGCCGGCCGCTCTGTCCGCTCCGGGCGCGGGGCTCGGGCGCCGCCGGGGCCCCCCGGGCAGGGGGAGCGGGCGGGGGTGGGGGGGCTCTCCGGGGCGGCGCCGCCCCTGCGCGCCGGAGCAGCCGCCGGAGGAGCCGCTTTGCCGCCGGGAGCCGCGCTCCGTCCGGGGCCGGCAGCGCGGGGTTGGGCTGCCGCAAGTTCTTGGGTGTCGTGGTTCGGAGGTGGCTTTGTAGGGATCCATCGCACGGGTTTGTTCTGGTCGCAGTGGGTGTGCGCTAAGGGCTATGGCGTTCTTCCTGACCGGTACGGTTCTCGGTTCGGGTGGTGACGATAAAGGTTTGGTTTGAATCGAGTTCTGTAGTCGGATATTTTTTTTGCCGGGCTATTCTGTTTTTAAAGGCGTGCAATGGTTTTTACGGGTCGTTGGGTGAAGCAGCGGCTCGGATTTTAATTCTGTCGCCGTGGCTTTTATTAGCGTGGGCGTGTAGCGTTTGTTTCGGTGGGTTCGAGGTGGCGTCGTGTCGTTAATAGCAGCGGGGTTTTTAAAATCTCTCTAATTGCGTTTGTGTTTCTCGTCTTCCAGGGCTTTTATTTCTTTGGTTTGTTTGATTGTAGTGTATGTTTTATTGTTACGGATCATTTGGGAGATCTTGTGAATGGTTACGTTTCTCTTTCGGCTTTGTGTTTATTTCTGGGTGGTATTTTTATTTTGATCGAATGAGGTTCTATGCGTTTATTCTTCAGTTGGGAATAATTTTTTTGACGTAAATTGAAGTTGCTTTGGTTTGGGGGACTTTTGTTTTACAAATGTATTTTCTTTTTTTTTTTTTTTTCTTTTTTCTTTTTTTTTCGTTTCTTGTTGTCCTTTGACGTATTTGGTGGTTATTGATCAGTTTTATTTTTGGGAACGTGGGTATTTATATGGTGGGTCTTTTTAAGTAGGGTTTTTTTTTTTTTTGGGTAGTTATTTTCTTATTTTTTAGTCGTTGAGATTTTTTGGTTTTTTTCTATTTCGTTCATTAGTTCGCTTTCTAAAGTTCTTTTGACAGAGTATTGCTTATTCTTTGAGTTAGTGTAGATGTAGAATTTTGGTTAGTTTTTAAAATAACGTTCAGGGTCAGTGGCACTGATTGGAGTTGAGCGAGTTGGTTTGGGTTTTTTTAGAGGTTTTTGTGATTTGCTGCGTGTGTTTCTCAAGGGTTTTCTTTTCGTTTGGTTCAATTTTTCTGATGTGATGAGAACTGTTAGTGAAAAGAGTGTTGTGTGTTTTTTTCGCTGGCAGTTGTTTGGCTGGTGGAGGTATCTTGATGGTTTTGGAAGACATTGGTGGGAATTCGATGCTGTTTGTTTTGTCATTGCATTTAGGAATTGGATTTTAAATGTAAAATTCTAAGGATAGCTATCTTTAAACAAAACGAGTAGATGTGTAGAAATGGGAATAAACTTTTATTTTGATCTAAAATTTAACAGGTAACTTAAGTCATGATATATTCCAATAAGATATTGTATTTTTCAAAGAGCATTGTGTATGTTGATAGATATATCAATAGAGAGGCTAAATATAAACACAGCTCAAAGGAAATTTTAAATCTAGAAATGTGTTGCGAATCTATGCAGATATATAGATCAAATTATTAAAGGATTGTAAATGTAAAGTGACATAAATCCATACAACACGTAATACAAGTGATACCGTATAGATCTTATGATGGTATATTATAGGAAACAGCTATAAATCTAGTACGTCGCTATGATATAATATCTAAAACATTATAGATATGGTAACTGTAAATACAACAACATTATTAAAAGTAGTTTAAAAGAAAGGATGGTTTTGTTTTTTACTTGGCAAAAGCAGGGGTTTTATTATAAAAACTACAAATACAAATGATAGAAAGGTAGAAATCTACTTGTAAAAAGATCTCATGAATACATCAAGATGGATATAAAAATTGAAACTATTAGAAAAAAGAAGTTGTAGCAGTAGATTTGGTACATGATAAAAATAATGATTTATCTCTATGATGTGAATAATAGATATGTGCTATGTAATGATGAATGGAATGCATCAGTATAAACGGTGACTATACAAGTGAATATAATTATGCAAGCTCTAAATATAAAACTATTTCAATAGAGTTGAAAAGAAGGGTTTTTTGGTATTTGTTTGGTTAGAGATGGGATTTTTTTTGGAAGAATAAAAGTATGATAGAAATCTAAATGGAAGTCGAGAAATATACAATCAATAGATAATGATATTGCTAAAACCACAAAGTATGAATAAATACAGATAATAGGAATAGGCATAATAGATGGTATAAACGACGTAACACATCACTGTCCGGTATAAATATGGGTGTGAATAGAACTAGGAAAACTAGAACTATCAAATTTATTTCAAGAAGGCATGAAAGAAAGGGGGCTTATTTGGTTCTTGTTGGGTAAGAGGCAGGTTTTTGGCATTTATTTTTAGAGGAGTTTTTGGGGGGGATGGCCCCTGTTCTTTTTTGCCGCCTTGGCCGCCCGCAGGCCCTCGGCGCGCGGCGCCCCCGGCTGGGGTGGGTGGCAGTGCTGCCGCCTTGTGGGCAGAGCGCGGTACTGCAGCCCGCCGCCGCCAGGCAGCCCTCTTGGGCGTGGCGCGTGGCGGAGTTTGTTTGACCGTCTCAAAATGGCGGCCAAAAGCGCGGAAAAATCGCGGACCCGGGAGTCTGCCGCCCTGTGGCCAGAGCGCGGTACTGCAGCCCCCCGAGCCAGCGCCCTGCCCCTCGCCGCTGGCTGCCGGGGGCGGGGCAAGGACGCGGCTGCCGAGCGAGGCAAGGGCGAGGGGCGGGGGCGAGGGGCGGGAGCGAGGGGCGGGCGGGAGCGAGGGACGGGCGGGAGCGAGGGACGGGCGGGGCGGGCTCGGTAAATGGCCGGGAGGGGTGAAAGACGTTCAGGAGTGCAAAAGGGACACGATGGCTGAGAAGAATGGCCGGGGGGGGGGCGGCCCGGCGGGGCCGCTTTCGGCGGGCGGCGGAGGCGCGGTCGCAGCGCTCCGCGGGCCGGGGGCAGCGAGCGGGGGCGGGCGAACGCCGTCGGAACGGGGCTGCACCCCCCCCGAGCCCGCGCACGCGCCTCTCCAGGCGGCGGAAGCGACGGCGGGCCGGAAAATCCCGGCGGGGCGGCGGCGCTGCCCGCCCTTTCTGCCGCCAGCTTTGCAAGGTAAGACCGCCCGCCCCGTCCCGCCCCGTCCCGCCCCGTCCCGCCGCCCTCCGGTGTCTGTAAACAGACAGACTCCCTCTGGCCTCCCACTTCTCCGTGCTGGAGAGTGGGAGAAAGGTCCGTGCTGCTTGCCGTGTCCTCGGTGGGCAGAGAGCTCTGACCTTGCCTTGCATGGGCTGCTGAGGATTGGATCCTTGGGGATGTGCTTGGATGCATTTAGTGACCTTTACAGATTTCTTTCCCCGCTTTTTTCAGTTCACAGAATCATGGAAGAATTCAGGTTGCAAGGGGCTCTAAAGATCACCTCATTCCAAGGCTGCTGCCGCCGTGGGCAGGGACGTGCTTCCATAGAGCAGCTTGCTCAGAGCCTCATCGCAGAGCACCGAGGGGCCTTGAGCACTTGCAGCGATGGGGCAGCCCCAGGACCTCTGAGCAACCTGTGCCCTGTGCCAGCCAGGTGCCAGAGGAGGAAGGAAGCCCTTCCCACCTGGAGCAGAGGCTGCGTAGCCTTGTGTCACCGAGCGTGTGAGACAGAAAGGCCCTTCCTTTCTGGAGGGGTAACAACACTCAAAGCTCTTTCTCGGGACAAGCAGAGCAATGGAAGGCCAAAGGAGCCTTCAGTTCTTCCAGCAGCTTTGGGAACAACTTGAAGGAGGAGCAGAGCTGGCCTGGTGCCTGCCGGCTCTGCAGGCAGTGGGCATGGCGAAGCTGCAGCTGCATCTGTCTTCTTGGCTGAGGCTTTATAAATAAGGCGCTTTTCTGTAGTTCCTTTTCAGGCATGACGTGCAAGTTGCTCCTAGAAGTCCAAAGGCAGCTGTTTTCTTAGCAGAAGGAAGTCAGGAGGAGGCAAAGCCAGCAGCTAAGTCTGGATAAAAAACTTGGCTAACCTCTTTTCCCCCCCTCCTCCAAACAGGCAATTGTGAAGCACTCAGCAGAGATCTGCCCGGGAGGAAAAGCAGAGCCAATCTCTGAGAAGAAGGGACGTGCGAGCTCTGGCAAGGACGGCTGCTCCCCCTGGCCTTGGTGTGGGACCTCCTGAGCTGCCATTCCTGTGGTGGGAGTGTTTCTCCTCTCCTCCAGCCAAGCCAGAGACCGCCTAGGGAAGGAGCAGGTAAGGTTGAAGTACCGAGGTCTCCCAGGTAAGAAGTGACACGGCAAAAGGAAATGGCCTCAACTTGCAGCAGGGAAGGCTTAGATTGGATTGGAGGGAAAATTTTTTCACTGAAAGGGTGCTCAGGCATAGGAGCCCAGGGAAGTCCCCATGCCTGGAGACATGTCAAGGATGTCAAGATGTGGTGTTTAGGGACCTGATTTGGGGGGGCAGCAGCTGGGCTGGATGTCCTTAGAAGGCTTTTCCAACCGCAAGGATCCTATGGTTCTGGAAAGCCTTGACCCCTCTGGCTCTAGCACAGCACCTGGATGCTGACAAAATGAGGCTGGTCATAGAGCCTGGAGGTCCCTGTGCCACAGGGAGAGGACAAGCCGGTGTCACCTGCAGGGAGGGTCTCGTCCCCAGAGAGCCGTCAGTGACTGCGTCCCTGCCCGGGGCTCTGGGTGCGCCCTCGGGGGGCGGGGGACGACACCTGCCCTCGGGTGTCCCTCTGGGCACCTGGGAAGGGAACCAGGTCCATCCGTGCGGCAGCTGCAGGGCTTGCAGGCTTTGGGGCTTTGCAGCTGTGTGCCTTGTCACAAGGTGGCAGGGACGTGACACTGCCTGGCAACGCTGCTGGCCTCGGATCCTTGCTGCTCTCATCCTTATCCCATATGGATTTAGCAGCAATCTTCTGTCTTTGCTTTCAAACTGTCCTTGGGAGAGTTCCAAGAGAGGGTCATTAGTTATTTCAAAGCCTACATCTTTTACCTCTTGGCACTGAAGAGAAAAGACACAAACCTGCTTTGCATCCTTCTGCCTGGAAGTCATTGTGACACACAGGGAAGGGAGGAAGGGGCTGGCCGGGGTCAGCCTCTGCTGAGCCTCAGCTCTGGCTGCTCCTGCTCACAGGGTAAAGCCAAAAGCTGTCGTGATCAAAAACGCAGGCCGCCCTTCTGACCTGAGTCACAGGGGCCGTTTCTTCTGAATGAATCAAGGTGGGAAATCATTCTTGGAGCTTCAGAAGAAAAAAAACCCCAGAACCGTAGGTACGTTTGTAAGAGTGTGTATGTACGGACATTTCCTTTGATGAAGAAGAAAATCTTAGAAATATCATGTCACGTCTGGCTTCCTAGAGAAGATCCTGAACTCTGGGCTTCTGAAAGCAAATGGCTGTGCATTTATAGGAGCGTTTCCCTTCTTTTTATGTGCCTCCCCCAGTCATCTTCTACCCTTGCCCACGGCAAGGAGAGCGCGGTGATTTGGCTGCTCCGCTCTGCTGAGGTTGTTGCAGGCTGTGTAGCAGGGAGTGAGGCCTTTTGTGGCTGCTCATCAGACATTTTCCTACAGCCTTCTCCCTGCAATGGTAAAATGAGACTTGTGTTAGCGAGCAGTCAAGTAGAGCAGGTAACATTAGAAAAGAATTGTTTCTGAGCTGCTGTTCACTAGCACGTGTTTCCCCTTTCCGGCAGAGCGCGCATCATTGCGGGCTTGGGATCGATTGAAATGCGCTAAGGAAACCAGCTCTGGGGAGGGAGGGAGGGAGGGAGGGAGGGAGGGAAATGCTCTCTTAACATGTGCCAATTCTTCTGTCAAACTCATCAGGGCAGGACAGCGTTCAGACTGAAAGTGTAAGAAGATGTGGAGGGAGACAGAGAATCTGACAGGAGCACCGGACTCACAAGTGCACGAATTTTGCTTTTGGCTTGGATTCAAACGCAGAAGTTGTAAGGAGTTTGGGAAGGAGAAGGGACATTTCAGAAGGAGAAGAAGAAAAAGAAGTTGTTGTTGTTGTTACAGCCCTGGCAAAATCTTTGGTTCTAGCTAATAAAGGAAGCTAGTTGAAATAAAAAAAAAGAAAAAAACGTGGGTTTTTTTTTTCCTTCGCTGTTGTATTCGTTGGTGGTTCGTTATATGGTGTGTTGTTTTATTTCTTGGTCTTATTACCTCTGTGTAAATAGTTTTTTTGAGTGAAGCTAACTTTCTGGACGGGTTGGTTTGTATTTGAGGTAGGATAAATTTCAAGAGGTTTCTTTCCTAGACTTCTGATAGGTATTCCTGGGATTTTGGTTTTGTTTACTGTGTGTATCAACAGAGAGATTTGGTAGGGCCAGCTGGGCTGGCGTGGCCGGGGCGGGGCGCCGTGTCGACGAGTTGACGTCATTCGGCGGCACTCTGCCTGCAGTTCGCCCATGCAGACGGCAGGGGGCGCTGTGCCCGCAGTGCGCCCATGAAGACGGCAGGGGGCGCTGTATAAATAGAGTATTAAGTATAAACTATCTAAAAGAAGAAATAAAAGCTCTATGTCACCTGCAGCTGTAGAAAATTTCAGGCTCCCATGGAGGAAATAGTTTTCCTAAAATCATTACCGTTTTGGGGTTTTTTGCACTCCCCGGTAGCCTGAACGTTTCGACTGCTGCTTTTTTATCCTAAAGCCAGAATGGAAATCCCAGAGTAGAAATACAGGGAAAGAAAGAGAGAAAGAAAGAAAGAAAGAAAGAAAGAGAGACAGAGAGAGAGACAGAAAGAGAGACAGAGAGAAAGAAAGAAAGAGAGAGAGAGAAAGAAAGGGAGACAGAGAGAGAGACAGAAAGAGAGAGAGAGAAAGAAAGAAAGAAAGGAAGAGAGACAGAGAAAGAAAGAAAGAGAGAAAGAAAGAGAGACAGAGAGAGACAGAAAGAGAGACAGAGAGAAAGAGACAGAGAGAAAGAAAGAAAGAGAGACAGAGAGAGAGAGACAGAGAGAAAGAAAGAGAGACAGAGAGAGAGAGACAGAGAGAAAGAAAGAAAGAGAGACAGAGAGAGAGAGACAGAGAGAAAGAAAGAAAGAAAGAGAGACAGAGAGAGAGAGACAGAGAGAAAGAAAGAAAGAAAGAGAGAAAGAAAGAGAGACAGAGAGAAAGAAAGAAAGAGAGAAAGAAAGAGAGACAGAGAGAGAGACAGAAAGAAAGAGAGTGAGAGAAAGAGAGAAAGAGAGAAAGAAAGAGAGACAGACAGAAAGAGAGACAGAAAGAGAGACAGAAAGAGAGACAGAGAGAAAGAAAGAGAGAGAGAAAGAAAGAGAGACAGAGAGAGAGACAGAGAGAGATAGAGAGAAAGAAAGAGAGACAGAGAGAAAGAAAGAAAGAGAGACAGACAGAAAGAAAGAAAGAGAGAGACAGGAAGAGAGCGAGAGAAAGAAAGAAATAGAGAAAGACAGAAAGAAAGAGCGAAAGAAAGAAAAGGAAACAGGAAAGGAAGAAAAAAAAAAGGAGGAAGAGAAAGGAAGAAAAAAAATGAAAAAGGAAAAGGGTGAGAGTGAAAAAGAAAGAGCGAAAGTGGAAAAGGGGGTGAAAAACAGAGTGAAGAAAAGAAAAAAGAGTTGGAGTGGAAAAGAAAGGACATTCGGGAGGGGCGGTGCTGCCTAAGGTGCTTCCGCGCCCAGGAGCGAAGGAGCCGTTTGATCCCCTGGCGGGAGCGCAGCTCCCGGTGGCGGAGAACGGAGCGGTGGCTGTCAGTCCGAGACTCTAACTCCCGGCAGGCCCTGCGGCCGTAAAGCGCGGCGTCTGACGCAACGGCCGACGCGCCGTAGGAGTGGCTGGCGGCCCGAGGCGGCCGCGTGCCGGGGGAGCGGGCTGGGCGCGGGCAGCTCCCGGCGCCTGTGCCGCGCGGGACGGAGCCGCGGCAGCGACGCTGGAGGGGCGAAGCCTCCGTCCGGCCGCCCGCACGGAGCCGAGCGGCGCGGAAGGGGCGTCCGCCCGGTGCCTCGGCCTCGCTCAGCGGTCCCGGTGGCGGGGGCTCAGCTCGGGCGGGGCGCGCTGCCGCCCGCCGATGGCGGAGCGCCGGGCGGTGCTTTGCTGCCGCGGGCCGGGAGCTGCAGGAGCCGCCCCGGGCGAGCGGCGCCGGGCGCTGCCGCGGTCACTGTGCGGCGGCTGCCCTCGGGCTGGCGGAGGCGCGGGAGCCGCCGAGCTGCAGCCGTCTCCCTCGGGCCGCTGCCGCTGCTGCGGGCGGGGGCGGACGAGCGGCTGCGGAGGCGGCTCCGCGGCGGGCTCAGCCTTGCGAGCAGAGAGCGCTCGACATCGCTGGCATGACACGGCTGCTGAGTGCCTCAGTGCTCGTGGCTCTTCCTTCCACGCAAACGGATGGAGCGGCATCGCTGAGCAGTAAAACACAGCGATGGCCCGGAGAATGGCGAGCGCAAGGAGCGCCGGGCAGGATCCTTCTGATGGCACAGGTGCGATCGGCAAACTCAGCCCCTTGTGCCCCTGCCCTCCCGACCCCCAGGGGAAATGCTCTCCAGCCTCGAGCTGCTGAGAGACAAAACGTGTGATTTGACACTAGGGTCCGGAAAAGGTTTCCGTTTAGATTAGCAAATGCCTCCATTGTTCTCGGTTACATCCTAGGATCGGTTTTAGGCAGTGACTTTCTACCGCTTGTCGGATTTTCTTGTGCAATGGTAAGAAAATAGGCAGGTCTGATACTGGTTTCGCTTTTTTTCTACTTCATGTTCCATGAGCTGCTTTTATCCAAGCAATTGGTTTAAAGTTCTACTGTAGGCGTTTCTGGTTCACTTTTTTTTTTTTTTTTTTTCCCTCTAAATCGGCAGTAAATATAGCTGAGTAAAATTACCTTGGTTTTCTTCCTTCTTAAATGTTTTTATTGATAATCCTATTTGAATATGCAGAACACGTGGGTATGTCCTGTAATATATCCTAGCTTTTCTTGTTTACAGGGTACTCAGAAAATATTTTTCCCTTCGAGTCCCACTGAAACATTCTCCGTGCAATCTCCGTTAAGGTCTGTGTTTGCAAATAAGCCACCATCAGCTGAGATATTTGCCTGTGTACCTTTTCCTGTCATTCAGAGCTTGCGTTCTGTGGTTTTTATGATAAACCTATCAAACTTGCGAAACCGTTTTGCAAGTCTTAACCGTTGAAGGCAGCAAGAAGTGGTTTTAAAGCCTGTTCTTGAGCAGACAAAGGGGAAAAGTGTGAATTTGCTGCTGAACTTGTCCTTTTTCATTTGACTTGCCTTGAATTATTTAGGAAGAGAGAGAACTAGAAAAAAGAGAGAAATAGAATTGGTTCTTGAGCCCTCCTAAAATGCTCCCCGTGATTCCGTGTGGAGCCAAAGTGAAGGGTGATGGAACAGAGCCCCTGTGCTTTAGAAGGAAATCAATTTCAACCTGATCTCCACCCTGAGTCTCCCTAATTTCTGTTTTTAAAATGCAAACTCAGTTTAGGAAGTGTTGGGAGTTAGTATTTTGGGGAAGAAATGGCAGTTGCACAAACCGTTCCATTTCCCAGAGGCTCTGGGAAGGATTCATTTTGTAAGCGCTGTAACTGCCATCGGTTGGGGGTTCGGGGTTGGAATGTGCACTTGCCCTCCTATAAAGCACTCGTTCATTTGCATTTCAGTGCCAGGAGTCTGGAGAAACTGGAGAAGAGCCCAAGAGACATTTTTCATCCTGAGATACAAAAGGTAGGAAGTGACTTTTTTTGGTTTGGTTCTTTTTCTTTATGATTTCCTGGAAATAGAAGTAATTAAGTATAGATCCTACTGGTTTGTTTCTTCCAGTAGCTAATAAGAATAATAATAAGAAGAATCTAATACTACTTAAACTGTCTCTTTATCCATTGAGCTGGCCATTTCAAATCCAAACTTCTAAACACAAATAAAACCATCATCCTTGTAGAATCCTTAATAGGAGGGGGCTAAAGATGCTGTTTTTGTTGACAGGATTTATTGGTTCTTGAAGGGCAAGAGGTGAGTACAAGCCTAACTACTTCTTGCTCACAGACCCGTCCGGTGAATACGGCTTTGTATTTTGATGGGCTTTTGATGACTTCTAAATCAATTGCTCGTTACAGTAAAAATAAGTCCTGTTTTTTTGAACCTGACAGCAAAAATAACTTGAAGCACCAACTAAATAATAATAGATCACCAATTTAAGTTAATGAATTTATGCTATACTATCAAAGTTTAAAGGTAAATCATTATGTATTAGGAGATGGTATAAAATGTATGTTCTAACGTGTAGGATGTATGCAAAGATTAGAGGAAACAAATTTTTATGTCTTCTGTTTGACTGTTTACCAAATAATATTTGGTTTTATTTTCCAGGGATCGGTGAATTTTAAATTTGGAGTCCTCTATGCTAAGGATGGTCAGCTTACAGGTGATGAAATGTTCAGTCACGGTGGGTTTTCCACCTTCTCCTTAATTGTTTTGCTCATCTGAAAAAAAAAAAAAAAGGCAAGTTAAAAAAGGTATGTTTATTATTTGTTACCCCGTTCTGTCCGTTTCCTCAGTATTTGCTGGAGCTCTGCTTACCCAAGCTTTGGGTAAAACAAGCTTTGGGTTCCTTCTGTCCCACTGGGTGTTGCCCAGTTTGGTTGCATCTGGTGAAATTCACCCTGAGCCCTTACAGAACCAGCTCAAACCACGTGAGAGCCATTCGCAGCTCTCTCAGGACACCCGGAGGAGGATGGGTGACGTTTCTGAGCATCTGGCAAGTGCACTTCTATCAAAACTCGGCCTGTGCAATTTCTGGGGAAAACCCTTCTGTATCCTGAAGGGTTCCTCAAAGTCTGTTGAGGATCCGGTTAGCAGTTGCTCACCTGGATGGTTCCAGCTCCTCAAGCTAACACTGGTACTCTTGCCATGTAGTTTAGATCTATTGTAGTTTTGTTATTTTGCAAGATTTTACGTCTTTGGACAATAATGTGCATTTCACTCTTTGGAACCTCTTGGATCATTCTTTGGTGCAGCACCACCTAATGGGACACTTGGCTGCTGTGCTGAAGGGCTTGGTTACTGGAATTGTAAATCCCGGAGAGTTTGTAAGTCTTCTGTCCCCAGGGAGGTGTCACGCTTTGTTCACCGTTGCTCTGTTTGTCGGGTGCTGCTTCTCGTCGGAGGTATTAACTTCAAACTGCCCTGTTCTTTTTTTAACTTTTTTTCCTGGTTCTCTCCGTAGGGCAGGGAAGGACTCTCGTATCCCGGTCGTCAGACTCAGCGCTGCCCGAGAAGATACAGAGACTGTAAAAATCATAAGGAGCAACTAGGACTGCAGAGGAAACAAACTGGAGAGAACAAAAGGTGATATTGTTCTCCTTCCCCTGGATTAGAAACATCCACTGCACTTTGATGCCGGTGGCTGCCAGGGGCTCGTTAGGTCTCTTTAGGCAGGTGTAGGTGTTCACTTGTAGGTTTTCTCTCTGGACAAGTCAATTCAGACTTTGCTAAGCTTATATTTGAAAATTACTCTCTAGTTCAGTCCAGCATGACATTTTTGAATGTTGTAAAAAAAAAACATGTTACTTTGAATTTGCTAATGATGCGAAGCTTTAGGGAAAAATAAGATTTCGGGGTCGGGAGATAGGGGAAGAATTTAGTGGGGACGTTAGACTGGCGTAAAGCCTGCTTTAAGCTGGACTGGCACACTGGCAGATCCCCTATCCAACAGGAGTGCTTAGATTAGCCCGGGTGCTGCCCATTGTTTCTGTAGGAATAAATGTTTCCTGGCCTTCAGAAGTAAGCTGCTTTGAAAACCTGGAAGCTGCAGTACGGTGACAATCCACGTGCTTGGGATTCAAAGGAGATTTCAGAAGGGTGATGGGCTTTTGTCTTTTCCTACAAGTCCATGTAATCCTACGGAGGAGTTTTTAATTGCGTGCTGCCGAGTCATCCATCAGAGCCCTGTTGTACCGATCATCGTGCAAATACAAAACAAAAAATCAGAGCCTGTCCCAGCCCTTAGAGCCCAGCCCATTATTTCCTCAGGCTGCCTCTGTGTGCCATTGATACTCACCACGGGAGCGAGCTGAGGGTGGCTGCAGCTGTTGGGAGCAAACTCCTTCTCGGCACACAGCAATAGAACTGGGACGACGCCTGGGCCAGCGCCTCTCTGCTCTCGTCTCCCCAATCTCCAGCAGAGCAGCTCCGGCCCATCCGGGTGTGCGTGACCCAGTTCCCGATGGTCTGAACGCGCTGGGCAGCGCTTGGCTGCTGTGGGGGTTCAGGGAAGGCAGAGTGTGCATCATCATCCTCCTGAACCTAAGACAAACCCAAGGGAGAAGCCATAGGGTGGCAATCAGTCGCATCCATGCTAAATAAAACTCGCAGGGGGTTGTAAGGATTGTTTCTGCTTGTTCTTTGTTGTGCTTCTGTGCTTAGAAAGCGTCCCTTGAAAATGAGTTCAGTTCATCACTGGAAACTTTGTTTGCAGACCCTCACTGAGCAGAATTTGTTGCAGACTCGGTGCACGCTGTGCTGCCCTCCTGGGAGTGTGAGGAGCTCCAGCGTGCTACTTTGTGCTTTAGGACACTCTGAGGGATTTATTCCTTTTGGGATCCACGATGAGAATTCCCAAGAGAGGTAATAATAAGGTATGAGATTGGAAAAAAGCCTGTGTCCTTGGAATGTTGTTGTTGTTGTCAAAAGTTAATTTTTCCTTCTTCCTTAGCCAGTAGTCAGCTTTTTGCTTTATTTTTTGTGGTATCAGTATTTGATTGTTTAAAAAATTGCTTCAGAAGAACTGCAGTGGCTGGCCACCAGGACCTTGTTCCGATTTGCCTATTTGCTTGGAGCTAAAACGTTTCCATATTGTTTATCATTCTATTGAAGAAACTGCTGCCCAGTCAACTAAGAACTGAACATCTCTCTGTCTAGGACATGGGGAGAGGATTTAGGTCATGTCTTTGTTTCCAGAAAAAAGTTCCAGTGTAGTTTCTAACTAGAGGAAAAGGGGGGGGTGCAGACTCGGGGCTCTGATGCCACTGGGGGCACCCCGAGGTGCCCAGGAGAGGGAGCCCCACTGCGGTGCAGGAGCAGGTATGTTATCACGTACTAGAGAGCAAATTATAAATAGAAATATGAAAATTATAAATATAAAAATATTTTTAAGTCGTTAAAAAAAGCGGGTTTTTTTACTTGTCAATAGGCAAGGTTTTGATGATAAAAATTATAAATACAAACAATATAAAGGTAGAAATCTAAGTCTAGAAATATAAATACATACAGAAAGTTTAAAACTAGAAGAAAAAATCAGTTGCAGCAGTAGATGCAATACATAATATTAAATAGATGTCTAGAATTTTATAGATATTATAGATCATTATTAATAGATTGCATCAAAAGAAACTATAAATATAAATGTGAATATAATTATACAAAGTATGAAAATATTTCGATATCGTTTAAAAGAAGGTGTTTTCTTGTATTTATTTGGTTAGAGATGGGGTTTTTCTTTGGATTAATAGAAGTATTCTAGAAATATAAATCTAACTGTAGAGAGATCCAATCGATAGAGGAGGATATTTCTAAAACCACAACCGAACGCCGCCGCCTTCGGGGGAATCGCACGAGCTCGGCCGAAGCAAGGCGAGAGCGGCCGACCCTGACGGCCTCGAGCGAACCGAGGCGAGGCTTCCGAGGCTGCCTGAAGCGAAGCGAGCCGAGCTCAGGCGAAGCGAGCCTGCTGCTCTCGTGCGCGCTGCTTAGCGCCAGTGCGCTCCCAGCCTAATGAGCTCCTGCCCGAGCCCGCGCTCCCGGTCGTGTCCGCGCCGTGGCCGGGCCGCCCGCGGGACGCGGCAGCGGGAGAGCCCCGAGCCGGGCGAGCTGAACGGGAGGCGGCGGCGCTTGCCCGCCCGCCGTCGGGGAGCCGAGGCGAGGCGAGCGGAGCCGAGGCGCGCCGAAGGCACAGAGCGGCTGGGAGTTGGGCCGAAGCGAGGCGAGCTCGGCCGAAGAGGCGAATGCAGGCGCCAAGAGCCGAGTTGAGGCGCCAAGAGCCGACTGGAGCCGAGCGTCTCCGGAGCGAGCCGAGCTCCGCCGAGCGCCGCAGCATCCCGGGCAGGGCGAGGCGCCGGGCCGGGCTCGGGGTGCAGCCGGGGCTCTGGGAGGCTTCCCCGCCTGTCCCTCTCTCTAGCCCTCCTTCCTTCTCCCCGTATTCGCCTTCTCTCGCTCCCTTTCCCCCATTCCCTCTCCCCCCGCAAAGCCGGCTCCTTCCTGTCCTGTCCCTAGCCCGCTACTCCCTTCTGTTCCCCCTGTCTCCTTCCTCTGCCCAGCCTCCGTGTACCCTCGTCCCGGGCTTTCCCTTCCCGTGCCGCTTTCCTGCACAGCCCGAGCTCCCTCGCCGCCCTTTGTCGTGCCCTGCTCTCGCTCCTCTCTTCCCGTGCCCCCTTTCCTTCTTTGCCCCGCAGCCGCGGGGCTCGGGCTGCCGGAGAATAAAGCCCCGAGGGCCGGAGCCCGGCGCCCCTGGGCCCTTGCGGGAGTCCCCGCGCGGGGCCGGAGGCTCTCGGCGGATCCCCCCGTGCCGCTCAAGCAGCGCGGCCGACAGCGCCGGAGCTGCGGCTTTGCCGGCATCGCGCTGAGAGCGGCCCCCGCTCCGTGCCGGGCCGTCCCCGCCGTCTGTGCCGCTCCCTCTCTCGCTGCCCCTGGCCCGTGACAGCGAGGCTGGGCAGGAACCTCAAGCCTTCTGGGGGCTGCCCCCCCTTTCTTGTTGCAGCAGAATCCCTTGCTGGGGCCATGCACGTGTGGGAAGGGCTTGGGGGAAGCGCTGCGCTGCTGTCCGGGGCAGTCGGACTCGTTCTGAGCCTTCTTTGGGGGTCAGGAAAAGGCGGGGTGAAGGCTCGGGGCTCTGATGCCGTTGGGGGCAGCCCAAGGTGCCCGGGAGAGGGAGCCCCACGGCGGTGCAGGAGCAGGTGGGGGGCGGGCGAGGGGCGGGGGTCACGCTGGGTGCCGTCCCCCAGAGGGACCCAAAGCTGCCACCAAATGCACACGGAAATTGCATTCCAATGTCTTGGAACAGAGGCTCATCGGAAGTTCTCTCAGCTATCCAAGCACAGAGCCCTGGAGCCAAGTCAGCCTGAGCTGCTGCGTGCTTGCTGTGAGCCTTGAGGTGAGCGCGCATCATTGCGGGCTCGGGATCGATTGAAATGCGCTAAGGAAACCAGCTCTGGGGAGGGAGGGAGGCAGGGAAATGCTCTCTTAACATGTGCCAATGCTTCTGTCAAACTCATCAGGGCAGGACAGCGTTCAGACTGAAAGTGTAAGAAGATGTGGAGTGAGACAGAGAATCTGACAGGAGCATCGGACTCACAAGTGCACGAATTTTGCAGAGCGCCGCTTGGATTTAAACTCAGAAGTTGTAAGGAATTTGGGAGGGAGAAGGGACATTTCAGAAGGAGAAGATGTTACAGTCCTGGCAAAACCTTTTGTTCTGGCTAATAAAAGAAGTTAGTTTAAAAAATAAAAAATAAAATTTAAAAAGTGTTTTTTTTTCCTTCACTGTTGTATTCGTTGGTGGTTCGTTATATGGTGTGTTGTTTTATTTCTTGGTCTTATTAACTCTGTGTAAATAGTTTTTTGAGTGAAGCTAACTTTCTGGACGGGTTGGTTTGTATTTGAGGTAGGATTAATTTCAAGAGGTTTCTTTCCTAGACTTCTGATAGGTATTCCTGGGATTTTGGTTTTGTTTACTGCATGTATCAACAGAGAGATTTGGTAGGGCCAGCTGGGCTGCTGGAGTTTTGGGTGTTAATTTATTAGATGGCTTTTGTTCAATGCAGTTTTGAATTGTTGAATTGTTGAAAGGGTTTTTAATGTAGTGGTTTTAAGGCGGTTTTTAAGAATTGTTTGTATCGTTTCACGTTGTTTGTAGTTGGTGTATGATCAGGGATATGGTGGAACTTCTTGAACGTTCTGGTATTAGTGTTCCTAAGTTCCGATTTCTTTCTGGTTTGATTTTTTTTTTTTTAGTTTTATTTTTTGAGACAGGGGCATTTATATGGTGGGGTTTTATAGGCAATATGTTTTTAAATTTGGGTAGTGATATTTTTTAGTATTTTAATAGTATAGATTTTTTATTTTCATGCTTTTTTTAAATTTTAAAATAATTTTTAAAGATTATTGGTTATTATTTGTGGGTTAGCATAAATGTAGAGCTTTGGGGGCTTTTTTTAGTAATGTTTAGGGTCAGTTGTAGGGTTTTGAGTTTAGTGAGTTGGTTTGATTTTTTTAATTGGTGTTTGTTTTTACTAGCAGTTCTGTCATTTTCCATGTGTATCTGAGTTTTTTGGGGTTTTTAGCCATTGGTTTAGGAGGAAGTTTATGATGAGAATGTACAGAGCTTTTGGGCTAGTTATAGTGGGATTTAAAGTTTCTTTACAGTTAGGTTGGTTTGAGTTTTCCTTAGGGTTAAATGTCGTGGGGTCTTTGTTCTGTTAGTCCTAGAAATAGGTTTTGTTTGGATATGCTGCGATGGGATGAGCGTGGGCTGCGTACCGGTGCTGATGAAGGTGCGGTGTTTGTGTGGTTCTGATGCGTTGGGTTAATGAATTGATATGGTCTAATATATAGATTAACGTAGAAATAAATACAAATATAAAAATAAATATAAAATGATAGTGGTAAACATAAATATAGAAAACAGATAAATATAAAAAACTATAATATATAGTATATTATTGTAACACACCATAATATATATAAATGATGGTCTATTTTATATATATATATATCTAAAGATATATAAATATAGATTGTAAATATAAAAATATTTAAATACAGTTAAAATAAATTGGGGTTTTTTTGATTTGATTTGGTTATAGGCTGGGGTTTTTTATAAATAATATAAATAACATAAAAATAGAAATACAAATATACAAATATATATTATATATACTGATATCTATAAATATTTATTATAAATAAATATAAGAAATATACAATATAAAAATTATATATCTATTTTCATATTATTTATATTATTTATAGAAATCCCCCTCCTCTGTGCAGTCTGTCACAGTTGCCCACAGTCTGTCGTGCTGCTTACAGAAGTGCCAAAAGCCAAAACCTTGAGGAACAGACCTTAATGTGACTCTATAAATGGCTTTAATAATCCCCTCCTTTCTTGTTTTCTTTTTGAGGCAATCCTGATTGCCTTTGGTTTTCTCCAGCCAGAGTTAATCCAAAATCTGTCTCTTTGGGCCCCTTTCTGGCCTTGCCTAGAGCACAGCACACTTTGTTCCCCCTTGAATGTTTCTCCTGGCTGGTGAGGCCATGAAAGGAGTGGGAGATGATGTGAGAGGAGCTCAGTGCGGGGCAATTGCAGAGTTCCTCGCTCTCCCCTGTGCAATAAGGAGGGGAGCAGTGCCCAGCAGGCAGACGATGGAACGAGTGGAGATGCCTTGTGAGGAAGGCAGAAGGAATTAATGTCTGCAGGAGCCCAGGGAGCGCTGGGGCTGTAACTGGGAGATGCACAGCAGACATTCTCCCCACACAGGGCAGGGCCGGTTTCTCCTGTTTCTGGGCAATGCCGGGGTGGCTGTCACTGCTGCTGCCACTGGAACTCTCAGCCCAGGGCTCAGGCCATCATCGCCAGCAATCATCTCTGCCAGCTCATGGGCATTGCTGAATGTCTCCTGTGCTGCTCAGTGACGCTCAGCAGCCTCAGTTCTGCTCAAAATCATTTCAGTGGGAGCTATGAGGCACAAAAATGCTGAGACCGATTTCACAGAGCCACCTGTCCCTCGTGAGTGCAGGGTGCAATCCCAGCAGAGCAGGGGCAGCTCTCCCTGGCTGTGCTTTCTCTCAGCACCTGAATGACCCTCAGTGGTTGGCAGGAAAGGGGCTCCAGTAAAGTGCCTCCTTTCTCCTCTTCCTGGAGTCCCAGCTGCAGAAAGAACTGAGCAGTGGGGTGCAATCCTTGTTTGAAATGGCTGAGAATGAACCTCGATCCCAGCCTCAGAACTGAGCCCCGATCGTTGCGTTTGCCTTCTCCTGGGTGCGCTGCAGTCGCTGCCGTGCCCCAGGGCAGGGATTTGTGTGCCAGCCTTAGCAGGCTGAAGTGTTGGAGATCTCTGGGTGGGCAGGAAATGGAATGGGCTGCCTTGGCCGCACCTGCTCCTGCCAGCTGGATCCAATATCCATGGGGGACTTTGCAGGCACCGCGTGCGTCAGTCCCGCTCCTTAGGACAGGCTCCCAGCTCTGCCCTGGCACTGATCCGGGAGCTCTGGGACACCAAGGGTTTGGAGCGGCCCCTGAGCCTCGGCAATGCCTGCAGGGCTGGAGGCTTCCCTGGGCCAGGGCAGGGAATCCCTGCTCGTTCCCAGGCGGGAATGCCCGGGCTGGAGCAGCTGGGAGGCGTGGCCCATGGAAAGGGACGCGAGCTAAAGGCCGAGAGCTCCGGGGAAAGCAGCGGCTGCCAAGGGAGCTGAGCCAGAGGCAGCCCGGGCAGGGCAGAGGATGGGAATCCTGAAAGGTGAACGCGCCCAGACCGGCAGAGGGCAGAAAGCAAAAGTCCAAGCCAGCAAAAGACAACGTAAACCGTGGAGATAAAAAGACTCTTGAATTTGCCTTTTCATAATGAAATAAATCCAGCTGGAACAACAGAAATAAAAGCAGTGGGAAGGATCATAGCAACAGGTGGGGTTTTGCTCAGCTCTGCTTTGCTTTGATTCCACTACAAAAGATCAAGGCTTCTCAGGAAGATGGAAATGAACACATAGGTTGATCCAAGAGCAGTGAAAAGTGGGAATGAGGCACTTTTAGCCCCAGGAATGGCTCTGCCCTTGTGCGCTAAGAGAGCTTCAGCAGCAATTCCCGCTTTGGTGACATTTTCCAACAACGTGGATTTTCTACAGGGGCAGACTTGGAAAAGAGCAGCTCCACGTTGAGATCATGTTGAGAGCTGCTCATGATTGTCACAGCTGCAGCTCCCCAGAAGCTGAACTGTTCACTGCAGAAAGAAGGAGAGGCAATTTGTTTTGCCATTCTCAGTGTGCTAACAATGTGTGCCATGCAAAGGTCACGAGCAGAGATGGCAGCAGGCTTTGCTCTGAGAAGCAGAACAGGTTGGATTTAGGGCATCCTAAGGAGATTGGAGTGAGACAAAAGCTCAGCTGCTAGGAGCAGAGGAGCACGTGGATCCATCCAGGGATTTCTGTCATGGAAAGCTAAATAGGCAAAGATCTGGCATCAGCTTTAATTGATGGCTGTCATCTTTCCGCTTTTGAGACCTAGTCAGTGGCACGGTATTGGCCAGAGTTTTAAACAGAAAATGGCATCAGGTGTTATGAATCTTAGCTAGGTGTGATTGCGTAAAGAAGGAAAGGAGAACAGCGCTGTTTCTCTTTGTTTTGGAGCCTGCAGCCATGGTGGCTGCTTTGCACAGTGCACGTTGGTAGCGGTCGGTGTGCGAGAGTCTGTCAAATGAATATGAAAGCTTCTGGCCATGCCTTGATCCCGCGCAAGGAGCACAGAGCGAGTTCTCCCCTCAGGAGCAGCCCTGTCGGCCGGCAGTGCCGGCTCCTCCCGGGCACTGCCATGCGCCTCCTCCTCCTGGCGGAGCCCGAGCAGAGAGCCCGCGTCCCCGAGTCCCCGGGCGGGATGCGAGTCCCGGGCTCGGGCCCGTCCCTCTGCTCCCGCTCAGTGCAAGGGGCTCGGTGCCGGCTGCTGCCGAGCCCCGGCCGCTGGGGCTCCGCTTCCTCTGCCAAAGCTGCCGCTGTCCCTGAGCGAGGCGGGGCAGCTGCCATGGCCCGGGAGCGCGGCCATCCTTGGCGAGCTGCTCCTTCCCGGCGGCGGCAGCTGGGAGCTGCCTCAGCCTGAGCTCAGGAGCCGGGCAGGAGCGCCCGGATCGTCACCCGCTGCTGCCCGCTCCGGCCCGGGCACCGGGCACCCCTTCGCTTCCCCCGGGCCGAGCGGATCCGGGGCTGTTCCCCGCGCCGCGGCAGCGCCCGGAGCCACGAGCGGCATCGCTCCGTGAGCCGGAGGCGGCGCAACAAACCCGGCTGGGGATAATGGGATATCGCAGTGCTGGGATAACGCGGTATTGCAGACAGGCTGCATTTGATGGCATCCTTTCAGGGCAGGCTTCCTACCTTCTAATGCCACGGGTGGGTTTTTTGCTAGCCTGCAGCAGTTCTCCCAGGAGAATCAAATGTGTGAGAGGTCCATTCCCTGTGACCATCTGTGGGGATGGCCGCAGTCAATTCCACCACCCTGTGAACTGAGACTAATAAATTGGGCATTTTTCTGGTCTCAGAATCGGGAGTCCTGTGGGTTGTTTGCTTGTTTTTTTTTTTTTTGGTTGTTTTTGTTTTTGTTTTTGTTTTTTTTTTTTTGGTTTTGTTTTTTTTGTTGTTTTTTTTTTTTTTTGTGGTGGTGAAGGTGAGGAGGGCTCAGGGACAAAGTGCTCCGCTGCTGGCACTTGGACCCAGTCGCAGCTGGGCAGGCCGAGGGCTGTGAAGCCGGGACTTGAGCCCTGTGTTTCGGGGGTGCAGAACGAGACTCGCCCAGGCCTGGAGCAAAGAGGCCGAGTCCTGCATTTTGGGGCCCGGGGCCAGAGCCCAAATGCTGCGTGCGAGTGCTCGGAAGGCGGAGCCCCGGCCCGGCGCTGTCCGGGCCCGGCCCCGGCCTGACGGGGGCGGCTTCGGGGCTGAGAGAAGCGCTCAGGCGCTCCCTCGTTGCGCTCGGCAGCGGAGGCCGAGCTCCGGCCGAGGCTCTTCCCGGAGCCGGGACACTCGTGGGGCCTCTCCCCGGTGCCGATGGGCGGGGGGTGAGGAGCCGGGAGCGCGGCGTTGCGGAGCCCGTGGGGCCGGCGTTCGGGGGCTCGGGCCCAGCCCCCGCCGCGGTCTCGGGTGCCGGAGGCCCCGGGGCCGTTGCCGGGCGGGCGGGGAGGTGCCGGGGGCAGGAGGCGGGGCGGGAGCCGCGGTGTCCCCGGGCCTGGGCGGGTCCCGGCCGGGGCTCGGCGAGCCCGGGCCCGACGGAGCGGGACGGGAAGGCGCGGCCGGCGGTTGCCGCTCCCTGCCCGCCACTCCCGCCCGCGGCGCCGGGACACGGAAGGTGACACCGGGACGGGGCTCTGCGGGCTCAGGAGAGCCAGGCCCCTCCCGCCCCATACCGATGCCAGTCCCGATGGCGACGGGGGAGAGGCGGCACCGCCCGGGGCCCCCCGGCAGAGCCAGGCAGCGCTCGGCCCCCGCAGCCCGGGCCGCGGTCACGGCCCCGCCGCAGCGGCCCGGGCTCCGAGCGGTCCCCGGCGGGAGCAGCCGTCGGGCGGGGCTCGCACAGCGCCGAGAGAGGCTCCCGAGCGATAGCCCCGGGACCGGGGGGGACAGGGGGGCGGGGCCACGGAGCGCGGGCACGGGGCGATGCGACGGTGCCACCGCCACCGAGGCCGGGGGTGGCGGGCAGAGCGCCGCTGGGGTGTGCCGGGCGGTGCCGCCTCTCCCCTGTCGGGCGGATGGAAGCGGCAGCGGGCCCGGGACCGGTTTGGGGCCCGGGATGGCCGCGGGCACGGGGCGCTGCCGGGTGCGGGATCGCGGCCGTTCCCCGGTGCGGAGCCGCCGTGTGGGGCCGGCACCACGCAGGGCGCCCTCTGGCGGACACGGAGCGCGGTGCGAGCGCGGCGCCCCCGCCTGGCGGGGGAACGCGGTGCGGGGGGCGGAGCCTGAAAACAGGGGGCGGGGACAGGGGCGGAACCGGGCGGCACAAGGGACGGGGCCTGAGAGAACGGGGGCGGGGCCAGGCGGCACAAAGGGCGGGACCAGGGGCGGGGCCGCCTCAGGTGTGCACGGCGGGCGCGGCTCAGGTGTGCGGGGCCCCAGAGCGGCTGCGCGGGGCGGGGCCGAGGTGTTTTAGACCCCGGAAATCGCCTCGGCCGCCATTTGCTCACTCAGAGCACGGTGCGGACGGGAGCTCCGTGTGCGGGCTCCGCAGGTAAGGCGCGGAGGCTTCGGCCTCCCTTTCTGTCCCTCTCTCTAGCCCTCCTTCCTTCCCCGCGTATTCCCTTTCTTTCTCCCCCTTCCCTCTCGCCCTAAAACGCTCCTTTCCTCTCCTCCCAAACCCGACTCCCCCCACTCGTTCCTGTCGTGTCCCTTCCCCACTACTCCCTTCTATTCCTCCTCTTTCCACCGTCCCTCTTGTCCCCCCTCGGCCTTTCCCTTCCTGTCCCGCTTCCCTCGTCACTCCGACCCCTCTCCCTCCCCGTCCTCACCACCCCCATCTCTCCTGTCTCCCCGTCCTCCCGTTTCCTTCTTTTCTCGCAGCCGCGGGGCTCGGGGTGCCGGGCAAGAATAAAGCCCTGAGGGCCGGAGCCCGGCGCCCCCGGCCTCGCTGGGGTCCCCACACGGGGCCGGAGCCGCTCTGCGGGTCCCCCCATTGCAGTCCAACACACCGCCCGACACCGCCGGGGCTCCGGCTTTCCCAACATCACACTGGGGGGGTCCTGGGGTGGGGGGCCCGAGTTACAGGGGCCCCCTCATTAGGAGGGGGTCCCAGGGGGGAGGGGGGGGTCAGGAGGGGCCCCCTCATTAGGAGGGGGTCCCAGGGGGGAGGGGGGTTAGGAGGGGCCCCCTCCGGAGGAGGGGGTCCCTGGGGGGGGGTGGGGGAGGGCCCCCTCCGGAGGAGGGGGTCCAGGGGAGGGGGCGGGGTCTGGGGGGCGTAATCCCCCTCCAGGCTCCGCCCCCTTCCCCGGACCCCCTCCTCCGGACGGGGTCCCACCCCGGCCCCCTCCAGGGACCCCCCTCCTCCGGACCGGGGCCCGGGAGGGGGGGAGGGCGGGTGGGGTGGGGGGGACGTCGAGGGGGGCACGTCACTCTGCAGCGTCAACACACGTAAAAAAAAAAAAATTGCCAGACCCACGACCGTCCCCTGCCGTGCTGTCCCCGCCCGCCCCACCCTCCCCCCGGGCCCCGGTCCGGAGGAGGGGGTCCCTGGAGGGGGCCGGGGCGGGACCCCGTCCGGAGGAGGGCGTCCAGGGGAGGGGGCGGGGCCTGGGGGGGTATTACCCCCAGGCCCCGCCCCCTCCCCTGGACCCCCTCCTCCGGAGGGGGCCCTCCCCGACCCCCCCCCAGGGACCCCCTCCTCCGGAGGGGGCCTCTCCTAACCCCCCTCCCCCCTGGGACCCCCTCCTAATGAGGGGGCCCCTCCTATCCCCCCCCCTCCCCCCTGAGACCCCCTCCTAACGAGGGGGCCCCTCCTAAACTCCCCTCCCCCCTGGGACCCCCTCCTAATGAGGGGGCCCCTGTAACTCGGGCCCCCCACCCCAGGACCCCCCCAGTGTGATGTTGGGAAAGCCGGAGCCCCGGCGGTGTCGGGCGGTGTGTTGGACTGCAATGGGGGGACCCGCAGAGCGGCTCCGGCCCCGTGTGGGGACCCCAGCGAGGCCGGGGGCGCCGGGCTCCGGCCCTCAGGGCTTTATTCTTGCCCGGCACCCCGAGCCCCGCGGCTGCGAGAAAAGGAGGAGAGTGGGGAATGGAAAACAAGAACAGGGGAACGGAGAAGAAGGTGGGGAGAGATCGGGGTGTGCAGGACAGCAGAGGACGGGGCTGGGGGGAAGGCAGGCTGGAGAAAGGAGCGGGATTGAGGGCGGGTGGGGAGCGACTGGTGGGGGGGAAGGGGGAGCTGGGAGCGGGGTCAGGGGGGAGTCCGGCTGGGGAGGGAAGGCAGAGGATGAGAAAGTAGGGTAGGGTAGGTGGGGTAGAGAACGAGAGAGGGGCGGCCGTAGGGGGGGAGGGAGGGGAGGGCTAGGGGGGAGAGGGAGGGGGGGGGTTTGGGGGGGGGAGGGTGTAGGGGGTGGGGGAGGGGTGGAAGGGAGGGTAGAGAGGAGAAATACACAGAAATACAACACAACAGAAACGCAGGAGAAAAGAAACGCAGAGAAAAAGAAATATAGGGCCCCGGCCGGCAGCAACCTCCCTCACCCAACGCCGAGGAGCAAATGGCTCCGCCGGGGCCTCCCCGCGCCTTAAATCCCCCAAGGCCCCGCCCCGCGCAGCCGCACTGGGGTCCCGCACACCTGTGCAGGCCCCGCCCCTCGCACCTGTGCCGGCCCCGCCCCCAGGGCCCCGCCTCCCCCCCGCCCCCCGCCCGCCCATAAATCCCGGCGGATCGGCGCCTGTCCCGTTTTCTGCGCGGGATGCTCATCCCGGGAGGCGGCGGGAGCGTCGGTCGGAGCGCTATGCGGAGATCCGGATCGGGGGCTGCTGCTGGTGCTGCGCGGGGTCCACGGTGCTCGGCTGGGAGCGGGACGGGGATGGGGATTTAGGCCTGGGAATTCGTATCCTGGTCCTGCCGCTATTTCTTGTGGAAGCTGGGCCGAGCTGCTTCTTTCTCGGCGGGCAGGGTATGGGTGCCAAGGCCAGAGAATCGAGGTAGGATTGGGGCTGGGATCGGGACCACTATCGCTGCGGTCGGGAAAAGCCGCTCCGGGACAGGCGCTGCCGCTCCGGTTGCGGCCAGCGCGGGGCTGGGTCTCGCCGGGGCTCCAGGCACGCTCCGGCTGCGGCGGCAGGGAGCCGGTGCCGTGCCGCTGCCATGGCCGCCAGGAGGACGACGCTTCCCCGGAGCAGCCTCTGGATCGCGGCTGGCAGCGGGAAGGACACCGAGACCGCCCGTACCGGCCCCGGGACCCCATGGGCATCGCCGCTCGCTCAGCGCCGCCGCCCGCCCCGCGGGGCGGCCCCTGGCGGACACGGCGCCGCCCCGCAGCCCCCCCGGCCCGGTAACGCCACGAGCGCCGCGCTCCCCTACGAGCCCCAGCGCCCGCAGCCCCTGCTCCGTGCCCGCAGCCCCTGCTGGGGGCTGCAGCTTCCCAGCCACGAGCAGCCGCTCTGGGACGGCCGCTGGGGCCGAGGCGTTGCTGCTCCCGCTCCCATTGTGCCTGGGGTGGGACTGGAGCCCCAGGGAAACGCTAGGAAAAACCCCATGGGTTAAAAAACCACTGCAAACGATTTGTTCTTTATTTCTAGAGCCGTGAGAATCATCAAGTCAAATGCTGAGAAGTGACTGGCCCAGCTGTGCATCAAACCCAGAATTTTGGCCTTCTCAGCACCCTGCTCCAAACACCTGGGCCAATCCCAGGGCTGTTCCAAAGGCCCTGTGTGGGATGGCAATGACTGCTGCCACTAAGAGAACTCCTCTGCAAATGCAGCTCCTTCCCTTCTGCTACTGCTGCTTTGCACAGCAGCCCCTGCAATGGCTGTGGGGCAGAACTGGCTGGCACTCAACATGGCAGCACCAAACTCTTCCCCATAGCCCTGATTGTTCTGCCCTTGCCAGGATTTCCCCAGCAGCTGTAAATGTGCTCCCACAATGTCCCTTTGTTTCCCCAGGAAGAAGCCAACAAGACAAGCCCTGAGGGTTACCTTGCTCCATGGCCAAAGCTCTTCTGGAGAGTGCCGGGGGGCGTTGCCTGCAGGTGAGTGTTGCCAGCTCCAAACCATGCTGGCTGCTGAGGCCAGGGCTGTTTTTCTGGCCCAGGGGCCTCGGTGTCTCCTGCTGGCTGCCAGCCATGCTCCTTGGTGTTCCCTGGCTGTGTCCCAGCTGGCTGGGAGCGCAGGGCAGGAGGAGGCCAGGAGCTCCTGAAAGGCAGCAGCACCTCGTGTCTTTGGCATCTGCAGGGGAGGAGCTGTGCTTGCACCGTGGCTCCTGGGCCAGGGGCTGCTCTGAGCAGGCCCCTGGAAATGCTTCAGCCCGGACAGAGACCACCAGTAGCCCAGCAGGACCCCAAGGAGCAGCTGGCATTGCTGGGAATGGAGGCACGGGCCCTTTGCAGAGGGGCTCAGCAGCAACTCCTGGCTCAGAGCTCCCACACAGCTGCCAGCTGTGGCCCAGCCACCCCAAATCCCTTCCCTCCTCCCCAGCCTGAGGCCATCGGCCATCAGCAGCATCAAAGCCAAGGCCATCTTCCCCCACAGATGTTCAATCCCAGGCAGCAGCCCTCAGAGGTACCTGAAAATCAGTGGGATGGAGTTCGGAGTTTTTCAGGGATCCAGCTGGAAGTGCAGAAGTGATGGAAAGCTTTCCCAGGTAGGTGCCACTGGAGGTGTGCTGAAGACAAAGCTGTGCATCCCTTTCCTGAGAGAAAAGAATTTGTAGAGGCCCCTGCTGAGGCTCTGAAAGGAGCTGAGCTTCTGCAGGGAGAGATGTCCCCCCCCTGGGCACAGGGGCTGCCTCAGCTCAGGCTGGGAGCACATCTGGCCACTGCCTTCTCCTGCTCTAAACCATCCACTGGATCTTCTCCATCCTGGAGCTCAGGGGGGTGAAATGGGCTCCATTCCAGGCAGCTCTGGCCAGTGAGCCCAGGGACACCACTGGGCTGAGGGTTCTCAACAGCCACTTCTATGGAATAGAACCCTGGCCTTGGCCCTGTGCTGCTGAGCTTCCTTGGAAGCTCTGCTGGCTCCTGACACAGCTGCTGTCCAAGGCAGCAGCTCTGCATGGGAATGCCCACACTCCATGGGGCACTGGGAGGTTACTGCAGCGGGAATGGAGCAGGGAATTTGGGGCTATGGGTAGAATTCATCAGAACTGGCACAGCTGACAGGGAACCCCAAATCTGGGCACCACACAGAGAACAATCTTTGTCCTGCCCTGTCAGCTCCAACCCCTGGGCTGAGAAGTTTTGGGAATTAAATGGATGGAATGATACAAACCACAGCAAGTGGCATCACCCAGAGGGACAATCCGGGTCCCAGACAATTGCTCCACAATCCACTATGGGGGAAAACACCCTGTGCCTGCCAGGAGCTCTGACTCTGCTTCTCTACCAGCTCCTGAGCAGTGTCAGGGCCACCATGAGGGCCTTAAAATCCAAACAAACCCCCTATCCCACACAGTGAATAATCCAAATAAAGAAATGCATTCTTGTCATCAAAGCTCCAAACTGTGTCAAGAGCTCTGCCAACAAGTTAATGGGATTCCCAAGAATCTCATTAATGCTCTTGGTTTCAGTTTTATGTATTTTTAATCCCTCAGTGGGCAGCCTGTACATCTTATCCTGGGATTTAGAGGCTGAGCAGGGCTGGCTTTGGGTTGACCCCCACCTCTGGCCCCAGCCTGTGCAAACACACCTTGTGCCAGGCTGGGTGAACTCCTCACCTCAGCGTTTCCCTCCTAAATATCCCCTCCTTATCTCTCTGGAGATTCACTGACATTTTGCCCAAACCATGCACTCCTCACCTCCATGTGGCCTCCAAGTGTCCATTCTGTTCCTCACAGGTGCCCTGGTGCCACCGTGTTGGTCCCTTGGCCTTTCTCCAGCCCGAGGCTGCTCCTCTGCTCGCTCTCTGCAGTCTCATCCCACAGGGATCCTCTTCTCCCTTCCCTGCTGGCTGCTGCCAAGGAAGGAGGCCACAGGGAGTCTCCAGTGCTGCCCCCTCAGCCCTGGAGAGTCCTGGCTGTGGGCCCGAGGGGCCTGGGATTTCCCAGGGAAATTGTCTGCTCGTCTCCCTTCAATGACCTCAGCAATTCCCTCCAAAATGCCACCTCACTGCCCCTGACATCCCCTCACATTCCATTGCCCTACACAAACAGTTCTTGGATCCCCTCTAGATCACACCAGGTTTTCAGCCACATGAATGGCATCACCTGTGCCCACTGCTCGTTATTCACCCAACCAAAAGCAAGAGCAAATGTTGGTTGGGCTTTAATAACAACTTGAAAGAACTTTACAGCACAATAAATCACCTTTTTCTTCTGTGGGTTTTTTTTCCCTTCAGCTGCTGGGCTTCCCTGTGAGGATGTGTGCTGAGCTCTGGGTGGAGGGGACTGTCAGGCTGAAGGGCTGTGGGTTTGTGTTCTTCTCCCTGGGCATCAGCCACTGCCCCAATCCCTTTGCCCAGGCTGTTCCCTGTGCCTGTGCTCAGGCTGGGGCAGCACAGGCAGACGCAGCTCTCAGCACTCCCTGCTCCAAACACAGCTCTGGCCTCCACTGCAATCTGGCTCTGCTGGGAGGTTTGCTCCTAGAGAAATCCAAGAATTGCTCATGGCAATGTGGAGAATCAATCTCCACAAAGGGAGGTAAGGAATAAAATCCTGCTCTGGGAGCCCTTGGGATCTGCAGGGCTGCTGAGGGAAGGGGACATTCCCTGCCTGCAGTGCACACAGCCCCACCTGCAGCAGCCAGCCCAGCCTGCCAGCTGGGCTCTGCCAGCCCCTCTCTGAGCACCCTCCCTGTGCTGCTCCCTCTCGGTGCCTTTGGCAATCCCAGCCTGAGCCTGAGCAGCCCAAAGCTCTGGCTGGCAGCCCAGGGACAAAGGGACGCTCCCAGGGATGGGGCACATTCCCAGCAAACGCTCCCAGCAGGGCCCAGAGGCACCCCTGGAGCTCCTGGCTGGGGCTGGCAGGAGGGCACAGCCCCCAGCTGGGCTGGCAGTGACAGCAGTGACAGCAGCCAAGTGCCACACTCTGGTGGCACAGCACAGACACCCAGGCCAGCACTGCCCGTGGGAGGGGCACAATGAATGCTGCTCCCTGTGCTGCCCCATGCCAGCAGGAAAGCTCCAGGGGCATGGAAACTCCTGCCCCTTCCCCCCAGCCCAGATGAGCACTCCTCAGCTCCCAACACCCAGTTCTCACCTCCAGCCTGCTCCCGGGGCTGCTGCCACCTTCCTGACAAGGTGCCAAAGGCCCCTGGGCACAGGGCTCCCTCTGTGTCTCAGGGCTTGGGCACGGCAGGGACCAGGCTGCTCCAGCAAGGACAGCCTGGAAGCAGAGCAGATGTCCCAGGGCTGGCAACGGGCTGGGGACAGCAGTTCTGAAACCCAGAGTGCTGAAAACAGCCCCCAAAGTGTTCTATGGTCACACCTTGAACATGGCTCCAAAGGGCAGCAGCTCTGGTGCCAGAGCAGCACCTGCACCATTCCCTGTGCCAGCCCTGGCTCACTGAAAAACAAAACAAATCAACCACACCCAGGCCTTGTTTGCACAATTCCTGATCCAAACCCTCACCTTTCCTGCCCAGCACTGAGGCAAATCTGACACAGCATTGAGAAGTGGCCTTTGCTGAGAGCAGCCATCATCCCAGTCCTCCAGCCTTGGCAAGATTGTGCAGTGAATGGACCTCAGCTCTACTCCTAAACCTCAATTTCTGTCAGTTTTTGTTAGAAAGATACTGGACAGGAAATCATGCAGCAGAATTTGCAAATTGCACAAGGAATAACAAGGCCCAGAGCAAAGCCAACCACCCCCATCACTGCTGCAGCCCAATTCTGGGAGAAATGCTGATCTCATTTCTAAATACTGCCCTTCCCTCCCACTCAGTCCTTCCCTGCACATCCCTGCAGAGCATGGACTCCATCTTTTGCTGCCAACAGCTCCTCTCCAGCCCAGAGCCCACTGCTCACAGACACAAACTGAGCAAGCCTAAGGCAATGTTCCCAGCAGCAGATGCAATTCCTGAACTCCCTTTTCCCTGGATTCTGAGCCCTTGCAGGAAACTCAGCTCAGCCCAGAGTCTGTTCTGCTTTCCCAGAGGGAAATACAGCCTGATGGGCCCCAGCTCTGGCACCACATTGCCCTTGTTCCTGCTGCCCTGGAAAGGCACAGGCAAAGCCAGTCCCTCAGAGCCCATCCCTGGGCCCCAGGAGAGCTGGAGCTGCTCCCAGATGCCAGGGCCCTGCAGGGCTGTGCTGACACGAGCACAGGCTGACCCCTGTGCCCAGCACCACCCCTCACTCTGCTCCCACGGCTCCCAAATGCTGCCAGCCCTGCCCCTGCCCCTGTGCCAGGGCCGTGCCTGCCCCCAGCCCCAGCAGAGGCTGTCACCCAGCCCTGCAGCGGCTGCCAGCCCTGGCAGAGCTGGGCATGCACTGAGAGCTCCCCAAGGAAGGCCCAGAGCAGCCCTGGGCTGCACAGACAATGCCCAAGCTGCCCTCAGGGCACAGCCAGCACCACAGCTCCAGCAGCCCCAGGGAACTCTGGCACTGCCTCTGCACCTCTGCCCTTCTCCAGCAGGCACAGCTGGGGCTGGGCTGGCAGCAATGGCATTGCCATGGCAGCTCATGCCAGCAGAGAGGAAAAGGGGAGCCCTGTGTCCCTCTGACTCACCCCACAGCGTGGGCAGGACCAGAGCCCTCCAGCGCAGAGCCCTGCTGCTGAAGCCTCTTGCCTTTGGCTGCTCCAACACCAAAGCTTCGGGCAAACATGGGAGGAGTTGGATGATTTTTCCTGCCCTGAAAGAGAGGAGAAAAGAAAATTAAGTCCACTGTGGAAGTCCAAGGATCCCAGCTCTCCTAGCTCTGCTCTGCTGGCTCACTATGGGGTTTTACCCAGGAGAGGTGACACCAATTCAAACACAAACGTGTCCTTTGCCAGCACTTTTATTCCTGACTATTTCAGACAATGAAAGGATGCTCATTTTTCATCTTGCATTCTCTGCCTCATTTGAACAGAACCATTTTTATCCCAGAGCCCACGTGGCAGCCATTCCATCCTTTCCCATTGGATTTGGCACATAGGAAGGGACACCCGGGATGCTGCACCACAAGAAATCCCAAAGAGAATCCCCTCCAAAACCTCCCAGGGAAAGGTTTTTTGCTTTTGGGACACAAGAAAGGCCTTGGGCCATTTGCACCCACATGGAAAGCCCACACTGAGCACTTGCTTTTAAAGATGTTGCACTTGAAGTTACAGACATGGAATTGCTTTGGGATTTGGCATTTCCTGCACCCACACAAACACATTCAAGGAATTAAGCGCAGAGTCCTGAAGTTTGGTTATTCCAGTGCTGTTTTGGTAGTGCCACTTGACACACCAAAATCCACAGCAACACTTCAAAAAATGCAAAGCAACTTTCACCCCCACAGCCCCCTTCCTTTCCATTTTGCAGTTTTGGGCTCCTCTTAAGAACAGCTTAAAGAAAAGAAGAGAAAAGGCCAGGACCTGCTCCCAGCCAGTGCCCCAGCCACCTGTTTGCCAGAGATTCTCCTTACAGCTGATGGCTTTTCTAAGAAAGCTCCAGCTCAGCCTTATCACAATCCCCTGGCAGCCCTCACCACGAGCCCCAAAGGCCAGGGCACATCTGTGTGCTGCCTCAGGAAGCTCAGGGGCTCTCTGGGGGACAAAACCTGGTTTGGGCCCAGAGCTGACTCTGCTCCCTGCTGGCTGAACTGTGCAGCTGTGGGATGCAGCTGGGTGCTGCAGGGCAGAGTGTGTCACCCTCTGTGCCAGCCAGGCTCCAAAGGCAGCCCTTGGTGCCCCAGCAGCGCTGCTGGAAGCGCTGGCAGCGCTTGGCACAGATGGGATGGAGCCTTCCCACAGCTCTGTGCCCTGGCACCGAGGCTGGCACAGCAGAGAGGCCGATGGCAGCAGAACAAACCCAGCTGGCTTTCCATGGGCACTGATGGGACTGAGAGCCCCAGGCCAGAGCTGCTCCCTGCCCAGCCCAGGAGCTCCCAGTGCTGCTGCAGGGCACGGGCTCTGAGGGAACCCTGCAGCTGGGACAGGAACGCAGCAGCGACAATTCCCAGGCACAAAGAGATCCCCACCTGCTCCAGCAACTGAACCTCTGGGGCTCAGCCCCACGGGCTGTCCCTGCTCCAGGCAGGAGGAGCCACACAGCCCCCGAGGCTGGGCTCACCCCCTGCCCTGCCAGCAGGAAACAAGGGCTTCATGAAGCTTGGGGACACCTTCTGTCCCCAGAGGGCTCTGACACAACATCCAGCAGTGTGGATCTTTAATAAAGACAGCTCGGACCTATCCTTGCCACACACTCGCCTTTGTTATTGCCTCACAGTCTCTGCTTTAAAATGTTTTGCTATTACAAGTGTTTAAACAAGACTGACCGTGAGCCCTGCACCCTTGCCGTGCTCCAAGCCCGAAGGCAGAGCTGGATATCCTCACACTCATCCAGCCTGAGGGAGCTGCTGCAGCATTTAAAACATTTACAAACCACCCCTGCCCTGAGGCTGTGCAGCCCTGGGAGGTGCCTGGGTGCCAGCCCAGCATTAGAGATGGGACATCAGGAGAGCGAGCAGACAACGCCCACTGCAGCCTCTGCACTCTCAGCGCTGCAGCTGCACGATCCTCACTGCTCAGCGACTCTCAGCTCTGATTCCAGGACTCCCGCCAGGAAACTGAGGGCCCTTTCCAGATGCAAATCCCCACAGAGCCACTGCTCTCCTCTCCACCCACCCTCCTGCTCCACCTTTTACCCCTTTGGTAGCCACCACCCCACCCAGGACACAGAGGAGGCTCTCGGGTGCCAACTGAGACCCAAATCGATCCAGGTGCCTCAGGAAATAAATACAAACCAACTCCTCCCTTCTAGGCTAACAAAATGTCCTGGTGCCCAGTTCCTGTTTCCTAAGGCAAAACCCACGGATCAGGCGAAAATGGCAAGTCCCAAACCCAACCAAACCCGGTTTGGCATCGGTTTCCATCAGGACCGTTCAGGTTTCCCAGTGCCCCTCAGCTGCAGCCACAGGAGCAGCTTCTCTCTGGGACCCAGGGGGGTGGGCACAGGGACACCCATCCCGCTGCTTCCCGGCAAACAGAGCTCAGCCCAGCCCAGAATGGAACAGAACAAATGCAGTTCTTGCCCTTGCCATTTATGTCTGAGCTCTGGCACGGTGTTATTGAGCACAAAACTCCCAAGAGGGGACAGTCTGTAACTACTGCTCTGGATCAAGGATCATCTGTCAGTTCGTGTATGCACTGCACAGCTTTCATAAACAGCACTGTAACAGACACTAGTTTAGACTATAATACTATAATAGACTATAATAGAGACTGTGAAATGTTCAAATGCTTTTACACGTAAGGAACTCAGAAAATGGTGTCAGATAATGAGGTGATTTCCCACAGCTGGGGACAATCTTATCTGAAACACAAGATAACAGAAACAGAAACCAGAGCACTGAAAAAAAAAAGGAAAAATTTACTGACCCTCGTTATCAAATAGCGAGGGACTGAAAATAAGACAGGATGGCACCACAGGAAGAAATAAAGTATATTGGTTTAATCCACAAGATGGCGCGAAGGTTCCAACCAAGCAAAAGAACATCTAAACTGAAAAGGACTCTTGGAATATGTATAAACTCTAATGAATATGCACACCCCACTGCAATGGAACAGAATCTAGAGAACACGGTTTAAGGGAACCGGGTGCTCCTGGCAAACAGCCAAGCACCCCAGCGCTGCCTTTTATCCCTTAACAAACGTGTAAAAATTCTAGAGAGTGAACTCTGTTTCTCACCCAATAAAACGCTGTTCCCGCAGCTGGGACGAGCCCCACCTTCATTCCACGGCACACGATCCCAGAGAGCCGCAAGGCCCGGGACAGAGCCGTGCCACCCGCAGCGGGTCCCACGCAGCAGCGCCCAAAGCAGCCCCGGCCCCCTGTGGGTGCCCCCGGCCCCGGTGCCCCCGGCCCAGCTCCCTCCCCTCCGGCCGCTCACCTGAGGGCACCGCCCGCTGCCTCCCGGCGCTGCTGCCGAGCCGAGGGTTATTGTCCCCGCTCCTGGCCCAAAGGCCGCGTTCTGCGCTGCAGGGCGCGCTCCGGGGGACGCGGGGGCGGGCAGGGACAGGGTGAGCCGGGCTGAGGCGGCTGTCCCAGCGCTCTGTCCCCTCCCGGGGCTCAGGCCGGGGAGCGGGGCCCTGCCAGCGGCCGCCATTGCAGCGCGGAGCAGAGTCAGGTAGGGCTGAAGAGCCGAGTGTGGCCGAGTGGAGCCGACAACAGCCGAGTGTGGCCGAGTGGAGCCGACAACAGCCGAGTGTGGCCGAGTGGAGCCGACAACAGCCGAGTGTGGCCGAGTGGAGCCGACAACAGCCGAGTCTGGCCGAGTGTGGCCGACGACAGCCGAGTCTGGCCGAGTGGAGCCGACAACAGCCGAGTCTGGCCGACAGCAGCCGACAACAGCCGAGCCTACCCGAACGGCCGACTCTGGCCGCGATTTGCCGAATCCATCCGAGCTTAGCTGAGGTGAACTGAACAGAACGCGACGGAACCGCGTTCAGCCCAACCGAACTAGATAAGCCCGACCGAACTAGATAAGCCCGACCGAACTAGATAAGCCGAACCCACCTGAACATTACGGCGTCGCTCACTCACCCATCTCTCAGTGTGGGCAGGCACCCTCAGCTCCAAGGAGCCGTGCAGAACGAGCGCTCTGTCCCTTGGGAAGCACGGAGTGATCAGCCCCAGGGACAGGAAAGTACAGACAAATGCCATGGTCAGCCCTGAGGATTCAGGAGGATTCCAAGCCAGTGGCCCAGAACCTGCCACAATTCTATCTACAATTGCAATGTAATTACGGTGGGACAGTGCCAGGCTGGAGTTCAGAGAGCTCAGCCGTTCCACCGGGGCTGGGGACATGACTGAGGGGGTTTTGTGTCAGTCTGATGGCCCTGAGCAGCATCAAGAACCAAAAGGAAATTTTACAGAAATGTTTTGAGATGGATTGCCCCAAAAACTTGGGCTGCTTCTAGGGGGACAAAAGATTGAAAAAGCTTTCTGTTGAATTCCTGTCAGAAAGTCCAGACCCACTGGTTCAGCTATGGAAGGGATGGATATGATGCACCACAGAAAGAGACAAAAGCAGAAATGTTAAAAGGTCTATCTCCCATCCTTCCCCAAGACTGTTGGATCAGTCTTTTTTAAGTGCTCTCTAATCTGATGTTTCTAACTCCCTCTGTCTTCTGCCATCTCTACCTGTTTCTACTTTACTCCAATTCTCTCCACCTGTTTTCCTATGTTTCTCTCCCCCCTATTGCTCTACCCACCTACCTCTCTCCCTTCTCTTCCTCCATTTCTCTCTCTCCCTCTCTCTATCCCTCTCCATCCCTTTATCTCCCCCATTTCTCCCTCTCTCCATCCCCCTCTCTCCATTTCTCTCTCTCTCTCTTAATTTCAGTTCCACGTGTCCAGAAGGAACTGTGCTCCTCCCCAAGGCCTGTACTATGTGGAGTTACACAGCGCTCTGAACTGTGTGCTGTAATACAGAAGACTGTTACAAACACCAGGGTAGACCATAGCTAAGGGTGTCATCACAGCACTTCCATGGGATGGAAAAGCCATAGGAAGAAATTGCTGAGTGTTATGCAAAGAGACCAATGTCATGCCCAAGATGTCTTCATACATCAGCAGCACTGGTCAGACAGGGGTCATGCATCTCCCCTCACTGGCACCAGGAAAAAAAAAAAGAAACTGAGCAAACCCACCTTTGTATCGAGAGCCTTTTTTATGCTGATTCGTCTCTGAATTCTAGCTTCTCCTCTTTCAATCTGAGCCATGATCTTCTCTATGTCTTGGAGTTCATTGCATCTTTCCCAGAACACAGCTAAGAAAAGAACAACTTCTTAGTATCTTATCATGCATTGTAAAAGTCAGGGGTTTAACCTTAAAAAAAGGATGTTAGCTGTTCCTTCCTTTTACCAGAGCTTACTGCTGTGTAACAACAGACATGCCTTGAGCTGGTAAGAAACCTTCCCTTCCAGCTACCATGTGCTGCAGTAGTACAAATGCTGTTTTGAAGAGGGTAGATATAGGAATCTTCAGTTTAAGTGAGGTACAATACAGGCCAGTAAGACTTTTGTGTGTCAGTCTCCTCAAAGGAAACAAAGCTTCTTCAAATGAAAACGGATGTAACAGAATACAGTTTTATCAATAGAAGCAAGAGGGCAACTGAGTGCCCGAAGACAAGCAAGTGCCTGAAAGACCATTAGGTGTTTAAATAAGGGGTTTTTGTACAAGATTTTTGCACATTTTCAACTTGCTCTGTACCTTTAGAAATGTAGTGCCAGGACTTTGCAGCTACACTACAGTGGAAAAAAATCTCTTCTAATGCGAGGTTAAGACTCAGGTTACCAGTGGTGGCTGTAGGTTCAATCGTGATGTATTTACTGAGTTCTGCTCTCGAGGAGGAGGTAAAGGTTAACTTCTCATTAATGAATACAAGGAAAAGGGAAATCTCTTCAGCTAAGCAGTGTTTCTCAGCATTTCCCTTTGCAAAAATTAACAAGAACTGAAGACAGTGCTACCCAGTTAGATTCAGGATACAGTGAAGTGGCTCAGCAGGAGTTTAGGTGTGCATTTTAGTACAGCCTTAGTTGTGCAGGCGGTAATGATGGTAAAAGACAGAGCAGCAGATCCAAAATACATCAATATAATTCTACCCCAAAAATCTTAGAACAGCAGTGTAAGAAATTCTCAGCAGTAGGATGTTACCATGTTCTCAGGCAGTTCAAATGAGCCAAGCAGAGTTAGATACTCTCAGAGCTGAGTACAGAATTAAGTTACCTGAATACTCAATGACTTCCTCTGGGGTTTTTCCTTCGACTTCTCGTGCTATATTTTCAATGTCATCACGGCCCCACTTCTCATTGGCTTTGAGGAACTGGTTGAAATCTCTCTTATTCCAGTTAGTGAAGCCCTATACAGCAATCAAGAGGAAACATTGCACAGAGGTTCAGGATTTGTCCATCTCCAAATTTGATTCAACTGGTTTCTTGAAATTGCCTGTAACACTTCCATCATTCCACAGTGTTAAACCTTTTCTTTCTCTGCAGTTTAATTTAGTAGAACTCTTTTTATACTGCAGTCACTGTAATTTAGTAGAACTCTTTTTATACTGCAGTCACTGTAGTCTCTCTATTTAAATACTGCAAAATGACTAGCACTAGTTCTTTATTTACCTAGTAATTTCTGGTAAGTTTTCAGCTGAAAAATTAATCCCTCCTCCTAATAGTCTCTCTGTGGGATTACTTTCTAAGAAAAAAAAATTGCTCAAGTGAAAGTAGTGTAATGGCTTTTGTTTTGTCAAAAAGGCCCCCCAAGTGCCTCACAGACACCCTCAGCCATTGCATCATTGCAGTGACCGCTGCATGGTCACTCTCCCTCAGAAGGACTAAAGCCACCTTGTGATGGTGATTTTCAGCAGAGACACAAGTAGCACTGCTGAAGTCATGAGCTAAAGTAGGTTCATTTCATATTACCAGTAGCTTTTACAAGTAGTGGGAAGTAGCAAGTTCTGCCAGCCATGTTGTGATTTAGCCACAGCTTACTGGACTGTACTGATTCCTGACCTCTGTGATTCTGGTGTCTCCACAGTGAGCAGTTCCAGCTCATTACTACGCAAGCAAGAAATCCTGTCCTGTAATTCCGATCCCCTGCCAAAATACAACGTGTAAATAAAATATCCAAATAAGGCATATCAAGCATTCACCTGGTTTTAAATTATTTAAATATACAGGCTTCCTAATTATATACTTATTCAGCTCACACCCTCTTTTAGTGAGGGGAACTATCCACTACCAGATGTGGTTTAGGAAAACTGACTGTTCAGACCCCAAGATTCACTTCCATAAGGGTGTGAAACTGAGGCAGAATATGTGCATTAAATCATGTGGAATGCAGCACACCCAGCTCTGCAGCCATTCTGCAAGGTTTCATGGAAAGACATCACAGTCTATAGTGAATGCCAGACTAGGATTCAGGAGAATCCTTGGTGCACATTCCTCAAAGATATCCTATGACATAGGCCTATGACAAACCTAATGCTGGAAACTCTTTTCAGTCTGAACCAAACTGTGCAGATGTGTTAACTACGGCACATGCCGATCAGTGACCAAGAAATGCTCCCATAATGCTGTGAAACACAAAACAAGCTTTGGCTGATTTCAGTCTCACTGAAGAACCGACAATACCCGGGTTAGAAGTTTCTCTTTTTCTTCCAGTTCTTCATCATTAAGAGGTTCAGCCTCATCAATCTTAAGCTGCTCTTCCTTTTGTGCTTGGGCTGCATTTGGGAGATCAGGATTACGAGGTACCTGAAAGGTTTTGCACTTTGTAAAACTGAATTAATTTTTCACAGATAATTACTAATTGTCACCTTTTTGTTAATATAACCTAATAGCTTCGACAGCTGAACATGATTTTATTTCATTTAAATTACTGTGAAAGGCTGGAAAAGTACTTATTCTCCTACTGTTGCATTAAACTGTTCCATTGCAAGAATTTAGAGAATAACACAGAAGGGACTGGACCTTAAAGATCACCTCTTTTCCAAGCCCCTGCTATGGGCAGGGCCACCTTCTGCTTAGACAAGGATGCTCAAAGGCTCGTCCAACGTGGCCTTGAACACTTCCAAGCAAGTGGAATGTGGGTCATCCACAGCTTCTCTGGGCAAATTGTGCCAGTGCCTCACCACACTCACAGTGAAGAATTTCCTTCCAATATCCAACCCAAACCTGCCCTCTGTCAGTTTAAAGCTGCTCCCTTGTAAAAAGTCCCTTTTCAGCTTTCCTACAAGCCCCCTCTAGGTACTGAAAGGCTGCAATTTGGTTGCTCCAGAGCCTTTGCTTCTCCAGACTGAACAATCCCAACTCTCAGCCTTTCCTCCTAAGAGAGGTGCTCCAGCCCTCTGGTCAAGGAAATTCTTCAGTTACCTTGTAACCAATTGTTTTCCTGTCGTAGAGAATCTCTTTTTCCAACAGTTCAAACAGGCGAGGAGGAAAGAACTGGAAGTCCTGTACATTTGGCTGTTTTGGAGGCCGTGGAGCCTGAAACACAAAGCTTGCATTTGCTCCCTTTCACATCCAGAATCTGCTTGCTTGTAAGAAGTAATTTAAGTTTATGAGCAAACAAAAAGCATTATTGTTACAAAAATGCACTGTCTTAACTTGGGGGGAAAAAAGTCACACCATGCAAGACACACCAACCACCACAAAGAATTCTAAAAGTAAAAGAGCAGTGAGAGAAGGGGAAGAGAGGTCTTTTGGGAGGAGGTGGCTGGTGAAAAAGTCACACGTGTTTAAAGCATTAATCTTCCACAGGAAAATTTACAGCTGCTTAAATAAGAACTAGAAAAAACTTGATCTTAGCCTCCCTAACGTCTTACAAGTTTCATACTGTTCTTATTTTTTCTCACAGAAGTTTGTCTCAAGTCTTTTGGAAATTTTTTCTAAATTTAGATAGTCCCTCCACTTTATAAAAGTGAACAGAGCAGTTTTTATGACTCAAGACCTATTTGTTGCTTAGAGCTTCAGCCATTTACCATACATATTGAAAAAATTTATTTCTTTTGATTAGTCAACTCACCTTGGGTGCTTTTGGTTCACTGACTCGAAGAGCCTCTCTGAAGTAAGCATCCACAGCATAATTGGCTTTTCTTTCTCTTTTAGGTGGTTCAATCCACTCTGTAAATGCCAACTATAAAAACAAAACCCATCACCCCCAAAACCAAAAATTAAGTCTTGCAAGATCATGAGACCAGCTACAAGTTTTATGTAAAATTAGATCTACATCTACTTCATTATAAGTGTTATAAGTGTTATTTAAACTATTTTCATAGATGACACTGTATTTTACCCAATACCTCTTAAATAAGTATGACTAAAACATGCAATTCAGGGCATTCCTCCAAAAGAAACTTAAAACATTACCTTCTGTTTTTCTCTGTAGTCTTCCCCTTCAAAATTATACACGCTAGATTCAGTATCCATAGTAAAATTCCTAAGGGAGCTTTCACCCATCTTTGAAAGTTTTTCGTTCATTTCCGCAGTCTTGGACAGGGGATACAGAAAAGAATAGTAGCCATTTGGATGGTACTTCATTATTTAACATCTCATTCCCAGATAGAACGGGAGCCATTTTGGAAGGCACGTCATTATTAAACACCTCATTCCAGAAAGGAGCCACTCTGAAAGGTACTTCATTTTAAAACATCCCATTGCCAGAAAGAAGAGGAGCCATTCTAGAAGGTACTTGACTATAAAACATCTTATTGACAACATCAGAAAAAACAGACACGATTGAGTAACACAAAAACCCTCTACAGCAAAAACCCCTTTTCTCTCCAGCTTGGAACCAAGTTATCATCCAGAGACTTACTATCTTGCCATCACATTCAAATCTACAGGTGAGCTTCCCCTTTTCAAACCTTCTCACCTTCTTTGCCCCTCTTTCCAAAATGTGATCAATATCTTCATCTGTAATCTCACTATCCTTTGAAGCAAACACGTGTGTTGCTCCATGTCTGATCATTTGCAGCATTTCATCCTTTCCAAGTTTATTCAGGTTTTGATCCACCAATCTTCCTAAAGATAAAAATGCTTGAGGATAGCAACTCACTGAAGAGTTTATGTTATGGAAGGAGCAATACAGGATTTTCTCCCCCTTATATTTCCACATACAAACTACATATTACTGATTCCAAGCAAGTCAACTAAGGTTACCTTACTTTTCTCTGTCTATTAGAAAAAGGAAAGGCATTCATTTAAATTTAAAGTGAAAGAAGAAACTGAGTGCTTTAAAAAGTCAAATCTGACTATATCCCACTAGGCAGGTAAGCAAAAAGTTAGTGAGGAAATGCCTACTCCTACAGTAAAACAAATTTCCAAGTGGATGAGGCCTTTGCACATGAACTCCCTTCAGAGTTCAGATGAGGCAAAAGCAACACTCCCACTGGTTCTTACTGGCTGATTGCACCATGATTTACAATGGGAGAAGAAGGGAATTTCATCCTAGATCCGAAGTGCCTTCATATAATACTTGCCTTGCTGGATGACTATGGAATCCAGGCGCAGTTTCATTTCTGCACGCTCCACTATCCTTTCCTCCACGGTATTGTCTGTAATAAACCTGAACACACGGACAGTCTTGGTCTGCCCAATTCTGTGCGCTCGATCCTGCCCAAAACAGTAACAAAAAAGTCAGCACTTGCCTTCCAGCATGACTACATAATGAGGTTTAAGATTTTCATTATTTACAGCACACAAATTTACAAAACAGAACAGCACAGGTTACTAAAATGTTTACAGCTATCCATGGCTACCCAAGATATTACATTTTTATCTACATTGCAGGTTTGGGGTTTTTTTTTTTCAATAACACTGACAGTGAGTGTGTCTCTATGTGTCATAGCTAAAAAACAGCAGGATTTGGGGTTTTTCATTAAATCACACACAGAGGAGAAGATTTGGATGCTTCTGACCTTAAGCAACCTTCTGTAGAATCAAAGCATGAAGAAATCATCTCTCTGCTGACCAAAAGCTGCCTTTCTCAAAATCCTTCAGTAGTGCCATGAATAGTTCAAGAAAAATACAATAACCCTGCCTCTCCTGACTAGTGAAACATGAACCACTGTGAGAATCAGTATTCTCAACACACACCTGTAGTGGTAGCTGGTACTGCCTCATTTGAGCTATTAGACACCAGTTCCTTCATTCTTTTGAAGTGATTTTTGCTAGAGTACTTGAGACCCACAGGTTAACTGAAATAATTTAAGACATTTCCAAGACTTCTCTCTGAAAGGCCTCATTTGTCAAAAAAAAAAAAAAACAAAAAAAACCCCAACCAAAAATCCAAAAATCCACTGGCAGTTTTTAGATAGCTTTGCTTTCTTAGGTGGTCACTAATGTCCTTGACATGTATCCAGGATGGAGATGCATCCACATCTACTTAAAAAAACCCCTAAGGATAGTTACTAAAATGAGATCCTTTCATTACCATCACCATAAAAGCAGTTTTTGAAAACTTTAATTCAACTTTTCTTTATCTCATTTTCAAGATCGCAGGAAAAACAGTGAAAACACATTCACCTCCACTCCCCACAACAGCTTTATAGTTTTGGGATTAACAACCTAGATTTAATTCATTTTTACTTACTCAAGTAGGCTATTTGCATTAAACAATACTATGAGGTGTAGCACACACCCAGCATTTCCCACTACATAAAACACTGTATAACCCAAATGTGACTGAGGACTAATGGTTCCACACAGTGGAAGCTGCACTTGAACTGAAAATTAGTCTTACAAATCCTGCTCCTGTGCTAAAATGGGAAAATACCAATTTATTTTGGAAGTACACATTTCTAGCAAAGTACTGTGAGAAAAAGAAAAACAAAACCCCATAATTTCCATCTGGAATCTTACCATAGCCTGGAGATCTACTTGTGGATTCCAGTCTGAATCAAAGAGAATTACAACATCAGCAGTAGCCAGATTGATTCCAAGACCTCCTGCTCGTGTACTCAACATGAACACAAATTTTGAGCTGTCAGGATCATTGAATGCATTAATGGAAGCCTAAATCAATGAAAAGAATGTATCAGTTAAACAAAATGTTTTACAAGTAGTATTTTTACATAAATACAATCCCTGAAGTTGTAAATACCTGTCGCTCATTGTGAGGAGTTTGTCCATCCAGTCTGCAATATTCGTAATTTCTCCACATACAGTAATCTTCCAAAATATCTAGAACTCTTGTCATCTGCCTGAAGATTAGAACCCTTGAGCCTGTTTGGGTAAAAAGGTTTCTTATGCTTTCACCAAAATGTAAGATTAAACAAACTCTCCAAGTCTGCACTACCAGAAAAGGAAGGAGGGCAATTCCATGTACTAAGAAGAAAAGTCGTTTGAATTTCAGACCCAAACTACAATGCAGGGCTGCAGCTGCTGCTGCCACAGCACATCCATGCCATAGGACACATTTGTCTTACCCTGATATGTCACTGTCTAATTAATGGCTGGCTTCTCCTTTTCATTTTGTGTTGTACTCCTCAAGAAAAAGTTCCCAGACATGGCAGAGTAAGATGGTAGCACAAATATAAAAACATTATCAAGTATAAATAATAAAATTTTGAAGTATTTGATTGTTTTGGATTTAAGATCTCTAGAAATAAAGTGAATTCTTCTTAAGTACTTGTCAGTTTACTGCCAAGAACAACTTAAATAAAAAAAAAAAAGAAAAGGTTCAGTACTTTATGCATATACACTCAGCCATTTCCAGTCTACTGGAGAAATTTAAGTAAAACACAGGATATAACAAAGTTTCTACTTCCTTTTGTCCTTTGGACTCAAGGGTTAATACTGAACTCTCTTGTTTAAGATGCTAATTTGATTTGAGACCAGTCCAGTATTAATTACAACACCTCATCAATAAACCTGATATCAGGAAGAAACCAAGATCAAAAAAGCACAGTAACCACTGAATTGCTTGGTTTTCAGTCTTGAGTTATACAGTCACAGCTGCTTGGATGATACCTAGATACAAAGTACAGTTTACTTCTATACTACAGAAGGTTGAGGTTTGGACGTGGTTTTGTTTTCCTGCAAAGTGTCCCCACTCACAAACCTACATCCAACTTCTTTAGCAAAGTTACTACTGTAAGCATACTCAAAAAATAGTGAGCTAAAAATTTATTCCAGTGTCAAAAACTCTGTTGCAAGTGACTTTTACAGTAATCCATTTCAAAGCTCAAATAACTTTAAAACAACTCAAGAGTTCCCCCATGTCTGAGTGTTTATAGAATACACAGAAAAACCTCAGGTACTGTTCAAAATCACATCCAGCAAGAAAGACCAACATTTCACACAGGATTTGACTTGAGCTATGTATGAGGACTCTGAATCTGAAATGGTCCTTCATGGCAAATCAAAGGCGTGGCTAAAATACTACATAATTATATTTCAGATAGCTAAGAAAACTATGAAAGAAAATCTAAAGCCCCAATCAAATGATGTTTTTATGGTGTGAACTTAGCTGCGATGAAAAAGTGGGAAAAAAAAAGAAATCAAAACACTTCAACACAAAAAGCCATAATGGACTATTGATCCAAGCTGGTATCATACTAGAAACCAACAGTAATCCTGGCTAAAGTCCGCTGGGTTTTGCTCAGAATACACAAAAATATTACTGAACCAAAAAACTCTCAAAACCCCAGAAAGGAGATGTATACCTTGTTCTTTCAACTTAGGCAGCAATTTGTCTAGAAGTACCATTTTGCCACTGTTAGTGACCAAATGCATGTCTGTTGTGTAAGGTGGGCCAGGCTCTGCTCCATCAAAGAGGTACGGGTGATTGCAGCATTTCCGCAGCTGCATCAGGATGTTCAGCAGTCTCATCTTGTCCAGCTTCCCAGCTGAGTTCAGGATATCTATATCCTTCATCAGGATTCGGGTATACCTACAGCACGGAAAGAAAAAAACCCTTCTGTTCACTCTAAAATGAAGCTGGGGGATGACTTACAAGCTGCATCTTTTGCTGGTGCAGAGGGAGGAGGAGGAAAGGTTTGAATACATGTAAGCCAGGAAAAGCCTGTGGGAGACAGAACCTGCCCTCAGCATCATGGCAGCCATGGGACATGGTTTGGGTGTCATTCTTTTGCCTCTGGGCAAGTCAGAAATGTAGCACAGACTCACAGAATCGATTGGGTTGCAAGAGAACTCTGAGATCATCAGTTCCAACCTTAGGCTAAACACCACCATCCACTGGGTGCCACATCCAGCTGTTTCCTCAATACCTCCAGAGATGGTGAATCCACCACCTGTCTGAGCAGTCTATTCCAATGCTTGACAACCCTTTCCATTAAGAGATTCCTCCTGATGCTTGACCTGAACCTCCCTTGGTGTAGTTTGAGGCCATTTCTTCTTGTTCTGTTGCCTGGGAGAAGAGGCTGATGACCCCCTCGGCTGCACCCTCCCATCCAGGAGTCGTGCAGAGCAAAAAGGTTCCTCCTGAACCTCCTCTCCTTTAAGCAAGAAGTTAAGCAAGTTTTCATAAGTCTTTAGGCTACAAATACTGTCTAAAGCTCACCCTTCTCTTCATTTAATCAGGTAAATCTCCCTGACATGCATGGTTCTGTCATAGCAGTGTCAGAAAGAAACAGGAATAAACTGGGAGTATACCAGAGAGAATAAATTGAGTTCTACACAATCTCCAAGTCACAGACAGCACATTCCTTCTGAGCCTGAACCACAGCCCAGTCAAGCACATGCATTAATTACCATTCTCACTGCATTTTGCTGAGGCCCACATAAATTTTAACTTCCTTCTTTGGAGGCAAGCTTTTCTCCACATCAGCCTTGATGCGACGGAGAAGGAATGGTCGTAGCACCTGAAAGAGGTTCACCATTAAATGCATTTTGGAAACTGAAACACTGATCAGGTCAATGGATGAAGCAAAGAGCAGATATTCTCTATCACAGATACATGATCTAGTGTTAGACAATCTGAAAAAAAAAAAGCAACCTCTATGGAGAAATTATTTGCTATACATAGGATATACATGTGCTTTATTTGAAAGACTCAAAGATTAGGTCAAAATGATCTTTGACATGGTTCTGTGTCCTTGGACTTAATTTTGCTTGACTGAAAAGTTGTGGAATAATCTCTCTCATCCTAATAGTCTATCATAAGAAGTATTAGAAGAACTGTTTGGGATTTAACTTAGGTAAATGTAACCCTTGTATAAAAGGCAAAAGGACTCACCATAGGAAGGCGCTCCACCAGTTTTTGATCCCCTAGACAGTTGTTGGTATCAAATCACGAATCAAAATCCTGTATCAACAAAATCATTGGTTTATAAGAGGCTTCCTTTCAAGGTACAATAGCATCACAATGGTGAACAAATACAACTCTCATATGGCCAGGAAGTAAAAGAACAAATGACCTTATTTGGCCTATTTTATGAAAAGCTTTATAACAAACATTTCCAACTCCATCTATCACTTATCAGTAACTGACACCACTAACTATACATATCCAGGTCTACTTTCAAATTGGGAAAACCAGCAAAATTAATTTGATTCAGAAACAAAAGACTTACTTCAGCTGAGTTAAAGACATCTGGCAAAAGGAAGTTGAGAAGTGCCCAGAGTTCATGTAATTTTGTATGTAAAATGTTGTATGTAAAATCATGTAAATAAAATTGTTCTGAAGTGGAGTTCCAGTTAATAGCAGTCGGTTGGTAGTCTTGAATTCCCTTACAATTTCTGATAACTGAAGGACAGTGAGACATGTCCAAATATCAAACATATATATTTAAACATTACTAGTCCCTACACCATCAACTAAATAACCCACACAGATCTCTTGCTTAGTGTAAAATAAATTACCTTTGATTTTTCATTTTTAATCCTGTGGGCCTCATCTATAACAAGGTATCTCCAGTTGAACTTTTTGAATACTGACTTCTCTTTGATAAGCATTTCATATGATGTTACACAGACATCCCATTCTCCAGGCAGCAACACATCTCTCACAAAGGCAGCCTAGGTAACAAGGTGACAGCTGGTAACTGAGGCTTTGTCAAATTTAAAGGGAGTTAAGTTCCACTTTTTCCACAGGGAAAAGTCTAAGTACATGATATGATGTCCTCTGCCCTATGCAGGTCCATGATGCTCAATAAATAAGGGGAATTTCCTCAGTCAGAGACATAAAATCAGAGTGTTGCACCTATGCAAGGAGCAAATGATGTTTTGAAAAATGGGGCTCTTACACTGTATTATGTATAACACTTCTCCCCATCGCCGTTCATCCATCCAGATAAAATGGAACCTCTTTCCTCTTCAAATGTCAAATATGTAATAGATATTTGGAAATGGAAAGGATACCTTAGGGTACATGCTAATGTACTTCCTTCAATTAGGTTTTATGATTATGACCTTTATTCCAACAATAATTTAATGTTTTAATTAAATTTGCAACCATTTTCATTGCTGCAAGATGTCCTTCATCTCCCTCTACTGTAATTCAATGGAGTGGTTTTCAATCACAATCAGCAATATCTAACAAGAAATTTTAATACCTCTTTTCAGGAATCTAAAATGGATCTTTCATGTTTTAAAACAAACTTCATACCAGTGCTATGGCAAGGAATAATTCCCACCTCTACTGTAAGCAAATAATACACATTTTCCATTTTGGCAACCAGATGTGGAATATTAAATGTTAGTTACAAAAAGAAAATGAAAAGACTTAAACTCCTTTAAGTAAGAATGAGCAAAGTTGAAAAAATTAAAAATTAAACTAATAATCGCACCTTGGTAAAGAATATCCATTGGTAATTACAATGTCTCTTGACTTATGACATGTTTCTGACTAAACATCAAAATCTGAATGCAGGTTACTGGGTTCAGTCTTCATATATCTTTAACATCTCTGATTTTCAAGAATTCATTTGCTCAGAAAATATCCATTACATTTGAAATAATAATCATATTTGAACACCTTTTGACAATATTGTGATCTGCCCAGCCACAGACATTCAAAGGAGTGACTTACACAATGCAAAAGATTTCTGGAAATAGGTTACAGCAGAATATTACTTGTGCACTTACCAAAAATGCCAAAAATGTTGAAAATAGCATTTATTCTTTTGAAAACATCAGTCTAGCATTTCTTCTTTGCAGCAATTTCTTCCCAAATCCACTCTTCTTGTTTCTGTACAGATGATTTCTTTTCAACCAGGGTTATGTTGCCTACAATAACAGCAACAAGGATGTTCAGGAAAGGGGAAAAAAAACACCAGAAAAAAAATGTACAGAATATTTAATTTGCAAGAAGAAAATAAACTACTGCTTTGCATTCTTTATGTAACAGCAGCAACTCTGCACACATTTGCACAGAAGGGGGAAGCACAGCAGCAGAAACAGGAAAACAGTTAATATTAACTCATCACCTTAGAAAAATAAAAAAATAGACAGTATTTTCCTCTTTCTTGCACATAGATTTAAAATTTCCTGGAAGGACATCCTAGACTTGCACCTCTTCTTTGGGTATTTTACTACAAGTCTACAGCTTGGCCTGCTCATCTTGCCCAATGACATGAGATACATGTGCTGCTTTTGACAGAACAGCGGGACATTTTTCTGAACAAACTCAACCACTGCTCCACTGCTTTGCCTGGCCATGTGCATATTTGGATTATTTTTGTGCCAACAATGCAAAATATTTTTTCCTTAATGACAGGTTTTATTTTTTATTTCTGCTGCCTCTAGTTATGAAATTCTCCAGAGAACCATTTACATGAGACAAAACTGATTCTCAGAAAATATATCAGAAATACCAAAGTAAGGAGAATGCATAATCTAGTGGATGAAAAAGATAAAATACCTTATCTACTTTGTGTCATATTCTGGCAATCAAATTATTGCACTTGCAGTATCCATCTCTGTCAATAGGATGGGTCACTGGCTTCTGCATTAAAAGCTCAGTTTAGCAAAATCATCACTATTTCTCAAAAAAAAAAGTTATGATCTCATTGAAGTCATGTAGGACAAATGAAATCACTGTTTTTTCAGGGAATTATTTGTCTCTCCCTCTTGGCGTGGTGTTGCCCCTTTTGAAGAAATGTATCTTAAATACTGTTTATTTTCTTTCTCTTTAAACTTGCTGTTAAGGCATATGCTTGCATCCCAGACACTCTTCATTAAACATTCCTGTGCTGATGCACAAGCATCATTACTCCCAGAAGAGTGGAGAAGTTTGAACTACCTCAAACATCACAGCAATTAAGGAGATCCACAGCTAGAGGAGATCCAGAAAAGCTTTTCATTTTGAACATCAAGTCTCATTATTCATATGCAACCAGCAAACCAGGTCATTGTTGCATTTATCCAACCAAGTTCTTGTCAAAGGGTGGGAAGGAAACTTGGAAAGGCTGAACTTGGGGCTCAGGAATCTGCTCCCAGCCTGCCTTCTGCTCCAAGTCAAGCTTGAACACCAGACAGCCACCGGTTACCCTTCAAAAGGAAGGTCAAGCTAATTAGTTGAGAGGATCTATAGAAGCATTTTATAACAACCAAATTAATACTAAATGAGTTCACAATGATTCATATTATTCCTGAACAATTAAAAATGACAGGGCCATTATTTTAAGTCTTGGTCCAGTTTACAGCTACCTATCCCACACCAGGAGATGTGCTGCTGAGCTAAAAATACATTTCATCATTGGGAGCAATGAATCTTGGGAGGAGTGGTATTTAAACCATCAGATATTTATGTGCAGCAAAAAGTGAAGCTCAATAAGTTTTCTGCCCTTTGTAGTTTTCTGCCCTTTCTAACAGATAAACTTGAAAATCCTAATCCCAGTCTCTTCTGTATAAGTCTCTTACAACTGAAATTTATTTATTGATTTTTGTTGTTTCTCACCAAACTGGGAATTGTAAAAATTTCATGGTTTGCATTTAAAGTCTGAATACATTGGACTTCATCTCCTAGCCACTGAATCTGGTTTGATAACCAGAGATAATTAGTAGCTTACATATTTAAAACAGAATTAGTGAAATCAGCAATGTAAAAAACATTCACTAGAAATTGATCTATTTTTCAGACAATTTTTTTGTTTTATTTTGGGTCTGCTTGTTCATTTGTTTGTTTGTTCCATAAGGGATAATAGATTTTGTAAGAAATTGAGACCCATATCATATATTTCTCTTCAATGCAACATAACTCAGTAATTCTAAGTTATATTCTATCCATTGCTGGTTCCGACTTTGACAATTTTTTGCAGCTCTGAATAATAATTTTAAATACAATTCTGGTGTCTCTTTCTAAAGAACACCTTTATTCTTTCAGGCAGGTGGAAGGTTAGTGCAGCCTGCCTGAACAGCAGATGGCCAGCAGCAAAGCTTTTCCCTGCTGACATGATTATAAAGGGAGCACACTGCTTTGAAACTGAGTTTGCTACTGCTCATAATCATAATCTACTGATTGATTTATAAAGCTCCACCTGAACATTTGCAGAATTTTACATCAAAGACATTTTTTCTTTCATATAAAAATACAGGAATTATTCTGAAAAAAGCATGATCCTGCAACATAGACCTTCCAAAGCATCCAAAGTCAAATCTCAAATGTTCCTGGTTTCCATCAGTAAAAATTTTTATTTTTCAGTAATATCTATCACGAAGCTGCCATTAGTTTTACCAGTCCTGATACTGATTTTCACGGCATTTTAAATAAAACTGAAACATTGTCCTCTAATTTTGCTTCTCTCAAGTAGTAGGATTAAAAACCATATGATTGTACATGTGAAAAAATTATGTTCAACTCTCAGTCACCCATTGTCCTTTCTCAGGTTGCTGTTATGTGACGTGGTATTTTGCTACCATGGAATATCTCAAACTGGAAGGGACACAGAAGGATCAAGTCCAGTTCTGTGCTCCTCACAGGACCACCTAAAGTTAAGCAGCATGACTGGAGCATTGTCTGGATGCCCCTTGAATTCTGACAGGCTTGATGCCTATTATATTATAGAATATATATTTTAATGTAATTTGCATCAATGTATACTACAGGCCGATCTCTAAGTCTGACCTAATTGTCAAATATGGTATTAATAATCTTCTGACTTATTATAAGAAACATTTTGCAGATGTTTCCCACAAAAATTTAAAGGCAATGTTAGAGATTCCAATAAAGCTTATTCAAAGCAGCTATGTCTCATATTTAATTTCATATTCTTCTAAAGCACCAAGTGCCCTGGCCTATTCTGTTTTCTTAGGAATCTGTGGAACACTATATTATTTATAAAATGTAATTAATTTTCGTTCAATCTATCTATTCATGGTGGCTTAAAAGAAAAAGCTATAATCCACCTTACTGCTTTTGTTGCATGCTCACTATTTACATTTTTGTGTAAAATCTCATTATTCAGACTGCTGATTGAATAACTTTGAAGTGTTTTGTGTCTCATTAGCAATGCTGCTCATTATGCAGAGTATGATGACTAATGGAAAAGCCTTTGCCTCACGGCTCCAGGTGATGGAGATTTTTTTTATCATAAGCTACTGTTCAGACATGAAATGATTATAGAAGTAATAATAAATAATTAAAAACTTAATTACAATTTCCTTTCAAGGATTGTCACCACTTTGCTGGTGTTTAGGTTTTGTTGTGATGCTGAATGCGGGTGTTCCCTTCTAAATGCACATAGTCTGGTATGACAAATATCAACTCCAAAAATGATACATTTCTATCAGTGACACAAAGTAAACAAGGGGGAGAAACCTCTGACAAAGGTTTTGAAAATGCTACAGTCCCTAATCCTTTAGATCAACACAGGCCAATTGCCTCAAAGTGGGAATCCTAACCCTAATAATGCTTCCTTTAAACCAAATAATGCTCCAGATAGCCTCAAGAGATGGAAAACTTGCATTCCTTACATTAAAAAACATAATATTATATTTTTTCTTTTTCTGCATGGAAAAATACATCCCAACAAGGTGATCTATGCAATAGTACCAATAAAGGGAAAACCTCAGCCCAAGCAGAAATAGGTACAGTTACACACGGTCTTCATCAGAAGTCATGTGTATGATTTCTTCACACCAGATAAATAAGGAATCCAGTAGGGACATAATAAATGCTCTGGAAAAAAACATCTGATTTGCTTTCCCCGAAAGGTCAACCATGACTTTGTTATCCATCAAGTTTGTAATAGATTATGAAAACAAGAATTTCCAGTTGGGTTTCACGGCATTTAGTGCATTTTCCAGGGTTTCAGCTCTGTGATAGAGAGCATTCAATTTTGCTAAAGTATCTCTAATTTCCATCATTAGGAACAGCTCTTTTTTAAGAAAAGAGGTGAATCCAATTTTGTTTTGCTTTGTTTGTTACATATTGTAGGTTTTGATTAATAGCTACTTTACACACAAAACATTCAGTGCCGTCCCTCTACAAAAATTGCATCATTAAATGTTTTTAAAAATCATGGTCCCTGGAAGAATTTGTCTACTTGTATTTTATGAACTATTTCCTAAGTTAAAATGAAAACCAGAGTTAAGCTGTCAAAGAAAAATAAAAGACATCCTGAAAAGACACAGAACTAAAAGGAGCCTATTTTTAGTTTAAAGGAAGTACAAATGTACCACACTTGAATCATTATCCTCATCAGGATGACAGGTGATGCCAGGGTAATAAATAAAGTCTCTGATTAGAAATGAAATCGCTACGACAGAATCCAACGGCCACAAAGCCTTCAGATTCCCCTCTCTGTCGTCTGCATACATTCTTCCTCTTCCTCCACAATAAACTGTCTATTGATTCTAATTCAAGGATACACTGCAGGGAAGAATCAGCAAAGATCAACATGAGAAAACAAAGCAAACAAAAATAAGACATACAGCTGTCAGTATAAAATTTTCTAGCCACAAAGCGAGCCTAAGGAGGAGACACCAACTGTACCAGTGAGAACACAGGAAAGCCTTTTGGCAACAGTTAGTTCTGGTTTACCAAAACACCAAAGTGAGAAGATTGCCACTCTGTGCTACAGATCTCCACTCTAAATCAGGAAATGCAATAATAACTTCAAACACACACTGCAGATTCCCTTCTCAGGAAAGGAGAGCAGCCCTGCTGCTATGCTGGTACTACAGCCACAAAAGGACCTACCCATGTAGGTCCCATTTTCAGGAAGCAAAATGCAATTGCAGGGATATTCCAATAGCAGCAAGCCCAAGCAAATGTGTCTCAAATTATTCTTCCTTGGCTGTGTTGTTTATGACTAAACTGCATCACAAGTAGCAGTAAGTGCACTTTGAACAATCATGTGACATTTAATTAATTAACCATAACCATTGTTTACATGTAAATCAGGTACTCATTAGAGAATTAGAAAATCATTTCTTTTGAAGTGGGATTATTTTTATCCATTTGACTGATAAACTTAACTCTTCATTATATTACTCTTTGCCATCGAAATTAGTATCAGTAGGATTTGATATGACCACATACACAGATGGCTGCAGAAGCTGAGAACAGAGACCACCTTCTTATTTAAACTGAAGTAAGTGAAAATACTTCTTCCGTTTCTCAGATTTTGCCTTCAGGAAACACAAATCTGCAAGTTCCAATGGGTTAGATGAGATTGAAAGTATATTGAGCATCTTTGACCTAAGGTGTGGGCTTTTCCACCTATACTGCAGGGTGGCTTTTCTTATTAATTGCATTTACAGCCCTTTGTAAATGTGTTTGAGGATTGCTCATTTCCACAGTCTAGGGCTGGAGAAATGAAATCACAATAAACTGATCTTTTGTGCCCCACCAATCAATAATGACAAACCACAGAAGTCCTTGTACTACTGGAATGCACCAAGGACAGTCCTGAGCACTCAGCCAGGCTGCAGCATGGTTTAAATGGCTGCCCTGGTAAGATCTTTGTGCATTCCTTTATTTTCCTAATAGAGACTCCTATAATATCTGAAGCTAATTTGTCATAAAATACTTGTCTTCTGTCTCAGTGTGTCTTACAGTACCCTCTTCTCTCCTAAGTATTTACACAAGTAATGACTTGAGGGGCAGAAGGAGGCAGAGATTTTCCAATGCCTTTCTTCTTCTCCGCCTGGGTTACAGTTTCAGCCAGCAAAGCAAGGCTTGTAACAAAGAAAATTCATATGAATTCAGTTCCATTGTACTCCACGTATCAAAGCTCAGGTCCCAAAAAAATTCAACCTAATTTTTAAATATTCTCTTCAAAGCTCACAAAGCTCAGGGTGCAACTTTCTTCATTCCTCAGTTCTCAGAGTAATAAAATTCAGTGGTATTTATTGGCTCGCCTGGAGCTGCTCAACTTTTTCTGCTTTGGTTGCTGTGGGACTTGATATTTAAAAAGTTTTCATTGACTTGAGTGCAGAGTTGTTACCTTTACTGGCAATAGCAATCTACAGCCAAATTTATATAGCTATGATGGTAATTTCAATAGCTAGCCTGTTTTCTCAGTTTCATAATATTACTCTGTTATTAAACTTTTCTAGCAGAAACTCTTAAATAAGTATCTCCAGCATTTCTACACACCTTAGAAAAATGGCTCTCATAACTGGATACTCAATACTGTCACCTATCAGAAGGTGGTCTTATTATTTCTGTTTGGTTCTGTTCCATTTTGCTCTTTCTTTGTACATTTACGTATTCTACAGCTACACAAAATATTATTATTACCACCCCTCCCAATGTTGTGAATCTAGGCATTCAGTCCAATACCACATCAGGTTGCTCCTTTCATGACCTGCCCATTAGAATGTAATTTGCTGTGCAATGCTGGTAAGAACGTTAAGAGTTAATAATTTGTCCAGCCCTCTTTAACAGCCTAGAAATATGGACGGTACAGATATGACTTCTATGTGTGACTTATATGTATGGTCACAAGGGTTTTCAGGATGAAGAAGAGATGAGAATGTTGACTCCATGATCAGAAGGCTTGATTTATTATTTTATGATATACGTTACATTAAGGCTATACTAAAAAGAAATAGAAAGGAAAAGGTTTCTTCAGAAGCTAGCTAAGCTAAGAATAGAAAAGAAGGACTAACAAAGATCTGTGTCTCAGACAGAGAGCAAGAGCCAGCTCTGCCATGAGTGGTCAGTAAATCCAAACATCCACAGGAGACCAATCACGGGTCTACCTGTTGCATTGCACAGCAGCAGATAACCATTGGTTACTTTTGGTTGCTGAAACTGCAGCTTCTCACAAGGAAAAATCCTAAGAAAGGATTTTTCATGAAAGATGTCTGCGACATATACGCACTTGTTGACTGCTGAAAAAAAATGAATTATTGTCCTTAATACAATTATTAAGGACAATACAATTGGAATTAAGGGAGGAATCTGACTTGGACCTGAGGCCACTGCCCTTTGTGTTCAATGATTTGGTTTGATTTTACACTGGATGTCTAAGAGTCAGGAGCCCAATGGTGGCAGCTGAGCCAATGGCTTTTTTTTCAGCTGAGTGGGTTAACAGCATGTGTATTTTTTTTTTTTATTTCAAAAAACGAGGCTAAAGCATTTCTATTTTGTAGCCAACCTGCAGAAGAAGACCTTGTCCAGGAGCAGCAGAGATTCCCAGGCAGCAAACTGAGAGCCAGTGCCTTGCCACAAAGGTGTACTTGGCACAGATGTGTCATTCTGTGCACTGCTGGCTGCGTTAATTTGCTGTGACTTTACAGCCCCGTATTACAAAGACATTTTACTTTTCACACAACATCCACTTTGAATTAGTGGAGAGCAGGTCTCTGAAACTTGGAACATTTCCCAGACAAAACACAATGCACAAAGCTGTAACTTGTTCAAGAAATGATAGCAGAAGTTAGAATATGTTCCTGATGAAGCTGTAAACTTCAGCTGGTAGACTTCTCAAAATAAGGCTCTATGCTCCTGCTTAGTGATGAGTGGGGTGAAAAGCACTTCCATCTGTTGTATTGTGCAGAAATAACATCACCTTCAGAGAGAAAGCTCTTAACCTGTTTGCTTTTGCTGGAATGAAAAAACCAATTCAGCAATTGATATTTTGGAAACAAGTCCCCAGTAATCATAATATTTTTTTGGATGCCAGATGGCCTGGCCTGCTCTCCTAGTCTGTGCATCAGAATAACTAAATGCTTGTATTTCTTGATGTGTCCTTTTAGGGGTGAAAATGAATATATAAACTCATGAAAATTAGAAGCTCTGAGATGAAACCTCCGTCCTGCTGAACTCATGGACAATTCTGCCATTGATTCAGCACTGTTACATTTTCATCACTGCTACATCCCAGAGTTGAAAATATGTCTGGTTTATTTTGACAATGGCATTTCCAGACAGATAGATTGTTTCCTCATATTATTGCTTCAACAGACAATCCTTAGGAACTGAGAGTGCTCTAAAAATCATTTTATGACAGTTGGCAAAGGCATGTCCAAAGTGGCAACATCAATCTTTTTTGGACTATTATTTTGAGTGACATATTTTATAATGCTTTCTTTGTTAAACTGTAAACATACAAACTGCATTGCTCATATTTACAGGTCAGTACCTATGCAATATACAATTGATAACCTGTAAAAAAACAGGTGCTTTAAAAGCTTCCTGAAACAAAAGTTGGATTTCAAATGTTTCTCTTCACAATTTCTTGCAAATGAGCATCATAATCAACTCATCTGAAAAAAATGTAGTGTTTTGGAGGTGTTTACAAATGTACCCAGATTTCACCTAAATTTTAAGTTCCCTAAAGACTGGGGCAATGAAAATAAATTTGAGAGTTTCATAGGCACTCAGCAGAGTAAGATAGAAATGTCTTTGAAAACTCCTTGCTGTCTGTTCACTGTAGAGTACTCTGGAAATTCCTGGACTTGAAGAAAGTTAGCTACTGCATTAGTTAAAAAGGTTCTTTCTTCAGTACCTTGAGTAAACCAGTACATCTTTCCTCTTCTTTGAATTCATGTAGCGACAGTAACCGCTAAATGGCTACCAATTTCTAGTGGTAAATTGCTGTTGGGTTTAATTTCAGCCAAGCCCACCTTTCCTCAGTGTAATTTCATTGGCCTGAATGGACGCACCTTTCCCTCACCTTGTATATGACACAAAGACTGTGTGGAAGTATTTCTAGATCAGAATGGTCTTACCCATGGTTCCTGCCTGACAGGACATGTTTGGACTCACAGCGTGTGACGCGTGCCAAAACACAAAGACCTCCACCAGACCAGTGCTCCCAGTACAGCGCTAACCATTATCCAGGGTGTGCCTGTGAAAAGCAAATGCTCTTTCCAAACAACAAGCATTTTAATGCTGATTCCAAAGGGACTGGAAACTGGACTAAGGAATTATACAATGAACTGCTGTCATTTTTGCCTATTCTTTCAGCTAATAAGACAGTGCTAGAGAAGGATTGTGCACATTTTCTTGTCGTGCTGCACTGTTACCATCTGGGTTGTGGCGCTGATGTAGCATTGAAGATGAGCTGAAGAGTGACTGTTGGATATTTATAAAGAATTCTGCGGCTAACTTTGCTCTAAATTGGGCATGTAATGAATGCATTACTGCAAAGCAGGGAAATAACACCTATTAGCAGCTAGACATGAATCATCACAATGGAAAATCATTTTTTAAGCTGCAGTATTTTCTCTGTTATTGCTTTGCTTTAAACTTTAGTGAAAAGCAATTACTTTATTCTTTCTCTTTACTTTTATTGCTGGTGATTCTTATGCTAATTTTTCCTTCTATGTTTGATTTGATTTTGAACAGGCTTTTAGAATTCAAGATTAAATTGAATTGGTGATACTGCCCTACCATCTTCACCTCCTACCTTTCTTATCCTCGACCCTCACTCTGGGTTATCAAGAATTCTTAAGAAATCAGACTGAGCAAACCAAAGCTATAACATTTTAAAATGTTTCTTGTTCTAAATAAATTAGACAAATCAGCACCCTCTAGTCATGAAAATAATAAAAGTTTGGGGGGGTTATATTTAGCTTATTAATTATTTAATAGTTAAAAGAAGCAAAAGTTCCCTGCATTTGAAGTGTTACCTATTTGAATTTTTCCCCTCAAAGAATCACACATCTCCTGCAATTAAGTGAAATATATATTCACTTGTGGTACCTTGTTTGTTCTATGCCAGTGACTTAGGTCTGTATAAAACACGTAAATTTTTCCCTTCCAGTGAATTTAGTCAACAGAATGTGCTGGTTTTCAGAGGCGTCAATAATTGCTTCAAGTAAACAAAAGAACCTGAAAATTAACAACTTACCTTTGTATCCACAAACCTAGAGGTAATTTTTTGATCATCCTTTTTTTCTTAGGCTACAGTATTTTAGAAAAAAAAGAATGTTTATTTATTATCAAAAGTCACTATCAAGACACAGAACTAGTGAAGATTCACTTTGTTGAACACTTAGAGCAGAAATTAAGGAAGGAGCTGTCCAAGGTCCCCTGTGATCAAAAGAGAGAAACTCTAAGTGCAAATCTAGAAAATCATCTGTATTTGTGATCTTTGTATTAGTTATAGTTAGGGGAGATTAAACTTCAGCTTCTTTTTAACCAAATGAATTCATCAGTAGCATTCCTGGAAGAAACCTGCGTAGTGTGCCTACAATGACTGCAAGAGTGCTTTCAATTTCCTTACCTCAGGAAGATCAAATGATGCAGAACCAGAAATGGAAATTATTCTTTCCCTAATGCTGGATCAAACATAAAGGCAATATTTTTTAGAAACCAAAAAATGTTACAAGCAAGTAATGAAATTCCTTCCTGCAGGCTTGGGGGCAATCTTTGATGTAAGCAAACCTGAAAATGTATGAAAAAAAAAACTTTGAAAAAGGCTCCCTGTTTTTCTCCCCTTTCCTGAACTCTGCCCTAAGACACCATGTTCTATTTACAGCTGTAATGTCAGCAAACACTGGGCTTCCATTCAATTTATTTTGGAAAATTTAGAACAAAAGACATATTCAGACTCCTTGCATAGGCCTCAGGCAATCGTGTCTATTTCATTATTTCAGAGCAGACATTGCAGGTTAGCTGGAAAATTGCAGTAAAAATGATTGTCCCAGTCACAAAGGCGGCAGTACCATATCTTTTCTTTCTTTCCAAACAAACCCAGGTGATTTAAAAACATAAAAAAATCCTTTAAAATTATTTATCTAACAAAGTCCAGGGACATAGGTAAGGCTTTCATTTTTTATGCCTTTGAAAGCTCAGAAAACACAGCAATACCCACATAACAGCCGTGGTGAAAAAGAGAAATATGCACTTAACATTTCAAGAACTTCTGTCGAGTAAAAATCAGACAGTATTTTTTCATTTCTATTAACAGAAATTTCTTTAAATCCTCACTGCTAGTTTTAAGATCAAAGAAAAGACATTCTGACTGCCGATGAGCCAGGAGATGAATGATTTAAAATAACTTGCTATTCTTACTGCTGATTCAATGAATTTGAGCATGGTACATGGAATAACTAATTCCCAGCTTGTCTGGCCTAACAAATGAGTCACAGTTTTAGAAAACAGCAGAGTCATTTAAAGCTGTGATTCTGACTTAATGTTTCTTAAACTGATTAAACCCTGAGCATTGAGCAGTGGTGCTCAATGCATTGTCACATGTATTGATTCCACACAGACCTACTGAAATCCTATGTTTAAAGTTACACTAAAGCAGGCATTGCAGCAGGTAAGGAGTTCATGTGCAAAACATTAAGAGCCCTAAAATTCCTTTCTGTCAACAACATATAGGCTGTCCTTTTGAAACCTTCCAGTTGTAAATAGCAGGTCTGACAGGAAGGGGAATGCAGCCCAGGCATCTCGCACTGTCTCTTCTGTGGGCTTGAAGTCTTTGAAGGCTGGAGGCTGTACAGGGAACTGGCAGAGATTACAGGACAATTTTTCAAAGGCATGAAGAGTTCTCAGGGACCCAGCTCCTCTTCCAAATCCATGAGTGCTGGACACCTAATTAGCAAGGGTACTTTGAAAATCTCCCCCTCCTTCTCTTTTATGCAAGTTCTTTGCTATAGAAACTGTACTGAAATAGAAATCTAATTGGGAAACACTGTGACCAGGAAAGAGAGGTGAGGACGTGGATTAACTGCACATAGCAGTACAAAAACTTTTTCCTCAGGGATGTTTATTGCACTTTCTGGTTGAAATCACAATCAACATCTTGACCAGTGTGCAAATCCTTTTATTTTTCTCCTTGAATTTCAACATTTGGTGTGTTATTTTTCAGCAATATTACTTTGCTTTCTGTTATGTTGATATTAGTGTTGTTTTCACTAATAATAATAATTTGAAATAACACAAAGGCCCAGATCTGTGATTAGAGGGCAGGACACGTTCAGCTTGTCTGTGCTAGGCCTGATGAAATCCTTCTTGGATGGGCACAAGTCCTGCCTGATTTGACATTACAAGGTAGCAGCTACAAGCAGGTGGATGATCACTGCATTCCCACCACCCTCCCTTCTCTCCCAGGTTTGTACCAAGGTCAAGGAATGATTGGCCAACCACAAAATTGCATCTCCATTACCTTTCAAAATGTAAACTCAAGTGCCAGCTAAAAGCAGTGTGAACTGGGAGCTGGAAGCTGGCAATAAGGAGAATGGAGAACCCCAAGATGGTTTGGCAAGACCTGGTGTGTGTGTCTGTCTGCATTATTGTATTACCTGCAGTGATAAACCAATCCTCTGCAGAGTTTTACATACTGCTGGCCTTGGAACAGTCATTTTTTCATTTCCATTATTATTTTCCTAACCCTTCTCCTGTGCTACTTCCTACATGACATTGCAGGTGATTACTCCAAAGCAATGCATGTTGTGTGCCACCTAAGTCAGCTTGGACCACTACAATAAATCATTTGAGTCTAACTTCTCCAAGTTTTGCTCATTTTCAGGTCAGGTACTCCCTTACTGAGGCTCTGATTTCTGAAGTGACCTACATCCTTGGTGACAGTACGTCTTTGTATAACCACTTACAAGTGCTGAAAATATTTTATTTCTATTATTTCGTGCTCTCCTGATAAATGAGGATCAGCAGGTCACCTGACAGTAATGAGGCTTGCCAAAATATTACATCCTTTTAGTGTCATATGCTTTGAGAAAGGACTCAATTTTCTCCCTTGGGGAGTGGAAATTGAATAGAAGTGAAAACAGATCAGGCACATGGACTACAGAATGGTTATTAAGAGTTTAGAAATGTTTATGCACAAATAGAATATTTCAGAAAAGAACCAGGAATGGTCATTCTCATGGAAATGATTAGAGAACTAAGGCTGTTTTGATGAGAAGGACAGAGGCCACAGCGGCACGTATGACTCCACAGCAGAAGAAGCTGTTACAGCCGCACCAGACGTGCTGGTAGCTGAGAGCAGAGATGGGCCTTCACATCTCCTTGGCAATAGCTATTTCTCTTGCCAGAAATCATTTTGATCCTTCATCCAAGAGAAACTTTACTTCTTTCCCTTCAACGTAATTCTGCTTTTTGTCATTCTGCCAGCTGATTCCAAGTCTCTGGCTTAGTGCCTCGATATGACACATTTTCAACTTGCCAAAAAGAAAACTCCTCTATAGACCCATTTTGGCAAATAGTTAGCGTCGTGAAGCAGGAAAACCAAGGTTTCACTTGACATATGTAACTGATTTTAATCAATGTATTAGACTCTAATATTGATAAATTGGCCAGGAATGGCTCCAACAGTGACTACTGCCACACTGCCTGGGTAACAATTAGCTTAATGACACGAATTACTGTGATTCAGCATGCCAATTTCCCCTTTGTCTTTGCAAAAAGAAAACGAAGTAGGCAATACCTAAACCTTTGTTAAATAACTTTAAAACTTCTGAAATGCTTTAAAATACTTTTTGTTTACATTCCATACAATTCTTCCTCTCATCACTTAAATATTGTACAACAATTAATTAGGACATCTTTCATAAGGGGAGTCATCCTGAAATTATTCCTTTCATTCAGCTAAGTTTTCCTTGTTTTACATCATTGTTTTCTCACAGAAACATTTGAAGATAGAGAAATGTCAGTAGCATAATCCAGCATGGATTTATTAATTTCTTTCACTTGGAATCTATTTTCACACCATGAGTTATGGTTCTGATGGCAATCTTGCATCTTTCAATGCATGCAACTAATTGTACCCTATGAAACAGGTAAGTATGTCAAAGTCATCTGACCGTTTCGATTATTTTTTAAAAGAATAATGGAAATTAAAAGGGTACTGGCTTGCCAAAAAAGCTTTTATCTTTAACAGAAGGATTGAATATGTGAAATTGGGAGGGAAATGCTTGCAGATCCCAGCGTTCCCAACACAAGCATAATTCTGATATGTGTAACTCTAACACTTAGGAAGGTCCCTACTACTGAGTGTGATTATCTCACCTATGCATTATCAGCACAAAGCCTTCAGGGCAGGCTTCAACCGCTCCTTTGCCTTAGACAGGCCAGCAGAATTTTGATCAGTGAATTCCATTAGGAATTACTTGTCATGGTGATATGCAGCTAGATTTCATTTACCATCCTTTTATTACAGCCTCCTGCAGCTCAGTTCCTTTTGTTATAGTTCTGTATGCTGCTACATTTTGCCTTGTAAGCTGGTGGGTAGCCGAGTGTACTCCCCACAATCCATTAATGTAGTCAAACTTCTGTTTCTCCCACTCCACATTAGTGAGGGAAAAAATGTCTGGCATGTGCACTCTCCGCAATACAATAGATGTTAATGGCTCTAATTTAAGAATACTTCTTGCCAGGAGGAAGAAAAAGGAAAAAAATTGAACTGCTTTGTATAAGTTCGGTTTCTTACAAAAATTCTGTTCAAGAACTGAACCATTAAAACAGCAGACACATGGAAAGTAGATCCAAAGGAACAGGGGGTCAGATCTGAATCCATTTTTACTTACACCAAGTGTTTATGCAGCCAAGGCACTTAAGCAGCTGCTGTTAGAGACTAACACAGGCCAAGTTCTCTGTTTCTCACATAAGATGTTTAGCTTTAGACAGAGGGAAGAGGTGGTGTCTGTCACTTCTTTATGCTGAGAAGGTTTGAGGATCTGCACTATGCTGCTATACAGGCCAATTTTTCAGAACATGTCAGATGGCAGAACTCCATCTCCTAATATTAGTGACCAATTCTGAACTGTAAAAATGCTCAGACCATCAAGAACTAAGACCTTTCAGTTGAGGCAAGCAAAAAGAATTCAAATACTTTCCTTTTCTACACTTGCAATTGGATTTTGGTGTTCCAACTACAAGAAAACGCTGTTCTCTGATGTGCTGCGCACAGAGACTACAATTTATAACTTCAATGCCTATAAATAGTTTGTCTTGTCATCCTTCCAGTTTCCCCTCTCCCTCCACTCTCATTGAAAACGGTACTTACAGGAGCTAAGCCAGGAGTCCTTCCAGGAGCCTTTTCAATCCATTAATTTACCTTTCTGATGTGAGGCTGTGGTCTAGGTCCAACATGGCAGGTCAGGGTGGTACTTGAGGAAATAGAAGAGAAATACACTGAAAAGAATGATTCTCTGCAAATGGCAATCCTCAGAGGGAAGACAGTGTTTCATCTGTGAAATAATAAGCCCATTAACACATGTAGAACACGTGGAAATGTGTAGGAGTAATTTAAACAAACAAGGGAATGGTAGAGCAAACACACAGCCCCCTAAGGTGAAGGCTTTAGCTGAGATAAACCACTTAGAGTGTACTCTGCACTCCTTGCAACAAAACAAAGATAAACTCAGGCACCCTGCACTTTCCAGATCTTAATACTAAACTCAAAACCACTGAAATTCATCAGTCACTCACTTGAACCAGTTTTGAATGAGTCCCTTAAGGAGAAAAAGTGTATCCATGAGGATATTCCCCACCTTCAAGCAGTTTGAACATTTGCCTTGACAGAGAGCGTAACCCATCCAATCACCCACGCAACGCTGTACATGAATAATTATCAGTTTATGCTGATAATTAGAGTCCCAGAGAGTCCCTGCTCTGGCCTCTGGTAATGACACTGTCAGCAAGCAGAGCTCATCTGTCACTCCCCAGCCCTGTCTGCAGGTTGGGGAATAAGAGTTTTGCTTACCTCTCCTGGAGTTCCTGGACAAGTACAGAGCACATCTGCAGCATTCTTTAAATTAAAACTGTTGGCTCCCAAACTCCACTTCTTAGGTAGTGAGAAAAGTTGAAGAGTTGAACAGGATGTATCTTTGGCACCCTGAATATTTCTCCTTCAAGTGTTTCTGTCATTCTCAATCATTAACACAGACCTACTTGAATACAGAGCTGTTTAAATACTTTTAAATGTTAGTTGCTGTCGTTTCTCTGTTAGCTTTTGGCAATGTAGGAAAGAACAAGAGAACAAAGGTCTGGAGAACTTTGATCCCCTCGAATACTACAGGCTTGAAACACGGCATGAACCTCCTGATACACTCACTTCAGCTAAGATTGTCTCCTCTGTTTACTTGCCAGAATATTGTGTTCAGCTTTACATTTTCTATTTCACACTGTCATAACAGAGAGTGATATTTTTATTTGTGCTTGGCCTGTAAAAGCATATAGAGATCATACTGTTTGATATTATTTTCTCCTCATATTTCACTGAAATCTCAGCTGGCAGCTTCCTGGCACTGAGTACATTACCTATGAAGCTCAGTGTACCTTCTAACAATCTCTTATTCCAAAGCTTACACTTCCAGTCATAACTCAAACTTGCTTTTTTCCCTGCGGTGCTCTCCCTCAGCAGATTATGGAAGCTGAGTTCTATTAGAGGATTAAAGCATTGATAATATTTATTTACATCTGCATTGATATAATTTCTGGGCAGCTTTACTGAGAATACAGAAAAGTACCTTTTGATTGAAAGGAACACTCAGGAATTGAACTTTGAAGGGCTGTGGAGTTATTTGGTGCCGTTATCCCTAATCTGATGTGTGATGCAGGAAGGTTTCTACTTTCATATTTCTACAAGTAAAATCACTTAAAAGTACTAGCATTTTTGGGTTTTTAGGACCTAAGTTCATCCTGATCAGCATTTGCCAGTAACAAGAACCCATCTGAGAAAATATCAAGGTCAATCACAACACACAAAGGAGGGATTTCCCACAGACAAGAATTTAAAATCACACTTCTCCTGAGAATCCCAGAAATCGTGGGTCTCCTAGAAAATATTACTTACTACTTTCCCTTGATTTTACTTTTGCTTACCACACATTCCCCGGTAAATCACTCACTGACATGTCAGATTTGATACATCAAGTCTGTCAGCACTGTTCACATGACACAGAAATCTGTAACAAGTATTCACTTGGTAACCTCAGGAATAAAGGGAAAACTTGCAGTTTAACCATCTCAGCAATACCCCATGAGCTTTTTCTGTCTTTGGTGTACTCAGTGAGCCTCAGACCACCATTGAAACAACCCTGGGTATTTCTGGCAGGCCATAGCACCTTCTTATTTCTGCTAAGGATCTAATCATGTGTATAGAAAAGGTTATTAAAAATCCCTACTGTGGTAAATGAGAATCACTTTATTAGTTTGGTAAGGCTCCATAGCCTCAATTTGGTTTTCTTAACATTCCATACTACAACACTGAATTTTATTTTTTTCCCCTAGTTCGTTTCCAACTTAGGCTATTTAAAAACTGGCATTAAAAAAATTAATAAATTTCCAGAAATTGCTCTCAGGGCTCAAAAAAGAAGCACAGACAGCATTTTCTCCCCATCACAAGCCATATTTGTCTTCCTGTCCAGGATGCTATCCAGAATAAAGGAGGGTGGTCAGAAGGGGAAGAAGGACAGCAACTCCATACTAAAGGAAAATTACAATGCAAAGTGAGGGAAAGGCAACAGATGGAGACAACTGCTGTTATAGATCTACACTGCTTCCTCTACTCTAAAAGAATATTTATTGACCATCTGCTGGCTAAAAAGGTGAGCATTTCCTTCAGAACCTAAAATGACGAGGAAAAAAAATTAAATGGGTTTTTCCCAGTGCTCCAAAACCAACATGAAGCACACATTGAAGTTTATTTCTTTTGTTCCTTCCTTTTTTTCCTACTCTTTCAGTGAGGAGCAAAAATGGACCTACCTGGCTTTGCCCATTAGAGTTATCACACACCCATCATTTTAGGGCAAATAATGCATTTCAGCCGGTATAGGAGCAAAGGAATAAATGAAAGAATCAATCTTTCTCAAAGCAACACCAACCAAGATAGTGTTGACTTAACCCTTGTTTTCAGGATGAAATTCAGCCTGAAGAAACTCGGTTTATAAAGACAAACTACTAATGAAACACAAACCCATTACTTGAATCTTGACTCCAGGAGGATGAAGCCCGGCTGAATTTGTTCCTCCTTGGATACCAGCCCAGCCTCCGGTTTTGTACTTCCAGAGCTGGGGAGGAGAAGCAAAGGTATGGAAGAAAATTGCTACCCAGTTTAATTGGATTTCATCAACTACAACTGCTTACCACCTATGCATGTTACCATTCTCCAATGTCTCACTGGCTGCTCTGGGGAGGATAAAGTATCACAGGCATTGGGAAAATGGTTTCCCTGCTCAAAACCTGGAAACATCCAACAAAAGGTATCATTCAAGTTCTCGGAATACTTTTGCCCACCTAAGTAACTTATGATCTGGAGGGAGTTCTACTCAGACTGAGCTACTGATACTCTGATACTGAGCTACAGAATATCAGAACTGCTCAATGGAACTGGAAGGAAGATCAAGAGCTTCAGAGACCTGAATCCTTGAAAGTCCTTTTTCTACTGAGAATACCATCTCAAGACTGAAAAACTGTCCAGAAGGAAATGAAGACCTAAAACCATCTGCCAATAATATTCTGATTTTTCAAGCCTCTGTGACATTTCTGCATGACTACATTTTAGGAATCTTTCTTCAAAGTCACTTTTTGGCTACAACATCTTGTAGTGGCCTCAGTTTCACACAATATTAATTATTTAAATAGAATCTCAACAAAGTGATTTACCTGCCATTAAAAGTCAAGTCCATGCAAAATGAGTTTCTCAACTGCTCATCCTGGCCTTCCAGGCATAAAACACAAGACAAATGGAGAATATAGAACCAATTCCAGCATAACAGGAAAAAACAGATTTCTTAAAACATTTTTGTATGTATAAAATGCATGCACTTCTGTAAAGTGACACAATAACATCTACAGAAAAAAATAGACACCTGCTTATGTTAATTAGATGAGAGTGACATAAAACCCAACAGGTTTGGGTTTTTCCTTTCAAATTCACCCATAGGTCTTCCACAGCTTGTAAGAAATGATTCGGGGAAATAGCAGATGTTTCAAATGGTTAGTCTGTTATTACAGTTCAAAGAGCAATAATCTTTATTAGATGATTTTCAAGACACCAGTAGAGCTGCATTAGGAATATTTCAAAATGCAATATTGGTATACTGTCAGTGATTTTAATTTTATAGAGACCATTTTCTGTATTTGCATCATCTGCATCATTTGCAATGCTAACACTGCTTGTTCACAAATTAATGCAAAATTGCCTATTTGCTTCCAGCTAACTACCCAGGTAACGCGATGAACGTGGACCATCACTGGATGTGAAAGATATTTAAAAATATTTTGATAATTTCTACTCATCCACAAAAACAGATTAACAACTCTAGAATATAATTCATTCTATCAACTTCAGAAATAATGGAAATATGTATAGCCTTACAAAATCATTCTCTGTAAATGGAATTAAAAGAATTTAATGGAATTAAAAGGATTGGAAAATTTCTCCAAACCTTTAGTAGCTTCTTCTGCAATTTTGAGAATACCTTAATACACAAGTGAGTTTTGATTTTTGGAATTCTATCAGAATAAGCAAGATAAAATTAAAACAGAATAAGCAAGATGAGATTAGAAAGATTTTTAGACTGACTATTACTTAGACTTTTTTCTATTATTGCAAAATAATGAAAAGAATAATGCACGTGCTTAGATTGATGACACAACACATTCTCTGGACAATAAACCTCAGTAAGGAATCAAAGAAAAGTTATCAAGATGAAAATTCAGATCTAAAACCTTAACACACTGGAAAGCAGAAACAGATTCCATTAAGTGGCAAATACTGTTTTGCAACTCCCTGATTTCATATTCTGATTTCAAGAAATGAAATGATCCCATTCCAAACCCAGACACTTGTGCTGGAATAAGTACTGATTCCTCAGAAAACCATAACTGTTCATGAGCACTGAACACTGGCAAGAGATTTTTTTTTAATGAGTAACATTGAAAATAAACTCAGGTGAGTGTGTGCATACTTAGATAAGGAAATATTTAAATGTTCTTTTCTTAAAGCCAAGTGGTTGCAATATATCAGCATTGTGAATTAATTTATTGATTCCTATCTCAGATGTGACATCTTGAGAAAGACTTAAGAGATAAATAAATTTTGATATCAAACTTAGTTTTCCATGACCTTAATTAAGGTGAGGGTTAACTTCAATAAATTCACTAAAGAATTGATTCAGGGATCATTATAACATAGCTTGAGAATATCTGTCTACCTGAAAGTTACCATGTTAGTACACTATCTAACTTTTTAAACACTAATCTATGCCTTATTGTCTTTTGAGTTTTAGAAGAAAAGGTGAATTCATTAATGTGTGACAGACAGCTGAACCTTCTCACAACTGATGGTCCTCTTGGCAAGGGCTAATATCAGGGGAAGAGAACTGGAACATGCAGACCATGACACACAGCAGGAAACAGCACAAAGCAAGGCTCAATCACTCCAGCAATAGTTCCAGCACACTTTTTATAGTTTAGGTACCACAGAGGACAATTTCTTGTCTGTCAAGTCCTTATTGGAGAGAACAGAAAGGAAGAACAGGCTGCTCACTTATCCAAGTGATGGATCATCCAGTGCTGTCTACAATAACTGCTACACCTTTCCTTCTATCTATCTTGCGGTGCTGTAAATGGCCCTGCTAAATCCTGTGATCCACGGTTAGGGCCTACATAGGGCAAAAAGGAAGAAGGATGATGGTTTCCCTGATGGAAGCTCATCATCTACCTCCAAGCAAACTGTGATGTGAGTAGTGAAGAAATTTCTTCTTGCTCCCATGCCTTTCATAAGCAAGTAGCTTTTACTCTTGAAAATGAGAGCATGCTCCTTACTTCAGTTTACATAACCTCAAGTGTTGATTATCAGTTATAAAATTGCCCTTTTTAAATATTACACATAACTATTTCATACTATAAACTTCTGCAGCTCTGATTTCAACAGACAGATGTTGAGTTACGCAGCATCCTATTTATTTTTAGATGTTGTAGCTTTATTTTTGAAAATTTCAGTCTTGCATTTAAGGATCAAATACGTCTATCTGTGTCTATGTCAGTATTAGTGGCATAAGAACAGCAGGTCAGCTCTTAGCTAACACAGGGATAATTTCTATAGTCCTGCCACTGCAGAAGTCTGGAAAACACAAGTGTACTGCTGCTCTGAATTGTCTCTGATTGTGTTCCCAAATCACACAACCTTACCTGAGCACCATCAGACTGCTCTACAGCTCCTTTAAGCCCTGTCTGTATACAAATATTTTCAACTGGCTGCTACCATACAGGGCAGAGCACTGGGTTCCACCGTGTGAGCTAAGTTGATAGGGCTGTTTGCACGCCAACGTGCATGGGCAGGGATGGCAGGAGCCTCCTCTCTCAAAGTCAGCAAATCCAGACTAATTTACAGCAGACAGGAGCTGCTTCTTAACATACTTAGCTGCTTATTTACCTAATTTATTTGTCAAAGACTCAATAACTCTATCTGCTGAAAATCAAAGTGCACATCTAAGCATAACAGAACAACTCATTGTTTTTACAGTTGAGATGCCAGATTCAGCAAGATCCAGAATAGGATGTTTGTTAATTAAATACCTGGGCATATGGCTAATTTATGCCTCTCAAGCAACTCCTGTAGCCCAGCTACTGTGACTGTCATGAAATATATAATTGTGCAATTTATCTGGCTAGATTAAAATCATGAGGTCATAGCACATCAAAGACAGCTTTATACTTACACTGTGGGTCTGCACAGCAGAGACAGACAATAGAATTTCACTAACTCTTATTCAATTAAATAAAGGAGAAAGAAAAACAAGTGGAGCTGCTGTAAGGCTATCAATCCCACTTGACTTAGAGAACTGTCAAGTTGAGTCAGATTCAGTGCTAAGCACATCAGAACTTGCTGAGAATCAATTTGGCTCACTGGCATCCCAACGGGCAGAGCAATCTGTGTGAACTCTCCTGTTGAGGAGACACTGCCCAACCCCCTGTAAAATACTCTTTTTCATAGTGTAAGACACCTAAGCAATTTCTATAATTAGAAGTATTTTAATAATCTGTTCCTCAGCTAGAAGGACCTACAGTCAAAATGTCAACTTCAATCTTTTTCCAGTAGCAGGCATCTTCTTAAAAAAGATTCTACCTACACTTCTACAGCAATCAATTTGTTTCTGAAGGGAAAGAAAGAGGTAGGGAGATTATTTTAATCACAAAAAGACTAAATGAGATTTTGTTACAGGTCTTGAGCTTACCTCTGAAATCTAATTCAGCAGACAGATACATGCCCGTAATGACCATGAGCAATCACAACCTAGAGAGGACGAACATTTACAGTGAATGAAGAAAGCCAAGTAAACCTTAGCTCAGCCTCACAGGGTCACCGGTGAAATGGGACTGTCTCACCCCAGTAACTTCCAGAATATTTACTCTGGGTGTTCCCCCAGTGCAGCTGTGTTTGTGCCATTATTGCTATCCCAGCATCCCCTTGCAAAGGCTCCTTTCAGCTGCTCTCCACAGTTTATCAGAGTTACTAAGGAGTGTCCATGATCTGTCCTACAGGGAATGGCTCATCAGGCACAGGCAGCCCAGGAGAAAAAGACAGCCAGGTGAGGTGTCCTCTGTAGGCTCAGGCAGAGCTGGAGCACGGCTAAGAGCAAATGACAGCAACAGGCTGCTGGCTATTTGCAGGTGCCACTCTGTAACACCTTTGCCCTTTCTCTCGCTGGAGACAAAGGGTTCACTGCAGAGGGTGAAAATAAATGAAAATTTGCATGTTCTGATACAGAAATCTCCAGATTCTCTCAGCAGTGCTTGTATATTTTACATTATGATGACAGAAAATTTCTATCTCAGACTTCAGAGGCCATGGCAGCCCTAGGCAGAGGCAATTCATTCCATCAGTGACACTAATAACATCTGCCCGTGTCAGGAAGAGCTGTAAAAGACCTTGCTGAAACTCTGAGGGGCATTAACACTTGGTAATGGCAGAAATTTGAGCTCTGTGACAAGGGGACAGTATAATATATTCTATCCAGCCAATCCATCTGAATGCTGGTGTTTCTCAAAGCACAGTTCCCTTCCTCCAAAAAGGAAGTGAAAAGTTCATAGACCTTCGAGATGGTGGCTTCAAATAAAAGAGTGTGGATTAGACTGCGGTCATTTTGGGATAAACTGCCCAGAATTATACATTCTGGGGACAACCCACCTGCTCAGTGGCACTGGTGCTCTTGTCAGCTTCTCTGCTAATAGCAGCGGTAGCTCTGACAAGAATGGCAACGAAACAGCAGGGGCTGCTTCATTATGTGTTTTTGTGTTTTGGTGGTTTGGAAACAGAACTCTACCTGCTCTCAGTCAATAGGGAAAATTGAAATGGCAACTTTGAGCAGATCTAGACCAAAATTGAAAGGAGTAGAAATCTAAGTTTGCTGTGAAACAGTAATCCTGTTCCTTCCATTGGCTTTATTTTTCAGATCAATAAGATCGGTGGAAACAGCAAGAAAAAATTTCCATATCATCCTGTCATAGGGCTGGGTAGAGTTGCAAGTTGCCATGTCATGTTCTTGTCCCCATGCTGAACAGAACAGAGTTTACCAGTGTCAACAGGAAATCACATTGAAAAGCAAAAGCAAAGAACACACTAAGCTATACCTACTCCTGAAATTTGAGGTCTTTGCATAAATGTTTCTGTAATATGTCATATATACAGGGCAAACAAATTGTTTGCTTGTTTTGAATCATATTATGCTTAGCTTTTGCTATTAATTAGTACAAGTAGTTGATAAATATAAAGATAACATTCACAAAGCCTCTAAGGGAAAGATTGCAGGAGAGACTCCTGCAATTATTACACACTGCTATTACAGATTACATCCCACACACGCCTGTACAGTAGATTGGGAAACTTAATTTGCCATTCCTCTGGATCAATGGAACCCTGCTCTCTGAATGAGTATTGGCATAAGGAGAATATTACCAGTAAGTGCTACCATGCAGACACTATTTCGCCTGAGAGCCTTTGCAACTTACCCAACGTACACAGATTTTCCACCAGATCACCACAAGGTGTATGGCTTACTTCAGAAATGTCTCCTCAAAGAGACATTTCAAATTCTGCTCCCAGAATGCTGAAATGCTGAATAGCTTCAATTTAAATAATATTACCATAGCATTCTCATCCTGTATTTCCAGGTGATGGAATGGTTGAAAATTCCTAGAGCACTGACACTTCTCCCAGGCTGGGGAGACAAGGCTTTGCCACTGGGGCAGCACAAAACCTGCACTAACACCTGGAGCAGCGGGGAAAAGCTCCTCAGTCAGAGCCCATCTAATCCCGCATGGACATGTAGCCTCACTTCCAGCCAGGGCTTCAGCACAGCAAAGCACTTGAGGAAACATTAAAAAAAAAACTGCTTTGAAAACCATCATGTCAAAGGTTAAAAGAGTCTAAAATGTAGGATTTATAAACAAGTTAATTTTGTTAGGGTTCTTTTACTTATTGGAGAATAATATTGCTCCCAGAGACAGATGGGAGCATCCCAAAGGCAGATGAATGCCTTGCAAAGGAATTCTCATGTCCTATTTGTAGCAGGTAGATTTTAATCATAAAAATAGCAATTTTTTCATGTTGCCTCAAGCCTAAATAGCCAATACCATCTCAAGGAGGTATTTAGAGATGGATAAACTATAGAACCACTGGCATTTGTAAGCTGCACAAATCTCAATCTCTAGAAATTTGTTAAGAGGCCGGTAGTGATGCAAGCACTTCAGATTGGTGTGATCAAGAAAAAAACTTAAAATCATGGTTTAGCATTACGTGCAGGTTTGGATTTTTTAAAAATATATTGTTATTTTGTTAACTTGGTTCTTTTATGGAATTATCATGCCACATAAGAAAAAACATTTATGTGGCTGTCCTTAGCTAGGAGTTACTCTCCTACTGAATTACTCAAAAGCCACCTAGATGTGGCACTTGGGGACATGGTTTAGTGGTGGGCTTGGCAGTGCAGGGTCAGCACACTTGATAACTTTAAACTGATAATCTTAAAGCTCTTTTCAAAAGTAAATGATTCCATGGGCTGGAACGTGGCTGAAATATTAACTTACTCAGCACTGGAAATGCCCCCCTAAAGATTGCGTTCATTGTGCTCCTGTACCACAGTAATGTCACTGTGAATATATAACCTACATACAATGTATGTTTGCACAACATATTTCAGAGATCAGTAGGGGATTCGACATGAAATAGAAATACATAAGCCCTAAAATTTCAAAAAGAAAAGTTATTCATTAGCTACTTGAAGGAAAAAAAAGAAAATACATTGCTGGAGCAAATTTATCATATGTGCATTTTAGGTAGGTCTTAGATCTTTTTTTAGGTCCTTTGTCTCTATTCCAGGGAAAAAAAATTCAATATACAATTTCAGTTTTATTACCTTTGTACTATTCCCATCAAATAAATCTAGCTGTGTGAAGGTCTTGCTCTGTTTTTTAGAAGATGGTTCTTGAAATGAAACTTCCTTTTCATTTCAGTGTAACATATACTGTTTTAATAAAGAGTTTTGCTTCCTATTGAGAGCATTTTGACAAAATAATAAGGTTGCTTTTGTTTACCATTTAATTTACCAGTGGATCGATAGAGTTAGACATAACTACTTCTGGTATTAAAACTCACAAATTTCAGGGGAGCTGGAGGCTAAATTGTAAACAAAATATTTCATTGGCATTGATCTGAAAAGCAGACTGACAGCATTGCTAAAATTCATCAGCTTACAATTATAAATCTCCCCAAACTGACAAGAGATGGATTTCATTATTTTGCTTTGAAAGGGTCATTCCTTTAAAGCTGCAAGAGTTTATCAATTTATAAAAGATTCAATGAACCCCATTTTCCTTTAGTTCCTGTCACAACTCTTCCTTGTGATTACCCAGGCTAGGTCAGCTCATGAGAATGACTGATCATTTTGCTCTCTATTTTAGGCAACCTCAAATTTACAGGATTTATGACCCATACTAGATCATTTGTGATATCAAGATTACAGGTAACCTGAACTTACTTCATGTACTGTGATACCCTGCCAGAAGTACAGCCACTCATTATGCCACAAGTGTATGAAAAAGTGCCTGAATTTCATCCTCCTTTTGGGCCCCATCCACCAAAGTTACAGTGACAGCTTATTTCTTTAAATAAGCAAGAGTTTTCATGTAGGCTGTAGGTGACAGAAGTACTGCCTTCTTTAGCTAATTCCCCTCCCACACCTCTTTTCTCTCCAAGAAAAATCTGAGTAGGCCAGGTCTTTACACAACCTTAATTGTTCTATTTCCATCACTGACTGTGCACATTTTAATTGCCAGAGAAAATCGAAGATTAGCAAACTCCAAAACAAGCACCAGGCCTTATAAACCTCTGAATGGAAACTCTGGTAAAAGAGAATCCTTCTCTGAAAAGCACCTTTCAGATGTTCATTGCTGGGATTCCCACATTACCAAACAACACATCTGGGATTCTATTTTGACTGCTGGTATCCCTGTCCCTGGATCACGCTGACCCCAGCCCCAGGAGATCAGTCCCTCTGCTCTGCTGATGGCCAAGCTCCCAGCAATGACAGAATTCTCTGCCTGGTGCAAAGAACCCAGGAAGCACAAACTTCCCTCTGGAACCAACCTTCCTCCTGCAGCTCTGACAGCCAGAACAAAGGCAAGGATCTGTGCCAAGCAGGAGACAGTAAGCATGGTGGGATAAGAGCTAAACCCCAGTTCCCTGTGCAGGTGTGGGCAGCCTTCAGACAGCTGTTCATTCCATTGATGAATTCCTGCAGCGCTTTCCTGGGAGCTCACAGGGCTAGGGAATGTGGGGATTTTTGGTGGTGGTGTGCAGGTAAGCATGAGTAGGAACCAAGTCTGAATACCAGTAAGTAAGAGAAAGCTAATGAAGTAAAACACAAATATTGCTTTTAAAATCATTTTCACCTGTTCCTGCACAAGACAAGTTGGCATGCCTCCAACTCCTGCAGTCTCACTACATCTTAAAAAACCAAGCAGAAAAAATTTTTTTAAGTGCTAACACTTTCACAAAAATTGTAAGGTTGTAAAGGTAACCTGTTTCTTAACCTTGTACCAATCTGCATTACCTACCAAAACCAGAGCTGTGCTCTTTTCACTCAGACTGTATGCACAGTGTGAATTAATTTCTTTTTTTGGCCAGGTTACTATATCATTTAGAATAAGGTACTGCACAATTTTCCCGGGTGTTTGTTACAGCAATAAATAAAGAAGCATAGCTATGGTATATATATATATACCATATATACAGCAATAAACAGGAATATGGAACAGAAATTATTATTATTGAAGTTATTATTATTGCAAAAAGGAACAAGAGCAACGGTAGGTTGAAAGTGAATACCTCTAAACTTGGTTTAAAGTACTAATGGTCTTTTAAACATATTTTTGTGAATTGAGATTGTTAGTGACTCTTTTTCCTGATCTGGACAAGGTCTGTCAATGAAATATTTTTTAGAAAGATCAGGACAACTTATAGCCATTTCTACCATGAACATCATCTTGCAAATGAAAATTTCAAATTATTTCTCTCACCCACTTCCTAAAAGGAAAGCACTTTTGCTACGCAGACAGTTACCAACATGTGCAGTTCATAACTTGCTAGAGCACTTCAAAGGAACCTTAGTGACTGATTCTGGTTATTTTCTTCTCTACAAGGAGGAACAAAAAATCCTGATAGCTTCAAATCAAAGATGTTCGCTTTTCTCAAAATGTTCACCACTGACATTCTAGTCTCCAAACTTGCATTAAAGCAAAACCCTTCCTCTAAAAACTCCACTTCTACTGTTCAAACTGTCCTTTACTTATACTGAAATAAAAGATGTTGTGCTACAAAATATAGTTTCAGTTACCATTTTGCTTTATTTTTATGCACTAGATGGTTTACAGGAATTCAGTCTACTAAAAGTCAGCTCAGTTAAAATGATAACTTTACCAGCACTTTAATCTGCCTCTTATTTTAAGCTTTATAGCTCCCCTTTTTTCAATCAAATGCCTTCCAGCCATTCTAAACCTTTTTGGGTCAAAGTTTCCTGTACTCTAAAAAGCTACAGATGAAGCTGGTGCTTTATAGCATTATGTTATCAACTCATCAATTTTTTATAATTACTTCCAGTAGTCTGCTCCCATCACTCCACGTCGAACTATTTGCCTGGGGCCACCACTCAGAACACTGTTATTTTAAAGCATATGTGGGCAAGACTTTGCTCTTTCTTAGCCAAATTTTTTTTCACTTGCATTTCAATTTTTTTGCTTAGTCATCCATAAACAGGACACTATTAATAGTACTTCTGAATAACAAGTAAAAATGTACAGTATTGCAATATTGCTAACGTTTCAGCTTCACATTTACAAACATGGCTCAGTGCAATAGGTGCAAGTCAGAAACAAGTAGATTCCCAAAAACAATCCATACTTTTTACTGCAAACTACCCCATACAGGTCTTGTTAAAAGGATCAAGCTTCAGTGGGAAGGCAGAAATCATGAAAAACAGAGCAGTGAAGGCATACGTACTTCAAGCAGTGAAAGTGAAGGAGACTCATGCTTAGCATCAGGAAATAGCAAATAAAAATCAGCATTGATCCAGATGTCATTACTCACCAGCTCAGCCCTTGCTCACAGAGAAACAGGACAGCAGGTGTTCTTTGTTGACTCCTAAACAGCTAAGTTGTAATTTTTATTCCTAATGCACAGGTTACTAGAGACCTGAACAAAAATATTGCTACTCTGCACAGCCCATTACAGAAGCAAACTTTGACTTCTGCTCTCCACCCTGACAGTTAGTCATCCCTGCTTTTGAAAATGTGTGTGAACTGGCATCCACCTTCCTACACACACTGTACTGGGATGTATAACGCCATACGCTAAAATCCAAGCGTTTTTGCACTTCTACACCCGCTTCCTGGCACAGGAATTGCAGATATCACCTACATTTTATTCAACAGTTAAATTAGCCAATATAAACCATATTTGATAACCTACGGCTCCTGAACTTCCTAAAAGAGACTGTTGCTCTTGCTCATGTCAAGGCACCCCCAGCCACAGCAATCAGTGAGCCAGCACAAAGGACACACGGCTGTGCAGCCACCCCTCGTGGTGCCAGCAGCACTAAGGGAATGCTGCCACCATCTCATGGCCCTGTGCCACTGGGAGATTTCCCAATATCACTGAAGTTGTGATGGCCCCAAGAACTGAAATTATTTGCTTTCATTCATTAATTCTGATGCTGGCTGAGAATACCTTGGTGCATTTTTGTGCAAAATTACAGTAATCCCATGCTTGAGTTCCATCAATCCGGAAACCATATACATCTTCATTTACGTAAAATCACACTTTAATAACAACTATTAAAGGCACAAATGTGAGATTGGTTAAGGATGGCATTTTGCAGAGTCACCTTCCTTAAGATGCTTTGTTGTCATTATATTACAAAAGTTCCGTATTGCTAAAGTTTTGTACCTCCTTGATGTTTCTCGTAGGCAACTCCTCTAAGCACTGACTCTTCCTTCTTCTCACAGCAGCCAACTGACTACAGTTCCCCTCAACCAACCAATCCACTCTTTTATAACACTCTTCTTATTATTGGCTACAGCTCTGGCCTGGTAAAGTCAGGCCTGTTGCCAATCTCTAATAATTGGCTCAGCTGCAACTCCTTAAGGGCTAAGATTACTTTCTATACTACCTTTATTTTCTTATATTCTATCTCCCTACAATGTATTTTCTGGTTAAATTATTTCATTTATATCAAGCCCTCCGAGCTTACTGTGACCCCACTTCCAGCCAGTCAGCAAAAGCAATAAACAAAGAAGTTTTGCACAGCACATCTCCCTTTTCACTTAACTAACAGAGCCCTCATCCATAGATTGTTAGCCCTTACCTGGGCTACTTCTCCCATGAAAGTTAATGAAAACCTTGAGAGGTGTGAACTGCAGTTGCTAAGGCACCATGCCTGTCTGGACATCCTGGAGTCACTCCTGCACTGGGACTGAGGCCCCTTCTCACCTGTGCCCTCCACACTCACAGCCAGACCAGGTCTCTTCACCGGCTCCATCCCGGGATCCCCACAGGAGAGCCTCAGACATCACGACCCTTAAAATACTTTACTCATGGTGCAATAAGAAAAAGAGCAGCTCCAGTCTGGTGCCTGCAATGAGGAGCCCCAAACAAAGGAAGCCCTGGGTTTTTATACCCCCACAGTGCGAGTGCTTGACAGTCTGGAGTCCTCATCTCCTGCTGTGTCTGCGCTGGTCACCTGCATTACCTGACACAAGGACGTCACCACTGCGTGTCACATTCTCCAAGCAGCTCTAAAAAAGTAGCTTGCTAAACAGATCTGGGATTTCTGTGCCTGTGTCTCATTTTCCCTTGTGGTGAGTTGTTTCTTACACACATTGCTAGTGACTCTCATAATGCTGCTGCTTAGGCCCCAGACCAGCTATGGAGGATGAGCACTGTCCGCCTCCACTGGGGTTTTTATTGTGTAGAGAAGGCTCCAAAAAAAGAAAAAATGGGCCCCATTATACTTACCAAGGAAGAAAGGAAAATATATCTTTTCCAAAAGATATGGTTCAATAAAAATCAGACAAAGAACTTCTGTGCAAAAAGGAAATAGCAAAGACAACACCACCATGACACGTGGACTGTGTGTCAGAGCACACATTCAAGAATGTGTTCACCTACCTTATGCTGTGTCTCCACTAATAACTACGTGCATGAATAAGACACATACAAAATGTGCCAAAACAGTGGTAAAAGAGGCAGCACCTCAAATTAATCTTCTAAAATTTTACCCTCTGAAATGCAGTCATTTGGTGAAATTCACTTATTAATTCTAATGTTTAAATATGGAGTTAGAGTAAGGATGCTCTTGTGTAATACTGTAAATTAGGAACCTTTATAAATAGCTTCTCTTTCAGTACTCTGTGGCTTCCAGTGAGGTGCCAAGGATCAGCAAATAAGTAAATTAGCTGCAGATCATAAAAAAAGAAATAATTAGCTTTGTAATAGAAAAAACTGTCTGTAGTTAGTGTAGGATGCTAAAGCCAATTTTAGCTTCATTAATCGAAGTAGTTATTCAGCACCCATTAATTCAGTACCCAGAATTTACAAGTGCCAACTAATCAATAAAAACAAATGAATATTGATACGGCAGGACTTGTGCAATGTTGTATTCGTAGTGCCCCTGAGGCAAGCTAGATCCTACATGGACAGATCATACACTGGTGCAAAGGCTAAGGCCCTGCATGCAGAAAGCCTCGGTGGTGGGGGATCAGGGAAGGAAGGTGAATATTGATCCCCGTGCTCCTGATGGGGTTGCACAGCTCTGCTGGGACTGAGCCCAGACGTGGATTACCTTTCCAGCAGAGCCCGGGGCTGTTCCACAGCGCTCGGCCAACGTCCGTGTGTCAGGGAAGGGCTTCCTCCTGCCAAGGGTTCCAGCACTCCCCTCTCGTGCACTGAAAGAGAAAGAGAAAACTTCCCCTTGTTATCAGCAACAACACAGCTCTGTAAGCTTGGAGTACTGCCCGACTCACTGCTCTGCTCTCAAAATGATAGGAGAATTAGAATAAAAGCAGATTTTTTTTACTAAATTTAAAAAACAAAAGGAACCCCCAAAATCTAATCAAAACTAATCAATGAAAACCCCAGGCCAAATAATGTCATACAGAAATTTTATGACAGCTATCAAATGAAAAAATCACAGTCAGCACCTTGATCAAATGTTAGATTTCCTCTGATACATATAAAACAATGTAAGGACATAATCAGATATTCCAAAAAACCTGTATTACTGCAAAACTGCATGAAACACTCAGGGTCTCAGAATTTAAAGCAGGAGTGTTTGTACTGAGAGACTTGGGCTGGTTTTATTTAAGGATATATGAGAAATAATTAATGGTTTTTGTCCCAAAATACGCGACCAGATAATGGAATGTCAAAATAAGCATTATTTGATGAAAACCACATAATTTAAAAAACCTGCTTCACTTTGTTATTACTTTTTCCCCCACATATTTAGTTGGATTAAATTTGGCTTGAAACGGCCAAATCTGATCATTTACATGTAATACATGTATTGTACTGTTGTTCATGAAAAGAGAAGGAAAACAATACAGAAAAAAAAAATCTGTTTTCTATAAGATGGATACCCTTCATGACTTGTTTTTCAAAATGTTTGTTTCAATGAATTTACCCTCAAGAAAACATTCTCTCTAGAGTTTAAATCAGATTATTTAAACAAAATTATTTTCAAGATTGCCTAGTAAAAAACATTTCAGCCCTGCCTACTCTACTGTTTGTCTTCACCTGGGCTTTTATTTTCTGTTCTCCTTGTTTTGGCTCAGAACCTGGATTTCCAGGCTGATTTGTCAGCAGTGAGGGTGACTCAGTGAGGTGACATTGTTCAGTTTCCTGGGCTGCCTTCCAGTCCAGACTATGAAGAGATTTTAAACTGTCTCACTCCCCTTAATTGCTGATTTAAAGGGATACACAAAGTGGAACTTCTGATAAAAAATACATTCCTGCAAAGTCTTTTATTTCTCAGATTTTATAGTACCTAAAACAGAACTACCTAAGCACAGTCATTTGGCCTTGGTCAAAATGATTGAGCTTATACAAAAGCATTGATATCAGTGAAACAAACAGAAATAAGCAAATAAAAGATTTCCTGATGCTTCAAGCTATTTTTCCTTGGGATCCTATACCCTCTCTCTCTTGCTGTTAAAATTGGCCCTTCCCTCAAATCACAATTTTTTTTCATTTTCAAAGCAATTGACCTGCCTGAAGATTTCACTGCACACCCGATGTACACACCCAACAGCTTTGATTTTCTGCACCACTGTGCTGGTTTTTAACTGGGATACAGTTTGCATGACCTCTTGTTCATTCAGGATTTTACAGTCTAAGTTAGTTTTGGCACAAACTATTCTTCAATGGCTATTGTCAGGTCATTAACTGTGATAAGGATAAAGATATTTATGTACATATGAACTTCTCAGGCAGCCTGGTCAGCAAATCTTACTTATTAGTACTAGCTATGTATGGATTTGCCAGCACCACAGAGTTTAATCAGGATTTTTAGGTAGCTGTGATTGGAGACCAGTTCCCATGACTGGGTTCATTGGGGTTTTTTAAACAACAAGAATTGACACCTCTGACCTCAACCTCCTTAATTTGATGAGCATTGTAATCTGTCTTTAAAAAGACCACTTTTGTTTAAATAAAGGCTTTCAATTTGTGCCTGGAAATAATGCAACCAAAGGAAAAAGAACACAATCTTGACTTGAAATTCCAGTGTTTCGAGATGATATAAGAGCTGATTCTGTTGCTAAACGCTGGTATTGAAATTAAGACTGATGAGTAAGTATTAGAAGAAAATAACTTTGAGTTACATGCAATAGCATTTAATTGCATCATTTAAATTCTTCAGCATTTCAATTTTATATTCATTCAGGGTTTTCCATAATTAATTTGCACATTTCCAGAATGCATTAGGATGAAACTTTTAAATGGCTGGATGGTTATTAATGGATGACATAAATATATTATTCATTGTTTTTGGTTGTCATGGTAAACAGCACCGAGTACTTCTGACTGAATATTAAATTAAACATCATCCCGTGAATTCAAAAGCAAAATGCATCCCAAGTAATAATTGGTTGAAATACAGAATACTCAAGGTGTCATCTTTTATGCAAAGCCCTTTCTTTAGGATTTTTCCTCCTGAGAAGCTGAGAGGCCTCAGGAGCAAAATGTAAACAATGATTCTCTGCTGCTGTGGAATGCAACAGGTAAATCTGTGGGTGGTCTCATGTGGTTGTTTCTAATTAATGGCCAATCACAGTCAGCTGGCTCAGACTCTCTGTCCAAGACAGAAGCCTTTGTTATCATTCCTTTCTATTCTTAGCCAGCCTTCTGATGAAACCTTATCTTCTATTCTTTAAGTACAGTTTTAATGTAATATATATCATAAAACAATAAATCAAGCCTTCTGAAACATGGAGTCAGATCCTCGTCTTTTCCCTCATCCAAGAACCCCTGTGAACACGGTCACAATTTCATAATAAATACTCTGTAACAAAATGTTAAAAATGGCTAATATCACACTTTCCTTTTCCCTAGAAAATGGCAGGATCACCCAGGCAAAACTGAATTTCAAGCAGCCAACCTTTTCAAAGATGTCAACACCAGCAGATCTACTCCAGTCCAGAAATACATTCTCAAAGCTCTGATTACCTAAGCAATACTAAAACCTGCAGCCCAACTGAATGCTGCATTGGAGAATAATGGCATTTATACCAAAAAGCACCAGAGAACATGCGTGAGAAGATTGCCTCAGAGAAGCTCCACTGACTCAGGAACAAGCCATTTTTAAACCTCTTACATCACACAGTCTCTAATGAACAATCACCCTCTCACCGCCAGTTTTATGCCCTCACTTTTCTCCTTTAGAGGATGGCCAAATATTTCCCCAAGCTGCCACTTCTGGCCCATCAATCGATCCAGCAGTTTGGCATTGACACAACCAAGTTCAGCAGTGCTTGGAAGTTTCCTGTGTGATGATGGCCTGGGTGCTGTGGCTGCAGGGAAAGCCTTTCCCTCACGTGTGGCTGCACTGCTCGAGCAGCCTTCAGGGACACCCACAGCTAAAGCCAGAGAGCTGTTCCTTACATTCCTCATTTCTCTTCTTCTCCTCCTTTTGGCACCACCCCCTGCACTTCCCATGTCCACACTCCTGACCTACTCCACCTACAAGTGACTGTTGTGGTTTCTGTGCACAGGAAATGGATTCAGCAGACCTAGAGTGCAATGCCACTGCCAATCTGCACAGGTAACACTGGAGGGATGAAATGGTTACACGTTAAGCTTTCACACAAAATTGTCTCACCAAGACTCTCCAAAAAGGCTTTCCTGAACTAGGGGATTCCAACATGGAATTCATGGACAGGGTTTCAAAAGGACATTACATATCTGTTAGTACACAGTAAGGTTTTTGACAGAACCAATAAACCGAGGTAGACCTACTTTGCAACACATGAATTTTAACCCAAGTTTTTGTTTTTTGTGAATGAAAAGCAGAGTATTAAACCCAGTTATCAGTATAAAATTGATCTAAAGGTTTTTCAGAACCTGAGAGAGTATTACAAATTTCATAAGATCTTTCCTCTACAGTTAGATGAAACTCATACTCTAGACCAGACAATTTCTTCTCTGGAAACTTTTCAAATCTAGCAAGAACCTTTGAAAACACACTGGAATTATGTAGAATGTTAGGTCAGCAACATGCAAGCAAAGAAAAACAAACAAACAAACAACCCAAACAACCCAAACCTTCTTTCCACACACACTCATAGACCACAGTAAACTTCTTTAAGAGTGAGGAATTACCACAGACTTTTAAAAATAAGCTTTTTGCTTTAAACTAGCAGCCTTCCCCTCTGTTCTGTGCTCATTAGGAATGCAAAGAAAACACATCTCACAGTTCCATCAGCACAGAGCTAAACTGAACTGGTTAAACGGCTGGGCAGAAGCTTCCCATGTTCCTACACTGGTATTTCCAGCTGTGTTTCCCATGTTTGGGACACATACAAGGAAAACGATGCCTTGAACGACAGGGAAGCTTTAGAGTTACTAAAAGCTTCCTTGTATCTGCTGTTAGACACAACGATCTATCAGTGTAGCACTGCAGCTCATTCTCCTGAACCTGGACCAGGAGCTCAGGGCAAAAGTGAAGAGACAGCACAAAAAAGAAAAGCACACATTTATTTGGAATTAGAGCAACGCCTTGGGGTAAAACAACCTACTCCATCTATCATTAATACCTCAGCTGCTAGAAACAAGTGCCAGTTTTATATACCAAGATAGTACTTTCATTAATATCTGGGAAATCTAAGAGGTGCTGGGGAATGCTTAGGTCAGGAAATGACATCTGGCTGGGAATCATCATGAATAAAACTACCCCTTTAAAAAGTAAAGTTAGCTGGGTCTGAATGGAGAAAAATCACAAATGCAGAATATAATGGGTAAAACACTAACAGAGATGTTTGAGAAGCAATCAAAAGCAAGAGCACATTTTTAAATATGTGAAAAGCAGCCAGACTGAAGTAAAAAGGATTTGCTTGCAACACTATCAGAGAAAAATGGGACATGCAAACCAATTCCTTGTCTTTTACTAAAGATGAGAGCCTGTGAGACTGCAACAAAGCAACTCTGCCATGAAACTGCCACAGACTGCTGCAGGTTCAGACTGAAAATGGGGACAATTGGGGTTTAAGTAAGATGATTCGTAAACCATGTAGAAGAAATTTCCTAGAATCCTCCAGACTTCTAACTATAGAGCAGTCATTAAACGTGCAGGAGATGGATAATAGACAGCACGTGTCAAAATGTATTGGTTAAATTACTTAGGAAAGCAAACATTGCATAAGATAGCATTTGGTGTTGGAGATGCTACGTTAGATTTAAAGCGGATTGTCAGTTTCTGCTTTTCCCCAGTTCTTCAAGTTTTTAAAATAAAATTCATGCTTTATAAATATAACTTGCTTTACGAAACACCCCACAGAATAAACACCTGCACACATTCTATAAATCAACCCATTTCTTTCTTAAGTTCCACACCAATGCTGCCATGGTATTTCTCTGTTCCATTTCAACAGTTTTCTACAACAAAGAAACCCATTCACACTTGTTCTAGCAGACTTTGCACAAGCAATGCAAATCATTGTTATCACTCTCTTTATATTTTCTCAGAGCTTACTTAGACTGAGAATCTAGTGATGCCAACTTGGTTTTAAACCACTTTTTTGTGCTGATTGGCCTTCTACCATTTGAGGAACAGTTCTTATATTTGAGAAATATTGGAAAAGATTCTCCTGAAATATTCTAAGAACACCTGAAAGGCCGTTCTGTTCGTTGTGTTTAACAAGGCTTTCTGAGGGTGTTTTATTTTGGTTTGGGGTCTGAGGGAGGCACCCCACGGAAGGGTTGGTTCACCCTCACCTCCGTCAGGACGGACCCGGCTCCCCCCGCAGGGCTCTGAGGAGGCTTTGGGGGCCAAACTCAAAAACAAACCAAAACAAAAATCCAAACACACAGAAAAAAAAAAACCGCACAAAAAGATAGCAAAAAAAATTAACTTGCCATGCGCAGACACCCGGAAGTCTCCGCCGGTCCGTGTCCATCTGTTCGCCGACCCGGAGGCGAGGCTGAGGGCGGAAACGCTGCCCCCTCACGGCTTCCCGCCCGATTTCAGGCCTCTGAGGGCGGGAAGAGCCCTCCCCTCACGGGTGCCCGCCCTCAGAAATCCTCAGCAGGGTGGGGAGCTGTGCGGCGCAGCTGTTCCTCGGTCTTTTGAGGACTTCTGCGGGGGTGGGCGGCAGCTGTGAGCGGGCGGTGTTCCGTCCCTTTTAGAGGCTTTTTAGCTCCTTTGCTCAGTGCTGCTCGACTGTGAGGGTGTGGCTGGGGCCCCGTTCCTCACGCCTGCCGGAAGGTGCTGGCGGGCTCCGGCAGCTTGGTGGGTCTTTGTTCGCTGGGAACGCGTGCGGCTGGCAGGTGCTTCTTCCGTCCTGTTTCTCAGGAAAGTTATGTTTCGTGTTTTAAGAGGAGAACGTCTCTGAGGGGGTGTTTACGGCCCGCCCGTGCTGCTTCCCCTTGCGGCTCCTTTGCTTTTGGCTGTGGCGCGGGGTGAGGTGTGAGGTAATACTTTCCTTTCTGCTTGTGGTTTTATATATATGCCTATTATTTTTCAAGTACTTGTATATATATCTGTATATGCTGTACATGTGTACATACATTTATGCTTGTCAGTCTCCGAGGCTGGCAAAAATACTCTGCTGAGCACTTTCAGGGAGGTGAGGGTTAACCCTGCTTGTGAACCTGATGTGTGAGGGATAATTGTTTCACTTATCTCATATACTTAATAACAAGCAGGAAAAATGTGTTTGTGCTGTGTAAGATGATCTAGATACATTTTTATGGTTTGAGTAATCTGCTGATCTAATTACAAGGTAGTTAAATCATATTAGAGAACTGCACATTAAAAATCTCCTCCAGTAATGTAGCCCTTTGCCCATGAGGGTGAATGTATCTTCATTAAAAATATTATGTTTCTTTTACATTTTACAGTGTAAACCAAGAAGCGTTATTTTGGTTATTTTGGCCACTCTGCAAAAGTAAACATAACTAAAATAATGTGTTTTACCGTGTTCAGTCTGGATTTAATATCTCCCTTGCTCCTTAAGTAAAAGTGAGGTAAAATGGCAAGAGCTTCTGTCTCTAGGATAGATCTATTATTAACTCTGCTCCTGATGTCCTTGATAGTGTTGCGAGCCTGAAGTTGTCATTACTGGGTAGCAAGGGTATAAATGCTCTATGATATGCAGATACTCATTTCTTCCATCCACCAGCTCAAATCAAGGTTAACAACAGAGCCTACTAGAGAATATGTTGCAGTGTATTATTTTGGGGCAGAAAGGGCTCTGAATGGGTAACAGCTTTAGACTTTGCTCCTTCTGAAAAATACAGCATTAGCTGCTGTATTGTTTATTTGGTGGTGGACTAAATACTCTTTAAGGGCTCCTTCCAAACCAAACTACTCCATGATTTCCATCAGTGCTATGCTTGCAGTGGTGTAATCTTAACAGTGTATTTCTTTTTTTTTTAGGGCTGAACCAGTGCTCACCAGGATAAAAGAAAACAGGAAAAGAGTAATTTCTCCATCATTCGATAACATTAAGTATGATAATTTTGAAATAGAGGAGTATCCCCTCTCAGCACAAGGCTTTGACTGGGAGCTGTGGTGCAGGTATCTGAACCCTCCTAAGTCCTGGTGGAAACTGGAGAACACAACTGCTCCAATAAGGTAATAAATAACTAAATTACAGTGTCTAAAAGCTCTCCTGGGTGTGACAGGGGGCAAGTGGGCTCAGCTGTGTGATAGGTTTTACTGACTGTAAACTTCAAATACTTAAATGTCCTTGATGCCTACACAGTCATCAAGAAAACTCCTGTTTTCAGTAGATGTTTTTAAAGGAAACTTTTGTTTTCAGTAGATCTTTTTAAACAGGTTTCCTGCCCAAGTGGAGTGGTAGGCAGGGCTGCTCAGCAGCACTCTGTTCTCCAAATGTCTTGCCTGCTAATTTAGTGCTTACGGGCCAGAAATGGAATTTTCTTTGCAGTTACGTTGCATAAGCAGAGCTGACCTGACAGCTGTGTTCTTTATAGTGTTGTCACATAGGTGCACAGCTGTGCTGTGTCCCAGGAGTTAATGTCTGGTCAGTGACACTGTGAGCAAAGGCTGCATTGGGTCCTTGCTTTGGGACAGTCTGGGTCTGCACTTTGTTCCCATGTCCAGAGTGTTGTCAGACTGGTACAGAACAATCCCTTTGTCTCAGGGAGGGGAGTAGTACCCTCTGAACCCACTGAGCAGCTCTGCTGAGAGTACAGGCCTTGCTTGTAGACACACATTCATTCCAAGGAGGGCACTGGTACCTGTGCTCCAGCTCCCTGCAGAAAGGAAGTGTGAATGCTGTTCTTACCTCCTGAAAGCAGAACCTCAAACAGCACTGGCAGCTGTTTTTCATCCAGCAGCTATCTTGGCAGGCAGGCACTTTTCTCAGGTTCTGTCAGTTTAACACCCTCTGAACTGCACTGACCTATGAACAGAACCTAGAATTGGAAAGCAGGAGATAAAAATTAACAGGTTTGCCAAAGACAAACGTGAAAAGGGGTTAATTTCCACAGCATTAGAAATAGTTATTGCTGTTAATGAACTCTGTTGACACTATAAAAATGTTCCTGTGAAGACAGGTTGAGAGAGTTTGGGTTGTCCAGCCTGGAGAAGAAAAGGCTCCAGGGAGGTTTACAGCACCTTCCAGTACCTAAATGGTGATTCCAAGAAAACTGGTAAGGGACAGAAGTAGGTAGTGATAGGGCAAGAGGGAACAGCTCTAAACTGACAGAAGGCAGGGTTATGTTAGGTATTGAGATGAAATTCTCTCTGTGAGTGTGGTGAGGCACTGGAACAGGTTGCCAGGGAGGTTATGGATGTCCATTCATGGAGGTGTTCAAAGCCAGGCTGAATGTGGGGCTCTGAGCAACCTCATCTGTTTGAAGATGTACCTGCTCATGGCTGGGGTTTGGAATGAGATGATCTTTCAAGTCCTTTCCAGCCCAAGCCATTCTATGATCCTGTGATTAATTATACAGAGTAACCATTATGATTTTTAAAATTAAAAGTAGTGAAACACAAAGTAATGACTTTTCCATTTTACCCCCAAACTCTGTTCCACATGAGGACTGGGCAGTGCATGTACTTTATGAATTTCAGGTTTGTCCCCTAACTCTTTCCCTGGCACATTTTTTAATTCAGTGCAATATGCTGCATGTGTGTGTTGGATAATTAAAACAAGCACACCAACAAACAAAGCCATGTGTCTTGATGGATGGTTTCTATCTGCCTCCATTATTCTTTTAGAATTATAGCAAAGGGAAGCAGGTGCACTGAGAAACACTTAAAAACAACAACAAAGGCAAAAGGACCTTATCATAAATGAAGCATAAGTTTTGTATTGATGTTAACTGCTATTTTCTTCATTAATAAATACATCAAAGATGGTCTTTCATTGTTATAAAACGGGTACTATAGCACTTGGAGGCATTAATACATAGATTTCTGTAGAACTGTACAATTTGTGATTAAGACAGCCTATGATCTGTTTGAAAGCAGATGTGTCCACTAGCTGTAGCTTGAGTGTTCTCCATAAAAGCAGGGTGATTTCTCCTGTACTGCTAATTAATATCTTGTCATTACCAGAGTGCCAGCATAATAATCTGAAAAGACATATTTATTTCTTGCAAATGTGGATTATAAGGTAGGAGAAAAATGAAAAGGCTAAATGACTCTGTATCCTTCTCTACTCATAAGGTGAAATTGTACCCTCTGTGGCTGAACTCTTACCTGACTAAAATTTGCTCTGTATAGTAAAAATTGGTTGGTTCCCACCATGACATAGGTAGAGTTTACTGATCCAGTAAAGCTATGTGATTTGTTTAGGTTTGGCTCAGGATAATGGACTAATGTTATGCTGGTAAAGGCAGGCTTTGCTTGATTCTGTATTAAAAAAATGTATCTGGATGGTCCTATTCAAGAAATAATCTCTTTCTTTAGGTAAGCTTACAGACACAAGTTTTTAGCTCTAGCTGAACCTGGCTTCTGGCTAAACACACAGAACTGCACATCATTTGCAATTGTCACAGGCAAGAGCCTTGAGGACTTAGCAAGGACAGAGGCTACACTGGCTGGTGCCCCAGAAACAAAACTGGGGCACCTGGATCTCACACTACTAGCACTGAAATCCTTACTGCTCTGGTGAATATTTATGTCCAATAATTTGACTCTAATTTCCTTCAATGGTGCTCATTTCACTTTAGAATTAGGAATGTCAGAAGGCAAGGCTCAATAAAGCTCTTTGAGAAATACTTTCTTAAGAATCTGTTTTGCTGCATCATTTTACCTAGCAATGATAAATACAATCTGTGCCTGAAAAATAAAATTCTTCATAATTTATCTGCTAATTTTGGTTGCTGATGATTTATTCTTCCAGAAGTCCTGCACTGCTTGGATGCTTCATAGTGGACAGAGAATACTTCCAAGAGATTGGATTGCTGGATGAAGGCATGGAAGTATATGGAGGAGAGAATGTGGAGCTTGGAATCAGGGTAAGGAAGGCAAACAATTAGCCCATACTGGTGGCTTACATTTAAAATATAGCTTACTTCTTATTGCAGAGGGGGAAAGCAGTCCAAACCATGGATGAGGAGATCCACAGCTCTGCAGACATGTACATTTATTTGAGGAGAGAGGAGGGAAAAAAGAGCAATAGCTCTCTTCACAGAACTTAATCTGGGACAAGGGTAGATGTGTAGAATTTGGGATTGTTCTTTCAACAGAGTTTTGCAGAGTTGATAGCTAAATTTCCCTGCTTACCTGTGGTCCCAGACTCAGTAAGAACAGTTTCTCACAGGTGTGATGAGAAAAACCTTTCTAGATTACTTGGTTTATTTAAATTAGGAAAATCACTGTGGAGCAAAGTAGAATATAGGGGCATTTATGCTGCCTTCCAGACAGAAGGGAATTAAGGTATTCATAATGTGAATATATTGTGAGTGCATATATTTTCTTTTTCCATTGTACACTCTTCACCTGTTTACTATAATGCAGTATTGTGTGTGATTTGTGTACTTCTTTCTGTATCTCTTCACAGTTTAACACCTTTCTGTTCTCTTTGAGAATCTCTCAGGTTTTTGATAAGGGTGGAATTCCTAGGTAGATAATGGTAGTGAAAAATGGGGTGGTGTGTTATAAAAATAAATTGTGAGCCCTGCTAGGAAAGGTAAGGGAGAGGTAACATTGTGTTTTGAGCCTTTTAGCTGCCAGAATATCAGCATACCGTTGTACAATAGCAAAAAAAGGGGAACTTACTGTAAGAATATATAATTATCTCCTGAGACAGCAAGATAGAACACAAAATACTCATTTTTATTTCTGGCTTCTTGAAATTCTTTTTCTTCTGCCTGTTAGAGATAAAGAGGTTTTTCAGCCAGAGTGAAGCACAGACCCTCTTTCAGCTTTCTCTCTCCCTCTTTCACTTTTTCAAGGAAAGGGAGAGAGAAATGCAAGGCTGCTTCTTTTAATAACATTGTTCTTCTCACTGTAAGGGCCAGAGAGCTGCCTTCTGCTCCCAAAAACTTATTTTGCAGCTCAGTGTTGCAATGAGTTGAAAATTACCATCACTTTGATTTTTCTGTTCTTTTTCCAACTGACAAAACATTATTGTTTCCTCATGAGTGCAAGGAGTTGTCTCTGGGTTTGCATCATGAGATGTCTCCTGTCTGGGCTGCAGCACTTAGCCTTGGAGGAGTTGATGTTGGTATGTTGGTAGACAAGGCCAGAGAGACACAATCTCTGCATAATTGAAATTTTGGAGTATGCTGGATCACTGAAATAAGGCCTGACACTGCTCTGATTTCCTTATGGCTTTTTCTCTGGCTCCAGGGAAGCAGTGCCTGACCTACATAAAATACTCTCATCTGTAACAGAGTGTAGTGTGCAAGGTAACATAATACGTGCTTCCTTATCTGAATTTATGCTGGCTTGGATCTGCCTGTATGAAAACAAATTCCAGAGCTGTAATAAATTACAGATTGTTTAACAGTTTATTAATGCTCTTCTGACAATCCTCAGTGTGTCTGAGATCATCCAAGGGTGAGACTCAGTGAGGGGAGACCTCAGTGTGGTCTTCAATATCCTCACCAGGGGAGGTGGAGGTGCAGGCACTGATCTCTTCACTCGCGTGGCCAGGGGCAGGACCCAAGGGAATGGCCTCCAGCTGTGTCACAGAAGGTTTAGGTTGGATATCAGGAAAAGGTTTTTCACTCACAGGGGTGGTTGGGCACTGGAACATCTCTACATTACTTGTGGTGCTTTCAGCTGTGGGGCTGCTGATGAGTGCCTTAATCAAAATAGTCATTGTTCTACAAAAACGACATTGTAATTACAGTATTAGTGCAATAAATAATGTTTCCCTTTTAAAATGCTGCTCTCCAATCTGTGACTATGTAGGCTCACTGCACCTCCTCTTTCATTGTCGTTTTCCTTTTTTTAAAGAAGTATCTAGATTTTTTTAGTATTCTGCTGTGTGAAAAGCATTCTCATTCAGGATAATGGACAAGCAGACACTGTCTGTCCAAAATGGCCTGCTAGGGAAATTTTATGCAAAAGCTTGTAAGAGCAAACATCTAGAGGAAGAACTGGAGAGTTTATTTTTGACTGCAGAAATAGCACATGTTAGAATCATTTGAGCTACCTGTTTATCTGAAACACAGTGGGTAGAACATGGTCCCATGTCCATCTATCACTGATTTTGTTCCAGAGGATGTAAAACTTCTGTGAGGAATTAGACCCTGACAAATGGAGACTTTTCCCACTATCCTCACCCAGGAGTTATGTTTGTCACCTCATCATCTGCACAAATATCTAGTTATTTATGTTATAGGAGTGCAAGAAAATCACCAACTATTGGAAACTGTATTTGAAGGATCCATTGCTGGCAAACCATTACAAGCCACAGAGAGCAGGACTTTGGAGGATTGTTCTCTTGATTCTGAATTTGCTTCAGAGCTGCTACTCAGCTCTGTTGGTCTCTGATTTGGAATACTGTTTTAACTTCTAAGATTTTTACCCTTGTCTATGGATTTGCAACAGCATTTGTAAAATTCTAAACATGTATTATTAAATAAATATTAATAGAAATCTTTTGCCTTGAGCTAGAAGCTGGCAGATGAGTTCAAAACATGAATGGATTTGATTCTTAGAAGAAACTCTTTACTCTTCAACCAAATGTTTTCTTGTAAATCTGTTTATTTGCCTCATAAGACAAAAAAAGGCAGGCTGGTTGATGCAAGACTTAATAGAATCCTCTTTGAGCAGTTCAATCATTTTAACTGGGGTTTAGAAAGATTCATTTACTGTCAAGAAGCATCATATTTATAAACTCAAGTTAGAATGAGTGGTGCTTCTTTTTTGTTCAATCATTCCCAATTGAATGGACTTAAGTGTGCTTTTAAATTACCAGGTTGCATTTGGAGGGCAGATTGGAATCACATTTTCATCCATGTGCCCAAGCAGGAACTGTGTTGGTAACTGCCTTAAAAGAATGTGAGTGTAAGGCTGGTGTTTCTCAGTGTCATTTGGGCTCAGCTTCTGGCTTGGGCCTGCACAAGCAGTTCTTGTGGCCGTGGAAGACCCTACAAATCCTCTGCCATCAGTTGCATTCATTCAGCCAGGTTCTGCTTTGCATGGTTCATGTCTGGTTTGCAGTAGGCTTCTTAAAGGCCTCTTCCAATTCCTACTGAAGTCAGAAGAAGATTTTCTATCAAAAGCAACCCTGTAGCAATTCTTTTGTCTTTTAAAGCAGCCTACATACTTGATAAAGCTCTGGAATATCTGTTACAAGAAGTTATTTGTGCCACTTTTAGGGATGCCCTAACAAATACTCCGTGATTTGCCTCAGGTCCCAGACTAAGTCATCATCAGAGTCCTGGGAATGCAAGCCCAGGCTTTGACTTAGAGTAATTCTGTGTGTCACAAAGACTTTGTGCTTGCAGATGAATTTGTGTTCACTAGGATATAATGGCCCTCTTAAGTGGGTAAGAGGAAAATTTATTAGAAGGTAAAAGCTCTTTAAGGGATTGGGTCTTGTTCCAACTAAATGCTATATCAGGACTTTACATCAGGTGACCCAGGAGGAAAATTGCATTTATAGTTAGACTGAGTGTGGCGCACTACTTTTGTGTAGTATATTTCTGTAGTGAAATTAATTGCTTCATTTCTTGCTAGTCGGGTGGTTTGTCTGCAGACCTTTTGTGAATCTCGTGCTGTTTCTGATGGTGGAGAACTGGAGGAATGCAGTTAATGAATAGAGGTGGAGAAATTAGTTACTTGAGCAAAAAATAGTCCCAGGGTTCTTTGGGGTATTTTCCATACATGAGGGTCCCTCTGTGGCAAAGCAAGCAGATGTGAAGTCTGTCATGGCTCTCTCTGATCTATTGTTTTGGAATTCCAGAAGTTAATATTTGTTTGTTAGTTTTGGGCTGGGTCTTTGGGTCTTACCTATCTTGTCTTTTCTTTAACCTCCTCCCCACAACATGCTTCTGGGATCGTGATTTTTCATTGCTTTTTTCATTGCTTCTTAGTTAAGTGAGTCTCTCCCATTTGGTGCCTAGAAACTGATGGCTGCTTACATGTTCCAGCCATTTCCAGTCCACAATGTGTGTGTGTATCCTGATTGTTTCTCACCTGAGATCTTTCTTACAATATTGCCCTTGGGATAGTGTTCTTTTTGTTAATCACAGGCAAGTGAAGGTACTTACACTTGGCCCCAAATCTCCATATTTATGGGGAAACATGTCACCCTTTTTCCTCTTTACCTGGAAGTTTCCAGCAATTTTACCTGTCAGTGTTCCTAACACAGGCCATAAATGACACGAAACTGTGACTATATTGCATGTAAATAGATGTCTGACTTTATTAAGGAAAGCCTTTGCACAGCTGTCCTGGCCATGGCTGGGGTGGAGATAATTTTGTTCCTAGAAGCTGGTACAGTGCTGTGTTTTGGGTTTAGGATGAGGATAATGTTAAACTGCACCAACAGTGTTCAAGCTCAAGTGAAGTTTCACAGCACATAGGCTACACTGGGTTACATTTTCTCCTTCTCCTTGCCATGCTCTTGTTCTAGCTCCTGCAGCAGCTCACCAGTGCTTTGGGCCTGCCAGCACAGTGGTCTGCCCCACACTGCTGCCTCTGAACACCTCTGCTTCAGTAAACTTTTATTTTCTTTCAGATACAGGGTTAATTGTAATGCTAATCAGTTCGTGATTTGCCCTGCTGCCTCACAAACTGTTTTGTTAGGCAGATTGACGGGCTGGCGTGCCAGTGTGATAAATATGGCCAGGAGACTCCTTTAAAAAGGCCTTTATTACCCGAGGGGTTGCGCACAGCGCCGCTGCTCCCACAGCACGGTGCTGAGGAGGAGGAGGAGGAGGAGTGCAGCAGGAGGGTGCGTGCAGCTTTGTCTCTCAGCAGAGCTGGGGCTTCCACCCTCAAGAGAATCCTTAGGAAGATGATGTTGGCTTGTAGTCCAGGGGTATCACCCAAGCTGAGCACTATTAAAGTTATGGTGGCAGGACGGAATCCGGCTCTGGTCAAGGGTGGGTGATTTAGTGTGGTTCTGGGGGGTTAAAGTCAGAGTTCATGTGCTGGTTTGTTGTTTGGAGAGGGTTCATATAGTTCCCACAGCCTCTCATTTGAATTCAGTCCGGGTGCAAGGCCTGGGAGCAGGGGAGCAGGGGAAGTGGTTCCTGACAGGAATGGATACAAATCTAAGGTGAGATGGAAAGGGGCACAAATACAGAGTATGACAGAGAGAGGTACAAATACAGGGTAAAATGGTAACATAGAACAACAGCAACTCAAGGCAAGTCCTAGAACTCTGACATTCAATGTTTAACAACAGACCAACACTTCAAATTAAGACCCTATCCACTTCATTAACATCAACTAGCAATTACTTCTCTAAAAAAGAGCTCTCATCTCCAGGGTTTCATTTCTCACACCAAGAGGTAGAAATGTCAGGAAAGGAACCAAGAAGATTGAAGGGATTTTTCACCCAACTGCTGTGTTGTGGGACTGTTTGCATGGAGAGGGAGTAGTGGGCTGTGCCATGTGTGCCTGGTGTCCCTTTCTGTCCTTGCTGCTGGGCCTACCTCCGTTGCACTCCACTGAGCAATGGAGATCTTCCCCAAATATGCCTCAGGAAAATTAATCAAGATGTTCCCCATTTTTGCACTTGCAGCTATCATCACTTCTTGTAGTCTTAAAGCCATGTTTTTAGCTTGTTTTCAGTAAGAAGGCCAATATCCTTTGCCACTAGGGAATGATTTGCTCTACAGAAAACATCCTCAGTACGTGATCACAAGTGCTGCCAACAGTACAAGGTTGGTGATGTGTAAAGGCAAAGGGCTGAGAAGTCCAAAAATAGAAATATCCTTAGTTGTTACTCTGAGATAACTTTTAAATACTGCTTTTTCATATAATGATTCTCTTTAAATTTTCGTTAAAGCTTTAAATAGAGAGAAGTTTATTTTGCTTTTATCCATTTTGTGAATTAAGAGGAGACTATTTCTAGATTGAAGCCTGAAAGAAAAAGATGGTAAAGATTGACCAAATGTTGCTTCTTACAAGATGTAGCCAATGCTTTTCATAGCTCACACTTTCACCAAGACAAAAAGAATTCCTTAGCAGTGCAAGTGTGGCATAAGCACTTGCCTAGCACCCTGTGTAACCAGCAGTGGCTTATCTGTGTGCACAGGATTATTCCTGAGGTTAATTTTGTTTTGCAAAGTACCTCACTGTGTCAACAATTTGAATCCCAAGATGACACAGACTAAAATTCTCTCTTTACAGGATTGTAATTCCAACAGGTTAAAAAAAGAAAGGCTCTATTGAGAACAAAACAAGTAATTGCCATGCCTCCAAATTCTGCCAGTCATGACACTACTGAGTTTTTTGGCTTGCTCTGGTTTCAGTCACTCCTACATTGGAATAATTGTTTTTCCCTCTGTTCTTATGAATGCCTCAGCAGGTAATCTGCAGCTACAGCATGTGTAATTATACATTACCAGTGAATCAGTTTTGTGGTTTTGCTGTTTCTGGGGAGAGAACATGTTATTAGCTGCTCCCACAGGAAAGAAAAGTATTACAGCAGCAGCTAACATGGGACATCACTATACCCTACAAGGAAGGATGAGGAGGCACTTGGAGATTTCTCACAAGTGTTTTTTCACCAACTGTGCATGTGTAGTTGCACATTACCAACTGGGAAATAATATAGATATATTTATGTTTTATGAGAGGAAAGTGTTATTTATAGTGGTATGGGAAATAGTAAAACAGTTTAACTCAATATACACTTACACATCAATGGACTCAGGTGAGATGCAAGTTAATTAGTGCATTATTAGCCTCATGTTTAATGCTCTCCTGCACTTTCAAGTCATAGTGTAATTGCCATTGTACCTTCTTATATTCCAAGTCTTCATGGCCTAAGCTGGGAAGATTCCATATTTGTGGCTTTCCTCTAGAATTTAATTTCCTTGAGATATTTTAATATTGCAAGACTGATTTAGTAATCTAACAAAGATTAGAGGAAGACCAGTGAGGGAGAGCAAGGGGTTGTTGTGGTAGTGCAGAAGTGAGTAGATGACTGAGATGGGTTCACCAGGATGGATGCAGCATGTTCAGGTCACAGGTGTGAAGGCCAGACACCTTTATGTGTGTGACAGCACCTTATGTTGTAAGGCAAGGCAGTGAGGCAAAAGACCAGCCTGGCTGAACAGGGAATTCTTCAGGAGCTCTTGCCTCAGTCTTTAATAGTACTGATAGAATTTGGGCTACTGTGCTGTGGAAAGGGACCTGGGGCTCCTGCCAATGGCAAACTGAATGTGGGTCAGCAGTGCCCTGCAGCCAGGAGGGCCAGGCCTGTCCTGAGGCACAGCCAGGAGAGCCAGGCCTGTCCTGAGGGCATCAGGCACAGCCAGGAGGGCCAGGCCTGTCCTGAGGCACAGCCAGGAGAGCCAGGCCTGTCCTGAGGGCATCAGGCCCAGCCAGGAGGGCCAGGCCTGTCCTGAGGCCCAGCCAGGAGGGCCAGGCCTGTCCTGAGGCACAGCCAGGAGGGCCAGGCCTGTCCTGAGGCACAGCCAGGAGGGCCAGGCCTGTCCTGAGGCACAGCCAGGAGAGCCAGGCCTGTCCTGAGGCCCAGCCAGGAGGGCCAGGCCTGTCCTGAGGCCCAGCCAGGAGGGCCAGGCCTGTCCTGAGGCACAGCCAGGAGGGCCAGGCCTGTCCTGAGGCCCAGCCAGGAGGGCCTGCCCTGTCTGGGGACATCAGGTGTGAGGGTTTCCAGGATGAGGTGAGACATTCATCTGACTCTATATATTTTAGAAGGTTGATTTATTATATTATGATGTTATGTTATATGATATGAAAATGATATATTAAAACTATACTAAAGAAAGAGAAAGACATTAGAAGGCTAGCAAAGAATGAATAATAAAAACCCATGACTGACTAGAGTCTTGACACAGCTGGCTGTGATTGGTCATTAATTAAAAACAATTCACATGGCAGCAATCAAAGATGCACTTGTTGGTAAGCAACCTCCAGACCCCATTCCAAGCAATCAGATAATTATTGTTTGCATTTCTTTTCTGAGGCTTCTCAGCTTCTCAGGAGAAAATCCTGGTGAAGGGATTTTTCATAAAATATAACCGTGACAACAGAGGTGGCTGGCACTGGAACAGGCTCCCCAGGGAAGTGGCCACCACAGCGAGTCTGACAGAGTTGAGGAAGTGTTTGGGCCATGCTCTCAGACACGTGGTGTGACTCTTGTGGTGTCCTGTGCAGGGCCAGTGATTGAACTTTGATGATCCTTGTGGGTCCCTCCCACCCCAGCATGTTGTATTCTATGATCAGGCTTTAGGCACAGTGCAAGATGAACAAGACTGATCAGGCTAAGTGTAGCTGTGGTAAGGAGAGAAAGGTAAAGCCATAAAAGATGGCCAGCACAGTACATTGCTCCATGAATACCAAACCAGTGGCAATCCTGTTTTTCAGTCTCCTTTTGTGCTTTTTAAGAGAAAAAGTGATTTCTTTTACTTCCTGTTGCTAACATCAACTTGGCAACGCAGTGATTGATGTGTGGGTTCTTGACTGTGCCTGGCAATGAGATGGACACACTTGGCAGAGAACTGGATGGGGCCCTAAGTGACCCTTGCCATGTGTTACCTCCAAGTAACACAGGTGGAGAGTGGTTCCTGCAGTTCCAAGCAGCAGCACACCATGCATAGTTTAACAGTACACTCTAACAGTTTCGCAGCTCATGAAGATACATGCAAAATTAATCCCTGCAGAACAAAACAATTGAAAAAGTACATAATGAAGCAATTAGCTAAAAGAGGAAGACAAGTAATGACCATTTAATTTGTGAAGAATCTTTACATGGATTAGGTTTTCAATAAGAGTGTTCTATGAAGGCACAATTAATGTAAAATGAGGCCTGTGAGGCAATTAATGATGACTTCAAAAGTTAGATTTAAGGGATAATTTACATATTAAAACTGAAGAGCAGCTCTAGTTATGTTAAAGTCTTTTATTTTTCTTTTAAAAAGCCTTTTAGATTGTGAGGGGGTGTTTTTGTAGGTTACTTAGAGTTTCACATTAATCTGTCAGCTTGGTTATGAAAAAAGGCTGTTCTTCCATACAAATAAATAAGTTTACCTGAAAGTAAGTATGACAGGATTGTGTGATGATCAGACATATTTAGTAAAGGTTAACTGAATTCAGCGGAGATATTACCTAAATAAATATTAACATATTCCATCCAGTGGGTATAGTTTCTAGCTCTGCAGAGGCAGATACCCAGTAACAAATGTGCACGACAATCCAAAAACTTCCAGGGTGTGATGGAAAAGCCACTGATAGCAACTAGAAATATGAGCCTTGATTTCAGTGATCTTTGTGTCTGACACTCTCTCTGTCCTTTCTGCAGTCACCTGTCCAGATACCAAAATAAAAATGCAGATTCAAAATGATTATGGTATGAAATGCAAATAGCTTATTCATGCTTGTCTGTAGAACATCAGGCTCATTACTTTTATCAGTAAACAATTAATGGTAATGACAAAGGATGACAAGATTTTACAATAAATTGTTCCCAAAAATATATTTCAAAGATACTGGTAACTAATTAGTTTGTATCCACAGTAGTAATTAATTTACACTGACTGTTTTTTTAACTCTGGGGCATCTTTAATGAGTACTTCTAATTTTGTAATCTGATAAAAGCAGCTCAGCCACGAGGGTTTGCAGGCACACTGCCTTCTCTGTGCAGACCTCAGGCCACAGAATGCACTTCTCAGAGTTACAGCCAAGCCTGCTCATCTGTTTCCAGCAACTGATATGTGTAATTAAGAAAACAATGCAACCCCCCTTTATGTTCTTACATCATCTTTTCTGTAGTGACAACATGCTGAAATGGAATATCCCTTCCTCTTAGTTAAAGATTTAAATAACCAACAATTTCCCTTTATGTTTTCTAGTAGTAATTTCAGGTAAGAGGTAAACGAGCTGCAAGAAAAGGTTCATCTGTAGGGTGTCCTAACAATCCCTTTGTAAGATCATCTTGACCTTTTAGCCTTGCTCGGTCACTACCTCAGTTTCTCCAAAAAAAAAAAAAGTCTAACTAGATCATATACATGTCTAAAATAGTTGCTCTGGGCCTGTCTAGAAAGTGCATTCTTCATGTTTAACAGTTTTCTAAGGCATCAGTTTTGTTTGCAGGAATGTTAATAACCTGAGTTGTGGATGCAGAGTGATCTTGTTATAGTTCTTAGAGTTTACTTCAGTCATAACCATCCATTCTGGAAATGTGCTCTGCCAGTTCCTTTATTACCCTGCTCTCCTCCTGTAGGGCATAACTAAACTATTCAGCTTTTCTCTGTTCAACCTCTTAAAACTTCCACTCACCTCACTTCAGCCAGCTCAAGCTTGTTACTGTTTCTGTGGGGTGAGAACAATGAAACTTCATTAAGGGGGCAAAACCTGGGCTTAGTCTAAACCATTAATGGTAACGTAATTAACTTGAGTGCAGCTCTGGCAGGTTACATCTGCCCTGGCAGTGCTACAGGAGGGTAAACTGGGCACACAGTCTTGCCCAGAACACCACCATTTGTTGTGGTTGTATTCAATCCCTGAGTTGACTACTTACAGCATTCCATTTTTTTTTAAATTTTATTTTATTTATTACATGAAGCTCCGAAATCTTTCATCAGACCTGGCTTGTTCTGCTTTTCTGCTTTCTCTCTTATTTTACCAGAGTGTTCACAAAGGAGAACACTCACACATAAAACAGTTCACAACACCAACAATGAACAAATACCAGGAAAATCTGGGCACCAAAACGATTCCCAAATAGACCCAGCAGAATTTCCAGTTTCCCTTTTGTTACAGACAAATAGAATAGTTACAGTAAATGGCAGGGGCATTAATTTGGTGCTTCTGTCCACTCTTGTCTGTTGTGACTCTGCCACCACTGAGTTACCACAGACTTAAAACCTGGAGCACGATGTTTCCCTTTAATCTTTCTCATGGTCCTTCCGAGAAAAAGGTCTGATTGTAGCAAAATAAATTCTATTTGTGATTAGCAATCAGGCAGTCCTGGTATAATCCTGTGTTACCTTCCTGGGCTTACACGTAACCTGCCAATCTGAAAGGGGACATATCCCCTCCATCCTTCCCCTTCTTTCCTTTCTTCCAGAGAAACCTTCCACATATCTTTGTAGTCAAACAGAGTAGAAAGAATTTGTATAACATAATGAACTCATGTCTTTGGTCCCAGGTGTAATCCCTGAGGCCTTTGAGGGCCCTTCTTTGCTAGAAATACAGAGCAGCCAGTGTCTGTCCCTTTTCCTTGTCTCTTGTATCTGTGTGTATGGACTTAGAAAATGTAAAATGAGAACAAATGCCTTGAAATGTGGCCATTCTGTTCTCTCTCATGCCTGTATCTGTCACCAGTTGCTAACAGCTTTTTCTTTCTATATAGTATCTGCTTCAAGTGTGGATTTTAGCATTTGTTTGCAGAAAACCTTAATTTATCTTTGTATCTGTCCTATAAAAGACGGAGATGCTCTGAACTCCTGTGCTGCTGTTCTCTTTTTTTACCTCTCCAGTGAGGTGTTATCCTCAGATGAAACAGTCTAATCAGAGCTGATGGCCATATTCAAGCCAGTCCCAGGGGCTCTATCTTCCTCTTTGAAGACCCTCAGAAACAGAAGGAAAAAGTCCCATGATGAGACAATAATCAGTTGTATTTGCATATTTCCTCTTAAATACTTAACCAATATTTAAGCAGTTAATTGTTAATTTAGACCAACTTTTAAAATGTTGTCTTGCTTCCTGCATGAAAGGAGATCCTTTCAAAGCCACCATGGGGTCAGCCTATTCAGCATATTTATCTTTGCCATTAGCTTTTGGGTGAAAGTGCTGCTTCTGTGTAGAGGCCACAAATGCTGTTTGTGCTTCCTGTTGCAGAATGTTCATTACACGAGCAGTCAGCAGCTCCACGTGGGTGTTCTGAGCCCCACCATCGACGACGATGACAACAGATGCCTGGTGGATGTCAGCAGCAGGCCCAGGCTCATGGAATGCAATTATGCCAAAGCCAAGAGAATGAAGCTTTACTGGCAATTTACTCAGGTAATTTTTGCCCAGCAGCCATTTCAGAAAGTTTTAAAGCTCTGTTTCTGTGTTGAAGTGTGAGTAATCTGTTTATTAGCAGAACAGAACCAGATTTATCCTCGCTTGCTTTGCACAGAGCCTGGAAGCTCTGTGCAGGTTTAGTTTTGATCCCAATGTCAGCTACCTCAGTAGGGTACAAAACTTGTATTATATTTTCTGAGTTCACCATGAATAACTCCTAAGGCACAGCACTGTTATGGGGAGTGGGAAAAAAAGGTTATTTCAGTGGAGTCAAATGCAAAGTAACCTATTTAGGAAAGAGGAACAGAAATCTGTATGGTTTTCTTTTAGAAGTAGCTGTCACAAATGGTGGTAGTGGCTCATTGGTGCTAACAGCCTCATAATGAGCTAGTTCTGCAGTTTCTTTTGTAAAAAGGCTCAGGCTTTTACACATGAGTGTGAGAGAGGCAGAAAGAGGCTCGAGGAAAGGCTGGGAGGTGCTTTCACAGGGATGAGAATGCTGATAGGACACTAAGGCCAGGCCTGGTGTCTGCATTCCTAACTGATTTAGAAACATGAGGGAGAGTAAAGAATCCACACAAGTTCTGGGGCTGGAAAAGGTGCTCCAACACTTAGGGAGATCACTCTGGTTTAGCTAAGAGGAAACAGCAGGGTGACTCAAGGCATCTCAGTGCTTCCACAGTGGAACACTTCCAACCACTGGAACCTGTTTTGGCTTCAGGCTAACCTATACCCTGAGGACAAAACAGGTTCCAATGGTTGGAAGCCAAAGACAGTCAAATTCTGTTTTTCAAAGAAAGATGAGTTTTTCCTAAGGTAAGTTTAACACAGTGGAACTTTGCCATGTCAGGTGCTGGCAAGCAGATTTGTGGTGGTTAGTGGTGAAAAAGCCATTTTCAATAACTAGACACTATGATCAGAGTCCCAGGGAGCTCAGCCTAAATTCCGTGTTAGAATATGCAGATCAATTGAAATACTGGTGCAAATTCATTTCCTAATTTTCTTCACTTTGCACTCAATTTATTTCTTAGGCCCTAGAGACTGGTTTAATCATAAGCATATAATGATAATGCAAGTAGTTCAGTTTCTGGGTTAAAATGCATTAATCCTCCTTCTTATGAAGCATTCAGATTAGAAAACTTAGATTACTTAAATACAACACCCACACAAACGAAATAAAATCATCATTCAGTATTTTTGTTTTCCAAGGGAGTTATTTCTCACAAATAATCTCATCTAAACCCCATAAACCTTTGGAAGTCTGTTAACATGTCTGGGAAAGAGATAAAAATCTTGGGTTTCCTAGTTGTGCTGAAAGGAGTTTCTCATTTATCTGGCTGAAGAAGAGTACCTAGGTATAACCTATGCTAAGGCTGGTAAATAGCAATGTGAAGTTGTGTTCCTCACATCACTTGTGCTATATTAGGACAATATTTTCATCCATGGAGAGAAAAAGAGAAAGAGCAAGGCAGTGAGGTGCTCCTAGGCATGAGCTGCAGCTGCAGGATGTGAATGTGTATAGGTTTGGACCCCTCACTGTCAGCAGGACATGGAGATGCTGGGAGGTGCCCAGAGCAGGGCAGCAGAGCTGGTGACAGGTCTGGAGCACGAGGCTGAGGGAGATGGGGATGTGGTGTTTGTGAGGGTCCCCAGGACGAGGTGAGAGATGAAAATCTGACTCCATGTTCCCAGAGGGCTGATTTATTATGATAGGCTATGCTGTTATTCTATTCTATTCTATTCTAGAATGCTATACTAAAACTATACTAAAGAAAGAGAAAGGATCCATCAGAAGGCTTCACAAGAATGAATAATAATAAAAACTTGAGACTCCTCAGAGCCTCAGCACAGCTGGACCATGATTGGCCATTAAATTAAAACAATTCACGTGGAACCAATCAAACATTCACCTGTTGGTAAACAATGCCCAAGCCACATTCCAAAGCAGCAAACACAGGAGCAGCCATCAGATAATTATTGTTTTCCTTCCTCCCTGAGGCTTCTCAGCTTCCCAGGAGAAAATCCTGGGCAAAGAGGATTTTTCAAAAAATGCCATGGTGGCATGGGGGTGTATAGTCAGAAGAAAAGGAGGCTCCTGGGGCCCTCATTGCTCTTTGTGAGGGGAGGCTGTAGCCAGGTGGGTGTTGGTATCTTTTCTCAGAGCTAGGAGGAGAGGAAATGGCCTCGAGCTGTGCCAGAGGAGGTTTAGATTGGATATCAGGGAAGGGTTGTCAGGCAGGGGAATAGGCTGCCCAGGGAAGTGGTGCAGTCCCCATTCCTGGATATTGAAAAGACACCTAAAAGTGGCACTTAGGGACATGGTTTGGTTATGAAATTGATAGTGTTGAATTAATAGTTGAACTCAATGATCTAAAAGGACACTTCTGTAATTCTATGTACCACAGTGATATTACTTTTATTAAAACCAAATAGGAAGGCAAAACCTAGGAATATACAATTTGCTGCATCACAGATCACAAAATTAATGAAGTGGATTATTTACCTATTCCAGAAGACTGTCCCAGGCAATGGGCAGTGCTTGCAGTTTCACAGAAATGAGCTGTTGTGAGCCAGCAATTCACTGCAAGTCCAAGAGGAGGATTTCCTTCTTGACCCCTGATTTGCTCTCTTGGAGAAGATTGAGGCTTGATTTGTCTGAATGATCATCTCAGCATGCCTAAAAAGAGCTATCAGCACTCTTAAAATTAACTCAGCCATCAGAAACATCTAGTCAGTCACTGAACACTGATGTCTGAGACAGGGAATTCAACAGGTTTCCTGTACTCTGATAAATCACCAATAGCTGTAGCAAATTTTTAACCTAACACTTATTTTTTCCTTAGAAGCTTTGTTCACCAGTTCCTCACTGCTATTCACAGGTATGCATCCTTTGGAATGCTAAAGGCAGGTCCCACTGATGTCCATTCCCCTACTAAGCAAAGTCCTGGTTTTATTTCATGTTACTGTATTTTGTAATTCCCCACCATCTGAACAGTCCATCGCACTTCAAAACAGCTTTGTTGCCTTCCTCTGTCTTACACTTTGAACATCTTGAAGCAGGCCTAGATCACAGCAGATAAATCAAGCCTGAGTTGTTTGCAGAAATAATTTATGTAATCTCAGAATGAAAAAGGTAACTTTTCTGAGAGTTTCACAAAATGCAGTGCTAAAACAAATAAAGCAAATGTCTCCAGCACTCCTGGTTTTTTCTTGGTTGTATCAAGGTATTGTTTCACTACAAAAGCAGCTGTTGCATGGCACAATAAATGAAAAGATAGGAAAGAATTCTGGATTTAGTTAGAGAAGAGTTACCCTGCAGAAAACATTGGGCAAAGCATTAACTTTGGATATTTTCCATAGGTTAAGTCTCACATATGACTCCAGAAGTGTTTAAAATGCAGGATTTGCCTATATCCAACTCTTCTACTAGAGGGAGTATAAAATGTAGCAGTTGTTGCTGTGAACTGACATAGTTTAGAAACACATCTTAAGTTCTAATTTAGTGCTTGAGTATCAGAGCTGGAGCACAGAGTAGCCAGTGAGCCCTGAATGTGGTGGGTTCTGCATATGGAGGTTTCTGAGTGCTGCCCAGTAGCATAAGCAGGCAGATTAGGGCAAGGGAGGACACAAAAGACAAGTGTGAACATCATCCCCTTTAGTGATGAGGAAAATAAAATCAGAAATACCCATCTGTGAATCATCCCCCATCAGCATGCATCTCTGCAGCTTACTCCTTCAAGTTCCCAAACAGGCAGTTCTTGCTGAGTGCTGGTAGGGGTTGCTCAGGACAGCTGTGGTCAGAAAAGCCCAGCACAGCATCCTCAGCTGCAGGGCATGGAGCCAGTCCTTCCTTTTCACAAACGGCTTGCTAGGCAACCCTGGCTCTCAGAGCATCAACACAACCCAGCATCATCTGGGTTTGCTGCCACATAAAAACCAACAATGCATGCAGCTCTAAGTTCTGCATTTCCCATCATTATCAGGGCCATGTAGGGATAAAGGATTCCCTTTTTAATCTGCTTTCCACTCTGCCACAGCCACCCCCCAGCCCTGAGACAGTGTTCAGTAATTAATTACAAAAATCTCATCATACACCTAGAATAGCTGTTTCTGCGTGTTTTTCTAGCATGTCAGGAAGATTTCCTGGCCCCTGCTGATTGAGTAATAATTCATGTTTACTTTCTGTAAAATATCTTAGTCTGGCTAATGTATTCTTCTCCAAAAGTTCTGGTTTTGTAGTTTTATCCCAATTTTCTGTAGTGAAACACATTTCCAGCTGTGATATCCTGAAGAGCTTCTTGGTATTTCAGTAAAGGCTTGAATTTAATTATTTTCAAGTTATTATTTTTCTTAATCTTGCTATTACCAGGACTGCAACCTGTTAGAAATCTGTGATAATTTTTTTTATATGTGGAGAAATGTTAGTGATAGGTATAGATCCACGTGTTCCATTTCTGATTTTTATGCTGCATCTCTCTAATTTCTTTTCTATTCCAATTACATTCTCTGAATGAAGCTGCATTTCCTTGTGCCAGGTTTAATTGCTTTTATTTTAAAACCTTAATTAACAGTATAGTGTATTTCTACATCCTGGAGAGAGTAAGCAAATCAGACCATCCAGTCTAGAGTAAAGAAAACAGAAAATGATTGCACAGATGTCTAGTTATTAAATCCTGCTCTGGACATGCAGATGAGGCTGCTTCATTTGATTTGTCACAGCTGCAGTATTAAAAATTTAGTGCAGCATTAGGAAAATGTAGCATTTATGATCATGTAAAACCTGAACACTCAGATGTCTTGGGAAAGGAATGAGACAAAATTGTGATGCAGACATTGAAGCTGTGTAACTGTTGAATGGTGTGCCTGATCCCTCTGTCAGAGGATGTTTCACAGTGTTTACACACTGAGTACCAGCAAGTGGATGCCAGTGCTTGGGTGGCTACCTGACAACAGAACTGGAGTGCAGGAGGAGGGAAAGAGTTTACATTTCCCTTAAGAAATGGTTTGGCTGATCCCTACTATAGCACTACTTAAGTTTACATTGTACATCATAATTAGTTTTGTTTAGTACTGGAAAAATGAATTCAGATTTTAAGTGAGTCTTGTAAAAATTCTCATGTGCTTAGCTACCCTTTAAACAAAGATCCAAATAGCTGAACAGATAACAATATATTTTTAATATATAAACCTGCTGTATATGATACTTCATATACATAAAAGCAGTTAAATGCACCTCATTTTCACAGTACTCATCTAAAATATATTAGGAAGCATGTGTTTGAGTAAGGGCAGCTGTCAATATACTTCAGTGAGAAATATTTGAATTAAAATAGTTCAAGTTAATTGATGAAACATTTGAACAGGAAAAGATATGTTAAAGAGCCTGCTTTACTTCCAGCACACCTGTTAGACAAAGAGTTGTAAAATTTGTCATACTTCTTTGCATTCAAGAAGAAGTTAATTCATTTCCTCTATGTTATATATATCTGTGTCCTTTATACAGCTAAAAAGCAGAAAATTTAAACTGAATAACATCACCAATATTTCTAAGAAATGGGCAATACTGAAAATGCATAAATTACTGGATGGGATAAATTATTCCCTTCTTCCTGTGAACATTTTCTTATTGCTTCCACATCCATACAGAGGTGAATCACACGGAGGAAAAAAATAGATATCTTTTTTGTATAATTTGAGTAATTTTCTTTAGGTTTAAATTTGGTGTACTAAGAGTCACTGAAAATGTAGCCCAGTATTCCTGGGAAATGCACAAGGAGATCAAGTGTTCTGTTTGAAGTGGAGATTGTCTCATACACCTCACCATAATTCTTTGATTCAAATGTATCAAAGCAACAGCAAAGATTAGAGTTTCTGCCTCAAAGGCAGAGTGAACATGTAAATATTTGAGGTCACTGGTTGAGGTCCACATAGAAAATTAATAGACTGGAGAATGCAGTGATCTATACAGTGTATGTGATAGGAGGCTGGATGTACTTATTAACCTTTAAGGACCTTTTTCTGAAAAATCCAGGTTTAGGCGAGCATGTTTTTTCTCTTTCAGGCAGAATAACAGGAGCTTTAATACGATGAGCAAACAGCAGGTGTAAACTCTGAAAGGAAAAGTGTTCCCTTTAGAGTAAGTCCTTAAAAACAGCCATCAGTCTGATTTGCAGTAATGCTGACAACCTCCAGCCCTCATCCTTCTTCTCTGCAAGTGACCGGGCCTTACAGAGTGATCAGGTTTGGTACCTGTGCATCTGCCACCCCCAGTAAACCAAAACAGATCCCATAGAACAGTTCAGCAAAAACTAGCCTGTCTAAACTGTCTGATTGCTTTGCACAACTTTGTACTGCAAGGGGTTGCAGGCACAGCAGATGGTGTCCTTAAATGCCATGGTCCTGGATAAATTCTGCTTTAGTGAAGGACTGGGAAGGAACCCCCTTCCATCCAGTAGAAATGCAGAAAGTGCAGTAACTCTGAAGGAAGTCAGAAGCGTTGCTTTCCACTCTGTGTACAGGATGTTGACTTGGGACAGTGTTAGCATTAGCAGTACACTTACAAATCACCCAGTCAGCCTTCTGTGTGTCTGAGTACCAGCAGGAGCTGAGAACATTTGTGTTTCTCACAGGAATTGCTTCAATTTGCTTTGCAAAAACCATGCAGTTCCCAGTCAAACCTGTTAGTGCTGACACGTTCAGTCCATTTTTTACAGAAGAGTTGACCTGGATGCTTATTTATCCTCTTGAGACTCCTTCTGCCATTGAGCTGTCTCTCATCATCAGTGCTCTTAATCCTAATTCTGTTCAATTGCCCACAATGCCTCTTGAAACTTCTTTCAGTCTACAGAATTATGTTTAATGTTTCATGCTTAAAGACATTACTCTAGGCTATCAAGTTTTGCCTTTAAATTGGAAAGTAGAGATCTTGCCTAGAATGGGGGAAGGAACCCAGATGGGCATCTCTCCTTTCAGTGAGCATGAAGTGTAGTAACACAATAAACCCTTTTGCCAAGCATGCAGTAAATCCAATTATGAGAGTTTTATACAAGTTTGGATAACTGCTTACTATAAAAAAAGGCAAAAAATAATTCACTTAAAGGGCACCTTTGCCTGCATTTGGCTTTAGGGTTCCAAATGCTAATGATGGCAACAGACTGCAGAAACCATTCAGGAATGCTGGAATTTGGAGGCCAGGCCAGTTAGAGGAGCACAAGACAGTGTTAGCTTTTGATGCCTCAGTCCTGCCTGCTCATTTTTTTCCTGGAGTTACTCAGTTTGTGTGCTTTAATCCTTACACAGCTCACTAGTTCAGGCTTTGCAGCCTGTATTAGGTGCACTGTCAGCAGTCCAGAGCTGACAGGACAGTACCACTGTCCCAGGCTTGGATTGGGCATATGAAGGGGTGAAAACAGACACAGTAAGTAGAAAAATAACAGGAAATTTTAAGTAATGTGTGTGAATTGAGTATAGAAACCTTCCTCCCTGTACTTCAGAGCAGTTCTAAAGCCAAAGCAGAGGCAGAGCTGAACCAGGCACTGCTCTTGTTCCTCCCAGTCTGTGTGGATCTGAGAGCCAGCCGTGCTCATCCTGCCTTTCTTCCTTGCTGCACCCCAGGCCATTGCTGTAGGACACATTCAAGGCCCTGTGCAGAGGAGAACAAGTGGCTCTGTGGGGGTTTAAATGATCTGCCCAGTGCCCTGAAGAGCTGCTGTGCAGGTGAGCTGGGAGTGCTCATCCAGCTGTGCTGCAGCCCCGTCCTCACACGTTCACCACAGCTGGATTTCACCAGAGCCCCCGGGGCAGAGTGCAGCCACTGGCTTTCAAAACACTTGCAGAATGTTTGGGCCTAACTCTTTGGGGAGGATTTAATTTTCTTAATGACTCTGAGTAAAGTGTGCACTGCACCCACTCTGAAGGCTGAAGGCTGAGGCTCTGCACAGGCCTCTCATCTCTTGGAAACAGAACAGCTTAGCTCCTCACAGGGCTTGAGCCTTCACATTTCCCTTTTGTGGTTAAAAAAAGCACATCTTGCTAGAAGCATCTGTGCTCCCTGCAATACTCAATTCACACACATGAACCACGACTTAATTTTGGTGTCTCTTTGTATTCCATACAGCAGCTCCAATGTACTCAGCTGGCTGGTTTTCAGTAGCCAATGCAGAGCACTTTCCCCACATCAAAAAGAGCTTCCTTGGCTTTTTATCTCCCAACTCCCTTGTTTCTGTTAAATAAAAGCCAGATTTTACATGAGGGCACTTCAGAGAGAGTGAAGGAGTGTGAGGGGGCTTTAAATATGGTTTTTTGGTTGCTTGTTTGTTTTGTTTTTCCTTAGGAATGGTTTACACTTAGTTTGTGTAGCTGCCTGTATTAGTGTTTCTCATGAACACATTTACTATAACACCTAGGTCTGCTCTACAAAATTTAGAAAAAAGGAAAAAACGTTGTCTCCACAGTGAACATCCTCCTTCCTCCGCCCCCAAATCCACATGGCATTTCAGCCCATTCAAGTGAAAGAAACCCTTAACCACTGACACAAATGGGAATTAAGCAGAAAAATTCCAACTCCTCATGGCAGTCTTTAAGTTTTAACCCTGTGCCTTCCTCTACCTAACAGAGCTCCAAGTGCTGTACTTCACAAAAACATGGAGAGAGGGAATTCTGTTCCTGTTCTTACGCCAGTAAATTAGAAATGACAGGAGAAGCCTAAGAGTGCCATGCACAGAGTCATATCCCAAGTCCAGAAATCAGGCAAATAATGGACCCCAACTAAGGCAGTTTTCTAACAAGACAAAGTGGGACAACTTTCCTCAGCTTCAGTGCAGGTTCCGAGCTGAGAATGTCTCAAGCACCAGAAGTCGGATGAGAGACAACCAATAAATGGAAGATGCAAAACTGCTTTACATAGCTAACAGCGACACAAGCACCTCCAGCATCAGCTGAGAACACAGGGAAGTTCATCTTGATTTTGGCTTTAGGCAGAAACACTTGTAAGGTGTAATTCCCAATTGCCAGTTTAAGCCAAGAGAGCTGAGCCTGGGTGCCATGCAACCCTGAGTCTCCCCAGTGGAAAACCACACTCTACAGCTTTCATCAAGGATAGAAATGTTATTCTGGAAGAAAACAGGATAACTGTTCCTTTCACAATGAGAAAATATCCATTACCTCAGAGTTTCACATGTGAATAATCTGGTTCAGAGCTCATTAAATTAACTTGGAGAAAAAAAAAATCAACCTCACTACAGTGATCTCTAGAAGGCCAAAGTAACAAAGGGAATGGGGGAATGAGATTGGTGGAGGGGCAGGGATAAAGTGTGAATGTCTAGGATAAGACAAGAAATGGCATATAATACAGAACTGAAAAAAATTTCATCTTAGTTTCTTCAAATTTCTTGTATGTCATGCAGTGTTATTACTTTTGGATAGTTTGGAGTTTATTTTCCCACCAGGCAGCCAAATTTAACTACTGTTATTAATACAAATGTCAATAACAGTTACACAGCAGTGGGAAAATACAGTTCATTCAGCATTTCATTATGGAGGTGTATTAAATGCCTCTGCAAGCCTGTCTGTCTGGCAAAGTAATCAGTGGGAGTTTTATCAAGGCTGCACATAGGCCTACCAGGAGGATTTATGGGAGCCACACGTTTCAAATTTTTGTGGATTATTCTAGAAATGTCCCTCTTGTCCAAAGCTATATTTAAAATGTGGAGCTTTCAAACCTAATTCTGTATTTCATTAACCAGGTCCAAAATGGTATTTTAGAAGTCCCATCTCAGAGAAAGTTCTCGCTAAGCATTACTGGTGGGATAGGAGGGGACCCTGAGCCACCTGTGTGCGTGAAGCAGAACCTGCCCTGAGTGGCACAAGCTGCCCCTGGCTGGGGAACAGCACACAGCCTTTCTGTGGGGTTTGTGCCAATGTCCTTCCACTTTGTAATGACTTTATAATACAAGGGACAACACAGACTTGAACAGAGCTATGAGGTGGTGGGCTTTTGCATGGAATTGGGTATTCAGTTTGGGTTTTTTACAGAAACTCTTTTTTCCCATCGTACCTATAAGCGATTTGAATGCTTCTGCTCCTTCCATACTTCAGGTGTACTAATCTGCACCAAATCCTTTTTTTGATTTACAGATTCAGCCAGTGATTCTCTACACAAGCCCAAGGTCCTTTTTAGAGAAAGCCACTTTCAGACCTGTGTGCAATTTACCCTACTCTATCTCCATGTATCTTGGCAGAAACCTCCCAGACCCTGATGTGTACACGTTATCTGTTGCCTTCCTTAGACAGGAGAGAGGAGGAGAGAACCAACTGAAAATAGATTTCAAGAGGGGGAAATGTAATTTATGTCACCTGCATGACAATTTAATTGTAATTGAGGTCTATAGGTTTTTGTGCGATAGCAGAGATTTAAAGCTTGATGCAACTCAACAATGAAGGCAAGGCTTTAATAAGGCAGCATTAAGCTGGGAATTGAACAGAATCAATACTGAGAATTAGCAAGAAAAGATTATAAAAGACATTTCAGTATTCAAGGAAAAAACAGTTTTTGCATTTGATCATTTATGCAGCATACCATGGCTGTGTTTTGCCTTATTTTGGTGTTCAGAAGTGCAGCAGAACCACAAAATCAGGGAACTCAAGCAAACAGGAAAGCTTTTGGCTTTTTTATGGTTAAAATGCATGGGTAGAAACACAGCTCCATTCCAGAAATCCCATTTGCTGAAATGGAAACCAGGCAATTGAGACTATTGCAAACTGCATCAGAGATTAAACCAGCCTGCAACAAAGGAACCTTCATTCCAAATCCAGCAAATCCTCACCTTGTCTCTAACTGTAAAGGTTTTCACAGTAGATGGACACTGGAATGTTCTATAACTTCTGTTACCCCGCAGGAGCAATGCAACAAGGTCAGTGTTTAACACAAACCCCTCTTTTTCTTTTTCTTTTTCTTTTTGCCCCAATCTCTACAGGGAGGTCCTATCCAGAACCGAAAATCCAAGCGCTGCCTGGAATTGCAGGAGAACAATGAAAATGAATTTGGATTTCAAGTGGTCCTTCAGAAGTGCACTAGACAACGCTGGTCCATAACAAATGTCCTGAGAAGCTTGTCATTATAGCAGACTAAATTTTGTACCCATTTCTTTTGCTACTGTGTAGCAAGTACTGCATTGTCGCCTGCTGTACTGTATCCCTCCCGCTCCCCGTCCCCCCAGCTCCTTCTCTCCCCTTTTTGTCTCTGATTTGATTTTGTGAGTGTGTGGAAATAGGGTTTGTGGGCTGGAAATAAGAAGTTTTTATTTCACCATGATGTTTTCACGACATTTATAGAGATGCTGAATGACAGGTGACGGGTAGGCTATCCTAAAATATTTTACAACTGTAACTATTAAGCAAATGGAGAATATTTATATCTCAAACTTTTATTGAATAAAAAAGCCCAAACACTATTACTGGGTAGGTGTCTCCATGGAAATCAATTTGGAAGCTAAGTGCTGGTTTCATTGCTTCATTAACCCAAGCCTGATCCTGGCATGTTGCTGCAGAGCATCAGAATTCTGCAGACTTTGGATAAAGAGTTCTACCTGCACACCAGCAGCTACAGCAAGGGAGGATTTTCTCCAGTCTCCCTCCAGAGCTCTGTCTAGGCCACGGTAGGTACCGGTGTGCAAATACAGGGGAAAGGTCTGGGGTGTGGAGGTGTTATGTCCCCAAGTATTTTTCCTCTCCAGTACCACTTAATAAAACCCCAGAGAAAGCTCCAGGGCTCAAGTGAGGCAGGGAAGAGAATTTATTAAAAAGAAGGGAAAAAATATCCCAAGAGAAAAGCAGCAGCTACTGGAAGAAAAGTAAAATATAAACCCTGACATTTCACAGTGGGCTGGCCTCCATTTCAGTGGCTGAACCTTCCTTCCAATTCTTCATTGTTCTTACAAGTCTTTTTTTTTTAATGCAGTTGTTCCCTGGGTGCTGCAGACTTGGGTAAAAGTGGCTCCATCCAAGAGAAAAAGGGATGAATTCACTCTGCTTTTCTTCCTGCCTTGAAGGAGGTGTGAATGCAATTCCACATCTCTTCATCTCTGCTCAGACTGGCGAGGAGAGGAAATTTGATGAGGTAAACCAGAGCACTGGGATTACTAGAGTTCATTTCCAGCAGCTTTTATTTGTATGTAAATTCCCCCGTATTTTGATCAGTTTTTCTTGACAATAACAGTACACCTACCACATCTACCAGCTGATAAGGAGATACTGACAATTAAAGGAAATAGAACATTGCAAGAAACCCCAAGCCGCCTTCCTACAGTACTTGCTTAAATATTTATGGACGGCAAATATCTTGTCAGGTATCATCCCTCGTGCCAGGATATCACCTAGGGTGCTTTCCCAAGGTCTCCCACTGTGTGTTCTCTCACCACATTTGCACCTGGGGCAAGCCACCAGCACCAAGGAGGAAAAAGTTGTGCTGGTGATGTGAGGAGAGCCTGCAGAGCACCTCCACATCCTCAGGGAAAAGCTGTTAGGGCTTGGTTGCTATCAGAGACCCTGGGTAATACTTTTGAAGATGGGCTGTTCAGAAGGGATCCAGGTTCCGGGAATTTATTCATTGATCTGTTTATATACTTATTTTTACAAAGCTACCGGTTTCAGGAGCACAGATGACTGACACCATACCCAGTCATTCCCAGCTGGAACTCTGACAGGAGAATTCCTGATTATCCTTGCCTGCCTGATCTTTCCAGGCTGGCCAACATCTGCTGGGAGTGACTGTGCAGGGCATGGTTTAGGATTGTCCTCTTTTGCTGGGGAAGGTTCTTTGGCTTCATCTTTCTGAAGGACCAGAATTTCATCCTCCAACACCATGTGTCTTTTTCTCTGTCTTTTATAAACAGAAGTTAATCAGTCAAAACTAATCACCGAGCCTTTTTGTGTATGGTAATCAAGAGGTAGTTGCAAAAATTATAATTAAGCAAGTAGCTGTCATATGTCATTTTATACTGGGTAGCACTGAATACTTATTTAGCTGGAGATATAAAGGGAAACAGATTTTAGAAGGTCATCCTTACATTTTACAATCAATGTAAAAATGTGTCTGTCAGCATCATTTTGTTTGCAGACCTAAATTATGTGTATTTGTGTGTGTGTATCTCTACATCATCAAATACATGTAAATTTATATTTAAAACATCAGCATGCATGTACACAGACAGCTCACTGGCCAACCACAACAGAAGCAAAATTACATTAAAGTGCACTTTCTCCAACTAGAGCCTTTTGAGACGTGCAGATAAGACACCAAAATGTCAGCTTTGGTTCACAATTACATCACTGCTACACAGATCACCTTCAGCACTGCAGCTATTTTTAATGCTGACAAAAAACACAGAACACATGATCCTTTTTCAACATTTTTTCAAGTGCATGTTGGAAGTTTTCCACAACAACTTCTCCAACCAGAATACAAAATAGCTGTGTTCACGCAGAGGCTCTGGAGGCAATTAGCAAGGCTTTTATCTAACAGTGCATTTTCTACTGATTTTCTAAACTTTCCCCCTGCTGCACACCTTGCTTTAAAAATACTTAAAAGTGCAAAAGTTGAGTCTCAGGTCTGTCCTTCATGGCTACATTTTGACAGCAAAGCAATGTATTGTTGTTTACTGGCTAAGATGAGCTTTGCATTGTCACATGAAATGAGAGTTTTACCTGAATTCAGTCTTGTTCTGAACAGTCTGAGGGGATTTTTGTGATAAACCAGCTGAAAACTGTTTAGCACTACAAAAGCATACTTTTCATGATAATATATTGTTTCCAGTGAAGTCGTCTCATTTGAGGTGCATATATGATAGGATAGTTTTTCAATTGAAGAATATAATCTTAGGATATGAAAACAACAAATATATATTAGTTCAAAAGGCCAAAGGTGCATGAAATTTTAATTCCAATTTTAAAAGGAAAGAAACTGAGTAGTCTAAATAAACTAGACCACAGTTTAGAAGGTGGTGACTGCTCAGGCCTAAAAGTATGAAGAGTTCAGCCTTTAAACTCTGCTGACATTCTTGATCAGAAGTCTGTGTGGGTGGCAGTTTTGGGGTTTCTTTAATCAACAATAGCAGGCAAACATTTTAACATAGAGACTCTTTCTTACTCCTAGAGAACCAAAGCTCCTGTAAGCACACACAAAGAATGGTGTGAGCCCCAGCTTGTCATTTGGACTGATAGTCCCTTAGCTTCTCTCATTGCTAAAATCACTTGATTTCAGTGTTTTATTTCCCCATCTGCTCTAGAAGTGGCATACCAACAGCTAACCTCAGGAAGATCTGCCCATTTTCTGCAAACACAGATAGTAAAGAACCATATTTAAGTGCCCATAAATGCCAGTTATTCTCATAGCAGTTAGGAATATTTTGCTGCAGATGACAAGAGCACTCATTCAAATTCAAAACAAGCCACCAAAGGTTACATTCTTATTTTCAGCATCTGTTAATAAGGGTTTTTCTGTGCATCATATTTTTGTGATTTACCATTATTTTATAGTTTTCTGTATTCTCCTAGACATTGTTCAGCTGTTAACACAAGAAGTATCACTTGAGTTAAATGCTCTGGAAATGCTCACAATTAAAGAGGAGATTCTAAAAATATGTCCCAAACTTGTGGACAGATCACCTTGAATAAGCACTGACAACCACAAAAAGCATCCTGTTGCACAAAAAGGACCTTGCCACCAATATTGGATGCCGAGACCTTTCTAAACAGTAGAAAAAGTACAACACAAGCAGTGCAAAGACAAGAATCAAAAGCTGTGCATGGGCAGCACTTTCCAGAACAGGTCTCGTGCTTTAGGCATTTTTGCTGACCATATCTCATCAGATCTGGCAGCCATTCAGAGAGAGCTTCTTTTATTAAGAGATGAAGAAAGATCATCACACTAAAGAAGTGAATTGCCTTGACTTTTAGTGTGCCTCACATACTTTGCTATTGAACACCTTTTACCTGGGCATGCATTGCAGGAGGGAAAAAAATACCACAAAACCACCAAACCTGTATCAAAGGTAGCTTTACATTTCTGGCAGGCATCACTTTCCTAATCTGCCTCACTTTCCTGTTCTTAGAAATCAGAGTCCAAAGTTCAATTGAATATCTTGGAAGGCACATTGGGTATGTGTGAGGTAGCTAATCCTTCTGCCTGCAGCTGAATGCAATGTGTACCACCGCCATTTTTCTAACCTGTGTGTATTGTGCCTAGGCACTTCAATGTTAGATTTCTGTGTATTTAGCAATGAACAAAGTTAAACCCCTCTCTTACACCCAATTTTTTTAGCAGAGAGACAGAAACATTCAAAGTGTCAGTTCAGGCTTGAACCAGTTCATATTTAAATCATTTTATTGTTCTGCAGCATGACTTCCTCTACTTGGTCTCACAATCACAACTCCTGTCAAGGATGGCAAATTTAAATGATTCTTCTTGAGAGTAAAGCTTTCAGATATTAAACCCTTGACTGAATTTTCCTAGGAGAGATTGAATCACATGGAGATTTCATCATCTGGGGAAGGGCTTGGGGGAAGCGCTGCGCTGCTGTCCAGGGCAGGCGGACTCGTTCGGAGCCTTCTTTGGGGGTCAGGGAAAGGGGGGGTGAGGGCTCGGGGCTCTGATGCCGTTGGGGGCACCCCAAGGTGCCCAGGAGAGGGAGCCCCACGGCGGTGCAGGAGCAGGTGGGGGGCGGGCGAGGGGCGGGGGTCACGCTGGGTGCCGTCCCCCAGAGGGACCCAAAGCTGCCACCAAATGCACAGGGAAATTGCATTCCAATGTCTTGGAACAGAGGCTCATCGGGAGTTTTCTCAGCTATCCAAGCACAGAGCCCTGGAGCCAAGTCAGCCTGAGCTGCTGCGTGCTTGCTGTGAGCCTTGAGGTGAGCGCGCATCATTGCGGGCTCGGGATCGATTGAAATGCGCTAAGGAAACCAGCTCTGGGGAGGGAGGGAGGGAGGGAGGCAGGGAAATGCTCTCTTAACATGTGCCAATGCTTCTGTCAAACTCATCAGGGCAGGACAGCGTTCAGACTGAAAGTGTAAGAAGATGTGGAGTGAGACAGAGAATCTGACAGGAGCACCGGACTCACAAGTGCACGGATTTTGCTTTTGGCTTGGATTGAAACTCAGAAGTTGTAAGGAATTTGGGAAGGAGAAGGGACATTTCAGAAGGAGAAGAAGAAAAAGAAGTTGTTGTTGTTGTTACAGCCCTGGCAAAATCTTTGGTTCTAGCTAATAAAGGAAGTTAGTTGAAATAAAAAAAAGAAAAAAACATGGGTTTTTTTCCTTCACTGTTGTATTCGTTGGTGGTAGATGGTGTGTTGTTTTATTTCTTGGTCTTATTAACTCTGTGTAAATAGTTTTTTGAGTGAAGCTCACTTTCTGGACGGGTTGGTTTGTATTTGAGGTAGGATTAATTTCAAGAGGTTTCTTTCCTAGACTTCTGATAGGTCTTCCTGGGATTTTGGTTTTGTTTACTGCATGTATCAACAGAGAGATTTGGTAGGGCCAGCTGGGCTGCTGGAGTTTTGGGTGTTAATTTATTAGATGGCTTTTGTTAAACACAGAATAATTATGTAAGTTAACAGCAAATTACCCAATTTATCTAGGTATGCTACCTAAACACAATGCTTTAATGTCTTACCATTTTTCTGTTGTTCTGCTCCAAGCAGTTGTGTCAAAAAAGAAAGCGCTGTTATTTTTCTGAAGAGCTTTCTTCTATAACAAGGCCTTTACTCCCTTTGAATTTGAGTCAGAGGAGCCAAACAGCTGCAGCCGCTCTGAGGGCTTTTATATTTGGTGGGATTAGCCCTCTCCCTTTTCTCAGGCATCATGGGAATGGGAGGCGGGCACCATCAGGGGTATATTAACCCCAGCCTTTGCTGAGGGGTTTCATTCCCTCTCTGGGATGTGCTGGGGTGAGGGCTCTCCTGTCATTTCAGTGAAGAGCCTCTTTCAGCTTATCTCAGCTTGCTTTCAGCAGGTGTTTCTGGGCATCTAAAGCAATAGAGGCTTGGAAGATCCTGTGAAGAAAATGGCATGGAATACAGGGAGTATTTAAGGTGACGATTTCAGATTTGGTGTTTAGGGGTGATAAAGTGCATTTGCAATTTCTGGTTTTGTTCTTATTTCGTGTTTTTATTGTTTTTAGGAGGTGTACAGCTTCCAGAGATCCCAGGTTGTGTCAAGCACAGCACTTCTTTCAGCAGATTGATCATGTCACAGGAGGCATCTGCCCAGTGTCAAAAATGATGTTTGAGATGGAGGCTTCAGGTGAGTTGAGGGTTGTGACTGGGAGAGGGAGGGTGAGCAGGTGTCCAGTTAGGAGTTATTGGGGGGCAGGGGGGTTTGCAGGCAGCAGGGTGAGAAAGGGTGTTTATTTGAGGGCCCCCCCACGCAGGGCTTTTCAGAAGCATAGCAGAGGCATTCCCATGTCTTCCTCACACAAGGTCATCCAGTGCACCCACAGGAATGCCATTTAACTGTGCTTTTCTCTAACCCAGGTGCCACTAATAGTAAAGGCCACAGCCTTGGAATCAGGATGAAGGTGGAGCCTGAAGGAGCCAGGCACACTCAGGAGAGGGCAAGTAGCTGACTTGCTGGGATTTGGCCCACATAACTCTGAACTCATACGTTGGTTTTGTTTTTCTTTATTGTAGCTGACCGAGAGGCTAACAGGCGATCACGGGGCCCTCCGAGGCAGACTCATTTCAGGTGCAACGTGGATTCACATCGCCGATCATCCAAAAGATAAGTCTGGGTCACGGCCTGGAGAAGGGAGAGCAGCGGGTTGGGAGTTCCTGGGACAGATTGAAAAATTAGCAGAGGGAAAAGCAATCTTCTCCAAGGGGCCTCTTAGGACAGCTAAAGGGAGAGACTCCACATTTGATGGCAGCGTGCAGGCGGGCAGGGCAGAGCAGTTCCGGTCCGTGTCGTGTTGTCGGGTGTACCGTGTTACCTACTGTGTCTTTGGGGTCCCTTTTGCCTTTTCCCCTCGAGGCCCTCACCACAAGCATAATGTGTCGTGTTTAACGTCCCCCCGTTGGTCACGTTCTGTGTCACGGGTGTCTGCACATGTTTGTGCCGGAGCTGCTCTGCCCTGCCGCAGAGGCTGCTGCAACAGGACAAGGCTCAGGGACTTGCAGTTTGTGGGGTGTGGCCGGACTCTAGATGATATTCCTAGATAGACAGAAGATGTTTGGAGCTGTGAAGATATCCTGCAGCCCTTTGACGTTTGTCCTCGCTTTCTTTCAGACGCAGAAGGATAAAATCCAGGGCAAAATCCATCCACCCATCCCGAGTGAGGAGGTTCCCCCGAGCAGGTCAGTCACTGTTTGTCTCTGCAGGGAGAGTGTCAAGTGTGACTCTGTTACAGCTCTGTTCTTTTTCTTTTTAGGAAGTAAAGCTGGACATCAGCAGTCAAGGTGAGGTGGGCAAGGTGAGCATTGAGTAGCGTACAGAAGCAGTTGTTATTGCTCCAGTCTCACTTTGCGGTGCAGCTCTAAGCATCCGTTCCTGTTTCTGCGCTTCAGGCAATCCACTCGGAGTAGGCCAAGCCCCAGTCACCAACCGGCCGACGCGCCGGGTTTGCCGCTCTCCCGAGCCCTGGGGAAGAATCCCAGGACTCGGCGATGAAGCCTCTGCCTTTTCTGTTTAAAGGTGTCACCAGGGCAGCCTTCAGCAATGGCCGAGGAGTTGCGGTGAGTCAGGGAGGTAGGGAGGAGGAGCGAGGCTCCGCTCAGGTTTCAGCAGCGCCACATCCCCTCGTCTCCTCTTAGCCCAGGCGTGCCCCACGACGATGGCGTCAGCCTCCGAGTGCGGCTGAAGCGTGCGGCCCCAGGAGCCGGGCATTCTTGGGAAAAGAGTGAGTGGCAGAATTGTTGGGTTTTGGCCAATGTGCTGCTGAGGTTATGCATTGATATTTTGTTTTCTTTATTGGAGCAGACGAAGAAACAACAGGAAGTTGTTGAACAACAGTGCCAGCAGGACCTTCCCAGCTGTCGAGGCAGCCTTCCCTTGCACCTGACACAGACCGGCATCCCCAGATGTCTGAGAGATAAGTAGAGGGCCATGACCCACAGAGGGGATGAAACCAGGGCGCAGGGCAGGGACCCACCGGGAGGGGTTTTTGAGTCCGCTTTGGAGACGGGGGTGTCCACGAAGCGGCCCCTTAGGCCTGGGGGGGAAATAAAAGCAAAGTCTCACTTTTGATCCCAGTGCTGAGGTGCGCAGGGCAGAGCAGTCCTGGTGTGTATTGTGTCATTTGTCTATTGTGTGTTCTGTGTGGTTGGATGTGTCATGTCTTTTACCTTAGGCCTTTGAGGAGCCTAGCAGAAACCCTGGCATCATTGTTAGCATCTGTAATCTCTGCATTCCTTGGCCTGGTACCCAGGCCATTGACCTTTTGACTCGGGAGCTCCGACAGGCATCAGAACTGCATCTCTCTTTGGAAGCATCCAGTCAGGTGGCTTTTCAGGTCTTGTTCTGAGCTGCATGGACAGCCGTGCTCCTCAGTGCTCCGTTATGACGGATTAGGCTTTGTAAGAATGCGAGGTTAGGGAGAGGATTCTGACCGTAGGATTCCTGGGTGTCCATCTTTGCAGTTCTTGGAATAAATCTTTCAGCCAGCATCTTCCTCCAGGGTTCTCTGAGCCTCATCAGTTTGCCATCAGTCTCACCTCGGTCATCTCCTTTTGCATTCTCTGAGTCCTTGCAGCCACTTTCCTTGCCAGGAGATTTCTGTTCCTGTTGTGTCCCCCCTGTCTGTCACGTCCTGTCCTGTGTCACGGGTGTCTGCACACATTTGTGCCGGAGCTGCTCTGCCCTGCCGCATAGCCTGGTGCAGTAGGAGAAGTCCCTGGGAGTTTGTAATGTGGGGTGTAGTGGGACTCTAGATGGGATTTGTAGATGGACACAAGACGTCTGGAGCTCCTAAGTTATCCTGCAACAGTTTGAGTTTTGTCCTAACTTTTTTTTCAGATTCAGATGGATTAAATGTGTGCCAGAGGGCCCCATCCCGGGTGAGGGGTTTCCCCCGTGCAGGTGAGGCCCGGTTTGTCTCTGCAGCAGAAGTGTAAATGATGCCTCTGTTACAGCACTGTTCTTTGTCTTTCTTTTTAGGAAGTAAATGTGGATACCAGCAGTCAAGGTGAGCAGTGGAGAGCAGTAGTTGTTATTGCTCAGGTCTCAATTTCTGGTGCAGCTCTAAGCTTCCATTCTCGTTTGTGTACTTTAGGCAATCCACTCAGAGTATGCCAAGCCCCCGTCACCAGCCAGCCGATGCTCTGGGTTTCCTGCAAATGTGAAGCCTGTGGATGCATTACAGGACTTGGTGATGAAGCCCTAAACTTTTCTATTTAAAGGTGCCATCCGGGTGGCCTTCGGCAGCTGCCCAAGAGTTGTGGTGAGTCAGGGAAGTAGGGGGGAGGAGCGAGGGTCCACTCAGGTTTCAGCCGTGCCAAATCACCTCATCTCCTCTTAACCCAGGCGTCCCCTGTGGCGACGGCCTCGGTCTCTGAGTGTGCCCGAAGCGTGCGGCCCAAGCAGCTGAGCGTTCTTAGGAGCACGGTGAGGAGCAGACTTGTGGGGTTTTGGCCGATGTGGTGCCACGATCAGGCATTGATGTTTGGTTTTCTTTAATACAGCTGTCGAAGAGACACCAGCCCGGTGCCAGCAGGACCTTCCCGGCTGACGAGGTGGCCTTTCTTTGCACCTGAGACCGGCATCCCCAGATGTCTGAGAGAGAAGTAGAGGGCTACGACCCCCAGGGGGGATGAAAGCAGGGTGCTGGTTTGGGAAATCCTGCGACGGGTTTTTGAGTCCCCTTTGGAGGTGGGGGGGTGTCCATGAAGTGGCCCCTTAGGCCCCATAAAAGCAAAATCTCACTTTTGATCCCAGTGCTGAGGTGCGCTGGGCAGAGCGGTCCCGGTGTGTATTGTGTCCCTTGTCTATTGTGCATTATGTGTTGTTTGGGTATCTCATGTCTCTTACCTTAGCCTTTTCAGGGTCCTGTCAGAAACCTTGGCATTGTTCTTATCGTCTGTGATCTCTGCATTTCTTGGCCTGGCACCCATGCCTTACAACCTTTGCCTGGGGAGCTCAGACATGTATCAGAATTGCATCTCTCTTTGGAAGCATCCAGTCAGATGTCTTTTCAGGTCTTGTTCTGAGCTGTATGGACAGCTATGCCCTGCCAGGATCCATTATGGCAGATTAGGACTTGAAAGAATGTGAGGACCGGTAGAGGCTTCTGACCGGTCTGATTCTCGGGCATCCATCTTTGCAGTTCTTGGAATAAATCATTCAGTTAGCATCTTCTTCCATCAGTGTTTTCTGAGCCACATCAGCTTGCCATCAGTCTCACCTCGGTCATCTCATTTGGCATGCTCTCGTTGCTCGCAGTAATCCTTTTTGCCAAGAGATTTCTGTCTGTGTTGTGTGCCCATTGTTTGTTGTGTCCTGTCTGTCCTGTGTCACGGGTGTCTGCACATATTTGTGCCGGAGCTGCTCTGCCCTGCTGCATAGCCTTTTGTAATAGGACAAGCCCTGGGGAGTTGAAATTTTTCATGTGGGGTGTACTTGGACTCTAGATGCTGTTCCTAGATTGATATAAGGTGTTTGCAGCTTTTGAGTCATCCTGCAGGTGTTTGACATATGTTCTAACTCTCTTGCAGGTGCAGATGCATCCATGGCAGAGCACCCCATCCCGGGTGAGGGGGTTCCCCATAGCGGGTCAGTCACCATTTGTCTGTGCAGGGGATGTGTCAAGTGTGACCCTGTTACAGCGCTGTTCTTTGTCTTTATTTTTAGCAAGTATAGCAGGATCTCAGCAGTCAAGTTCAAGAGGGTAAGGTGAGCAGTAGCCTTTCTTGTTGCTGAGGTCTCAATTCCTGGGGCAAGTCTAAGTCTCCATTCTCATTTTTGTGCCTTAGGCCATCTGCTCGGAGCATGCCAAGCTCCCATCCCCAACGGGCCGACGGACCGGGTTTGCCGCTCTCGCGAGCCCCACGTTCCGGGCAGCCGTCAGGAACCGCCGAGGAGTTGCGGTGAGTCAGGGAAGTAGGGAGGAGGAGTGAGGGTCCACTCAGGTTTCAGCAATGCCACGTCACCTCCTGTCCACTTAACCCAGGCGCACCCCACGACGATGGCATCGGCCTCCGAGCGCGGCCGGAGCGTGCGACCCGAAGAGCCGGGCCTTCTTAGGAGAAGGGTGAGTAGCAGACTTGTGGGGTTTTGGCCAATGTGGTGCCAGGATCAGGCATTGATGTTTGGTTTCCTTTGATATAGCTGTCTAAGAGACAATGGCCCGGTGCCAGCAGTACCTTCCCAGCTGACGAGGTGGCCTTCCTTCGCACCTGACATGGACTGGGATTTCCATATGTCCAAGAGATAAGTCAAGGGCTACGACCCACAGAGGGGATGAAAGCAGGGTGCTGGGTTGGGGCTCCTGGGGGGGAGGGGGTTGAGTTGTCTCTGGAGATGAGGGTAGCCAAGATGTGGCCCCTTAGGCCACATAAAAGGAAAGTCTCACTTTTGATCACAGTGCTGAGGTGCGCAGGGCAGAGCAGTCCCGGTGTGTATCGTGTCCCTTGTCTTTTGTGTATTATGTGATGTTTGGGTATCTCATGTCTCTTATCTTAGCCCTGTGAAGGGCCTGTCAGAAACCTTGACGCCATTCTTAGAATCTGTGATCTCAGTGTTCCTCAGCCTGGTGCCCAGGCCATGGAACCTTTGACTCGGGAGCTCCGACAGGCATCAGAACTGCATCTCTCTTTGGAAGCATCCAGTCAGGTGGCTTTTCAGGTCTTGTTCTGAGCTGCATGGACAGCCGTGCTCCGCAATGCTCCATTTCAACAGATTAGGCTTTGTAAGAATGCGAGGTTAGGGTGAGGATTCTGACCGTAGGATTCCTGGGTATCCATCTTTGCAGTTCTTGGAATAAATCTTTCAGCCAGCATCTTCCTCCAGGGTTCTCTGAGCCTCATCAGTTTGCTATCTGTCTCATCTTGGTCATCTCCTTTTGCGTTCTCTGAGTCCTTGCAGCCACTTTCCTTGCCAGGAGATTTCTGTTCCTGTTGTGTCCCCCCTGTCTGTCACGTCCTGTCCCGTGTCACGGGTGTCAGCACACACATTTGTGCCGGAGCTGCTCTGCCCTGCCACATAGCCTGGTGCAGTAGGAGAAGTCCCTGGGAGTTTGTAATGTGGGGTGTAGTGGGACTCTAGATGGGATTTGTAGATGGACACAAGACGTCTGGAGCTCCTAAGTTATCCTGCAACAGTTTGAGTTTTGTCCTAACTTTTTTTTCAGATTCAGATGGATTAAATGTGTGCCAGAGGGCCCCATCCCGGGTGAGGGGTTTCCCCCGTGCAGGTGAGGCCCCGTTTGTCTCTGCAGCAGAAGTGTGTATGGTGACTCTGTTACAGCACTGTTCTTTGTCTTTCTTTTTAGGAAGCAGATGTGGATACCAGCTGTCAAGGTGAGCAGTGGAGAGCAGTAGTTGTTATTGCTCAGGTCTCAATTTCTGGTGCAGCTCTAAGCTTCCATTCTCGTTTGTGTACTTTAGGCAATCCACTCGGAGTATGCCAAGCCCCTGTCACCAGCCGGCCGATGCACCGGGTTTCCTGCAAATGTGAGCCCTGTGGATGCATTACAGGACTTGGTGATGAAGCCCTGAACTTTTCTATTTAAAGGTGCCATCCAGGTGGCCTTCGGCAGCTGCCCAGGAGTTGTGGTGAGTCAGGGAAGTAGGGGGGAGGAGCGAGGGTCCACTCAGGTTTCAGCCGTGCCAAATTACCTCATCTCCTCTTAACCCAGGCGTCCACTGTGATGACGGCCTCGGTCTCTGAGCGTGCCCGAAGCATGCGGCCCGAGCAGCTGAGCGTTCTTAAGAGAAGGGTGAGGAGCAGACTTGTGGGGTTTTGGCCAATGTGGTGCCACGATCAGGCATTGATGTTTGGTTTTCTTTAATACAGCTGTCGAAGAGACACCAGCCTGGTGCCAGCAGGACCTTCCCAGCTGACGAGGTGGCCTTTCTTTGCACCTGAGACCGGCATCCCCAGATGTCTGAGAGAGAAGTAGAGGGCCACGACCCCCAGGGGGGATGAAAGCAGGGTGCTGGTTTGGGAATTACTGGGAGGGGGGGATTTGAGTCCGCTTTGGAGGTGAGTAGCTTTGGAGGTGGGGGGGTGTCCATGAAGTGGCCCCTTAGGCCCCATAAAAGCAAAATCTCACTTTTGATCCCAGTGCTGAGGTGAGCGGGGCAGAGCAGTCCCAGTGTGTATTGTGTCACTTGTCTTTTGTGTATTATGTGTTGTTGGATATCTCATGTCTTTTATCATAGCCCTTTGAGGGGCCTGTCAGAAACCTTGGCACCAGTCTTAGTATCTGTACTCTCAGCGTTCCTTGCCCTGGCACCGATGCCATGGAACTTTTAACTCGGCAGCTCAGACAGGTATCAGAATGGCAACTCTTTTTCGAAGCATCCAGTCAGATGTCTTTTCAGGTCTTGTTCTGAGCTGTATGGACAGCTGCACCCTGCAAGGTTCTGTTATGATGGATTAGGACTTGTAAGAATGTGGGGACAGGTAGAGGCTTCTGACCGTAGGATTCTCGGGCATCCATCTTTGCAGTTCTTGGAATAAATCATTCAGTTAGCATCTTGTTCCTCCAGGGTTCTCTGAACTTCATCAGCCCGCCATCAGTTTCACCTCGGTCCTCTAATTTTGCATCCTCTTGGTGCTCGCTGTCATTTTCCTTACCCAGAGATTTCTGTTCCTGTTGTGTCCCCGTTGTTTGTCCTGTCCTGTGTCACGGGTGTCTGCACACATTTGTGCTGGAGCTGCTCTGCCTTGCTGCATAGCCTGGTGCAATAGGAGAAGTCCCGGGGACTTGATGTTTGTAATGTGGGGTGTCGTTGGACTCTAGGTGGGATTTGTAGATGGGCACAAGATGTCTGGAGCTCTTAAGTTATCCTGCAGCTCTTTGATTTTTGTCCTTTCTTTCAGGTGCAGAAGGATGAAATCCAGGGCAGAGCCCCCCATCCCGGGTGAGGGGATTCCCCCGAGCAGGTCAGTCACTGTTTGTCTCTGTAGAGAGAGCATAAATGATGGCTCTCTTTTTAGGAAGTCAAGGCCGAGTGGGCGAGGTGAGCATTGAGTAGTGTACAGAAGCAGTTGTTTTTGCTGATGTCTCAGTTTCTGGTGCAGCTCTTAGCATCTCCACTTTTTATTTTAGGTGGTCCACTTGCCGTCTATCCTGGCCGGGCATGCCCATTCCAGCTGTGTGCAGCTTAAGGTATCAGTGTGGCATCCTTGTCAGATTTGGGAGGTTGTGTTTTCACAGTGTCTCAGCATGCTTTTCTGCTTTGTTTCTTTGCAGGTGCTGTCGCTGCCCTAGGCATGCCAAGGAACAGAGGAGGGCAGGTGAGTCGGTGTTTAGGCAGGCTGACTCACAGGTGAGTGTTACACAGCAGCATGCTCAGTGTGTACCTATTCTTTTTGCAGGTATCTTCTGGGCACCCTCTGGAGTCAAATCAAGATTTGAGGTGGGCCGGGGCAGGGGTGCGGAGGAGCCCTGGGGATTACTGTTTTTGACGGCAATAGTCACCTTTTCTGTTTTGTCTTAGGTACCCTGAGGAGCCTCGTAGCCAAAGGTTGGAAACAACAGCACCGAGGCACACACGGAGCACATTTCACCATCCACGTCCGACCGAGGATGGATTTTGTCTGCTCCTTTTCCAAAAGATAAGTGTCGGGGCCAGCAGTTGGGAGAAGGGGAAAAACCTTTACTATCACAGAGGGCAATTTGATGTCAGCTTAGCGGAGAGGTCTGTAGTGGGACCAGCTCTCTGGAAGAAGAGGAAGAAGAGGGAGAGGATTTCTCCTCAGCCTGACCAGAGCCTTTGCCGGGCAGGGCAGTTCCGACCCATCTCAGGATTCTCGTGAACTTTGCGTTGTCTGCCTTCCTCGGCCCGACGTCGTCACGGATCTTTCCCCTGAGGAGCTTGCCTTCACGTCCGGAGCTACAGCCACGGTCACCTGGCCGTCGGCTTCCTTCTCTAGGCTTGCTGAGCCTCTCGAGCATCCTCTTAACTGCTGTGGCACTAACTTCTTTTAACGAGTTACATTTCATCATCACATGCTATCGTCATAGGGCTTCCTCTCCTTTGGCATCATCAGCCTCTGGCACATCTTGCGCTAGGCATCTCGGGTGCCTAAGGGGACAGTGCCAGGCAGTTGCCACTTGTCTCTGTGTCTATGTTGTCCGTGTCTGTGTTGTCCGTGTCTGTGTCCGTTGTCTTCCACGTCATAGGCCTTTATTACGTCTCAATGCTTTATCGGCACTATTCTGTGCCATCTAGGCTGTATTCTACTCACGTTCCTTTCTGGATATCCCTTATTCTGGCATCTTTACATTTTTACTCTTTGAGACAGGAATGTCTCAAACGGACAAGATGTTCTCATCCATCTTCCTTCTCACTACCAGCTTTGGTAGTGCCTTTTTTTCCATGCCATTTTCTTGGACTGCTAGAGGGAGTGTCTTGCACCCTCCTCATGTGACTGCAGTACTTCTATAGGTTCCATCTTCTGAAGGGTATAGGACTCAAGAATTCATCTTCCAGCGAGTTATCTCAAGTCCTGGCTTATATTGTGTGTACCTGTGCTGGCTTATACTGTATGTACCTACCCTCTATGTACACTTGCACTGTATGCATCGACTTAGATTGTTGTGTGTACTTATATTGTACCACTTATGGTTGGAGCTGCCCTGCCCGGGCACGTAGTCACAGTCAGGTAGAAGAGTTATAAAAACTTTACTGTTCATCTGTCTTTTATGGGATTTTGGGTAGAAAACTTATTGGTCCAGAGTGGAGACAAGTCCTAGCTGTCAGATAGCCACTCGTTGACCGCTTCCTGTCGTCTCACAGGTCCCCGAGGCTACCGATTTCCCCAGAACCTACCAACTGACGTCAAGGAGCGCAGCCAGAAGATGTGTGGCAGCACGTTCTTCAGCGTCTCGAGTAAGGGCCGCAGCGAGTGTGTAAGTGGGAAGAGCGTGTGAGCGTGTGTGAGAGCATGTGTCTGTGTCTGTCTGCGTCTGCTCATCTCTGCATGTGTCAGCGCATGCCGACTGGATTACTGGATTTAACCTTGTGTGTGTGACTTTTGCTTTTCAAGTTTTTCAACTCATTTTTAAATTTAGAATAAAAAATCCCCAGCTGGGTTTCCCCCCCGCCGGCTGTTTTTTTTTCCTCGGTCCCAGTCGGTCTGTGAGGCGACGCTCATCACCAGAGTTTGGGCGCGGACTGTCCAGGGACCGGGGTTTTTGTCAGGCAGGAAGATTTTTTTTGAGGCTCCCGGGAACCACGTTCCCGAGGACCAATGATTGCTGGGGTGTAATTTAGCAGTTGTGATGAGAGGGATGGTGACTTCGTGTGTCATCTGAAGGGGGTGTTAATTGTAGATGAGTGTTGTTTTTTGTGTGCTTTTGTTGTTTTGGGTTTCCTATAACAATAAATCCACATGTAAAGAAAATAGAAAAAGGTTATCATCTTGTGTTAATATGTGTGTTGTATTGCTCTGTATTGCAGGGTGAGCACAGGGTGAACTCTCTCCTCCTTGCTGTGACACCTGGGCTGGCAGGGATGACACAGTGACCTCGGCCGGCCGATGCTGCCTGTGCCATCACCTGGCACTGACGTGTTTGATGAAAATGCTTTTGCTGGGATTTTTCTCCTGAGAAGCCTCAGAACAGAAATGGAACCAATAACGATCTGCTGGCTGTGGAGTGTGGGCTGGAGATGGTTTAGCAACAGGGGCATCTTGGATTAGTCTCCTGTGCAGTGTCTACTTGATGACCAATCATGGTCCAGCTGCGTCGGGGCTGTGAGCAGTCCCAGGTTTTTATTATTTTATTTTATTTTATTATTTTTATTATTCATTCCTTTCCAGCTTTCTGATGTCTCCTTGCTCTTTTAGTATAGTTCTACTATCTCATTTTCTTTTAATATAATAGAGATCATAAAATAATATTTCAGCCTTCTGAGAGGTGGAGTCAAGATTCTCGTCTCTTCCCTCGTCCTGGGGACCCTCAAACACCGCCACAAACAGCAGCCGAGCGGGTTTGTGCGGTCCTGAGTCGGCAGACACCGGGGGGCAGCCCTGACACGGCCGAGAGCGGGGAGACACTGTCTGTGCCCCGAGGGTACTGCGGGCACCGGGGCTGGGGGGAGACACTCTCTGTGTGTGCCCCGAGGGAACTGAGGGCACCTGGGCTGGGGGGAGACACTCTCTGTGCCCCGAGGGTGCTGAGGGCACCTGGGCTGGGCCCCTGTGCAGCACAAGAGACACCAGAGACAGCGGTAGATGATAAAGGGCCGACTCTTAGCAGGGGTTAATCCAAGGTTTTATTAGGAGTCCCAAAGGAGCTCCTGCACCTCAGGGGCCTCCTGCCAAGAGCCCCAGGGAGATGTGCCAAGGTTACATTTAAAGGGAGGTGGAAACCGAAAGTAGATAACATTTTACCAACCAATAAGTGACCCTAAGGGATGGATGCTGGGGCATAGACATACAGGACAGCGTATGGGGCAAGGCTCGGGGGGCTGACCCCTGGCCTCTGGCTGATCACTGGACGACTTGGACCGAAACTTCTGCATGGAGGGGATGGGAGGCTGAGTGATTGACAGAGAGCCAGGGTGGGGGTTTGGGGATGATCTCATCCTGGGAGAGGGATAACACAGGTAGAAGGAGGGGGGTACAGTTTGGGATAAACGATTTGGGAAAAATATGGGGATACAAAACAAAACTACTTCAAAGTATTATAAAGTATAAAAATGCACTACAGCAGGTTTGGGCAGTACCAAATGAAATGTAATAAAATAAATAAATATAATAAATAAAATATAAAATATAAATAAATAAATAATTTCTATTCTTTAAAAATAGAAAAATTAAAAATAAAAATTAAATAAAAGTAAAAAACCAAAATAATTTAAAATAAATGAAAAACAAAATAAAAACTGTAAAGTGCTGTAAAGTGCTGTAAGAGTTCCATAAAAGGTAGTGCCGTAATGCAAGACCCTCAAACACCACCACAATCACCAGCTTGAGTTGGTCTGGGCAGCACTAAATAAAAAAATAATAAAAACCTTTAAAAACAGAAAAATTAAAAATAAAAAATAAAAAAAAAAAATTAGAAAAATAAAATAAAAGCTTTAGAAATAGAAAAATTAAAAATAAAATTAAAAAATTAAATAAAAACTTTAAAAATAGAAAAATTAAAAATAAAAAATAAAAATAAGAAAAATAAAATAAAAGCTTTAAAAATAGAAAAATAAAAATTATAAAATTAATGCTTTAAAAATAGGGAAATTAAAAATAAAAAATAAAATTAAAAAATAAAATTAAAGCTCTAAAAATAAAAAAATTAAAAATAAAAATTAAATAAAAAATAAAAATAAAAAAGTAAATGCTTTAAAAATAGAAAACTTTAAACTTAAAAAAATAAAAAATAAAAATCTTTAGAAATAGAAAAATTAAAAATAGTAAGTAAATTTAAAAAATAAAAAATAAAATAAAAAACGTTAAATATAGAAAAATTAAAAATAATAAGTAAATAAAAAATAAAATTAAAAAATAAAATAAAAATGCTTTAAAAATAGAAAAATTTAAAATAAAAATTAAATAAAAGTAAAAAAACAAAATTAATTTAAAATAAATGAAAAACAAAATAAAAACTGTAAAGTGCTGTAAGAGTTCCATAAAAGGTAGTGCCGTAATGCAAGACCCTCAAACACCACCACAATCACCAGCTTGAGTTGGTCTAGGCAGCACTAAATAAAAAAAAATAAAAACTTTAAAAATAGAAAAAAATATAAATTTAATCAAAAATAAAATAAAAAAATAAAATAAATTCCTTATAAATAGAAAAATTAAAAATAAAAATTAAATAAAAAATATGACTAGAAAAATAAAATGTGTTTTAAAAATTGAAAAATAAAAATAAAATTAAAAAATAAAATTAAAGCCCTAAAAATAGAAAAATTTTTTAAAAATTAAATTAAAAACAAAATGCTTTAAAAATAGAAAAATTAAAAATTAAATAAAAAATAAAATTTAAAAAATAAAATAAAAAGCTTTAGAAATAGAAAAATTAAAAATAATAAGTAAATAAAAAATAGAATTAGAAAAATAAAAGCTTGAAAAATTAAAAATAAACATTAAGTAAAAAAAAATTTAAAAAAAAAAACAAAAATAGATTAAAAGCAAAATAAAAACCGTAAAGTGCGGTAAAGTACCATAAAAGTTCCATAAAGGGTAATGCCATAAAGCGCGACTGTCGCAAAACTGCCGTAAAGCGCGACTGTCGCAAAAGGTGCCGTAAAGCGCGACTGTCGCAAAAGGTGTCGTAAAGCGCGACTGTCGTAAAAGGTACCGTAAAGCGCGACTGTCGTAAAAGGTACCGTAAAGCGCGACTGTCGCAAAAGGTGCCGTAAAGAGCGACTGTCGTAAAAGGTGTCGTAAAGCGCGACTGTCGCAAAACTGCCGTAAATCGCGACTGTCGTAAAAGGTGCCGTAAAGCGCGACTGTCGCAAAATGTGCCGTAAAGCGCGACTGTCGCAAAAGGTGCCGTAAAGAGCGACTGTCGTAAAAAAAGTGTCGTAAAGCGCGACTGTCGCAAAACTGCCGTAAATCGCGACTGTCGTTAAAGGTGTCGTAAAGCGCGACTGTCGCAAAACTGCCGTAAAGCGCGACTGTCGTAAAAGGTGACGTAAAGCGCGACTGTCGCAAAACTGTCGTAAAGCGCGACTGTCGTAAAAGGTGCCGTAAAGCGCGACTGTCGCAAAAGGTGTCGTAAAGCGCGACTGTCGTAAAAGGTGCCGTAAAGCGCGACTGTCGTAAAAGGTGTCGTAAAGCGCGACTGTTGTAAAAGTGTCGTAAATCGCGACTGCCGTAAAATTGTGCCGTAAAGCGCGACTGCCGTAAAATTGTGCCGTACAGGCTGGCGGCGCCCTGGCCGACAAGGGGTGCCGTACAAGATGGCGAGGGCCGCCCGAGTGGGCGTGTCCTGGGCGGGGCGCCGTGTCGACGGGCTGACGTCATTAGGCGGCACTCTGCCTGCAGTGCGCCGATGCAGACGGCAGGGGGCGCTGTGCCTGTAGTGCGCCAAAGCAAACGGCAGGGGGCGCTCTGCCTGCAGTGCGCCGATGCAGACGGCAGGGGGCGCTGTGCCTGTAGTGCGCCGATGCAGACGGCAGGGGGCGCTCTGCCTGCAGTGCGCCCATGCAGACGGCAGGGGGCGCTGTGCCTGCAGTACGCCAAAGCAGACGGCAGGGGGCGATGTATAAATAGAGTATAAAGTATAATCTATATAGAAGAAGAAATAAAAGCTCTATGTTACCTGCAGCTGTAGAAAATTTCAGGCTCCCATGGAGGAAATAGTTTTCCTAAAATCATTGCCGTTTTGGGGTTTTTTGCACTCCCCAGTCGGCTGAACGTTTCTACTGCTGCTTTTTTTTATTCTAAAGCTAGAATGGAAAGCCAAGATTAGAAATACAGCGAAAGAAAGAGAGAAAGAATTAAAGAGAGAGAGAGACAAAGAGACAGAGACAGAAAGAAAGAGAGAGAAAGAAATAAAGAGAGACAGAAAGAAAGAGAGAGACAGAAAGAGAGCGAAAGAAAGAGAGAGAGAGAGAGAAAGAAAGAGAGAAATAGAGACAGAAAGAAAGAAAGAAAGAGAGACAGAAAGAAAAGGAAAAAGGAAAGGAAGAGAAAGAAACAGAGAGAGAAAGAAATACAGAGAGACAGAAAGAGAGCGAGAGAAAGAAATAGAGAAAGAAATAGAGAGAGAAAGATAGAAAGAGAGAGACAGGAAGAGAAAGAGAGAAAGAAAGAAAGAAAGAAAGAGAGAGAGAGAGAAAGAAATAGAGAAAGACAGAAAGAAAGAAAGAGAGAGAGAGAGACAGGAAGAGAGCGAGAGAAAGAAAGAAAGAGAGAGAGAAAGAAATAGAGAAAGACAGACAAAGAAAGAAAGAGAGAGACAGGAAGAGAGCGAGAGAAAGAAAGAAAGAGAGAGAGAAAGAAATAGAGAAAGACAGAAAGAAAGAAAGAGAGAGACAGGAAGAGAGCGAGAGAAAGAAAGAAAGAGCGAGAGAAAGAAATAGAGAAAGACAGAAAGAAAGAAAGAAAGAAAGAAAGAGAGAGACAGGAAGAGAGCGAGAGAAAGAAAGAAAGAGAGAGAGAAAGAAATAGAGAAAGACAGACAGAAAGAAAGAAAGAGAGAGACAGGAAGAGAGCGAGAGAAAGAAAGAAAGAGAGAGAGAAAGAAATAGAGAAAGACAGAAAGAAAGAAAGAAAGAAAGAAAGAAAGAAAGAAAGAAAGAAAGAAAGAAAGAAAGAAAGAAAGAAAGAAGAAAGAAAGAAAGAAAGAAAGAAAGAAGAAAGAAAGAAAGAAAGAAAGAAAGAAAGAAAGAAAGAAAGAAAGAAAGAAAGAGAAAGAAAGAGAGAGAGAGAAAGAAAGAAAGAGAGACAGAGAGAGAGACAGAAAGAGAGACAGAGAGAAAGAATGAAAGAGAGAGAGAGAGAAAGAATGAAAGAAAGACAGAGAGAGAGACAGAAAAAGAGACAGAGAGAAAGAAAGAAAGAGAGAGAGAGAAAGAGAGAAAGAGAGAAAGAAAGAAAGAAAGAAAGAAAGAAAGAAAGAAAGAAAGAGAGAGAAAGACAGAATGCAGACAGAGAGAAAGAAAGAAAGAGAGACAGAGAGAGACAGAGAGACAGAGAGAAAGAAAGAAAGAGAGAGAGAAGGAGAGAAAGAAAGAAAGAAGGAGAGAAAGAAAGAAAGAAAGAAAGAAAGAAAGAAAGAAAGAAAGAAAGAAAGAAAGAAAGAAAGAAAGAAAGAAAGAAAGAAAGAAAGAAAGAAAGAAAGAAAGAAAGAAAGAAAGAAAGAGAAAGACAGAATGCAGACAGAGAGAAAGAAAGAGAGAGAGAGAAAGAAAGAAAGAGAGACAGAGAGAGAGAGACAGGAAGAGAGAGAGAGAAAGAAAGAAAGAGAGACAGAGAGAGAGACAGAAAGAGAGAGAGAGAGAGAAAGAGAGAAAGAAAGAAAGAAAGGGAGACAGAGAGAGGGAGACAGAAAGAGAGACAGAGAGAAAGAATGAAAGAGAGAGAGAGAGAAAGAATGAAAGAAAGACAGAGAGAGAGACAGAAAAAGAGACAGAGAGAAAGAAAGAAAGAGAGAGAGAGAAAGAGAGAAAGAAAGAAAGAAAGAAAGAAAGAAAGAAAGAAAGAAAGAAAGAAAGAGAAAGACAGAATGCAGACAGAGAGAAAGAAAGAAAGAGAGACAGAGAGAGACAGAGAGACAGAGAGAAAGAAAGAAAGAGAGAGAGAAGGAGAGAAAGAAAGAAAGAAAGAAAGAAAGAAAGAAAGAAAGAAAGAAAGAAAGAAAGAAAGAAAGAAAGAAAGAAAGAAAGAAAGAAAGAAAGAAAGAAAGAAAGAAAGAAAGAAAGAAAAAGACAGAATGCAGACAGAGAGAAAGAAAGAGAGAGAGAGAAAGAAAGAAAGAAAGAAAGAAAGAAAGAAAGAAAGAAAGAGAGACAGAGAGAGACAGAAAGAGAGACAGAGAGAAAGAAAGAAAGAAAGAGAGACAGAGAGAGAGACAGAGAGAAAGAGAGAAAGAGAGAAAGAAAGAAAGAGAGACAGAGAGAGAGACAGAGAGACAGATAGAAAGAAAGAAAGAGAGAGAGAGAAAGAGAGAAAGAAAGAAAGAGAGACAGAGAGAAAGAGAGAGAGAGAGAAAGAGAGAAAGAAAGAAAGAAAGAGAGACAGAGAGAGAGACAAAGAGAGACAGAGAGAAAGAAAGAAAGAGAGAGAGAAAGAAATAGAGAAAGACAGACAGAAAGAAAGAAAGAGCGAAAGAAAGAAAAGGAAAAAGGAAAGGAAGAAAAAAAAAAGGAGGAAGAGAAAGGAAGAAAAAAAATGAAAAAGGAAAAGGGTGAGAGTGAAAAAGAAAGAGCGAAAGTGGAAAAGGGGGTGAAAAACAGAGTGAAAAAAAGAAAAAAGAGTTGGAGTGGAAAAGAAAGGACATTCGGGAGGGGCGGCGCTGCCTAAGGTGCTTCCGCGCCCAGGAGCGAAGGAGCCGTTTGACCTCCTGGCGGGAGCGCAGCTCCCGGTGGCGGAGAACGGAGCGGTGGCTGTCAGTCCGAGACTCCAACTCCCGGCAGGCCCTGCGGCCGTAAAGCGCGGCGTCTGACGCAACGGCCGACGCGCCATATGAATGGCTGGCGGGCCGAGGCGGCCGCGCGCCGGGGGAGCGGGCAGCTCCCGGCGCCTGTGCCACGCGGGACGGAGCCGCGGCAGCGACGCTGGAGGGGCGAAGCCTCCGTCCGGCCGCCCGCACGGAGCCGAGCGGCGCGGAAGGGGCGTCCGCCCGGTGCCTCGGCCTCGCTCAGCGGTCCCGGTGGCGGGGGCTGAGCTCGGGCGGGGCGCGCTGCCGCCCGCCGATGGCGGAGCGCCAGGCGGTGCTTTGCTGCCGCGGGCCGGGAGCTGCAGGAGCCGCCCCGGGCGAGCGGCGCCGGGCGCTGCCGCGGTCACTGTGCGGCGGCTGCCCTCGGGCTGGCGGAGGCGCGGGAGCCGCCGAGCTGCAGCCGTCTCCCTCGGGCCGCTGCCGCTGCTGCGGGCGGGGGCGGACGAGCGGCTGCGGAGGCGGCTCCGCGGCGGGCTCAGCCTTGCGAGCAGAGAGCGCTCGACATCGCTGGCATGACACGGCTGCTGAGTGCCTCAGTGCTCGTGGCTCTTCCTTCCACGCAAACAGATGGAGCGGCATCGCTGAGCAGTAAAACACAGCGATGGCCCGGAGAATGGCGAGCGCAAGGAGCGCCGGGCAGGATCCTTCTGATGGCACAGGTGCGATCGGCAAACTCAGCCCCTTGTGCCCCTACCCTCCCGACCCCCAGGGGAAATGCTCTCCAGCCTCGAGCTGCTGAGAGACAAAACGTGTGATTTGACACTAGGGTCCGGAAAAGGTTTCCGTTTAGATTAGCAAATGCCTCCATTGTTCTCGGTTACATCCTAGGATCGGTTTTAGGCAGTGACTTTCTACCGCTTGTCGGATTTTCTTGTACAATGGTAAGAAAATAGGCAGGTCTGATACTGGTTTCGCTTTTTTTCTACTTCATGTTCCATGAGCTGCTTTTATCCAAGCAATTGGTTTAAAGTTCTACTGTAGGCGTTTCTGGTTCACTTTTTTTTTTTTTTTTTTCCTCTAAATCGGCAGTAAATATAGCTGAGTAAAATTACCTTGGTTTTCTTCCTTCTTAAATGTTTTTATTGATAATCCTATTTGAATATGCAGAACACGTGGGTATGTCCTGTAATATATCCTAGCTTTTCTTGTTTACAGGGTACTCAGAAAATATTTTTCCCTTCGAGTCCCACTGAAACATTCTCCGTGCAATGTCCGTTAAGGTCTGTGTTTGCAAATAAGCCACCATCAGCTGAGACATTTGCCTGTGTACCTTTTCCTGTCATTCAGAGCTTGCGTTCTGTGGTTTTTATGATAAACCTATCAAACTTGCGAAACCGTTTTGCAAGTCTTAACCGTTGAAGGCAGCAAGAAGTGGTTTTAAAGCCTGTTCTTGAGCAGACAAAGGGAAAAAGTGTGAATTTGCTGCTGAACTTGTCCTTTTTCATTTGACTTGCCTTGAATTATTTAGGAAGAGAGAGCACTAGAAAAAAGAGAGAAATAGAATTGGTTCTTGAGCCCTCCTAAAATGCTCCCCGTGATTCCGTGTGGAGCCAAAGTGAAGGGTGATGGAACAGAGCCCCTGTGCTTTAGAAGGAAATCAATTTCAACCTGATCTCCACCCTGAGTCTCCCTAATTTCTGTTTTTAAAATGCAAACTCAGTTTAGGAAGTGTTGGGAGTTAGTATTTTGGGGAAGAAATGGCAGTTGCACAAACCGTTCCATTTCCCAGAGGCTCTGGGAAGGATTCATTTTGTAAGCGCTGTAACTGCCATCGGTTGGGGGTTCGGGGTTGGAATGTGCACTTGCCCTCCTATAAAGCACTCGTTCATTTGCATTTCAGTGCCAGGAGTCTGGAGAAACTGGAGAAGAGCCCAAGAGACATTTTTCATCCTGAGATACAAAAGGTAGGAAGTGACTTTTTTTGGTTTGGTTCTTTTTCTTTATGATTTCCTGGAAATAGAAGTAATTAAGTATAGATCCTACTGGTTTGTTTCTTCCAGTAGCTAATAAGAATAATAATAATAAGAATCTAATACTACTTAAACTGTCTCTTTATCCATTGAGCTGGCCATTTCAAATCCAAACTTCTAAACACCAATAAAACCATCATCCTTGTAGAATCTTTAATAGGAGGGGGCTAAAGATGCTGTTTTTGTTGACAGGATGTATTGGTTCTTGAAGGGCAAGAGGTGAGTACAAGCCTAACTACTTCTTGCTCACAGACCCGTCCGGTGAATACGGCTTTGTATTTGGATGGGCTTTTGATGACTTCTAAATCAATTGCTCGTTACAGTAAAAAGAAGTCCTGTTTTTTTGAACCTGACAGCAAAAATAACTTGAAGCACCAACTAAATAATAATAGATCACCCATCTCAGTTAATGATTTTATGCTATACTATCAAAGTTTAAAGGTAAATTATTGTGTAGTAGGAGATGGTATAAAATGTATGTTCTAATGCGTAGGATGTAGGCAAAGATTAGAGGAAACAAATTTTTATGTCTTCTGTTTGACTGTTCACCAAATAATATTTGGTTTTATTTTCCAGGGATTGGTGAATTTTAAATTTGGAGTCCTCTATGCTAAGGATGGTCAGCTTACAGGTGATGAAATGTTCAGTCATGGTGAGGTTTTCACCTTCTCCTTAATTGTTTTGCTCATCTGAAAAAAAAAAAAAAAAAAAAAGGTATGTTTATTATTTGTTACCCCGTTCTGTCCGTTTCCTCAGTATTTGCTGGAGCTCTGCTTACCCAAGCTTTGGGTAAAACAAGCTTTGGGTTCCTTCTGTCCCACTGGGTGTTGCCCAGTTTGGTTGCATCTGGTGAAATTCAGCCTGAGCCCTTACAGAACCAGCTCAAACCACGTGAGAGCCATTCGCAGCTCTCTCAGGACACCCGGAGGAGGATGGGTGACGTTTCTGAGCATCTGGCAAGTGCACTTCTATCAAAACTCGGCCTGTGCAATTTCTGGGGAAAACCCTTCTGTATCCTGAAGGGTTCCTCAAAGTCTGTTGAGGATCCAGTTAGCAGTTGCTCACCTGGATGGTTCCAGCTCCTCAAGCTAACACTGGTACTCTTGCCCTGTAGTTTAGATCTATTGTAGTTTTGTTATTTTGCAAGATTTTACGTCTTTGGACAATAACGTGCATTTCACTCTTTGGAACCTCTGGGATCATTCTTTGGTGCAGCACCACCTAATGGGACACTTGGCTGCTGTGCTGAAGGGCTTGGTTACTGGAATTGTAAATCCCGGAGAGTTTGTAAGTCTTCTGTCCCCAGGGAGGTGTCACGCTTTGTTCACCGTTGCTCTGTTTGTCGGGTGCTGCTTCTCGTCGGAAGTATTAACTTCAAACTGCCCTGTTCTTTTTTGAACTTTTTTTCCTGGTTCTCTCCGTAGGGCAGGGAAGGACTCTCGTATCCCGGTCGTCAGACTCAGCGCTGCCCGAGAAGATACAGAGACTGTAAAAATCATAAGGAGCAGCTAGGACTGCAGAGGAAACAAACTGGAGAGAACAAAAGGTGATATTGTTCTCCTTAGCCTGGATTAGAAACATCCACTGCGCTTTGATGCCAGTGGCTGTCAGGGGCTCGTTAGGTCTCTTGAGGCAGGTGTAGGTGTTCACTTGTAGGTTCTATTTTTTGGCAAAGGACCACGAGAGAAGTTTATTTATAGATCCAAATAAACATTCATCTTATCTGAACATAACCTGTCATCCCCTTTCTGACATTAAGGACTCCTGTATAAATACTTGGGGGGGTTTTCTTTGTCATTTCTGAATGGTTCCATTTTGCCGGATACTTGAACGAGTCTGAGGTGGTTTAATTGCATACTGCTTCCTTGAAATTCTGTTGGTCTCTGCTTGGAACCCTTCTTGTACTGCTTAATGAAAGACTTCTGATGGTGTTTTCTTGCCTGTTTGTGGTTAAGGTCGTGCTCTGATGCATTTACAGAAGCCATGGCAGGAGAGAGTCAGCTGCTGGAGAAGAGGAGACAGTACTATCCCTGTGCAGCACGGAACTGTGCCACTGCTGTGTCATCAGCTGTGTCTGCACTGAAAGTAGCCACCTTCACTTGTAGGTAGCTCCTTGGTGCTTTAGGACACGCTGAGGGATTTATTCCTTTTGGGATCCACGATGAGAATTCCCAAGAGAGGTAGTAGTAATAAGGTCTGAGATTGGAAAAAAGCCTGTGTCCTTGGAATGTTGTTGTTGTCGTCAAAAGTTAATTTTTCCTTCTTTCTTAGCCGGTAGTCAGCTTTTTGCTTTATTTTTTGTGGTATCAGTATTTGATTGTTTAAAAAATTGCTTCAAAAGAACTGCAGTGGCTGGCCACCAGGACCTTGTTCCGATTTGCCTATTTGCTTGTAGCTAAAATGTTTCCATATTGTTTATCATTCTATTGAAGAAACTGCTGCCCAGGCAACTAAGAACTGAACATCTATCTGTCTAGGACACGGGGAGAGGATTTAGGTCATGTCTTTGTTTCCAGAAAAAAGTTCCAGTGTAGTTTCTAACTAGAGGAAAAGGGGGGGGGTGAAGACTCGGGGCTCTGATGCCACTGGGGGCACCCCGAGGTGCCCAGGAGAGGGAGCCCCACTGCGGTGCAGGAGCAGGTATGTTATCACGTACTAGAGAGCAAATTATAAATAGAAATAGGAAAATTATAAATATAAAAATATTTTTTAGATCGTTAAAGAAAGCGGTTTTTTTAACTTGTCAATAGGCAGGGTTTTGATGATAAAAATGATAAATACAAAGAATATGAAGGTAGAAATCTAAGTCTAGAAAGATATCATAAGTACATACAGATAAAGTTTAAAACTAGAAGAAAAAATCAGTTGCAGCAGTAGATACGATACATAATATAGATAATACTTTAAATACATGTCTAGAATTTTATAGATATTATAGATCATTATTAATAGATTGCATCAAAAGAAACGATAAATATAAATGTGAGTATAACTATACAAAGTATAAAAATATTTCGATACCGTTTAAAAGAAGGTGTTTTCTTGTATTTATTTGAGATGGGGTTAGAGATGGGGTTTTTGTTTGGATTAATAGAAGTATTCTAGAAATAGAAATCTAACTGTAGAGAGATCCAATCGATAGAGGAGGATATTTCTAAAACCACAACCGAACGCCGCCGCCTTCGGGGGAATCGCACGAGCTCGGCCGAAGCAAGGCGAGAGCGGCCGACCCTGACGGCCTCGAGCGAACCGAGGCGAGGCTTCCGAGGCTGCCTGAAGCGAAGCGAGCCGAGCTCAGGCGAAGCGAGCCTGCTGCTCTCGTGCGCGCTGCTTAGCGCCAGTGCGCTCCCAGCCTAATGAGCTCCTGCCCGAGCCCGCGCTCCCGGTCGTGTCCGCGCCGTGGCCGGGCCGCCCGCGGGACGCGGCAGCGGGAGAGCCCCGAGCCGGGCGAGCTGAACGGGAGGCGGCGGCGCTTGCCCGCCCGCCGTCGGGGAGCCGAGGCGAGGCGAGCGGAGCCGAGGCGCGCCGAAGGCACAGAGCGGCTGGGAGTTGGGCCGAAGCGAGGCGAGCTCGGCCGAAGAGGCGAATGCAGGCGCCAAGAGCCGAGTTGAGGCGCCAAGAGCCGACTGGAGCCGAGCGTCTCCGGAGCGAGCCGAGCTCCGCCGAGCGCCGCAGCATCCCGGGCAGGGCGAGGCGCCGGGCCGGGCTCGGGGTGCAGCCGGGGCTCTGGGGGGCTTCCCCGCCTGTCCCTCTCTCTAGCCCTCCTTCCTTCTCCCCGTCTTCGCCTTCTCTCGCTCCCTTTCCCCCATTCCCTCTCCCCCCGCAAAGCCGGCTCCTTCCTGTCCTGTCCCTAGCCCGCTACTCCCTTCTGTTCCCCCTGTCTCCTTCCTGTGCCCAGCCTCCGTGTACCCTCGTCCCGGGCTTTCCCTTCCCGTGCCGCTTTCCTGCACAGCCCGAGCTCCCTCGCCGCCCTTTGTCGTGCCCTGCTCTCGCTCCTCTCTTCCCGTGCCCCCTTTCCTTCTTTGCCCCGCAGCCGCGGGGCTCGGGCTGCCGGAGAATAAAGCCCCGAGGGCCGGAGCCCGGCGCCCCTGGGCCCTTGCGGGAGTCCCCGCGCGGGGCCGGAGGCTCTCGGCGGATCCCCCCGTGCCGCTCAAGCAGCGCGGCCGACAGCGCCGGAGCTGCGGCTTTGCCGGCATCGCGCTGAGAGCGGCCCCCGCTCCGTGCCGGGCCGTCGCCGCCGTCTGTGCCGCTCCCTCTCTCGCTGCCCCTGGCCCGTGACAGCGAGGCTGGGCAGGAACCTCAAGCCTTCTGGGGGCTGCCCCCCCTTTCTTGTTGCAGCAGAATCCCTTGCTGGGGCCATGCACGTGTGGGAAGGGCTTGGGGGAAGCGCTGCGCTGCTGTCCGGGGCAGTCGGATTCGTTCGGAGCCTTCTTTGGGGGTCAGGGAAAGGCGGGGTGAAGACTCGGGGCTCTGATGCCGTTGGGGGCAGCCCAAGGTGCCCAGGAGAGGGAGCCCCACGGCGGTGCAGGAGCAGGTGGGGGGCGGGCGAGGGGCGGGGGTCACGCTGGGTGCCGTCCCCCAGAGGGACCCAAAGCTGCCACCAAATGCACAGGGAGGGGTGAGTGGGTGTAGGATGCTAAAACCTGGCAAGGCATTCGGTTTTCTAGGTATTGCTAAAGAATAGGAATTGGTCTCTAAACTCAGCTGGGGAGAAACCCTCTCTATGCACTCATTTGTTTACAGGAACGTAGAAGGTTCCGACTGGAGATGCGTAGTAGTTCTGAAGATACTGCCGTGAGGTTTTGATCTAGGAACGGACCGAGCTGTGCCCTGGAACCCTCAGAACAGCTGCAGGGGCTGAAGGCGATAGAAAGGGCTCTCTGGCACCTTTTGCCTCCGTTCTCTGCCAGCGCCCAAAGCGTGTCGCAGTCCCGGAAGAGGCGCTTGTCATCCCGAGAGCCAAAAGGAAGACGTGTCAAATCCCAGCTCTGCCTTGTGTTTCGTGTGGGTTTTTTACTTCGTATTGATGTCATTCCAGAGAGCAAGGAAAGAAGAAATGGGACCGGGTCCCACTATTACTGTGTGAAGGCTTTCTTGAAAGGCTGCTGTATTTATATTGTCCTTTTCCACTCCAAGCTTGACTTTTGCCCTCGTTTTTCGAGCTCTGCTGCATTGGGTGTCCCAAGGAGGGCGGGGTTCCTCAGCAGGGCTCTTAGGAGGCGGCGCTGATTCTGCTTTTTCTGAAGGCGTCTCAAAGCGTGCTACCAGAATGACAGTTTTGTGCACTGGAAAGCTTTCCCTCAGTGCCATCAGCGCACGTCCGTGTCTGAATTGTGGAAGCAGACGGACTAAGAAAAGCCAGCACCCGGAGCAGATTTCTGTTGGCTCTGTGTCTGTGAGAAGCGGGCTGTGTGCTGGACGGGGAGAGGCGCTGTTGGAGAGTGGCATCAGCGCCAGGTGTGAGCTGTGAGGATGATGGGGGGCTCGGAGCAGCGCCAGGTGTGAGCTGTGAGGATGATGAGGGGCCGGCTCCTGCCGGGGGGGCGAGGCTGTTTTAGGGGGAGGCTTCGCCTCAGCTGCCTTTTGCATGGAGCTGCTGAGTAGAGGGGTTCGTGGGGGGGCTCCCGGGGCTGTCTCATGGAAGGACTGCGAGAGCTTCTGGCAGCGTCTGGGCGAACACCTGGATACGCGCTTGGATCCGCGGAGCATCGCTTCAAGGAGGTGCCGAGGGACGAATCTTTGTGCCGGGAAGCAGCAGCCGAACGGGTGAGCGCGTGTGGATTTGGAGCGGGGACTTTGGTCCTTTCCCTTTTCAATTGGATCTTGGCAGTCCCCCCTCCCCGCTTCCCCAGGAACAAAAAGGGAGCTTGTGAAGACAAAAGAAATGAAGGAGAGGCGCTACTCTCCTAATATTGTCTGTGTTTGAACTGGGGGGGATCCGCTTTCGCTTGCGGTTCCAAGGATGTCGGTTGAAGGAAAAGCTGCCTTTTCCCGGCTGTTAGGGGTATCCCAGGGGTGACAGGGAATCCCTGCGTTCCATTTGAACGGGAATGGGCAAAGTATTGTTGTCATCGGATGGCTTTGATTTGAAGGCAGCCAGCCCATTTTCATCATCCTAAGGTTTAAATGGAGGGGACAGCGCTGGTGTCCCTCCTTTGCAAGGGTTTGAATGGAGGTCAAAATCCCCCTTTGCACATGGCTGGAAGGATTTCATTGGAGGAAAGCCCCTTCTTTTCTGCTCTCCCAGGGGGTGAACTTGAAGGGGAGAAGCCATTTCTTTGCCCTTGTTGAAGCGAGGTGAGCGCCGCCCGCGGCGTCAGTTTCGGGGTTGAGTTGCGGGAAGCCGCAGCTCTGGCGGCGTTTGCAGGGCTGCAGTCGGGCTGTGCCGCTGCATTTGAGGGCGCTTCTTGTGGCCGCGGCCCGGGCCGGAGCGTTGCCGCTCGGGAGCGCTGCCGGCCCGGGCCGGGCGGGTGCCGAGGCGCACGGGGAATTTGGCGCGGCAGCGGCGGAGCCGCTTTGCCGGTGCGAGGCGCCGTGCGGAGCCGAGGGCAGCTGGCGCCGGGCCGGCCAAGGGCGGCAGAGGCGGCGCGGGCGCTGCTGCGCCGGCCCGGCCGGTGCCGGCCGCTCTGTCCGCTCCGGGCGCGGGGCTCGGGCGCCGCCGGGGCCCCCCGGGCAGGGGGAGCGGGCGGGGGTGGGGGGGCTCTCCGGGGCGGCGCCGCCCCTGCGCGCCGGAGCAGCCGCCGGAGGAGCCGCTTTGCCGCCGGGAGCCGCGCTCCGTCCGGGGCCGGCAGCGCGGGGTTGGGCTGCCGCAAGTTCTTGGGTGTCGTGGTTCGGAGGTGGCTTTGTAGGGATCGATCGCACGGGTTTGTTCTGGTCGCAGCGGGTATGCGCTAAGGGCTATGGCGTTCTTCCTGACCGGTACGGTTCTCGGTTCTTCGGGTGGTGACGATAAAGGTTTGGTTTGAATCGAGTTCTGTAGTCGGATATTTTTTTTGCCGGGCTATTCTGTTTTTAAAGGCGTGCAATGGTTTCTACGGGTCGTTGCGTGAAGCAGCGGCTCGGATTTTAACTCTGTCGCCGTGGCTTTTATTAGCGTGGGCGTGTAGCGTTTGTTTCGGTGGGTTCGAGGTGGCGTCGTGTCGTTAATAGCAGCGGGGTTTTTAAAATCTCTCTAATTGCGTTTGTGTTTCTCGTCTTCCAGGGCTTTTATTTCTTTGGTTTGTTTGATTGTAGTGTATGTTTTATTGTTACGGATCATTTGGGAGATCTTGTGAATGGTTACGTTTCTCTTTCGGCTTTGTGTTTATTTCTGGGTGGTATTTTTATTTTGATCGAATGAGGCTCTATGCGTTTATTCTTCAGTTGGGAATAATTTTTTTGACGTAAATTAAAGTTGATTTGGTTTGGGTGACTTTTGTTTTACAAATTATTTTCTTTTTTTTTTTTTTCTTTTTTCTTTTTTTTTCGTTTCTTGTTGTCCTTTGACGTATTTGGTGGTTATTGATCAGTTTTATTTTTGGGAACGTGGGTGTTTATATGGTGGGACTTTTTAAGTAGTTTTTTTATTTGGGTAGGTATTTTCTTATATTTTACTGGCTGAGGTTTTTTTTTTTTTTTTTTTCTATTTCGTTCATTAGTTCGCTTTCTAAAGTTCTTTTGACAGAGTATTGCTTATTCTTTGAGTTAGTGTAGATGGAGATTTTTGGTTAGTTTTTAAACTAACGTTCAGGGTCAGTGGCACTGATTGGAGTTGAGTGAGTTGGTTTGGGTTCTTTTAGAGGTTTTTGTGATTTGCTGCGTGTGTTTCTCCAGGGTTTTCTTTTCGTTTGGTTCCATTTTTCTGATGTGATGAGAACTGTTAGTGGAAAGAGTGTTGTGTGTTTTTTTCGCTGGCAGTTGTTTGGCTGGTGGAGGTCTCTTGATGGTTTTGGAAGACATTGGTGGGAATTCGATGCTGTTTGTTTTGTCATTGCATTTAGGAATTGGATTTTAAATGTAAAATTCTAAGGATGGCTATCTTTAAACAAGACAAGTAGGTGTGTAGAAATGGGAATAAACTTTTATTTTGATCTATTCGATCTCTATTTAAAATTTAACAGTTAACATAAGTCATGGTGTATTCCAAGAAGATATTGTAGTTTTTAATAGAGTATTGTGTATGTTGATAGATATATCAATAGAGATGCTAAATATAAACACAACTCAAACGAAATTTTAAATGTAGAAATGTGTTTCGAATCTTTGCAGATATATATATAAAATTATTAAAGGATTGTAAATATAAAGTGACATAAATCCATACAACACGTAATACAAGTGATACTGTATGTATCTTATGATGATATATTATAGCAAGTAGCTATAAAATAGCTCTAAATATAGTCCATCACTATGATATAATATCTAAAACATTATAGGTATGGTAAATATAAATACAACAATATTATTAAAAGTAGTTTAAAAGAAAGGATGGTTTTGTTTTTTGTTTGGCAAAAGCAGGGGTTTTATTATAAAAACTACAAATACAAATAATAGAAAGGTAGAAATCTAATTGTAAAAATATCTCATGAATACATCAAGATGGATATAAAAATTGAAAATATTAGAAAAAAGAAGTTGTAGCAGTAGATATGGTACATAATAAAAATAATAATTTATCTATATGATGTGAATGATATATATGTGATATGTAATTATGAATAGAATGCATCAGTATAAACGGTGACTATAAAAGTGAATATAATTATGCAAGCTCTAACTATAACACTATTTCAATATAGTTTAAAAGAAGGGTTTTTTGGTATTTGTTTGGTTAGAGATGGGATTATTTTTGGAATAATAAAAGTATGATGGAAATGTAAATCGAAGTATAGAAATTTACAATCAATATATACTGATATGGATAAAACCACAAAATATGAATAAATACAGATAATAGGAATAGACATAATAGATTGTATAAATGACGTAACACATCACTGTCCGGTATAAATATGTGTGTGAATAGAACTAGGAAAACTAGAACTATAAAATTTATTTAAAGAAGGTTTGAAAGAAAGGGGGCTTATTTGGTTCTTGTTGGGTAAGAGGCAGGTTTTTGGCATTTATTTTTAGAGGAGTTTTTGGGGGGGATGGCCCCTGTTCTTTTTTGCCGCCTTGGCCGCCCGCAGCCCCGTGGCGCGCGGCGCCCCCGGCTGGGGTGGGTGGCAGTGCTGCCGCCTTGTGGGCAGAGCGCGGTACTGCAGCCCGCCGCCGCCAGGCAGCCCTCTTGGGCGTGGCGCGTGGCGGAGTTTGTTTGACCGTCTCAAAATGGCGGCCAAAAGGGCGGGCAACCGGAGGCCCGCGGTGTGTGTATCAGGACTGCCTGCACGGAACACCGGCGCGGTCCCGGCGGGATATTCTCTTGCGTTTCAGGTGTACCCGGCGCGGGCTGTAGGGTCAGCGGCGCTGCGGGCGGGCGTATTTTGGCGGGTTTCTGACCGGCATCTGAGTAACCGCCTCTCTCGGCTGGGGGGGGAAGGGGGGGAGACCTTTCTCGGCCGCCATCATGGGAGCGGCGCGTCGCCAATGTCGAGGAGTTTGTTTGACCTTCTCAAAATGGCGGCCAAAAGCGCGGGAAAATCGCGGACCCGGGAGTCTGCCGCCCTGTGGCCAGAGCGCGGTACTGCAGCCCCCCGAGCCAGCGCCCTGCCCCTCGCCGCTGGCTGCCGGAGGCGGGGCAAGGACGCGGCTGCCGGGCGGGAGCGAGGGGCGGGCGGGAGCGAGGGGCGGGCGGGAGCGAGGGGCGGGCGGGGCGGGCTCGGTAAATGGCCGGGAGGGGTGAAAGACGTTCAGGAGTGCAAAAGGGACACGATGGCTGAGAAGAATGGCCGGGGGGGGGGGCGGCCCGGCGGGGCCGCTTTCGGCGGGCGGCGGAGGCGCGGTCGCAGCGCTCCGCGGGCCGGGGGCAGCGAGCGGGGGCGGGCGAACGCCGTCGGAACGGGGCTGCACCCCCCCCCCCGAGCCCGCGCACGCGCCTCTCCAGGCGGCGGAAGCGACGGCGGGCCGGAAAATCCCGGCGGGGCGGCGGCGCTGCCCCCCCTTTGTGCCGCCATCTTTGCAAGGTAAGACCGCCCGCCCCGCCCCGTCCCGCCGCCCTCCGGTGTCTGTAAACTTCTCTCTGGCTTCGCAGGTCCGTGCTGGAGAGTGGGAGAAAGGTCCCTGCTGCTTGCCGTGTCCTCGGTGGGCAGAGATCTCTGACCTTGCCTTGGATGGGCTGCTGAGGATTGGATCCATGGGGATGTGCTTGGATGCATTTAGTGACCTTTACAGATTTCTTTCCCCGCTTTTTTCAGTTCCCAGAATCACGGAAGAATTCAGGTTGCAAGGGGCTCTAAAGATCACCTCATTCCAAGGCTGCTGCCGCCGTGGGCAGGGACGTGCTTCCATCGAGCAGCTTGCTCAGAGCCTCATCGCAGAGCACCGAGGGGCCTTGAGCACTTGCAGCGATGGGGCAGCCCCAGGACCTCTGAGCAACCTGTGCCCTGTGCCAGCCAGGTGCCAGAGGAGGAAGGAAGCCCTTCCCACCTGGAGCAGAGGCTGCGTAGCCTTGTGTCACCGAGCGTGTGAGACAGAAAGGCCCTTCCTTTCTGGAGGGGTAACAACACTCAAAGCTCTTTCTCGGGACAAGCAGAGCAATGGAAGGCCAAAGGAGCCTTCAGTTCTTCCAGCAGCTTTGGGAACAACTTGAAGGAGGAAAAGCAGAGCCAATCTCTGAGAAGGGACGTGCGAGCTCTGGCGAGGACGGCTGCTCCCCCTGGCCTTGGTGTGGGACCTCCTGAGCTGCCATTCCTGTGGTGGGAGTGTTTCTCCTCTCCTCCAGCCAAGCCAGAGACCGCCTAGGGAAGGAGCAGGTAAGGTTGAAGCACTGAGATCTCCCAGGTAAGAAGTGACACGGCAAGAGGAAATGGCCTCAACTTGCAGCAGGGAGGGCTTAGATTGGATTGGAGGGAAAATTTCTTCACTGAAAGGGTGGTCAGGCATAGGAGCAGGCTGCCCAGGGAAGTCCCCATGCCTGGAGACATGTCAAGGATGTCAAGATGTGGTGTTTAGAGACCTGATTTGGGGGGCAGCAGCTGGGCTGGATGTCCTTAGAAGGCTTTTCCAACCGCAAGGATCCTATGGTTCTGGAAAGCCTTGACCCCTCTGGCTCTAGCACAGCACCTGGATGCTGACAAAATGAGGCTGGTCATAGAGCCTGGAGGTCCCTGTGCCACAGGGAGAGGACAAGCCGGTGTCACCTGCAGGGAGGGTCTCGTCCCCAGAGAGCAGCCAGTGACTGCGTCCCTGCCCGGGGCTCTGGGTGCACCCTTGGGGGGGGGACTCACCTGCCCTCCTTGCTGCTCTCATCCTTATCCCATATGGATTTAGCAGCAATCTTCTGTCTTTGCTTTCAAACTGTCCTTGGGAGAGTTCCAAGAGAGGGTCATTAGTTATTTCAAAGCCTACATCTTTTACCTATTGGCACTGAAGAGAAAAGACACAAACCTGCTTTGCATCCTTCTGCCTGGAAGTCCTTGTGACACACAGGGAAGGGAGGAAGGGGCTGGCCGGGGTCAGCCTCTGCTGAGCCTCAGCTCTGGCTGCTCCTGCTCACAGGGTAAAGCCAAAAGCTGTCGTGATCAAAAACGCAGGCCACCCTTCTGACCTGAGTCACAGGGGCCGTTTCTTCTGAATGACTCAAGATGGGAAATCATTCTTGGAGCTTCAGAAGAAAAAAACCCCAAAACCGTAGGTACATTTGTAAGAGTGTGTATGTACGTCCATTTCCTTGCAGGCAGCAGGGTGAGAAAGGGTGTTTATTTGAGGGCCCCCCCACACAGGGCTTTTCAGAAGCACAGCAGAGGCATTCCCATGTCTTCTTCACACAAGGTCCACTGCACTCACAGGAATGCCATTGAACTTTGCTTTTCTCTAACCCAGGTGTCACTCATAATAATGCCCACAGCCTTGGAATCAGGATGAAGGTGGAGCCTGAAGGAGCCAGGCACACTCAGGAGAGGGCCAGTAGCTGACTTGCTGGGATTTGGCCCACATAACTCTGAACTCATACTTTGGTTTTGGTTTTCTTTATTGTAGCTGACCGAGAGGCTAACAGGCGATCACGGGGCCCTCCGAGGCAGACTCATTTCAGGTGCAACGTGGATTCACATCGCCGATCATCCAAAAGATAAGTCTGGGTCACGGCCTGGAGAAGGGAGAGCAGCGGGTTGGGAGTTCCTGGGACAGATTGAAAAATTAGCAGAGGGAAAAGCAATCTTGTCCTAGGGGCCTCTTAGGACAGCTAAAGGGAGAGACTCCACATTTGATGGCAGCGTGCAGGCGGGCAGGGCAGAGCAGTTCCGGTCCGTGTCGTGTTGTCGGGTGTACCGTGTTACCTACTGTGTCTTTGGGGTCCCTTTTGCCTTTTCCCCTCGAGGCCCTCACCACAAGCATAATGTGTCGTGTTTAACGTCCCCCCGTTGGTCACGTTCTGTGTCACGGGTGTCTGCACATGTTTGTGCCGGAGCTGCTCTGCCCTGCCGCAGAGGCTGCTGCAACAGGACAAGGCTCAGGGACACGCAGTTTGTGGGGTGTGGCCGGACTCTAGATGATATTCCTAGATAGACAGAAGATGTTTGGAGCTGTGAAGATATCCTGCAGCCCTTTGACGTTTGTCCTCGCTTTCTTTCAGATGCAGAAGGATAAAATCCAGGGCAAAATCCATCCACCCATCCCGAGTGAGGAGGTTCCCCCGAGCAGGTCAGTCACCGTTTGTCTCTGCAGGGAGAGTGTCAAGTGTGACTCTGTTACAGCTCTGTTCTTTTTCTTTTTAGGAAGTAAAGCTGGACATCAGCAGGCAAGGTGAGGTGGGCAAGGTGAGCATTGAGTAGCGTACAGGAGCAGTTGTTATTGCTCCAGTCTCACTTTGCGGTGCAGCTCTAAGCATCCGTTCCTGTTTCTGCGCTTCAGGCAATCCACTCGGAGTAGGCCAAGCCCCAGTCACCAACCGGCCGACGCGCTGGGTTTGCCGCTCTCCCGAGCCCTGGGGAAGAATCCCGGGACTCGGCGATGAAGCCTCTGCCTTTTCTGTTTAAAGGTGTCACCAGGGCAGCCTTCAGCAATGGCCGAGGAGTTGCGGTGAGTCAGGGAGGTAGGGAGGAGGAGCGAGGCTCCGCTCAGGTTTCAGCAGCGCCACATCCCCTCGTCTCCTCTTAGCCCAGGCGTGCCCCACGACGATGGCGTCAGCCTCCGAGTGCGGCTGAAGCGTGCGGCCCCAGGAGCCGGGCATTCTTGGGAAAAGAGTGAGTGGCAGAATTGTTGGGTTTTGGCCAATGTGCTGCTGAGGTTATGCATTGATATTTTGTTTTCTTTATTGGAGCAGACGAAGAAACAACAGGAAGTTGTTTAACAACAGTGCCAGCAGGACCTTCCCAGATGTCGAGGCAGCCTTCCTTTGCACCTGACACAGACTGGCATCGCCAGATGTCTGAGAGATAAGTAGAGGGCTACGACCCGCAGAGGGGATGAAAGCAGGGTGCTGGTTTGGGAAATACTGGGATGGGTTTTTGAGTCCACTTTGGAGGTGGGGGGGGTGTCCATGAAGTGGCCCCTTAGGCCCCATAAAAGCAAAGTCTCACTTTTGATCCCAGTGCTGAGGTGTGCAGGGCAGAGCGGTCCCAGTGTGTATCATGTCCCTTGTCTATTGTGCATTATCTGTTGTTTGGGTATCTCATGTCTCTTACCTTAGGCCTTTGAGGGGCCTGTCAGAAACCTTGGCATTGTTCTTATCCTCTGTGATCTCTGCATTTCTTGGCCCGGCATCCATGCCCTACAACCTTTGCCTGGGGAGCTCAGACATGTATCAGAATTGCATCTCTCTTTGGAAGCATCCGGTCAGATGTCTTTTCAGGTCTTGTTCTGAGCTGTACGGACAGCTATGCCCTGCCAGGATCCATTATGGCAGATTAGAGCTTGAAACAATGTGAGGACAGGTAGAGGCTTCTGACTGTAGGATTCTCGGGCATCCATCTCTTCAGTTTATGGAATAAATCATTCAGTTAGCATCTTGTTCCTTCAGTGTTTTCTGAGCCACGTCAGCTTGCCATCAGTCTCACCTCGGTCGTCTCATTTGGCATGCTCTCGGTGCTCGCAGTTATCCCTTTTGCCAAGAGATTTCTGTCTGTGTTGTGTCTCCATTGTTTGTGGTGTCCTGTCTGTCCCGTGTCACGGGTGTCAGCACACACATTTGTGCTGGAGCTGCTCTGCCCTCCTGCGTAGCCTGGTGCAGTAGGAGAAGTCCCTGGGAGTTTGTAATGTGGGGTGTAGTTGGACTCTAGATGGGATTTGTAGATGGACACAAGATGTCTGGAGCTCCTAAGTTGTCTCTGTTTCTCTGCGAGCCTCTCAGGGACCCTGGGCCAGTCCCGAGTCGGCAGACACCGGGGTTGGGAGCCCCGACACGGCCGAGAGCGGGGAGACACTGTCTGTGCCCCGAGGGTGCTGAGGGCACCTGGGCTGGGGGGAGACACTCTCTGTGTGTGCCCCGAGGGTGCTGAGGGCACCTGGGCTGGGGGGAGACACTGTCTGTGCCCCGAGGGTGCTGAGGGCACCTGGGCTGGGCCCCTGTGCAGCACAAGAGACACCAGAGACATTGGTAGATGATAAAGGGCCGACTCTTAGCAGGGGTTAATCCAAGGTTTTATTAGGATCCCAAAGGAGCTCCTGCACCTCAGGGGCCTCCTGCCAAGCCCCAGGGAGATGTGCCAAGGTCACGTTTAAAGGGAGGTGGAAACTGAAAGTAGATAACATTTTACCAACCATTAAGTGACCCTAAGGGATGGATGCTGGGGGACAGACATACAGGACAGTGTATGGGGCAAGGCTTGGGGGGCTGACCCCTGGCCTCTGGCTGATCACTGGACGACTTGGACCGAAACTTCTGCATGGAGGGGATGGGAGGCTGAGTGATTGACAGAGAGCCAGGGTGGGGGTTTGGGGATGATCTCATCCTGGGAGAGGGATAACACAGGTAGAAGGAGGGGGGTACAGTTTGGGATAAACGATTTGGGAAAAATATGGGGATACAAAACAAAACTACTTCAAAGTATTACAAAGTATAGAAATGCACTACAACAGCTATGAAATAGATTTTGTGTTTACTCAAGCTTCTAAAGTCAGTCCACGTTAGGAAATGCGTAAGGCAGGAGTAAGAGTAGCCCACTTACTGAAATGCAGTGACTGATGGAGCAATGACTCTGTCCAGGCTCCTGATTTCCGAGTCCTCCATTAGAGCCTGCTTTCCTTTCACAGTTCTGTCCTCCGTGGTGATGCTGCATTGTTGTGGCAAATAAAGCCTCTGGTATTGCAGAGCTGTGAGCAGCCACTTAGACCAAGAACAAAGCTTTAATCTTCACGTTTTGATAGTCATCCTCTGCAGTGCTGCATTTTGGGAATAGAGAACGGGTTTGTGCTATTTTTAGGTGCATGGAATTACAGTAACATAAATGTCTTCTTTTCAATTTAATGTGCTGTTAGCTAGTGGTTGGTTTGATAGTTCTGTGCTTGCTACAAATCTCTGTGTGTTCGGGGGTGAGCAGTAAGAACATGGAGTTTGGCACAAGCGTGAAGGAAATTAATGTGGGTTTTTTTACTTGATAAAGGAGAAAAAGTGTGTTGATCAATAAGCAGCAAGTCAAATCCAAAACAGAAGAGTGCTCTATGCTATGTAAGTGTTTATTCCAGGTGATGCAGTCACAGACAAACAAATTGAATAGTTATTGGCAATGTAATGTTGAAAATTTTGGGAATATATCCAGTCAATTCCTAAAATATTGCTGCAGTTTAAATGTTGTGAGGGACATGATCAGCAGACTGTTTCTTTTTAATTCTTGTTTGTCTGAAAACCTGTAAGAATCAGGATTTTTCTGTGATATTCTCGGTTCATGCAGAGTTCATTGATTCAAAGGTACATGGCATGCAGAGTCCTGCAAGGCCTGAGAAACAGCTGCATCACACCTGGTGGATGTCCAAGAGTCTGCACAAACAGCAGGGATGAACTTTAGGATGAACTTGCAATTGATGAGCTCTGTTGTTCTGTCAGCTCAAGAGAGCACACACCCCCCTCCTTTCCAAGGATGAACATTTAATATGGCTCACAAAGTGTGCTTGCTTTTAATTTTCTGTGCCATTACCCATTCCAGCATGCTGCTTGTCCAGATCTGTTGGAGGTGAGCAGCTCCCAGCGTGAAAGGCTGATTTCTCAGATTCTCAAACTGCCTGGGGCTCAATGGCAGGACACCCCAAAGTTCACTTGAGAATGTATCTGAGGTTGTCCAAATGCTTCCTGCACTCGGGCAGGTTTGGTGCTGTGACTGCTTCCCTGGGGAACCCGTTCCTCAGGAGAAGGTAAATGGCTTGCTAGGGTTTTCACAGTCAGCATTGAGCTTTAATGCAGGTTTGATAATGCCCAGTACAGCATAATAGCCACAGGAGCATTATTCTGCATCAGAGCAAAGACATTGCTGGATTTGTGGAGAGATCCAGAATAAAGGGACTTTATTGTCCCAAAGGGAATTCTGAGCGATACCATAATGTAAATAGAACATAGGAATGCTAATAAAGAATGAAGTGAACATTGCTTTCAGTTAATAATCATTGTGAACACAATATTTATACTCCACATATTGTGTTTTCTCATGCAGTGGTCTTTAAACCAGAGAGATAATAGCTGTTGATCTAAGAGTTATTATACTTTAATTAGGAATGATTCTTCTCTAGAGCTTTTACTTGTCTTTGTTCTAAGAGCCAAAGTTGTTGAACTTTTTAGTCAAGACAGAAACCAGTTGTCAAAGTTGAGAAAGAAAAATGGAAAGAGAAAAATAATGCCTTTTACTCTTAGTTCTCTTTTTTTTCTTGCAATATTGGTAGAGAATATTCATGGAAAATACTTAGGCTTTTTATTTATTTTCCTGGAAATATAAGACAGGTGCCTTGTTTTTTGTTACAGTAAAATAATATACTCTTATGTAGCTATGACACTTCATTTTGTGGCTTGTTACTGTTAAACAGTGCCAGGATTCTGATGGCAGTCATGTAGGCTAAATAGTTATATCTGAAATTTTTTTATTGCTAAATAATTCATGGTCCTTCTCCTTTTTATTTGCCCCCTTTTAGACTGACTATTTGAGAGTTCTGAGTAGCCGTGTGAAGGCTGCTCCTGTTTTACTCAAAGTGTGGTATTCGCATTCTCTGAACAAAGAGAGATTTAATTCTCTCTCCCAGGACTTTTTCTGGGGAAGGCAGTGAGAAACCTCAGAGAAGAAGAGAAAACAATTCTTATCTCTACTTGCTGCTCCTGTTTGGAACATGTGGAATGTGTCATGGAGATGGTTTGCCAGAAGTGGTTTGTGAGCTGGACACCAGCGAGGGTTGTTTGGACTGATTGGCCAATTGGGTCAAAGCTGTGTTGTGACTGTCTGCAGAGAGTCATGTGTTTTTCTTTAGTAGTATTTGGTATCTCTTTAGTGTAGTTTTAATATGGTATTAGTGTAATATAGTACAGCTTAATAAAGCTTAATAAAGGATTTGTTCAGCCTTCTGGAATCATGGAGTCAGAGCACATCATTCCCCGGATGGGGATCGCTCATCTACGACACAAAGCGCGGATTTTTACGCCTTGTCGAGCTGGCATCTCTTGCTGACGCCCAATTCTTGCCCTTCTACAGAGGAGCTCAAGGAGAAGCTGCAGCAGTATGTTGATGAGGTGAATGCCCACGAGCCAGGTTTCATCAAGGCTGTCCGGCACAGCAGGCAGGAGGGGCTGATCCGCTCCCGAGTCAGCGGCTGGAGAGCAGCCACAGCGCCGGTCGTCGCTCTCTTCGATGCCCACGTGGAATTCAACGTGGGTTGGTGTGTGCTCCTTCCATTCTCTCACCCAGGGACCTTTGCCAAGCACTGGTGGTAAATTACTGACTGGCATTTAGAGGGTGAGTTAGAATTTTGAGCTTTTTAATGAAAATTCAGACATAATCATGGACACAAGCAGGAAAAATGTGTTTGTGCTGTGTAAGATGATCTAGATACATTTTCATGGTTTGAGTAATCTGCTGGTCTAATTACAAGGTAGTTAAATCATATTAGAAAACTGCACATTAAAAATCTCCTCCAGTAATGTAGCCCTTTGTCCATGAGGGTGAATGTATCTTCTTTTCATTAAAAAAGATTATGTTTCTTTTACATTCTGCAGTGTAAACAAAGAAGCGTTTTTTTGGTTATTTTGGCCACTCTGCAAAAGTAAACATAACTAAAATAATGTGTTTTACCGTGTTCAGTCTGGATTTAATATCTCCCTTGCTCCTTAAGTAAAAGTGAGGTAAAAAGGCAAGAGCTTCTGTCTCTAGGATAGATCTATTATTAACTCTGCTCCTGATGTCCTTGATAGTGTTGCGAGCCTGAAGTTGTCATTACTTGGTAGCAAGGGTATAAATGCTCTATGATATGCAGATACTCATTTCTTCCATCCACCAGCTCAAATCAAGGTTAACAACAGAGCCTCCTAGAGAATATGTTGCAGTCTATTATTTTGGGGCAGAAAGGGCTCTGAATGGGTAACAGCTTTAGACTTTGCTCCTTCTGAAAAATACAGCATTAGCTGCTATATTGTTTATTTGGTGGTGGACTAAATACTCTTTAAGGGCTCCTTCCAAACCAAACTACTCCATGATTTCCATCAGTGCTATGCTTGCAGTGGTGTAATCTTAACAGTGTATTTCTTTTTTTTTTAGGGCTGAACCAGTGCTCACCAGGATAAAAGAAAACAGAAAAAGAGTAATTTCTCCATCATTCGATAACATTAAGTATGATAATTTTGAAATAGAGGAGTATCCCCTCTCAGCACAAGGCTTTGACTGGGAGCTGTGGTGCAGGTATCTGAACCCTCCTAAGTCCTGGTGGAAACTGGAGAACACAACTGCTCCAATAAGGTAATAAATAACTAAATTACAGTGTCTAAAAGCTCTCCTGGGTGTGACAGGGGGCAAGTGGGCTCAGCTGTGTGATAGGTTTTACTGACTGTAAACTTCAAATACTTAAATGTCCTTGATGCCTACACAGTCATCAAGAAAACTCCTGTTTTCAGTAGATGTTTTTAAAGGAAACTTTTGTTTTCAGTAGATCTTTTTAAACAGGTTTCCTGCCCAAGTGGAATGGTAGGCAGGGCTGCTCTGCAGCACTCTGTTCTCCAAATGTCTTGCCTGCTGATTTAGTGCTTACGGGCCAGAAATGGAATTTTCTTTGCAGTTACGTTGCATAAGCAGAGCTGACCTGACAGCTGTGTTCTTTATAGTGTTGTCACATAGGTGCACAGCTGTGCTGTGTCCCAGGAGTTAATGTCTGGTCAGTGACACTGTGAGCAAAGGCTGCATTGGGTCCTTGCTTTGGGACAGTCTGGATCTGCACTTTGTTCCCATGTCCAGAGTGTTGTCAGACTGGTACAGAACAATCCCTTTGTCTCAGGGAGGGGAGTAGTACCCTCTGAACCCACTGAGCAGCTCTGCTGAGAGTACAGGCCTTGCTTGTAGACACACATTCATTCCAAGGAGGGCACTGGTACCTGTGCTCCAGCTCCCTGCAGAAAGGAAGTGTGAATGCTGTTCTTACCTCCTGAAAGCAGAACCTCAAACAGCACTGGCAGCTGTTTTTCATCCAGCAGCTATCTTGGCAGGCAGGCACTTTTCTCAGGTTCTGTCAGTTTAACACCCTCTGAACTGCACTGACCTATGAACAGAACCTAGAATTGGAAAGCAGGAGATAAAAATTAACAGGTTTGCCAAAGACAAACGTGAAAAGGGGTTAATTTCCACATCATTAGAAATAGTTATTGCTGTTAATGAACTCTGTTGACACTATAAAAATGTTCCTGTGAAGACAGGTTGAGAGAGTTTGGGTTGTCCAGCCTGGAGAAGAAAAGGCTCCAGGGAGGTTTACAGCACCTTCCAGTACCTAAATGGTGATTCCAAGAAAACTGGTAAGGGACAGAAGTAGGTAGTGATAGGGCAAGAGGGAACAGCTCTAAACTGACAGAAGGCAGGGTTATGTTAGGTATTGAGATGAAATTCTCTCTGTGAGTGTGGTGAGGCACTGGAACAGGTTGCCAGGGAGGTTATGGATGTCCATTCATGGAGGTGTTCAAAGCCAGGCTGAATGGGGCTCTGAGCAACCTCATCTGTTTGAAGATGTACCTGCTCATGGCTGGGGTTTGGAATGAGATGATCTTTCAAGTCCTTTCCAGCCCAAGCCATTCTATGATCCTGTGATTAATTATACAGAGTAACCATTATGATTTTTAAAATTAAAAGTAGTGAAACACCAAGTAATGACTTTTCCATTTTACCCCCAAACTCTGTTCCACATGAGGACTGGGCAGTGCATGTACTTTATGAATTTCAGGTTTGTTCCCTAGCTCTTTCCCTGGCACATTTTTTAATTCAGTGCAATATGCTGCATGTGTGTGTTGGATAATTAAAACAAGCACACCAACAAACAAAGCCATGTGTCTTGATGGATGGTTTCTATCTGCCTCCATTATTCTTTTAGAATTATAGCAAAGGGAAGCAGGTGCACTGAGAAACACTTAAAAACAACAACAAAGGCAAAAGTACCTATCATAAATGAAGCATAAGTTTTGTATTGATGTTAACTGCTATTTTCTTCATTAATAAATACATCAAAGATGGTCTTTCATTGTTATAAAACGGGTACTATAGCACTTGGAGGCATTAATACATAGATTTCTGTAGAACTGTAGAATTTGTGATTAAGACAGCCTATGATCTGTTTGAAAGCAGATGTGTCCACTAGCTGTAGCTTGAGTGTTCTCCATAAAAGCAGGGTGATTTCTCCTGTACTGCTAATTAATATCTTGTCATTACCAGAGTGCCAGCATAATAATCTGAAAAGACATATTTATTTCTTGCAATTGTGGATTATAAGGTAGGAGAAAAATGAAAAGGCTAAATGACTCTGTATCCTTCTCTACTCATAAGGTGAAATTGTACCCTCTGTGGCTGAACTCTTACCTGACTAAAATTGGCTCTGTATAGTAAAAATTGGTTGGTTCCCACCATGACATAGGTAGAGTTTACTGATCCAGTAAAGCTATGTGATTTGTTTAGGTTTGGCTCAGGATAATGGACTAATGTTATGCTGGTAAAGGCAGGCTTTGCTTGATTCTGTATTAAAAAAATGTATCTGGATGGTCCTATTCAAGAAATAATCTCTTTCTTTAGGTAAGCTTACAGACACAAGTTTTTAGCTCTAGCTGAACCTGGCTTCTGGCTAAACACACAGAACTGCACATCATTTGCAATTGTCACAGGCAAGAGCCTTGAGGACTTAGCAAGGACAGAGGCTACACTGGCTGGTGCCCCAGAAACAAAACTGGGGCACCTGGATCTCACACTACTAGCACTGAAATCCTTACTGCTCTGGTGAATATTTATGTCCAATAATTTGACTCTAATTTCCTTCAATGGTGCTCATTTCACTTTAGAATTAGGAATGTCAGAAGGCAAGGCTCAATAAAGCTCTTTGAGAAATACTTTCTTAAGAATCTGTTTTGCTGCATCATTTTACGTAGCAATGATAAATACAATCTGTGCCTGAAAAATAAAATTCTTCATAATTTATCTGCTAATTTTGGTTGCTGATGATTTATTCTTCCAGAAGTCCTGCACTGCTTGGATGCTTCATAGTGGACAGAGAATACTTCCAAGAGATTGGATTGCTGGATGAAGGCATGGAAGTATATGGAGGAGAGAATGTGGAGCTTGGAATCAGGGTAAGGAAGGCAAACAATTAGCCCATACTGGTGGCTTACATTTAAAATATAGCTTACTTCTTATTGCAGAGGGGGAAAGCAGTCCAAACCATGGATGATGGCATGGAAAGGAGATCCACAGCTCTGCAGACATGTACATTTATTTGAGGAGAGAGGAGGGAAAAAAGAGCAATAGCTCTCTTCACAGAACTTAATCTGGGACAAGGGTAGATGTGTAGAATTTGGGATTGTTCTTTCAACAGAGTTTTGCAGAGTTGATAGCTAAATTTCCCTGCTTACCTGTGGTCCCAGACTCAGTAAGAACAGTTTCTCACAGGTGTGATGAGAAAAACCTTTCTAGATTACTTGGTTTATTTAAATTAGGAAAATCACTGTGGAGCAAAGTAGAATATAGGGGCATTTATGCTGCCTTCCAGACAGAAGGGAATTAAGGTATTCATAATGTGAATATATTGTGAGTGCATATATTTTCTTTTTCCATTGTACACTCTTCACCTGTTTACTATAATGCAGTATTGTGTGTGATTTGAGTACTTCTTTCTGTATCTCTTCACAGTTTAACACCTTTCTGTTCTCTTTGAGAATCTCTCAGGTTTTTGATAAGGGTGGAATTCCTAGGTAGATAATGGTAGTGAAAAATGGGGTGGTGTGTTATAAAAATAAATTGTGAGCCCTGCTAGGAAAGGTAAGGGAGAGGTAACATTGTGTTTTGAGCCTTTTAGCTGCCAGAATATCAGCATACCGTTGTACAATAGCAAAAAAAGGGGAACTTACTGTAAGAATAGATAATTATCTCCTGAGACAGCAAGATAGAACACAAAATACTCATTTTTATTTCTGGCTTCTTGAAATTCTTTTTCTTCCGCCTGTTAGAGATAAAGAGGTTTTTCAGCCAGAGTGAAGCACAGACCCTCTTTCAGCTTTCTCTCTCCCTCTTTCACTTGTTTAAGGAAAGGGAGAGAGAAATGCAAGGCTGCTTCTTTTAATAACATTGTTCTTCTCACTGTAAGGGCCAGAGAGCTGCCTTCTGCTCCCAAAAACTTATTTTGCAGCTCAGTGTTGCAATGAGTTGAAAATTACCATCACTTTGGTTTTTCTGTTCTTTTTCCAACTGACAAAACATTATTGTTTCCTCATGAGTGCAAGGAGTTGTCTCTGGGTTTGCATCATGAGATGTCTCCTGTCTGGGCTGTAGCACTTAGCCTTGGAGGAGTTGATGTTGGTATGTTGGTAGACAAGGCCAGAGAGACACAATCTCTGCATAATTGAAATTTTGGAGTATGCTGGATCACTGAAATAAGGCCTGACACTGCTCTGATTTCCTTATGGCTTTTTCTCTGTCTCCAGGGAAGCAGTGCCTGACCTACATAAAATACTCTCATCTGTAACAGAGTGTAGTGTGCAAGGTAACATAATACGTGCTTCCTTATCTGAATTTATGCTGGCTTGGATCTGCCTGTATGAAAACAAATTCCAGAGCTGTAATAAATTACAGATTGTTTAACAGTTTATTAATGCTCTTCTGACAATCCTCAGTGTGTCTGAGATCATCCAAGGGTGAGACTCAGTGAGGGGAGACCTCAGTGTGGTCTTCAATATCCTCACCAGGGGAGGTGGAGGTGCAGGCACTGATCTCTTCACTCGCGTGGCCAGGGGCAGGACCCAAGGGAATGGCCTCCAGCTGTGTCACAGAAGGTTTAGGTTGGATATCAGGAAAAGGTTTTTCACTCACAGGGGTGGTTGGGCACTGGAACATCTCTACATTACTTGTGGTGCTTTCAGCTGTGGGGCTGCTGATGAGTGCCTTAATCAAAATAGTCATTGTTCTACAAAAACGACATTGTAATTACAGTATTAGTGCAATAAATAATGTTTCCCTTTTAAAATGCTGCTCTCCAATCTGTGACTATGTAGGCTCACTGCACCTCCTCTTTCATTGTCGTTTTCCTTTTTTTAAAGAAGTGTCTAGATTTTTTTAGTATTCTGCTGTGTGAAAAGCATTCTCATTCAGGATAATGGACAAGCAGACACTGTCTGTCCAAAATGGCCTGCTAGGGAAATTTTATGCAAAAGCTTGTAAGAGCAAACATCTAGAGGAAGAACTGGAGAGTTTATTTTTGACTGCAGAAATAGCACATGTTAGAATCATTTGAGCTACCTGTTTATCTGAAACACAGTGGGTAGAACATGGTCCCATGTCCATCTATCACTGATTTTGTTCCAGAGGATGTAAAACTTCTGTGAGGAATTAGACCCTGACAAATGGAGACTTTTCCCACTATCCTCACCCAGGAGTTATGTTTGTCACCTCATCATCTGCACAAATATCTAGTTATTTATGTTATAGGAGTGCAAGAAAATCACCAACTATTGGAAACTGTATTTGAAGGATCCATTGCTGGCAAACCATTACAAGCCACAGAGAGCAGGACTTTGGAGGATTGTTCTCTTGATTCTGAATTTGCTTCAGAGCTGCTACTCAGCTCTGTTGGTCTCTGATTTGGAATACTGTTTTAACTTCTAAGATTTTTACCCTTGTCTATGGATTTGCAACAGCATTTGTAAAATACTAAACATGTATTATTAAATAAATATTAATAGAAATCTTTTGCCTTGAGCTAGAAGCTGGCAGATGAGTTCAAAACATGAATGGATTTGATTCTTAGAAGAAACTCTTTACTCTTCAACCAAATGTTTTCTTGTAAATCTGTTTATTTGCCTCATAAGACAAAAAAGGCAGGCTGGTTGATGCAAGACTTAATAGAATCGTCTTTGAGCAGTTCAATCATTTTAACTGGGGTTTAGAAAGATTCATTTACTGTCAAGAAGCATCATATTTATAAAATCAAGTTAGAATGAGTGGTGCTTCTTTTTTGTTCAATCATTCCCAATTGAATGGACTTAAGTGTGCTTTTAAATTACCAGGTTGCATTTGGAGGGCAGATTGGAATCACATTTTCATCCATGTGCCCAAGCAGGAACTGTGTTGGTAACTGCCTTAAAAGAATGTGAGTGTAAGGCTGGTGTTTCTCAGTGTCATTTGGGCTCAGCTTCTGGCTTGGGCCTGCACAAGCAGTTCTTGTGGCCGTGGAAGACCCTACAAATCCTCTGCCATCAGTTGCATTCATTCAGCCAGGTTCTGCTTTGCATGGTTCATGTCTGGTTTGCAGTAGGCTTCTTAAAGGCCTCTTCCAATTCCTACTGAAGTCAGAAGAAGATTTTCTATCAAAAGCAACCCTGTAGCAATTCTTTTGTCTTTTAAAGCAGCCTACATACTTGATAAAGCTCTGGAATATCTGTTACAAGAAGTTATTTGTGCCACTTTTAGGGATGCCCTAACAAATACTCCGTGATTTGCCTCAGGTCCCAGACTAAGTCATCATCAGAGTCCTGGGAATGCAAGCCCAGGCTTTGACTTAGAGTAATTCTGTGTGTCACAAAGACTTTGTGCTTGCAGATGAATTTGTGTTCACTAGGATATAATGGCCCTCTTAAGTGGGTAAGAGGAAAATTTATTAGAAGCTAAAAGCTCTTTAAGGGATTGGGTCTTGTTCCAACTAAATGCTATATCAGGACTTTACATCAGGTGACCCAGGAGGAAAATTGCATTTATAGTTAGACTGAGTGTGGCGCACTACTTTTGTGTAGTATATTTCTGTAGTGAAATTAATTGCTTCATTTCTTGCTAGTCGGGTGGTTTGTCTGCAGACCTTTTGTGAATCTCGTGCTGTTTCTGATGTTGGAGAACTGGAGGAATGCAGTTAATGAATAGAGATGGAGAAATTAGTTACTTGAGCAAAAAATAGTCCCAGGGTTCTTTGGGGTATTTTCCATACATGAGGGTCCCTCTGTGGCAAAGCAAGCAGATGTGAAGTCTGTCATGGCTCTCTCTGATCTATTGTTTTGGAATTCCAGAAGTTAATATTTGTTTGTTAGTTTTGGGCTGGGTCTTTGGGTCTTACCTATCTTGTCTTTTCTTTAACCCCCTCCCCACAACATGCTTCTGGGATCGTGATTTTTCATTGCTTTTTTCATTGCTTCTTAGTTAAGTGAGTCTCTCCCATTTGGTGCCTAGAAACTGATGGCTGCTTACATGTTCCAGCCATTTCCAGTCCACAGTGTGTGTGTATCCTGATTGTTTCTCACCTGAGATCTTTCTTACAATATTGCCCTTGGGATAGTGTTCTTTTTGTTAATCACAGGCAAGTGAAGGTACTTACACTTGGCCCCAAATCTCCATATTTATGGGGAAACATGTCACCCTTTTTCCTCTTTACCTGGAAGTTTCCAGCAATTTTACCTGTCGGTGTTCCTAACACAGGCCATAAATGACACGAAACTGTGACTATATTGCATGTAAATAGATGTCTGACTTTATTAAGGAAAGCCTTTGCACAGCTGTCCTGGCCATGGCTGGGGTGGAGATAATTTTGTTCCTAGAAGCTGGTACAGTGCTGTGTTTTGGGTTTAGGATGAGGATAATGTTAAACTGCACCAACAGTGTTCAAGCTCAAGTGAAATTTCACAGCACATAGGCTACACTGGGTTACATTTTCTCCTTCTCCTTGCCATGCTCTTGTTCTAGCTCCTGCAGCAGCTCACCAGTGCTTTGGGCCTGCCAGCACAGTGGTCTGCCCCACACTGCTGCCTCTGAACACCTCTGCTTCAGTAAACTTTTATTTTCTTTCAGATACAGGGTTAATTGTAATGCTAATCAGCTCGTGATTTGCCCTGCTGCCTCACAAACTGTTTTGTTAGGCAGATTGACGGGCTGGCATGCCAGTGTGATAAATATGGCCAGGAGACTCCTTTAAAAAGGCCTTTATTACCCGAGGGGTCGCGCACAGCGCCGCTGCTCCCACAGCACGGTGCTGAGGAGGAGGAGGAGGAGGAGTGCAGCAGGAGGGTGCGTGCAGCTTTGTCTCTCAGCAGAGCTGGGGCTTCCACCCTCAAGAGAATCCTTAGGAAGATGATGTTGGCTTGTAGTCCAGGGGTATCACCCAAGCTGAGCACTATTAAAGTTATGGTGGCAGGACGGAATCCGGCTCTGGTCAAGGGTGGGTGATTTAGTGTGGTTCTGGGGGGTTAAAGTCAGAGTTCATGTGCTGGTTTGTTGTTTTGAGAGGGTTCATATAGTTCCCACAGCCTCTCATTTGAATTCAGTCCGGGTGCAAGGCCTGGGAGCAGGGGAGCAGGGGAAGTGGTTCCTGACAGGAATGGATACAAATCTAAGGTGAGATGGAAAGGGGCACAAATGCAGAGTATGACTGAGAGAGGTACAAATACAGGGTAAAATGGTAACATAGAACAACAGCAACTCAAGGCAAGTCCTAGAACTCTGACATTCAATGTTTAACAACAGACCGACACTTGAAATTAAGACCCTATCCACTTCATTAACATCAACTAGCAATTACTTCTCTAAAAAAGAGCTCTCCTCTCCAGGGTTTCATTTCTCACACCAAGAGGTAGAAATGTCAGGAAAGGAACCAAGAAGATTGAAGGGATTTTTCACCCAACTGCTGTGTTGTGGGACTGTTTGCATGGAGAGGGAGTAGTGGGCTGTGCCATGTGTGCCTGGTGTCCCTTTCTGTCCTTGCTGCTGGGCCTACCTCCATTGCACTCCATTGAGCAATGGAGATCTTCCCCAAATATGCTTCAGGAAAATTAATCAAGATGTTCCCCATTTTTGCACTTGCAGCTATCATCACTTCTTGTAGTCTTAAAGCCATGTTTTTAGCTTGTTTTCAGTAAGAAGGCCAATATCCTTTGCCACTAGGGAATGATTTGCTCTACAGAAAACATCCTCAGTACGTGATCACAAGTGCTGCCAACAGTACAAGGTTGGTGATGTGTAAAGGCAAAGGGCTGAGAAGTCCAAAAATAGAAATATCCTTAGTTGTTACTCTGAGATAACTTTTAAATACTGCTTTTTCATATAATGGTTCTCTTTAAATTTTCGTTAAAGCTTTAAATAGAGAGAAGTTTATTTTGCTTTTATCCATTTTGTGAATTAAGAGGAGACTATTTCTAGATTGAAGCCTGAAAGAAAAAGATGGTAAAGATTGACCAAATGTTGCTTCTTACAAGATGTAGCCAATGCTTTTCATAGCTCACACTTTCACCAAGACAAAAAGAATTCCTTAGCAGTGCAAGTGTGGCATAAGCACTTGCCTAGCACCCTGTGTAACCAGCAGTGGCTTATCTGTGTGCACAGGATTATTCCTGAGGTTAATTTTGTTTTGCAAAGTACCTCACTGTGTCAACAATTTGAATCCCAAGATGACACAGACTAAAATTCTCTCTTTACAGGATTGTAATTCCAACAGGTTAAAAAAAGAAAGGCTCTATTGAGAACAAAACAAGTAATTGCCATGCCTCCAAATTCTGCCAGTCATGACACTACTGAGTTTTTTGGCTTGCTCTGGTTTCAGTCACTCCTACATTGGAATAATTGTTTTTCCCTCTGTTCTTATGAATGCCTCAGCAGGTAATCTGCAGCTACAGCATGTGTAATTATACATTACCAGTGAATCAGTTTTGTGGTTTTGCTGTTTCTGGGGAGAGAACATGTTATTAGCTGCTCCCACAGGAAAGAAAAGTATTACAGCAGCAGCTAACATGGGACATCACTATACCCTACAAGGAAGGATGAGGAGGCACTTGGAGATTTCTCACAAGTGTTTTTTCACCAACTGTGCATGTGTAGTTGCACATTACCAACTGGGAAGTAATACAGATATATTTATGTTTTATGAGAGGAAAGTGTTATTTATAGTGGTATGGGAAATAGTAAAACAGTTTAACTCAATATACACTTACACATCAATGGACTCAGGTGAGATGCAAGTTAATTAGTGCATTATTAGCCTCATGTTTAATGCTCTCCTGCACTTTCAAGTCATAGTGTAATTGCCATTGTACCTTCTTATATTCCAAGTCTTCATGGCCTAAGCTGGGAAGATTCCATATTTGTGGCTTTCCTCTAGAATTTAATTTCCTTGAGATATTTTAATATTGCAAGACTGATTTAGTAATCTAACAAAGATTAGAGGAAGACCAGTGAGGGAGAGCAAGGGGTTGTTGTGGTAGTGCAGAAGTGAGTAGATGACTGAGATGGGTTCACCAGGATGGATGCAGCATGTTCAGGTCACAGGTGTGAAGGCCAGACACCTTTATGTGTGTGACAGCACCTTATGTTGTAAGGCAAGGCAGTGAGGCAAAAGACCAGCCTGGCTGAACAGGGAATTCTTCAGGAGCTCTTGCCTCAGTCTTTAATAGTACTGATAGAATTTGGGCTACTGTGCTGTGGAAAGGGACCTGGGGCTCCTGCCAATGGCAAACTGAATGTGGGTCAGCAGTGCCCTGCAGCCAGGAGGGCCAGGCCTGTCCTGAGGCACAGCCAGGAGAGCCAGGCCTGTCCTGAGGGCATCAGGCACAGCCAGGAGGGCCAGGCCTGTCCTGAGGCACAGCCAGGAGAGCCAGGCCTGTCCTGAGGGCATCAGGCCCAGCCAGGAGGGCCAGGCCTGTCCTGAGGCCCAGCCAGGAGGGCCAGGCCTGTCCTGAGGCACAGCCAGGAGGGCCAGGCCTGTCCTGAGGCACAGCCAGGAGGGCCAGGCCTGTCCTGAGGCACAGCCAGGAGAGCCAGGCCTGTCCTGAGGCCCAGCCAGGAGGGCCAGGCCTGTCCTGAGGCCCAGCCAGGAGGGCCAGGCCTGTCCTGAGGCACAGCCAGGAGGGCCAGGCCTGTCCTGAGGCCCAGCCAGGAGGGCCTGCCCTGTCTGGGGACATCAGGTGTGAGGGTTTCCAGGATGAGGTGAGACATTCATCTGACTCTATATATTTTAGAAGGTTGATTTATTATATTATGATGTTATGTTATATGATATGAAAATGATATATTAAAACTATACTAAAGAAAGAGAAAGACATTAGAAGGCTAGCAAAGAATGAATAATAAAAACCCATGACTGACTAGAGTCTTGACACAGCTGGCTGTGATTGGTCATTAATTAAAAACAATTCACATGGCAGCAATCAAAGATGCACTTGTTGGTAAGCAACCTCCAGACCCCATTCCAAGCAATCAGATAATTATTGTTTGCATTTCTTTTCTGAGGCTTCTCAGCTTCTCAAGAGAAAATCCTGGTGAAGGGATTTTTCATAAAATATAACTGTGACAACAGAGGTGGCTGGCACTGGAACAGGCTCCCCAGGGAAGTGGCCACCACAGCGAGTCTGACAGAGTTGAGGAAGTGTTTGGGCCATGCTCTCAGACACGTGGTGTGACTCTTGTGGTGTCCTGTGCAGGGCCAGTGATTGAACTTTGATGATCCTTGTGGGTCCCTCCCACCCCAGCATGTTGTATTCTATGATCAGGCTTTAGGCACAGTGCAAGATGAACAAGACTGATCAGGCTAAGTGTAGCTGTGGTAAGGAGAGAAAGGTAAAGCCATAAAAGATGGCCAGCACAGTACATTGCTCCATGAATACTAAACCAGTGGCAATCCTGTTTTTCAGTCTCCTTTTGTGCTTTTTAAGACAAAAAGTGATTTCTTTTACTTCCTGTTGATAACATCAACTTGGCAACGCAGTGATTGATGTGTGGGTTCTTGACTGTGCCTGGCAATGAGATGGACACACTTGGCAGAGAACTGGATGGGGCCCTAAGTGACCCTTGCCATGTGTTACCTCCAAGTAACACAGGTGGAGAGTGGTTCCTGCAGTTCCAAGCAGCAGCACACCATGCATAGTTTAACAGTACACTCTAACAGTTTCACAGCTCATGAAGATACATGCAAAATTAATCCCTGCAGAACAAAACAATTGAAAAAGTACATAATGAAGCAATTAGCTAAAAGAGGAAGACAAGTAATGACCATTTAATTTGTGAAGAATCTTTACATGGATTAGGTTTTCAATAAGAGTGTTCTATGAAGGCACAATTAATGTAAAATGAGGCCTGTGAGGCAATTAATGATGACTTCAAAAGTTAGATTTAAGGGATAATTTACATATTAAAACTGAAGAGCAGCTCTAGTTATGTTAAAGTCTTTTATTTTTCTTTTAAAAAGCCTTTTAGATTGTGAGGGGGTGTTTTTGTAGGTTACTTAGAGTTTCACATTAATCTGTCAGCTTGGTTATGAAAAAAGGCTGTTCTTCCATACAAATAAATAAGTTTACCTGAAAGTAAGTATGACAGGATTGTGTGATGATCAGACATATTTAGTAAAGGTTAACTGAATTCAGTGGAGATATTACCTAAATAAATATTAACATATTCCATCCAGTGGGTACAGTTTCTAGCTCTGCAGAGGCAGATACCCAGTAACAAATGTGCACGACAATCCAAAAACTTCTAGGGTGTGATGAAAAAGCCACTGATAGCAACTAGAAATATGAGCCTTGATTTCAGTGATCTTTGTGTCTGACACTCTCTCTGTCCTTTCTGCAGTCACCTGTCCAGATACCAAAATAAAAATGCAGATTCAAAATGATTATGGTATGAAATGCAAATAGTTTATTCCTGCTTGTCTGTAGAACATCAGGCTCATTACTTTTATCAGTAAACAATTAATGGTAATGACAAAGGATGACAAGATTTTACAATAAATTGTTCCCAAAAATATATTTCAAAGATACTGGTAACTAATTAGTTTGTATCCACAGTAGTAATTAATTTACACTGACTGTTTTTTTAACTCTGGGGCATCTTTAATGAGTACTTCTAATTTTGTAATCTGATAAAAGCAGCTCAGCCACGAGGGTTTGCAGGCACACTGCCTTCTCTGTGCAGACCTCAGGCCACAGAATGCACTTCTCAGAGTTACAGCCAAGCCTGCTCATCTGTTTCCAGCAACTGATATGTGTAATTAAGAAAACAATGCAACCCCCCTTTATGTTCTTACATCATCTTTTCTGTAGTGACAACATGCTGAAATGGAATATCCCTTCCTCTTAGTTAAAGATTTAAATAACCAACAATTTCCCTTTATGTTTTCTAGTAGTAATTTCAGGTAAGAGGTAAACGAGCTGCAAGAAAAGGTTCATCTGTAGGGTGTCCTAACAATCCCTTTGTAAGATCATCTTGACCTTTTAGCCTTGCTCGGTCACTACCTCAGTTTCTCCAAAAAAAAAAAAAGTCTAACTAGATCATATACATGTCTAAAATAGTTGCTCTGGGCCTGTCTAGAAAGTGCATTCTTCATGTTTAACAGTTTTCTAAGGCATCAGTTTTGTTTGCAGGAATGTTAATAACCTGAGTTGTGGATGCAGAGTGATCTTGTTATAGTTCTTAGAGTTTACTTCAGTCATAACCATCCATTCTGGAACTGTGCTCTGCCAGTTCCTTTATTACCCTGCTCTCCTCCTGTAGGGCATAACTAAACTATTCAGCTTTTCTCTGTTCAACCTCTTAAAACTTCCACTCACCTCACTTCAGCCAGCTCAAGCTTGTTACTGTTTCTGTGGGGTGAGAACAATGAAACTTCATTAAGGGGGCAAAACCTGGGCTTAGTCTAAACCATTAATGGTAACGTAATTAACTTGAGTGCAGCTCTGGCAGGTTACATCTGCCCTGGCAGTGCTACAGGAGGGTAAACTGGGCACACAGTCTTGCCCAGAACACCACCATTTGTTGTGGTTGTATTCAATCCCTGAGTTGACTACTTACAGCATTCCATTTTTTTTTAAATTTTATTTTATTTATTACATGAAGCTCCGAAATCTTTCATCAGACCTGGCTTGTTCTGCTTTTCTGCTTTCTCTCTTATTTTACCAGAGTGTTCACAAAGGAGAACACTCACACATAAAACAGTTCACAACACCAACAATGAACAAATACCAGGAAAATCTGGGCACCAAAAAGATTCCCAAATACACCCAGCAGAATTTCCAGTTTCCCTTTTGTTACAGACAAATAGAATAGTTACAGTAAATGGCAGGGGCATTAATTTGGTGCTTCTGTCCACTCTTGTCTGTTGTGACTCTGCCACCACTGAGTTACCACAGACTTAAAACCTGGAGCACGATGTTTCCCTTTAATCTTTCTCATGGTCCTTCCGAGAAAAAGGTCTGATTGTAGCAAAATAAATTCTATTTGTGATTAGCAATCAGGCAGTCCTGGTATAATCCTGTGTTACCTTCCTGGGCTTACACGTAACCTGCCAATCTGAAAGGGGACATATCCCCTCCATCCTTCCCCTTCTTTCCTTTCTTCCAGAGAAACCTTCCACATATCTTTGTAGTCAAACAGAGTAGAAAGAATTTGTATAACATAATGAACTCATGTCTTTGGTCCCAGGTGTAATCCCTGAGGCCTTTGAGGGCCCTTCTTTGCTAGAAATACAGAGCAGCCAGTGTCTGTCCCTTTTCCTTGTCTCTTGTATCTGTGTGTATGGACTTAGAAAATGTAAAATGAGAACAAATGCCTTGAAATGTGGCCATTCTGTTCTCTCTCATGCCTGTATCTGTCACCAGTTGCTAACAGCTTTTTCTTTCTATATAGTATCTGCTTCAAGTGTGGATTTTAGCATTTGTTTGCAGAAAACCTTAATTTATCTTTGTATCTGTCCTATAAAAGACGGAGATGCTCTGAACTCCTGTGCTGCTGTTCTCTTTTTTTACCTCTCCAGTGAGGTGTTATCCTCAGATGAAACAGTCTAATCAGAGCTGATGGCCATATTCAAGCCAGTCCCAGGGGCTCTATCTTCCTCTTTGAAGACCCTCAGAAACAGAAGGAAAAAGTCCCATGATGAGACAATAATCAGTTGTATTTGCATATTTCCTCTTAAATACTTAACCAATATTTAAGCAGTTAATTGTTAATTTAGACCAACTTTTAAAATGTTGTCTTGCTTCCTGCATGAAAGGAGATCCTTTCAAAGCCACCATGGGGTCAGCCTATTCAGCATATTTATCTTTGCCATTAGCTTTTGGGTGAAAGTGCTGCTTCTGTGTAGAGGCCACAAATGCTGTTTGTGCTTCCTGTTGCAGAATGTTCATTACACGAGCAGTCAGCAGCTCCACGTGGGTGTTCTGAGCCCCACCATCGACGACGATGACAACAGATGCCTGGTGGATGTCAGCAGCAGGCCCAGGCTCATGGAATGCAATTATGCCAAAGCCAAGAGAATGAAGCTTTACTGGCAATTTACTCAGGTAATTTTTGCCCAGCAGCCATTTCAGAAAGTTTTGAAGCTCTGTTTCTGTGTTGAAGTGTGAGTAATCTGTTTATTAGCAGAACAGAACCAGATTTATCCTCGCTTGCTTTGCACAGAGCCTGGAAGCTCTGTGCAGGTTTCGTTTTGATCCCAATGTCAGCTACCTCAGTAGGGTACAAAACTTGTATTATATTTTCTGAGTTCACCATGAATAACTCCTAAGGCACAGCACTGTTATGGGGAGTGGAAAAAAAGGTTATTTCAGTGGAGTCAAATGCAAAGTAACCTATTTAGGAAAGAGGAACAGAAATCTGTTTGGTTTTCTTTTAGAAGTAGCTGTCACAAATGGTGGTAGTGGCTCATTGGTGCTAACAGCCTCATAATGAGCTAGTTCTGCAGTTTCTTTTGTAAAAAGGCTCAGGCTTTTACACATGAGTGTGAGAGAGGCAGAAAGAGGCTCGAGGAAAGGCTGGGAGGTGCTTTCACAGGGATGAGAATGCTGATAGGACACTAAGGCCAGGCCTGGTGTCTGCATTCCTAACTGATTTAGAAACATGAGGGAGAGTAAAGAATCCACACAAGTTCTGGGGCTGGAAAAGGTGCTCCAACACTTAGGGAGATCACTCTGGTTTAGCTAAGAGGAAACAGCAGGGTGACTCAAGGCATCTCAGTGCTTCCACAGTGGAACACTTCCAACCACTGGAACCTGTTTTGGCTTCAGGCTAACCTATACCCTGAGGACAAAACAGGTTCCAATGGTTGGAAGCCAAAGACAGTCAAATTCTGTTTTTCAAAGAAAGATGAGTTTTTCCCAAGGTAAGTTTAACACAGTGGAACTTTGCCATGTCAGGTGCTGGCAAGCAGATTTGTGGTGGTTAGTGGTGAAAAAGCCATTTTCAATAACTAGACACTATGATCAGAGTCCCAAGGAGCTCAGCCTAAATTCCATGTTAGAATATGCAGATCAATTGAAATACTGGTGCAAATTCATTTCCTAATTTTCTTCACTTTGCACTCAATTTATTTCTTAGGCCCTAGAGACTGGTTTAATCATAAGCATATAATGATAATGCAAGTAGTTCAGTTTCTGGGTTAAAATGCATGAAGCCTCCTTCTTATGAAGCATTCAGATTAGAGAATTTAGATTAATTAAATACAACACCCACACAAACGAAATAAAATCATCATTCAGTATTTTTGTTTTCCAAGGGAGTTATTTCTCACAAATAATCTCATCTAAACCCCATAAACCTTTGGAAGTCTGTTAACATGTCTGGGAAAGAGATAAAAATCTTGGGTTTCCTAGTTGTGCTGAAAGGAGTTTCTCATTTATCTGGCTGAAGAAGAGTACCTAGGTATAACCTATGCTAAGGCTGGTAAATAGCAATGTGAAGTTGTGTTCCTCACATCACTTGTGCTATATTAGGACAATATTTTCATCCATGGAGAGAAAAAGAGAAAGAGCAAGGCAGTGAGGTGCTCCTAGGCATGAGCTGCAGCTGCAGGATGTGAATGTGTATAGGTTTGGACCCCTCACTGTCAGCAGGACATGGAGATGCTGGGAGGTGCCCAGAGCAGGGCAGCAGAGCTGGTGACAGGTCTGGAGCACGAGGCTGAGGGAGATGGGGATGTGGTGTTTGTGAGGGTCCCCAGGACGAGGTGAGAGATGAAAATCTGACTCCATGTTCCCAGAGGGCTGATTTATTATGATATGCTATGCTGTTATTCTATTCTATTCTATTCTAGAATGCTATACTAAAACTATACTAAAGAAAGAGAAAGGATACATCAGAAGGCTTAACAAGAATGAATAATAATAAAAACTTGAGACTCCTCAGAGCCTCAACACAGCTGGACCATGATTGGCCATTAAATTAAAACAATTCACATGGAACCAATCAAACATTCACCTGTTGGTAAACAATGCCCAAGCCACATTCCAAATCAGCAAACACAGGAGCAGCCATCAGATAATTATTGTTTTCCTTCCTCCCTGAGGCTTCTCAGCTTCCCAGGAGAAAATCCTGGGCAAAGAGGATTTTTCAAAAAATGCCATGGTGGCAGGGGGTGTATAGTCAGAAGAAAAGGAGGCTCCTGGGGCCCTCATTGCTCTTTGTGAGGGGAGGCTGTAGCCAGGTGGGTGTTGGTATCTTTTCTCAGAGCTAGGAGGAGAGGAAATGGCCTCGAGCTGTGCCAGAGGAGGTTTAGATTGGATATCAGGGAAGGGTTGTCAGGCAGGGGAATAGGCTGCCCAGGGAAGTGGTGCAGTCCCCATTCCTGGATATTGAAAAGACACCTAAAAGTGGCACTTAGGGACATGGTTTGGTTTGGTTATGAAATTGATAGTGTTGAATTAATAGTTGAACTCAATGATCTAAAAGGACACTTCTGTAATTCTGTGTACCACAGTGATATTACTTTTATTAAAACCAAATAGGAAGGCAAAACCTAGGAATATACAATTTGCTGCATCACAGATCACAAAATTAATGAAGTGGATTATTTACCTAATCCAGAAGACTGTCCCAGGCAATGGGCAGTGCTTGCAGTTTCACAGAAATGAGCTGTTGTGAGCCAGCAATTCACTGTAAGTCCAGGAGGAGGATTTCCTTCTTGACCCCTGATTTGCTCTCTTGGAGAAGATTGAGGCTTGATTTGTCTGAATGATCATCTCAGCATGCCTAAAAAGAGCTATCAGCACTCTTAAAATTAACTCAGCCATCAGAAACATCTAGTCAGTCACTGAACACTGATGTCTGAGACAGGGAATTCAACAGGTTTCCTGTACTCTGATAAATCACCAATAGCTGTAGCAAATTTTTAACCTAACACTTATTTTTTCCTTAGAAGCTTTGTTCACCAGTTCCTCACTGCTATTCACAGGTATGCATCCTTTGGAATGCTAAAGGCAGGTCCCACTGATGTCCATTCCCCTACTAAGCAAAGTTCTGGTTTTATTTCATGTTACTGTATTTTGTAATTCCCCACCATCTGAACAGTCCATCGCACTTCAAAACAGCTTTGTTGCCTTCCTCTGTCTTACACTTTGAACATCTTGAAGCAGGCCTAGATCACAGCAGATAAATCAAGCCTGAGTTGTTTGCAGAAATAATTTATGTAATCTCAGAATGAAAAAGGTAACTTTTCTGAGAGTTTCACAAAATGCAGTGCTAAAACAAATAAAGCAAATGTCTCCAGCACTCCTGGTTTTTTCTTGGTTGTATCAAGGTATTGTTTCACTACAAAAGCAGCTGTTGCATGGCACAATAAATGAAAAGATAGGAAAGAATTCTGGGTTTAGTTAGAGAAGAATTACCCTGCAGAAAACATTGGGCAAAGCATTAACTTTGGATATTTTCCATAGGTTGAGTCTCACATATGACTCCAGAAGTGTTTAAAATGCAGGATTTGCCTATATCCAACTCTTCTACTAGAGGGAGTATAAAATGTAGCAGTTGTTGCTGTGAACTGACATAGTTTAGAAACACATCTTAAGTTCTAATTTAGTGCTTGAGTATCAGAGCTGGAGCACAGAGTAGCCAGTGAGCCCTGAATGTGGTGGGTTCTGCATATGGAGGTTTCTGAGTGCTGCCCAGTAGCATAAGCAGGCAGATTAGGGCAAGGGAGGACACAAAAGACAAGTGTGAACATCATCCCCTTTAGTGATGAGGAAAATAAAATCAGAAATACCCATCTGTGAATCATCCCCCATCAGCATGCATCTCTGCAGCTTACTCCTTCAAGTTCCCAAACAGGCAGTTCTTGCTGAGTGCTGGTAGGGGTTGCTCAGGACAGCTGTGGTCAGAAAAGCCCAGCACAGCATCCTCAGCTGCAGGGCATGGAGCCAGTCCTTCCTTTTCACAAACGGCTTGCTAGGCAACCCTGGCTCTCAGAGCATCAACACAACCCAGCATCATCTGGGTTTGCTGCCCCATAAAAACCAACAATGCATGCAGCTCTAAGTTCTGCATTTCCCATCATTATCAGGGCCATGTAGGGATAAAGGATTCCCTTTTTAATCTGCTTTCCACTCTGCCACAGCCACCCCCCAGCCCTGAGACAGTGTTCAGTAATTAATTACAAAAATCTCATCATACACCTAGAATAGCTGTTTCTGTGTGTTTTTCTAGCATGTCAGGAAGATTTCCTGGCCACTGCTGATTGAGTAATAATTCATGTTTACTTTCTGTAAAATATCTTAGTCTGGCTCATGTATTCTTCTCCAAAACTTCTGGTTTTGTAGTCTTATCCCAATTTTCTGTAGTGAAACACATTTCCAGCTGTGATATCCTGAAGAGCTTCTTGGTATTTCAGTAAAGGCTTGAATTTAATTATTTTCAGGTTATTATTTTTCTTAATCTTGCTATTACCAGGACTGCAACCTGTTATAAATCTGTGATAATTTTTTTTATATGTGGAGAAATGTTAGTGATAGGTAGAGATCCACGTGTTCCATTTCTGATTTTTATGCTGCATCTCTCTAATTTCTTTTCTATTCCAATTACATTCTCTGAATGAAGCTGCATTTCCTTGTACCAGGTTTAATTGCTTTTATTTTAAAACCTTAATTAACAGTATAGTGTATTTCTACATCCTGGAGAGAGTAAGCAAATCAGACCATCCAGTCTAGAGTAAAGAAAACAGAAAATGATTGCACAGATGTCTAGTTATTAAATCCTGCTCTGGACATGCAGATGAGGCTGCTTCATTTGATTTGTCACAGCTGCAGTATTAAAAATTTAGTGCAGCATTAGGAAAATGTAGCATTTATGATCATGTAAAACCTGAACACTCAGATGTCTTGGGAAAGGAATGAGACAAAATTGTGATGCAGACATTGAAGCTGTGTAACTGTTGAATGGTGTGCCTAATCCCTCTGTCAGAGGATGTTTCACAGTGTTTACACACTGAGTACCAGCAAGTGGATGCCAGTGCTTGGGTGGCTACCTGACAACAGAACTGGAGTGCAGGAGGAGGGAAAGAGTTTACATTTCCCTTAAGAAATGGTTTGGCTGATCCCTACTATAGCACTACTTAAGTTTACATTGTACATCGTAATTAGTTTTGTTTAGTACTGGAAAAATGAATTCAGATTTTAAGTGAGTCTTGTAAAAATTCTCATGTGCTTAGCTACCCTTTAAACAAAGATCCAAATAGCTGAACAGATAACAATATATTTTTAATATATAAACCTGCTGTATATGATACTTCATATACATAAAAGCAGTTAAATGCACCTCATTTTCACAGTACTCATCTAAAATATATTAGGAAGCATGTGTTTGAGTAAGGGCAGCTATCAATATACTTGAGTGAGAAATATTTGAATTAAAATAGTTCAAGTTAATTGATGAAACATTTGAACAGGAAAGGATATGTTAAAGAGCCTGCTTTACTTCCAGCACACCTGTTAGACAAAGAGTTGGAAAATTTGTCATACTTCTTTGCATTCAAGAAGAAGTTAATTCATTTCCTCTATGTTATATATATATCTGTGTCCTTTATACAGCTAAAAAGCAGAAAATTTAAACTGAATACCATCATCCAATATTTCTAAGAAATGGGCAATACTGAAAATGCATAAATTACTGGATGGGATAAATTATTCCCTTCTTCCTGTGAACATTTTTTTATTGCTTCCACATCCATACAGAGGTGAATCACACGGAGGAAAAAAATAGATATATTTTTTGTATAATTTTTGAGTAATTTTCTTTAGGTTTAAATTTGGTGTACTAAGAGTCACTGAAAATGTAGCCCAGTATTCCTGGGAAATGCACAAGGAGATCAAGTGTTCTGTTTGAAGTGGAGATTGTCTCATACACCTCACCATAATTCTTTGATTCAAATGTATCAAAGCAACAGCAAAGATTAGAGTTTCTGCCTCAAAGGCAGAGTGAACATGTAAATATTTGAGGTCACTGGTTGAGGTCCACATAGAAAATTAATAGACTGGAGAATGCAGTGATCTATACAGTGTATGTGATAGGAGGCTGGATATACTTATTAACCTTTAAGGACCTTTTTCTGAAAAATCCAGGTTTAGGCGAGCATGTTTTTTCTCTTTCAGGCAGAATAACAGGAGCTTTAATATGATGAGCAAAAAGCAGGTGTAAACTCTGAAAGGAAAAGTGTTCCCTTTAGAGTAAGTCCTTAAAAACAGCCATCAGTCTGATTTGCAGTAATGCTGACAACCTCCAGCCCTCATCCTTCTTCTCTGCAAGTGACCGGGCCTTACAGAGTGATCAGGTTTGGTACCTGTGCATCTGCCACCCCCAGTAAACCAAAACAGATCCCATAGAACAGTTCAGCAAAAACTAGCCTGTCTAAACTGTCTGATTGCTTTGCACAACTTTGTACTGCAAGGGTTTGCAGGCACAGCAGATGGTGTCCTTAAATGCCATGGCACTGGATAAATTCTGCTTTAGTGAAGGACTGGGAAGGAACCCCCTTCCATCCAGCAGAAATGCAGAAAGTGCAGTAACTCTGAAGGAAGTCAGAAGCGTTGCTTTCCACTCTGTGTACAGGATGTTGACTTGGGACAGTGTTAGCATTAGCAGTACACTTACAAATCACCCAGTCAGCCTTCTGTGTGTCTGAGTACCAGCAGGAGCTGAGAACATTTGTGTTTCTCACAGGAATTGCTTCAATTTGCTTTGCAAAAACCATGCAGTTCCCAGTCAAACCTGTTAGTGCTGACACGTTCAGTCCATTTTTTACAGAAGAGTTGACCTGGATGCTTATTTATCCTCTTGAGACTCCTTCTGCCATTGAGCTGTCTCTCATCATCAGTGCTCTTAATCCTAATTCTGTTCAATTGCCCACAATGCCTCTTGAAACTTCTTTCAGTCTACAGAATTATGTTTAATGTTTCATGCTTAAAGACATTACTCTAGGCTATCAAGTTTTGCCTTTAAATTGGAAAGTAGAGATCTTGCCTAGAATGGGGGAAGGAACCCAGATGGGCATCTCTCCTTTCAGTGAGCATGAAGTGTAGTAACACAATAAACCCTTTTGCCAAGCATGCAGTAAATCCAATTATGAGAGTTTTATACAAGTTTGGATAACTGCTTACTATAAAAAAAGGCAAAAAATAATTCACTTAAAGGGCACCTTTGCTTGCATTTGGCTTTAGGGTTCCAAATGCTAATGATGGCAACAGACTGCAGAAACCATTCAGGAATGCTGGAATTTGGAGGCCAGGCCAGTTAGAGGAGCACAAGACAGTGTTAGCTTTTGATGCCTCAGTCCTGCCTGCTCATTTTTTTCCTGGAGTTACTCAGTTTGTGTGCTTTAATCCTTACACAGCTCACTAGTTCAGGCTTTGCAGCCTGTATTAGGTGCACTGTCAGCAGTCCAGAGCTGACAGGACAGTACCACTGTCCCAGGCTTGGATTGGGCATATGAAGGGGTGAAAACAGACACAGTAAGTAGAAAAATAACAGGAAATTTTAAGTAATGTGTGTGAATTGAATATAGAAACCTTCCTCCCTGTACTTCAGAGCAGTTCTAAAGCCAAAGCAGAGGCAGAGCTGAACCAGGCACTGCTCTTGTTCCTCCCTGTCTGTGTGGATCTGAGAGCCAGCCGTGCTCATCCTGCCTTTCTTCCTTGCTGCACCCCAGGCCATTGCTGTAGGACACATTCAAGGCCCTGTGCAGAGGAGAACAAGTGGCTCTGTGGGGGTTTAAATGATCTGCCCAGTGCCCTGAAGAGCTGCTGTGCAGGTGAGCTGGGAGTGCTCATCCAGCTGTGCTGCAGCCCCGTCCTCACACGTTCACCACAGCTGGATTTCACCAGAGCCCCCGGGGCAGAGTGCAGCCACTGGCTTTCAAAACACTTGCAGAATGTTTGGGCCTAACTCTTTGGGGAGGATTTAATTTTCTTAATGACTCTGAGTAAAGTGTGCACTGCACCCACTCTGAAGGCTGAAGGCTGAGGCTCTGCACAGGCCTCTCATCTCTTGGAAACAGAACAGCTTAGCTCCTCACAGGGCTTGAGCCTTCACATTTCCCTTTTGTGGTTAAAAAAAGCACATCTTGCTAGAAGCATCTGTGCTCCCTGCAATACTCAATTCACACACATGAACCACGACTTAATTTTGGTGTCTCTTTGTATTCCATACAGCAGCTCCAATGTACTCAGCTGGCTGGTTTTCAGTAGCCAATGCAGAGCACTTTCCCCACATCAAAAAGAGCTTCCTTGGCTTTAATCTCCCAACTCCCTTGTTTCTGTTAAATAAAAGCCAGATTTTACATGAGGGCACTTCAGAGAGAGTGAAGGAGTGTGAGGGGGCTTTAAATATGGTTTTTTGGTTGCTTGTTTGTTTTGTTTTTCCTTAGGAATGGTTTACACTTAGTTTGTGTAGCTGCCTGTATTAGTGTTTCTCATGAACACATTTACTATAACACCTAGGTCTGCTCTACAAAATTTAGAAAAAAGGAAAAACGTTGTCTCCACAGTGAACATCCTCCTTCCTCCGCCCCCAAATCCACATGGCATTTCAGCCCATTCAAGTGAAAGAAACCCTTAACCACTGACACAAATGGGAATTAAGCAGAAAAATTCCAACTCCTCATGGCAGTCTTTAAGTTTTAACCCTGTGCCTTCCTCTACCTAACAGAGCTCCAAGTGCTGTACTTCACAAAAACATGGAGAGAGGGAATTCTGTTCCTGTTCTTATGCCAGTAAATTAGAAATGACAGGAGAAGCCTAAGAGTGCCATGCACAGAGTCATATCCCAAGTCCAGAAATCAGGCAAATAATGGACCCCAACTAAGGCAGTTTTCTAACAAGACAAAGTGGGACAACTTTCCTCAGCTTCAGTGCAGGTTCCGAGCTGAGAATGTCTCAAGCACCAGAAGTCGGATGAGAGACAACCAATAAATGGAAGATGCAAAACTGCTTTACATAGCTAACAGCGACACAAGCACCTCCAGCATCAGCTGAGAACACAGGGAAGTTCATCTTGATTTTGGCTTTAGGCAGAAACACTTGTAAGGTGTAATTCCCAATTGCCAGTTTAAGCCGAGAGAGCTGAGCCTGGGTGCCATGCAACCCTGAGTCTCCCCAGTGGAAAACCACACTCTACAGCTTTCATCAAGGATAGAAATGTTATTCTGGAAGAAAACAGGATAACTGCTCCTTTCACAATGAGAAAATATCCATTACCTCAGAGTTTCACATGTGAATAATCTGGTTCAGAGCTCATTAACTTGGAGAAAAAAAAATCAACCTCGCTGCAGTGATCTCCAGAAGGCCAAAGTAACAAAGGGAATGGGGGAATGAGATTGGTGGAGGGGCAGGGATAAAGTGTGAGTGTCTAGGATAAGACAAGAAATGGCATATAATACAGAACTGAAAAAATTTTCATCTTAGTTTCTTCAAATTTCTTGTATGTCATGCAGTGTTATTACTTTTGGATAGTTTGGAGTTTATTTTCCCACCAGGCAGCCAAATGTAACTACTGTTATTAATACAAATGTCAATAACAGTTACACAGCAGTGGGAAAATACAGTTCATTCAGCATTTCATTATGGAGGTGTATTAAATGCCTCTGCAAGCCTGTCTGTCTGGTAAAGTAATCAGTGGGAGTTTTATCAAGGCTGCACATAGGCCTACCAGGAGGATTTATGGGAGCCACACGTTTCAAATTTTTGTGGATTATTCTAGAAATGTCCCTCTTGTCCAAAGCTATATTTAAAATGTGGAGCTTTCAAACCTAATTCTGTATTTCATTAACCAGGCCCAAAATGGTATTTTAGAAGTCCCATCTCAGAGAAAGTTCTCGCTAAGCATTACTGGTGGGATAGGAGGGGACCCTGAGCCACCTGTGTGCGTGAAGCAGAACCTGCCCTGAGTGGCACAAGCTGCCCCTGGCTGGGGAACAGCACACAGCCTTTCTGTGGGGTTTGTGCCAATGTCCTTCCACTTTGTAATGACTTTATAATACAAGGGACAACACAGACTTGAACAGAGCTATGAGGTGGTGGGCTTTTGCATGGAATTGGGTATTCAGTTTGGGTTTTTTACAGAAACTCTTTTTTCCCATCGTACCTATAAGCGATTTGAATGCTTCTGCTCCTTCCATACTTCAGGTGTACTAATCTGCACCAAATCCTTTCTTTGATTTACAGATTCAGCCAGTGATTCTCTACACAAGCCCAAGGTCCTTTTTAGAGAAAGCCACTTTCAGACCTGTGTGCAATTTACTCTATCTCCATGTATCTTGGCAGAAACCTCCCAGACCCTGATGTGTACACGTTATCTGTTGCCTTCCTTAGACAGGAGAGAGGAGGAGAGAACCAACTGAAAATAGATTTCAAGAGGGGGAAATGTAATTTATGTCACCTGCATGACAATTTAATTGTAATTGAGGTCTATAGGTTTTTGTGCGATAGCAGAGATTTAAAGCTTGATGCAACTCAACAATGAAGGCAAGGCTTTAATAAGGCAGCATTAAGCTGGGAATTGAACAGAATCAATACTGAGAATTAGCAAGAAAAGATTATAAAAGACATTTCAGTATTCAAGGAAAAAACAGTTTTTGCATTTGATCATTTATGCAGCATACCATGGCTGTGTTTTGCCTTATTTTGGTGTTCAGAAGTGCAGCAGAACCACAAAATCAGGGAACTCAAGCAAACAGGAAAGCTTTTGGCTTTTTTATGGTTAAAATGCATGGGTAGAAACACAGCTCCATTCCAGAAATCCCATTTGCTGAAATGGAAACCAGGCAATTGAGACTATTGCAAACTGCATCAGAGATTAAACCAGCCTGCAACAAAGGAACCTTCATTCCAAATCCAGCAAATCCTCACCTTGTCTCTAACTGTAAAGGTTTTCACAGTAGATGGACACTGGAATGTTCTATAACTTCTGTTACCCCGCAGGAGCAATGCAACAAGGTCAGTGTTTAACACAAACCCCTCTTTTTCTTTTTCTTCTTCTTTTTGCCCCAATCTCTACAGGGAGGTCCTATCCAGAACCGAAAATCCAAGCGCTGCCTGGAATTGCAGGAGAACAATGAAAATGAATTTGGATTTCAAGTGGTCCTTCAGAAGTGCACTGGACAACGCTGGTCCATAACAAATGTCCTGAGAAGCTTGTCATTATAGCAGACTAAATTTTGTACCCATTTCTTTTGCTACTGTGTAGCAAGTACTGCATTGTCGCCTGCTGTACTGTATCCCTCCCGCTCCCCGTCCCCCCAGCTCCTTCTCTCCCCTTTTTGTCTCTGATTTGATTTTGTGAGTGTGTGGAAATAGGGTTTGTGGGCTGGAAATAAGAAGTTTTTATTTCACCATGATGTTTTCACGACATTTATAGAGATGCTGAATGACAGGTGACGGGTAGGCTATCCTAAAATATTTTACAACTGTAACTATTAAGCAAATGGAGAATATTTATATCTCAAACTTTTATTGAATAAAAAAGCCCAAACACTATTACTGGGTAGGTGTCTCCATGGAAATCAATTTGGAAGCTAAGTGCTGGTTTCATTGCTTCATTAACCCAAGCCTGATCCTGGCATGTTGCTGCAGAGCATCAGAATTCTGCAGACTTTGGATAAAGAGTTCTACCTGCACACCAGCAGCTACAGCAAGGGAGGATTTTCTCCAGTCTCCCTCCAGAGCTCTGTCTAGGCCACGGTAGGTACCGGTGTGCAAATACAGGGGAAAGGTCTGGGGTGTGGAGGTGTTATGTCCCCAAGTATTTTTCCTCTCCAGTACCACTTAATAAAACCCCAGAGAAAGCTCCAGGGCTCAAGTGAGGCAGGGAAGAGAATTTATTAAAAAGAAGGGAAAAAATATCCCAAGAGAAAAGCAGCAGCTACTGGAAGAAAAGTAAAATATAAACCCTGACATTTCACAGTGGGCTGGCCTCCATTTCAGTGGCTGAACCTTCCTTCCAATTCTTCATTGTTCTTACAAGTCTTTTTTTTTTAATGCAGTTGTTCCCTGGGTGCTGCAGACTTGGGTAAAAGTGGCTCCATCCAAGAGAAAAAGGGATGAATTCACTCTGCTTTTCTTCCTGCCTTGAAGGAGGTGTGAATGCAATTCCACATCTCTTCATCTCTGCTCAGACTGGCGAGGAGAGGAAATTTGATGAGGTAAACCAGAGCACTGGGATTACTAGAGTTCATTTCCAGCAGCTTTTATTTGTATGTAAATTCCCCCGTATTTTGATCAGTTTTTCTTGACAATAACAGTACACCTACCACATCTACCAGCTGATAAGGAGATACTGACAATTAAAGGAAATAGAACATTGCAAGAAACCCCAAGCCGCCTTCCTACAGTACTTGCTTAAATATTTATGGACAGCAAATATCTTGTCAGGTATCATCCCTCGTGCCAGGATATCACCTAGGGTGCTTTCCCAAGGTCTCCCACTGTGTGTTCTCTCACCACATTTGCACCTGGGGCAAGCCACCAGCACCAAGGAGGAAAAAGTTGTGCTGGTGATGTGAGGAGAGCCTGCAGAGTATCTCCACATCCTCAGGGAAAAGCTGTTAGGGCTTGGTTGCTATCAGAGACCCTGGGTAATACTTTTGAAGATGGGCTGTTCAGAAGGGATCCAGCTTCCAGGAATTTATTCATTGATCTGTTTATATACTTATTTTTACAAAGCTACCGGTTTCAGGAGCACAGATGACTGACACCATACCCAGTCATTCCCAGCTGGAACTCTGACAGGAGAATTCCTGATTATCCTTGCCTGCCTGATCTTTCCAGGCTGGCCAACATCTGCTGGGAGTGACTGTGCAGGGCATGGTTTAGGATTGTCCTCTTTTGCTGGGGAAGGTTCTTTGGCTTCATCTTTCTGAAGGACCAGAATTTCATCCTCCAACACCATGTGTCTTTTTCTCTGTCTTTTATAAACAGAAGTTAATCAGTCAAAACTAATCACTGAGCCTTTTTGTGTATGGTAATCAAGAGGTAGTTGCAAAAATTATAATTAAGCAAGTAGCTGTCATATGTCATTTTATACTGGGTAGCACTGAATACTTATTTAGCTGGAGATATAAAGGGAAACAGATTTTAGAAGGTCACACTTACATTTTACAATCAATGTAAAAATGTGTCTGTAAGCATCATTTTGTTTGCAGACCTAAATTATGTGTATTTGTGTGTGTGTATCTCTACATCATCAAATACATGTAAATTTATATGTAAAACATCAGCATGCATGTACACAGACAGCTCACTGGCCAACCACAACAGAAGCAAAATTACATTAAAGTGCACTTTCTCCAACTAGAGCCTTTTGAGACGTGCAGATAAGACACCAAAATGTCAGCTTTGGTTCACAATTACATCACTGCTACACAGATCACCTTCAGCACTGCAGCTATTTTTAATGCTGACAAAAAACACAGAACACATGATCCTTTTTCAACATTTTTTCAAGTGCATGTTGGAAGTTTTCCACAACAACTTCTCCAACCAGAATACAAAATAGCTGTGTTCACGCAGAGGCTCTGGAGGCAATTAGCAAGGCTTTTATCTAACAGTGCATTTTCTACTGATTTTCTAAACTTTCCCCCTGCTGCACACCTTGCTTTAAAAATACTTAAAAGTGCAAAAGTTGAGTCTCAGGTCTGTCCTTCATGGCTACATTTTGACAGCAAAGCAGTGTATTGTTGTTTACTGGCTAAGATGAGCTTTGCATTGTCACATGAAATGACAGTTTTACCTGAATTCAGTCTTGTTCTGAACAGTCTGAGGGGATTTTTGTGATAAACCAGCTGAAAACTGTTTAGCACTACAAAAGCATACTTTTCATGATAATATATTGTTTCCAGTGAAGTCGTCTCATTTGAGGTGCATATATGATAGGATAGTTTTTCAATTGAAGAATATAATCTTAGGATATGAAAACAACAAATATATATTAGTTCAAAAGGCCAAAGGTGCATGAAATTTTAATTCCAATTTTAAAAGGAAAGAAACTGAGTAGTCTAAATAAACTAGACCACAGTTTAGAAGGTGGTGACTGCTCAGGCCTAAAAGTATGAAGAGTTCAGCCTTTAAACTCTGCTGACATTCTTGATCAGAAGTCTGTGTGGGTGGCAGTTTTGGGGTTTCTTTAATCAACAATAGCAGGCAAACATTTTAACATAGAGACTCTTTCTTACTCCTAGAGAACCAAAGCTCCTGTAAGCACACACAAAGAATGGTGTGAGCCCCAGCTTGTCATTTGGACTGATAGTCCCTTAGCTTCTCTCATTGCTAAAATCACTTGATTTCAGTGTTTTATTTCCCCATCTGCTCTAGAAGTGGCATACCAACAGCTAACCTCAGGAAGATCTGCCCATTTTCTGCAAACACAGATAGTAAAGAACCATATTTAAGTGCCCATAAATGCCAGTTATTCTCATAGCAGTTAGGAATATTTTGCTGCAGATGACAAGAGCACTCATTCAAATTCAAAACAAGCCACCAAAGGTTACATTCTTATTTTCAGCATCTGTTAATAAGGGTTTTCTGTGCATCATATTTTTGTGATTTACCATTATTTTATAGTTTTCTGTATTCTCCTAGACATTGTTCAGCTGTTAACACAAGAAGTATCACTTGAGTTAAATGCTCTGGAAATGCTCACAATTAAAGAGGAGATTCTAAAAATATGTCCCAAACTTGTGGACAGATCACCTTGAATAAGCACTGACAACCACAAAAAGCATCCTGTTGCACAAAAAGGACCTTGCCACCAATATTGGATGCCGAGACCTTTCTAAACAGTAGAAAAAGTACAACACAAGCAGTGCAAAGACAAGAATCAAAAGCTGTGCATGGGCAGCACTTTCCAGAACAGGTCTCGTGCTTTAGGCATTTTTGCTGACCATATCTCATCAGATCTGGCAGCCATTCAGAGAGAGCTTCTTTTATTAAGAGATGAAGAAAGATCATCACACTAAAGAAGTGAATTGCCTTGACTTTTAGTGTGCCTAACGTGCTTTGCTATTGAACACCTTTTACCTGGGCATGCATTGCAGGAGGGAAAAAAATACCACAAAACCACCAAACATGTATCAAAGGTAGCTTTACATTTCTGGCAGGCATCACTTTCCTAATCTGCCTCACTTTCCTGTTCTTAGAAATCAGAGTCCAAAGTTCAATTGAATATCTTGGAAGGCACATTGGGTATGTGTGAGGTAGCTAATCCTTCTGCCTGCAGCTGAATGCAATGTGTACCACCGCCATTTTTCTAACCTGTGTGTATTGTGCCTAGGCACTTCAATGTTAGATTTCTGTGTATTTAGCAATGAACAAAGTTAAACCCCTCTCTTACACCCAATTTTTTTAGCAGAGAGACAGGAACATTCAAAGTGTCAGTTCAGGCTTGAACCAGTTCATATTTAAATCATTTTATTGTTCCGCAGCATGACTTCCTCTACTTGGTCTCACAATCACAACTCCTGTCAAGGATGGCAAATTTAAATGATTCTTCTTGAGAGTAAAGCTTTCAGATATTAAACCCTTGACTGAATTTTCCTAGGAGAGATTGAATCACTTGGAGATTTCATCATCTGGGGAAGGGCTTGGGGGAAGTGCTGCGCTGCTGTCCAGGGCAGGCGGACTCGTTCTGAGCCTTCTTTGGGGGTCAGGGAAAGGGGGGGTGAGGGCTCGGGGCTCTGATGCCGTTGGGGGCACCCCAAGGTGCCCAGGAGAGGGAGCCCCACGGCGGTGCAGGAGCCGGTGGGGGGCGGGCGAGGGGCGGGGGTCACGCTGGGTGCCGTCCCCCAGAGGGACCCAAAGCTGCCACCAAATGCACAGGGAAATTGCATTCCAATGTCTTGGAACAGAGGCTCATCGGAAGTTCTCTCAGCTATCCAAGGCACGGAGCCCTGGAGCCAAGTCAGCCTGAGCTGCTGCGTGCTTGCTGTGAGCCTTGAGGTGAGCGCGCATCATTGCGGGCTCGGGATCGATTGAAATGCGCTAAGGAAACCAGCTCTGGGGAGGGAGGGAGGCAGGGAGGCAGGGAAATGCTCTCTTAACATGTGCCAATGCTTCTGTCAAACTCATCAGGGCAGGACAGCGTTCAGACTGAAAGTGTAAGAAGATGTGGAGTGAGACAGAGAACCTGACAGGAGCACCGGACTCACAAGTGCACGAATTTTGCTTTTGGCTTGGATTGAAACTCAGAAGTTGTAAGGAATTTGGAAAGGAGAAGGGACGTTTCAGAAGGAGAAGAAGAAAAAGAAGTTGTTGGTTTTTTTTACAGCCCTGGCAAAATCTTTGGTTCTAGCTAATAAAGGAAGTTAGTTGAAATAAAAAAAAGAAAAAAACATGGGTTTTTCTCCTTCATTGTTGTATTTGTTGGTGGTAGATGGTGTGTTGTTTTATTTCTTGGTCTTATTAACTCTGTGTAAATAGTTTTTTGAGTGAAGCTAACTTTCTGGACAGGTTGGTTTGTATTTGAGGTAGGATTAATTTCAAGAGGTTTCTTTCCTAGACTTCTGATAGGTATTCCTGGGATTTTGGTTTTATTTACTGCATGTATCAACAGAGAGATTTGGTAGGGCCAGCTGGGCTGCTGAAGTTCTGGGTGTTAATTTATTAGATGGCTTTTGTTAAACACAGATTAATTAAGTAAGTTAACAGCAAATTACCCAATTTATCTAGGTATGCTACCTAAACACAATGCTTTATGTCTTACCATTTTTCTGTTGTTCTGCTCCAAGTAGTTGTGTCAAAAAAGAAAGCGCTGTTATTTTTCTGAAGAGCTTTCTTCTATAACAAGACCTTTACTCCCTTTGGATTTGAATCAGAGGAGCCAAACAGCTGCAGCTGCTCTGAGGGCTTTTCTATTCAGTGGGATTAGCCCCCTCCCTTTTCCCAGGCATCATGGGAATGGGAGGCGGGCACCATCAGGGGTATATTAACCCCAGCCTTTGCTGAGGGGTTTCATTCCCTCTCTGGGGTGTGCTGGGGTGAGGGCTCTCCTGTCATTTCAGTGACGAGGCTCTTTCAGCTTATCTCAGCTTGCTTTCAGCAGGTGTTTCTGGGCATCTAAAGCAATAGAGGCTTGGAAGATCCTGTGAAGAAAATGGCATGGAATACAGGGAGTATTTAAGGTGACGATTTTGGATTTTGTGTTTAGGGGTGATAAAGTGCATTTGCAATTTCTGGTTTTGTTCTTGTTTTGTGTTTTTATTGTTTTTAGGAGGTGCACAGCTTCCAGAGATCCCAGGTTGTGTCCAGCACAGCACTTCTTTCAGCAGATTGATCATGTCACAGGAGGCATCTGCCCAGTGTCAAAAATGATGTTTGAGATGGAGGCTTCAGGTGAGTTGAGGGTTGTGACTGGGAGAGGGAGGGTGAGCAGGTGTCCAGTTAGGAGTTATTGGGGGGCAGGGGGGTTTGCAGGCAGCAGGGTGAGAAAGGGTGTTTATTTGAGGGCCCCCCACACAGGGCTTTTCAGAAGCACAGCAGAGGCATTCCCATGTCTTCCTCACACAAGGTCCACTGCACTCACAGGAATGCCATTGAACTTTGCTTTTCTCTAACCCAGGTGTCACTCATAATAATGCCCACAGCCTTGGAATCAGGATGAAGGTGGAGCCTGAAGGAGCCAGGCACACTCAGGAGAGGGCAAGTAGCTGACTTGCTGGGATTTGGCCCACATAACTCTGAACTCATACGTTGGTTTTGGTTTTCTTTATTGTAGCTGACCGAGAGGCTAACAGGCGATCACAGGGCCCTCCGAGGCAGACTCATTTCAGGTGCAACGTGGATTCACATCACTGATCATCCAAAAGATAAGTCTGGGTCACGGCCTGGAGAAGGGAGAGCAGCGGGTTGGGAGTTCCTGGGACAGATTGAAAAATTAGCAGAGGGAAAAGCAATCTTCTCCAAGGGGCCTCTTAGGACAGCTAAGGGGAGAGACTCCACATTTGATGGCAGCGTGCAGGCGGGCAGGGCAGAGCAGTTCCGGTCCACGTCGTGTTGTCGGGTGTACCGTGTTACCTACTGTGTCTTTGGGGTCCCTTTTGCCTTTTCCCCTCGAGGCCCTCACCACAAGCATAATGTGTCGTGTTTAACGTCCCCCCGTTGGTCACGTTCTGTGTCACGGGTGTCTGCACATGTTTGTGCCGGAGCTGCTCTGCCCTGCCGCAGAGGCTGCTGCAACAGGACAAGGCTCAGGGACACGCAGTTTGTGGGGTGTGGCCGGACTCTAGATGATATTCCTAGATAGACAGAAGATGTTTGGAGCTGTGAAGATATCTTGCAGCCCTTTGACGTTTGTCCTCGCTTTCTTTCAGACGCAGAAGGATAAAATCCAGGGCAAAATCCATCCGCCCATCCCGAGTGAGGAGGTTCCCCTGAGCAGGTCAGTCACCGTTTGTCTCTGCAGGGGGAGTGTCAAGTGTGACTCTGTTACAGCTCTGTTCTTTTTCTTTTTAGGAAGCTGGACATCAGCAGGCAAGGTGAGATGGGCAAGGTGAGCATTGAGTAGCGTACAGAAGCAGTTAGTTGTTATTGCTCCAGTCTCACTTTGCGGTGCAGCTCTAAGCATCCGTTCCTGTTTCTGCGCTTTAGGCAATCCACTCGGAGTAGGCCAAGCCCCAGTCACCAACCGGCCGACGCGCCGGGTTTGCCGCTCTCCCGAGCCCTGGGGAAGAATCCCGGGACTCGGCGATGAAGCCTCTGCCTTTTCTGTTTAAAGGTGTCACCAGGGCAGCCTTCAGCAATGGCCGAGGAGTTGCGGTGAGTCAGGGAAGTAGGGAGGAGGAGCGAGGCTCCGCTCAGGTTTCAGCAGCGCCACATCCCCTCGTCTCCTCTTAGCCCAGGCGTGCCCCACGACGATGGCGTCAGCCTCCGAGTGCGGCTGAAGCGTGCGGCCCCAGGAGCCGGGCATTCTTGGGAAAAGAGTGAGTGGCAGAATTGTTGGGTTTTGGCCAATGTGCTGCTGAGGTTATGCATTGATATTTTGTTTACTTTATTGGAGCAGATGAAGAAACAACAGGAAGTTGTTGAACAAGAGTGCCAGCAGGACCTTCCCAGCTGTCGAGGCAGCCTTCCTTTGCACCTGACACAGACCGGCATCCCCAGATGTCTGAGAGATAAGTAGAGGGCCACGACCCACAGAGGGGATGAAACCAGGGCACAGGGCAGGGACCCACCGGGAGGGGTTTTTGAGTCCACTTTGGAGACGGGGGTGTCCACGAAGCGGCCCCTTAGGCCTGGGGGGGAAATAAAAGCAAAGTCTCACTTTTGATCACAGTGCTGAGGTGCGCAGGGCAGAGCAGTGCCGGTGTGTACTGTGTCATTTGTCTATTGTGTGTTCTGTGTGGTTGGATGTGTCATGTCCTTTACCTTAGGCCTTTGAGGAGCCTAGCAGAAACCCTGGCATCATTGTTAGCATCTGTAATCTCTGCATTCCTTGGCCTGGTACCCAGGCCATTGACCTTTTGACTCGGGAGCTCAGACAGGCATCAGAATTGCATCTCTCTTTGGAAGCATCCAGTCAGGTGGCTTGTCAGGTCTTGTTCTGAGCTGCACGGACAGCCGTGCTCCGCAATGCTCCATTTCAACGGATTAGGCTTTGTAAGAATGCGAGGTTAGGGAGAGGATTCTGACCGTAGGATTCCTGGGTGTCCATCTTTGCAGTTCTTGGAATAAATCTTTCAGCCAGCATCTTCCTCCAGGGTTCTCTGAGCCTCATCAGTTTGCCATCAGTCTCACCTCGGTCATCTCCTTTTGCATTCTCTGAGTCCTTGCAGCCACTTTCCTTGCCAGGAGCTTTCTGTTCCTGTTGTGTCCCCCCTGTCTGTCACGTCCTGTCCCGTGTCACGGGTGTCAGCACACACATTTGTGCCGGAGCTGCTCTGCCCTGCCGCATAGCCTGGTGCAGTAGGAGAAGTCCCTGGGAGTTTGTAATGTGGGGTGTAGTGGGACTCTAGATGGGATTTGTAGATGGACACCAGACGTCTGGAGCTCTTAAATTATCCTGCAACAGTTTGAGTTTTGTCCTAACTTTTTTTTCAGATTCAGATGGATTAAATGTGTGCCAGAGGGCCCCATCCCGAGTGAGGGGTTTCCCCCGTGCAGGTGAGGCACCGTTTGTCTCTGCAGCAGAAGTGTATATGGTGACTCTGTTACAGCACTGTTCTTTGTCTTTCTTTTTAGGAAGTAAATGTGGATACCAGCAGTCAAGGTGAGCAGTGGAGAGAAGTAGTTGTTATTGCTCAGGTCTCAATTTCTGGTGCAGCTCTAAGCTTCCATTCTCGTTTGTGTACTTTAGGCAATCCACTCGGAGTATGCCAAGCCCCTGTCACCAGCCGGCCGATGCACCGGGTTTCCTGCAAATGTGAAGCCTGTGGATGTATTACAGGACTTGGTGATGAAGCCCTAAACTTTTCTATTTAAAGGTGCCATCCGGGTGGCCTTCGGCAGCTGCCCAGGAGTTGTGGTGAGTCAGGGAAGTAGGGGGGAGGAGCGAGGGTCCACTCAGGTTTCAGCCGTGCCAGATCACCTCATCTCCTCTTAACCCAGGCGTCCCCTGTGATGACGGCCTCGGTCTCTGAGTGTGCCCGAAGCGTGCGGCCCAAGCAGCTGAGCGTTCTTAAGAGAAGGGTGAGGAGCAGACTTGTGGGGTTTTGGCCAATGTGGTGCCACGATCAGGCATTGATGTTTGGTTTTCTTTAATACAGCTGTCGAAGAGACACCAGCCCGGTGCCAGCAGGACCTTCCCGGCTGACGAGGTGGCCTTTCTTTGCACCTGAGACCGGCATCCCCAGATGTCTGAGAGAGAAGTAGAGGGCTATGTCCCACAGGGGGGATGAAAGCAGGGTGCTGGGTTGGGAATTACTGGGAGGGGGGGATTTGAGTCCGCTTTGGAGGTGAGTAGCTTTGGAGGTGGGGGGGTGTCCATGAAGTGGCCCCTTAGGCCCCATAAAAGCAAAATCTCACTTTTGATCCCAGTGCTGAGGTGAGCGGGGCAGAGCAGTCCCAGTGTGTATTGTGTCACTTGTCTTTTGTGTATTATGTGTTGTTGGATATCTCATGTCTTTTATCATAGCCCTTTGAGGGGCCTGTCAGAAACCTTGGCACCAGTCTTAGTATCTGTACTCTCAGCGTTCCTTGCCCTGGCACCGATGCCATGGAACTTTTAACTCGGCAGCTCAGACAGGTATCAGAATGGCAACTCTTTTTCGAAGCATCCGGTCAGATGTCTTTTCAGGTCTTGTTCTGAGCTGTATGGACAGCTGCACCCTGCAAGGTTCTGTTATGATGGATTAGGACTTGTAAGAATGTGGGGACAGGTAGAGGCTTCTGACCGTAGGATTCTCGGGCATCCATCTTTGCAGTTCTTGGAATAAATCATTCAGTTAGCATCTTGTTCCTCCAGGGTTCTCTGAACTTCATCAGCCTGCCATCAGTTTCACCTCGGTCCTCTAATTTTGCATCCTCTTGGTGCTCGCTGTCATTTTCCTTACCCAGAGATTTCTGTTCCTGTTGTGTCCCCGTTGTTTGTCCTGTCCTGTGTCACGGGTGTCTGCACACATTTGTGCTGGAGCTGCTCTGCCTTGCTGCATAGCCTGGTGCAATAGGAGAAGTCCCGGGGACTTGATGTTTGTAATGTGGGGTGTCGTTGGACTCTAGGTGGGATTTGCAGATGGGCACAAGATGTCTGGAGCTCTTAAGTTATCCTGCAGCTCTTTGATTTTTGTCCTTTCTTTCAGGTGCAGAAGGATGAAATCCAGGGCAGAGCCCCCCATCCCGGGTGAGGGGATTCCCCCGAGCAGGTCAGTCACTGTTTGTCTCTGTAGAGAGAGCATAAATGATGGCTCTCTTTTTAGGAAGTCAAGGCCGAGTGGGCGAGGTGAGCATTGAGTAGTGTACAGAAGCAGTTGTTTTTGCTGATGTCTCAGTTTCTGGTGCAGCTCTTAGCATCTCCACTTTTTATTTTAGGTGGTCCACTTGCCGTCTATCCTGGCCGGGCATGCCCATTCCAGCTGTGTGCAGCTTAAGGTATCAGTGTGGCATCCTTGTCAGATTTGGGAGGTTGTGTTTTCACAGTGTCTCAGCATGCTTTTCTGCTTTGTTTCTTTGCAGGTGCTGTCGCTGCCCTAGGCATGCCAAGGAACAGAGGAGGGCAGGTGAGTCGGTGTTTAGGCAGGCTGACTCACAGGTGAGTGTTACACAGCAGCATGCTCAGTGTGTACCTATTCTTTTTGCAGGTATCTTCTGGGCACCCTCTGGAGTCAAATCAAGATTTGAGGTGGGCCGGGGCAGGGGTGCGGAGGAGCCCTGGGGATTACTGTTTTTGACGGCAATAGTCACCTTTTCTGTTTTGTCTTAGGTACCCTGAGGAGCCTCGTAGCCAAAGGTTGGAAACAACAGCACCGAGGCACACACGGAGCACATTTCACCATCCACGTCCGACCGAGGATGGATTTTGTCTGCTCCTTTTCCAAAAGATAAGTGTCGGGGCCAGCAGTTGGGAGAAGGGGAAAAACCTTTACTATCACAGAGGGCAATTTGATGTCAGCTTAGCGGAGAGGTCTGTAGTGGGACCAGCTCTCTGGAAGAAAAGGGAGAGGGTTTCTCCTCAGCCTGACCAGAGCCTTTGCTGGGCAGGGCAGTTCCGACCCATCTCAGCATTCTCGTGAACTTTGCGTTGTCCGCCTTCCTCGGCCCGACGTCGTCACGGATCATTCCCCCGAGGAGCTCGCCTTCACGTCCGGAGCTACAGCCACGGTCACCCGGCCGTCGGCTTCCTTCTCTAGGCTCGCTGAGCCTCTCGAGCATCCTCTTAACTGCTTTGGCACTAACTTCTTTTAACGAGTTACATTTCATCATCACATGCTATCGTCATAGGGCTTCCTCTCCTTTGGCATCATCAGCCTCTGGCACATCTTGCGCTAGGCATCTCGGGTGCCTAAGGGGACAGTGCCAGGCAGTTGCCACTTGTCTCTGTGTCTATGTTGTCCGTGTCTGTGTTGTCCGTGTCTGTGTCCGTTGTCTTCCACGTCATAGGCCTTTATTATGTCTCAATGCTTTATCGGCACTATTCTGTGCCATCTAGGCTGTGTTCTACTCACGTTCCTTTCTGGATATCCCTTATTCTGGCATCTTTACATTTTTACTCTTTGAGACAGGAATGTCTCAAACGGACAAGATGTTCTCATCCATCTTCCTTCTCACTACCAGCTTTGGTAGTGCCTTTTTTTCCATGCCATTTTCTTGGACTGCTAGAGGGAGTGTCTTGCACCCTCCTCATGTGACTGCAGTACTTCTATAGGTTCCATCTTCTCAAGGGTATAGGACTCAAGAATTCATCTTCCAGCGAGTCATCTCAAGTCCTGGCTTATATTGTGTGTACCTGTGCTGGCTTATACTGTATGTACCTACCCTCTATGTACACTTGCACTGTATGCATCGACTTAGATTGTTGTGTGTACTTATATTGTACCACTTATGGTTGGAGCTGCCCTGCCCGGGCACGTAGTCACAGTCAGGTAGAAGAGTTATAAAAACTTTACTGTTCATCTGTCTTTTATGGGATTTTGGGTAGAAAACTTATTGGTCCAGAGTGGAGACAAGTCCTAGCTGTCAGATAGCCACTCGTTGACCGCTTCCTGTCGTCTCACAGGTCCCCGAGGCTACCGATTTCCCCAGAACCTACCAACTGACGTCAAGGAGCGCAGCCAGAAGATGTGTGGCAGCACGTTCTTCAGCGTCTCGAGTAAGGGCCACAGCGAGTGTGTAAGTGGGAAGAGCGTGTGAGCATGTGTGAGAGCATGTGTCTGTCTGCGTCTGCTCGTCTCTGCGTGTGTCAGCGCATGCCGACTGGATTACTGGATTTAACCTTGTGTGTGTGACTTTTGCTTTTCAAGTTTTTCAACTCATTTTCAAATTTAGAATAAAAAATCCCCAGCTGGGTTTCCCCCCCCCCCCGGCTGTTTTTTTTTTCTCGGTCCCGGTCGGTCTGTGAGGTGACGTTCATCACCAGAGTTTGGGCGCGGACTGTCCAGGGACCGGGGTTTTTGTCAGGCAGGAAGATTTTTTTGAGGCTCCCGGGAACCACGTTCCCGAGGACCAATGATTGCTGGGGTGTAATTTAGCAGTTGTGATGAGAGGGATGGTGACTTCGTGTGTCATCTGAAGGGGGTGTTAATTGTAGATGAGTGTTGTTTTTTGCGTGCTTTTGTTGTTTTGGGTTTCCTGTAACAATAAATCCACATGTAAAGAAAATAGAAAAAGGTTATCATCTTGTGTTAATATGTGTGTTGTGTTGTATTGCTCTGTATTGCAGGGTGAGCACAGGGTGAACTCTCTCCTCCTTGCTGTGACACCTGGGCTGGCAGGGATGACACAGTGACCTCGGCCGGCCGATGCTGCCTGTGCCATCACCTGGCACTGACGTGTTTGATGAAAATCCTTTTGCTGGGATTTTTCTCCTGAGAAGCCTCAGAACAGAAATGGAACCAATAACAATCTGCTGGCTGTGGAGTGTGGGCTGGAGATGGTTTAGCAACAGGGGCATCTTGGATTGGTCTCCTGTGCAGTGTCTACTTGATGACCAATCATGGTCCAGCTGCGTCGGGGCTGTGAGCAGTCCCAGGTTTTTATTATTCATTCCTTTCCAGCTTTCTGATGTCTCCTTGCTCTTTTAGTATAGTTCTACTATCTCATTTTCTTTTAATATAATAGAGATCATAAAATAATATTTCAGCCTTCTGAGAGGTGGAGTCAAGATTCTCGTCTCTTCCCTCGTCCTGGGGACCCTCAAACACCGCCACAATCAGCGGCCGAGCGGGTTTGTGCGAGCCTCCCAGTAACCCTCGGCCGATCCCGAGTCGGCAGACACCGGGGGGCAGCCCTGACACGGCCGAGAGCGGGGAGACACTGTCTGTGCCCCGAGGGTACTGCGGGCACCTGGGCTGGGGGGAGACACTGTCTGTGTGTGCCCCGAGGGAACTGAGGGCACCTGGGCTGGGGGGAGACAGTCTCTGTGTGTGCCCCGAGGGAACTGAGGGCACCTGGGCTGGGGGGAGACACTCTCTGTCTGTGCCCCGAGGGTGCTGAGGGCACCTGGGCTGGGCCCCTGTGCAGCACAAGAGACACCAGAGACAGCGGTAGATGATAAAGGGCCGACTCTTAGCAGGGGTTAATCCAAGGTTTTATTAGGAGTCCCAAAGGAGCTCCTGCACCTCAGGGGCCTCCTGCCAAGCCCCAGGGAGATGTGCCAAGGTTACATTTAAAGGGAGGTGGAAACCCAAAGTAGATAACATTTTACCAACCATTAAGTGACCCTAAGGGATGGATGCTGGGGCATAGACATACAGGACAGCGTATGGGGCAAGGCTCGGGGGGCTGACCCCTGGCCTCTGGCTGATCACTGGACGACTTGGACCGAAACTTCTGCATGGAGGGGATGGGAGGCTGAGTGATTGACAGAGAGCCAGGGTCGGGGTTTGGGGATGATCTCATCCCGGGAGAGGGATAACACAGGGAGAAGGAGGGGGGTACAGTTTGGGATAAACCATTTGGGAAAAAGATGGGGATACAAAACAAAATGACTTCAAAGTATTATAAAGTATAAAAATGCACTACAGCAGGTTTGGGCAGCACCAAATGAAATGTAATAAAATGCTTTAAAAATAGAAAAATTAAAAATAAAAATTAAATAAAAGTAAAAAAACAAAATTAATTTAAAATAAATGAAAAACAAAACAAAAACTGTAAAGTGCTGTAAAGTGCTGTAAGAGTTCCATAAAAGGTAGTGCCGTAATGCAAGACCCTCAAACACCACCACAATCACCAGCTTGAGTTGGTCTGGGCAGCACTGAATAAAAAAAAAATAAAAACCTTTAAAAATAGAAAAATAAAAAATAAAATTAAAAAATAAAATTAAAGCTCTAAAAATAAAAAAAATAAAAATAAAAATTAAATAAAAAATAAAAAAATAAATGCTTTAAAAATAAAAAAGTTTAAACTTAAAAAAATAAAAATCTTTAGAAATAGAAAAATTAAAAATAGTAAGTAAATTTAAAAAATAAAAAATAAAAACGTTAAATATAGAAAAATTAAAAATAATAAATAAAAAATAAAATTAAAAACTAAAATAAAAATGCTTTTAAAATAGAAAAATTAAAAATAAAAATTAAATAAAAGTAAAAAAACAAAATTAATTTAAAATAAATGGAAAACAAAATAAAAACTGTGAAGTGCTGTAAGAGTTCCATAAAAGGTAGTGCCGTAATGCAAGACCCTCAAACACCACCACAATCACCAGCTTGAGTTGGTCTGGGCAGCACTACATAAAAAAAAAAAAAAAAAACTTTAAAAATAGAAAAAAATATAAATTTAATCAAAAATAAAAAAATAAAATAAATTAAAATCCTTATAAATATAAAAATTAAAAATAAAAATTAAATAAAAAATATAACTAGAAAAATAAAATAAGTGTTTTAAAAATTGAAAAATAAAATTAAAAAATAAAATTAAAGCCCTAAAAATAGAAAAACTTTTAAAGAATTAAATTAAAAAAAAAAGCTTTAGAAATAGAAAAAATTAAAATTAAATAAAAAATAAAATTAAAAAAAAAAAGCTTTAGAAATAGAAAAATGAAAAATAATAAGTAAATAAAAAATAGAATTAGAAAAATAAAAGCTTGAAAAATTAAAAATAAACATTAAGTAAAAAAAAAAAAAAAATAAATAAAAATAGATTAAAAAGAAAATAAAAACCGTAAAGTGCTGTAAAGTACCATAAAAGTTCCATAAAGGGTAATGCCATAAAGCGCGACTGTCGCAAAAGGTGACGTAAAGCGCGACTGTCGCAAAAGGTGCCGTAAAGAGCGACTGTCGTAAAACAGCCGTAAAGCGCGACTGTCGCAAAAGATGCCGGAAAGCGCGACTGTCGCAACAGGTGCCGTAAAGCGCGACTGTCGCAAAAGATGCCGTAAAGCGCGGCTGTCGCAAAAGGTGCCGTAAAGCGCGACTGTCGTAAAACAGCCATAAAGCGCGACTGTCGCAAAAGGTGCCGTAAAGCGCGACTGTCGCGAAAGGTGCCGTAAAGCGCGGCTGTCGCAAAAGGTGCCGTAAAGCGCGACTGTCGTAAAACAGCCGTAAAGCGCGACTGTCGCAAAAGGTGCCGTAAAGCGCGGCTGTCGCAAAAGGTGCCGTAAAGCGCGACTGTCGTAAAACTGCCGTAAAGCGCGACTGTCGCAAAAGGTGCCGTAAAGCGCGACTGTCGCAAAAGGTGCCGTAAAGCGCGACTGTCGTAAAATTGTGCCGTACAGGCTGGCGGCGCCCTGGCCGACACGGGGTGCCGTACAAGATGGCAACGGCCGCCCGAGTGGGCATGTCCTGGTCGGGGCGCCGTGTCGACGGGCTGACGTCATTAGGCGGCACTCTGCCTGCAGTGCGCCCATGCAGACGGCAGGGGGCGCTGTGCCTGTAGTGCGCCAAAGCAAACGGCAGGGGGCGCTCTGCCTGCAGTGCGACAAATCAGACGGCAGGGGGCGCTCTGCCTGCAGTGCGACAAAGCAGACGGCAGGGGGCGCTGTGCCTGCAGTGCGCCAAAGCAGACGGCAGGGGGCGATGTATAAATAGAGTATAAAGTATAATCTATATAGAAGAAGAAATAAAAGCTCTATGTTACCTGCAGCTGTAGAAAATTGCAGGCTCCCATGGAGGAAATAGTTTTCCTAAAATCATTGCCGTTTTGGGGTTTTTTGCACTCCCCAGTCGCCTGAACGTTTCTACTGCTGCTTTTTTTTATTCTAAAGCTAGAATGGAAAGCCAAGATTAGAAATACAGCGAAAGAAAGAGAGAAAGAATTAAAGAAAGAGAGAGAGACAGAGAGACAGAGACAGAAAGAAAGAGAGACAGAAAGAAAGAGAGAGACAGAAAGAGAGCGAAAGAAAGAGAGAGAGAGAGAGAAAGAAAGAGAGAAATAGAGACAGAAAGAAAGAAAGAAAGAGAGACAGAAAGAAAAGGAAAAAGGAAAGGAAGAAAGAAAGAAAGAGAGAGAGAAAGAAATAAAGAGAGACAGAAAGGGAGCAAGAGAAAGAAATAGAGAAAGAAATAGAGAAAGAAATAGAGAGAGAAAGAAAGAAAGAGAGAGAGAGACAGGAAGAGAAAGAGAGAGAGAAAGAAATAGAGAAAGAAAGAAAGAAAGAAAGAAAGAAAGAAAGAAAGAAAGAAAGAAAGAAAGAGAGAGAGAGAGAGAAAGAAAGAAAGAAAGAGAGAGAGAGAGAAAGAAATAGAGAAAGACAGAAAGAAAGAAGGAAAGAGAGAGACAGGAAGAGAGCAAGAGAAAGAAAGAAAGAGACAGAGAGAGAGACAGAAAGAGAGACAGAGAGAAAGAAAGAAAGAGAGAGAGAGACAGAGAGAGAGACAGAGAGAGAGACGGAGAGAAAGAAAGAAAGAGAGAGAGAGACAGAAAGAGAGACAGACAGAGACAGAAAGAGAGACAGAGAGAAAGAAAGAAAGAGAGAGAGAGACAGAGAGAGAGACAGAGAGAGAGACGGAGAGAAAGAAAGAAAGAAAGAAAGAAAGAAAGAAAGAAAGAAAGAAAGAAAGAAAGAAAGAAAGAAAGAAAGAAAGAAAGAAAGAAAGAAAGAAAGAAAGAAAGAAAGAAAGAAAGAAAGAGACAGAGAGAAAGAAAGAAAGAGAGAAAGAAAGAAAGAGAGAGAGAGAGAGACAGAAAGAGAGACAGAGAGAAAGAAAGAAAGAAAGAGAGACAGAAAGAAAGAGAGACAGACGGAAAGAGAGACAGAAAGAGAGACAGAGAGACAAAGAGAGACAGAAAGAGAGACAGAGAGAAAGAAAGAGAGAGAGAAAGAAAGAGAGACAAAGAGAGAGACAGAGAGAGAGACAGAGAGAGAGACAGAGAGAGATAGAGAGAAAGAAAGAGAGACAGAGAGAAAGAGAGACAGAGAGAAAGAAAGAAAGAGAGAGAGAAAGAAATAGAGAAAGACAGACAGAAAGAAAGAAAGAGAGAGACAGGAAGAGAGCGAGAGAAAGAAAGAAATAGAGAAAGACAGAAAGAAAGAAAGAAAGAAAGAAAAGGAAACAGGAAAGGAAGAAAAAAAAAAGGAGGAAGAGAAAGGAAGAAAAAAAATGGAAAAGGAAAAGGGTGAGAGTGAAAAAGAAAGAGCGAAAGTGGAAAAGGGGGTGAAAAACAGAGTGAAAAAAAGAGTTGGAGTGGAAAAGAAAGGACATTCGGGAGGGGCGGTGCTGCCTAAGGTGCTTCCGCGCCCAGGAGCGAAGGAGCCGTTTGATCCCCTGGCGGGAGCGCAGCTCCCGGTGGCGGAGAACGGAGCGGTGGCTGTCAGTCCGAGACTCTAACTCCCGGCAGGCCCTGCGGCCGTAAAGCGCGGCGTCTGACGCAACGGCCGACGCGCCGTAGGAGTGGCTGGCGGGCCGAGGCGGCCGCGCGCCGGGGGAGCGGGCTGGGCGCGGGGAGCTCCCGGCGCCTGTGCCGCGCGGGACGGAGCCGCGGCAGCGACGCTGGAGGGGCGAAGCCTCCGTCCGGCCGCCCGCACGGAGCCGAGCGGCGCGGAAGGGGCGTCCGCCCGGCGCCTCGGCCTCGCTCAGCGGTCCCGGTGGCGGGGGCTGAGCTCGGGCGGGGCGCGCTGCCGCCCGCCGATGGCGGAGCGCCAGGCGGTGCTTTGCTGCCGCGGGCCGGGAGCTGCAGGAGCCGCCCCGGGCGAGCGGCGCCGGGCGCTGCCGCGGTCACTGTGCGGCGGCTGCCCTCGGGCTGGCGGAGGCGCGGGAGCCGCCGAGCTGCAGCCGTCTCCCTCGGGCCGCTGCCGCTGCTGCGGGCGGGGGCGGACGAGCGGCTGCGGAGGCGGCTCCGCGGCGGGCTCAGCCTTGCGAGCAGAGAGCGCTCGACATCGCTGGCATGACACGGCTGCTGAGTGCCTCAGTGCTCGTGGCTCTTCCTTCCACGCAAACGGATGGAGCGGCATCGCTGAGCAGTAAAACACAGCGATGGCCCGGAGAATGGCGAGCGCAAGGAGCGCCGGGCAGGATCCTTCTGATGGCACAGGTGCGATCGGCAAACTCAGCCCCTTGTGCCCCTGCCCTCCCGACCCCCAGGGGAAATGCTCTCCAGCCTCGAGCTGCTGAGAGACAAAACGTGTGATTTGACACTAGGGTCCGGAAAAGGTTTCCGTTTAGATTAGCAAATGCCTCCATTGTTCTCGGTTACATCCTAGGATCGGTTTTAGGCAGTGACTTTCTACCGCTTGTCGGATTTTCTTGTGCAATGGTAAGAAAATAGGCAGGTCTGATACTGGTTTCGCTTTTTTTCTACTTCATGTTCCATGAGCTGCTTTTATCCAAGCAATTGGTTTAAAGTTCTACTGTAGGCGTTTATGGTTCACTTTTTTTTTTTTTTTTTTTTCCCTCTAAATCGGCAGTAAATATAGCTGAGTAAAATTACCTTGGTTTTCTTCCTTCTTAAATGTTTTTATTGATAATCCTATTTGAATATGCAGAACACGTGGGTATGTCCTGTAATATATCCTAGCTTTTCTTGTTTACAGGGTACTCAGAAAATATTTTTCCCTTCGAGTCCCACTGAAACATTCTCCGTGCAATGTCCGTTAAGGTCTGTGTTTGCAAATAAGCCACCATCAGCTGAGATATTTGCCTGTGTACCTTTTCCTGTCATTCAGAGCTTGCGTTCTGTGGTTTTTATGATAAACCTATCAAACTTGCGAAACCGTTTTGCAAGTCTTAACCGTTGAAGGCAGCAAGAAGTGGTTTTAAAGCCTGTTCTTGAGCAGACAAAGGGAAAAAGTGTGAATTTGCTGCTGAACTTGTCCTTTTTCATTTGACGTGCCTTGAATTATTTAGGAAGAGAGAGCACTAGAAAAAAGAGAGAAATAGAATTGGTTCTTGAGCCCTCCTAAAATGCTCCCTGTGATTCCGTGTGGAGCCAAAGTGAAGGGTGATGGAACAGAGCCCCTGTGCTTTAGAAGGAAATCAATTTCAACCTGATCTCCACCCTGTGTCTCCCTAATTTCTGTTTTTAAAATGCAAACTCAGTTTAGGAAGTGTTGGGAGTCAGTATTTTGGGGAAGAAATGGCAGTTGCACAAACCGTTCCATTTCCCAGAGGCTCTGGGAAGGATTCATTTTGTAAGCGCTGTAACTGCCATCGGTTGGGGGTTCGGGGTTGGAATGTGCACTTGCCCTCCGATAAAGCACTCGTTCATTTGCATTTCAGTGCCAGGAGTCTGGAGAAACTGGAGAAGAGCCCAAGAGACATTTTTCATCCTGAGATACAAAAGGTAGGAAGTGACTTTTTTTGGTTTGGTTCTTTTTCTTTATGATTTCCTGGAAATAGAAGTAATTAAGTATAGATCCTACTGGTTTGTTTCTTCCAGTAGCTAATAAGAATAAGAATAATAATCTAATACTACTTAAACTGTCTCTTTATCCATTGAACTGGCCATTTCAAATCCAAACTTCTAAACACCAATAAAACCATCATCCTTGTAGAATCTTTAATAGGAGGGGGCTAAAGATGCTGTTTTTGTTGACAGGATTTATTGGTTCTTGAAGGGCAAGAGGTGAGTACAAGCCTGACTACTTCTTGCTCACAGACCCGTCCGGTGAATACGGCTTTGTATTTGGATGGGCTTTTGATGACTTCTAAATCAATTGCTCGTTACAGTAAAAGGAAGTCATGTTTTTTTGAACCTGACAGCAAAAATAACTTGAAGCACCAACTTAATAATAATTGATCACCCATCTAAGTTAATGATTTTATGCTATACTATCAAAGTTTAAAGGTAAATTATTGTGTAGTAGGAGATGGTATAAAATGTATGTTCTAACGTGTAGGATGTAGGCAAAGATTAGAGGAAACAAATTTTTATGTCTTCTGTTTGACTGTTTACCAAATAATATTTGGTTTTATTTTCCAGGGATCGGTGAATTTTAAATTTGGAGTCCTCTATGCTAAGGATGGTCAGCTTACAGGTGATGAAATGTTCAGTCATGGTGAGGTTTTCACCTTCTCCTTAATTGTTTTGCTCATCTGAAAAAAAAAAAAAAAAGGCAAGTTAAAAAAAAAAAAGGTATGTTTATTATTTGTTACCCCGTTCTGTCCGTTTCCTCAGTATTTGCTGGAGCTCTGCTTACCCAAGCTTTGGGTAAAACAAGCTTTGGGTTCCTTCTGTCCCACTGGGAGTTGCCCAGTTTGGTTGCATCTGGTGAAATTCAGCCTGAGCCCTTACAGAACCAGCTCAAACCAGGTGAGAGCCATTCGCAGCTCTCTCAGGACACCCGGAGGAGGATGGGTGACGTTTCTGAGCATCTGGCAAGTGCACTTCTATCAAAACTCGGCCTGTGACATTGCTGGGGAAAACCCTTCTGTATCCTGAAGGGTTCCTCAAAGTCTGTTGAGGATCCAGTTAGCAGTTGCTCACCTGGATGGTTCCAGCTCCTCAAGCTAACACTTGTACTCTTGCCATGTAGTTTAGATCTATTGTAGTTTTGTTATTTTGCAAGATTTTACGTCTTTGGACAATAACGTGCATTTCACTCTTTGGAACCTCTGGGATCATTCCTTGGTGCAGCACCACCTAATGGGACACTTGGCTGCTGTGCTGAAGGGCTTGGTTACTGGAATTGTAAATCCCGGAGAGTTTGTAAGTCTTCTGTCCCCAGGGAGGTGTCACGCTTTGTTCACCGTTGCTCTGTTTGTCGGGTGCTGCTTCTCGTCGGAAGTATTAACTTCAAACTGCCCTGTTCTTTTTTGAACTTTTTTTCCTGGTTCTCTCCGTAGGGCAGGGAAGGACTCTCGTATCCCGGTCGTCAGACTCAGCGCTGCCCGAGAAGATACAGAGACTGTAAAAATCATAAGGAGCAACTAGGACTGCAGAGGAAACAAACTGGAGAGAACAAAAGGTGATATTGTTCTCCTTCCCCTGGATTAGAAACATCCACTGCGCTTTGATGCCGGTGGCTGCCAGGGGCTCGTTAGGTCTCTTGAGGCAGGTGTAGGTGTTCACTTGTAGGTTCTATTTTTTGGCAAAGGACCACGAGAGAAGTTTATTTATAGATCCAAATAAACATTCATCTTATCTGAACATAACCTGTCATCCCCTTTCTGACATTAAGGACTCCTGTGTAAATACTTGGGGGGTTTTCTTTGTCATTTCTGAATGGTTCCATTTTGCCGGCTACTTGAACAAATCTGAGGGGGTTTAATTGCATACTGCTTCCTTGAAATTCTGTTGGTCTCTGCTTGGAACCCTTCTTGTACTGCTTAATGAAAGACTTCTGATGGTGTTTTCTTGCCTGTTTGTGTTTAAGGTCGTGCTCTGATGCATTTACAGAAACCATGGCAGGAGAGAGTCAGCTGCTGGAGAAGAGGAGACAGTATTATCCCTGTGCAGCACAGAACTGTGCTGCTGCTGTGTCATCAGCTGTGTCTGCACTGAAAGTAGCCACCTTCACTTGTAGGTAGCTCCTTGGTGCTTTAGGACACGCTGAGGGATTTATTCCTTTTGGGATCCACGATGAGAATTCCCAAGAGAGGTAGTAGTAATAAGGTCTGACATTGGAAAAAAGCCTGTGTCCTTGGAATGTTGTTGTTGTCGTCAAAAGTTAATTTTTCCTTCTTTCTTAGCCGGTAGTCAGCTTTTTGCTTTATTTTTTGTGGTATCAGTATTTGATTGTTTAAAAAATTGCTTCAAAAGAACTGCAGTGGCTGGCCACCAGGACCTTGTTCCGATTTGCCTATTTGCTTGTAGCTAAAACGTTTCCATATTGTTTATCATTCTATTGAAGAAACTGCTGCCCAGTCAACTAAGAACTGAACATCTCTCTGTCTAGGACATGGGGAGAGGATTTAGGTCATGTCTTTGTTTCCAGAAAAAAGTTCCAGTGTAGTTTCTAACTAGAGGAAAAGGGGGGGGGGGGGTGAAGACTCGGGGCTCTGATGCCACTGGGGGCACCCCGAGGTGCCCAGGAGAGGGAGCCCCACTGCGGTGCAGGAGCAGGTATGTTATCACGTACTAGAGAGCAAATTATAAATAGAAATATGAAAATTATAAATATAAAAATATTTTTTAGATCGTTAAAGAAAGCGGTTTTTTTAACTTGTCAATAGGCAGGGTTTTGATGATAAAAATGATAAATACAAAGAATATGAAGGTAGAAATCTAAGTCTAGAAAGATATCATAAGTACATACAGATAAAGTTTAAAACTAGAAGAAAAAATCAGTTGCAGCAGTAGATACGATACATAATATAGATAATACTTTAAATACATGTCTAGAATTTTATAGATATTATAGATAATTATTAATAGATTGCATCAAAAGAAACGATAAATATAAATGTGAGTATAACTATACAAAGTATAAAAATATTTCAATACCGTTTAAAAGAAGGTGTTTTCTTGTATTTATTTGGTTAGAGATGGGGTTTTTCTTTGGATTAATAGAAGTATTCTAGAAATATAAATCTAACTGTAGAGAGATCCAATCGATAGAGGAGGATATTTCTAAAACCACAACCGAACGCCGCCGCCTTCGGGGGAATCGCACGAGCTCGGCCGAAGCAAAGGCGAGAGCGGCCGACCCTGACGGCCTCGAGCGAACCGAGGCGAGGCTTCCGAGGCTGCCTGAAGCGAAGCGAGCCGAGCTCAGGCGAAGCGAGCCTGCTGCTCTCGTGCGCGCTGCTTAGCGCCAGTGCGCTCCCAGCCTAATGAGCTCCTGCCCGAGCCCGCGCTCCCGGTCGTGTCCGCGCCGTGGCCGGGCCGCCCGCGGGACGCGGCAGCGGGAGAGCCCCGAGCCGGGCGAGCTGAACGGGAGGCGGCGGCGCTTGCCCGCCCGCCGTCGGGGAGCCGAGGCGAGGCGAGCGGAGCCGAGGCGCGCCGAAGGCACAGAGCGGCTGGGAGTTGGGCCGAAGCGAGGCGAGCTCGGCCGAAGAGGCGAATGCAGGCGCCAAGAGCCGAGTGGAGGCGCCAAGAGCCGACTGGAGCCGAGCGTCTCCGGAGCGAGCCGAGCTCCGCCGAGCGCCGCAGCATCCCGGGCAGGGCGAGGCGCCGGGCCGGGCTCGGGGTGCAGCCGGGGCTCTGGGAGGCTTCCCCGCCTGTCCCTCTCTCTAGCCCTCCTTCCTTCTCCCCGTATTCGCCTTCTCTCGCTCCCTTTCCCCCATTCCCTCTCCCCCCGCAAAGCCGGCTCCTTCCTGTCCTGTCCCTAGCCCGCTACTCCCTTCTGTTCCCCCTGTCTCCTTCCTGTGCCCAGCCTCCGTGTACCCTCGTCCCGGGCTTTCCCTTCCCGTGCCGCTTTCCTGCACAGCCCGAGCTCCCTCGCCGCCCTTTGTCGTGCCCTGCTCTCGCTCCTCTCTTCCCGTGCCCCCTTTCCTTCTTTGCCCCGCAGCCGCGGGGCTCGGGCTGCCGGAGAATAAAGCCCCGAGGGCCGGAGCCCGGCGCCCCTGGGCCCTTGCGGGAGTCCCCGCGCGGGGCCGGAGGCTCTCGGCGGATCCCCCCGTGCCGCTCAAGCAGCGCGGCCGACAGCGCCGGAGCTGCGGCTTTGCCGGCATCGCGCTGAGAGCGGCCCCCGCTCCGTGCCGGGCCGTCCCCGCCGTCTGTGCCGCTCCCTCTCTCGCTGCCCCTGGCCCGTGACAGCGAGGCTGGGCAGGAACCTCAAGCCTTCTGGGGGCTGCCCCCCCTTTCTTGTTGCAGCAGAATCCCTTGCTGGGGCCATGCACGTGTGGGAAGGGCTTGGGGGAAGCGCTGCGCTGCTGTCCGGGGCAGTCGGATTCGTTCGGAGCCTTCTTTGGGGGTCAGGGAAAGGCGGGGTGAAGGCTCGGGGCTCTGATGCCGTTGGGGGCACCCCAAGGTGCCCAGGAGAGGGAGCCCCACGGCGGTGCAGGAGCAGGTGGGGGGCGGGCGAGGGGCGGGGGTCACGCTGGGTGCCGTCCCCCAGAGGGACCCAAAGCTGCCACCAAATGCACAGGGAGGGGTGAGTGGGTGTAGGATGCTAAAACCTGGCAAGGCATTCGGTTTTCTAGGTATTGCTAAAGAATAGGAATTGGTCTCTAAACTCAGCTGGGGAGAAACCCTCTCTATGCACTCATTTGTTTACAGGAACGTAGAAGGTTCCGACTGGAGATGCGTAGTAGTTCTGAAGATATTGCCGTGAGGTTTTGATCTAGGAACGGACCGAGCTGTGCCCTGGAACCCTCAGAACAGCTGCAGGGGCTGAAGGCGATAGAAAGGGCTCTCTGGCACCTTTTGCCTCCGTTCTCTGCCAGCGCCCAAAGCGTGTCGCAGTCCCGGAAGAGGCGCTTGTCATCCCGAGAGCCAAAAGGAAGACGTGTCAAATCCCAGCTCTGCCTTGTGTTTCGTGTGGGTTTTTTACTTCGTATTGATGTCATTCCAGAGAGCAAGGAAAGAAGAAATGTGACCGGCTCCCACTATTACTGTGTGAAGGCTTTCTTGAAAGGCTGCTGTATTTATATTGTCCTTTTCCACTCCAAGCTTGACTTTTGCCCTCGTTTTTCGAGCTCTGCTGCATTGGGTGTCCCAAGGAGGGCGGGGTTCCTCAGCAGGGCTCTTAGGAGGCGGCGCTGATTCTGCTTTTTCTGAAGGCGTCTCAAAGCGTGCTACCAGAATGACAGTTTTGTGCACTGGAAAGCTTTCCCTCAGTGCCATCAGCGCACGTCCGTGTCTGAATTGTGGAAGCAGACGGACTAAGAAAAGCCAGCACCCGGAGCAGATTTCTGTTGGCTCTGTGTCTGTGAGAAGCGGGCTGTGTGCTGGACGGGGAGAGGCGCTGTTGGAGAGTGGCATCAGCGCCAGGTGTGAGCTGTGAGGATGATGGGGGGCTCGGAGCAGCCCCAGGTGTGAGCTGTGAGGATGATGAGGGGCCGGCTCCTGCCGGGGGGGCGAGGCTGTTTTAGGGGGAGGCTTCGCCTCAGCTGCCTTTTGCATGGAGCTGCTGAGTAGAGGGGTTCGTGGGGGGGCTCCCGGGGCTGTCTCATGGAAGGACTGCGAGAGCTTCTGGCAGCGTCTGGGCGAACACCTGGATACGCGCTTGGATCCGCGGAGCATCGCTTCAAGGAGGTGCCGAGGGACGAATCTTTGTGCCGGGAAGCAGCAGCCGAACGGGTGAGCGCGTGTGGATTTGGAGCGGGGACTTTGGTCCTTTCCCTTTTCAATTGGATCTTGGCAGTCCCCCCTCCCCGCTTCCCCAGGAACAAAAAGGGAGCTTGTGAAGACAAAAGAAATGAAGGAGAGGCAAGCAGCTACTCTCCTAATATTGTCTGTGTTTGAACTGGGGGGGATCCGCTTTCGCTTGCGGTTCCAAGGATGTCGGTTGAAGGAAAAGCTGCCTTTTCCCGGCTGTTAGGGGTATCCCAGGGGTGACAGGGAATCCCTGCGTTCCATTTGAACGGGAATGGGCAAAGTATTGTTGTCATCGGATGGCTTTGATTTGAAGGTAACCAGCCCATTTTCATCATCCTAAGGTTTAAATGGAGGGGACAGCGCTGGTGTCCCTCCTTTGCAAGGGTTTGAATGGAGGTCAAAATCCCCCTTTGCACATGGCTTGCAGGATTTCATTGGAGGAAAGCCCCTTCTTTTCTGCGCTCCTAGGGGATGAATTTGAAGGGGAGAAGCCATTTCTTTGCCCTTGTTGAAGCGAGGTGAGCGCCGCCCGCGGCGTCAGTTTCGGGGTTGAGTTGCGGGAAGCCGCAGCTCTGGCGGCGTTTGCAGGGCTGCAGTCGGGCTGTGCCGCTGCATTTGAGGGCGCTTCTTGTGGCCGCGGCCCGGGCCGGAGCGTTGCCGCTCGGGAGCGCTGCCGGCCCGGGCCGGGCGGGTGCCGAGGCGCACGGGGGAATTTGGCGCGGCAGCGGCGGAGCCGCTTTGCCGGTGCGAGCCGCCGTGCGGAGCCGAGGGCAGCTGGCGCCGGGCCGGCCAAGGGCGGCAGAGGCGGCGCGGGCGCTGCTGCGCCGGCCCGGCCGGTGCCGGCCGCTCTGTCCGCTCCGGGCGCGGGGCTCGGGCGCCGCCGGGGCCCCCCGGGCAGGGGGAGCGGGCGGGGGCGGGGGGGTCTCCGGGGCGGCGCCGCCCCTGCGCGCCGGAGCAGCCGCCGGAGGAGCCGCTTTGCCGCCGGGAGCCGCGCTCCGTCCGGGGCCGGCAGCGCGGGGTTGGGCTGCCGCAAGTTCTTGGGTGTCGTGGTTCGGAGGTGGCTTTGTAGGGATCGATCGCACGGGTTTGTTCTGGTCGCAGTGGGTGTGCGCTAAGGGCTATGGCGTTCTTCCTGACCGGTACGGTTCTCGGTTCTTCGGGTGGTGACGATAAAGGTTTGGTTTGAACTGAGTTCTGTAGTCGGATATTTTTTTTTGCCGGGCTATTCTGTTTTTAAAGGCGTGCAATGGTTTCTACGGGTCGTTGCGTGAAGCAGCGGCTCGGATTTTAATTCTGTCGCCGTGGCTTTTATTAGCGTGGGCGTGTAGCGTTTGTTTCGGTGGGTTCGAGGTGGCGTCGTGTCGTTAATAGCGGCGGGGTTTTTAAAATCTCTCTAATTGCGTTTGTGTTTCTCGTCTTCCAGGGCTTTTATTTCTTTGGTTTGTTTGATTGTAGTGTATGTTTTATTGTTACGGATCATTTGGGAGATCTTGTCAATGGTTACGTTTCTCTTTCGGCTTTGTGTTTATTTCTGGGTGGTATTTTTATTTTGATCGAATGAGGTTCTATGCGTTTATTCTTCAGTTGGGAATAATTTTTTTGACGTAAATTGAAGTTGCTTTGGTTTGGGGGACTTTTGTTTTACAAATGTATTTTCTTTTTTTTTTTTTCTTTTTTCTTTTTTTTTTCGTTTCTTGTTGTCCTTTGACGTATTTGGTGGTTATTGATCAGTTTTATTTTTGGGAACGTGGGTATTTATATGGTGGGTCTTTTTAAGTAGGGGTTTTTTTTTTTTTTTTGGGTAGTTATTTTCTTATTTTTTAGTGGTTGAGATTTTTTGGTTTTTTTCTATTTCGTTCATTAGTTCGCTTTCTAAAGTTCTTTTGACAGAGTATTGCTTATTCTTTGAGTTAGTGTAGATGTAGAATTTTGGTTAGTTTTTAAAATAACGTTCAGGGTCAGTGGCACTGATTGGAGTTGAGCGAGTTGGTTTGGGTTTTTTTAGAGGTTTTTGTGATTTGCTGCGTGTGTTTCTCCAGGGTTTTCTTTTCGTTTGGTTCCATTTTTCTGATGTGATGAGAACTGTTAGTGAAAAGAGTGTTGTGTGTTTTTTTCGCTGGCAGTTGTTTGGCTGGTGGAGGTCTCTTGATGGTTTTGGAAGACATTGGTGGGAATTCGATGCTGTTTGTTTTGTCATTGCATTTAGGAATTGGATTTTAAATGTAAAATTCTAAGGATAGCTATCTTTAAACAAAACGAGTAGATGTGTAGAAATGGGAATAAACTTTTATTTTGATCTAAAATTTAACAGGTAACTTAAGTCATGATATATTCCAATAAGATATTGTATTTTTCAAAGAGCATTGTGTATGTTGATAGATATATCAATAGAGAGGCTAAATATAAACACAGCTCAAAGGAAATTTTAAATCTAGAAATGTGTTGCGAATCTATGCAGATATATATATCAAATTATTAAAGGATTGTAAATGTAAAGTGACATAAATCCATACAACACGTAATACAAGTGATACCGTATACATCTTATGATGGTATATTATAGGAAACAGCTATAAATCTAGTACGTCGCTATGATATAATATCTAAAACATTATAGATATGGTAACTGTAAATACAACAACATTATTAAAAGTAGTTTAAAAGAAAGGATGGTTTTGTTTTTTACTTGGCAAAAGCAGGGGTTTTATTATAAAAACTACAAATACAAATGATAGAAAGGTAGAAATCTACTTGTAAAAAGATCTTATGAATACATCAAGATGGATATAAAAATTGAAAATATTAGAAAAAAGAAGTTGTAGCAGTAGATTTGGTACATGATAAAAATAATGATTTATCTCTATGATGTGAATAATAGATATGTGATATGTAATGATGAATGGAATGCATCAGTCTAAACGGTGACTATAAAAGTGAATATAATTATGCAAGCTCTAAATATAAAACTATTTCAATAGAGTTGAAAAGAAGGGTTTTTTGGTATTTGTTTGGTTAGAGATGGGATTTTTTTTGGAAGAATAAAAGTATGATAGAAATCTAAATGGAAGTCGAGAAATATACAATCAATAGATAATGATATTGCTAAAACCACAAAGTATGAATAAATACAGATAATAGGAATAGGCATAATAGATGGTATAAACGACGTAACACATCACTGTCCGGTATAAATATGGGTGTGAATAGAACTAGGAAAACTAGAACTATCAAATTTATTTCAAGAAGGCATGAAAGAAAGGGGGCTTATTTGGTTCTTGTTTGGTAAGAGGCAGGTTTTTGGCATTTATTTTTAGAGGAGTTTTTGGGGGGGATGGCCCCTGTTCTTTTTTGCCGCCTTGGCCGCCCGCAGCCCCTCGGCGCGCGGCGCCCCCGGCTGGGGTGGGCGGCGGTGCTGCCGCCTTGTGGGCAGAGCGCGGTACTGCAGCCCGCCGCCGCCAGGCAGCCCTCTTGGGCGTGGCGCGTGGCGGAGTTTGGTTGACCTTCTGAAAATGGCGGCGAAAAGGGCGGGAAAGCGGAGGGCCCCCGGCGGTGTGTCTATGCGGACTGCCTGCACGGAACACCGACGCCAGCGCGGCCCCGGCGGGATTTTTGTGGCGTTTTAGGTGTACCCGACACGGGCTGTGGGGTCAGCGGCGCCGCGGGCGGGCGTATTTTGCGGGTTTCGGACCGGCATGTGAGTAACCGCCTCTCTCGGCCGAGGTGGGAGGGGGGGGGGGGGGGGGGCCTCTCTCGGCCGCCATGTTGGGAGTGGCGCGTCACCACTGTCGCGGGAGTTTGTTTGACCTTCTGAAAATGGCGGCCAAAATGGCGGGAAAGCGTAGGACCCCGGTGTGTCTATGCGGACTGCCTGCACAGGACACCGACGCCGGCGCGGCTCCGGCGGGATTTTCTCTTGTGTTTCAGGTGTGCCCGACACGGGCTGTGGGGTCAGCGGCGCCGCGGGTGGGTGTATTTTGGCGTGTTTCTGACTGGCATGTGAGTAACCGCCTCTCTCGCCCGAGGGGGTCCTCTCTCGGTCGCCATGTTGGGAGTGGCGCGTCGCCAATGTCGCGGGGTTTTTTTTTTTTTGACCTTCTCAAAATGGCGGCCAAAAGGGCGGGGATATCGCGGACCCGGGAGTCTGCCGCCCTTTGGCCAGAGCGCGGTACTGCAGCCCCCCGAGCCAGCGCCCTGCCCCTCGCCGCTGGCTGCCGGGGGCGGGGCAAGGACGCGGCTGCCGAGCGAGGCGAGGGCGAGGGGCGGGAGCGAGGGGCGGGCGGGGCGGGCTCGGTAAATGGCCGGGAGGGGTGAAAGACGTTCAGGAGTGCAAAAGGGACACGATGGCTGAGAAGAATGGCCGGGGGGGGGGGCGGCCCGGCGGGGCCGCTTTCGGCGGGCGGCGGAGGCGCGGTCGCAGCGCTCCGCGGGCCGGGGGCAGCGAGCGGGGGCGGGCGAACGCCGTCGGAACGGGGCTGCACCCCCCCGAGCCCGCGCACGCGCCTCTCCAGGTGGCGGAAGCGACGGCGGGCCGGAAAATCCCGGCGGGGCGGCGGCGCTGCCCGCCCTTTCTGCCGCCAGCTTTGCAAGGTAAGACCGCCCGCCCCGCCCCGCCCCGCCCCGTCCCGCCGCCCTCCGGTGTCTGTAAACAGACAGACTCCCTCTGGCCTCCCACTTCTCCGTGCTGGAGAGTGGGAGAAAGGTCCGTGCTGCTTGCCGTGTCCTCGGTGGGCAGAGAGCTCTGACCTTGCCTTGCATGGGCTGCTGAGGATTGGATCCTTGGGGATGTGCTTGGATGCATTTAGTGACCTTTACAGATTTCTTTCCCCGCTTTTTTCAGTTCACAGAATCATGGAAGAATTCAGGTTGCAAGGGGCTCTAAAGATCACCTCATTCCAAGGCTGCTGCCGCCGTGGGCAGGGACGTGCTTCCATAGAGCAGCTTGCTCAGAGCCTCATCGCAGAGCACCGACGGGCCTTGAGCACTTGCAGCGATGGGGCAGCCCCAGGACCTCTGAGCAACCTGTGCCAGCCAGGTGCCAGAGGAGGAAGGAAGCCCTTCCCACCTGGAGCAGAGGCTGCGTAGCCTTGTGTCACCGAGCGTGTGAGACAGAAAGGCCCTTCCTTTCTGGAGGGGTAACAACACTCAAAGCTCTTTCTCGGGACAAGCCGAGCAATGGAAGGCCAAAGGAGCCTTCAGTTCTTCCAGCAGCTTTGGGAACAACTTGAAGGAGGAGCAGAGCTGGCCTGGTGCCTGCCGGCTCTGCAGGCAGTGGGCATGGCGAAGCTGCAGCTGCATCTGTCTTCTTGGCTGAGGCTTTATAAATGAGGCGCTTTTCTGTAGTTCCTTTTCAGGCATGACGTGCAAGTTGCCCCTAGAAGTCCAAAGGCAGCTGTTTTCTTAGCAGAAGGAAGTCAGGAGGAGGCAAAGCCAGCAGCTAAGTCTGGATAAAAAACTTGGCTAACCTCTTTTCCCCCCCTCCTCCAAACAGGCAATTGTGAAGCACTCAGCAGAGATCTGCCCGGGAGGAAAAGCAGAGCCAATCTCTGAGAAGAAGGGACGTGCGAGCTCTGGCGAGGACGGCTGCTCCCCCTGGCCTTGGTGTGGGACCTCCTGAGCTGCCATTCCTGTGGTGGGAGTGTTTCTCCTCTCCTCCAGCCAAGCCAGAGACCGCCTAGGGAAGGAGCAGGTAAGGTTGAAGTACCGAGGTCTCCCAGGTAAGAAGTGACACGGCAAAAGGAAATGGCCTCAACTTGCAGCAGGGAAAGCTTAGATTGGATTGGAGGGAAAATTTTTTCACTGAAAGGGTGCTCAGGCATAGGAGCCCAGGGAAGTCCCCATGCCTGGAGACATGTCAAGGATGTCAAGATGTGGTGTTTAGGGACCTGATTTGGGGGGGCAGCAGCTGGGCTCGATGTCCTTAGAAGGCTTTTCCAACCGCAAGGATCCTATGGTTCTGGAAAGCCTTGACCCCTCTGGCTCTAGCACAGCACCTGGATGCTGACAAAATGAGGCTGGTCCTAGAGCCTGGAGGTCCCTGTGCCACAGGGAGAGGACAAGCCGGTGTCACCTGCAGGGAGGGTCTCGTCCCCAGAGAGCAGCCAGTGACTCCGTCCCTGCCCGGGGCTCTGGGTGCGCCCTCGGGGGGCGGGGGACGACACCTGCCCTCGGGTGTCCCTCTGGGCACCTGGGAAGGGAACCAGGTCCATCCGTGCGGCAGCTCCAGGGCTTGCAGGCTTTGGGGCTTTGCAGCTGTGTGCCTTGTCACAAGGTGGCAGGGACGTGACACTGCCTGGCAACGCTGCTGGCCTCGGATCCTTGCTGCTCTCATCCTTATCCCATATGGATTTAGCAGCAATCTTCTGTCTTTGCTTTCAAACTGTCCTTGGGAGAGTTCCAAGAGAGGGTCATTAGTTATTTCAAAGCCTACATCTTTTACCTCTTGGCACTGAAGAGAAAAGACACAAACCTGCTTTGCATCCTTCTGCCTGGAAGTCATTGTGACACACAGGGAAGGGAGGAAGGGGCTGGCCGGGGTCAGCCTCTGCTGAGCCTCAGCTCTGGCTGCTCCTGCTCACAGGGTAAAGCCAAAAGCTGTCGTGATCAAAAACGCAGGCCGCCCTTCTGACCTGAGTCACAGGGGCCGTTTCTTCTGAATGAATCAAGGTGGGAAATCATTCTTGGAGCTTCAGAAGAAAAAAAACCCCAAAACCCTAGGTATGTTTGTAAGAGTGTGTATGTACGGACATTTCCTTTGATGAAGAAGAAAATCTCAGAAATATCATGTCACGTCTGGCTTCCTAGAGAAGATCCTGAACTCTGGGCTTCTGAAAGCAAATGGCTGTGCATTTATAGGAGCGTTTCCCTTCTTTTTATGTGCCTCCCCCAGTCATCTTCTACCCTTGCCCACGGCAAGGAGAGTGCGGTGATTTGGCTGCTCCGCTCTGCCGAGGTTGTTGCAGGCTGTGTAGCAGGGAGTGAGGCCTTTTGTGGCTGCTCATCAGACATTTTCCTACAGCCTTCTCCCTGCAATGGTAAAATGAGACTTGTGTTAGCGAGCAGTCAAGTAGAGCAGGTAACATTAGAAAAGAATTGTTTCTGAGCTGCTGTTCACTAGCACGTGTTTCCCCTTTCCGGCAGAGCGCGCATCATTGCGGGCTTGGGATCGATTGAAATGCGCTAAGGAAACCAGCTCTGGGGAGGGAGGGAGGGAAATGCTCTCTTAACATGTGCCAATTCTTCTGTCAAACTCATCAGGGCAGGACAGCGTTCAGACTGAAAGTGTAAGAAGATGTGGAGGGAGACAGAGAATCTGACAGGAGCATCGGACTCACAAGTGCACGAATTTTGCTTTTGGCTTGGATTCAAACGCAGAAGTTGTAAGGAGTTTGGGAAGGAGAAGGGACATTTCAGAAGGAGAAGAAGAAAAAGAAGTTGTTGTTGTTGTTACAGCCCTGGCAAAATCTTTGGTTCTAGCTAATAAAGGAAGCTAGTTGAAATAAAAAAAAAGAAAAAAACGTGGTTTTTTTTTTTCCTTCGCTGTTGTATTCGTTGGTGGTTCGTTATATGGTGTGTTGTTTTATTTCTTGGTCTTATTACCTCTGTGTAAATAGTTTTTTTGAGTGAAGCTAACTTTCTGGACGGGTTGGTTTGTATTTGAGGTAGGATAAATTTCAAGAGGTTTCTTTCCTAGACTTCTGATAGGTATTCCTGGGATTTTGGTTTTGTTTACTGTGTGTATCAACAGAGAGATTTGGTAGGGCCAGCTGGGCTGGCGTGGCCGGGGCGGGGCGCCGTGTCGACGAGTTGACGTCATTCGGCGGCACTCTGCCTGCAGTTCGCCCATGCAGACGGCAGGGGGCGCTGTGCCCGCAGTGCGCCCATGAAGACGGCAGGGGGCGCTGTATAAATAGAGTATTAAGTATAAACTATCTAAAAGAAGAAATAAAAGCTCTATGTCACCTGCAGCTGTAGAAAATTTCAGGCTCCCATGGAGGAAATAGTTTTCCTAAAATCATTACCGTTTTGGGGTTTTTTGCACTCCCCGGTAGCCTGAACGTTTCGACTGCTGCTTTTTTATCCTAAAGCCAGAATGGAAATCCCAGAGTAGAAATACAGGGAAAGAAAGAGAGAAAGAAAGAAAGAAAGAGAGACAGAGAGCGAGACAGAAAGAGAGACAGAGAGAAAGAAAGAAAGAGAGAGAGAGAAAGAAAGGGAGACAGAGAGAGAGACAGAAAGAGAGACAGAGAGAAAGAAAGAAAGAGAGAGAGAGAAAGAAAGGGAGACAGAGAGAGAGACAGAAAGAGAGAGAGAGAAAGAAAGGAAGAGAGACAGAGAGAAAGAAAGAAAGAGAGACAGAGAGAGAGAGACAGAGAGAAAGAAAGAGAGACAGAGAGAGAGAGACAGAGAGAAAGAAAGAAAGAGAGAAAGAAAGAGAGACAGAGAGAAAGAAAGAAAGAGAGAAAGAAAGAGAGACAGAGAGAAAGAAAGAAAGAGAGAGAGAAAGAGAGAGAGACAGAAAGAAAGAGAGTGAGAGAAAGAGAGAAAGAAAGAGAGACAGACGGAAAGAGAGACAGAAAGAGAGACAGAGAGACAGAAAGAGAGACAGAGAGAAAGAAAGAGAGAGAGAAAGAAAGAGAGACAGAGAGAGAGACAGAGAGAGATAGAGAGAAAGAAAGAGAGACAGAGAGAAAGAAAGAAAGAGAGACAGAGAGAAAGAAAGAAAGAGAGAGAGAGAAATAGAGAAAGACAGACAGAAAGAAAGAAAGAGAGAGACAGGAAGAGAGCGAGAGAAAGAAAGAAATAGAGAAAGACAGAAAGAAAGAGCGAAAGAAAGAAAAGGAAACAGGAAAGGAAGAAAAAAAAAAGGAGGAAGAGAAAGGAAGAAAAAAAATGAAAAAGGAAAAGGGTGAGAGTGAAAAAGAAAGAGCGAAAGTGGAAAAGGGGGTGAAAAACAGAGTGAAGCAAAGAAAAAAGAGTTGGAGTGGAAAAGAAAGGACATTCGGGAGGGGCGGTGCTGCCTAAGGTGCTTCCGCGCCCAGGAGCGAAGGAGCCGTTTGATCCCCTGGCGGGAGCGCAGCTCCCGGTGGCGGAGAACGGAGCGGTGGCTGTCAGTCCGAGACTCCAACTCCCGGCAGGCCCTGCGGCCGTAAAGCGCGGCGTCTGACGCAACGGCCGACGCGCCGTAGGAGTGGCTGGCGGGCCGAGGCGGCCGCGTGCCGGGGGAGCGGGCTGGGCGCGGGGAGCTCCCGGCGCCTGTGCCGCGCGGGACGGAGCCGCGGCAGCGACGCTGGAGGGGCGAAGCCTCCGTCCGGCCGCCCGCACGGAGCCGAGCGGCGCGGAAGGGGCGTCCGCCCGGTGCCTCGGCCTCGCTCAGCGGTCCCGGTGGCGGGGGCTGAGCTCGGGCGGGGCGCGCTGCCGCCCGCCGATGGCGGAGCGCCAGGCGGTGCTTTGCTGCCGCGGGCCGGGAGCTGCAGGAGCCGCCCCGGGCGAGCGGCGCCGGGCGCTGCCGCGGTCACTGTGCGGCGGCTGCCCTCGGGCTGGCGGAGGCGCGGGAGCCGCCGAGCTGCAGCCGTCTCCCTCGGGCCGCTGCCGCTGCTGCGGGCGGGGGCGGACGAGCGGCTGCGGAGGCGGCTCCGCGGCGGGCTCAGCCTTGCGAGCAGAGAGCGCTCGACATCGCTGGCATGACACGGCTGCTGAGTGCCTCAGTGCTCGTGGCTCTTCCTTCCACGCAAACAGATGGAGCGGCATCGCTGAGCAGTAAAACACAGCGATGGCCCGGAGAATGGCGAGCGCAAGGAGCGCCGGGCAGGATCCTTCTGATGGCACAGGTGCGATCGGCAAACTCAGCCCCTTGTGCCCCTGCCCTCCCGACCCCCAGGGGAAATGCTCTCCAGCCTCGAGCTGCTGAGAGACAAAACGTGTGATTTGACACTAGGGTCCGGAAAAGGTTTCCGTTTAGATTAGCAAATGCCTCAATCGTTCTTGGTTACATCCTAGGATCGGTTTTAGGCAGTGACTTTCTACCGCTTGTCGGATTTTCTTGTGCAATGGTAAGAAAATAGGCAGGTCTGATACTGGTTTCGCTTTTTTTCTACTTCACCTTCCATGAGCTGCTTTTATCCAAGCAATTGGTTTAAAGTTCTACTGTAGGCGTTTATGGTTCACTTTTTTTTCTTTGCAGCACCCGTGACTTTTTTTTTTCCTCTAAATCGGCAGTGAATATAGCTGAGTAAAATTACCTTGGTTTTCTTCCTTCTTAACTGTTTTTATTGATAATCTTATTTGAATATGCAGAACAAGTGGGTATGTCCTGTAACATAGCCTAGCTTTTCTTGTTTACAGGGTACTCAGAAAATATTTTTCCCTTAGAGTCCCACTGAAACATTCTCCGTGCAATCTCCGTTAAGGTCTGTGTTTACAAATAAGCCACCATCAGTTGAGATATTTGCCTGTGTACCTTTTCCTGTAATTCAGAGCTTGTGTTCTGTGGTTTTTATGATAAACCTATCACACATGTAAAAATGATTTTGCAAGTCTTAATCGTTGAAGGCAGCAAGAAGTGGTTTTAAAGCCTGTTCTTGAGCAGTCAAAGGGAAAAAGTGTGAATTTGATGCTGAACTTGTCCTTTTTCATTTGACTTGCCTTGAATTATTTAGGAAGAGAGAGAACTAGAAAAAGAGAGAAATAGAATTGGTTCTTGAGCCCTCCTAAAATGCTCCCTGTGATTCCGTGTGGAGCCAAAGTGAAGGGTGATGGAACAGAGCCCCTGTGCTTTAGAAGGAAATCAATTTCAACCTGATCTCCACCCTGAGTCTCCCTAATTTCTGTTTTTAAAATGCAAACTCAGTTTAGGAAGTGTTGGGAGTTAGTATTTTGGGGAAGAAATGGCAGTTGCACAAACCGTTCCATTTCCCAGAGGCTCTGGGAAGGATTCATTTTGTAAGCGCTGTAACTGCCATCGGTTGGGGGTTCGGGGTTGGAATGTGCACTTGCCCTCCTATAAAGCACTCGTTCATTTGCATTTCAGTGCCAGGAGTCTGGAGAAACTGGAGAAGAGCCCAAGAGACATTTTTCATCCTGAGATACAAAAGGTAGGAAGTGACTTTTCTTTGTTTGGTTCTTTTTCTTTATGATTTCCTGGAAATAGAAGTAATTAAGTATAGATACCAATGGTTTGTTTCTTCCAGTAGCTAATAATAAGAATAATAATAATCTAATACTACTTAAACTGTCTCTTTATCCATTGAACTGGCCATTTCAAATCCAAACTTGTAAACACAAATAAAACCATAATCCTTGTAGAATCTTTAATAGGAGGGGGCTAAAGATGCTGGTTTTGTTGACAGGATTTATTGGTTCTTGAAGGGCAAGAGGTGAGTACAAGCCTGACTACTTCTTGCTCACAGACCCGTCCGGTGAATACGGCTTTGTATTTTGATGGGCTTTTGATGAGTTCTAAATCAATTGCTCGTTACAGTAAAAATAAGTCCTGTTTTTTTGAACATGACAGCAAAAATAACTTGAAGCACCAACTTAATAATAATAGATCACCAATTTAAGTTAATGATTTTATGCTATACTATCAAAGTTTAAAGGTAAATCATTATGTATTAGGAGATGGTATAAAATGTATGTTCTAATGCGTAGGATGTATGCAAAGATTAGAGGAAACAAATTTTTATGTCTTCTGTTTGACTGTTTACCAAATAATATTTGGTTTTATTTCCCAGGGATTGGTGAATTTTAAATTTGGAGTCCTCTATGCTAAGGATGGTCAGCTTACAGGTGATGAAATGTTCAGTCATGGTGAGGTTTTCACCTTCTCCTTAATTGTTTTGCTCATCTGAAAAAAAAAAAAAAAAAGGCAAGTTAAAAAAGGTATGTTTATTATTTGTTACCCTGTTCTGATCGTTTCCTCAGTATTTGCTGGAGCTCTGCTTACCCAAGCTTTGGGTAAAACAAGCTTTGGGTTCCTTCTGTCCCACTGGGTGTTGCCCAGTTTGGTTGCATCTGGTGAAATTCACCCTGAGCCCTTACAGAACCAGCTCAAACCAGGTGAGAGCCATTCGCAGCTCTCTCAGGACACCCGGAGGAGGATGGGTGACGTTTCTGAGCATCTGGCAAGTGCACTTCTATCAAAACTCGGCCTGTGACATTGCTGGGGAAAACCCTTCTGTATCCTGAAGGGTTCCTCAAAGTCTGTTGAGGATCCAGTTAGCAGTTGCTCACCTGGATGGTTCCAGCTCCTCAAGCTAACACTTGTACTCTTGCCCTGTAGTTTAGATCTATTGTAGTTTTGTTATTTTGCAAGATTTTACGTCTTTGGACAATAATGTGCATTTCACTCTTTGGAACCTCTGGGATCATTCCTTGGTGCAGCACCACCTAATGGGACACTTGGCTGCTGTGCTGAAGGGCTTGGTTACTGGAATTGTAAATCCCGGAGAGTTTGTAAGTCTTCTGTCCCCAGGGAGGTGTCACGCTTTGTTCACCGTTGCTCTGTTTGTCGGGTGCTGCTTCTTGTCGGAAGTATTAACTTCAAACTGCCCTGTTCTTTTTTTAACTTTTTTTCCTGGTTCTCTCCGTAGGGCAGGGAAGGACTCTCGTATCCCGGTCGTCAGACTCAGCGCTGCCCGAGAAGATACAGAGACTGTAAAAATCATAAGAAGCAACTAGGACTGCAGAGGAAACAAACTGGAGAGAACAAAAGGTGATATTGTTCTCCTTCCCCTGGATTAGAAACATCCACTGCGCTTTGATGCCGGTGGCTGCCAGGGGCTCGTTAGGTCTCTTTAGGCAGGTGTAGGTGTTCACCTGTAGGTTCTATTTTTTGGCAAAGGACCACGAGAGAAGTTTATTTATACATCAAAATAAACATTCATCTTATCTGAACATAACCTGTCATCCCATTTCTGACATTAAGGACTCCTGTATAAATACTTGGGGGGTTTTCTCTGTCATTTCTGAATGGTTCCATTTTGGTTCCATCTACCTGCCGGATACTTGAACAAGTCTGAGTGGTTTAAGTGCATACTGCTTCCTTGAAATTCTGTTGGTCTCTGATTGGAACCCTTCTTGTACTGCTTAATGAAAGACTTCTGATGGTGTTTTCTTGCCTGTTTGTGGTTAAGGTCGTGCTCTGATGCATTTACAGAAGCCATGGCAGGAGAGAGTCAGCTGCTGGAGAAGAGGAGACAGTACTATCCCTGTGCAGCACAGAACTGTGCTACTGCTGTGTCATCAGCTGTGTCTGCACTGAAAGTAGCCACCTTCACTTGTAGGTAGCTCCTTGGTGCTTTAGGACACGCTGAGGGATTTATTCCTTTTGGGATCCACGATGAGAATTCCCAAGAGAGGTAGTAGTAATAAGGTATGAGACTGGAAAAAAGCCTGTGTCCTTGGAATGTTGTTGTTGTCGTCAAAAGTTAATTTTTCCTTCTTCCTTAGCCAGTAGTCAGCTTTTTGCTTTATTTTTTGTGGTATCAGTATTTGATTGTTTAAAAAATTGCTTCAAAAGAACTGCAGTGGCTGGCCACCAGGACCTTGTTCCGATTTGCCTATTTGCTTGTAGCTAAAACGTTTCCATATTGTTTATCATTCTATTGAAGAAACTGCTGCCCAGTCAACTAAGAACTGAACATCTCTCCGTCTAGGACATGGGGAGAGGATTTAGGTCGTGTCTTTGTTTCCAGAACAAAGTTCCAGTGTAGTTTCTAACTAGAGGAAAAGGGGGGGGGGGGTGAAGACTCGGGGCTCTGATGCCACTGGGGGCACCCCGAGGTGCCCAGGAGAGGGAGCCCCACTGCGGTGCAGGAGCAGGTATGTTATCACGTACTAGAGAGCAAATTATAAATAGAAATAGGAAAATTATAAATATAAAAATATTTTTTAAGTCGTTAAATAAAGCGTGTTTCTTTTACTTGTCAATAGGCAGGGTTTTGATGATAAAAATTATAAATACAAAGAATATGAAGGTAGAAATCTAAGTCTAGAAATATATCATAAATACATACAGATAACGTTTAAAACTAGAAAAAAAAATCAGTTGCAGCAGTAGATACGATACATAATATAAATAATAATTTAAATACATGTCTAGAATTTTATAGATATTATAGATAATTATTAATAGATTGCATCAAAAGAAACTATAAATATAAATGTGAATATAATTATACAAAGTATAAAAATATTTCGATATCGTTTAAAAGAAGGAGTTTTCTTGTATTTATTTGGTTAGAGATGGGGTTTTTGTTTGGATTAATAGAAGTATTCTAGAAATATAAATCTAACTGTAGAGAGATCCAATCGATAGAGGAGGATATTTCTAAAACCACAACCGAACGCCGCCGCCTTCGGGGGAATCGCACGAGCTCGGCCGAAGCAAAGGCGAGAGCGGCCGACCCTGACGGCCTCGAGCGAACCGAGGCGAGGCTTCCGAGGCTGCCTGAAGCGAAGCGAGCCGAGCTCAGGCGAAGCGAGCCTGCTGCTCTCGTGCGCGCTGCTTAGCGCCAGTGCGCTCCCAGCCTAATGAGCTCCTGCCCGAGCCCGCGCTCCCGGTCGTGTCCGCGCCGTGGCCGGGCCGCCCGCGGGACGCGGCAGCGGGAGAGCCCCGAGCCGGGCGAGCTGAACGGGAGGCGGCGGCGCTTGCCCGCCCGCCGTCGGGGAGCCGAGGCGAGGCGAGCGGAGCCGAGGCGCGCCGAAGGCACAGAGCGGCTGGGAGTTGGGCCGAAGCGAGGCGAGCTCGGCCGAAGAGGCGAATGCAGGCGCCAAGAGCCGAGTGGAGGCGCCAAGAGCCGACTGGAGCCGAGCGTCTCCGGAGCGAGCCGAGCTCCGCCGAGCGCCGCAGCATCCCGGGCAGGGCGAGGCGCCGGGCCGGGCTCGGGGTGCAGCCGGGGCTCTGGGAGGCTTCCCCGCCTGTCCCTCTCTCTAGCCCTCCTTCCTTCTCCCCGTATTCGCCTTCTCTCGCTCCCTTTCCCCCATTCCCTCTCCCCCCGCAAAGCCGGCTCCTTCCTGTCCTGTCCCTAGCCCGCTACTCCCTTCTGTTCCCCCTGTCTCCTTCCTCTGCCCAGCCTCCGTGTACCCTCGTCCCGGGCTTTCCCTTCCCGTGCCGCTTTCCTGCACAGCCCGAGCTCCCTCGCCGCCCTTTGTCGTGCCCTGCTCTCGCTCCTCTCTTCCCGTGCCCCCTTTCCTTCTTTGCCCCGCAGCCGCGGGGCTCGGGCTGCCGGAGAATAAAGCCCCGAGGGCCGGAGCCCGGCGCCCCTGGGCCCTTGCGGGAGTCCCCGCGCGGGGCCGGAGGCTCTCGGCGGATCCCCCCGTGCCGCTCAAGCAGCGCGGCCGACAGCGCCGGAGCTGCGGCTTTGCCGGCATCGCGCTGAGAGCGGCCCCCGCTCCGTGCCGGGCCGTCGCCGCCGTCTGTGCCGCTCCCTCTCTCGCTGCCCCTGGCCCGTGACAGCGAGGCTGGGCAGGAACCTCAAGCCTTCTGGGGGCTGCCCCCCCTTTCTTGTTGCAGCAGAATCCCTTGCTGGGGCCATGCACGTATGGGAAGGGCTTGGTTTAGTTTAAAAAATAAAAAAGACAAAAAAAGTGGGTTTTCTTCCTTCACTGCTGTATTCGCTGGTGGTAGATGGTGTGTTGTTTTATTTCTTGGTCTTATTAACTCTGTGTAAATAGTTTTTTGAGTGAAGCTCACTTTCTGCACGGGTTGGTTTGTATTTGAGGTAGGCTTAATTTCAAGAGGTTTCTTTCCTAGACTTCTGATAAGTATTCCTGGGATTTTGGTTTTGTTTACTGCATGTATCAACAGAGAGATTTGGTAGGGCCAGCTGGGCTGCTGGAGTTTTGGGTGTTAATTTATGAGATGGCTTTTGTTCAATGCAGTTTTGAATTGTTGAAAGGGTTTTAATTGTAGTTGTTTTAAGGCAGTTTTTAAGAATTGTTTGTATCGTTTCACGTTGTTTGTAGTTGGTGTATGATCAGGGATATGGTGGAACTTCTTGAACGTTCTGGTTTTAGCGTTCCTAAGTTCCGATTTCTTTCTGGTTTGTTTTTTTTTTTAGTTTTAGTTTTAGAGACAGGGGCATTTATATGGTGGGTTTTTATAGGCAATATGTTTCTAAATTAGGATAGTGATATTTTTTAGTATTTTAGTAGTTTAGATTTTTTATTTTCATGCTTTTATTTATTTTTTTAATTTTTAAAAATAATTTTTATAGATTATTGGTTATTATTTGTGAGTTAGCATAAAGGTAGACCTTTGGAGGCTTTTTTAGTAATGTTTAGGGTCAGTTGTAGGGTTTTGAGTTTAGTGAGTTGGTTGGATTTAATTTTTCATGGGTGTTTGTTTTTACTAGCAGTTCTGTCATTTTCCATGTGTATCTGAGTTTTTTGGGGTTTTGAGCCATTGGTTTAGGAGGAAGTTTATGATGAGAATGTACGGAGCTTTTGGGCTAGTTATAGTGGGATTTAAAGTTTCTTTACAGTTAGGTTGGTTTGAGTTTTCCTTAGGGTTAAATGTCGTGGGGTCTTTGTTCTGTTAGTCCTAGAAATAGGTTTGGTTTGGATATGCTGCGATGGGATGAGCGTGGGCTGCGTACCGGTGCTGATGAAGGTGCGGTATTTGTGTGGTTCTGATGTGTTGGGTTAATGAATTGATATGGTCTAATATATAGATTAAAGTAGAAATAAATACAAATATAAAAATAAATATAAAATGATAGTGGTAAACATAAATATAGAAAATAGATAGATAAATATAAAAAACTATAATATATAGTATATTATTGTAACACACCATAATATATATAAATGATGGTCTATTTTATATATATATCTAAAGATATATAAATATAGATTGTAAATATAAAAATATTTAAATATAGTTAAAATAAATTGGGTTTTTTTGGATTTGATTTGGTTATAGGCTGGGGTTTTTTATAAATAATATAAATAACATAAAAATAGAAATACAAATATACAAATATACAAATATATATTATATATACTGATATCTATAAATATTTATTATAAATAAATATAAGAAATATACAATATAAAAATGATATATCTATTTTTATATTATTTATATTATTTCTAAAAACCCCCCTTCTCTGTGCAGTCTGTCACAGTTGCCCACAGTCTGTCGTGCTGCTTACAGAAGTGCCAAGAGCCAAAACCTTGAGGAACAGACCTTAATGTGACTCTATAAATGGCTTTAATAATCCCCTCCTTTCTTGTTTTCTTTTTGAGGCAATCCTGATTGCCTTTGGTTTTCTCCAGCCAGAGTTAATCCAAAATCTGTCTCTTTGGGCCCCTTTCTGACCTTGCCTAGAGCACAGCACACTTTGTTCCCCCTTGAATGTTTCTCCTGGCTGGTGAGGCCATGAAAGGAGTGGGAGATGATGTGAGAGGAGCTCAGTGCGGGGCAATTGCAGAGTTCCTCGCTCTCCCCTGTGCAATAAGGAGGGGAGCAGTGCCCAGCAGGCAGACGATGGAACGAGTGGAGATGCCTTGTGAGGAAGGCAGAAGGAATTAATGTCTGCAGGAGCCCAGGGAGCGCTGGGGCTGTAACTGGGAGATGCACAGCAGACATTCTCCCCACACAGGGCAGGGCCGGTTTCTCCTGTTTCTGGGCAATGCCGGGGTGGCTGTCACTGCTGCTGCCACTGGAACTCTCAGCCCAGGGCTCAGGCCATCAGCGCCAGCAATCATCTCTGCCAGCTCATGGGCATTGCTGAATGTCTCCTGTGCTGCTCAGTGACGCTCAGCAGCCTCCGTTCTGCTCAAAATCATTTCAGTGGGAGCTATGAGGCACAAAAATGCTGAGACCGATTTCACAGAGCCACCTGTCCCTCGTGAGTGCAGGGTGCAATCCCAGCAGAGCAGGGGCAGCTCTCCCTGGCTGTGCTTTCTCTCAGCACCTGAATGACCCTCAGTGGTTGGCAGGAAAGGGGCTCCAGTAAAGTGCCTCCTTTCTCCTCTTCCTGGAGTCCCAGCTGCAGAAAGAACTGAGCAGTGGGGTGCAATCCTTGTTTGAAATGGCTGAGAATGAACCTCGATCCCAGCCTCAGAACTGAGCCCCGATCGTTGCGTTTGCCTTCTCCTGGGTGCGCTGCAGTCGCTGCCGTGCCCCAGGGCAGGGATTTGTGTGCCAGCCTTAGCAGGCTGAAGTGTTGGAGATCTCTGGGTGGGCAGGAAATGGAATGGGCTGCCTTGGCCGCACCTGCTCCTGCCAGCTGGATCCAATATCCATGGGGGACTTTGCAGGCACCGCGTGCCTCAGTCCCGCTCCTTAGGACAGGCTCCCAGCTCTGCCCTGGCACTGATCCGGGAGCTCTGGGACACCAAGGGTTTGGAGCGGCCCCTGAGCCTCGGCAATGCCTGCAGGGCTGGAGGCTTCCCTGGGCCAGGGCAGGGAATCCCTGCTCGTTCCCAGGCGGGAATGCCCGGGCTGGAGCAGCTGGGAGGCGTGGCCCATGGAAAGGGACGCGAGCTAAAGGCCGAGAGCTCCGGGGAAAGCAGCGGCTGCTAAGGGAGCTGAGCCAGAGGCAGCCCGGGCAGGGCAGAGGATGGGAATCCTGAAAGGTGAACGCGCCCAGACCGGCAGAGGGCAGAAAGCAAAAGTCCAAGCCAGCAAAAGACAACGTAAACCGTGGAGATAAAAAGACTCTTGAATTTGCCTTTTCATAATGAAATAAATCCAGCTGGAACAACATCAATAAAAGCAGTGGGAAGGATCATAGCAACAGGTGGGGTTTTGCTCAGCTCTGCTTTGCTTTGATTCCACTACAAAAGATCAAGGCTTCTCAGGAAGATGGAAATGAACACATAGGTTGATCCAAGAGCAGTGAAAAGTGGGAATGAGGCACTTTTAGCCCCAGGAATGGCTCTTCCCTTGTGCGCTAAGAGAGCTTCAGCAGCAATTCCCGCTTTGGTGACATTTTCCAACAACGTGGATTTTCTACAGGGGCAGACTTGGAAAAGAGCAGCTCCACGTTGAGATCATGTTGAGAGCTGCTCATGAGTGTCACAGCTGCAGCTCCCCAGAAGCTGAACTGTTCACTGCAGAAAGAAGGAGAGGCAATTTGTTTTGCCATTCTCAGTGTGCTAACAATGTGTGCCATGCAAAGGTCACGAGCAGAGATGGCAGCAGGCTTTGCTCTGAGAAGCAGAACAGGTTGGATTTAGGGCATCCTAAGGAGATTGGAGTGAGACAAAAGCTCAGCTGCTAGGAGCAGAGGAGCACGTGGATCCATCCAGGGATTTCTGTCATGGAAAGCTAAATAGGCAAAGATCTGGCATCAGCTTTAATTGATGGCTGTCATCTTTCCGCTTTTGAGACCTAGTCAGTGGCACGGTATTGGCCAGAGTTTTAAACAGAAAATGGCATCAGGTGTTATGAATCTTAGCTAGGTGTGATTGCGTAAAGAAGGAAAGGAGAACAGCGCTGTTTCTCTTTGTTTTGGAGCCTGCAGCCATGGTGGCTGCTTTGCACAGTGCACGTTGGTAGCGGTCGGTGTGCAAGAGTCTGTCAAATGAATATGAAAGCTTCTGGCCATGCCTTGATCCCGCGCAAGGAGCACAGAGCGAGTTCTCCCCTCAGGAGCAGCCCTGTCGGCCGGCAGTGCCGGCTCCTCCCGGGCACTGCCATGCGCCTCCTCCTGCTGGCGGAGCCCGAGCAGAGAGCCCGCGTCCCCGAGTCCCCGGGCGGGATGCGAGTCCCGGGCTCGGGCCCGTCCCTCTGCTCCCGCTCAGTGCAAGGGGCTCGGTGCCGGCTGCTGCCGAGCCCCGGCCGCTGGGGCTCCGCTTCCTCTGCCAAAGCTGCCGCTGTCCCTGAGCGAGGCGGGGCAGCTGCCATGGCCCGGGAGCGCGGCCATCCTTGGCGAGCTGCTCCTTCCCGGCGGCGGCAGCTGGGAGCTGCCTCAGCCTGAGCTCAGGAGCCGGGCAGGAGCGCCCGGATCGTCACCCGCTGCTGCCCGCTCCGGCCCGGCCACCGGGCACCCCTTCGCTTCCCCCGGGCCGAGCGGATCCGGGGCTGTTCCCCGCGCCGCGGCAGCGCCTGGGGAGCCACGAGCGGCATCGCTCCGTGAGCCGGAGGCGGCGCAACAAACCCGGCTGGGGATAATGGGATATCGCAGTGCTGGGATAACGCGGTATTGCAGACAGGCTGCATTTGATGGCATCCTTTCAGGGCAGGCTTCCTACCTTCTAATGCCACGGGTGGGTTTTTTGCTAGCCTGAAGCAGTTCTCCCAGGAGAATCAAATGTGTGAGAGGTCCATTCCCTGTGACCATCTGTGGGGATGGCCGCAGTCAATTCCACCACCCTGTGAACTGAGACTAATAAATTGGGCATTTTTCTGGTCTCAGAATCGGGAGTCCTGTGGGTTGTTTGCTTGGTTTTTTTTTGTTGTTGTTGTTTTTTGGGTTTGTTTTTTTTTTTTTTTTTTTTTTTTTTTTTTTTTGTGGTGGTGAAGGTGAGGAGGGCTCAGGGACAAAGTGCTCCGCTGCTGGCACTTGGACCCAGTCGCAGCTGGGCAGGCCGAGGGCTGTGAAGCCGGGACTTGAGCCCTGTGTTTCGGGGGTGCAGAACGAGGCTCGCCCAGGCCTGGAGCACAGAGGCCGAGTCCTGCATTTTGGGGCCCGGGGCCAGAGCCCCAATGCTGCGCGCGAGTGCTCGGAAGGCGGAGCCCCGGCCCGGCGCTGTCCGGGCCCGGCCCCGGCCTGACGGGGGCGGCTTCGGGGCTGAGAGAAGCGCTCAGGCGCTCCCTCGTGGCGCTCGGCAGCGGAGGCCGAGCTCCGGCCGAGGCTCTTCCCGGAGCCGGGACACTCGTGGGGCCTCTCCCCGGTGCCGATGGGCGGGGGGTGAGGAGCCGGGAGCGCGGCGTTGCGGAGCCCGTGGGGCCGGCGTTCGGGGGCTCGGGCCCAGTCCCTGCCATGGTCTCGGGTGCCGGAGGCCCCGGGGCCGTTGCCGGGCGGGCGGGGAGGTGCCGGGGGCAGGAGGCGGGGCGGGAGCCGCGGTGTCCCCGGGCCTGGGCGGGTCCCGGCCGGGGCTCGGCGAGCCCGGGCCCGACGGAGCGGGACGGGAAGGCGGGGCCGGCGGTTGCCGCTCCCTGCCCGCCACTCCCGCCCGCGGCGCCGGGACACGGAAGGTGACACCGGGACGGGGCTCTGCGGGCTCAGGAGAGCCAGGCCCCTCCCGCCCCATAGCGATGCCAGTCCCGATGGCGACGGGGGAGAGGCGGCACCGCCCGGGGCCCCCCGGCAGAGCCAGGCAGCGCTCGGCCCCCGCAGCCCGGGCCGCGGTCACGGCCCCGCCGCAGCGGCCCAGGCTCCGAGCGGTCCCCGGCGGGAGCAGCCGTCGGGCGGGGCTCGCACAGCGCCGAGCGAGGCCCCCGAGCGATAGCCCCGGGACCGGGGGGGACAGGGGGGCGGGGCCGGCACAGGTGCGAGGGGCGGGGCCACGGAGCGCGGGCACGGGGCGATGCGACGGTGCCACCGCCACCGAGGCCGGGGGTGGCGGGCAGAGCGCCGCTGGGGTGTGCCGGGCGGTGCCGCCTCTCCCCCGTCGGGCGGATGGAAGCGGCAGCGGGCCCGGGACCGGTTTGGGGCCCGGGATGGCCGCGGACACGGGGCGCTGCCGGGTGCGGGATCGCGGCCGTTCCCCGGTGCGGAGCCGCCGTGTGGGGCCGGCACCACGCAGGGCGCCCTCTGGCGGACACGGAGCGCGGTGCGAGCGCGGCGCCCCCGCCTGGCGGGGGAACGCGGTGCGGGGGGCGGAGCCTGAAAACAGGTGGCGGGGACAGGGGCGGAACCGGGCGGCACAAGGGACGGGGCCTGAGAGAACGGGGGCGGGGCCAGGCGGCACAAAGGGCGGGACCAGGGGCGGGGCCGGCTCAGGTGTGCACGGCGGGCGCGGCTCAGGTGTGCGGGGCCCCAGAGCGGCTGCGCGGGGCGGGGCCGAGGTGTTTTAGACCCCGGAAATCGCCTCGGCCGCCATTTGCTCACTCAGAGCACGGTGCGGACGGGAGCTCCGTGTGCGGGCTCCGCAGGTAAGGCGCGGAGGCTTCGGCCTCCCTTTCTGTCCCCCTCTCTAGCCCTCCTTCCTTCCCCGCGTATTCCCTTTCTTTCTCCCCCTTCCCTCTCGCCCTAAAACGCTCCTTTCCTCTCCTCCCAAACCCGACTCCCCCCACTCGTTCCTGTCGTGTCCCTTCCCCACTACTCCCTTCTATTCCTCCTCTTTCCACCGTCCCTCTTGTCCCCCCTCGGCCTTTCCCTTCCTGTCCCGCTTCCCTCGTCACTCCGACCCCTCTCCCTCCCCGTCCTCACCACCCCCATCTCTCCTGTCTCCCCGTCCTCCCGTTTCCTTCTTTTCTCGCAGCCGCGGGGCTCGGGGTGCCGGGCAAGAATAAAGCCCTGAGGGCCGGAGCCCGGCGCCCCCGGCCTCGCTGGGGTCCCCACACGGGGCCGGAGCCGCTCTGCGGGTCCCCCCATTGCAGTCGAACACACCGCCCGACACCGCCGGGGCTCCGGCTTTCCCAACATCACACTGGGGGGGTCCTGGGGCGGGGGGCCCGAGTTACAGGGGCCCCCTCATTAGGAGGGGGTCCCAGGGGGGAGGGGGGTTTAGGAGGGGCCCCCTCGTTAGGAGGGGGTCCCAGTGGGGAGGGGGGGTCAGGAGGGGCCCCCTCATTAGGAGGGGGTCCCAGGGGGGAAGGGGGTTAGGAGGGGCCCCCTCCGGAGGAGGGGGTCCCTGGAGGGGGGTGGGGGAGGGCCCCCTCCGGAGGAGGGGGTCCAGGGGAGGGGGCGGGGCCTGGGGGGGCGTAATCCCCCTCCAGGCTCCGCCCCCTTCCCCGGACCCCCTCCTCTGGACGGGGTCCCCCCCCGGCCCCCTCCAGGGACCCCCTCCTCCGGACCGGGGCCCGGGAGGGGGGGAGGGCGGGTGGGGTGGGGGGGAAGCAGGGGCGGGCACGTCACTCTGCAGCGTGAGCTCAAGTAAAAAAAAAAATTGCCAGACACACGACCGTCCCCTGCCGTCCTGTCCCCGCCCGCCCCACCCTCCCCCCGGGCCCCGGTCCGGAGGAGGGGGTCCCTGGAGGGGGCCGGGGCGGGACCCCGTCCGGAGGAGGGCGTCCAGGGGAGGGGGCGGGGCCTGGGGGTAATACCCCCCCAGGCCCCGCCCCCTCCCCTGGACCCCCTCCTCCGGAGGGGGCCCTCCCCCACCCCCCCCCAGGGACCCCCTCCTCCGGAGGGGGCCCCTCCTAACCCCCCTTCCCCCCTGGGACCCCCTCCTAACGAGGGGGCCCCTCCTATCCCCCCCCTCCCCCCTGGGACCCCCTCCTAATGAGGGGGCCCCTGTAACTCGGGCCCCCCGCCCCAGGACCCCCCCAGTGTGATGTTGGGAAAGCCGGAGCCCCGGCGGTGTCGGGCGGTGTGTTCGACTGCAATGGGGGGACCCGCAGAGCGGCTCCGGCCCCGTGTGGGGACCCCAGCGAGGCCGGGGGCGCCGGGCTCCGGCCCTCAGGGCTTTATTCTTGCCCGGCACCCCGAGCCCCGCGGCTGCGAGAAAAGGAGGACAGTGGGGAATGGAAAACAAGAACAGGGGAACGGAGAAGAAGGTGGGGAGAGATCGGGGTGTGCAGGACAGCAGAGGACGGGGCTGGGGGGAAGGCAGGCTGGAGGAAGGAGCGGGATTGAGGGCGGGTGGGGAGCGACTGGTGGGGGGGAAGGGGGAGCTGGGAGCGGGGTCAGGGGGGAGTCCGGCTGGGGAGGGAAGGCAGAGGATGGGAAAGTAGGGTAGGGTAGGTGGGGTAGAGAACGAGAGAGGGGCGGCCGTAGGGGGGGAGGGAGGGGAGGGCTAGGGGGGAGAGGGAGGGGGGGGGTTTGGGGGGGGGAGGGTGTAGGGGGTGGGGGAGGGGTGGAAGGGAGGGTAGAAAGGAGAAATACACAGAAATACAACACAACAGAAACGCAGGAGAAAAGAAATGCAGAGAAAAAGAAATATAGGGCCCCGGCCGGCAGCAACCTCCCTCACCCAACGCCGAGGAGCAAATGGCTCCGCTGGGGCCTCCCCGCGCCTTAAATCCCCCAAGGCCCCGCCCCGCGCAGCCGCACTGGGGTCCCGCACACCTGTGCAGACCCCGCCCCTCGCACCTGTGTCGGCCCCGCCCCCAGGGCCCCGCCTCCCCCCCCGCCCCCCGCCCGCCCATAAATCCCGGCGGATCGGCGCCTGTCCCGTTTTTTGCGCGGGATGCTCATCCCGGGAGGCGGCGGGAGCGTCGGTCGGAGCGCTGTGCGGAGATCCGGATCGGGGACTGCTGCTGGTGCTGCGCGGGGTCCACGGCGCTCGGCTGGGACCGGGACGGGGATGGGGATTTAGGCCTGGGAATTCGTATCCTGGTCCTGCCGGTATTTCTTGTCGAAGCTGGGCCGAGCTGCTTCTTTCTCGGCGGGCAGGGTATGGGTGCCAAGGCCAGAGAATCGAGGTAGGATTGGGGCTGGGATCGGGACCACTATCGCTGCGGTCGGGAAAAGCCGCTCCGGTTGCGGCCAGCGCGGGGCTGGGTCTCGCCGGGGCTCCAGGCACGCTCCGGCTGCGGCGGCAGGGAGCCGGTGCCGTGCCGCTGCCATGGCCGCCAGGAGGACGACGCTTCCCCGGAGCAGCCTCTGGATCGCGGCTGGCAGCGGGAAGGACACCGAGACCGCCCGTACCGGCCCCGGGACCCCATGGGCATCGCCGCTCGCTCAGCGCCGCCGCCCGCCCCGCGGGGCGCCCCCTGGCGGACACGGCGCCGCCCCGCAGCCCCCCCCGCCCGGTAACGCCACGAGCGCCGCGCTCCCCTACGAGCCCCAGCGCCCGCAGCCCCTGCTCCGTGCCCGCAGCCCCTGCTGGGGGCTGCAGCTTCCCAGCCACGAGCAGCCGCTCTGGGACGGCCGCTGGGGCCGAGGCGTTGCTGCTCCCGCTCCCATTGTGCCTGGGGTGGGACTGGAGCCCCAGGGAAACGCTAGGAAAAACCCCATGGGTTAAAAAACCAGTGCAAACGATTTGTTCTTTATTTCCAGAGCCGTGGGAATCATCAAGTCAAATGTGAGAAGTGACTGGCCCAGCTGTGTATCAAACCCAGAATTTTGGCCTTCTCAGCACCCTGCTCCAAACACCTGGGCCAATCCCAGGGCTGTTCCAAAGGCCCTGTGTGGGATGGCAATGACTGCTGCCACTAAGAGAACTCCTCTGCAAATGCAGCTCCTTCCCTTCTGCTACTGCTGCTTTGCACAGCAGCCCCTGCAATGGCTGTGGGGCAGAACTGGCTGGCACTCAACATGGCAGCACCAAACTCTTCCCCATAGCCCTGATTGTTCTGCCCTTGCCAGGATTTCCCCAGCAGCTGTAAATGTGCTCCCACAATGTCCCTTTGTTTCCCCAGGAAGAAGCCAACAAGACAAGCCCTGAGGGTTACCTTGCTCCATGGCCAAAGCTCTTCTGGAGAGTGCCGGGGGGCGTTGCCTGCAGGTGAGTGTTGCCAGCTCCAAACCATGCTGGCTGCTGAGGCCAGGGCTGTTTTTCTGGCCCAGGGGCCTCGGTGTCTCCTGCTGGCTGCCAGCCATGCTCCTTGGTGTTCCCTGGCTGTGTCCCAGCTGGCTGGGAGCGCAGGGCAGGAGGAGGCCAGGAGCTCCTGAAAGGCAGCAGCACCTCGTGTCTTTGGCATCTGCAGGGGAGGAGCTGTGCTTGCACCGTGGCTCCTGGGCCAGGGGCTGCTCTGAGCAGGCCCCTGGAAATGCTTCAGCCCGGACAGAGACCACCAGTAGCCCAGCAGGACCCCAAGGAGCAGCTGGCATTGCTGGGAATGGAGGCACGGGCCCTTTGCAGAGGGGCTCAGCAGCAACTCCTGGCTCAGAGCTCCCACACAGCTGCCAGCTGTGGCCCAGCCACCCCAAATCCCTTCCCTCCTCCCCAGCCTGAGGCCATCGGCCATCAGCAGCATCAAAGCCAAGGCCATCTTCCCCCACAGATGTTCAATCCCAGGCAGCAGCCCTCAGAAGTACCTGAAAATCAGTGGGATGGAGTTCGGAGTTTTCCAGGGATCCAGCTGGAAGTGCAGAAGTGATGGAAAGCTTTCCCAGGTAGGTGCCACAGGAGGTGTGCTGAAGACAAAGCTGTGCATCCCTTTCCTGAGAGAAAAGAATTTGTAGAGGCCCCTGCTGAGGCTCTGAAAGGAGCTGAGCTTCTGCAGGGAGAGATGTCCCCCCCTGGGCACAGGGGCTGCCTCAGCTCAGGCTGGGAGCACATCTGGCCACTGCCTTCTCCTGCTCTAAACCATCCACTGGATCTTCTCCATCCTGGAGCTCAGGGGGGTGAAATGGGCTCCATTCCAGGCAGCTCTGGCCAGTGAGCCCAGGGACACCACTGGGCTGAGGGTTCTCAACAGCCACTTCTATGGAATAGAACCCTGGCCTTGGCCCTGTGCTGCTGAGCTTCCTTGGAAGCTCTGCTGGCTCCTGACACAGCTGCTGTCCAAGGCAGCAGCTCTGCATGGGAATGCCCACACTCCATGGGGCACTGGGAGGTTACTGCAGCGGGAATGGAGCAGGGAATTTGGGGCTATGGGTAGAATTCATCAGAACTGGCACAGCTGACAGGGAACCCCAAATCTGGGCACCACACAGAGAACAATCTTTGTCCTGCCCTGTCAGCTCCAACCCCTGGGCTGAGAAGTTTTGGGAATTAAATGGATGGAATGATACAAACCACAGCAAGTGGCATCACCCAGAGGGACAATCCGGGTCCCAGACAATTGCTCCACAATCCACTATGGGGGAAAACACCCTGTGCCTGCCAGGAGCTCTGACTCTGCTTCTCTACCAGCTCCTGAGCAGTGTCAGGGCCACCAGGAGGGCCTTAAAATCCAAACAAACCCCCTATCCCACACAGTGAATAATCCAAATAAAGAAATGCATTCTTGTCATCAAAGCTCCAAACTGTGTCAAGAGCTCTGCCAACAAGTTAATGGGATTCCCAAGAATCTCATTAATGCTCTTGGTTTCAGTTTTATGTATTTTTAATCCCTCAGTGGGCAGCCTGTACATCTTATCCTGGGATTTAGAGGCTGAGCAGGGCTGGCTTTGGGTTGACCCCCACCTCTGGCCCCAGCCTGTGCAAACACACCTTGTGCCAGGCTGGGTGAACTCCTCACCTCAGCGTTTCCCTCCTAAATATCCCCTCCTTATCTCTCTGGAGATTCACTGACATTTTGCCCAAACCATGCACTCCTCACCTCCATGTGGCCTCCAAGTGTCCATTCTGTTCCTCACAGGTGCCCTGGTGCCACCGTGTTGGTCCCTTGGCCTTTCTCCAGCCCGAGGCTGCTCCTCTGCTCGCTCTCTGCAGTCTCATCCCACAGGGATCCTCTTCTCCCTTCCCTGCTGGCTGCTGCCAAGGAAGGAGGCCACAGGGAGTCTCCAGTGCTGCCCCCTCAGCCCTGGAGAGTCCTGGCTGTGGGCCCGAGGGGCCTGGGATTTCCCAGGGAAATTGTCTGCTGGTCTCCCTTCAATGACCTCAGCAATTCCCTCCAAAATGCCACCTCACTGCCCCTGACATCCCCTCACATTCCACTGCCCTACACAAACAGTTCTTGGATCCCCTCTAGATCACACCAGGTTTTCAGCCACATGAATGGCATCACCTGTGCCCACTGCTCGTTATTCACCCAACCAAAATCAAGAGCAAATGTTGGTTGGGCTTTAATAACAACTTGAAAGAACTTTACAGCACAATAAATCACCTTTTTCTTCTGTGGGTTTTTTTTCCCTTCAGCTGCTGGGCTTCCCTGTGAGGATGTGTGCTGAGCTCTGGGTGGAGGGGACTGTCAGGCTGAAGGGCTGTGGGTTTGTGTTCTTCTCCCTGGGCATCAGCCACTGCCCCAATCCCTTTGCCCAGGCTGTTCCCTGTGCCTGTGCTCAGGCTGGGGCAGCACAGGCAGACGCAGCTCTCAGCACTCCCTGCTCCAAACACAGCTCTGGCCTCCGCTGCAATCTGGCTCTGCTGGGAGGTTTGCTCCTAGAGAAATCCAAGAATTGCTCATGGCAATGTGGAGAATCAATCTCCACAAAGGGAGGTAAGGAATAAAATCCTGCTTTGGGAGCCCTTGGGATCTGCAGGGCTGCTGAGGGAAGGGGACATTCCCTGCCTGCAGTGCACACAGCCCCACCTGCAGCAGCCAGCCCAGCCTGCCAGCTGGGCTCTGCCAGCCCCTCTCTGAGCACCCTCCCTGTGCTGCTCCCTCTCGGTGCCTTTGGCAATCCCAGCCTGAGCCTGAGCAGCCCAAAGCTCTGGCTGGCAGCCCAGGGACAAAGGGACGCTCCCAGGGATGGGGCACATTCCCAGCAAACGCTCCCAGCAGGGCCCAGAGGCACCCCTGGAGCTCCTGGCTGGGGCTGGCAGGAGGGCACAGCCCCCAGCTGGGCTGGCAGTGACAGCAGTGACAGCAGCCAAGTGCCACGCTCTGGTGGCACAGCACAGACACCCAGGCCAGCACTGCCCGTGGGAGGGGCACAATGAATGCTGCTCCCTGTGCTGCCCCATGCCAGCAGGAAAGCTCCAGGGGCATGGAAACTCCTGCCCCTTCCCCCCAGCCCAGATGAGCACTCCTCAGCTCCCAACACCCAGTTCTCACCTCCAGCCTGCTCCCGGGGCTGCTGCCACCTTCCTGACAAGGTGCCAAAGGCCCCTGGGCACAGGGCTCCCTCTGTGTCTCAGGGCTTGGGCACGGCAGGGACCAGGCTGCTCCAGCAAGGACAGCCTGGAAGCAGAGCAGATGTCCCAGGGCTGGCAACGGGCTGGGGACAGCAGTTCTGAAACCCAGAGTGCTGAAAACAGCCCCCAAAGTGTTCTATGGTCATACCTTGAACATGGCTCCAAAGGGCAGCAGCTCTGGTGCCAGAGCAGCACCTGCACCATTCCCTGTGCCAGCCCTGGCTCACTGAAAAACAAAACAAATCAACCACACCCAGGCCTTGTTTGCACAATTCCTGATCCAAACCCTCACCTTTCCTGCCCAGCACTGAGGCAAATCTGACACAGCATTGAGAAGTGACCTTTGCTGAGAGCAGCCATCATCCCAGTCCTCCAGCCTTGGCAAGATTGTGCAGTGAATGGACCTCAGCTCTACTCCTAAACCTCAATTTCTGTCAGTTTTTGTTAGAAAGATACTGGACAGGAAATCATGCAGCAGAATTTGCAAATTGCACAAGGAATAACAAGGCCCAGAGCAAAGCCAACCACCCCCATCACTGCTGCACCCCAGTTCTGGGAGAAATGCTGATCTCATTTCTAAATACTGCCCTTCCCTCCCACTCAGTCCTTCCCTGCACATCCCTGCAGAGCATGGACTCCATCTTTTGCTGCCAACAGCTCCTCTCCAGCCCAGAGCCCACTGCTCACAGACACAAACTGAGCAAGCCTAAGGCAATGTTCCCAGCAGCAGATGCAATTCCTGAACTCCCTTTTCCCTGGATTCTGAGCCCTTGCAGGAAACTCAGCTCAGCCCAGAGTCTGTTCTGCTTTCCCAGAGGGAAATACAGCCTGATGGGCCCCAGCTCTGGCACCACATTGCCCTTGTTCCTGCTGCCCTGGAAAGGCACAGGCAAAGCCAGTCCCTCAGAGCCCATCCCTGGGCCCCAGGAGAGCTGGAGCTGCTCCCAGATGCCAGGGCCCTGCAGGGCTGTGCTGACACGAGCACAGGCTGACCCCTGTGCCCAGCACCACCCCTCACTCTGCTCCCACGGCTCCCAAATGCTGCCAGCCCTGCCCCTGCCCCTGTGCCAGGGCCGTGCCTGCCCCCAGCCCCAGCAGAGGCTGTCACCCAGCCCTGCAGCGGCTGCCAGCCCTGGCAGAGCTGGGCATGCACTGAGAGCTCCCCAAGGAAGGCCCAGAGCAGCCCTGGGCTGCACAGACAATGCCCAAGCTGCCCTCAGGGCACAGCCAGCACCACAGCTCCAGCAGCCCCAGGCAACTCTGGCACTGCCTCTGCACCTCTGCCCTTCTCCAGCAGGCACAGCTGGGGCTGGGCTGGCAGCAATGGCATTGCCATGGCAGCTCATGCCAGCAGAGAGGAAAAGGGGAGCCCTGTGTCCCTCTGACTCACCCCACAGCGTGGGCAGGACCAGAGCCCTCCAGCGCAGAGCCCTGCTGCTGAAGCCTCTTGCCTTTGGCTGCTCCAACACCAAAGCTTCGGGCAAACATGGGAGGAGTTGGATGATTTTTCCTGCCCTGAAAGAGAGGAGAAAAGAAAATTAAGTCCACTGTGGAAGTCCAAGGATCCCAGCTCTCCTAGCTCTGCTCTGCTGGCTCACTATGGGGTTTTACCCAGGAGAGGTGACACCAATTCAAACACAAACGTGTCCTTTGCCAGCACTTTTATTCCTGACTATTTCAGACAATGAAAGGATGCTCATTTTTCATCTTGCATTCTCTGCCTCATTTGAACAGAACCATTTTTATCCCAGAGCCCACGTGGCAGCCATTCCATCCTTTCCCATTGGACTTGGCACAAAGGAAGGGACACCCAGGATGCTGCACCACAAGAAATCCCAAAGAGAATCCCCTCCAAAACCTCCCAGGGAAAGGGTTTTTGCTTTTGGGACACAAGAAAGGCCTTGGGCCATTTGCACCCACATGGAAAGCCCACACTGAGCACTTGCTTTTAAAGATGTTGCACTTGAAGTTACAGACATGGAATTGCTCTGGGATTTGGCATTTCCTGCACCCACACAAACACATTCAAGGAATTAAGCACAGAGTCCTGAAGTTTGGTTATTCCAATGCTGTTTTGGTAGTGCCACTTGACACACCAAAATCCACAGCAACACTTCAAAAAATGCAAAGCAACTTTCACCCCCACAGCCCCCTTCCTTTCCATTTTGCAGTTTTGGGCTCCTCTTAAGAACAGCTTAAAGAAAAGAAGAGAAAAGGCCAGGACCTGCTCCCAGCCAGTGCCCCAGCCACCTGTTTGCCAGAGATTCTCCTTACAGCTGATGGCTTTTCTAAGAAAGCTCCAGCTCAGCCTTATCACAATCCCCTGGCAGCCCTCACCATGAGCCCCAAAGGCCAGGGCACATCTGTGTGCTGCCTCAGGAAGCTCAGGGGCTCTCTGGGTGACAAAGCCTGGTTTGGGCCCAGAGCTGACTCTGCTCCCTGCTGGCTGAACTGTACAGCTGTGGGATGCAGCTGGGTGCTGCAGGGCAGAGTGTGTCACCCTCTGTGCCAGCCAGGCTCCAAAGGCAGCCCTTGGTGCCCCAGCAGCGCTGCTGGAAGCGCTGGCAGCGCTTGGCACAGATGGGATGGAGCCTTCCCACAGCTCTGTGCCCTGGCACCGAGGCTGGCACAGCAGAGAGGCCGATGGCAGCAGAACAAACCCAGCTGGCTTTCCATGGGCACTGATGGCACTGAGAGCCCCAGGCCAGAGCTGCTCCCTGCCCAGCCCAGGAGCTCCCAGTGCTGCTGCAGGGCACGGGCTCTGAGGGAACCCTGCAGCTGGGACAGGAACGCAGCAGCGACAATTCCCAGGCACAAAGAGATCCCCACCTGCTCCAGCAACTGAACCTCTGGGGCTCAGCCCCACGGGCTGTCCCTGCTCCAGGCAGGAGGAGCCACACAGCCCCCGAGGCTGGGCTCACCCCCTGCCCTGCCAGCAGGAAACAAGGGCTTCATGAAGCTCTGGGGACACCTTCTGTCCCCAGAGGGCTCTGACACAACATCCAGCAGTGTGGATCTTTAATAAAGACACCTCGGACCTATCCTTGCCACACACTCGCCTTTGTTATTGCCTCACAGTCTCTGCTTTAAAATGTTTTGCTATTACAAGTGTTTAAACAAGACTGACCGTGAGCCCTGCACCCTTGCCGTGCTCCAAGCCCTAAGGCAGAGCTGGATAACCTCACACTCATCCAGCCTGAGGGAGCTGCTGCAGCATTTAAAACATTTACAAACCACCCCTGCCCTGAGGCTGTGCAGCCCTGGGAGGTGCCTGGGTGCCAGCCCAGCATTAGAGATGGGACATCAGGAGAGCGAGCAGACTGCAGCCTCTGCACTCTCAGCGCTGCAGCTGCACGATCCTCACTGCTCAGCGACTCTCAGCTCTGATTCGAGGACTCCCGCCAGGAAACTGAGGGCCCTTTCCAGATGCAAATCCCCACAGAGCCACTGCTCTCCTCTCCACCCACCCTCCTGCTCCACTTTTTACCCCTTTGGTAGCCACCACCCCACCCAGGACACAGAGGAGGCTCTCGGGTGCCAACTGAGACCCAAATCGATCCAGGTGCCTCAGGAAATAAATACAAACCAACTCCTCCCTTCTAGGCTAACAAAATGTCCTGGTGCCCAGTTCCTGTTTCCTAAGGCAAAACCCACGCATCAGGGGAAAATGGCAAGTCCCAAACCCAACCAAACCCGGTTTGGCATCGGTTTCCATCAGGACCGTTCAGGTTTCCCAGTGCCCCTCAGCTGCAGCCACAGGAGCAGCTTCTCTCTGGGACCCAGGGGGGTGGGCACAGGGACACCCATCCCGCTGCTTCCCGGCAAACAGAGCTCAGCCCAGCCCAGAATGGAACAGAACAAATGCAGTTCTTGCCCTTGCCATTTATGTCTGAGCTCTGGCACGCTGTTATTGAGCACAAAACTCCCAAGAGGGGACAGTCTGTAACTACTGCTCTGGATCAAGGATAATCTGTCAGTTCGTGTATGCACTGCACAGCTTTCATAAACAGCACTGTAACAGACACTAGTTTAGACTATAATACTATAATAGACTATAATAGAGACTGTGAAATGTTCAAATGCTTTTACACGTAAGGAACTCAGAAAATGGTCTCAGATAATGAGGTGATTTCCCACAGCTGGGGACAATCTTATCTGAAACACAAGATAACAGAAACAGAAACCAGAGCACTGAAAAAAAAAAGGAAAAATTTACTGACCCTCGTTATCAAATAACGAGGGACTGAAAATAAAACAGGATGGCACCACAGGAAGAAATAAAGTATATCGGTTTAATCCACAAGATGGCGCGAAGGTTCCAACCAAGCAAAAGAACATCTAAACTGAAAAGGACTCTTGGAATATGTATAAACTCTAATGAATATGCACACCCCACTGCAATGGAACAGAATCTAGAGAACACGGTTTAAGGGAACCGGGTGCTCCTGGCAAACAGCCAAGCACCCCAGCGCTGCCTTTTATCCCTTAACAAACGTGTAAAAATTCTAGAGAGTGAACTCTGTTTCTCACCCAATAAAACGCTGTTCCCGCAGCTGGGACGAGCCCCACCTTCATTCCACGGCACACGATCCCAGAGAGCCGCAAGGCCCGGGACAGAGCCGTGCCACCCGCAGCGGGTCCCACGCAGCAGCGCCCAAAGCAGCCCCGGCCCCCTGTGGGTGCCCCCGGCCCCGGTGCCCCCGGCCCAGCTCCCTCCCCTCCGGCCGCTCACCTGAGGGCACCGCCCGCTGCCTCCCGGCGCTGCTGCCGAGCCGAGGGCATTGTCCCCGCTCCTGGCCCAAAGGCCGCGTTCTGCGCTGCAGGGCGCGCTCCGGGGGACGCGGGGGCGGGCAGGGACAGGGTGAGCCGGGCTGCGGCGGCTGTCCCAGCGCTCTGTCCCCTCCCGGGGCTCAGGCCGGGGAGCGGGGCCCTGCCAGCGGCCGCCATTGCAGCGCGGAGCAGAGTCAGGTAGGGCCGAAGAGCCGAGTGTGGCCGAGTGGAGCCGACAACAGCCGAGTGTGGCCGAGTGGAGCCGACAACAGCCGAGTGTGGCCGAGTGGAGCCGACAACAGCCGAGTGTGGCCGAGTGGAGCCGACAACAGCCGAGTGTGGCCGAGTGGAGCCGACAACAGCCGAGTGTGGCCGAGTGGAGCCGACAACAGCCGAGTCTGGCCGAGTGTGGCCGACGACAGCCGAGTCTGGCCGACAGCAGCCGACAACAGCCGAGCCTACCCGAACGGCCGACTCTGGCCGCGATTTGCCGAATCCATCCGAGCTTAGCTGAGGTGAACTGAACAGAACGCGACGGAACCGCGTTCAGCCCAACCGAACTAGATAAGCCCGACCGAACTAGATAAGCCCGACCGAACTAGATAAGCCGAACCCACCTGAACATTACGGCGTCGCTCACTCACCCATCTCTCAGTGTGGGCAGGCACCCTCAGCTCCAAGGAGCCGTGCAGAACGAGCGCTCTGTCCCTTGGGAAGCACGGAGTGATCAGCCCCAGGGACAGGAAAGTACAGACAAATGCCATGGTCAGCCCTGAGGATTCAGGAGGATTCCAAGCCAGTGGCCCAGAACCTGCCACAATTCTATCTACAATTGCAATGTAATTACGGTGGGACAGTGCCAGGCTGGAGTTCAGAGAGCTCAGCCGTTCCACCGGGGCTGGGGACATGACTGAGGGGGTTTTGTGTCAGTCTGATGGCCCTGAGCAGCATCAAGAACCAAAAGGAAATTTTACAGAAATGTTTTGAGATGGATTGCCCCAAAAACTTGGGCTGCTTCTAGGGGGACAAAAGATTGAAAAAGCTTTCTGTTGAATTCCTGTCAGAAAGTCCAGACCCACTGGTTCAGCTATGGAAGGGATGGATATGATGCACCACAGAAAGAGACAAAAGCAGAAATGTTAAAAGGTCTATCTCCCATCCTTCCCCAAGACTGTTGGATCAGTCTTTTTTAAGTGCTCTCTAATCTGATGTTTCTAACTCCCTCTGTCTTCTGCCATCTCTACCTGTTTCTACTTTACTCCAATTCTCTCCACCTGTTTTCCTATGTTTCTCTCCCCCCTATTGCTCTACCCACCTACCTCTCTCCCTTCTCTTCCTCCATTTCTCTCTCTCCCTCTCTCTATCCCTCTCCATCCCTTTATCTCCCCCATTTCTCCCTCTCTCCATCCCCCTCTCTCCATTTCTCTCTCTCTCTCTTAATTTCAGTTCCACGTGTCCAGAAGGAACTGTGCTCCTCCCCAAGGCCTGTACTATGTGGAGTTACACAGCGCTCTGAACTGTGTGCTGTAATACAGAAGACTGTTACAAACACCAGGGTAGACCATAGCTAAGGGTGTCATCACAGCACTTCCATGGGATGGAAAAGCCATAGGAAGAAATTGCTGAGTGTTATGCAAAGAGACCAATGTCATGCCCAAGATGTCTTCATACATCAGCAGCACTGGTCAGACAGGGGTCATGCATCTCCCCTCACTGGCACCAGGAAAAAAAAAAAGAAACTGAGCAAACCCACCTTTGTATCGAGAGCCTTTTTTATGCTGATTCGTCTCTGAATTCTAGCTTCTCCTCTTTCAATCTGAGCCATGATCTTCTCTATGTCTTGGAGTTCATTGCATCTTTCCCAGAACACAGCTAAGAAAAGAACAACTTCTTAGTATCTTATCATGCATTGTAAAAGTCAGGGGTTTAACCTTAAAAAAAGGATGTTAGCTGTTCCTTCCTTTTACCAGAGCTTACTGCTGTGTAACAACAGACATGCCTTGAGCTGGTAAGAAACCTTCCCTTCCAGCTACCATGTGCTGCAGTAGTACAAATGCTGTTTTGAAGAGGGTAGATATAGGAATCTTCAGTTTAAGTGAGGTACAATACAGGCCAGTAAGACTTTTGTGTGTCAGTCTCCTCAAAGGAAACAAAGCTTCTTCAAATGAAAACGGATGTAACAGAATACAGTTTTATCAATAGAAGCAAGAGGGCAACTGAGTGCCCGAAGACAAGCAAGTGCCTGAAAGACCATTAGGTGTTTAAATAAGGGGTTTTTGTACAAGATTTTTGCACATTTTCAACTTGCTCTGTACCTTTAGAAATGTAGTGCCAGGACTTTGCAGCTACACTACAGTGGAAAAAAATCTCTTCTAATGCGAGGTTAAGACTCAGGTTACCAGTGGTGGCTGTAGGTTCAATCGTGATGTATTTACTGAGTTCTGCTCTCGAGGAGGAGGTAAAGGTTAACTTCTCATTAATGAATACAAGGAAAAGGGAAATCTCTTCAGCTAAGCAGTGTTTCTCAGCATTTCCCTTTGCAAAAATTAACAAGAACTGAAGACAGTGCTACCCAGTTAGATTCAGGATACAGTGAAGTGGCTCAGCAGGAGTTTAGGTGTGCATTTTAGTACAGCCTTAGTTGTGCAGGCGGTAATGATGGTAAAAGACAGAGCAGCAGATCCAAAATACATCAATATAATTCTACCCCAAAAATCTTAGAACAGCAGTGTAAGAAATTCTCAGCAGTAGGATGTTACCATGTTCTCAGGCAGTTCAAATGAGCCAAGCAGAGTTAGATACTCTCAGAGCTGAGTACAGAATTAAGTTACCTGAATACTCAATGACTTCCTCTGGGGTTTTTCCTTCGACTTCTCGTGCTATATTTTCAATGTCATCACGGCCCCACTTCTCATTGGCTTTGAGGAACTGGTTGAAATCTCTCTTATTCCAGTTAGTGAAGCCCTATACAGCAATCAAGAGGAAACATTGCACAGAGGTTCAGGATTTGTCCATCTCCAAATTTGATTCAACTGGTTTCTTGAAATTGCCTGTAACACTTCCATCATTCCACAGTGTTAAACCTTTTCTTTCTCTGCAGTTTAATTTAGTAGAACTCTTTTTATACTGCAGTCACTGTAGTCTCTCTATTTAAATACTGCAAAATGACTAGCACTAGTTCTTTATTTACCTAGTAATTTCTGGTAAGTTTTCAGCTGAAAAATTAATCCCTCCTCCTAATAGTCTCTCTGTGGGATTACTTTCTAAGAAAAAAAAAATTGCTCAAGTGAAAGTAGTGTAATGGCTTTTGTTTTGTCAAAAAGGCCCCCCAAGTGCCTCACAGACACCCTCAGCCATTGCATCATTGCAGTGACCACTGCATGGTCACTCTCCCTCAGAAGGACTAAAGCCACCTTGTGATGGTGATTTTCAGCAGAGACACAAGTAGCACTGCTGAAGTCATGAGCTAAAGTAGGTTCATTTCATATTACCAGTAGCTTTTACAAGTAGTGGGAAGTAGCAAGTTCTGCCAGCCATGTTGTGATTTAGCCACAGCTTACTGGACTGTACTGATTCCTGACCTCTGTGATTCTGGTGTCTCCACAGTGAGCTGTTCCAGCTCATTACTACGCAAGCAAGAAATCCTGTCCTGTAATTCCGATCCCCTGCCAAAATACAACGTGTAAATAAAATATCCAAATAAGGCATATCAAGCATTCACCTGGTTTTAAATTATTTAAATATACAGGCTTCCTAATTATATACTTATTCAGCTCACACCCTCTTTTAGTGAGGGGAACTATCCACTACCAGATGTGGTTTAGGAAAACTGACTGTTCAGACCCCAGGATTCACTTCCATAAGGGTGTGAAACTGAGGCAGAATATGTGCATTAAATCATGTGGAATGCAGCACACCCAGCTCTGCAGCCATTCTGCAAGGTTTCATGGAAAGACATCACAGTCTATAGTGAATGCCAGACTAGGATTCAGGAGAATCCTTGGTGCACATTCCTCAAAGATATCCTATGACATAGGCCTATGACAAACCTAATGCTGGAAACTCTTTTCAGTCTGAACCAAACTGTGCAGATGTGTTAACTACGGCACATGCCGATCAGTGACCAAGAAATGCTCCCATAATGCTGTGAAACACAAAACAAGCTTTGGCTGATTTCAGTCTCACTGAAGAACCGACAATACCCGGGTTAGAAGTTTCTCTTTTTCTTCTAGTTCTTCATCATTAAGAGGTTCAGCCTCATCAATCTTAAGCTGCTCTTCCTTTTGTGCTTGGGCTGCATTTGGGAGATCAGGATTACGAGGTACCTGAAAGGTTTTGCACTTTATAAAACTGAATTAATTTTTCACAGATAATTACTAATTGTCACCTTTTTGTTAATATAACCTAATAGCTTCGACAGCTGAACATGATTTTATTTCATTTAAATTACTGTGAAAGGCTGGAAAAGTACTTATTCTCCTACTGTTGCATTAAACTGTTCCATTGCAAGAATTTAGAGAATAACACAGAAGGGACTGGACCTTAAAGATCACCTCTTTTCCAAGCCCCTGCTATGGGCAGGGCCACCTTCTGCTTAGACAAGGATGCTCAAAGGCTCGTCCAACGTGGCCTTGAACACTTCCAAGCAAGTGGAATGTGGGTCATCCACAGCTTCTCTGGGCAAATTGTGCCAGTGCCTCACCACACTCACAGTGAAGAATTTCCTTCCAATATCCAACCCAAACCTGCCCTCTGTCAGTTTAAAGCTGCTCCCTTGTAAAAAGTCCCTTTTCAGCTTTCCTGCAAGCCCCCTCTAGGTACTGAAAGGCTGCAATTTGGTTGCTCCAGAGCCTTTGCTTCTCCAGACTGAACAATCCCAACTCTCAGCCTTTCCTCCTAAGAGAGGTGCTCCAGCCCTCTGGTCAAGGAAATTCTTCAGTTACCTTGTAACCAATTGTTTTCCTGTCGTAGAGAATCTCTTTTTCCAACAGTTCAAACAGGCGAGGAGGAAAGAACTGGAAGTCCTGTACATTTGGCTGTTTTGGAGGCCGTGGAGCCTGAAACACAAAGCTTGCATTTGCTCCCTTTCACATCCAGAATCTGCTTGCTTGTAAGAAGTAATTTAAGTTTATGAGCAAACAAAAAGCATTATTGTTACAAAAATGCACTGTCTTAACTTGGGGGGAAAAAAGTCACACCATGCAAGACACACCAACCACCACAAAGAATTCTAAAAGTAAAAGAGCAGTGAGAGAAGGGGAAGAGAGGTCTTTTGGGAGGAGGTGGCTGGTGAAAAAGTCACACGTGTTTAAAGCATTAATCTTCCACAGGAAAATTTACAGCTGCTTAAATAAGAACTAGAAAAAACTTGATCTTAGCCTCCCTAACGTCTTACAAGTTTCATACTGTTCTTATTTTTTCTCACAGAAGTTTGTCTCAAGTCTTTTGGAAATTTTTTCTAAATTTAGATAGTCCCTCCACTTTATAAAAGTGAACAGAGCAGTTTTTATGACTCAAGACCTATTTGTTGCTTAGAGCTTCAGCCATTTACCATACATATTGAAAAAATTTATTTCTTTTGATTAGTCAACTCACCTTGGGTGCTTTTGGTTCACTGACTCGAAGAGCCTCTCTGAAATAAGCATCCACAGCATAATTGGCTTTTCTTTCTCTTTTAGGGGGTTCAATCCACTCTGTAAATGCCAACTATAAAAACAAAACCCATCACCCCCAAAACCAAAAATTAAGTCTTGCAAGATCATGAGACCAGCTACAAGTTTTATGTAAAATTAGATCTACATCTACTTCATTATAAGTGTTATAAGTGTTATTTAAACTATTTTCATAGATGACACTGTATTTTACCCAATACCTCTTAAATAAGTATGACTAAAACATGCAATTCAGGGCATTCCTCCAAAAGAAACTTAAAACATTACCTTCTGTTTTTCTCTGTAGTCTTCCCCTTCAAAATTATACACGCTAGATTCAGTATCCATAGTAAAATTCCTAAGGGAGCTTTCACCCATCTTTGAAAGTTTTTCGTTCATTTCCGCAGTCTTGGACAGGGGATACAGAAAAGAATAGTAGCCGTTTGGATGGTACTTCATTATTTAACATCTCATTCCCAGATAGAACGGGAGCCATTTTGGAAGGCACGTCATTATTAAACACCTCATTCCAGAAAGGAGCCACTCTGAAAGGTACTTCATTTTAAAACATCCCATTGCCAGAAAGAAGAGGAGCCATTCTAGAAGGTACTTGACTATAAAACATCTTATTGACAACATCAGAAAAAACAGACACGATTGAGTAACACAAAAACCCTCTACAGCAAAAACCCCTTTTCTCTCCAGCTTGGAACCAAGTTATCATCCAGAGACTCACTATCTTGCCATCACATTCAAATCTACAGGTGAGCTTCCCCTTTTCAAACCTTCTCACCTTCTTTGCCCCTCTTTCCAAAATGTGATCAATATCTTCATCTGTAATCTCACTATCCTTTGAAGCAAACACGTGTGTTGCTCCATGTCTGATCATTTGCAGCATTTCATCCTTTCCAAGTTTATTCAGGTTTTGATCCACCAATCTTCCTAAAGATAAAAATGCTTGAGGATAGCAACTCACTGAAGAGTTCATGTTATGGAAGGAGCAATACAGGATTTTCTCCCCCTTATATTTCCACATACAAACTACATATTACTGATTCCAAGCAAGTCAACTAAGGTTACCTTACTTTTCTCTGTCTATTAGAAAAAGGAAAGGCATTCATTTAAATTTAAAGTGAAAGAAGAAACTGAGTGCTTTAAAAAGTCAAATATGACTATACCCCACTAGGCAGGTAAGCAAAAAGTTAGTGAGGAAATGCCTACTCCTACAGTAAAACAAATTTCCAAGTGGATGAGGCCTTTGCACATGAACTCCCTTCAGAGTTCAGATGAGGCAAAAGCAACACTCCCACTGGTTCTTACTGGCTGATTGCACCATGATTTACAATGGGAGAAGAAGGGAATTTCATCCTAGATCCGAAGTGCCTTCATATAATACTTGCCTTGCTGGATGACTATGGAATCCAGGCGCAGTTTCATTTCTGCACGCTCCACTATCCTTTCCTCCACGGTATTGTCTGTAATAAACCTGAACACACGGACAGTCTTGGTCTGCCCAATTCTGTGCGCTCGATCCTGCCCAAAACAGTAACAAAAAAGTCAGCACTTGCCTTCCAGCATGACTACATAATGAGGTTTAAGATTTTCATTATTTACAGCACACAAATTTACAAAACAGAACAGCACAGGTTACTAAAATGTTTACAGCTATCCATGGCTACCCAAGATATTACATTTTTATCTACATTGCAGGTTTGGGGTTTTTTTTTTTTCAATAACACTGACAGTGAGTGTGTCTCTATGTGTCATAGCTAAAAAACAGCAGGATTTGGGGTTTTTCATTAAATCACACACAGAGGAGAAGATTTGGATGCTTCTGACCTTAAGCAACCTTCTGTAGAATCAAAGCATGAAGAAATCATCTCTCTGCTGACCAAAAGCTGCCTTTCTCAAAATCCTTCAGTAGTGCCATGAATAGTTCAAGAAAAATACAATAACCCTGCCTCTCCTGACTAGTGAAACATGAACCACTGTGAGAATCAGTATTCTCAACACACACCTGTAGTGGTAGCTGGTACTGCCTCATTTGAGCTATTAGACACCAGTTCCTTCATTCTTTTGAAGTGATTTTTGCTAGAGTACTTGAGACCCACAGGTTAACTGAAATAATTTAAGACATTTCCAAGACTTCTCTCTGAAAGGCCTCATTTGTCAAAAAAAAAAAAACAACAAAAAAAACCCCAACCAAAAATCCAAAAATCCACTGGCAGTTTTTAGATAGCTTTGCTTTCTTAGGTGGTCACTAATGTCCTTGACATGTATCCAGGATGGAGATGCATCCACATCTACTTTAAAAAACCCCTAAGGATAGTTACTAAAATGAGATCCTTTCATTACCATCACCATAAAAGCAGTTTTTGAAAACTTTAATTCAACTCTTCTTTATCTCATTTTCAAGATCGCAGGAAAAACAGTGAAAACACATTCACCTCCACTCCCCACAACAGCTTTATAGTTTTGGGATTAACAACCTAGATTTAATTCATTTTTACTTACTCAAGTAGGCTATTTGCATTAAACAATACTATGAGGTGTAGCACACACCCAGCATTTCCCACTACATAAAACACTGTATAACCCAAATGTGACTGAGGACTAATGGTTCCACACAGTGGAAGCTGCACTTGAACTGAAAATTAGTCTTACAAATCCTGCTCCTGTGCTAAAATGGGAAAATACCAATTTATTTTGGAAGTACACATTTCTAGCAAAGTACTGTGAGAAAAAGAAAAACAAAACCCCATAATTTCCATCTGGAATCTTACCATAGCCTGGAGATCTACTTGTGGATTCCAGTCTGAATCAAAGAGAATTACAACATCAGCAGTAGCCAGATTGATTCCAAGACCTCCTGCTCGTGTACTCAACATGAACACAAATTTTGAGCTGTCAGGATCATTGAATGCATTAATGGAAGCCTAAATCAATGAAAAGAATGTATCAGTTAAACAAAATGTTTTACAAGTAGTATTTTTACATAAATACAATCCCTGAAGTTGTAAATACCTGTCGCTCATTGTGAGGAGTTTGTCCATCCAGTCTGCAATATTCGTAATTTCTCCACATACAGTAATCTTCCAAAATATCTAGAACTCTTGTCATCTGCCTGAAGATTAGAACCCTTGAGCCTGTTTGGGTAAAAAGGTTTCTTATGCTTTCACCAAAATGTAAGATTAAACAAACTCTCCAAGTCTGCACTACCAGAAAAGGAAGGAGGGCAATTCCATGTACTAAGAAGAAAAGTCGTTTGAATTTCAGACCCAAACTACAATGCAGGGCTGCAGCTGCTGCTGCCACAGCACATCCATGCCATAGGACACGTTTGTCTTACCCTGATATGTCACTGTCTAATTAATGGCTGGCTTCTCCTTTTCATTTTGTGTTGTACTCCTCAAGAAAAAGTTCCCAGACATGGCAGAGTAAGATGGTAACACAAATATAAAAACATTATCAAGTATAAATAATAAAATTTTGAAGTATTTGATTGTTTTGGATTTAAGATCTCTAGAAATAAAGTGAATTCTTCTTAAGTACTTGTCAGTTTACTGCCAAGAACAACTTAAATAAAAAAAAAAAGAAAAGGTTCAGTACTTTATGCATATACACTCAGCCATTTCCAGTCTACTGGAGAAATTTAAGTAAAACACAGGATATAACAAAGTTTCTACTTCCTTTTGTCCTTTGGACTCAAGGGTTAATACTGAACTCTCTTGTTTAAGATGCTAATTTGATTTGAGACCAGTCCAGTATTAATTACAACACCTCATCAATAAACCTGATATCAGGAAGAAACCAAGATCAAAAAAGCACAGTAACCACTGAATTGCTTGGTTTTCAGTCTTGAGTTATACAGTCACAGCTGCTTGGATGATACCTAGATACAAAGTACAGTTTACTTCTATACTACAGAAGGTTGAGGTTTGGACGTGGTTTTGTTTTCCTGCAAAGTGTCCCCACTCACAAACCTACATCCAACTTCTTTAGCAAAGTTACTACTGTAAGCATACTCAAAAAATAGTGAGCTAAAAATTTATTCCAGTGTCAAAAACTCTGTTGCAAGTGACTTTTACAGTAATCCATTTCAAAGCTCAAATAACTTTAAAACAACTCAAGAGTTCCCCCATGTCTGAGTGTTTATAGAATACACAGAAAAACTGTTCAAAATCACATCCAGCAAGAAAGACCAACATTTCACACAGGATTTGACTTGAGCTATGTATGAGGACTCTGAATCTGAAATGGTCCTTCATGGCAAATCAAAGGCGTGGCTAAAATACTACATAATTATATTTCAGATAGCTAAGAAAACTATGAAAGAAAATCTAAAGCCCCAATCAAATGATGTTTTTATGGTGTGAACTTAGCTGCGATGAAAAAGTGGGAAAAAAAAAGAAATCAAAACACTTCAACACAAAAAGCCATAATGGACTATTGATCCAAGCTGGTATCATACTAGAAACCAACAGTAATCCTGGCTAAAGTCCGCTGGGTTTTGCTCAGAATACACAAAAATATTACTGAACCAAAAAACTCTCAAAACCCCAGAAAGGAGATGTATACCTTGTTCTTTCAACTTAGGCAGCAATTTGTCTAGAAGTACCATTTTGCCACTGTTAGTGACCAAATGCATGTCTGTTGTGTAAGGTGGGCCAGGCTCTGCTCCATCAAAGAGGTACGGGTGATTGCAGCATTTCCGCAGCTGCATCAGGATGTTCAGCAGTCTCATCTTGTCCAGCTTCCCAGCTGAGTTCAGGATATCTATATCCTTCATCAGGATTCGGGTATACCTACAGCACGGAAAGAAAAAAACCCTTCTGTTCACTCTAAAATGAAGCTGGGGGATGACTTACAAGCTGCATCTTTTGCTGGTGCAGAGGGAGGAGGAGGAAAGGTTTGAATACATGTAAGCCAGGAAAAGCCTGTGGGAGACAGAACCTGCCCTCAGCATCATGGCAGCCATGGGACATGGTTTGGGTGTCATTCTTTTGCCTCTGGGCAAGTCAGAAATGTAGCACAGACTCACAGAATCGATTGGGTTGCAAGAGAACTCTGAGATCATCAGTTCCAACCTTAGGCTAAACACCACCATCCACTGGGTGCCACATCCAGCTGTTTCCTCAATACCTCCAGAGATGGTGAATCCACCACCTGTCTGAGCAGTCTATTCCAATGCTTGACAACCCTTTCCATTAAGAGATTCCTCCTGATGCTTGACCTGAACCTCCCTTGGTGTAGTTTGAGGCCATTTCTTCTTGTTCTGTTGCCTGGGAGAAGAGGCTGATGACCCCCTCGGCTGCACCCTCCCATCCAGGAGTCGTGCAGAGCAAAAAGGTTCCTCCTGAACCTCCTCTCCTTTAAGCAAGAAGTTAAGCAAGTTTTCATAAGTCTTTAGGCTACAAATACTGTCTAAAGCTCACCCTTCTCTTCATTTAATCAGGTAAATCTCCCTGACATGCATGGTTCTGTCATAGCAGTGTCAGAAAGAAACAGGAATAAACTGGGAGTATACCAGAGAGAATAAATTGAGTTCTACACAACCTCCAAGTCACAGACAGCACATTCCTTCTGAGCCTGAACCACAGCCCAGTCAAGCACATGCATTAATTACCATTCTCGCTGCATTTTGCTGAGGCCCACATAAATTTTAACTTCCTTCTTTGGAGGCAAGCTTTTCTCCACATCAGCCTTGATGCGACGGAGAAGGAATGGTCGTAGCACCTGAAAGAGGTTCACCATTAAATGCATTTTGGAAACTGAAACACTGATCAGGTCAATGGATGAAGCAAAGAGCAGATATTCTCTATCACAGATACATGATCTAGTGTTAGACAATCTGAAAAAAAAAAAAGCAACCTCTATGGAGAAATTATTTGCTATACATAGGATATACATGTGCTTTATTTGAAAGACTCAAAGATTAGGTCAAAATGATCTTTGACATGGTTCTGTGTCCTTGGACTTAATTTTGCTTGACTGAAAAGTTGTGGAATAATCTCTCTCATCCTAATAGTCTATCATAAGAAGTATTAGAAGAACTGTTTGGGATTTAACTTAGGTAAATGTAACCCTTGTATAAAAGGCAAAAGGACTCACCATAGGAAGGCGCTCCACCAGTTTTTGATCCCCTAGACAGTTGTTGGTATCAAATCACGAATCAAAATCCTGTATCAACAAAATCATTGGTTTATAAGAGGCTTCCTTTCAAGGTACAATAGCATCACAATGGTGAACAAATACAACTCTCATATGGCCAGGAAGTAAAAGAACAAATGACCTTATTTGGCCTATTTTATGAAAAGCTTTATAACAAACATTTCCAACTCAATCTATCACTTATCAGTAACTGACACCACTAACTATACATATCCAGGTCTACTTTCAAATTGGGAAAACCAGCAAAATTAATTTGATTCAGAAACAAAAGACTTACTTCAGCTGAGGTAAAGACATCTGGCAAAAGGAAGTTGAGAAGTGCCCAGAGTTCATGTAATTTTGTATGTAAAATGTTGTATGTAAAATCATGTAAATAAAATTGTTCTGAAGTGGAGTTCCAGTTAATAGCAGTCGGTTGGTAGTCTTGAATTCCCTTACAATTTCTGATAACTGAAGGACAGTGAGACATGTCCAAATATCAAACATATATATTTAAACATTACTAGTCCCTACACCATCAACTAAATAACCCACACAGATCTCTTGCTTAGTGTAAAATAAATTACCTTTGATTTTTCATTTTTAATCCTGTGGGCCTCATCTATAACAAGGTATCTCCAGTTGAACTTTTTGAATACTGACTTCTCTTTGATAAGCATTTCATATGATGTTACACAGACATCCCATTCTCCAGGCAGCAACACATCTCTCACAAAGGCAGCCTAGGTAACAAGGTGACAGCTGGTAACTGAGGCTTTGTCAAATTTAAAGGGAGTTAAGTTCCACTTTTTCCACAGGGAAAAGTCTAAGTACATGATATGATGTCCTCTGCCCTATGCAGGTCCATGATGCTCAATAAATAAGGGGAATTTCCTCAGTCAGAGACATAAAATCAGAGTGTTGCACCTATGCAAGGAGCAAATGATGTTTTGAAAAATCGGGCTCTTACACTGTATTATGTATAACACTTCTCCCCATCGCCGTTCATCCATCCAGATAAAATGGAACCTCTTTCCTCTTCAAATGTCAAATATGTAATAGATATTTGGAAATGGAAAGGATACCTTAGGGTACATGCTAATGTACTTCCTTCAATTAGGTTTTATGATTATGACCTTTATTCCAACAATAATTTAATGTTTTAATTAAATTTGCAACCATTTTCATTGCTGCAAGATGTCCTTCATCTCCCTCTACTGTAATTCAATGGAGTGGTTTTCAATCACAATCAGCAATATCTAACAAGAAATTTTAATACCTCTTTTCAGGAATCTAAAATGGATCTTTCATGTTTTAAAACAAACTTCATACCAGTGCTATGGCAAGGAATAATTCCCACCTCTACTGTAAGCAAATAATACACATTTTCCATTTTGGCAACCAGATGTGGAATATTAAATGTTAGTTACAAAAAGAAAATGAAAAGACTTAAACTCCTTTAAGTAAGAATGAGCAAAGTTGAAAAAATTAAAAATTAAACTAATAATCGCACCTTGGTAAAGAATATCCATTGGTAATTACAATGTCTCTTGACTTATGACATGTTTCTGACTAAACATCAAAATCTGAATGCAGGTTACTGGGTTCAGTCTTCATATATCTTTAACATCTCTGATTTTCAAGAATTCATTTGCTCAGAAAATATCCATTACATTTGAAATAATAATCATATTTGAACACCTTTTGACAATATTGTGATCTGCCCAGCCACAGACATTCAAAGGAGTGACTTACACAATGCAAAAGATTTCTGGAAATAGGTTACAGCAGAATATTACTTGTGCACTTACCAAAAATGCCAAAAATGTTGAAAATAGCATTTATTCTTTTGAAAACATCAGTCTAGCATTTCTTCTTTGCAGCAATTTCTTCCCAAATCCACTCTTCTTGTTTCTGTACAGATGATTTCTTTTCAACCAGGGTTATGTTGCCTACAATAACAGCAACAAGGATGTTCAGGAAAGGGGAAAAAAAACACCAGAAAAAAAATGTACAGAATATTTAATTTGCAAGAAGAAAATAAACTACTGCTTTGCATTCTTTATGTAACAGCAGCAACTCTGCACACATTTGCACAGAAGGGGGAAGCACAGCAGCAGAAACAGGAAAACAGTTAATATTAACTCATCACCTTAGAAAAATAAAAAAATAGACAGTATTTTCCTCTTTCTTGCACATAGATTTAAAATTTCCTGGAAGGACATCCTAGACTTGCACCTCTTCTTTGGGTATTTTACTACAAGTCTACAGCTTGGCCTGCTCATCTTGCCCAATGACATGAGATACATGTGCTGCTTTTGACAGAACAGCGGGACATTTTTCTGAACAAACTCAACCACTGCTCCACTGCTTTGCCTGGCCATGTGCATATTTGGATTATTTTTGTGCCAACAATGCAAAATATTTTTTCCTTAATGACAGGTTTTATTTTTTATTTCTGCTGCCTCTAGTTATGAAATTCTCCAGAGAACCATTTACATGAGACAAAACTGATTCTCAGAAAATATATCAGAAATACCAAAGTAAGGAGAATGCATAATCTAGTGGATGAAAAAGATAAAATACCTTATCTACTTTGTGTCATATTCTGGCAATCAAATTATTGCACTTGCAGTATCCATCTCTGTCAATAGGATGGGTCACTGGCTTCTGCATTAAAAGCTCAGTTTAGCAAAATCATCACTATTTCTCAAAAAAAAAAGTTATGATCTCATTGAAGTCATGTAGGACAAATGAAATCACTGTTTTTTCAGGGAATTATTTGTCTCTCCCTCTTGGCGTGGTGTTGCCCCTTTTGAAGAAATGTATCTTAAATACTGTTTATTTTCTTTCTCTTTAAACTTGCTGTTAAGGCATATGCTTGCATCCCAGACACTCTTCATTAAACATTCCTGTGCTGATGCACAAGCATCATTACTCCTAGAAGAGTGGAGAAGTTTGAACTACCTCAAACATCACAGCAATTAAGGAGATCCACAGCTAGAGGAGATCCAGAAAAGCTTTTCATTTTGAACATCAAGTCTCATTATTCATATGCAACCAGCAAACCAGGTCATTGTTGCATTTATCCAACCAAGTTCTTGTCAAAGGGTGGGAAGGAAACTTGGAAAGGCTGAACTTGGGGCTCAGGAATCTGCTCCCAGCCTGCCTTCTGCTCCAAGTCAAGCTTGAACACCAGACAGCCACCGGTTACCCTTCAAAAGGAAGGTCAAGCTAATTAGTTGAGAGGATCTATAGAAGCATTTTATAACAACCAAATTAATACTAAATGAGTTCACAATGATTCATATTATTCCTGAACAATTAAAAATGACAGGGCCATTATTTTAAGTCTTGGTCCAGTTTACAGCTACCTATCCCACACCAGGAGATGTGCTGCTGAGCTAAAAATACATTTCATCATTGGGAGCAATGAATCTTGGGAGGAGTGGTATTTAAACCATCAGATATTTATGTGCAGCAAAAAGTGAAGCTCAATAAGTTTTCTGCCCTTTGTAGTTTTCTGCCCTTTCTAACAGATAAACTTGAAAATCCTAATCCCAGTCTCTTCTGTATAAGTCTCTTACAACTGAAATTTATTTATTGATTTTTGTTGTTTCTCACCAAACTGGGAATTGTAAAAATTTCATGGTTTGCATTTAAAGTCTGAATACATTGGACTTCATCTCCTAGCCACTGAATCTGGTTTGATAACCAGAGATAATTAGTAGCTTACATATTTAAAACAGAATTAGTGAAATCAGCAATGTAAAAAACATTCACTAGAAATTGATCTATTTTTCAGACAATTTTTTTGTTTTATTTTGGGTCTGCTTGTTCATTTGTTTGTTTGTTCCATAAGGGATAATAGATTTTGTAAAAAATTGAGACCCATATCATATATTTCTCTTCAATGCAACATAACTCAGTAATTCTAAGTTATATTCTATCCATTGCTGGTTCCGACTTTGACAATTTTTTGCAGCTCTGAATAATAATTTTAAATACAATTCTGGTGTCTCTTTCTAAAGAACACCTTTATTCTTTCAGGCAGGTGGAAGGTTAGTGCAGCCTGCCTGAACAGCAGATGGCCAGCAGCAAAGCTTTTCCCTGCTGACATGATTATAAAGGGAGCACACTGCTTTGAAACTGAGTTTGCTACTGCTCATAATCATAATCTACTGATTGATTTATAAAGCTCCACCTGAACATTTGCAGAATTTTACATCAAAGACATTTTTTCTTTCATATAAAAATACAGGAATTATTCTGAAAAAAGCATGATCCTGCAACATAGACCTTCCAAAGCATCCAAAGTCAAATCTCAAATGTTCCTGGTTTCCATCAGTAAAAATTTTTATTTTTCAGTAATATCTATCACGAAGCTGCCATTAGTTTTACCAGTCCTGATACTGATTTTCATGGCATTTTAAATAAAACTGAAACATTGTCCTCTAATTTTGCTTCTCTCAAGTAGTAGGATTAAAAACCATATGATTGTACATGTGAAAAAATTATGTTCAACTCTCAGTCGCCCATTGTCCTTTCTCAGGTTGCTGTTATGTGACGTGGTATTTTGCTACCGTGGAATATCTCAAACTGGAAGGGACACAGAAGGATCAAGTCCAGTTCTGTGCTCCTCACAGGACCACCTAAAGTTAAGCAGCATGACTGGAGCATTGTCTGGATGCCCCTTGAATTCTGACAGGCTTGATGCCTATTATATTATAGAATATATATTTTAATGTAATTTGCATCAATGTATACTACAGGCCGATCTCTAAGTCTGACCTAATTGTCAAATATGGTATTAATAATCTTCTGACTTATTATAAGAAACATTTTGCAGATGTTTCCCACAAAAATTTAAAGGCAATGTTAGAGATTCCAATAAAGCTTATTCAAAGCAGCTATGTCTCATATTTAATTTCATATTCTTCTAAAGCACCAAGTGCCCTGGCCTATTCTGTTTTCTTAGGAATCTGTGGAACACTATATTATTTATAAAATGTAATTAATTTTCGTTCAATCTATCCATTCATGGTGGCTTAAAAGAAAAAGCTATAATCCACCTTACTGCTTTTGTTGCATGCTCACTATTTACATTTTTGTGTAAAATCTCATTATTCAGACTGCTGATTGAATAACTTTGAAGTGTTTTGTGTCTCATTAGCAATGCTGCTCATTATGCAGAGTATGATGACTAATGGAAAGCCTTTGCCTCACGGCTCCAGGTGATGGAGATTTTTTTTATCATAAGCTACTGTTCAGACATGAAATGATTATAGAAGTAACAATAAATAATTAAAAACTTAATTACAATTTCCTTTCAAGGATTGTCACCACTTTGCTGGTGTTTAGGTTTTGTTGTGATGCTGAATGCGGGTGTTCCCTTCTAAATGCACATAGTCTGGTATGACAAATATCAACTCCAAAAATGATACATTTCTATCAGTGACACAAAGTAAACAAGGGGGAGAAACCTCTGACAAAGGTTTTGAAAATGCTACAGTCCCTAATCCTTTAGATCAACACAGGCCAATTGCCTCAAAGTGGGAATCCTAATACTAATAATGCTTCCTTTAAACCAAATAATGCTCCAGATAGCCTCAAGATATGGAAAACTTGCATTCCTTACATTAAAAAACATAATATTATATTTTTTCTTTTTCTGCATGGAAAAATACATCCCAACAAGGTGATCTATGCAATAGTACCAATAAAGGGAAAACCTCAGCCCAAGCAGAAATAGATACAGTTACACACGGTCTTCATCAGAAGTCATGTGTATGATTTCTTCACACCAGATAAATAAGGAATCCAGTAGGGACATAATAAATGCTCTGGAAAAAAACATCTGATTTGCTTTCCCCGAAAGGTCAACCATGACTTTGTTATCCATCAAGTTTGTAATAGATTATGAAAACAAGAATTTCCAGTTGGGTTTCACGGCATTTAGTGCATTTTCCAGGGTTTCAGCTCTGTGATAGAGAGCATTCAATTTTGCTAAAGTATCTCTAATTTCCATCATTAGGAACAGCTCTTTTTTAAGAAAAGAGGTGAATCCAATTTTGTTTTGCTTTGTTTGTTACATATTGTAGGTTTTGATTAATAGCTACTTTACACACAAAACATTCAGTGCCGTCCCTCTACAAAAATTGCATCATTAAATGTTTTTAAAAATCATGGTCCCTGGAAGAATTTGTCTACTTGTATTTTATGAACTATTTCCTAAGTTAAAATGAAAACCAGAGTTAAGCTGTCAAAGAAAAATGAAAGACATCCTGAAAAGACACAGAACTAAAAGGAGCCTATTTTTAGTTTAAAGGAAGTACAAATGTACCACACTTGAATCATTATCCTCATCAGGATGACAGGTGATGCCAGGGTAATAAATAAAGTCTCTGATTAGAAATGAAATTGCTACGACAGAATCCAACGGCCACAAAGCCTTCAGATTCCCCTCTCTGTCGTCTGCATACATTCTTCCTCTTCCTCCACAATAAACTGTCTATTGATTCTAATTCAAGGATACACTGCAGGGAAGAATCAGCAAAGATCAACATGAGAAAACAAAGCAAACAAAAATAAGACATACAGCTGTCAGTATAAAATTTTCTAGCCACAAAGCGAGCCTAAGGAGGAGACACCAACTGTACCAGTGAGAACACAGGAAAGCCTTTTGGCAACAGTTAGTTCTGGTTTACCAAAACACCAAAGTGAGAAGATTGCCACTCTGTGCTACAGATCTCCACTCTAAATCAGGAAATGCAATAATAACTTCAAACACACACTGCAGATTCCCTTCTCAGGAAAGGAGAGCAGCCCTGCTGCTATGCTGGTACTACAGCCACAAAAGGACCTACCCATGTAGGTCCCATTTTCAGGAAGCAAAATGCAATTGCAGGGATATTCCAATAGCAGCAAGCCCAAGCAAATGTGTCTCAAATTATTCTTCCTTGGCTGTGTTGTTTATGACTAAACTGCATCACAAGTAGCAGTAAGTGCACTTTGAACAATCATGTGGCATTTAATTAATTAACCATAACCATTGTTTACATGTAAATCAGGTACTCATTAGAGAATTAGAAAATCATTTCTTTTGAAGTGGGATTATTTTTATCCATTTGACTGATAAACTTAACTCTTCATTATATTACTCTTTGCCATCGAAATTAGTATCAGTAGGATTTGATATGACCACATACACAGATGGCTGCAGAAGCTGAGAACAGAGACCACCTTCTTATTTAAACTGAAGTAAGTGAAAATACTTCTTCCGTTTCTCAGATTTTGCCTTCAGGAAACACAAATCTGCAAGTTCCAATGGGTTAGATGAGATTGAAAGTATATTGAGCATCTTTGACCTAAGGTGTGGGCTTTTCCACCTATACTGCAGGGTGGCTTTTCTTATTAATTGCATTTACAGCCCTTTGTAAATGTGTTTGAGGATTGCTCATTTCCACAGTCTAGGGCTGGAGAAATGAAATCACAATAAACTGATCTTTTGTGCCCCACCAATCAATAATGACAAACCACAGAAGTCCTTGTACTACTGGAATGCACCAAGGACAGTCCTGAGCACTCAGCCAGGCTGCAGCATGGTTTAAATGGCTGCCCTGGTAAGATCTTTGTGCATTCCTTTATTTTCCTAATAGAGACTCCTATAATATCTGAAGCTAATTTGTCATAAAATACTTGTCTTCTGGCTCAGTGTGTCTTACAGTACCCTCTTCTCTCCTAAGTATTTACACAAGTAATGACTTGAGGGGCAGAAGGAGGCAGAGATTTTCCAATGCCTTTCTTCTTCTCCGCCTGGGTTACAGTTTCAGCCAGCAAAGCAAGGCTTGTAACAAAGAAAATTCATATGAATTCAGTTCCATTGTACTCCACGTATCAAAGCTCAGGTCCCAAAAACATTCAACCTAATTTTTAAATATTCTCTTCAAAGCTCACAAAGCTCAGGGTGCAACTTTCTTCATTCCTCAGTTCTCAGAGTAATAAAATTCAGTGGTATTTATTGGCTCGCCTGGAGCTGCTCAACTTTTTCTGCTTTGGTTGCTGTGGGACTTGATATTTAAAAAGTTTTCATTGACTTGAGTGCAGAGTTGTTACCTTTACTGGCAATAGCAATCTACAGCCAAATTTATATAGCTATGATGGTAATTTCAATAGCTAGCCTGTTTTCTCAGTTTCATAATATTACTCTGTTATTAAACTTTTATAGCAGAAACTCTTAAATAAGTATCTCCAGCATTTCTACACACCTTAGAAAAATGGCTCTCATAACTGGATACTCAATACTGTCACCTATCAGAAGGTGGTCTTATTATTTCTGTTTGGTTCTGTTCCATTTTGCTCTTTCTTTGTACATTTACGTATTCTACAGCTACACAAAATATTATTATTACCACCCCTCCCAATGTTGTGAATCTAGGCATTCAGTCCAATACCACATCAGGTTGCTCCTTTCATGACCTGCCCATTAGAATGTAATTTGCTGTGCAATGCTGGTAAGAACGTTAAGAGTTAATAATTTGTCCAGCCCTCTTTAACAGCCTAGAAATATGGACGGTACAGATATGACTTCTATGTGTGACTTATATGTATGGTCACAAGGGTTTTCAGGATGAAGAAGAGATGAGAATGTTGACTCCATGATCAGAAGGCTTGATTTATTATTTTATGATATACGTTACATTAAGGCTATACTAAAAAGAAATAGAAAGGAAAAGGTTTCTTCAGAAGCTAGCTAAGCTAAGAATAGAAAAGAAGGACTAACAAAGATCTGTGTCTCAGACAGAGAGCAAGAGCCAGCTCTGCCATGAGTGGTCAGTAAATCCAAACATCCACAGGAGACCAATCACGGGTCTACCTGTTGCATTGCACAGCAGCAGATAACCATTGGTTACTTTTGGTTGCTGAAACTGCAGCTTCTCACAAGGAAAAATCCTAAGAAAGGATTTTTCATGAAAGATGTCTGCGACATATACGCACTTGTTGACTGCTGAAAAAAAATGAATTATTGTCCTTAATACAATTATTAAGGACAATACAATTGGAATTAAGGGAGGAATCTGACTTGGACCTGAGGCCACTGCCCTTTGTGTTCAATGATTTGGTTTGATTTTACACTGGATGTCTAAGAGTCAGGAGCCCAATGGTGGCAGCTGAGCCAATGGCTTTTTTTTTCAGCTGAGTGGGTTAACAGCATGTGTATTTTTTTTTTTATTTCAAAAAACGAGGCTAAAGCATTTCTATTTTGTAGCCAACCTGCAGAAGAAGACCTTGTCCAGGAGCAGCAGAGATTCCCAGGCAGCAAACTGAGAGCCAGTGCCTTGCCACAAAGGTGTACTTGGCACAGATGTGTCATTCTGTGCACTGCTGGCTGCGTTAATTTGCTGTGACTTTACAGCCCCGTATTACAAAGACATTTTACTTTTCACACAACATCCACTTTAAATTAGTGGAGAGCAGGTCTCTGAAACTTGGAACGTTTCCCAGACAAAACACAATGCACAAAGCTGTAACTTGTTCAAGAAATGATAGCAGAAGTTAGAATATGTTCCTGATGAAGCTGTAAACTTCAGCTGGTAGACTTCTCAAAATAAGGCTCAATGCTCCTGCTTAGTGATGAGTGGGGTGAAAAGCACTTCCATCTGTTGTATTGTGCAGAAATAACATCACCTTCAGAGAGAAAGCTCTTAACCTGTTTGCTTTTGCTGGAATGAAAAAACCAATTCAGCAATTGATATTTTGGAAACAAGTCCCCAGTAATCATAATATTTTTTTGGATGCCAGATGGCCTGGCCTGCTCTCCTAGTCTGTGCATCAGAATAACTAAATGCTTGTATTTCTTGATGTGTCCTTTTAGGGGTGAAAATGAATATATAAACTCATGAAAATTAGAAGCTCTGAGATGAAACCTCCGTCCTGCTGAACTCATGGACAATTCTGCCATTGATTCGGCACTGTTACATTTTCATCACTGCTACATCCCAGAGTTGAAAATATGTCTGGTTTATTTTGACAATGGCATTTCCAGACAGATAGATTGTTTCCTCATATTATTGCTTCAACAGACAATCCTTAGGAACTGAGAGTGCTCTAAAAATCATTTTATGACAGTTGGCAAAGGCATGTCCAAAGTGGCAACATCAATCTTTTTTGGACTATTATTTTGAGTGACATATTTTATAACGCTTTCTTTGTTAAACTGTAAACATACAAACTGCATTGCTCATATTTACAGGTCAGTACCTATGCAATATACAATTGATAACCTGTAAAAAAACAGGTGCTTTAAAAGCTTCCTGAAACAAAAGTTTGATTTCAAATGTTTCTCTTCACAATTTCTTGCAAATGAGCATCATAATCAACTCATCTGAAAAAAATGTAGTGTTTTGGAGGTGTTTACAAATGTACCCAGATTTCACCTAAATTTTAAGTTCCCTAAAGACTGGGGCAATGAAAATAAATTTGAGAGTTTCATAGGCACTCAGCAGAGTAAGATAGAAATGTCTTTGAAAACTCCTTGCTGTCTGTTCACTGTAGAGTACTCTGGAAATTCCTGGGCTTGAAGAAAGTTAGCTACTACATTAGTTAAAAAGGTTCTTTCTTCAGTACCTTGAGTAAACCAGTACATCTTTCCTCTTCTTTGAATTCATGTAGCGACAGTAACCGCTAAATGGCTACCAATTTCTAGTGGTAAATTGCTGTTGGGTTTAATTTCAGCCAAGCCCACCTTTCCTCAGTGTAATTTCATTGGCCTGAATGGACGCACCTTTCCCTCACCTTGTATATGACACAAAGACTGTGTGGAAGTATTTCTAGATCAGAATGGTCTTACCCATGGTTCCTGCCTGACAGGACATGTTTGGACTCACAGCGTGTGACGTGTGCCAAAACACAAAGACCTCCACCAGACCAGTGCTCCCAGTACAGCGCTAACCATTATCCAGGGTGTGCCTGTGAAAAGCAAATGCTCTTTCCAAACAACAAGCATTTTAATGCTGATTCCAAAGGGACTGGAAACTGGACTAAGGAATTATACAATGAACTGCTGTCATTTTTGCCTATTCTTTCAGCTAATAAGACAGTGCTAGAGAAGGATTGTGCACATTTTCTTGTCGTGCTGCACTGTTACCATCTGGGTTGTGGTGCTGATGTAGCATTGAAGATGAGCTGAAGAGTGACTGTTGGATATTTATAAAGAATTCTGTGGCTAACTTTGCTCTAAATTGGGCATGTAATGAATGCATTACTGCAAAGCAGGGAAATAACACCTATTAGAGGCTAGACATGAATCATCACAATGGAAAATCATTTTTTAAGCTGCAGTATTTTCTCTGTTATTGCTTTGCTTTAAACTTTAGTGAAAAGCAATTACTTTATTCTTTCTCTTTACTTTTATTGCTGGTGATTCTTATGCTAATTTTTCCTTCTGTGTTTGATTTGATTTTGAACAGGCTTTTAGAATTCAAGATTAAATTGAATTGGTGATACTGCCCTACCATCTTCACCTCCTACCTTTCTTATCCTCGACCCTCACTCTGGGTTATCAAGAATTCTTAAGAAATCAGACTGAGCAAACCAAAGCTATAACATTTTAAAATGTTTCTTGTTCTAAATAAATTAGACAAATCAGCACCCTCTAGTCATGAAAATAATAAAAGTTTGGGGGGGTTATATTTAGCTTATTAATTATTTAATAGTTAAAAGAAGCAAAAGTTCCCTGCATTTGAAGTGTTAGCTATTTGAATTTTTCCCCTCAAAGAATCACACATCTCCTGCAATTAAGTGAAATATATATTCACTTGTGGTACCTTGTTTGTTCTATGCCAGTGACTTAGGTCTGTATAAAACACGTAAATTTTTCCCTTCCAGTGAATTTAGTCAACAGAATGTGCTGGTTTTCAGAGGCGTCAATAATTGCTTCAAGTAAACAAAAGAACCTGAAAATTAACAACTTACCTTTGTATCCACAAACCTAGAGGTAATTTTTTGATCATCCTTTTTTTCTTAGGCTACAGTATTTTAGAAAAAAAAGAATGTTTATTTATTATCAAAAGTCACTATCAAGACACAGAACTAGTGAAGATTCACTTTGTTGAACACTTAGAGCAGAAATTAAGGAAGGAGCTGTCCAAGGTCCCCTGTGATCAAAAGAGAGAAACTCTAAGTGCAAATCTAGAAAATCATCTGTATTTGTGATCTTTGTATTAGTTATAGTTAGGGGAGATTAAACTTCAGCTTCTTTTTAACCAAATGAATTCATCAGTAGCATTCCTGGAAGAAACCTGCGTAGTGTGCCTACAATGACTGCAAGAATGCTTTCAATTTCCTTACCTCAGGAAGATCAAATGATGCAGAACCAGAAATGGAAATTATTCTTTCCCTAATGCTGGATCAAACATAAAGGCAATATTTTTTAGAAACCAAAAAATGTTACAAGCAAGTAATGAAATTCCTTCCTGCAGGCTTGGGGGCAATCTTTGATGTAAGCAAACCTGAAAATGTATGAAAAAAAAAACTTTGAAAAAGGCTCCCTGTTTTTCTCCCCTTTCCTGAACTCTGCCCTAAGACACCATGTTCTATTTACAGCTGTAATGTCAGCAAACACTGGGCTTCCATTCAATTTATTTTGGAAAATTTAGAACAAAAGACATATTCAGACTCCTTGCATAGGCCTCAGGCAATCGTGTCTATTTCATTATTTCAGAGCAGACATTGCAGGTTAGCTGGAAAATTGCAGTAAAAATGATTGTCCCAGTCACAAAGGCGGCAGTACCATATCTTTTCTTTCTTTCCAAACAAACCCAGGTGATTTAAAAACATAAAAAAATCCTTTAAAATTATTTATCTAACAAAGTCCAGGGACATAGGTAAGGCTTTCATTTTTTATGCCTTTGAAAGCTCAGAAAACACAGCAATACCCACATAACAGCCGTGGTGAAAAAGAGAAATATGCACTTAACATTTCAAGAACTTCTGTCGAGTAAAAATCAGACAGTATTTTTTCATTTCTATTAAGAGAAATTTCTTTAAATCCTCACTGCTAGTTTTAAGATCAAAGAAAAGACATTCTGACTGCCGATGAGCCAGGAGATGAATGATTTAAAATAACTTGCTATTCTTACTGCTGATTCAATGAATTTGAGCATGGTACATGGAATAACTAATTCCCAGCTTGTCTGGCCTAACAAATGAGTCACAGTTTTAGAAAACAGCAGAGTCATTTAAAGCTGTGATTCTGACTTAATGTTTCTTAAACTGATTAAACCCTGAGCATTGAGCAGTGGTGCTCAATGCATTGTCACATGTATTGATTCCACACAGACCTACTGAAATCCTATGTTTAAAGTTACACTAAAGCAGGCATTGCAGCAGGTAAGGAGTTCATGTGCAAAACATTAAGAGCCCTAAAATTCCTTTCTGTCAACAACATATAGGCTGTCCTTTTGAAACCTTCCAGTTGTAAATAGCAGGTCTGACAGGAAGGGGAATGCAGCCCAGGCATCTCGCACTGTCTCTTCTGTGGGCTTGAAGTCTTTGAAGGCTGGAGGCTGTACAGGGAACTGGCAGAGATTACAGGACAATTTTTCAAAGGCATGAAGAGTTCTCAGGGACCCAGCTCCTCTTCCAAATCCATGAGTGCTGGACACCTAATTAGCAAGGGTACTTTGAAAATCTCCCCCTCCTTCTCTTTTATGCAAGTTCTTTGCTATAGAAACTGTACTGAAATAGAAATCTAATTGGGAAACACTGTGACCAGGAAAGAGAGGTGAGGACGTGGATTAACTGCACATAGCAGTACAAAAACTTTTTCCTCAGGGATGTTTATTGCACTTTCTGGTTGAAATCACAATCAACATCTTGACCAGTGTGCAAATCCTTTTATTTTTCTCCTTCAATTTCAACATTTGGTGTGTTATTTTTCAGCAATATTACTTTGCTTTCTGTTATGTTGATATTAGTGTTGTTTTCACTAATAATAATAATTTGAAATAACACAAAGGCCCAGATCTGTGATTAGAGGGCAGGACACGTTCAGCTTGTCTGTGCTAGGCCTGATGAAATCCTTCTTGGATGGGCACAAGTCCTGCCTGATTTGACATTACAAGGTAGCAGCTACAAGCAGGTGGATGATCACTGCATTCCCACCACCCTCCCTTCTCTCCCAGGTTTGTACCAAGGTCAAGGAATGATTGGCCAACCACAAAATTGCATCTCCATTACCTTTCAAAATGTAAACTCAAGTGCCAGCTAAAAGCAGTGTGAACTGGGAGCTGGAAGCTGGCAATAAGGAGAATGGAGAACCCCAAGATGGTTTGGCAAGACCTGGTGTGTGTGTCTGTCTGCATTATTGTATTACCTGCAGTGATAAACCAATCCTCTGCAGAGTTTTACATACTGCTGGCCTTGGAACAGTCATTTTTTCATTTCCATTATTATTTTCCTAACCCTTCTCCTGTGCTACTTCCTACATGACATTGCAGGTGATTACTCCAAAGCAATGCATGTTGTGTGCCACCTAAGTCAGCTTGGACCACTACAATAAATCATTTGAGTCTAACTTCTCCAAGTTTTGCTCATTTTCAGGTCAGGTACTCCCTTACTGAGGCTCTGATTTCTGAAGTGACCTACATCCTTGGTGACAGTACGTCTTTGTATAACCACTTACAAGTGCTGAAAATATTTTATTTCTATTATTTCGTGCTCTCCTGATAAATGAGGATCAGCAGGTCACCTGACAGTAATGAGGCTTGCCAAAATATTACATCCTTTTAGTGTCATATGCTTTGAGAAAGGACTCAATTTTCTCCCTTGGGGAGTGGAAATTGAATAGAAGTGAAAACAGATCAGGCACATGGACTACAGAATGGTTATTAAGAGTTTAGAAATGTTTATGCACAAATAGAATATTTCAGAAAAGAACCAGGAATGGTCATTCTCATGGAAATGATTAGAGAACTAAGGCTGTTTTGATGAGAAGGACAGAGGCCACAGCGGCACGTATGACTCCACAGCAGAAGAAGCTGTTACAGCCGCACCAGACGTGCTGGTAGCTGAGAGCAGAGATGGGCCTTCACATCTCCTTGGCAATAGCTATTTCTCTTGCCAGAAATCATTTTGATCCTTCATCCAAGAGAAACTTTACTTCTTTCCCTTCAACGTAATTCTGCTTTTTGTCATTCTGCCAGCTGATTCAAAGTCTCTGGCTTAGTGCCTCGATATGACACATTTTCAACTTGCCAAAAAGAAAACTCCTCTATAGATCCATTTTGGCAAATAGTTAGCGTCGTGAAGCAGGAAAATCAAGGTTTCACTTGACATATGTAACTGATTTTAATCAATGTATTAGACTCTAATATTGATAAATTGGCCAGGAATGGCTCCAACAGTGACTACTGCCACACTGCCTGGGTAACAATTAGCTTAATGACACGAATTACTGTGATTCAGCATGCCAATTTCCCCTTTGTCTTTGCAAAAAGAAAACGAAGTAGGCAATACCTAAACCTTTGTTAAATAACTTTAAAACTTCTGAAATGCTTTAAAACACTTTTTGTTTACATTCCGTACAATTCTTCCTCTCATCACTTAAATATTGTACAACAATTAATTAGGACATCTTTCATAAGGGGAGTCATCCTGAAATTATTCCTTTCATTCAGCTAAGTTTTCCTTGTTTTACATCATTGTTTTCTCACAGAAACATTTGAAGATAGAGAAATGTCAGTAGCATAATCCAGCATGGATTTATTAATTTCTTTCACTTGGAATCTATTTTCACACCATGAGTTATGGTTCTGATGGCAATCTTGCATCTTTCAATGCATGCAACTAATTGTACCCTATGAAACAGGTAAGTATGTCAAAGTCATCTGACCGTTTCGATTATTTTTTAAAAGAATAATGGAAATTAAAAGGGTACTGGCTTGCCAAAAAAGCTTTTATCTTTAACAGAAGGATTGAATATGTGAAATTTGGAGGGAAATGCTTGCAGATCCCAGCGTTCCCAACACAAGCATAATTCTGATATGTGTAACTCTAACACTTAGGAAGGTCCCTACTACTGAGTGTGATTATCTCACCTATGCATTATCAGCACAAAGCCTTCAGGGCAGGCTTCAACCGCTCCTTTGCCTTAGACAGGCCAGCAGAATTTTGATCAGTGAATTCCATTAGGAATTACTTGTCATGGTGATATGCAGCTAGATTTCATTTACCATCCTTTTATTACAGCCTCCTGCAGCTCAGTTCCTTTTGTTATAGTTCTGTATGCTGCTACATTTTGCCTTGTAAGCTGGTGGGTAGCCGAGTGTACTCCCCACAATCCATTAATGTAGTCAAACTTCTGTTTCTCCCACTCCACATTAGTGAGGGAAAAAATGTCTGGCATGTGCACTCTCCGCAATACAATAGATGTTAATGGCTCTAATTTAAGAATACTTCTTGCCAGGAGGAAGAAAAAGGAAAAAAATTGAACTGCTTTGTATAAGTTCGGTTTCTTACAAAAATTCTGTTCAAGAACTGAACCATTAAAACAGCAGACACATGGAAAGTAGATCCAAAGGAACAGGGGGTCAGATCTGAATCCATTTTTACTTACACCAAGTGTTTATGCAGCCAAGGCACTTAAGCAGCTGCTGTTAGAGACTAACACAGGCCAAGTTCTCTGTTTCTCACATAAGATGTTTAGCTTTAGACAGAGGGAAGAGGTGGTGTCTGTCACTTCTTTATGCTGAGAAGGTTTGAGGATCTGCACTATGCTGCTATACAGGCCAATTTTTCAGAACATGTCAGATGGCAGAACTCCATCTCCTAATATTAGTGACCAATTCTGAACTGTAAAAATGCTCAGACCATCAAGAACTAAGACCTTTCAGTTGAGGCAAGCAAAAAGAATTCAAATACTTTCCTTTTCTACACTTGCAATTGGATTTTGGTGTTCCAACTACAAGAAAACGCTGTTCTCTGATGTGCTGCGCACAGAGACTACAATGTATAACTTCAATGCCTATAAATAGTTTGTCTTGTCATCCTTCCAGTTTCCCCTCTCCCTCCACTCTCATTGAAAACGGTACTTACAGGAGCTAAGCCAGGAGTCCTTCCAGGAGCCTTTTCAATCCATTAATTTACCTTTCTGATGTGAGGCTGTGGTCTAGGTCCAACATGGCAGGTCAGGGTGGTACTTGAGGAAATAGAAGAGAAATACACTGAAAAGAATGATTCTCTGCAAATGGCAATCCTCAGAGGGAAGACAGTGTTTCATCTGTGAAATAATAAGCCCATTAACACATGTAGAACACGTGGAAATGTGTAGGAGTAATTTAAACAAACAAGGGAATGGTAGAGCAAACACACAGCCCCCTAAGGTGAAGGCTTTAGCTGAGATAAACCACTTAGAGTGTACTCTGCACTCCTTGCAACAAAACAAAGATAAACTCAGGCACCCTGCACTTTCCAGATCTTAATACTAAACTCAAAAACACTGAAATTCATCAGTCACTCACTTGAACCAGTTTTGAATGAGTCCCTTAAGGAGAAAAAGTGTATCCATGAGGATATTCCCCACCTTCAAGCAGTTTGAACATTTGCCTTGACAGAGAGCGTAACCCATCCAATCACCCACGCAACGCTGTACATGAATAATTATCAGTTTATGCTGATAATTAGAGTCCCAGAGAGTCCTTGCTCTGGCCTCTGGTAATGACACTGTCAGCAAGCAGAGCTCATCTGTCACTCCCCAGCCCTGTCTGCAGGTTGGGGAATAAGAGTTTTGCTTACCTCTCCTGGAGTTACTGGACAAGTACAGAGCACATCTGCAGCATTCTTTAAATTAAAACTGTTGGCTCCCAAACTCCACTTTTTAGGTAGTGAGAAAAGTTGAAGAGTTGAACAGGATGTATCTTTGGCACCCTGAATATTTCTCCTTCAAGTGTTTCTGTCATTCTCAATCATTAACACAGACCTACTTGAATACAGAGCTGTTTAAATACTTTTAAATGTTAGTTGCTGTCGTTTCTCTGTTAGCTTTTGGCAATGTAGGAAAGAACAAGAGAACAAAGGTCTGGAGAACTTTGATCCCCTCGAATACTACAGGCTTGAAACACCGCATGAACCTCCTGATACACTCACTTCAGCTAAGATTGTCTCCTCTGTTTACTTGCCAGAATATTGTGTTCAGCTTTACATTTTCTATTTCACACTGTCATAACAGAGAGTGATATTTTTATTTGTGCTTGGCCTGTAAAAGCATATAGAGATCATACTGTTTGATATTATTTTCTCCTCATATTTCACTGAAATCTCAGCTGGCAGCTTCCTGGCACTGAGTACATTACCTATGAAGCTCAGTGTACCTTCTAACAATCTCTTATTCCAAAGCTTACACTTCCAGTCATAACTCAAACTTGCTTTTTTCCCTGCGGTGCTCTCCCTCAGCAGATTATGGAAGTTGAGTTCTATTAGAGGATTAAAGCATTGATAATATTTATTTACATCTGCATTGATATAATTTCTGGGCAGCTTTACGGAGAATACAGAAAAGTACCTTTTGATTGAAAGGAACACTCAGGAATTGAACTTTGAAGGGCTGTGGAGTTATTTGGTGCCGTTATCCCTAATCTGATGTGTGATGCAGGAAGGTTTCTACTTTCATATTTCTACAAGTAAAATCACTTAAAAGTACTAGCATTTTTGGGTTTTTAGGACCTAAGTTCATCCTGATCAGCATTTGCCAGTAACAAGAACCCATCTGAGAAAATATCAAGGTCAATCACAACACACAAAGGAGGGATTTCCCACAGACAAGAATTTAAAAATCACACTTCTCCTGAGAATCCCAGAAATCGTGGGTCTCCTAGAAAATATTACTTACTACTTTCCCTTGATTTTACTTTTGCTTACCACACATTCCCCGGTAAATCACTCACTGACATGTCAGATTTGATACATCAAGTCTGTCAGCACTGTTCACATGACACAGAAATCTGTAACAAGTATTCACTTGGTAACCTCAGGAATAAAGGGAAAACTTGCAGTTTAACCATCTCAGCAATACCCCATGAGCTTTTTCTGTCTTTGGTGTACTCAGTGAGCCTCAGACCACCATTGAAACAACCCTGGGTATTTCTGGCAGGCCATAGCACCTTCTTATTTCTGCTAAGGATCTAATCACGTGTATAGAAAAGGTTATTAAAAATCCCTACTGTGGTAAATGAGAATCACTTTATTAGCTTGGTAAGGCTCCATAGCCTCAATTTGGTTTTCTTAACATTCAATACTACAACACTGAATTTTATTTTTTTCCCCTAGTTCGTTTCCAACTTAGGCTATTTAAAAACTGGCATTAAAAAAATTAATAAATTTCCAGAAATTGCTCTCAGGGCTCAAAAAAGAAGCACAGACAGCATTTTCTCCCCATCACAAGCCATATTTGTCTTCCTGTCCAGGATGCTATCCAGAATAAAGGAGGGTGGTCAGAAGGGGAAGAAGGACAGCAACTCCATACTAAAGGAAAATTACAATGCAAAGTGAGGGAAAGGCAACAGATGGAGACAACTGCTGTTATAGATCTACACTGCTTCCTCTACTCTAAAAGAATATTTATTGACCATCTGCTGGCTAAAAAGGTGAGCATTTCCTTCAGAACCTAAAATGACGAGGAAAAAAAATTAAATGGGTTTTTCCCAGTGCTCCAAAACCAACATGAAGCACACATTGAAGTTTATTTCTTTTGTTCCTTCCTTTTTTTCCTACTCTTTCAGTGAGGAGCAAAAATGGACCTACCTGGCTTTGCCCATTAGAGTTATCACACACCCATCATTTTAGGGCAAATAATGCATTTCAGCCGGTATAGGAGCAAAGGAATAAATGAAAGAATCAATCTTTCTCAAAGCAACACCAACCAAGATAGTGTTGACTTAACCCTTGTTTTCAGGATGAAATTCAGCCTGAAGAAACTCGGTTTATAAAGACAAACTACTAATGAAACACAAACCCATTACTTGAATCTTGACTCCAGGAGGATGAAGCCCGGCTGAATTTGTTCCTCCTTGGATACCAGCCCAGCCTCCGGTTTTGTACTTCCAGAGCTGGGGAGGAGAAGCAAAGGTATGGAAGAAAATTGCTACCCAGTTTAATTGGATTTCATCAACTACAACTGCTTACCACCTATGCATGTTACCATTCTCCAATGTCTCACTGGCTGCTCTGGGGAGGATAAAGTATCACAGGCATTGGGAAAATGGTTTCCCTGCTCAAAACCTGGAAACATCCAACAAAAGGTATCATTCAAGTTCTCGGAATACTTTTGCCCACCTAAGTAACTTATGATCTGGAGGGAGTTCTACTCAGACTGAGCTACTGATACTCTGATACTGAGCTACAGAATATCAGAACTGCTCAATGGAACTGGAAGGAAGATCAAGAGCTTCAGAGACCTGAATCCTTGAAAGTCCTTTTTCTACTGAGAATACCATCTCAAGACTGAAAAACTGTCCAGAAGGAAATGAAGACCTAAAACCATCTGCCAATAATATTCTGATTTTTCAAGCCTCTGTGACATTTCTGCATGACTACATTTTAGGAATCTTTCTTCAAAGTCACTTTTTGGCTACAACATCTTGTAGTGGCCTCAGTTTCACACAATATTAATTATTTAAATAGAATCTCAACAAAGTGATTTACCTGCCATTAAAAGTCAAGTCCATGCAAAATGAGTTTCTCAACTGCTCATCCTGGCCTTCCAGGCATAAAACACAAGACAAATGGAGAATATAGAACCAATTCCAGCATAACAGGAAAAAACAGATTTCTTAAAACATTTTTGTATGTATAAAATGCATGCACTTCTGTAAAGTGACACAATAACATCTACAGAAAAAAATAGACACCTGCTTATGTTAATTAGATGAGAGTGACATAAAACCCAACAGGTTTGGGTTTTTCCTTTCAAATTCACCCATAGGTCTTCCACAGCTTGTAAGAAATGATTCGGGGAAATAGCAGATGTTTCAAATGGTTAGTCTGTTATTACAGTTCAAAGAGCAATAATCTTTATTAGATGATTTTCAAGACACCAGTAGAGCTGCATTAGGAATATTTCAAAATGCAATATTGGTATACTGTCAGTGATTTTAATTTTATAGAGACCATTTTCTGTATTTGCATCATCTGCATCATTTGCAATGCTAACACTGCTTGTTCACAAATTAATGCAAAATTGCCTATTTGCTTCCAGCTAACTACCCAGGTAACGCGATGAACGTGGACCATCACTGGATGTGAAAGATATTTAAAAATATTCTGATAATTTCTACTCATCCACAAAAACAGATTAACAACTCTAGAATATAATTCATTCTATCAACTTCAGAAATAATGGAAATATGTATAGCCTTACAAAATCATTCTCTGTAAATGGAATTAAAAGAATTTAATGGAATTAAAAGGATTGGAAAATTTCTCCAAACCTTTAGTAGCTTCTTCTGCAATTTTGAGAATACCTTAATACACAAGTGAGTTTTGATTTTTGGAATTCTATCAGAATAAGCAAGATAAAATTAAAACAGAATAAGCAAGATGAGATTAGAAAGATTTTTAGACTGACTATTACTTAGACTTTTTTCTATTATTGCAAAATAATGAAAAGAATAATGCACGTGCTTAGATTGATGACACAACACATTCTCTGGACAATAAACCTCAGTAAGGAATCAAAGAAAAGTTATCAAGATGAAAATTCAGATCTAAAACCTTAACACACTGGAAAGCAGAAACAGATTCCATTAAGTGGCAAATCCTGTTTTGCAACTCCCTGATTTCATATTCTGATTTCAAGAAATGAAATGATCCCATTCCAAACCCAGACACTTGTGCTGGAATAAGTACTGATTCCTCAGAAAACCATAACTGTTCATGAGCACTGAACACTGGCAAGAGATTTTTTTTTAATGAGTAACATTGAAAATAAACTCAGGTGAGTGTGTGCATACTTAGATAAGGAAATATTTAAATGTTCTTTTCTTAAAGCCAAGTGGTTGCAATATATCAGCATTGTGAATTAATTTATTGATTCCTATCTCAGATGTGACATCTTGAGAAAGACTTAAGAGATAAATAAATTTTGATATCAAACTTAGTTTTCCATGACCTTAATTAAGGTGAGGGTTAACTTCAATAATTCACTAAAGAATTGATTCAGGGATCATTATAACATAGCTTGAGAATATCTGTCTACCTGAAAGTTACCATGTTAGTACACTATCTAACTTTTTAAACACTAATCTATGCCTTATTGTCTTTTGAGTTTTAGAAGAAAAGGTGAATTCATTAATGGGTGACAGACAGCTGAACCTTCTCACAACTGATGGTCCTCTTGGCAAGGGCTAATATCAGGGGAAGAGAACTGGAACATGCAGACCATGACACACAGCAGGAAACAGCACAAAGCAAGGCTCAATCACTCCAGCAATAGTTCCAGCACACTTTTTATAGTTTAGGTACCACAGAGGACAATTTCTTGTCTGTCAAGTCCTTATTGGAGAGAACAGAAAGGAAGAACAGGCTGCTCACTTATCCAAGTGATGGATCATCCAGTGCTGTCTACAATAACTGCTACACCTTTCCTTCTATCTATCTTGCGGTGCTGTAAATGGCCCTGCTAAATCCTGTGATCCACGGTTAGGGCCTACATAGGGCAAAAAGGAAGAAGGATGATGGTTTCCCTGATGGAAGCTCATCATCTACCTCCAAGCAAACTGTGATGTGAGTAGTGAAGAAATTTCTTCTTGCTCCCATGCCTTTCATAAGCAAGTAGCTTTTACTCTTGAAAATGAGAGCATGCTCCTTATTTCAGTTTACATAACCTCAAGTGTTGATTATCAGTTATAAAATTGCCCTTTTTAAATATTACACATAACTATTTCATACTATAAACTTCTGCAGCTCTGATTTCAACAGACAGATGTTGAGTTACGCAGCATCCTATTTATTTTTAGATGTTGTAGCTTTATTTTTGAAAATTTCAGTCTTGCATTTAAGGATCAAATACGTCTATCTGTGTCTATGTCAGTATTAGTGGCATAAGAACAGCAGGTCAGCTCTTAGCTAACACAGGGATAATTTCTATAGTCCTGCCACTGCAGAAGTCTGGAAAACACAAGTGTACTGCTGCTCTGAATTGTCTCTGATTGTGTTCCCAAATCACAGAACCTTACCTGAGCACCATCAGACTGCTCTACAGCTCCTTTAAGCCCTGTCTGTATACAAATAGTTTCAACTGGCTGCTACCATACAGGGCAGAGCACTGGGTTCCACCGTGTGAGCTAAGTTGATAGGGCTGTTTGCACGCCAACGTGCATGGGCAGGGATGGCAGGAGCCTCCTCTCTCAAAGTCAGCAAATCCAGACTAATTTACAGCAGACAGGAGCTGCTTCTTAACATACTTAGCTGCTTATTTACCTAATTTATTTGTCAAAGACTCAATAACTCTATCTGCTGAAAATCAAAGTGCACATCTAAGCATAACAGAACAACTCATTGTTTTTACAGTTGAGATGCCAGATTCAGCAAGATCCAGAATAGGATGTTTGTTAATTAAATACCTGGGCATATGGCTAATTTATGCCTCTCAAGCAACTCCTGTAGCCCAGCTACTGTGACTGTCATGAAATATATAATTGTGCAATTCATCTGGCTAGATTAAAATCATGAGGTCATAGCACATCAAAGACAGCTTTATACTTACACTGTGGGTCTGCACAGCAGAGACAGACAATAGAATTTCACTAACTCTTATTCAATTAAATAAAGGAGAAAGAAAAACAAGTGGAGCTGCTGTAAGGCTATCAATCCCACTTGACTTAGAGAACTGTCAAGTTGAGTCAGATTCAGTGCTAAGCACATCAGAACTTGCTGAGAATCAATTTGGCTCACTGGCATCCCAACGGGCAGAGCAATCTGTGTGAACTCTCCTGTTGAGGAGACACTGCCCAACCCCCTGTAAAATACTCTTTTTCATAGTGTAAGACACCTAAGCAATTTCTATAATTAGAAGTATTTTAATAATCTGTTCCTCAGCTAGAAGGACCTACAGTCAAAATGTCAACTTCAATCTTATTCCAGTAGCAGGCATCTTCTTAAAAAAGATTCTACCTACACTTCTACAGCAATCAATTTGTTTCTGAAGGGAAAGAAAGAGGTAGGGAGATTATTTTAATCACAAAAAGACTAAATGAGATTTTGTTACAGGTCTTGAGCTTACCTCTGAAATCTAATTCAGCAGACAGATACATGCCCGTAATGACCATGAGCAATCACAACCTAGAGAGGACGAACATTTACAGTGAATGAAGAAAGCCAAGTAAACCTTAGCTCAGCCTCACAGGGTCACCGGTGAAATGGGACTGTCTCACCCCAGTAACTTCCAGAATATTTACTCTGGGTGTTCCCCCAGTGCAGCTGTGTTTGTGCCATTATTGCTATCCCAGCATCCCCTTGCAAAGGCTCCTTTCAGCTGCTCTCCACAGTTTATCAGAGTTACTAAGGAGTGTCCATGATCTGTCCTACAGGGAATGGCTCATCAGGCACAGGCAGCCCAGGAGAAAAACACAGCCAGGTGAGGTGTCCTCTGTAGGCTCAGGCAGAGCTGGAGCACGGCTAAGAGCAAATGACAGCAACAGGCTGCTGGCTATTTGCAGGTGCCACTCTGTAACACCTTTGCCCTTTCTCTCGCTGGAGACAAAGGGTTCACTGCAGAGGGTGAAAATAAATGAAAATTTGCATGTTCTGATACAGAAATCTCCAGATTCTCTCAGCAGTGCTTGTATATTTTACATTATGATGACAGAAAATTTCTATCTCAGACTTCAGAGGCCATGGCAGCCCTAGGCAGAGGCAATTCATTCCATCAGTGACACTAATAACATCTGCCCGTGTCAGGAAGAGCTGTAAAAGACCTTGCTGAAACGCTGAGGGGCATTAACACTTGGTAATGGCAGAAATTTGAGCTCTGTGACAAGGGGACAGTATAATATATTCTATCCAGCCAATCCATCTGAATGCTGGTGTTTCTCAAAGCACAGTTCCCTTCCTCCAAAAAGGAAGTGAAAAGTTCATAGACCTTCGAGATGGTGGCTTCAAATAAAAGAGTGTGGATTAGACTGCGGTCATTTTGGAATAAACTGCCCAGAATTATACATTCTGGGGACAACCCACCTGCTCAGTGGCACTGGTGCTCTTGTCAGCTTCTCTGCTAATAGCAGCGGTAGCTCTGACAAGAATGGCAACGAAACAGCAGGGGCTGCTTCATTATGTGTTTTTGTGGTTTGGAAACAGAACTCTACCTGCTCTCAGTCAATAGGGAAAATTGAAATGGCAACTTTGAGCAGATCTAGACCAAAATTGAAAGGAGTAGAAATCTAAGTTTGCTGTGAAACAGTAATCCTGTTCCTTCCATTGGCTTTATTTTTCAGATCAATAAGATCGGTGGAAACAGCAAGAAAAAATTTCCATATCATCCTGTCATAGGGCTGGGTAGAGTTGCAAGTTGCCATGTCATGTTCTTGTCCCCATGCTGAACAGAACAGAGTTTACCAGTGTCAACAGGAAATCACATTGAAAAGCAAAAGCAAAGAACACACTAAGCTATACCTACTCCTGAAATTTGAGGTCTTTGCATAAATGTTTCTGTAATAGGTCATATTTACAGGGCAAACAAATTGTTTGCTTGTTTTGAATCATATTATGCTTAGCTTTTGCTATTAATTAGTACAAGTAGTTGATAAATATAAAGATAACATTCACAAAGCCTCTAAGGGAAAGATTGCAGGAGAGACTCCTGCAATTATTACACACTGCTATTACAGATTACATCCCACACACGCCTGTACAGTAGATTGGGAAACTTAATTTGCCATTCCTCTGGATCAATGGAACCCTGCTCTCTGAATGAGTATTGGCATAAGGAGAATATTACCAGTAAGTGCTACCATGCAGACACTATTTCGCCTGAGAGCCTTTGCAACTTACCCAACGTACACAGATTTTCCACCAGATCACCACAAGGTGTATGGCTTACTTCAGAAATGTCTCCTCAAAGAGACATTTCAAATTCTGCTCCCAGAATGCTGAAATGCTGAATAGCTTCAATTTAAATAATATTACCATAGCATTCTCATCCTCTATTTCCAGGTGATGGAATGGTTGAAAATTCCTAGAGCACTGACACTTCTCCCAGGCTGGGGAGACAAGGCTTTGCCACTGGGGCAGCACAAAACCTGCACTAACACCTGGAGCAGCGGGGAAAAGCTCCTCAGTCAGAGCCCATCTAATCCCGCATGGACATGTAGCCTCACTTCCAGCCAGGGCTTCAGCACAGCAAAGCACTTGAGGAAACATTAAAAAAAAAACTGCTTTGAAAACCATCATGTCAAAGGTTAAAAGAGTCTAAAATGTAGGATTTATAAACAAGTTAATTTTGTTAGGGTTCTTTTACTTATTGGAGAATAATAGTGCTCCCAGAGACAGATGGGAGCATCCCAAAGGCAGATGAATGCCTTGCAAAGGAATTCTCATGTCCTATTTGTAGCAGGTAGATTTTAATCATAAAAATAGCAATTTTTTCATGTTGCCTCAAGCCTAAATAGCCAATACCATCTCAAGGAGGTATTTAGAGATGGATAAACTATAGAACCACTGGCATTTGTAAGCTGCACAAATCTCAATCTCTAGAAATTTGTTAAGAGGCCGGTAGTGATGCAAGCACTTCAGATTGGTGTGATCAAGAAAAAAACTTAAAATCATGGTTTAGCATTACGTGCAGGTTTGGATTTTTTAAAAATATATTGTTATTTTGTTAACTTGGTTCTTTTATGGAATTATCATGCCACATAAGAAAAAACATTTATGTGGCTGTCCTTAGCTAGGAGTTACTCTCCTACTGAATTACTCAAAAGCCACCTAGATGTGGCACTTGGGGACATGGTTTAGTGGTGGGCCTGGCAGTGCAGGGTCAGCACACTTGATAACTTTAAACTGATAATCTTAAAGCTCTTTTCAAAAGTAAATGATTCCATGGGCTGGAACGTGGCTGAAATATTAACTTACTCAGCACTGGAAATGCCCCCCTAAAGATTGCGTTCATTGTGCTCCTGTACCACAGTAATGTCACTGTGAATATATAACCTACATACAATGTATGTTTGCACAACATATTTCAGAGATCAGTAGGGGATTCGACATGAAATAGAAATACATAAGCCCTAAAATTTCAAAAAGAAAAGTTATTCATTAGCTACTTGAAGGAAAAAAAAGAAAATACATTGCTGGAGCAAATTTATCATATGTGCATTTTAGGTAGGTCTTAGATCTTTTTTTAGGTCCTTTGTCTTTATTCCAGGGAAAAAAAATTCAATATACAATTTCAGTTTTATTACCTTTGTACTATTCCCATCAAATAAATCTAGCTGTGTGAAGGTCTTGCTCTGTTTTTTAGAAGATGGTTCTTGAAATGAAACTTCCTTTTCATTTCAGTGTAACATATCCTGTTTTAATAAAGAGTTTTGCTTCCTATTGAGAGCATTTTGACAAAATAATAAGGTTGCTTTTGTTTACCATTTAATTTACCAGTGGATCGATAGAGTTAGACATAACTACTTCTGGTATTAAAACTCACAAATTTCAGGGGAGCTGGAGGCTAAATTGTAAACAAAATATTTCATTGGCATTGATCTGAAAAGCAGACTGACAGCATTGCTAAAATTCATCAGCTTACAATTATAAATCTCCCCAAACTGACAAGAGATGGATTTCATTATTTTGCTTTGAAAGGGTCATTCCTTTAAAGCTGCAAGAGTTTATCAATTTATAAAAGATTCAATGAACCCCATTTTCCTTTAGTTCCTGTCACAACTCTTCCTTGTGATTACCCAGGCTAGGTCAGCTCATGAGAATGACTGATCATTTTGCTCTCTATTTTAGGCAACCTCAAATTTACAGGATTTATGACCCATACTAGATCATTTGTGATATCAAGATTACAGGTAACCTGAACTTACTTCATGTACTGTGATACCCTGCCAGAAGTACAGCCACTCATTATGCCACAAGTGTATGAAAAAGTGCCTGAATTTCATCCTCCTTTTGGGCCCCATCCACCAAAGTTACAGTGACAGCTTATTTCTTTAAATAAGCAAGAGTTTTCATGTAGGCTGTAGGTGACAGAAGTACTGCCTTCTTTAGCTAATTCCCCTCCCACACCTCTTTTCTCTCCAAGAAAAATCTGAGTAGGCCAGGTCTTTACACAACCTTAATTGTTCTATTTCCATCACTGACTGTGCACATTTTAATTGCCAGAGAAAATCGAAGATTAGCAAACTCCAAAACAAGCACCAGGCCTTATAAACCTCTGAATGGAAACTCTGGTAAAAGAGAATCCTTCTCTGAAAAGCACCTTTCAGATGTTCATTGCTGGGATTCCCACATTACCAAACAACACATCTGGGATTCTATTTTGACTGCTGGTATCCCTGTCCCTGGATCACGCTGACCCCAGCCCCAGGAGATCAGTCCCTCTGCTCTGCTGATGGCCAAGCTCCCAGCAATGACAGAATTCTCTGCCTGGTGCAAAGAACCCAGGAAGCACAAACTTCCCTCTGGAACCAACCTTCCTCCTGCAGCTCTGACAGCCAGAACAAAGGCAAGGATCTGTGCCAAGCAGGAGACAGTAAGCATGGTGGGATAAGAGCTAAACCCCAGTTCCCTGTGCAGGTGTGGGCAGCCTTCAGACAGCTGTTCATTCCATTGATGAATTCCTGCAGCGCTTTCCTGGGAGCTCACAGGGCTAGGGAATGTGTGGGGGATTTTTGGTGGTGGTGTGCAGGTAAGCATGAGTAGGAACCAAGTCTGAATACCAGTAAGTAAGAGAAAGCTAATGAAGTAAAACACAAATATTGCTTTTAAAATCATTTTCACCTGTTCCTGCACAAGACAAGTTGGCATGCCTCCAACTCCTGCAGTCTCACTACATCTTAAAAAACCAAGCAGAAAAAAATTTTTTAAGTGCTAACACTTTCACAAAAATTGTAAGGTTGTAAAGGTAACCTGTTTCTTAACCTTGTACCAATCTGCATTACCTACCAAAATGAGAGCTGTGCTCTTTTCACTCAGACTGTATGCACAGTGTGAATTAATTTCTTTTTTTGGCCAGGTTACTATATCATTTAGAATAAGGTACTGCACAATTTTCCCGGGTGTTTGTTACAGCAATAAATAAAGAAGCATAGCTATGGTATATATATATATATACCATATATACAGCAATAAACAGGAATATGGAACAGAAATTATTATTATTGAAGTTATTATTATTGCAAAAAGGAACAAGAGCAACGGTAGGTTGAAAGTGAATACCTCTAAACTTGGTTTAAAGTACTAATGGTCTTTTAAACATATTTTTGTGAATTGAGATTGTTAGTGACTCTTTTTCCTGATCTGGACAAGGTCTGTCAATGAAATATTTTTTAGAAAGATCAGGACAACTTATAGCCATTTCTACCATGAACATCATCTTGCAAATGAAAATTTCAAATTATTTCTCTCACCCACTTCCTAAAAGGAAAGCACTTTTGCTACGCAGACAGTTACCAACATGTGCAGTTCATAACTTGCTAGAGCACTTCAAAGGAACCTTAGTGACTGATTCTGGTTATTTTCTTCTCTACAAGGAGGAACAAAAAATCCTGATAGCTTCAAATCAAAGATGTTCGCTTTTCTCAAAATGTTCACCACTGACATTCTAGTCTCCAAACTTGCATTAAAGCAAAACCCTTCCTCTAAAAATTCCACTTCTACTGTTCAAACTGTCCTTTACTTATACTGAAATAAAAGATGTTGTGCTACAAAATATAGTTTCAGTTACCATTTTGCTTTATTTTTATGCACTAGATGGTTTACAGGAATTCAGTCTACTAAAAGTCAGCTCAGTTAAAATGATAACTTTACCAGCACTTGAATCTGCCTCTTATTTTAAGCTTTATAGCTCCCCTTTTTTCAATCAAATGCCTTCCAGCCATTCTAAACCTTTTTGGGTCAAAGTTTCCTGTACTCTAAAAAGCTACAGATGAAGCTGGTGCTTTATAGCATTATGTTATCAACTCATCAATTTTTTATAATTACTTCCAGTAGTCTGCTCCCATCACTCCACGTCGAACTATTTGCCTGGGGCCACCACTCAGAACACTGTTATTTTAAAGCATATGTGGGCAAGACTTTGCTCTTTCTTAGCCAAATTTTTTTTCACTTGCATTTCAATTTTTTTGCTTAGTCATCCATAAACAGGACACTATTAATAGTACTTCTGAATAACAAGTAAAAATGTACAGTATTGCAATATTGCTAACGTTTCAGCTTCACATTTACAAACATGGCTCAGTGCAATAGGTGCAAGTCAGAAACAAGTAGATTCCCAAAAACAATCCATACTTTTTACTGCAAACTACCCCATACAGGTCTTGTTAAAAGGATCAAGCTTCAGTGGGAAGGCAGAAATCATGAAAAACAGAGCAGTGAAGGCATACGTACTTCAAGCAGTGAAAGTGAAGGAGACTCATGCTTAGCATCAGGAAATAGCAAATAAAAATCAGCATTGATCCAGAAGTCATTACTCACCAGCTCAGCCCTTGCTCACAGAGAAACAGGACAGCAGGTGTTCTTTGTTGACTCCTAAACAGCTAAGTTGTAATTTTTATTCCTAATGCACAGGTTACTAGAGACCTGAACAAAAATATTGCTACTCTGCACAGCCCATTACAGAAGCAAACTTTGACTTCTGCTCTCCAGCCTGACAGTCATCCCTGCTTTTGAAAATGTGTGTGAACTGGCATCCACCTTCCTACACACACTGTACTGGGATGTATAATGCCATACGCTAAAATCCAAGCGTTTTTGCACTTCTACACCCGATTCCTGGCACAGGAATTGCAGATATCACCTACATTTTATTCAACAGTTAAATTAGCCAATATAAACCATATTTGATAACCTATGGCTCCTGAACTTCCTAAAAGAGACTGTTGCTCTTGCTCATGTCAACGCATCCCCAGCCACAGCAATCAGTGAGCCAGCACAAAGGACACACGGCTGTGCAGCCACCCCTCGTGGTGCCAGCAGCACTAAGGGAATGCTGCCACCATCTCATGGCCCTGTGCCACTGGGAGATTTCCCAATATCACTGAAGTTGTGATGGCCCCAAGAACTGAAATTATTTGCTTTCATTCATTAATTCTGATGCTGGCTGAGAATACCTTGGTGCATTTTTGTGCAAAATTACAGTAATCCCATGCTTGAGTTCCATCAATCCGGAAACCATATACATCTTCATTTACGTAAAATCACACTTTAATAACAACTATTAAAGGCACAAATGTGAGATTGGTTAAGGATGGCATTTTGCAGAGTCACCTTCCTTAAGATGCTTTGTTGTCATTATATTACAAAAGTTCCGTATTGCTAAAGTTTTGTACCTCCTTGATGTTTCTCGTAGGCAGCTCCTCTAAGCACTGACTCTTCCTTCTTCTCACAGCAGCCAACTGACTACAGTTCCCCTCAACCAACCAATCCACTCTTTTATAACACTCTTCTTATTATTGGCTACAGCTCTGGCCTGGTAAAGTCAGGCCTGTTGCCAATCTCTAATAATTGGCTCAGCTGCAACTCCTTAAGGGCTAAGATTACTTTCTATACTACCTTTATTTTCTTATATTCTATCTCCCTACAATGTATTTTCTGGTTAAATTATTTCATTTATATCAAGCCCTCCGAGCTTACTGTGACCCCACTTCCAGCCAGTCAGCAAAAGCAATAAACAAAGAAGTTTTGCACAGCACATCTCCCTTTTCACTTAACTAACAGAGCCCTCATCCATAGATTGTTAGCCCTTACCTGGGCTACTTCTCCCATGAAAGTTAATGAAAACCTTGAGAGGTGTGAACTGCAGTTGCTAAGGCACCATGCCTGTCTGGACATCCTGGAGTCACTCCTGCACTGGGACTGAGGCCCCTTCTCACCTGTGCCCTCCACACTCACAGCCAGACCAGGTCTCTTCACCGGCTCCATCCCGGGATCCCCACAGGAGAGCCTCAGACATCACGACCCTTAAAATACTTTATTCATGGTGCAATAAGAAAAAGAGCAGCTCCAGTCTGGTGCCTGCAATGAGGAGCCCCAAACAAAGGAACCCCTGGGTTTTTATACCCCCACAGTGCGAGTGCTTGACAGTCTGGAGTCCTCATCTCCTGCTGTGTCTGCGCTGGTCACCTGCATTACCTGACACAAGGACGTCACCACTGCGTGTCACATTCTCCAAGCAGCTCTAAAAAAGTAGTTTGCTAAACAGATCTGGGATTTCTGTGCCTGTGTCTCATTTTCCCTTGTGGTGAGTTGTTTCTTACACACATTGCTAGTGACTCTCATAATGCTGCTGCTTAGGCCCCAGACCAGCTATGGAGGATGAGCACTGTCTGCCTCCACTGGGGTTTTTATTGTGTAGAGAAGGCTCCAAAAAAAGAAAAAATGGGCCCCATTATACTTACCAAGGAAGAAAGGAAAATATATCTTTTCCAAAAGATATGGTTCAATAAAAATCAGACAAAGAACTTCTGTGCAAAAAGGAAATAGCAAAGAGAACACCACCATGACACGTGGACTGTGTGTCAGAGCACACATTCAAGAATGTGTTCACCTACCTTATGCTGTGTCTCCACTAATAACTACGTGCATGAATAAGACACATACAAAATGTGCCAAAACAGTGGTAAAAGAGGCAGCACCTCAAATTAATCTTCTAAAATTTTACCCTCTGAAATGCAGTCATTTGGTGAAATTCACTTATTAATTCTAATGTTTAAATATGGAGTTAGAGTAAGGATGCTCTTGTGTAATACTGTAAATTAGGAACCTTTATAAATAGCTTCTCTTTCAGTACTCTGTGGCTTCCAGTGAGGTGCCAAGGATCAGCAAATAAGTAAATTAGCTGCAGATCATAAAAAAAGAAATAATTAGCTTTGTAATAGAAAAAAATGTCTGTAGTTAGTGTAGGATGCTAAAGCCAATTTTAGCTTCATTAATCAAAGTAGTTATTCAGCACCCATTAATTCAGTACCCAGAATTTACAAGTGCCAACTAATCAATAAAAACAAATGAATATTGATACGGCAGGACTTGTGCAATGTTGTATTCGTAGTGCCCCTGAGGCAAGCTAGATCCTACATGGACAGATCCATACACTGGTGCAAAGGCTAAGGCCCTGCATGCAGAAAGCCTCGGTGGTGGGGGATCAGGGAAGGAAGGTGAATATTGATCCCCGTGCTCCTGATGGGGTTGCACAGCTCTGCTGGGACTGAGCCCAGACGTGGATTACCTTTCCAGCAGAGCCCGGGGCTGTTCCACAGCGCTCGGCCAACGTCCGTGTGTCAGGGAAGGGCTTCCTCCTGCCAAGGGTTCCAGCACTCCCCTCTCGTGCACTGAAAGAGAAAGAGAAAACCTCCCCTTGTTATCAGCAACAACACAGCTCTGTAAGCTTGGAGTACTGCCCGACTCACTGCTCTGCTCTCAAAATGATAGGAGAATTAGAATAAAAGCAGATTTTTTTTACTAAATTTAAAAAACAAAAGGAACCCCCAAAATCTAATCAAAACTAATCAATGAAAACCCCAGGCCAAATAATGTCATACAGAAATTTTATGACAGCTATCAAATGAAAAAATCACAGTCAGCACCTTGATCAAATGTTAGATTTCCTCTGATACATATAAAACAATGTAAGGACATAATCAGATATTCCAAAAAACCTGTATTACTGCAAAACTGCATGAAACACTCAGGGTCTCAGAATTTAAAGCAGGAGTGTTTGTACTGAGAGACTTGGGCTGGTTTTATTTAAGGATATATGAGAAATAATTAATGGTTTTTGTCCCAAAATACGCGACCAGATAATGGAATGTCAAAATAAGCATTATTTGATGAAAACCACATAATTTAAAAAACCTGCTTCACTTTGTTATTACTTTTTCCCCCACATATTTAGTTGGATTAAATTTGGCTTGAAACGGCCAAATCTGATCATTTACATGTAATACATGTATTGTACTGTTGTTCATGAAAAGAGAAGGAAAACAATACAGAAAAAACAAATCTGTTTTCTATAAGATGGATACCCTTCATGACTTGTTTTTCAAAATGTTTGTTTCAATGAATTTACCCTCAAGAAAACATTCTCTCTAGAGTTTAAATCAGATTATTTAAACAAAATTATTTTCAAGATTGCCTAGTAAAAAACATTTCAGCCCTGCCTACTCTACTGTTTGTCTTCACCTGGGCTTTTATTTTCTGTTCTCCTTGTTTTGGCTCAGAACCTGGATTTCCAGGCTGATTTGTCAGCAGTGAGGGTGACTCAGTGAGGTGACATTGTTCAGGTTCCTGGGCTGCCTTCCAGTCCAGACTATGAAGAGATTTTAAACTGTCTCACTCCCCTTAATTGCTGATTTAAAGGGATACACAAAGTGGAACTTCTGATAAAAAATACATTCCTGCAGAGTGTTTTATTTCTCAGATTTTATAGTACCTAAAACAGAACTACCTAAGCACAGTCATTTGGCCTTGGTCAAAATGATTGAGCTTATACAAAAGCATTGATATCAGTGAAACAAACAGAAATAAGCAAATAAAAGATTTCCTGATGCTTCAAGCTATTTTTCCTTGGGATCCTATACCCTCTCTCTATTGCTGTTAAAATTGGCCCTTCCCTCAAATCACAATTTTTTTTCATTTTCAAAGCAATTGACCTGCCTGAAGATTTCACTGCACACCCGATGTACACACCCAACAGCTTTGATTTTCTGCACCACTGTGCTGGTTTTTAACTGGGATACAGTTTGCATGACCTCTTGTTCATTCAGGATTTTACAGTCTAAGTTAGTTTTGGCACAAACTATTCTTCAATGGCTATTGTCAGGTCATTAACTGTGATAAGGATAAAGATATTTATGTACATATGAACTTCTCAGGCAGCCTGGTCAGCAAATCTTACTTATTAGTACTAGCTATGTATGGATTTGCCAGCACCACAGAGTTTAATCAGGATTTTTAGGTAGCTGTGATTGGAGACCAGTTCCCATGACTGGGTTCATTGGGGTTTTTTAAACAACAAGAATTGACACCTCTGACCTCAACCTCCTTAATTTGATGAGCATTGTAATCTGTCTTTAAAAAGACCACTTTTGTTTAAATAAAGGCTTTCAATTTGTGCCTGGAAATAATGCAACCAAAGGAAAAAGAACACAATCTTGACTTGAAATTCCAGTGTTTCGAGATGATATAAGAGCTGATTCTGTTGCTAAACGCTGGTATTGAAATTAAGACTGATGAGTAAGTATTAGAAGAAAATAACTTTGAGTTACATGCAATAGCATTTAATTGCATCATTTAAATTCTTCAGCATTTCAATTTTATATTCATTCAGGGTTTTCCATAATTAATTTGCAGATCTCCAGAATGCATTAGGATGAAACTTTTAAATGGCTGGATGGTTATTAATGGATGACATAAATATATTATTCATTGTTTTTGGTTGTCATGGTAAACAGCACCGAGTACTTCTGACTGAATATTAAACTAAACATCATCCCGTGAATTCAAAAGCAAAATGCATCCCAAGTAATAATTGGTTGAAATACAGAATACTCAAGGTGTCATCTTTTATGCAAAGCCCTTTCTTTAGGATTTTTCCTCCTGAGAAGCTGAGAGGCCTCAGGAGCAAAATGTAAACAATGATTCTCTGCTGCTGTGGAATGCAACAGGTAAATCTGTGGGTGGTCTCATGTGGTTGTTTCTAATTAATGGCCAATCACAGTCAGCTGGCTCAGACTCTCTGTCCAAGACAGAAGCCTTTGTTATCATTCCTTTCTATTCTTAGCCAGCCTTCTGATGAAACCTTGTCTTCTATTCTTTAAGTACAGTTTTAATGTAATATATATCATAAAACAATAAATCAAGCCTTCTGAAACATGGAGTCAGATCCTCGTCTTTTCCCTCATCCAAGAACCCCTGTGAACACGGTCACAATTTCATAATAAATACTCTGTAACAAAATGTTAAAAATGGCTAATATCACACTTTCCTTTTCCCTAGAAAATGGCAGGATCACCCAGGCAAAACTGAATTTCAAGCAGCCAACCTTTTCAAAGATGTCAACACCAGCAGATCTACTCCAGTCCAGAAATACATTCTCAAAGCTCTGATTACCTAAGCAATACTAAAACCTGCAGCCCAACTGAATGCTGCATTGGAGAATAATGGCATTTATACCAAAAAGCACCAGAGAACATGCGTGAGAAGATTGCCTCAGAGAAGCTCCACTGACTCAGGAACAAGCCATTTTTAAACCTCTTACATCACACAGTCTCTAATGAACAATCACCCTCTCACCGCCAGTTTTATGCCCTCACTTTTCTCCTTTAGAGGATGGCCAAATATTTCCCCAAGCTGCCACTTCTGGCCCATCAATCGATCCAGCAGTTTGGCATTGACACAACCAAGTTCAGCAGTGCTTGGAAGTTTCCTGTGTGACGATGGCCTGGGTGCTGTGGCTGCAGGGAAAGCCTTTCCCTCACGTGTGGCTGCACTGCTCGAGCAGCCTTCAGGGACACCCACAGCTAAAGCCAGAGAGCTGTTCCTTACATTCCTCATTTCTCTTCTTCTCCTCCTTTTGGCACCACCCCCTGCACTGCCCATGTCCACACTCCTGACCTACTCCACCTACAAGTGACTGTTGTGGTTTCTGTGCACAGGAAATGGATTCAGCAGACCTAGAGTGCAATGCCACTGCCAATCTGCACAGGTAACACTGGAGGGATGAAATGGTTACACGTTAAGCTTTCACACAAAATTGTCTCACCAAGACTCTCCAAAAAGGCTTTCCTGAACTAGGGGATTCCAACATGGAATTCATGGACAGGGTTTCAAAAGGACATTACATATCTGTTAGTACACAGTAAGGTTTTTGACAGAACCAATAAACCGAGGTAGACCTACTTTGCAACACATTAATTTTAACCCAAGTTTTTGTTTTTGTGAATGAAAAGCAGAGTATTAAACCCAGTTATCAGTATAAAATTGATCTAAAGGTTTTTCAGAACCTGAGAGAGTATTACAAATCTCATAAGATCTTTCCTCTACAGTTAGATGAAACTCATACTCTAGACCAGACAATTTCTTCTCTGGAAACTTTTCAAATCTAGCAAGAACCTTTGAAAACACACTGGAATTATGTAGAATGTTAGGTCAGCAACATGCAAGCAAAGAAAAACAAACAAACAAACAACCCAAACAACCCAAACCTTCTTTCCACACACACTCATAGACCACAGTAAACTTCTTTAAGAGTGAGGAATTACCACAGACTTTTAAAAATAAGCTTTTTGCTTTAAACTAGCAGCCTTCCCCTCTGTTCTGTGCTCATTAGGAATGCAAAGAAAACACATCTCACAGTTCCATCAGCACAGAGCTAAACTGAACTGGTTAAACGGCTGGGCAGAAGCTTCCCATGTTCCTACACTGGTATTTCCAGCTGTGTTTCCCATGTTTGGGACACATACAAGGAAAACGATGCCTTGAACGACAGGGAAGCTTTAGAGTTACTAAAAGCTTCCTTGTATCTGCTGTTAGACACAACGATCTATCAGTGTAGCACTGCAGCTCATTCTCCTGAACCTGGACCAGGAGCTCAGGGCAAAAGTGAAGAGACAGCACAAAAAAGAAAAGCACACATTTATTTGGAATTAGAGCAACGCCTTGGGGTAAAACAACCTACTCCATCTATCATTAATACCTCAGCTGCTAGAAACAAGTGCCAGTTTTATATACCAAGATAGTACTTTCATTAATATCTGGGAAATCTAAGAGGTGCTGGGGAATGCTTAGGTCAGGAAATGACATCTGGCTGGGAATCATCATGAATAAAACTACCCCTTTAAAAAGTAAAGTTAGCTGGGTCTGAATGGAGAAAAATCACAAATGCAGAATATAATGGGTAAAACACTAACAGAGATGTTTGAGAAGCAATCAAAAGCAAGAGCACATTTTTAAATATGTGAAAAGCAGCCAGACTGAAGTAAAAAGGATTTGCTTGCAACACCATCAGAGAAAAATGGGACATGCAAACCAATTCCTTGTCTTTTACTAAAGATGAGAGCCTGTGAGACTGCAACAAAGCAACTCTGCCATGAAACTGCCACAGACTGCTGCAGGTTCAGACTGAAAATGGGGACAATTGGGGTTTAAGTAAGATGATTCGTAAACCATGTAGAAGAAATTTCCTAGAATCCTCCAGACTTCTAACTATAGAGCAGTCATTAAACGTGCAGGAGATGGATAATAGACAGCACGTGTCAAAATGTATTGGTTAAATTACTTAGGAAAGCAAACATTGCATAAGATAGCATTTGGTGTTGGAGATGCTACGTTAGATTTAAAGCGGATTGTCAGTTTCTGCTTTTCCCCAGTTCTTCAAGTTTTTAAAATAAAATTCATGCTTTATAAATATAACTTGCTTTACGAAAAACCCCACAGAATAAACACCTGCACACATTCTATAAATCAACCCATTTCTTTCCTAAGTTCCACACCAATGCTGCCATGGTATTTCTCTGTTCCATTTCAACAGTTTTCTACAACAAAGAAACCCATTCACACTTGTTCTAGCAGACTTTGCACAAGCAATGCAAATCATTGTTATCACTCTCTTTATATTTTCTCAGAGCTTACTTAGACTGAGAATCTAGTGATGCCAACTTGGTTTTAAACCACTTTTTTGTGCTGATTGGCCTTCTACCATTTGAGGAACAGTTCTTATATTTGAGAAATATTGGAAAAGATTCTCCTGAAATATTCTAAGAACACCTGAAAGACCGTTCTGTTCGTTGTGTTTAACAAGGCTTTCTGAGGGTGTTTTATTTTGGTTTGGGGTCTGAGGGAGGCACCCCACGGAAGGGTTGGTTCACCCTCACCTCCGTCAGGACGGACCCGGCTCCCCCCGCAGGGCTCTGAGGAGGCTTTGGGGGCCAAACTCAAAAACAAACCAAAACAAAAATCCAAACACACAGAAAAAAAAACGCACAAAAAGATAGCAAAAAAAATTAACTTGCCATGCGCAGGCACCCGGAAGTCTCCGCCGGTCCGTGTCCATCTGTTCGCCGACCCGGAGGCGAGGCTGAGGGCGGAAACGCTGCCCCCTCACGGCTTCCCGCCCGTTTTCAGGCCTCTGAGGGCGGGAAGAGCCCTCCCCTCACGGGTGCCCGCCCTCAGAAATCCTCAGCAGGGTGGGGAGCTGTGCGGCGCAGCTGTTCCTCGTTCTTTTGAGGACTTCTGCGGGGGTGGGCGGCAGCTGTGAGCGGGCGGTGTTCCGTCCCTTTTAGAGGCTTTTTAGCTCCTTTGCTCAGTGCTGCTCGACTGTGAGGGTGTGGCTGGGGCCCCGTTCCTCACGCCTGCCGGAAGGTGCTGGCGGGCTCCGGCAGCTTGGTGGGTCTTTGTTCGCTGGGAACGCGTGCGGCTGGCAGGTGCTTCTTCCGTCCTGTTTCTCAGGAAAGTTATGTTTCGTGTTTTAAGAGGAGAACGTCTCTGAGGGGGTGTTTACGGCCCGCCCGTGCTGCTTCCCCTTGCGGCTCCTTTGCTTTTGGCTGTGGCGCGGGGTGAGGTGTGAGGTAATACTTTCCTTTCTGCTTGTGGTTTTATATATATGCCTATTATTTTTCAAGTACTTGTATATATATCTGTATATGCTGTACATGTGTACATACATTTATGCTTGTCAGTCTCCGAGGCTGGCAAAAATACTCTGCTGAGCACTTTCAGGGAGGTGAGGGTTAACCCTGCTTGTGAACCTGATGTGTGAGGGATAATTGTTTCACTTATCTCATATACTTAATAACAAGCAGGAAAAATGTGTTTGTGCTGTGTAAGATGATCTAGATACATTTTTATGGTTTGAGTAATCTGCTGATCTGATTGCAAGGTAGTTAAATCATATTAGAGAACTGCACATTAAAAATCTCCTCCAGTAATGTAGCCCTTTGCCCATGAGGGTGAATGTATCTTCATTAAAAAATATTATGTTTCTTTTACATTCTACAGTGTAAACCAAGAAGCGTTATTTTGGTTATTTTGGCCACTCTGCAAAAGTAAACATAACTAAAATAATGTGTTTTACCGTGTTCAGTCTGGATTTAATATCTCCCTTGCTCCTTAAGTAAAAGTGAGGTAAAATGGCAAGAGCTTCTGTCTCTAGGATAGATCTATTATTAACTCTGCTCCTGATGTCCTTGATAGTGTTGCGAGCCTGAAGTTGTCATTACTTGGTAGCAAGGGTATAAATGCTCTATGATATGCAGATACTCATTTCTTCCATCCACCAGCTCAAATCAAGGTTAACAACAGAGCCTCCTAGAGAATATGTTGCAGTGTATTATTTTGGGGCAGAAAGGGCTCTGAATGGGTAACAGCTTTAGACTTTGCTCCTTCTGAAAAATACAGCATTAGCTGCTGTATTGTTTATTTGGTGGTGGACTAAATACTCTTTAAGGGCTCCTTCCAAACCAAACTACTCCATGATTTCCATCAGTGCTATGCTTGCATTGGTGTAATCTTAACAGTGTATTTCTTTTTTTTTAGGGCTGAACCAGTGCTCACCAGGATAAAAGAAAACAGGAAAAGAGTAATTTCTCCATCATTCGATAACATTAAGTATGATAATTTTGAAATAGAGGAGTATCCCCTCTCAGCACAAGGCTTTGACTGGGAGCTGTGGTGCAGGTATCTGAACCCTCCTAAGTCCTGGTGGAAACTGGAGAACACAACTGCTCCAATAAGGTAATAAATAACTAAATTACAGTGTCTAAAAGCTCTCCTGGGTGTGACAGGGGGCAAGTGGGCTCAGCTGTGTGATAGGTTTTACTGACTGTAAACTTCAAATACTTAAATGTCCTTGATGCCTACACAGTCATCAAGAAAACTCCTGTTTTCAGTAGATGTTTTTAAAGGAAACTTTTGTTTTCAGTAGATCTTTTTAAACAGGTTTCCTGCCCAAGTGGAGTGGTAGGCAGGGCTGCTCAGCAGCACTCTGTTCTCCAAATGTCTTGCCTGCTAATTTAGTGCTTACGGGCCAGAAATGGAATTTTCTTTGCAGTTACGTTGCATAAGCAGAGCTGACCTGACAGCTGTGTTCTTTATAGTGTTGTCACATAGGTGCACAGCTGTGCTGTGTCCCAGGAGTTAATGTCTGGTCAGTGACACTGTGAGCAAAGGCTGCATTGGGTCCTTGCTTTGGGACAGTCTGGGTCTGCACTTTGTTCCCATGTCCAGAGTGTTGTCAGACTGGTACAGAACAATCCCTTTGTCTCAGGGAGGGGAGTAGTACCCTCTGAACCCACTGAGCAGCTCTGCTGAGAGTACAGGCCTTGCTTGTAGACACACATTCATTCCAAGGAGGGCACTGGTACCTGTGCTCCAGCTCCCTGCAGAAAGGAAGTGTGAATGCTGTTCTTACCTCCTGAAAGCAGAACCTCAAACAGCACTGGCAGCTGTTTTTCATCCAGCAGCTATCTTGGCAGGCAGGCACTTTTCTCAGGTTCTGTCAGTTTAACACCCTCTGAACTGCACTGACCTATGAACAGAACCTAGAATTGGAAAGCAGGAGATAAAAATTAACAGGTTTGCCAAAGACAAACGTGAAAAGGGGTTAATTTCCACAGCATTAGAAATAGTTATTGCTGTTAATGAACTCTGTTGACACTATAAAAATGTTCCTGTGAAGACAGGTTGAGAGAGTTTGGGTTGTCCAGCCTGGAGAAGAAAAGGCTCCAGGGAGGTTTACAGCACCTTCCAGTACCTAAATGGTGATTCCAAGAAAACTGGTAAGGGACAGAAGTAGGTAGTGATAGGGCAAGAGGGAACAGCTCTAAACTGACAGAAGGCAGGGTTATGTTAGATATTGAGATGAAATTCTCTCTGTGAGTGTGGTGAGGCACTGGAACAGGTTGCCAGGGAGGTTATGGATGTCCATTCATGGAGGTGTTCAAAGCCAGGCTGAATGGGGCTCTGAGCAACCTCATCTGTTTGAAGATGTACCTGCTCATGGCTGGGGTTTGGAATGAGATGATCTTTCAAGTCCTTTCCAGCCCAAGCCATTCTATGATCCTGTGATTAATTATACAGAGTAACCATTATGATTTTTAAAATTAAAAGTAGTGAAACACCAAGTAATGACTTTTCCATTTTACCCCCAAACTCTGTTCCACATGAGGACTGGGCAGTGCATGTACTTTATGAATTTCAGGTTTGTTCCCTAGCTCTTTCCCTGGCACATTTTTTAATTCAGTGCAATATGCTGCATGTGTGTGTTGGATAATTAAAACAAGCACACCAACAAACAAAGCCATGTGTCTTGATGGATGGTTTCTATCTGCCTCCATTATTCTTTTAGAATTATAGCAAAGGGAAGCAGGTGCACTGAGAAACACTTAAAAACAACAACAAAGGCAAAAGTACCTATCATAAATGAAGCATAAGTTTTGTATTGATGTTAACTGCTATTTTCTTCATTAATAAATACATCAAAGATGGTCTTTCATTGCTATAAAACGGGTACTATAGCACTTGGAGGCATATATAGATTTCTGTAGAACTGTACAATTTGTGATTAAGACAGCCTATGATCTGTTTGAAAGCAGATGTGTCCACTAGCTGTAGCTTGAGTGTTCTCCATAAAAGCAGGGTGATTTCTCCTGTACTGCTAATTAATATCTTGTCATTACCAGAGTGCCAGCATAATAATCTGAAAACACATATTTATTTCTTGCAATTGTGGATTATAAGGTAGGAGAAAAATGAAAAGGCTAAATGACTCTGTATCCTCTACTCATAAGGTGAAATTGTACCCTCTGTGGCTGAACTCTTACCTGACTAAAATTTGCTCTGTGTAGCAAAAATTGGTTGGTTCCCACCATGACATAAGTAGAGTTTACTGATCCAGTAAAGCTATGTGATTTGTTTAGGTTTGGCTCAGGGTAATGGACTAATGTTATGCTGGTAAAGGCAGGCTTTGCTTGATTCTGTATTAAAAAAATGTATCTGGATGGTCCTATTCAAGAAATAATCTCTTTCTTTAGGTAAGCTTCCAGACACAAGTTTTTAGCTCTAGCTGAACCTGGCTTCTGGCTAAACACACAGAACTGCACATCATTTGCAATTGTCACAGGCAAGAGCCTTGAGGACTTAGCAAGGACAGAGGCTACACTGGCTGGTGCCCCAGAAACAAAACTGGGGCACCTGGATCTCACACTACTAGCACTGAAATCCTTACTGCTCTGGTGAATATTTATGTCCAATAATTTGACTCTAATTTCCTTCAATGGTGCTCATTTCACTTTAGAATTAGGAATGTCAGAAGGCAAGGCTCAATAAAGCTCTTTGAGAAATACTTTCTTAAGAATCTGTTTTGCTGCATCATTTTACGTAGCAATGATAAATACAGTCTGTGCCTGAAAAATAAAATTCTTCATAATTTATCTGCTAATTTTGGTTGCTGATGATTTATTCTTCCAGAAGTCCTGCACTGCTTGGATGCTTCATAGTGGACAGAGAATACTTCCAAGAGATTGGATTGCTGGATGAAGGCATGGAAGTATATGGAGGAGAGAATGTGGAGCTTGGAATCAGGGTAAGGAAGGCAAACAATTAGCCCATACTGGTGGCTTACATTTAAAATATAGCTTACTTCTTATTGCAGAGGGGGAAAGCAGTCCAAACCATGGATGATGGCATGGAAAGGAGATCCACAGCTCTGCAGACATGTACATTTATTTGAGGAGAGAGGAGGGAAAAAAGAGCAATAGCTCTCTTTACAGAACTTAATCTGGGACAAGGGTAGATGTGTAGAATTTGGGATTGTTCTTTCAACAGAGTTTTGCAGAGTTGATAGCTAAATTTCCCTGCTTACCTGTGGTCCCAGACTCAGTAAGAACAGTTTCTCACAGGTGTGATGAGAAAAACCTTTCTAGATTACTTGGTTTATTTAAATTAGGAAAATCACTGTGGAGCAAAGTAGAATATAGGGGCATTTATGCTGCCTTCCAGACAGAAGGGAATTAAGGTATTCATAATGTGAATATATTGTGAGTGCATATATTTTCTTTTTCCATTGTACACTCTTCACCTGTTTACTATAATGCAGTATTGTGTGTGATTTGTGTACTTCTTTCTGTATCTCTTCACAGTTTAACACCTTTCTGTTCTCTTTGAGAATCTCTCAGGTTTTTGATAAGGGTGGAATTCCTAGGTAGATAATGGTAGTGAAAAATGGGGTGGTGTGTTATAAAAATAAATTGTGAGCCCTGCTAGGAAAGGTAAGGGAGAGGTAACATTGTGTTTTGAGCCTTTTAGCTGCCAGAATATCAGCATACCGTTGTACAATAGCAAAAAAAGGGGAACTTACTGTAAGAATAGATAATTATCTCCTGAGACAGCAAGATAGAACACAAAATACTCATTTTTATTTCTGGCTTCTTGAAATTCTTTTTCTTCCGCCTGTTAGAGATAAAGAGGTTTTTCAGCCAGAGTGAAGCACAGACCCTCTTTCAGCTTTCTCTCTCCCTCTTTCACTTGTTTAAGGAAAGGGAGAGAGAAATGCAAGACTGCTTCTTTTAATAACATTGTTCTTCTCACTGTAAGGGCCAGAGAGCTGCCTTCTGCTCCCAAAAACTTATTTTGCAGCTCAGTGTTGCAATGAGTTGAAAATTACCATCACTTTGATTTTTCTGTTCTTTTTCCAACTGACAAAACATTATTGTTTCCTCATGAGTGCAAGGAGTTTTCTCTGGGTTTGCATCATGAGATGTCTCCTGTCTGGGCTGCAGCACTTAGCCTTGGAGGAGTTGATGTTGGTATGTTGGTAGACAAGGCCAGAGAGACACAATCTCTGCATAATTGAAATTTTGGAGTATGCTGGATCACTGAAATAAGGCCTGACACTGCTCTGATTTCCTTATGGCTTTTTCTCTGGCTCCAGGGAAGCAGTGCCTGACCTACATAAAATACTCTCATCTGTAACAGAGTGTAGTGTGCAAGGTAACATAATACGTGCTTCCTTATCTGAATTTATGCTGGCTTGGATCTGCCTGTATGAAAACAAATTCCAGAGCTGTAATAAATTACAGATTGTTTAACAGTTTATTAATGCTCTTCTGACAATCCTCAGTGTGTCTGAGATCATCCAAGGGTGAGACTCAGTGAGGGGAGACCTCAGTGTGGTCTTCAATATCCTCACCAGGGGAGGTGGAGGTGCAGGCACTGATCTCTTCACTCGCGTGGCCAGGGGCAGGACCCAAGGGAATGGCCTCCAGCTGTGTCACAGAAGGTTTAGGTTGGATATCAGGAAAAGGTTTTTCACTCACAGGGGTGGTTGGGCACTGGAACATCTCTACATTACTTGTGGTGCTTTCAGCTGTGGGGCTGCTGATGAGTGCCTTAATCAAAATAGTCATTGTTCTACAAAAACGACATTGTAATTACAGTATTAGTGCAATAAATAATGTTTCCCTTTTAAAATGCTGCTCTCCAATCTGTGACTATGTAGGCTCACTGCACCTCCTCTTTCATTGTCGTTTTCCTTTTTTTAAAGAAGTGTCTAGATTTTTTTAGTATTCTGCTGTGTGAAAAGCATTCTCATTCAGGATAATGGACAAGCAGACACTGTCTGTCCAAAATGGCCTGCTAGGGAAATTTTATGCAAAAGCTTGTAAGAGCAAACATCTAGAGGAAGAACTGGAGAGTTTATTTTTGACTGCAGAAATAGCACATGTTAGAATCATTTGAGCTACCTGTTTATCTGAAACACAGTGGGTAGAACATGGTCCCATGTCCATCTATCACTGATTTTGTTCCAGAGGATGTAAAACTTCTGTGAGGAATTAGACCCTGACAAATGGAGACTTTTCCCACTATCCTCACCCAGGAGTTATGTTTGTCACCTCATCATCTGCACAAATATCTAGTTATTTATGTTATAGGAGTGCAAGAAAATCACCAACTATTGGAAACTGTATTTGAAGGATCCATTGCTGGCAAACCATTACAAGCCACAGAGAGCAGGACTTTGGAGGATTGTTCTCTTGATTCTGAATTTGCTTCAGAGCTGCTACTCAGCTCTGTTGGTCTCTGATTTGGAATACTGTTTTAACTTCTAAGATTTTTACCCTTGTCTATGGATTTGCAACAGCATTTGTAAAATACTAAACATGTATTATTAAATAAATATTAATAGAAATCTTTTGCCTTGAGCTAGAAGCTGGCAGATGAGTTCAAAACATGAATGGATTTGATTCTTAGAAGAAACTCTTTACTTTTCAACCAAATGTTTTCTTGTAAATCTGTTTATTTGCCTCATAAGACAAAAAAGGCAGGCTGGTTGATGCAGGACTTAATAGAATCCTCTTTGAGCAGTTCAATCATTTTAACTGGGGTTTAGAAAGATTCATTTACTGTCAAGAAGCATCATATTTATAAAATCAAGTTAGAATGAGTGGTGCTTCTTTTTTGTTCAATCATTCCCAATTGAATGGACTTAAGTGTGCTTTTAAATTACCAGGTTGCATTTGGAGGGCAGATTGGAATCACATTTTCATCCATGTGCCCAAGCAGGAACTGTGTTGGTAACTGCCTTAAAAGAATGTGAGTGTAAGGCTGGTGTTTCTCAGTGTCATTTGGGCTCAGCTTCTGGCTTGGGCCTGCACAAGCAGTTCTTGTGGCCGTGGAAGACCCTACAAATCCTCTGCCATCAGTTGCATTCATTCAGCCAGATTCTGCTTTGCATGGTTCATGTCTGGTTTGCAGTAGGCTTCTTAAAGGCCTCTTCCAATTCCTACTGAAGTCAGAAGAAGATTTTCTATCAAAAGCAACCCTGTAGCAATTCTTTTGTCTTTTAAAGCAGCCTACATACTTGATAAAGCTCTGGAATATCTGTTACAAGAAGTTATTTGTGCCACTTTTAGGGATGCCCTAACAAATACTCCGTGATTTGCCTCAGGTCCCAGACTAAGTCATCATCAGAGTCCTGGGAATGCCAGCCCAGGCTTTGACTTAGAGTAATTCTGTGTGTCACAAAGACTTTGTGCTTGCAGATGAATTCGTGTTCACTAGGATATAATGGCCCTCTTAAGTGGGTAAGAGGAAAATTTATTAGAAGCTAAAAGCTCTTTAAGGGATTGGGTCTTGTTCCAACTAAATGCTATATCAGGACTTTACATCAGGTGACCCAGGAGGAAAATTGCATTTATAGTTAGACTGAGTGTGGCGCACTACTTTTGTGTAGTATATTTCTGTAGTGAAATTAATTGCTTCATTTCTTGCTAGTCGGGTGGTTTGTCTGCAGACCTTTTGTGAATCTCGTGCTGTTTCTGATGGTGGAGAACTGGAGGAATGCAGTTAATGAATAGAGATGGAGAAATTAGTTACTTGAGCAAAAAATAGTCCCAGGGTTCTTTGGGGTATTTTCCATACATGAGGGTCCCTCTGTGGCAAAGCAAGCAGATGTGAAGTCTGTCATGGCTCTCTCTGATCTATTGTTTTGGAATTCCAGAAGTTAATATTTGTTTGTTAGTTTCGGGCTGGGTCTTTGGGTCTTACCTATCTTGTCTTTTCTTTAACCTCCTCCCCACAACATGCTTCTGGGATCGTGATTTTTCATTGCTTTTTTCATTGCTTCTTAGTTAAGTGAGTCTCTCCCATTTGGTGCCTAGAAACTGATGGCTGCTTACATGTTCCAGCCATTTCCAGTCCACAATGTGTGTGTGTATCCTGATTGTTTCTCACCTGAGATCTTTCTTACAATATTGCCCTTGGGATAGTGTTCTTTTTGTTAATCACAGGCAAGTGAAGGTACTTACACTTGGCCCCAAATCTCCATATTTATGGGGAAACATTTCACCCTTTTTCCTCTTTACCTGGAAGTTTCCAGCAATTTTACCTGTCAGTGTTCCTAACACAGGCCATAAATGACACGAAACTGTGACTATATTGCATGTAAATAGATGTCTGACTTTATTAAGGAAAGCCTTTGCACAGCTGTCCTGGCCATGGCTGGGGTGGAGATAATTTTGTTCCTAGAAGCTGGTACAGTGCTGTGTTTTGGGTTTAGGATGAGGATAATGTTAAACTGCACCAACAGTGTTCAAGCTCAAGTGAAGTTTCACAGCACATAGGCTACACTGGGTTACATTTTCTCCTTCTCCTTGCCATGCTCTTGTTCTAGCTCCTGCAGCAGCTCACCAGTGCTTTGGCCCTGCCAGCACAGTGGTCTGCCCCACACTGCTGCCTCTGAACACCTCTGCTTCAGTAAACTTTTATTTTCTTTCAGATACAGGGTTAATTGTAATGCTAATCAGCTCGTGATTTGCCCTGCTGCCTCACAAACTGTTTTGTTAGGCAGATTGACGGGCTGGCGTGCCAGTGTGATAAATATGGCCAGGAGACTCCTTTAAAAAGGCCTTTATTACCTGAGGGGTTGCGCACAGCGCCGCTGCTCCCACAGCACGGTGCTGAGGAGGAGGAGGAGTGCAGCAGGAGGGTGCGTGCAGCTTTGTCTCTCGGCAGAGCTGGGGCTTCCACCCTCAAGAGAATCCTTAGGAAGATGATGTTGGCTTGTAGGCCAGGGGTATCACCCAAGCTGAGCACTATTAAAGTTATGGTGGCAGGACGGAATCCGGCTCTGGTCAAGGGTGGGTGATTTAGTGTGGTTCTGGGGGGTTAAAGTCAGAGTTCATGTGCTGGTTTGTTGTTTTGAGAGGGTTCATATAGTTCCCACAGCCTCTCATTTGAATTCAGTCCGGGTGCAAGGCCTGGGAGCAGGGGAGCAGGGGAAGTGGTTCCTGACAGGAATGGATACAAATCTAAGGTGAGATGGAAAGGGGCACAAATGCAGAGTATGACTGAGAGAGATACAAATACAGGGTAAAATGGTAACATAGAACAACAGCAACTCAAGGCAAGTCCTAGAACTCTGACATTCGATGTTTAACAACAGACCAACACTTCAAATTAAGACCCTATCCATTTCATTAACATCAACTAGCAATTACTTCTCTAAAAAAGAGCTCTCATCTCCAGGGTTTCATTTCTCACACCAAGAGGTAGAAATGTCAGGAAAGGAACCAAGAAGATTGAAGGGATTTTTCACCCAACTGCTGTGTTGTGGGACTGTTTGCATGGAGAGGGAGTAGTGGGCTGTGCCATGTGTGCCTGGTGTCCCTTTCTGTCCTTGCTGCTGGGCCTACCTCCGTTGCACTCCACTGAGCAATGGAGATCTTCCCCAAATATGCCTCAGGAAAATTAATCAAGATGTTCCCCATTTTTGCACTTGCAGCTATCATCACTTCTTGTAGTCTTAAAGCCATGTTTTTAGCTTGTTTTCAGTAAGAAGGCCAATATCCTTTGCCACTAGGGAATGATTTGCTCTACAGAAAACATCCTCAGTACGTGATCACAAGTGCTGCTCAACAGTACAAGGTTGGTGATGTGTAAAGGCAAAGGGCTGAGAAGTCCAAAAATAGAAATATCCTTAGTTGTTACTCTGAGATAACTTTTAAATACTGCTTTTTCATATAATGATTCTCTTTAAATTTTCGTTAAAGCTTTAAATAGAGAGAAGTTTATTTTGCTTTTATCCATTTTGTGAATTAAGAGGAGACTATTTCTAGATTGAAGCCTGAAAGAAAAAGATGGTAAAGATTGACCAAATGTTGCTTCTTACAAGATGTAGCCAATGCTTTTCATAGCTCACACTTTCACCAAGACAAAAAGAATTCCTTAGCAGTGCAAGTGTGGCATAAGCACTTGCCTAGCACCCTGTGTAACCAGCAGTGGCTTATCTGTGTGCACAGGATTATTCCTGAGGTTAATTTTGTTTTGCAAAGTACCTCACTGGGTCAACAATTTGAATCCCAAGATGACACAGACTAAAATTCTCTCTTTACAGGATTGTAATTCCAACAGGTTAAAAAAAGAAAGGCTCTATTGAGAACAAAACAAGTAATTGCCATGCCTCCAAATTCTGCCAGTCATGACACTACTGAGTTTTTTGGCTTGCTCTGGTTTCAGTCACTCCTACATTGGAATAATTGTTTTTCCCTCTGTTCTTATGAATGCCTCAGCAGGTAATCTGCAGCTACAGCATGTGTAATTATACATTACCAGTGAATCAGTTTTGTGGTTTTGCTGTTTCTGGGGAGAGAACATGTTATTAGCTGCTCCCACAGGAAAGAAAAGTATTACAGCAGCAGCTAACATGGGACATCACTATACCCTACAAGGAAGGATGAGGAGGCACTTGGAGATTTCTCACAAGTGTTTTTTCACCAACTGTGCATGTGTAGTTGCACATTACCAACTGGGAAGTAATACAGATATATTTATGTTTTATGAGAGGAAAGTGTTATTTATAGCGGTATGGGAAATAGTAAAACAGTTTAACTCAATATACACTTACACATCAATGGACTCAGGTGAGATGCAAGTTAATTAGTGCATTATTAGCCTCATGTTTAATGCTCTCCTGCACTTTCAAGTCATAGTGTAATTGCCATTGTACCTTCTTATATTCCAAGTCTTCACGGCCTAAGCTGGGAAGATTCCATATTTGTGGCTTTCCTCTAGAATTTAATTTCCTTGAGATATTTTAATATTGCAAGACTGATTTAGTAATCTAACAAAGATTAGAGGAAGACCAGTGAGGGAGAGCAAGGGGTTGTTGTGGTAGTGCAGAAGTGAGTAGATGACTGAGATGGGTTCACCAGGATGGATGCAGCATGTTCAGGTCACAGGTGTGAAGGCCAGACACCTTTATGTGTGTGACAGCACCTTATGTTGTAAGGCAAGGCAGTGAGGCAAAAGACCAGCCTGGCTGAACAGGGAATTCTTCAGGAGCTCTTGCCTCAGTCTTTAATAGTACTGATAGAATTTGGGCTACTGTGCTGTGGAAAGGGACCTGGGGCTCCTGCCAATGGCAAACTGAATGTGGGTCAGCAGTGCCCTGCAGCCAGGAGGGCCAGGCCTGTCCTGAGGCCCAGCCAGGAGGGCCAGGCCTGTCCTGAGGCCCAGCCAGGAGGGCCAGGCCTGTCCTGAGGCCCAGCCAGGAGGGCCAGGCCTGTCCTGAGGCCCAGCCAGGAGGGCCAGGCCTGTCCTGAGGCCCAGCCAGGAGGGCCAGGCCTGTCCTGAGGCCCAGCCAGGAGGGCCAGGCCTGTCCTGAGGCCCAGCCAGGAGGGCCAGGCCTGTCCTGAGGCACAGCCAGGAGAGCCAGGCCTGTCCTGAGGCACAGCCAGGAGGGCCTGCCCTGTCTGGGGACATCAGGTGTGAGGGTTTCCAGGATGAGGTGAGACATTCATCTGACTCTATATATTTTAGAAGGTTGATTTATTATATTATGATGTTATGTTATATGATATGAAAATGATATATTAAAACTATACTAAAGAAAGAGAAAGACATCAGAAGGCTAGCAAAGAATGAATAATAAAAACCCATGACTGACTAGAGTCTTGACACAGCTGGCTGTGATTGGTCATTAATTAAAAACAATTCACATGGCAGCAATCAAAGATGCACTTGTTGGTAAGCAACCTCCAGACCCCATTCCAAGCAATCAGATAATTATTGTTTGCATTTCTTTTCTGAGGCTTCTCAGCTTCTCAAGAGAAAATCCTGGTGAAGGGATTTTTCATAAAATATAACCGTGACAACAGAGGTGGCTGGCACTGGAACAGGCTCCCCAGGGAAGTGGCCACCACAGCGAGTCTGACAGAGTTGAGGAAGTGTTTGGGCCATGCTCTCAGACACGTGGTGTGACTCTTGTGGTGTCCTGTGCAGGGCCAGTGATTGAACTTTGATGATCCTTGTGGGTCCCTCCCACCCCAGCATGTTGTATTCTATGATCAGGCTTTAGGCACAGTGCAAGATGAACAAGACTGATCAGGCTAAGTGTAGCTGTGGTAAGGAGAGAAAGGTAAAGCCATAAAAGATGGCCAGCACAGTACATTGCTCCATGAATACTAAACCAGTGGCAATCCTGTTTTTCAGTCTCCTTTTGTGCTTTTTAAGACAAAAAGTGATTTCTTTTACTTCCTGTTGCTAACATCAACTTGGCAACGCAGTGATTGATGTGTGGGTTCTTGACTGTGCCTGGCAATGAGATGGACACACTTGGCAGAGAACTGGATGGGGCCCTAAGTGACCCTTGCCATGTGTTACCTCCAAGTAACACAGGTGGAGAGTGGTTCCTGCAGTTCCAAGGAGCAGCACACCATGCATAGTTTAACAGTACACTCTAACAGTTTCGCAGCTCATGAAGATACATGCAAAATTAATCCCTGCAGAACAAAACAATTGAAAAAGTACATAATGAAGCAATTAGCTAAAAGAGGAAGACAAGTAATGACCATTTAATTTGTGAAGAATCCTTACATGGATTAGGTTTTCAATAAGAGTGTTCTATGAAGGCACAATTAATGTAAAATGAGGCCTGTGAGGCAATTAATGATGACTTCAAAAGTTAGATTTAAGGGATAATTTACATATTAAAACTGAAGAGCAGCTCTAGTTATGTTAAAGTCTTTTATTTTTCTTTTAAAAAGCCTTTTAGATTGTGAGGGGGTGTTTTTGTAGGTTACTTAGAGTTTCACATTAATCTGTCAGCTTGGTTATGAAAAAAGGCTGTTCTTCCATACAAATAAATAAGTTTACCTGAAAGTAAGTATGACAGGATTGTGTGATGATCAGACATTATTAATAAAGGTTAACTGAATTCAGCGGAGATATTACCTAAATAAATATTAACATATTCCATCCAGTGGGTATAGTTTCTAGCTCTGCAGAGGCAGATACCCAGTAACAAATGTGCACGACAATCCAAAAACTTCCAGGGTGTGATGGAAAAGCCACTGATAGCAACTAGAAATATGAGCCTTGATTTCAGTGATCTTTGTGTCTGACACTCTCTCTGTCCTTTCTGCAGTCACCTGTCCAGATACCAAAATAAAAATGCAGATTCAAAATGATTATGGTATTAAATGCAAATAGCTTATTCCTACTTGTCTGTAGAACATCAGGCTCATTACTTTTATCAGTAAACAATTAATGGTAATGACAAAGGATGACAAGATTTTACAATAAATTGTTCCCAAAAATATATTTCAAAGATACTGGTAACTAATTAGTTTGTATCCACAGTAGTAATTAATTTACACTGACTGTTTTTTTAACTCTGGGGCATCTTTAATGAGTACTTCTAATTTTGTAATCTGATAAAAGCAGCTCAGCCACGAGGGTTTGCAGGCACACTGCCTTCTCTGTGCAGACCTCAGGCCACAGAATGCACTTCTCAGAGTTACAGCCAAGCCTGCTCATCTGTTTCCAGCAACTGATATGTGTAATTAAGAAAACAATGCAACCCCCCTTTATGTTCTTACATCATGTTTTCTGTAGTGACAACATGCTGAAATGGAATATCCCTTCCTGTTAGTTAAAAATTTAAATAACCAACAATTTCCCTTTATGTTTTCTAGTCGTAATTTCAGGTAAGAGGTAAACGAGCTGCAAGAATCATCTGTAGGGTGTCCTAACAATCCCTTTGTAAGATCATCTTGACCTTTTAGCCTTGCTCGGTCACTACCTCAGTTTCTCCAAAAAAAAAAAAGTCTAACTAGATCATATACATGTCTAAAATAGTTGCTCTGGGCCTGTCTAGAAAGTGCATTCTTCATGTTTAACAGTTTTCTAAGGCATCAGTTTTGTTTGCAGGAATGTTAATAACCTGAGTTGTGGATGCAGAGTGATCTTGTTATAGTTCTTAGAGTTTACTTCAGTCATAACCATCCATTCTGGAAATGTGCTCTGCCAGTTCCTTTATTACCCTGCTCTCCTCCTGTGGGGCATGACTAAACTATTGAGCTTTTCTCTGTTCAACCTCTTAAAACTTCCACTCACCTCACTTCAGCCAGCTCAAGCTTGTTACTGTTTCTGTGGGGTGAAAACAATGAAACTTCATTAAGGGGGCAAAACCTGGGCTTAGTCTAAACCATTAATGGTAACGTAATTAACTTGAGTGCAGCTCTGGCAGGTTACATCTGCCCTGGCAGTGCTACAGGAGGGTAAACTGGGCACACAGTCTTGCCCAGAACACCACCATTTGTTGTGGTTGTATTCAATCCCTGAATTGACTACTTACAGCATTCCATTTTTTTTAAATTTTATTTTATTTATTACATGAAGCTCCGAAATCTTTCATCAGACCTGGCTTGTTCTGCTTTTCTGCTTTCTCTCTTATTTTACCAGAGTGTTCACAAAGGAGAACACTCACACATAAAACAGTTCACAACACCAACAATGAACAAATACCAGGAAAATCTGGGCACCAAAAAGATTCCCAAATACACCCAGCAGAATTTCCAGTTTCCCTTTTGTTACAGACAAATAGAATAGTTACAGTAAATGGCAGGGGCATTAATTTGGTGCTTCTGTCCACTCTTGTCTGTTGTGACTCTGCCACCACTGAGTTACCACAGACTTAAAACCTGGAGCACGATGTTTCCCTTTAATCTTTCTCATGGTCCTTCCAAGAAAAAGGTCTGATTGTAGCAAAATAAATTCTATTTGTGATTAGCAATCAGGCAGTCCTGGTATAATCCTGTGTTACCTTCCTGGGCTTACACGTAACCTGCCAATCTGAAAGGGGACATATCCCCTCCATCCTTCCCCTTCTTTCCTTTCTTCCAGAGAAACCTTCCACATATCTTTGTAGTCAAACAGAGTAGAAAGAATTTGTATAACATAATGAACTCATGTCTTTGGTCCCAGGTGTAATCCCTGAGGCCTTTGAGGGCCCTTCTTTGCTAGAAATACAGAGCAGCCAGTGTCTGTCCCTTTTCCTTGTCTCTTGTACCTGTGTGTATGGACTTAGAAAATGTAAAATGAGAACAAATGCCTTGAAATGTGGCCATTCTGTTCTCTCTCATGCCTGTATCTGTCACCAGTTGCTAACAACTTTTTCTTTCTATATAGTATCTGCTTCAAGTGTGGATTTTAGCATTTGTTTGCAGAAAACCTTAATGTATCTTTGTATCTGTCCTATAAAAGACGGAGATGCTCTGAACTCCTGTGCTGCTGTTCTCTTTTTTTACCTCTCCAGTGAGGTGTTATCCTCAGATGAAACAGTCTAATCAGAGCTGATGGCCATATTCAAGCCAGTCCCAGGGGCTCTATCTTCCTCTTTGAAGACCCTCAGAAACAGAAGGAAAAAGTCCCATGATGAGACAATAATCAGTTGTATTTGCATATTTCCTCTTAAATACTTAACCAATATTTAAGCAGTTAATTGTTAATTTAGACCAACTTTTAAAATGTTGTCTTGCTTCCTGCATGAAAGGAGATCCTTTCAAAGCCACCATGGGGTCAGCCTATTCAGCATATTTATCTTTGCCATTAGCTTTTGGGTGAAAGTGCTGCTTCTGTGTAGAGGCCACAAATGCTGTTTGTGCTTCCTGTTGCAGAATGTTTATTACACGAGCAGTCAGCAGCTCCACGTGGGTGTTCTGAGCCCCACCATCGACGACGATGACAACAGATGCCTGGTGGATGTCAGCAGCAGGCCCAGGCTCATTGAATGCAATTATGCCAAAGCCAAGAGAATGAAGCTTTACTGGCAATTTACTCAGGTAATTTTTGCCCAGCAGCCATTTCAGAAAGTTTTGAAGCTCTGTTTCTGTGTTGAAGTGTGAGTAATCTGTTTATTAGCAGAACAGAACCAGATTTATCCTCGCTTGCTTTGCACAGAGCCAGGAAGCTCTGTGCAGGTTTAGTTTTGATCCCAATGTCAGCTACCTCAGTAGGGTACAAAACTTGTATTATATTTTCTGAGTTCACCATGAATAACTCCTAAGGCACAGCACTGTTATGGGGAGTGGGAAAAAAAGGTTATTTCAGTGGAGTCAAATGCAAAGTAACCTATTTAGGAAAGAGGAACAGAAATCTGTTTGGTTTTCTTTTAGAAGTAGCTGTCACAAATGGTGGTAGTGGCTCATTGGTGCTAACAGCCTCATAATGAGCTAGTTCTGCAGTTTCTTTTGTAAAAAGGCTCAGGCTTTTACACATGAGTGTGAGAGAGGCAGAAAGAGGCTCGAGGAAAGGCTGGGAGGTGCTTTCACAGGGATGAGAATGCTGATAGGACACTAAGGCCAGGCCTGGTGTCTGCATTCCTAACTGATTTAGAAACATGAGGGAGAGTAAAGAATCCACACAAGTTCTGGGGCTGGAAAAGGTGCTCCAACACTTAGGGAGATCACTCTGGTTTAGCTAAGAGGAAACAGCAGGGTGACTCAAGGCATCTCAGTGCTTCCACAGTGGAACACTTCCAACCACTGGAACCTGTTTTGGCTTCAGGCTAACCTATACCCTGAGGACAAAACAGGTTCCAATGGTTGGAAGCCAAAGACAGTCAAATTCTGTTTTTCAAAGAAAGATGAGTTTTTCCCAAGGTAAGTTTAACACAGTGGAACTTTGCCATGTCAGGTGCTGGCATGCAGATTTGTGGTGGTTAGTGGTGAAAAAGCCATTTTCAATAACTAGACACTATGATCAGAGTCCCAAGGAGCTCAGCCTAAATTCCGTGTTAGAATATGCAGATCAATTGAAATACTGGTGCAAATTCATTTCCTAATTTTCTTCACTTTGCACTCAATTTATTTCTTAGGCCCTAGAGACTGGTTTAATCATAAGCATATAATGATAATGCAAGTAGTTCAGTTTCTGGGTTAAAATGCATGAAGCCTCCTTCTTATGAAGCATTCAGATTAGAGAACTTAGATTAATTAAATACAACACCCACACAAACGAAATAAAATCATCATTCAGTATTTTTGTTTTCCAAGGGAGTTATTTCTCACAAATAATCTCATCTAAACCCCATAAACCTTTGGAAGTCTGTTAACATGTCTGGGAAAGAGATAAAAATCTTGGGTTTCCTAGTTGTGCTGAAAGGAGTTTCTCATTTATCTGGCTGAAGAAGAGTACCTAGGTATAACCTATGCTAAGGCTGGTAAATAGCAATGTGAAGTTGTGTTCCTCACATCACTTGTGCTATATTAGGACAATATTTTCATCCATGGAGAGAAAAAGAGAAAGAACAAGGCAGTGAGGTGCTCCTAGGCATGAGCTGCAGTTGCAGGATGTGAATGTGTAAAGGTTTGGACCCCTCACTGTCAGCAGGACATGGAGATGCTGGGAGGTGCCCAGAGCAGGGCAGCAGAGCTGGTGACAGGTCTGGAGCACGAGGCTGAGGGAGATGGGGATGTGGTGTTTGTGAGGGTCCCCAGGACGAGGTGAGAGATGAAAATCTGACTCCATGTTCCCAGAGGGCTGATTTATTATGATATGCTATGCTGTTATTCTATTCTATTCTATTCTAGAATGCTATACTAAAACTATACTAAAGAAAGAGAAAGGATACATCAGAAGGCTTAACAAGAATGAATAATAATAAAAACTTGAGACTCCTCAGAGCCTCAACACAGCTGGACCATGATTGGCCATTAAATTAAAACAATTCACATGGAACCAATCAAACATTCACCTGTTGGTAAACAATGCCCAAGCCACATTCCAAATCAGCAAACACAGGAGCAGCCATCAGATAATTATTGTTTTCCTTCCTCCCTGAGGCTTCTCAGCTTCCCAGGAGAAAATCCTGGGCAAAGAGGATTTTTCAAAAAATGCCATGGTGGCAGGGGGTGTATAGTCAGAAGAAAAGGAGGCTCCTGGGGCCCTCATTGCTCTTTGTGAGGGGAGGCTGTAGCCAGGTGGGTGTTGGTATCTTTTCTCAGAGCTAGGAGGAGAGGAAATGGCCTCGAGCTGTGCCAGAGGAGGTTTAGATTGGATATCAGGGAAGGGTTGTCAGGCAGGGGAATAGGCTGCCCAGGGAAGTGGTGCAGTCCCCATTCCTGGATATTGAAAAGACACCTAAAAGTGGCACTTAGGGACATGGTTTGGTTTGGTTATGAAATTGATAGTGTTGAATTAATAGTTGAACTCAATGATATAAAAGGACACTTCTGTAATTCTGTGTACCACAGTGATATTACTTTTATTAAAACCAAATAGGAAGGCAAAACCTAGGAATATACAATTTGCTGCATCACAGATCACAAAATTAATGAAGTGGATTATTTACCTAATCCAGAAGACTGTCCCAGGCAATGGGCAGTGCTTGCAGTTTCACAGAAATGAGCTGTTGTGAGCCAGCAATTCACTGCAAGTCCAAGAGGAGGATTTCCTTCTTGACCCCTGATTTGCTCTCTTGGAGAAGATTGAGGCTTGATTTGTCTGAATGATCATCTCAGCATGCCTAAAAAGAGCTATCAGCACTCTTAAAATTAACTCAGCCATCAGAAACATCTAGTCAGTCACTGAACACTGATGTCTGAGACAGGGAATTCAACAGGTTTCCTGTACTCTGATAAATCACCAATAGCTGTAGCAAATTTTTAACCTAACACTTATTTTTTCCTTAGAAGCTTTGTTCACCAGTTCCTCACTGCTATTCACAGGTATGCATCCTTTGGAATGCTAAAGGCAGGTCCCACTGATGTCCATTCCCCTACTAAGCAAAGTCCTGGTTTTATTTCATGTTACTGTATTTTGTAATTCCCCACCATCTGAACAGTCCATCGCACTTCAAAACAGCTTTGTTGCCTTCCTCTGTCTTACACTTTGAACATCTTGAAGCAGGCCTAGATCACAGCAGATAAATCAAGCCTGAGTTGTTTGCAGAAATAATTTATGTAATCTCAGAATGAAAAAGGTAACTTTTCTGAGAGTTTCACAAAATGCAGTGCTAAAACAAATAAAGCAAATGTCTCCAGCACTCCTGGTTTTTTCTTGGTTGTATCAAGGTATTGTTTCACTACAAAAGCAGCTGTTGCATGGCACAATAAATGAAAAGATAGGAAAGAATTCTGGGTTTAGTTAGAGAAGAATTACCCTGCAGAAAACATTGGGCAAAGCATTAACTTTGGATATTTTCCATAGGTTGAGTCTCACATATGACTCCAGAAGTGTTTAAAATGCAGGATTTGCCTATATCCAACTCTTCTACTAGAGGGAGTATAAAATGTAGCAGTTGTTGCTGTGAACTGACATAGTTTAGAAACACATCTTAAGTTCTAATTTAGTGCTTGAGTATCAGAGCTGGAGCACAGAGTAGGCAGTGAGCCCTGAATGTGGTGGGCTCTGCATATGGAGGTTTCTGAGTGCTGCCCAGTAGCATAAGCAGGCAGATTAGGGCAAGGGAGGACACAAAAGACAAGTGTGAACATCATCCCCTTTAGTGATGAGGAAAATAAAATCAGAAATACCCATCTGTGAATCATCCCCCATCAGCATGCATCTCTGCAGCTTACTCCTTCAAGTTCCCAAACAGGCAGTTCTTGCTGAGTGCTGGTAGGGGTTGCTCAGGACAGCTGTGGTCGGAAAAGCCCAGCACAGCATCCTCAGCTGCAGGGCATGGAGCCAGTCCTTCCTTTTCACAAACGGCTTGCTAGGCAACCCTGGCTCTCAGAGCATCAACACAACCCAGCATCATCTGGGTTTGCTGCCCCATAAAAACCAACAATGCATGCAGCTCTAAGTTCTGCATTTCCCATCATTATCAGGGCCATGTAGGGATAAAGGATTCCCTTTTTAATCTGCTTTCCACTCTGCCACAGCCACCCCCCAGCCCTGAGACAGTGTTCAGTAATTAATTACAAAAATCTCATCATACACCTAGAATAGCTGTTTCTGCGTGTTTTTCTAGCATGTCAGGAAGATTTCCTGGCCCCTGCTGATTGAGTAATAATTCATGTTTACTTTCTGTAAAATATCTTAGTCTGGCTCATGTATTCTTCTCCAAAACTTCTGGTTTTGTAGTCTTATCCCAATTTTCTGTAGTGAAACACATTTCCAGCTGTGATATCCTGAAGAGCTTCTTGGTATTTCAGTAAAGGCTTGAATTTAATTATTTTCAGGTTATTATTTTTCTTAATCTTGCTATTACCAGGACTGCAACCTGTTATAAATCTGTGATAATTTTTTTTATATGTGGAGAAATGTTAGTGATAGGTAGAGATCCACGTGTTCCATTTCTGATTTTTATGCTGCATCTCTCTAATTTCTTTTCTATTCCAATTACATTCTCTGAATGAAGCTGCATTTCCTTGTACCAGGTTTAATTGCTTTTATTTTAAAACCTTAATTAACAGTATAGTGTATTTCTACATCCTGGAGAGAGTAAGCAAATCAGACCATCCAGTCTAGAGTAAAGAAAACAGAAAATGATTGCACAGATGTCTAGTTATTAAATCCTGCTCTGGACATGCAGATGAGGCTGCTTCATTTGATTTGTCACAGCTGCAGTATTAAAAATTTAGTGCAGCATTAGGAAAATGTAGCATTTATGATCATGTAAAACCTGAACACTCAGATGTCTTGGGAAAGGAATGAGACAAAATTGTGATGCAGACATTGAAGCTGTGTAACTGTTGAATGGTGTGCCTGATCCCTCTGTCAGAGGATGTTTCACAGTGTTTACACACTGAGTACCAGCAAGTGGATGCCAGTGCTTGGGTGGCTACCTGACAACAGAACTGGAGTGCAGGAGGAGGGAAAGAGTTTACATTTCCCTTAAGAAATGGTTTGGCTGATCCCTACTATAGCACTACTTAAGTTTACATTGTACATCATAATTAGTTTTGTTTAGTACTGGAAAAATGAATTCAGATTTTAAGTGAGTCTTGTAAAAATTCTCATGTGCTTAGCTACCCTTTAAACAAAGATTCAAATAGCTGAACAGATGATATATTTTTAATATATAAACCTGCTGTATATGATACTTCATATACATAAAAGCAGTTAAATGCACCTCATTTTCACAGTACTCATCTAAAATATATTAGGAAGCATGTGTTTGAGTAAGGGCAGCTATCAGTATACTTCAGTGAGAAATATTTGAATTAAAATAGTTCAAGTTAATTGATGAAACATTTGAACAGGAAAAGATATGTTAAAGAGCCTGCTTTACTTCCAGCACACCTGTTAGACAAAGAGTTGGAAAATTTGTCATACTTCTTTGCATTCAAGAAGAAGTTAATTCATTTCCTCTATGTTATATATATCTGTGTCCTTTATACAGCTAAAAAGCAGAAAATTTAAACTGAATACCATCATCCAATATTTCTAAGAAATGGGCAATACTGAAAATGCATAAATTATTGGATGGGATAAATTATTCCCTTCTTCCTGTGAACATTTTCTTATTGCTTCCACATCCATACAGAGGTGAATCACACGGAGGAAAAAAATAGATATCTTTTTTGTATAATTTGAGTAATTTTCTTTAGGTTTAAATTTGGTGTACTAAGAGTCACTGAAAATGTAGCCCAGTATTCCTGGGAAATGCACAAGGAGATCAAGTGTTCTGTTTGAAGTGGAGATTGTCTCATACACCTCACCATAATTCTTTGATTCAAATGTATCAAAGCAACAGCAAAGATTAGAGTTTCTGCCTCAAAGGCAGAGTGAACATGTAAATATTTGAGGTCACTGGTTGAGGTCCACATAGAAAATTAATAGACTGGAGAATGCAGTGATCTATACAGTGTATGTGATAGGAGGCTGGATGTACTTATTAACCTTTAAGGACCTTTTTCTGAAAAATCCAGGTTTAGGCGAGCATGTTTTTTCTCTTTCAGGCAGAATAACAGGAGCTTTAATACGATGAGCAAAAAGCAGGTGTAAACTCTGAAAGGAAAAGTGTTCCCTTTAGAGTAAGTCCTTAAAAACAGCCATCAGTCTGATTTGCAGTAATGCTGACAACCTCCAGCCCTCATCCTTCTTCTCTGCAAGTGACCGGGCCTTACAGAGTGATCAGGTTTGGTACCTGTGCATCTGCCACCCCCAGTAAACCAAAACAGATCCCATAGAACAGTTCAGCAAAAACTAGCCTGTCTAAACTGTCTGATTGCTTTGCACAACTTTGTACTGCAAGGGGTTGCAGGCACAGCAGATGGTGTCCTTAAATGCCATGGCACTGGATAAATTCTGCTTTAGTGAAGGACTGGGAAGGAAACCCCTTCCATCCAGTAGAAATGCAGAAAGTGCAGTAACTCTGAAGGAAGTCAGAAGCGTTGCTTTCCACTCTGTGTACAGGATGTTGACTTGGGACAGTGTTAGCATTAGCAGTACACTTACAAATCACCCAGTCAGCCTTCTGTGTGTCTGGGTACCAGCAGGAGCTGAGAACATTTGTGTTTCTCACAGGAATTGCTTCAATTTGCTTTGCAAAAACCATGCAGTTCCCAGTCAAACCTGTTAGTGCTGACACGTTCAGTCCATTTTTTACAGAAGAGTTGACCTGGATGCTTATTTATCCTCTTGAGACTCCTTCTGCCATTGAGCTGTCTCTCATCATCAGTGCTCTTAATCCTAATTCTGTTCAATTGCCCACAATGCCTCTTGAAACTTCTTTCAGTCTACAGAATTATGTTTAATGTTTCATGCTTAAAGACATTACTCTAGGCTATCAAGTTTTGCCTTTAAATTGGAAAGTAGAGATCTTGCCTAGAATGGGGGAAGGAACCCAGATGGGCATCTCTCCTTTCAGTGAGCATGAAGTGTAGTAACACAATAAAGCCTTTTGCCAAGCATGCAGTAAATCCAATTATGAGAGTTTTATACAAGTTTGGATAACTGCTTACTATAAAAAAAGGCAAAAAATAATTCACTTAAAGGGCACCTTTGCCTGCATTTGGCTTTAGGGTTCCAAATGCTAATGATGGCAACAGACTGCAGAAACCATTCAGGAATGCTGGAATTTGGAGGCCAGGCCAGTTAGAGGAGCACAAGACAGTGTTAGCTTTTGATGCCTCAGTCCTGCCTGCTCATTTTTTTCCTGGAGTTACTCAGTTTGTGTGCTTTAATCCTTACACAGCTCACTAGTTCAGGCTTTGCAGCCTGTATTAGGTGCACTGTCAGCAGTCCAGAGCTGACAGGACAGTACCACTGTCCCAGGCTTGGATTGGGCATATGAAGGGGTGAAAACAGACACAGTAAGTAGAAAAATAACAGGAAATTCTAAGTAATGTGTGTGAATTGAGTATAGAAACCTTCCTCCCTGTACTTCAGAGCAGTTCTAAAGCCAAAGCAGAGGCAGAGCTGAACCAGGCACTGCTCTTGTTCCTCCCTGTCTGTGTGGATCTGAGAGCCAGCCGTGCTCATCCTGCCTTTCTTCCTTGCTGCACCCCAGGCCATTGCTGTAGGACACATTCAAGGCCCTGTGCAGAGGAGAACAAGTGGCTCCGTGGGGGTTTAAATGATCTGCCCAGTGCCCTGAAGAGCTGCTGTGCAGGTGAGCTGGGAGTGCTCATCCAGCTGTGCTGCAGCCCCGTCCTCACACGTTCACCACAGCTGGATTTCACCAGAGCCCCCGGGGCAGAGTGCAGCCACTGGCTTTCAAAACACTTGCAGAATGTTTGGGCCTAACTCTTTGGGGAGGATTTAATTTTCTTAATGACTCTGAGTAAAGTGTGCACTGCACCCACTCTGAAGGCTGAAGGCTGAGGCTCTGCACAGGCCTCTCATCTCTTGGAAACAGAACAGCTTAGCTCCTCACAGGGCTTGAGCCTTCACATTTCCCTTTTGTGGTTAAAAAAAGCACATCTTGCTAGAAGCATCTGTGCTCCCTGCAATACTCAATTCACACACATGAACCACGACTTAATTTTGGTGTCTCTTTGTATTCCATACAGCAGCTCCAATGTACTCAGCTGGCTGGTTTTCAGTAGCCAATGCAGAGCACTTTCCCCACATCAAAAAGAGCTTCCTTGGCTTTAATCTCCCAACTCCCTTGTTTCTGTTAAATAAAAGCCAGATTTTACATGAGGGCACTTCAGAGAGAGTGAAGGAGTGTGAGGGGGCTTTAAATATGGTTTTTTGGTTGCTTGTTTGTTTTGTTTTTCCTTAGGAATGGTTTACACTTAGTTTGTGTAGCTGCCTGTATTAGTGTTTCTCATGAACACATTTACTATAACACCTAGGTCTGCTCTACAAAATTTAGAAAAAAGGAAAAAACGTTGTCTCCACAGTGAACATCCTCCTTCCTCCTCCGCCCCCAAATCCACATGGCATTTCAGCCCATTCAAGTGAAAGAAACCCTTAACCACTGACACAAATGGGAATTAAGCAGAAAGATTCTAAGTCCTCATGGCAGTCTTTAAGTTTTAACCCTGTGCCTTCCTCTACCTAACAGAGCTCCAAGTGCTGTACTTCACAAAAACATGGAGAGAGGGAATTCTGTTCCTGTTCTTACGCCAGTAAATTAGAAATGACAGGAGAAGCCTAAGAGTGCCATGCACAGAGTCATATCCCAAGTCCAGAAATCAGGCAAATAATGGACCCCAACTAAGGCAGTTTTCTAACAAGACAAAGTGGGACAACTTTCCTCAGCTTCAGTGCAGGTTCCGAGCTGAGAATGTCTCAAGCACCAGAAGTCGGATGAGAGACAACCAATAAATGGAAGATGCAAAACTGCTTTACATAGCTAACAGCGACACAAGCACCTCCAGCATCAGCTGAGAACACAGGGAAGTTCATCTTGATTTTGGCTTTAGGCAGAAACACTTGTAAGGTGTAATTCCCAATTGCCAGTTTAAGCCAAGAGAGCTGAGCCTGGGTGCCATGCAACCCTGAGTCTCCCCAGTGGAAAACCACACTCTACAGCTTTCATCAAGGATAGAAATGTTATTCTGGAAGAAAACAGGATAACTGTTCCTTTCACAATGAGAAAATATCCATTACCTCAGAGTTTCACATGTGAATAATCTGGTTCAGAGCTCATTAAATTAACTTGGAGAAAAAAAAATCAACCTCGCTGCAGTGATCTCCAGAAGGCCAAAGTAACAAAGGGAATGGGGGAATGAGATTGGTGGAGGGGCAGGGATAAAGTGTGAGTGTCTAGGATAAGACAAGAAATGGCATATAATACAGAACTGAAAAAATTTTCATCTTAGTTTCTTCAAATTTCTTGTATGTCATGCAGTGTTATTACTTTTGGATAGTTTGGAGTTTATTTTCCCACCAGGCAGCCAAATGTAACTACTGTTATTAATACAAATGTCAATAACAGTTACACAGCAGTGGGAAAATACAGTTCATTCAGCATTTCATTATGGAGGTGTATTAAATGCCTCTGCAAGCCTGTCTGTCTGGTAAAGTAATCAGTGGGAGTTTTATCAAGGCTGCACATAGGCCTACCAAGAGGATTTATGGGAGCCACACGTTTCAAATTTTTGTGGATTATTCTAGAAATGTCCCTCTTGTCCAAAGCTATATTTAAAATGTGGAGCTTTCAAACCTAATTCTGTATTTCATTAACCAGGTCCAAAATGGTATTTTAGAAGTCCCATCTCAGAGAAAGTTCTCGCTAAGCATTAGTGGTGGGATAGGAGGGGACCCTGAGCCACCTGTGTGCGTGAAGCAGAACCTGCCCTGAGTGGCACAAGCTGCCCCTGGCTGGGGAACAGCACACAGCCTTTCTGTGGGGTTTGTGCCAATGTCCTTCCACTTTGTAATGACTTTATAATACAAGGGACAACACAGACTTGAACAGAGCTATGAGGTGGTGGGCTTTTGCATGGAATTGGGTATTCAGTTTGGGTTTTTTACAGAAACTCTTTTTTCCCATCGTACCTATAAGCGATTTGAATGCTTCTGCTCCTTCCATACTTCAGGTGTACTAATCTGCACCAAATCCTTTCTTTGATTTACAGATTCAGCCAGTGATTCTCTACACAAGCCCAAGGTCCTTTTTAGAGAAAGCCACTTTCAGACCTGTGTGCAATTTACTCTATCTCCATGTATCTTGGCAGAAACCTCCCAGACCCTGATGTGTACACGTTATCTGTTGCCTTCCTTAGACAGGAGAGAGGAGGAGAGAACCAACTGAAAATAGATTTCAAGAGGGGGAAATGTAATTTATGTCACCTGCATGACAATTTAATTGTAATTGAGGTCTATAGGTTTTTGTGCGATAGCAGAGATTTAAAGCTTGATGCAACTCAACAATGAAGGCAAGGCTTTAATAAGGCAGCATTAAGCTGGGAATTGAACAGAATCAATACTGAGAATTAGCAAGAAAAGATTATAAAAGACATTTCAGTATTCAAGGAAAAAACAGTTTTTGCATTTGATCATTTATGCAGCATACCATGGCTGTGTTTTGCCTTATTTTGGTGTTCAGAAGTGCAGCAGAACCACAAAATCAGGGAACTCAAGCAAACAGGAAAGCTTTTGGCTTTTTTATGGTTAAAATGCATGGGTAGAAACACAGCTCCATTCCAGAAATCCCATTTGCTGAAATGGAAACCAGGCAATTGAGACTATTGCAAACTGCATCAGAGATTAAATCAGCCTGCAACAAAGGAACCTTCATTCCAAATCCAGCAAATCCTCACCTTGTCTCTAACTGTAAAGGTTTTCACAGTAGATGGACACTGGAATGTTCTATAACTTCTGTTACCCCGCAGGAGCAATGCAACAAGGTCAGTGTTTAACACAAACCCCTCTTTTTCTTTTTCTTCTTCTTTTTGCCCCAATCTCTACAGGGAGGTCCTATCCAGAACCGAAAATCCAAGCGCTGCCTGGAATTGCAGGAGAACAATGAAAATGAATTTGGATTTCAAGTGGTCCTTCAGAAGTGCACTGGACAACGCTGGTCCATAACAAATGTCCTGAGAAGCTTGTCATTATAGCAGACTAAATTTTGTACCCATTTCTTTTGCTACTGTGTAGCAAGTACTGCATTGTCGCCTGCTGTACTGTATCCCTCCCGCTCCCCGTCCCCCCAGCTCCTTCTCTCCCCTTTTTGTCTCTGATTTGATTTTGTGAGTGTGTGGAAATAGGGTTTGTGGGCTGGAAATAAGAAGTTTTTATTTCACCATGATGTTTTCACGACATTTATAGAGATGCTGAATGACAGGTGACGGGTAGGCTATCCTAAAATATTTTACAACTGTAACTATTAAGCAAATGGAGAATATTTATATCTCAAACTTTTATTGAATAAAAAAGCCCAAACACTATTACTGGGTAGGTGTCTCCATGGAAATCAATTTGGAAGCTAAGTGCTGGTTTCATTGCTTCATTAACCCAAGCCTGATCCTGGCATGTTGCTGCAGAGCATCAGAATTCTGCAGACTTTGGATAAAGAGTTCTACCTGCACACCAGCAGCTACAGCAAGGGAGGATTTTCTCCAGTCTCCCTCCAGAGCTCTGTCTAGGCCACGGTAGGTACCGGTGTGCAAATACAGGGGAAAGGTCTGGGGTGTGGAGGTGTTATGTCCCCAAGTATTTTTCCTCTCCAGTACCACTTAATAAAACCCCAGAGAAAGCTCCAGGGCTCAAGTGAGGCAGGGAAGAGAATTTATTAAAAAGAAGGGAAAAAATATCCCAAGAGAAAAGCAGCAGCTACTGGAAGAAAAGTAAAATATAAACCCTGACATTTCACAGTGGGCTGGCCTCCATTTCAGTGGCTGAACCTTCCTTCCAATTCTTCATTGTTCTTACAAGTCTTTTTTTTTTAATGCAGTTGTTCCCTGGGTGCTGCAGACTTGGGTAAAAGTGGCTCCATCCAAGAGAAAAAGGGATGAATTCACTCTGCTTTTCTTCCTGCCTTGAAGGAGGTGTGAATGCAATTCCACATCACTTCATCTCTGCTCAGACTGGCGAGGAGAGGAAATTTGATGAGGTAAACCAGAGCACTGGGATTACTAGAGTTCATTTCCAGCAGCTTTTATTTGTATGTAAATTCCCCCGTATTTTGATCAGTTTTTCTTGACAATAACAGTACACCTACCACATCTACCAGCTGATAAGGAGATACTGACAATTAAAGGAAATAGAACATTGCAAGAAACCCCAAGCCGCCTTCCTACAGTACTTGCTTAAATATTTAAGGACAGCAAATATCTTGTCAGGTATCATCCCTCGTGCCAGGATATCACCTAGGGTGCTTTCCCAAGGTCTCCCACTGTGTGTTCTCTCACCACATTTGCACCTGGGGCAAGCCACCAGCACCAAGGAGGAAAAAGTTGTGCTGGTGATGTGAGGAGAGCCTGCAGAGCATCTCCACATCCTCAGGGAAAAGCTGTTAGGGCTTGGTTGCTATCAGAGACCCTGGGTAATACTTTTGAAGATGGGCTGTTCAGAAGGGATCCAGCTTCCGGGAATTTATTCATTGATCTGTTTATATACTTATTTTTACAAAGCTACCGGTTTCAGGAGCACAGATGACTGACACCATACCCAGTCATTCCCAGCTGGAACTCTGACAGGAGAATTCCTGATTATCCTTGCCTGCCTGATCTTTCCAGGCTGGCCAACATCTGCTGGGAGTGACTGTGCAGGGCATGGTTTAGGATTGTCCTCTTTTGCTGGGGAAGGTTCTTTGGCTTCCTCTTTCTGAAGGACCAGAATTTCATCCTCCAACACCATGTGTCTTTTTCTCTGTCTTTTATAAACAGAAGTTAATCAGTCAAAACTAATCACTGAGCCTTTTTGTGTATGGTAATCAAGAGGTAGTTGCAAAAATTATAATTAAGCAAGTAGCTGTCATATGTCATTTTATACTGGGTAGCACTGAATACTTATTTAGCTGGAGATATAAAGGGAAACAGATTTTAGAAGGTCACACTTACATTTTACAATCAATGTAAAAATGTGTCTGTAAGCATCATTTTGTTTGCAGACCTAAATTATGTGTATTTGTGTGTGTGTATCTCTACATCATCAAATACATGTAAATTTATATTTAAAACATCAGCATGCATGTACACAGACAGCTCACTGGCCAACCACAACAGAAGCAAAATTACATTAAAGTGCACTTTCTCCAACTAGAGCCTTTTGAGACGTGCAGATAAGACACCAAAATGTCAGCTTTGGTTCACAATTACATCACTGCTACACAGATCACCTTCAGCACTGCAGCTATTTTTAATGCTGACAAAAAACGCAGAACACATGATCCTTTTTCAACATTTTTTCAAGTGCATGTTGGAAGTTTTCCACAATAACTTCTCCAACCAGAATACAAAATAGCTGTGTTCACGCAGAGGCTCTGGAGGCAATTAGCAAGGCTTTTATCTAACAGTGCATTTTCTACTGATTTTCTAAACTTTCCCCCTGCTGCACACCTTGCTTTAAAAATACTTAAAAGTGCAAAAGTTGAGTCTCAGGTCTGTCCTTCATGGCTACATTTTGACAGCAAAGCAATGTATTGTTGTTTACTGGCTAAGATGAGCTTTGCATTGTCACATGAAATGACAGTTTTACCTGAATTCAGTCTTGTTCTGAACAGTCTGAGGGGATTTTTGTGATAAACCAGCTGAAAACTGTTTAGCACTACAAAAGCATACTTTTCATGATAATATATTGTTTCCAGTGAAGTCGTCTCATTTGAGGTGCATATATGATAGGATAGTTTTTCAATTGAAGAATATAATCTTAGGATATGAAAACAACAAATATATATTAGTTCAAAAGGCCAAAGGTGCATGAAATTTTAATTCCAATTTTAAAAGGAAAGAAACTGAGTAGTCTAAATAAACTAGACCACAGTTTAGAAGGTGGTGACTGCTCAGGCCTAAAAGTATGAAGAGTTCAGCCTTTAAACTCTGCTGACATTCTTGATCAGAAGTCTGTGTGGGTGGCAGTTTTGGGGTTTTTCTAATGAACAATAGCAGGCAAACATTTTAACATAGAGACTCTTTCTTACTCCTAGAGAACCAAAGCTCCTGTAAGCACACACAAAGAATGGTGTGAGCCCCAGCTTGTCATTTGGACTGATAGTCCCTTAGCTTCTCTCATTGCTAAAATCACTTGATTTCAGTGTTTTATTTCCCCATCTGCTCTAGAAGTGGCATACCAACAGCTAACCTCAGGAAGATCTGCCCATTTTCTGCAAACACAGATAGTAAAGAACCATATTTAAGTGCCCATAAATGCCAGTTATTCTCATAGCAGTTAGGAATATTTTGCTGCAGATGACAAGAGCACTCATTCAAATTCAAAACAAGCCACCAAAGGTTACATTCTTATTTTCAGCATCTGTTAATAAGGGTTTTCTGTGCATCATATTTTTGTGATTTACCATTATTTTATAGTTTTCTGTATTCTCCTAGACATTGTTCAGCTGTTAACACAAGAAGTATCACTTGAGTTAAATGCTCTGGAAATGCTCACAATTAAAGAGGAGATTCTAAAAATATGTCCCAAACTTGTGGACAGATCACCTTGAATAAGCACTGACAACCACAAAAAGCATCCTGTTGCACAAAAAGGACCTTGCCACCAATATTGGATGCCGAGACCTTTCTAAACAGTAGAAAAAGTACAACACAAGCAGTGCAAAGACAAGAATCAAAAGCTGTGCATGGGCAGCACTTTCCAGAACAGGTCTCGTGCTTTAGGCATTTTTGCTGACCATATCTCATCAGATCTGGCAGCCATTCAGAGAGAGCTTCTTTTATTAAGAGATGAAGAAAGATCATCACACTAAAGAAGTGAATTGCCTTGACTTTTAGTGTGCCTAACGTGCTTTGCTATTGAACACCTTTTACCTGGGCATGCATTGCAGGAGGGAAAAAAATACCACAAAACCACCAAACCTGTATCAAAGGTAGCTTTACATTTCTGGCAGGCATCACTTTCCTAATCTGCCTCACTTTCCTGTTCTTAGAAATCAGAGTCCAAAGTTCAATTGAATATCTTGGAAGGCACATTGGGTATGTGTGAGGTAGCTAATCCTTCTGCCTGCAGCTGAATGCAATGTGTACCACCTCCATTTTTCTAACCTGTGTGTATTATGCCTAGGCACTTCAATGTTAGATTTCTGTGTATTTAGCAATGAACAAAGTTAAACCCCTCTCTTACACCCAATTTTTTTAGCAGAGAGACAGAAACATTCAAAGTGTCAGTTCAGGCTTGAACCAGTTCATATTTAAATCATTTTATTGTTCCGCAGCATGACTTCCTCTACTTGGTCTCACAATCACAACTCCTGTCAAGGATGGCAAATTTAAATAATTCTTCTTGAGAGTAAAGCTTTCAGATATTAAACCCTTGACTGAATTTTCCTAGGAGAGATTGAATCACATGGAGATTTCATCATCTGGGGAAGGGCTTGGGGGAAGCGCTGCGCTGCTGTCCAGGGCAGTCGGACTCGTTCTGAGCCTTCTTTGGGGGTCAGGGAAAGGGGGGGTGAGGGCTCGGGGCTCTGATGCCGTTGGGGGCACCCCAAGGTGCCCGGGAGAGGGAGCCCCACGGCGGTGCAGGAGCAGGTGGGGGGCGGGCGAGGGGCGGGGGTCACGCTGGGTGCCGTCCCCCAGAGGGACCCAAAGCTGCCACCAAATGCACAGGGAAATTGCATTCCAATGTCTTGGAACAGAGGCTCATCGGGAGTTTTCTCAGCTATCCAAGCACAGAGCCCTGGAGCCAAGGCAGCCTGAGCTGCTGCGTGCTTGCTGTGAGCCTTGAGGTGAGCGCGCATCATTGCGGGCTCGGGATCGATTGAAATGCGCTAAGGAAACCAGCTCTGGGGAGGGAGGGAGGGAGGGAGGGAGGGAAATGCTCTCTTAACATGTGCCAATGCTTCTGTCAAACTCATCAGGGCAGGACAGCGTTCAGACTGAAAGTGTAAGAAGATGTGGAGTGAGACAGAGAACCTGACAGGAGCACCGGACTCACAAGTGCACGGATTTTGCTTTTGGCTTGGATTGAAACTCAGAAGTTGTAAGGAATTTGGAAAGGAGAAGGGACATTTCAGAAGGAGAAGAAGAAAAAGAAGTTGTTGGTTTTTTTTACAGCCCTGGCAAAATCTTTGGTTCTAGCTAATAAAGGAAGTTAGTTGAAATAAAAAAAAAAAAAAAAGGGTTTTTCTCCTTCACTGTTGTATTCGTTGGTGGTAGATGGTGTGTTGTTTTATTTCTTGGTCTTATTAACTCTGTGTAAATAGTTTTTTGAGTGAAGCTCACTTTCTGGACAGGTTGGTTTGTATTTGAGGTAGGATTAATTTCAAGAGGTTTCTTTCCTAGACTTCTGATAGGTATTCCTGGGATTTTGGTTTTGTTTACTGCATGTATCAACAGAGAGATTTGGTAGGGCCAGCTGGGCTGCTGAAGTTCTGGGTGTTAATTTATTAGATGGCTTTTGTTAAACACAGATTAATTATGTAAGTTAACAGCAAATTACCCAATTTATCTAGGTAAGCTACCTAAACACAATGCTTTATGTCTTACCATTTTTCTGTTGTTCTGCTCCAAGTAGTTGTGTCAAAAAAGAAAGCGCTGTTATTTTTCTGAAGAGCTTTCTTCTATAACAAGGCCTTTACTCCCTTTAGAATTTGAGTCAGAGGAGCCAAACAGCTGCAGCTGCTCTGAGGGCTTTTATATTTGGTGGGATTAGCCCCCTCCCTTTTCCCAGGCATCATGGGAATGGGAGGCGGGCACCATCAGGGGTATATTAACCCCAGCCTTTGCTGAGGGGTTTCATTCCCTCTCTGGGATGTGCTGGGGTGAGGGCTCTCCTGTCATTTCAGTGAAGAGCCTCTTTCAGCTTATCTCAGCTTGCTTTCAGCAGGTGTTTCTGGGCATCTAAAGCAATAGAGGCTTGGAAGATCCTGTGAAGAAAATGGCATGGAATACAGGGAGTATTTAAGGTGACAATGTCAGATTTTGTGTTTAGGGGTGATAAAGTGCATTTGCAATTTCTGGTTTTGTTCTTATTCCGTGTTTTTATTGTTTTTAGGAGGTGTACAGCTTCCAGAGATCCCAGGTTGTGTCCAGCACAGCACTTCTTTCAGCAGATTGATCATGTCACAGGAGGCATCTGCCCAGTGTCAAAAATGATGTTTGAGATGGAGGCTTCAGGTGAGTTGAGGGTTGTGACTGGGAGAGGGAGGGTGAGCAGGTGTCCAGTTAGGAGTTATTGGGGGGCAGGGGGGTTTGCAGGCAGCAGGGTGAGAAAGGGTGTTTATTTGAGGGCCCCCCACACAGGGCTTTTCAGAAGCACAGCAGAGGCATTCCCATGTCTTCCTCACACAAGGTCCACTGCACTCACAGGAATGCCATTGAACTTTGCTTTTCTCTAACCCAGGTGTCACTCATAATAATGCCCACAGCCTTGGAATCAGGATGAAGGTGGAGCCTGAAGGAGCCAGGCACACTCAGGAGAGGGCAAGTAGCTGACTTGCTGGGATTTGGCCCACATAACTCTGAACTCATACTTTGGTTTTGGTTTTCTTTATTGTAGCTGACCGAGAGGCTAACAGGCGATCACGGGGCCCTCCGAGGCAGACTCATTTCAGGTGCAACGTGGATTCACATCGCCGATCATCCAAAAGATAAGTCTGGGTCACGGCCTGGAGAAGGGAGAGCAGCGGGTTGGGAGTTCCTGGGACAGATTGAAAAATTAGCAGAGGGAAAAGCAATCTTGTCCTAGGGGCCTCTTAGGACAGCTAAGGGGAGAGACTCCACATTTGATGGCAGCGTGCAGGCGGGCAGGGCAGAGCAGTTCCGGTCCACGTCGTGTTGTCGGGTGTACCGTGTTACCTACTGTGTCTTTGGGGTCCCTTTTGCCTTTTCCCCTCGAGGCCCTCACCACAAGCATAATGTGTCGTGTTTAACGTCCCCCCGTTGGTCACGTTCTGTGTCACGGGTGTCTGCACATGTTTGTGCCGGAGCTGCTCTGCCCTGCCGCAGAGGCTGCTGCAACAGGACAAGGCTCAGGGACACGCAGTTTGTGGGGTGTGGCCGGACTCTAGATGATATTCCTAGATAGACAGAAGATGTTTGGAGCTGTGAAGATATCTTGCAGCCCTTTGACGTTTGTCCTCGCTTTCTTTCAGATGCAGAAGGATAAAATCCAGGGCAAAATCCATCCGCCCATCCCGAGTGAGGAGGTTCCCCTGAGCAGGTCAGTCACCGTTTGTCTCTGCAGGGGGAGTGTCAAGTGTGACTCTGTTACAGCTCTGTTCTTTTTCTTTTTAGGAAGTAAAGCTGGACATCAGCAGGCAAGGTGAGATGGGCAAGGTGAGCATTGAGTAGCGTACAGAAGCAGTTAGTTGTTATTGCTCCAGTCTCACTTTGCGGTGCAGCTCTAAGCATCCTTTCCTGTTTCTGCGCTTCAGGCAATCCACTCGGAGTAGGCCAAGCCCCAGTCACCAACCGGCCGACGCGCTGGGTTTGCCGCTCTCCCGAGCCCTGGGGAGGAATCCCGGGACTCGGCGATGAAGCCTCTGCCTTTTCTGTTTAAAGGTGTCACCAGGGCAGCCTTCAGCAATGGCCGAGGAGTTGCGGTGAGTCAGGGAAGTAGGGAGGAGGAGCGAGGCTCCGCTCAGGTTTCAGCAGCGCCACATCCCCTCGTCTCCTCTTAGCCCAGGCGTGCCCCACGACGATGGCGTCAGCCTCCGAGTGCGGCTGAAGCGTGCGGCCCCAGGAGCCGGGCATTCTTGGGAAAAGAGTGAGTGGCAGAATTGTTGGGTTTTGGCCAATGTGCTGCTGAGGTTATGCATTGATATTTTGTTTTCTTTATTGGAGCAGACGAAGAAACAACAGGAAGTTGTTGAACAAGAGTGCCAGCAGGACCTTCCCAGATGTCGAGGCAGCCTTCCTTTGCACCTGACACAGACCGGCATCCCCAGATGTCTGAGAGATAAGTAGAGGGCCACGACCCACAGAGGGGATGAAACCAGGGCGCAGGGCAGGGACCCACCGGGAGGGGTTTTTGAGTCCACTTTGGAGACGGGGGTGTGCACGAAGCGGCCCCTTAGGCCTGGGGGGGAAATAAAAGCAAAGTCTCACTTTTGATCACAGTGCTGAGGTGCGCAGGGCAGAGCAGTGCCGGTGTGTACTGTGTCATTTGTCTATTGTGTGTTCTGTGTGGTTGGATGTGTCATGTCCTTTACCTTAGGCCTTTGAGGAGCCTAGCAGAAACCCTGGCATCATTGTTAGCATCTGTAATCTCTGCATTCCTTGGCCTGGTACCCAGGCCATTGACCTTTTGACTCGGGAGCTCAGACAGGCATCAGAATTGCATCTCTCTTCGGAAGCATCCAGTCAGGTGGCTTTTCAGGTCTTGTTCTGAGCTGCACGGACAGCCGTGCTCCTCAGTGCTCCGTTATGACGGATTAGGCTTTGTAAGAATGCGAGGTTAGGGAGAGGATTCTGACCGTAGGATTCCTGGGTGTCCATCTTTGCAGTTCTTGGAATAAATCTTTCAGCCAGCATCTTCCTCCAGGGTTCTCTGAGCCTCATCAGTTTGCCATCAGTCTCACCTCGGTCATCTCCTTTTGCATTCTCTGAGTCCTTGCAGCCACTTTGCTTGCCAGGAGATTTCTGTTCCTGTTGTGTCCCCCCTGTCTGTCACGTCCTGTCCCGTGTCACGGGTGTCAGCACACACATTTGTGCCGGAGCTGCTCTGCCCTGCCGCATAGCCTGGTGCAGTAGGAGAAGTCCCTGGGAGTTTGTAATGTGGGGTGTAGTGGGACTCTAGATGGGATTTGTAGATGGACACAAGACGTCTGGAGCTCTTAAATTATCCTGCAACAGTTTGAGTTTTGTCCTAACTTTTTTTTCAGATTCAGATGGATTAAATGTGTGCCAGAGGGCCCCATCCCGAGTGAGGGGTTTCCCCCGTGCAGGTGAGGCACCGTTTGTCTCTGCAGCAGAAGTGTATATGGTGACTCTGTTACAGCACTGTTCTTTGTCTTTCTTTTTAGGAAGTAAATGTGGATACCAGCAGTCAAGGTGAGCAGTGGAGAGAAGTAGTTGTTATTGCTCAGGTCTCAATTTCTGGTGCAGCTCTAAGCTTCCATTCTCGTTTGTGTACTTTAGGCAATCCACTCAGAGTATGCCAAGCCCCCGTCACCAGCCGGCCGATGCACCGGGTTTCCTGCAAATGTGAAGCCTGTGGATGCATTACAGGACTTGGTGATGAAGCCCTGAACTTTTCTATTTAAAGGTGCCATCCAGGTGGCCTCCGGCAGCTGCCCAGGAGTTGTGGTGAGTCAGGGATGTAGGGGGGAGGAGCGAGGGTCCACTCAGGTTTCAGCCGTGCCAAATCACCTCATCTCCTCTTAACCCAGGCGTCCACTGTGATGACGGCCTCGGTCTCTGAGTGTGCCCGAAGCGTGCGGCCCAAGCAGCTGAGCGTTCTTAGGAGAAGGGTGAGGAGCAGACTTGTGGGGTTTTGGCCAATGTGGTGCCACGATCAGGCATTGATGTTTGGTTTTCTTTAATACAGCTGTCGAAGAGACACCAGCCCGGTGCCAGCAGGACCTTCCCAGCTGACGAGGTGGCCTTTCTTTGCACCTGAGACCAGCATCCCCAGATGTCTGAGAGAGAAGTAGAGGGCTACGACCCCCAGGGGGGATGAAAGCAGGGTGCTGGTTTGGGAATTACTGGGAGGGGGGGATTTGAGTCCGCTTTGGAGGTGAGTAGCTTTGGAGGTGGGGGGGTGTCCATGAAGTGGCCCCTTAGGCCCCATAAAAGCAAAATCTCACTTTTGATCCCAGTGCTGAGGTGAGCGGGGCAGAGCAGTCCCAGTGTGTATTGTGTCACTTGTCTTTTGTGTATTATGTGTTGTTGGATATCTCATGTCTTTTATCATAGCCCTTTGAGGGGCCTGTCAGAAACCTTGGCACCAGTCTTAGTATCTGTACTCTCAGCGTTCCTTGCCCTGGCACCGATGCCATGGAACTTTTAACTCGGCAGCTCAGACAGGTATCAGAATGGCAACTCTTTTTCGAAGCATCCGGTCAGATGTCTTTTCAGGTCTTGTTCTGAGCTGTATGGACAGCTGCACCCTGCAAGGTTCTGTTATGATGGATTAGGACTTGTAAGAATGTGGGGACAGGTAGAGGCTTCTGACCGTAGGATTCTCGGGCATCCATCTTTGCAGTTCTTGGAATAAATCATTCAGTTAGCATCTTGTTCCTCCAGGGTTCTCTGAACTTCATCAGCCTGCCATCAGTTTCACCTCGGTCCTCTAATTTTGCATCCTCTTGGTGCTCGCTGTCATTTTCCTTACCCAGAGATTTCTGTTCCTGTTGTGTCCCCGTTGTTTGTCCTGTCCTGTGTCACGGGTGTCTGCACACATTTGTGCTGGAGCTGCTCTGCCTTGCTGCATAGCCTGGTGCAATAGGAGAAGTCCCGGGGACTTGATGTTTGTAATGTGGGGTGTCGTTGGACTCTAGGTGGGATTTGCAGATGGGCACAAGATGTCTGGAGCTCTTAAGTTATCCTGCAGCTCTTTGATTTTTGTCCTTTCTTTCAGGTGCAGAAGGATGAAATCCAGGGCAGAGCCCCCCATCCCGGGTGAGGGGATTCCCCCGAGCAGGTCAGTCACTGTTTGTCTCTGTAGAGAGAGCATAAATGATGGCTCTCTTTTTAGGAAGTCAAGGCCGAGTGGGCGAGGTGAGCATTGAGTAGTGTACAGAAGCAGTTGTTTTTGCTGATGTCTCAGTTTCTGGTGCAGCTCTTAGCATCTCCACTTTTTATTTTAGGTGGTCCACTTGCCGTCTATCCTGGCCGGGCATGCCCATTCCAGCTGTGTGCAGCTTAAGGTATCAGTGTGGCATCCTTGTCAGATTTGGGAGGTTGTGTTTTCACAGTGTCTCAGCATGCTTTTCTGCTTTGTTTCTTTGCAGGTGCTGTCGCTGCCCTAGGCATGCCAAGGAACAGAGGAGGGCAGGTGAGTCGGTGTTTAGGCAGGCTGACTCACAGGTGAGTGTTACACAGCAGCATGCTAAGTGTGTACCTATTCTTTTTGCAGGTATCTTCTGGGCACCCTCTGGAGTCAAATCAAGATTTGAGGTGGGCCGGGGCAGGGGTGCGGAGGAGCCCTGGGGATTACTGTTTTTGACGGCAATAGTCACCTTTTCTGTTTTGTCTTAGGTACCCTGAGGAGCCTCGTAGCCAAAGGTTGGAAACAACAGCACCGAGGCACACACGGAGCACATTTCACCATCCACGTCCGACCGAGGATGGATTTTGTCTGCTCCTTTTCCAAAAGCTAAGTGTCGGGGCCAGCAGTTGGGAGAAGGGGAAAAACCTTTACTATCACAGAGGGCAATTTGATGTCAGCTTAGCGGAGAGGTCTGTAGTGGGACCAGCTCTCTGGAAGAAAAGGGAGAGGGTTTCTCCTCAGCCTGACCAGAGCCTTTGCTGGGCAGGGCAGTTCCGACCCATCTCAGCATTCTCGTGAACTTTGCGTTGTCCGCCTTCCTCGGCCCGACGTCGTCACGGATCTTTCCCCTGAGGAGCTTGCCTTCACGTCCGGAGCTACAGCCACGGTCACCTGGCCGTCGGCTTCCTTCTCTAGGCTCGCTGAGCCTCTCGAGCATCCTCTTAACTGCTTTGGCACTAACTTCTTTTAACGAGTTACATTTCATCATCACATGCTATCGTCATAGGGCTTCCTCTCCTTTGGCATCATCAGCCTCTGGCACATCTTGCGCTAGGCATCTCGGGTGCCTAAGGGGACAGTGCCAGGCAGTTGCCACTTGTCTCTGTGTCTATGTTGTCCGTGTCTGTGTTGTCCGTGTCTGTGTCCGTTGTCTTCCACGTCATAGGCCTTTATTACGTCTCAATGCTTTATCGGCACTATTCTGTGCCATCTAGGCTGTATTCTACTCACATTCCTTTCTGGATATCCCTTATTCTGGCATCTTTACATTTTTACTCTTTGAGACAGGAATGTCTCAAACGGACAAGATGTTCTCATCCATCTTCCTTCTCACTACCAGCTTTGGTAGTGCCTTTTTTTCCATGCCATTTTCTTGGACTGCTAGAGGGAGTGTCTTGCACCCTCCTCATGTGACTGCAGTACTTCTATAGGTTCCATCTTCTGAAGGGTATAGGACTCAAGAATTCATCTTCCAGCGAGTTATCTCAAGTCCTGGCTTATATTGTGTGTACCTGTGCTGGCTTATACTGTATGTACCTACCCTCTATGTACACTTGCACTGTATGCATCGACTTAGATTGTTGTGTGTACTTATATTGTACCACTTATGGTTGGAGCTGCCCTGCCGGGGCACGTAGTCACAGTCAGGTAGAAGAGTTATAAAAACTTTACTGTTCATCTGTCTTTTATGGGATTTTGGGTAGAAAACTTATTGGTCCAGAGTGGAGACAAGTCCTAGCTGTCAGATAGCCACTCGTTGACCGCTTCCTGTCGTCTCACAGGTCCCCGAGGCTACCGATTTCCCCAGAACCTACCAACTGACGTCAAGGAGCGCAGCCAGAAGATGTGTGGCAGCACGTTCTTCAGCGTCTCGAGTAAGGGCCGCAGCGAGTGTGTAAGTGGGAAGAGCGTGTGAGCGTGTGTGAGAGCATGTGTCTGTGTCTGTCTGCGTCTGCTGGTCTCTGCGTGTGTCAGCGCATGCCGACTGGATTACTGGATTTAACCTTGTGTGTGTGACTTGTGCTTTTCAAGTTTTTCAACTCATTTTCAAATTTAGAATAAAAAATCCCCAGCTGGGTTTCCCCCCCCCCCCCGCCGGCTGTTTTTTTTTCCTCGGTCCCAGTCGGTCTGTGAGGCAACGCTCATCACCAGAGTTTGGGCGCGGACTGTCCAGGGACCGGGGTTTTTGTCAGGCAGGAAGATTTTTTTGAGGCTCCCGGGAACCACGTTCCCGAGGACCAATGATTGCTGGGGTGTAATTTAGCAGTTGTGATGAGAGGGATGGTGACTTCGTGTGTCATCTGAAGGGGGTGTTAATTGTAGATGAGTGTTGTTTTTTGCGTGCTTTTGTTGTTTTGGGTTTCCTGTAACAATAAATCCACATGTAAAGAAAATAGAAAAAGGTTATCATCTTGTGTTAATATGTGTGTTGTATTGTATTGCTCTGTATTGCAGGGTGAGCACAGGGTGAACTCTCTCCTCCTTGCTGTGACACCTGGGCTGGCAGGGATGACACAGTGACCTCGGCCGGCCGATGCTGCCTGTGCCATCACCTGGCACTGACGTGTTTGATGAAAATCCTTTTGCTGGGATTTTTCTCCTGAGAAGCCTCAGAACAGAAATGGAACCAATAACGATCTGCTGGCTGTGGAGTGTGGGCTGGAGATGGTTTAGCAACAGGGGCATCTTGGATTAGTCTCCTGTGCAGTGTCTACTTGATGACCAATCATGGTCCAGCTGTGTCGGGGCTGTGAGCAGTCCCAGGTTTTTATTATTCATTCCTTTCCAGCTTTCTGCTGTCTCCTTGCTCTTTTAGTATAGTTCTACTATCTCATTTTCTTTTAATATAATAGAGATCATAAAATAATATTTCAGCCTTCTGAGAGGTGGAGTCAAGATTCTCGTCTCTTCCCTCGTCCTGGGGACCCTCAAACACCGCCACAATCAGCGGCCGAGCGGGTTTGTGCGAGCCTCCCAGTAACCCTCGGCCGGTCCCGAGTCGGCAGACACCGGGGGGCAGCCCTGACACGGCCGAGAGCGGGGAGACACTGTCTGTGCCCCGAGGGTGCTGAGGGCACCTGGGCTGGGGGGAGACACTCTCTGTGTGTGCCCCGAGGGAACTGAGGGCACCTGGGCTGGGGGGAGACACTCTCTGTCTGTGTCCCGAGGGAGCTGAGGGCACCTGGGCTGGGGGGAGACACTCTCTGTCTGTGCCCCGAGGGTGCTGAGGGCACCTGGGCTGGCAGGGAGACACTCTCTGTGCCCCGAGGGTGCTGAGGGCACCTGGGCTGGGCCCCTGTGCAGCACAAGAGACACAAGAGACAGCGGTAGATGATAAAGGGCCGACTCTTAGCAGGGGTTAATCCAAGGTTTTATTAGGATCCCAAAGGAGCTCCTGCACCTCAGGGGCCTCCTGCCAAGCCCCAGGGAGATGTGCCAAGGTTACATTTAAAGGGAGGTGGAAACTGAAAGTAGATAACATTTTACCAACCAATAAGTGACCCTAAGGGATGGATGCTGGGGCATAGACATACAGGACAGCGTATGGGGCAAGGCTCGGGGGGCTGACCCCTGGCCTCTGGCTGATCACTGGACGACTTGGACCGAAACTTCTGCATGGAGGGGATGGGAGGCTGAGTGATTGACAGAGAGCCAGGGTGGGGGTTTGGGGATGATCTCATCCCGGGAGAGGGATAACACAGGTAGAAGGAGGGGGTTACAGTTCGGGATAAACCATTTGGGAAAAATATGGGGATACAAAACAAAATTACTTCAAAGTATTATAAAGTATAAAAATGCACTACAGCCGGTTTGGGCAGCACCAAATGAAATGTAATAAAATGCTTTAAAAATAGAAAAATTAAAAATAAAAATTAAATAAAAGTAAAAAAACAAAATTAATTTAAAATAAATGAAAAACAAAACAAAAACTGTAAAGTGCTGTAAATTGCTGTAAGAGTTCCATAAAAGGTAGTGCCGTAATGCAAGACCCTCAAACACCACCACAATCACCAGCTTGAGTTGGTCTGGGCAGCACTGAATAAAAAAAAAATAAAAACCTTTAAAAATAGAAAAATTAAAAATAAAAAATAAATAAAAAATAAAATTAGAAAAATAAAATAAAAGCTTTAAAAATAGAAAAATAAAAAATAAAATTAAAAAATAAAATTAAAGCTCTAAAAATAAAAAAATTAAAAATAAAAATTAAATAAAAAATAAAAAAATAAATGCTTTAAAAATAAAAAAGTTTAAACTTAAAAAAATAAAAATCTTTAGAAATAGAAAAATTAAAAATAGTAAGTAAATTTAAAAAATAAAAAATAAAAACGTTAAATATAGAAAAATTAAAAATAATAAGTAAATAAAAAATTAAAAACTAAAATAAAAATGCTTTAAAAATAGAAAAATTAAAAATAAAAATTAAATAAAAGTAAAAAAACAAAATTAATTTAAAATAAATGGAAAACAAAATAAAAACTGTGAAGTGCTGTAAGAGTTCCATAAAAGGTAGTGCCGTAATGCAAGACCCTCAAACACCACCACAATCACCAGCTTGAGTTGGTCTGGGCAGCACTACATAAAAAAAAAAATAAAAACTTTAAAAATAGAAAAAAATATAAATTTAATTAAAAATAAAATAAAAAAATAAAATAAATTCCTTATAAATATAAAAATTAAAAATAAAAATTAAATAAAAAATATAACTAGAAAAATAAAATAAGTGTTTTAAAAATTGAAAAATAAAATTAAAAAATAAAATTAAAGCCCTAAAAATAGAAAAACTTTTAAAGAATTAAATTAAAAAAAAAAACTTTAGAAATAGAAAAAATTAAAATTAAATAAAAAATAAAATTAAAAAAAAAAAGCTTTAGAAATAGAAAAATGAAAAATAATAAGTAAATAAAAAATAGAATTAGAAAAATAAAAGCTTGAAAAATTAAAAATAAACATTAAGTAAAAAAAAAATTAAAAAAAAATAAAAATAGATTAAAAACAAAATAAAAACCGTAAAGTGCTGTAAAGTACCATAAAAGTTCCATAAAGGGTAATGCCATAAAGCGCGACTGTCGCAAAAGGTGACGTAAAGCGCGACTGTCGCAAAAGGTGCCGTAAAGAGCGACTGTCGTAAAACAGCCGTAAAGCGCGGCTGTCGCAAAAGGTGCCGTAAAGCGCGACTGTCGCAAAAGGTGCCGTAAAGCGCGACTGTCGTAAAACAGCCGTAAAGCGCGACTGTCGCAAAAGGTGCCGTAAAGAGCGACTGTCGTAAAACAGCCGTAAAGCGCGGCTGTCGCAAAAGGTGCCGTAAAGCGCGACTGTCGTAAAACAGCCGTAAAGAGCGACTGTCGCAAAAGGTGCCGTAAAGCGCGACTGTCGTAAAACAGCCGTAAAGCGCGACTGTCGCAAAAGGTGCCGTAAAGCGCGACTGTCGCAAAAGGTGCCGTAAAGCGCGACTGTCGTAAAGCTGCCGCAAAGCGCGACTGTCGCAAAAGGTGCCGCAAAGCGCGACTGTCGTGAAACTGCCGCAAAGCGCGACTGTCGCGAAAGATGCCGTAAAGCGCGGCTGTCGCAAAAGGTGCCGTAAAGCGCGACTGTCGCAAAAGGTGCCGTAAAGCGCGGCTGTCGTAAAACTGTCGCAAAGCGCGACTGTCGCAAAAGGTGCCGTAAAGCGCGGCTGTCGCAAAAGGTGCCGTAAAGCGCGACTGTCGCAAAAGGTGCCGTAAAGCGCGACTGTCGTAAAGCTGCCGCAAAGCGCGACTGTCGCAAAAGGTGCCGCAAAGCGCGACTGTCGCAAAAGGTGCCGTAAAGCGCGACTGTCGCAAAAGGTGCCGTAAAGCGCGACTATCGTAAAAGGTGCCGTAAAGCGCGACTGTCGCAAAAGGTGCCGTAAAGCGCGACTGCCGTAAAATTGTGCCGTACAGGCTGGCGGCGCCCTGGCCGACACGGGGTGCCGTACAAGATGGCAACGGCCGCCCGAGTGGGCGTGTCCTGGTCGGGGCGCCGTGTCGACGGGCTGACATCATTAGGCGGCACTCTGCCTGCAGTGCGCCCATGCAGACGGCAGGGGGCGCTGTGCCTGTAGTGCGCCAAAGCAAACGGCAGGGGGCGCTCTGCCTGCAGTGCGACAAAGCAGACGGCAGGGGGCGCTCTGCCTGCAGTGCGACAAAGCAGACGGCAGGGGGCGCTGTGCCTGCAGTGCGCCAAAGCAGACGGCAGGGGGCGATGTATAAATAGAGTATAAAGTATAATCTATATAGAAGAAGAAATAAAAGCTCTATGTTACCTGCAGCTGTAGAAAATTTCAGGCTCCCATGGAGGAAATAGTTTTCCTAAAATCATTGCCGTTTTGGGGTTTTTTGCACTCCCCAGTCGCCTGAACGTTTCTACTGCTGCTTTTTTTTATTCTAAAGCTAGAATGGAAAGCCAAGATTAGAAATACAGCGAAAGAAAGAGAGAAAGAATTAAAGAAAGAGAGAGAGACAGAGAGACAGAGACAGAAAGAAAGAGAGACAGAAAGAAAGAGAGAGACAGAAAGAGAGCGAAAGAAAGAGAGAGAGAGAGAGAAAGAAAGAGAGAAATAGAGACAGAAAGAAAGAAAGAAAGAGAGACAGAAAGAAAAGGAAAAAGGAAAGGAAGAAAGAAAGAAAGAGAGAGAGAAAGAAATAAAGAGAGACAGAAAGGGAGCAAGAGAAAGAAATAGAGAAAGAAATAGAGAGAGAAAGAAAGAAAGAGAGAGAGAGACAGGAAGAGAAAGAGAGAGAGAAAGAAATAGAGAAAGAAATAGAGAAAGAAAGAAAGAAAGAAAGAGAGAGACAGGAAGAGAAAGAGAGAGAGAAAGAGAGAGAGAAAGAAATAGAGAAAGAAAGAAAGAAATAGAGAAAGAAAGAAAGAAAGAAAGAAAGAAAGAAAGAAAGAAAGAAAGAAAGAAAGAAAGAAAGAAAGAAAGAAAGAAAGAAAGAAAGAAAGAAAGAAAGAAAGAAAGAAAGAAAGAAATAGAGAAAGACAGAAAGAAAGAAAGAAAGAGAGAGACAGGAAGAGAGCAAGAGAAAGAAAGAAAGAGACAGAGAGAGAGACAGAAAGAGAGACAGAGAGAAAGAAAGAAAGAGAGAGAGAGACAGAGAGAGAGACAGAGAGAGAGACAGAAAGAGAGACAGAGAGAAAGAAAGAAAGAGAGAGAGAGACAGAGAGAGAGACAGAGAGACAGAAAGAGAGACAGAGAGAAAGAAAGAAAGAGAGAGAGAGACAGAAAGAGAGACAGACAGAGACAGAAAGAGGGACAGAGAGAAAGAAAGAAAGAGAGACAGAGAGAGAGACAGAGAGAAAGAAAGAAAGAGAGAAAGAAAGAAAGAGAGACAGAGAGAGAGAGACAGAAAGAGAGACAGAGAGAAAGAAAGAAAGAAAGAGAGACAGAAAGAAAGAGAGACAGACGGAAAGAGAGACAGAAAGAGAGACAGAGAGACAAAGAGAGACAGAAAGAGAGACAGAGAGAAAGAAAGAGAGAGAGAAAGAAAGAGAGACAAAGAGAGAGACAGAGAGAGAGACAGAGAGAGAGACAGAGAGAGATAGAGAGAAAGAAAGAGAGACAGAGAGAAAGAGAGACAGAGAGAAAGAAAGAAAGAGAGAGAGAAAGAAATAGAGAAAGACAGACAGAAAGAAAGAAAGAGAGAGACAGGAAGAGAGCGAGAGAAAGAAAGAAATAGAGAAAGACAGAAAGAAAGAGCGAAAGAAAGAAAAGGAAACAGGAAAGGAAGAAAAAAAAAAGGAGGAAGAGAAAGGAAGAAAAAAAATGAAAAAGGAAAAGGGTGAGAGTGAAAAAGAAAGAGCCAAAGTGGAAAAGGGGGTGAAAAACAGAGTGAAAAAAAGAGTTGGAGTGGAAAAGAAAGGACATTCGGGAGGGGCGGTGCTGCCTAAGGTGCTTCCGCGCCCAGGAGCGAAGGAGCCGTTTGATCCCCTGGCGGGAGCGCAGCTCCCGGTGGCGGAGAACGGAGCGGTGGCTGTCAGTCCGAGACTACAACTCCCGGCAGGCCCTGCGGCCGTAAAGCGCGGCGTCTGACGCAACGGCCGACGCGCCGTAGGAGTGGCTGGCGGGCCGAGGCGGCCGCGCGCCGAGGGAGCGGGCTGGGCGCGGGGAGCTCCCGGCGCCTGTGCCACGCGGGACGGAGCCGCGGCAGCGACGCTGGAGGGGCGAAGCCTCCGTCCGGCCGCCCGCACGGAGCCGAGCGGCGCGGAAGGGGCGTCCGCCCGGTGCCTCGGCCTCGCTCAGCGGTCCCGGTGGCGGGGGCTCAGCTCGGGCGGGGCGCGCTGCCGCCCGCCGATGGCGGAGCGCCGGGCGGTGCTTTGCTGCCGCGGGCCGGGAGCTGCAGGAGCCGCCCCGGGCGAGCGGCGCCGGGCGCTGCCGCGGTCACTGTGCGGCGGCTGCCCTCGGGCTGGCGGAGGCGCGGGAGCCGCCGAGCTGCAGCCGTCTCCCTCGGGCCGCTGCCGCTGCTGCGGGCGGGGGCGGACGAGCGGCTGCGGAGGCGGCTCCGCGGCGGGCTCAGCCTTGCGAGCAGAGAGCGCTCGACATCGCTGGCATGACACGGCTGCTGAGTGCCTCAGTGCTCGTGGCTCTTCCTTCCACGCAAACGGATGGAGCGGCATCGCTGAGCAGTAAAACACAGCGATGGCCCGGAGAATGGCGAGCGCAAGGAGCGCCGGGCAGGATCCTTCTGATGGCACAGGTGCGATCGGCAAACTCAGCCCCTTGTGCCCCTGCCCTCCCGACCCCCAGGGGAAATGCTCTCCAGCCTCGAGCTGCTGAGAGACAAAACGTGTGATTTGACACTAGGGTCCGGAAAAGGTTTCCGTTTAGATTAGCAAATGCCTCAATTGTTCTCGGTTACATCCTAGGATCGGTTTTAGGCAGTGACTTTCTACCGCTTGTCGGATTTTCTTGTGCAATGGTAAGAAAATAGGCAGGTCTGATACTGGTTTCGCTTTTTTTCTACTTCATGTTCCATGAGCTGCTTTTATCCAAGCAATTGGTTTAAAGTTCTACTGTAGGCGTTTCTGGTTCACTTTTTTTTTTTTTTTTTTTTTTCCCTCTAAATCGGCAGTAAATATAGCTGAGTAAAATTACCTTGGTTTTCTTCCTTCTTAAATGTTTTTATTGATAATCCTATTTGAATATGCAGAACACGTGGGTATGTCCTGTAATATATCCTAGCTTTTCTTGTTTACAGGGTACTCAGAAAATATTTTTCCCTTCGAGTCCCACTGAAACATTCTCCGTGCAATCTCCGTTAAGGTCTGTGTTTGCAAATAAGCCACCATCAGCTGAGATATTTGCCTGTGTACCTTTTCCTGTCATTCAGAGCTTGCGTTCTGTGGTTTTTATGATAAACCTATCAAACTTGCGAAACCGTTTTGCAAGTCTTAACCGTTGAAGGCAGCAAGAAGTGGTTTTAAAGCCTGTTCTTGAGCAGACAAAGGGAAAAAGTGTGAATTTGCTGCTGAACTTGTCCTTTTTCATTTGACTTGCCTTGAATTATTTAGGAAGAGAGAGAACTAGAAAAAAGAGAGAAATAGAATTGGTTCTTGAGCCCTCCTAAAATGCTCCCCGTGATTCCGTGTGGAGCCCAAGTGAAGGGTGATGGAACAGAGCCCCTGTGCTTTAGAAGGAAATCAATTTCAACCTGATCTCCACCCTGAGTCTCCCTAATTTCTGTTTTTAAAATGCAAACTCAGTTTAGGAAGTGTTGGGAGTTAGTATTTTGGGGAAGAAATGGCAGTTGCACAAACCGTTCCATTTCCCAGAGGCCCTGGGAAGGATTCATTTTGTAAGCGCTGTAACTGCCATCGGTTGGGGGTTCGGGGTTGGAATGTGCACTTGCCCTCCTATAAAGCACTCGTTCATTTGCATTTCAGTGCCAGGAGTCTGGAGAAACTGGAGAAGAGCCCAAGAGCCATTTTTCATCCTGAGATACAAAAGGTAGGAAGTGACTTTTCTTTGTTTGGTTCTTTTTCTTTATGATTTCCTGGAAATAGAAGTAATTAAGTATAGATACCAATGGTTTGTTTCTTCCAGTAGCTAATAAGAATAATAATAATAAGAATCTAATACTACTTAAACTGTCTCTTTATCCATTGAACTGGCCATTTCAAATCCAAACTTCTAAACACCAATAAAACCATCATCCTTGTAGAATCTTTAATAGGAGGGGGCTAAAGATGCTGTTTTTGTTGACAGGATTTATTGGTTCTTGAAGGGCAAGAGGTGAGTACAAGCCTAACTACTTCTTGCTCACAGACCCGTCCGGTGAATACGGCTTTGTATTTTGATGGGCTTTTGATGACTTCTAAATCAATTGCTCGTTACAGTAAAAAGAAGTCATGTTTTTTTGAACCTGACAGCAAAAATAACTTGAAGCACCAACTTAATAATAATTGATCACCCATCTAAGTTAATGATTTTATGCTATACTATCAAAGTTTAAAGGTAAATTATTGTGTAGTAGGAGATGGTATAAAATGTATGTTCTAACGTGTAGGATGTAGGCAAAGATTAGAGGAAACAAATTTTTATGTCTTCTGTTTGACTGTTTACCAAATAATATTTGGTTTTATTTTCCAGGGATCGGTGAATTTTAAATTTGGAGTCCTCTATGCTAAGGATGGTCAGCTTACAGGTGATGAAATGTTCAGTCATGGTGAGGTTTTCACCTTCTCCTTAATTGTTTTGCTCATCTGAAAAAAAAAAAAAAAAGGCAAGTTAAAAAAAAAAAAGGTATGTTTATTATTTGTTACCCTGTTCTGATCGTTTCCTCAGTATTTGCTGGAGCTCTGCTTACCCAAGCTTTGGGTAAAACAAGCTTTGGGTTCCTTCTGTCCCACTGGGTGTTGCCCAGTTTGGTTGCATCTGGTGAAATTCAGCCTGAGCCCTTACAGAACCAGCTCAAACCACGTGAGAGCCATTCGCAGCTCTCTCAGGACACCCGGAGGAGGATGGGTGACGTTTCTGAGCATCTGGCAAGTGCACTTCTATCAAAACTCGGCCTGTGACATTGCTGGGGAAAACCCTTCTGTATCCTGAAGGGTTCCTCAAACTCTGTTGAGGATCCAGTTAGCAGTTGCTCACCTGGATGGTTCCAGCTCCTCAAGCTAACACTTGTACTCTTGCCATGTAGTTTAGATCTATTGTAGTTTTGTTATTTTGCAAGATTTTACGTCTTTGGACAATAACGTGCATTTCACTCTTTGGAACCTCTGGGATCATTCCTTGGTGCAGCACCACCTAATGGGACACTTGGCTGCTGTGCTGAAGGGCTTGGTTACTGGAATTGTAAATCCCGGAGAGTTTGTAAGTCTTCTGTCCCCAGGGAGGTGTCACGCTTTGTTCACCGTTGCTCTGTTTGTCGGGTGCTGCTTCTCGTCGGAAGTATTAACTTCAAACTGCCCTGTTCTTTTTTTAACTTTTTTTCCTGGTTCTCTCCGTAGGGCAGGGAAGGACTCTCGTATCCCGGTCGTCAGACTCAGCGCTGCCCGAGAAGATACAGAGACTGTAAAAATCATAAGGAGCAACTAGGACTGCAGAGGAAACAAACTGGAGAGAACAAAAGGTGATATTGTTCTCCTTCCCCTGGATTAGAAACATCCACTGCGCTTTGATGCCGGTGGCTGCCAGGGGCTCGTTAGGTCTCTTTAGGCAGGTGTAGGTGTTCACCTGTAGGTTCTATTTTTTGGCAAAGGACCACGAGAGAAGTTTATTTATAGATCCAAATAAACATTCATCTTATCTGAACATAACCTGTCATCCCCTTTCTGACATTAAGGACTCCTGTATAAATACTTGGGGGGGTTTTCTTTGTCATTTCTGAATGGTTCCATTTTGCCGGCTACTTGAACAAATCTGAGGGGGTTTAATTGCATACTGCTTCCTTGAAATTCTGTTGGTCTCTGCTTGGAACCCTTCTTGTACTGCTTAATGAAAGACTTCTGATGGTGTTTTCTTGCCTGTTTGTGTTTAAGGTCGTGCTCTGATGCATTTACAGAAGCCATGGCAGGAGAGAGTCAGCTGCTGGAGAAGAGGAGACAGTATTATCCCTGTGCAGCACAGAACTGTGCTGCTGCTGTGTCATCAGCTGTGTCTGCACTGAAAGTAGCCACCTTCACTTGTAGGTAGCTCCTTGGTGCTTTAGGACACGCTGAGGGATTTATTCCTTTTGGGATCCACGATGCGAATTCCCAAGAGAGGTAGTAGTAATAAGGTCTGAGATTGGAAAAAAGCCTGTGTCCTTGGAATGTTGTTGTTGTCGTCAAAAGTTAATTTTTCCTTCTTTCTTAGCCGGTAGTCAGCTTTTTGCTTTATTTTTTGTGGTATCAGTATTTGATTGTTTAAAAAATTGCTTCAGAAGAACTGCAGTGGCTGGCCACCAGGACCTTGTTCAGATTTGCCTATTTGCTTGTAGCTAAAACGTTTCCATATTGTTTATCATTCTATTGAAGAAACTGCTGCCCAGTCAACTAAGAACTGAACATCTCTCTGTCTAGGACATGGGGAGAGGATTTAGGTCATGTCTTTGTTTCCAGAAAAAAGTTCCAGTGTAGTTTCTAACTAGAGGAAAAGGGGGGGGTGAAGACTCGGGGCTCTGATGCCACTGGGGGCACCCCGAGGTGCCCAGGAGAGGGAGCCCCACTGCGGTGCAGGAGCAGGTATGTTATCACGTACTAGAGAGCAAATTATAAATAGAAATATGAAAATTATAAATATAAAAATATTTTTAGATCGTTAAAGAAAGCGGTTTTTTTAACTTGTCAATAGGCAGGGTTTTGATGATAAAAATGATAAATACAAAGAATATGAAGGTAGAAATCTAAGTCTAGAAAGATATCATAAGTACATACAGATAAAGTTTAAAACTAGAAGAAAAAATCAGTTGCAGCAGTAGATACGATACATAATATAGATAATACTTTAAATACATGTCTAGAATTTTATAGATATTATAGATAATTATTAATAGATTGCATCAAAAGAAACGATAAATATAAATGTGAGTATAACTATACAAAGTATAAAAATATTTCAATACCGTTTAAAAGAAGGTGTTTTCTTGTATTTATTTGGTTAGAGATGGGGTTTTTCTTTGGATTAATAGAAGTATTCTAGAAATATAAATCTAACTGTAGAGAGATCCAATCGATAGAGGAGGATATTTCTAAAACCACAACCGAACGCCGCCGCCTTCGGGGGAATCGCACGAGCTCGGCCGAAGCAAGGCGAGAGCGGCCGACCCTGACGGCCTCGAGCGAACCGAGGCGAGGCTTCCGAGGCTGCCTGAAGCGAAGCGAGCCGAGCTCAGGCGAAGCGAGCCTGCTGCTCTCGTGCGCGCTGCTTAGCGCCAGTGCGCTCCCAGCCTAATGAGCTCCTGCCCGAGCCCGCGCTCCCGGTCGTGTCCGCGCCGTGGCCGGGCCGCCCGCGGGACGCGGCAGCGGGAGAGCCCCGAGCCGGGCGAGCTGAACGGGAGGCGGCGGCGCTTGCCCGCCCGCCGTCGGGGAGCCGAGGCGAGGCGAGCGGAGCCGAGGCGCGCCGAAGGCACAGAGCGGCTGGGAGTTGGGCCGAAGCGAGGCGAGCTCGGCCGAAGAGGCGAATGCAGGCGCCAAGAGCCGAGTGGAGGCGCCAAGAGCCGACTGGAGCCGAGCGTCTCCGGAGCGAGCCGAGCTCCGCCGAGCGCCGCAGCATCCCGGGCAGGGCGAGGCGCCGGGCCGGGCTCGGGGTGCAGCCGGGGCTCTGGGAGGCTTCCCCGCCTGTCCCTCTCTCTAGCCCTCCTTCCTTCTCCCCGTCTTCGCCTTCTCTCGCTCCCTTTCCCCCATTCCCTCTCCCCCCGCAAAGCCGGCTCCTTCCTGTCCTGTCCCTAGCCCGCTACTCCCTTCTGTTCCCCCTGTCTCCTTCCTGTGCCCAGCCTCCGTGTACCCTCGTCCCGGGCTTTCCCTTCCCGTGCCGCTTTCCTGCACAGCCCGAGCTCCCTCGCCGCCCTTTGTCGTGCCCTGCTCTCGCTCCTCTCTTCCCGTGCCCCCTTTCCTTCTTTGCCCCGCAGCCGCGGGGCTCGGGCTGCCGGAGAATAAAGCCCCGAGGGCCGGAGCCCGGCGCCCCTGGGCCCTTGCGGGAGTCCCCGCGCGGGGCCGGAGGCTCTCGGCGGATCCCCCCGTGCCGCTCAAGCAGCGCGGCCGACAGCGCCGGAGCTGCGGCTTTGCCGGCATCGCGCTGAGAGCGGCCCCCGCTCCGTGCCGGGCCGTCGCCGCCGTCTGTGCCGCTCCCTCTCTCGCTGCCCCTGGCCCGTGACAGCGAGGCTGGGCAGGAACCTCAAGCCTTCTGGGGGCTGCCCCCCCTTTCCTGTTGCAGCAGAATCCCTTGCTGGGGCCATGCACGTGTGGGAAGGGCTTGGGGGAAGCGCTGCGCTGCTGTCCGGGGCAGTCGGATTCGTTCGGAGCCTTCTTTGGGGGTCAGGGAAAGGCGGGGTGAAGGCTCGGGGCTCTGATGCCGTTGGGGGCAGCCCAAGGTGCCCAGGAGAGGGAGCCCCACGGCGGTGCAGGAGCAGGTGGGGGGCGGGCGAGGGGCGGGGGTCACGCTGGGTGCCGTCCCCCAGAGGGACCCAAAGCTGCCACCAAATGCACAGGGAGGGGTGAGTGGGTGTAGGATGCTAAAACCTGGCAAGGCATTCGGTTTTCTAGGTATTGCTAAAGAATAGGAATTGGTCTCTAAACTCAGCTCGGGAGAAACCCTCTCTATGCACTCATTTGTTTACAGGAATGTAGAAGGTTCCGACTGGAGATGCGTAGTAGTTCTGAAGATATTGCCGTGAGGTTTTGATCTAGGAACGGACCGAGCTGTGCCCTGGAACCCTCAGAACAGCTGCAGGGGCTGAAGGCGATAGAAAGGGCTCTCTGGCACCTTTTGCCTCCGTTCTCTGCCAGCGCCCAAAGCGTGTCGCAGTCCCGGAAGAGGCGCTTGTCATCCCGAGAGCCAAAAGGAAGACGTGTCAAATCCCAGCTCTGCCTTGTGTTTCGTGTGGGTTTTTTACTTCGTATTGATGTCATTCCAGAGAGCAAGGAAAGAAGAAATGTGACCGGCTCCCACTATTACTGTGTGAAGGCTTTCTTGAAAGGCTGCTGTATTTCTATTGTCCTTTTCCACTCCAAGCTTGACTTTTGCCCTCGTTTTTCGAGCTCTGCTGCATTGGGTGTCCCAAGGAGGGCGGGGTTCCTCAGCAGGGCTCTTAGGAGGCGGCGCTGATTCTGCTTTTTCTGAAGGCGTCTCAAAGCGTGCTACCAGAATGACAGTTTTGTGCACTGGAAAGCTTTCCCTCAGTGCCATCAGCGCACGTCCGTGTCTGAATTGTGGAAGCAGACGGACTAAGAAAAGCCAGCACCCGGAGCAGATTTCTGTTGGCTCTGTGTCTGTGAGAAGCGGGCTGTGTGCTGGACGGGGAGAGGCGCTGTTGGAGAGTGGCATCAGCGCCAGGTGTGAGCTGTGAGGATGATGGGGGGCTCGGAGCAGCCCCAGGTGTGAGCTGTGAGGATGATGAGGGGCCGTCTCCTGCCGGGGGGGCGAGGCTGTTTTAGGGGGAGGCTTCGCCTCAGCTGCCTTTTGCATGGAGCTGCTGAGTAGAGGGGTTCGTGGGGGGGCTCCCGGGGCTGTCTCATGGAAGGACTGCGAGAGCTTCTGGCAGCGTCTGGGCGAACACCTGGATACGCGCTTGGATCCGCGGAGCATCGCTTCAAGGAGGTGCCGAGGGACGAATCTTTGTGCCGGGAAGCCGCAGCCGAACGGGTGAGCGCGTGTGGATTTGGAGCGGGGACTTTGGTCCTTTCCCTTTTCAATTGGATCTTGGCAGTCCCCCCTCCCCGCTTCCCCAGGAACAAAAAGGGAGCTTGTGAAGACAAAAGAAATGAAGGAGAGGCAATACTCTCCTAATATTGTCTGTGTTTGAACTGGGGGGGATCCGCTTTCGCTTGCGGTTCCAAGGATGTCGGTTGAAGGAAAAGCTGCCTTTTCCCGGCTGTTAGGGGTATCCCAGGGGTGACAGGGAATCCCTGCGTTCCATTTGAACGGGAATGGGCAAAGTATTGTTGTCATCGGATGGCTTTGATTTGAAGGTAACCAGCCCATTTTCATCATCCTAAGGTTTAAATGGAGGGGACAGCGCTGGTGTCCCTCCTTTGCAAGGGTTTGAATGGAGGTCAAAATCCCCCTTTGCACATGGCTTGCAGGATTTCATTGGAGGAAAGCCCCTTCTTTTCTGCGCTCCTAGGGGATGAATTTGAAGGGGAGAAGCCATTTCTTTGCCCTTGTTGAAGCGAGGTGAGCGCCGCCCGCGGCGTCAGTTTCGGGGTTGAGTTGCGGGAAGCCGCAGCTCTGGCGGCGTTTGCAGGGCTGCAGTCGGGCTGTGCCGCTGCATTTGAGGGCGCTTCTTGTGGCCGCGGCCCGGCCCGGAGCGTTGCCGCTCGGGAGCGCTGCCGGCCCGGGCCGGGCGGGTGCCGAGGCGCACGGGGGAATTTGGCGCGGCAGCGGCGGAGCCGCTTTGCCGGTGCGAGCCGCCGTGCGGAGCCGAGGGCAGCTGGCGCCGGGCCGGCCAAGGGCGGCAGAGGCGGCGCGGGCGCTGCTGCGCCGGCCCGGCCGGTGCCGGCCGCTCTGTCCGCTCCGGGCGCGGGGCTCGGGCGCCGCCGGGGCCCCCCGGGCAGGGGGAGCGGGCGGGGGTGGGGGGGCTCTCCGGGGCGGCGCCGCCCCTGCGCGCCGGAGCAGCCGCCGGAGGAGCCGCTTTGCCGCCGGGAGCCGCGCTCCGTCCGGGGCCGGCAGCGCGGGGTTGGGCTGCCGCAAGTTCTTGGGTGTCGCGGTTCGGAGGTGGCTTTGTAGGGATGCATCGCACGGGTTTGTTCTGGTCGCGGTGGGTGTGCGCTAAGGGCTATGGCGTTCTTCCTGACCGGTACGGTTCTCGGTTCTTCGGGTGGTGACGATAAAGGTTTGGTTTGAACTGAGTTCTGTAGTCGGATATTTTTTTTTGCCGGGCTATTCTGTTTTTAAAGGCGTGCAATGGTTTCTACGGGTCGTTGCGTGAAGCAGCGGCTCGGATTTTAATTCTGTCGCCGTGGCTTTTATTAGCGTGGGCGTGTAGCGTTTGTTTCGGTGGGTTCGAGGTGGCGTCGTGTCGTTAATAGCAGCGGGGTTTTTAAAATCTCTCTAATTGCGTTTGTGTTTCTCGTCTTCCAGGGCTTTTATTTCTTTGGTTTGTTTGATTGTAGTGTATGTTTTATTGTTACGGATCATTTGGGAGATCTTGTGAATGGTTACGTTTCTCTTTCGGCTTTGTGTTTATTTCTGGGTGGTATTTTTATTTTGATCGAATGAGGTTCTATGCGTTTATTCTTCAGTTGGGAATAATTTTTTTGACGTAAATTGAAGTTGCTTTGGTTTGGGGGACTTTTGTTTTACAAATGTATTTTCTTTTTTTTTTTTTTTCTTTTTTCTTTTTTTTTCGTTTCTTGTTGTCCTTTGACGTATTTGGTGGTTATTGATCAGTTTTATTTTTGGGAACGTGGGTATTTATATGGTGGGTCTTTTTAAGTAGGGGTTTTTTTTTTTTTTTTGGGTAGTTATTTTCTTATTTTTTAGTGGTTGAGATTTTTTGGTTTTTTTCTATTTCGTTCATTAGTTCGCTTTCTAAAGTTCTTTTGACAGAGTATTGCTTATTCTTTGAGTTAGTGTAGATGTAGAATTTTGGTTAGTTTTTAAAATAACGTTCAGGGTCAGTGGCACTGATTGGAGTTGAGCGAGTTGGTTTGGGTTTTTTTAGAGGTTTTTGTGATTTGCTGCGTGTGTTTCTCCAGGGTTTTCTTTTCGTTTGGTTCCATTTTTCTGATGTGATGAGAACTGTTAGTGAAAAGAGTGTTGTGTGTTTTTTTCGCTGGCAGTTGTTTGGCTGGTGGAGGTCTCTTGATGGTTTTGGAAGACATTGGTGGGAATTCGATGCTGTTTGTTTTGTCATTGCATTTAGGAATTGGATTTTAAATGTAAAATTCTAAGGATAGCTATCTTTAAACAAAACGAGTAGATGTGTAGAAATGGGAATAAACTTTTATTTTGATCTAAAATTTAACAGGTAACTTAAGTCATGATATATTCCAATAAGATATTGTATTTTTCAAAGAGCATTGTGTATGTTGATAGATATATCAATAGAGAGGCTAAATATAAACACAGCTCAAAGGAAATTTTAAATCTAGAAATGTGTTGCGAATCTATGCAGATATATATATCAAATTATTAAAGGATTGTAAATGTAAAGTGACATAAATCCATACAACACGTAATACAAGTGATACCGTATACATCTTATGATGGTATATTATAGGAAACAGCTATAAATCTAGTACGTCGCTATGATATAATATCTAAAACATTATAGATATGGTAACTGTAAATACAACAACATTATTAAAAGTAGTTTAAAAGAAAGGATGGTTTTGTTTTTTACTTGGCAAAAGCAGGGGTTTTATTATAAAAACTACAAATACAAATGATAGAAAGGTAGAAATCTACTTGTAAAAAGATCTTATGAATACATCAAGATGGATATAAAAATTGAAAATATTAGAAAAAAGAAGTTGTAGCAGTAGATTTGGTACATGATAAAAATAATGATTTATCTCTATGATGTGAATAATAGATATGTGATATGTAATGATGAATGGAATGCATCAGTCTAAACGGTGACTATAAAAGTGAATATAATTATGCAAGCTCTAAATATAAAACTATTTCAATAGAGTTGAAAAGAAGGGTTTTTTGGTATTTGTTTGGTTAGAGATGGGATTTTTTTTGGAAGAATAAAAGTATGATAGAAATCTAAATGGAAGTCGAGAAATATACAATCAATAGATAATGATATTGCTAAAACCACAAAGTATGAATAAATACAGATAATAGGAATAGGCATAATAGATGGTATAAACGACGTAACACATCACTGTCCGGTATAAATATGGGTGTGAATAGAACTAGGAAAACTAGAACTATCAAATTTATTTCAAGAAGGCATGAAAGAAAGGGGGCTTATTTGGTTCTTGTTTGGTAAGAGGCAGGTTTTTGGCATTTATTTTTAGAGGAGTTTTTGGGGGGGATGGCCCCTGTTCTTTTTTGCCGCCTTGGCCGCCCGCAGCCCCTCGGCGCGCGGCGCCCCCGGCTGGGGTGGGCGGCGGTGCTGCCGCCTTGTGGGCAGAGCGCGGTACTGCAGCCCGCCGCCGCCAGGCAGCCCTCTTGGGCGTGGCGCGTGGCGGAGTTTGGTTGACCTTCTGAAAATGGCGGCGAAAAGGGCGGGAAAGCGGAGGGCCCCCGGCGGTGTGTCTATGCGGACTGCCTGCACGGAACACCGACGCCAGCGCGGCCCCGGCGGGATTTTTGTGGCGTTTTAGGTGTACCCGACACGGGCTGTGGGGTCAGCGGCGCCGCGGGCGGGCGTATTTTGCGGGTTTCGGACCGGCATGTGAGTAACCGCCTCTCTCGGCCGAGGTGGGAGGGGGGGGGGGGGGGGGGCCTCTCTCGGCCGCCATGTTGGGAGTGGCGCGTCACCACTGTCGCGGGAGTTTGTTTGACCTTCTGAAAATGGCGGCCAAAAGGGCGGGCAACCGGAGGACCCCGGTGTGTCTATGCGGACTGCCTGCACAGGACACCGACGCCGGCGCGGCCCCGGCGGAATTTTCTCTTGTGTTTCAGGTGTGCCCGACACGGGCTGTGGGGTCAGCGGCGCCGCGGGTGGGTGTATTTTGGCGTGTTTCTGACTGGCATGTGAGTAACCGCCTCTCTCGGCCGAGGAGGTCCTCTCTCGGTCGCCATGTTGGGAGTGGCGCGTCGCCAATGTCGCGGGTTTTTTTTTTTTTCTTGACCTTCTCAAAATGGCGGCCAAAAGGGCGGGGATATCGCGGACCCGGGAGTCTGCCGCCCTTTGGCCAGAGCGCGGTACTGCAGCCCCCCGAGCCAGCGCCCTGCCCCTCGCCGCTGGCTGCCGGGGGCGGGGCAAGGACGCGGCTGCCGAGCGAGGCAAGGGCGAGGGGCGGGAGCGAGCGGCGGGCGGGGCGGGAGCGAGCGGCGGGCGGGGCGGGCTCGGTAAATGGCCGGGAGGGGTGAAAGACGTTCAGGAGTGCAAAAGGGACACGATGGCTGAGAAGAATGGCCGGGGGGGGGGCGGCTCGGCGGGGCCGCTTTCGGCGGGCGGCGGAGGCGCGGTCGCAGCGCTCCGCGGGCCGGGGGCAGCGAGCGGGGGCGGGCGAACGCCATCGGAACGGGGCTGCACCCCCCCCCCCGAGCCCGCGCACGCGCCTCTCCAGGCGGCGGAAGCGACGGCGGGCCGGAAAATCCCGGCGGGGCGGCGGCGCTGCCCGCCCTTTCTGCCGCCAGCTTTGCAAGGTAAGACCGCCTGCCCCGTCCCGCCCCGTCCCGCCGCCCTCCGGTGTCTGTAAACAGACAGACTCCCTCTGGCCTCCCACTTCTCCGTGCTGGAGAGTGGGAGAAAGGTCCGTGCTGCTTGCCGTGTCCTCGGTGGGCAGAGAGCTCTGACCTTGCCTTGCATGGGCTGCTGAGGATTGGATCCTTGGGGATGTGCTTGGATGCATTTAGTGACCTTTACAGATTTCTTTCCCCGCTTTTTTCAGTTCACAGAATCATGGAAGAATTCAGGTTGCAAGGGGCTCTAAAGATCACCTCATTCCAAGGCTGCTGCCGCCGTGGGCAGGGACGTGCTTCCATCGAGCAGCTTGCTCAGAGCCTCATCGCAGAGCACCGAGGGGCCTTGAGCACTTGCAGCGATGGGGCAGCCCCAGGACCTCTGAGCAACCTGTGCCCTGTGCCAGCCAGGTGCCAGAGGAGGAAGGAAGCCCTTCCCACCTGGAGCAGAGGCTGCGTAGCCTTGTGTCACCGAGCGTGTGAGACAGAAAGGCCCTTCCTTTCTGGAGGGGTAACAACACTCAAAGCTCTTTCTCGGGACAAGCAGAGCAATGGAAGGCCAAAGGAGCCTTCAGTTCTTCCAGCAGCTTTGGGAACAACTTGAAGGAGGAGCAGAGCTGGCCTGGTGCCTGCCGGCTCTGCAGGCAGTGGGCATGGAGAAGCTGCAGCTGCATCTGTCTTCTTGGCTGAGGCTTTATAAATGAGGCGCTTTTCTGTAGTTCCTTTTCAGGCATGACGTGCAAGTTGCCCCTAGAAGTCCAAAGGCAGCTGTTTTCTTAGCAGAAGGAAGTCAGGAGGAGGCAAAGCCAGCAGCTAAGTCTGGATAAAAAACTTGGCTAACCTCTTTTCCCCCCCTCCTCCAAACAGGCAATTGTGAAGCACTCAGCAGAGATCTGCCCGGGAGGAAAAGCAGAGCCAATCTCTGAGAAGAAGGGACGTGCGAGCTCTGGCGAGGACAGCTGCTCCCCCTGGCCTTGGTGTGGGACCTCCTGAGCTGCCATTCCTGTGGTGGGAGTGTTTCTCCTCTCCTCCAGCCAAGCCAGAGACCGCCTAGGGAAGGAGCAGGTAAGGTTGAAGTACCGAGGTCTCCCAGGTAAGAAGTGACACGGCAAAAGGAAATGGCCTCAACTTGCAGCAGGGAAAGCTTAGATTGGATTGGAGGGAAAATTTTTTCACTGAAAGGGTGCTCAGGCATAGGAGCCCAGGGAAGTCCCCATGCCTGGAGACATGTCAAGGATGTCAAGATGTGGTGTTTAGGGACCTGATTTGGGGGGGCAGCAGCTGGGCTCGATGTCCTTAGAAGGCTTTTCCAACCGCAAGGATCCTATGGTTCTGGAAAGCCTTGACCCCTCTGGCTCTAGCACAGCACCTGGATGCTGACAAAATGAGGCTGGTCCTAGAGCCTGGAGGTCCCTGTGCCACAGGGAGAGGACAAGCCGGTGTCACCTGCAGGGAGGGTCTCGTCCCCAGAGAGCCGTCAGTGACTCCGTCCCTGCCTGGGGCTCTGGGTGCGCCCTCGGGGGGCGGGGGACGACACCTGCCCTCGGGTGTCCCTCTGGGCACCTGGGAAGGGAACCAGGTCCATCCATGCGGCAGCTCCAGGGCTTGCAGGCTTTGGGGCTTTGCAGCTGTGTGCCTTGTCACAAGGTGGCAGGGACGTGACACTGCCTGGCAACGCTGCTGGCCTCGGATCCTTGCTGCTCTCATCCTTATCCCATATGGATTTAGCAGCAATCTTCTGTCTTTGCTTACAAACTGTCCTTGGGAGAGTTCCAAGAGAGGGTCATTAGTTATTTCAAAGCCTACATCTTTTACCTCTTGGCACTGAAGAGAAAAGACACAAACCTGCTTTGCATCCTTCTGCCTGGAAGTCATTGTGACACACAGGGAAGGGAGGAAGGGGCTGGCCGGGGTCAGCCTCTGCTGAGCCTCAGCTCTGGCTGCTCCTGCTCACAGGGTAAAGCCAAAAGCTGTCGTGATCAAAAACGCAGGCTGCCCTTCTGACCTGAGTCACAGGGGCCGTTTCTTCTGAATGAATCAAGGTGGGAAATCATTCTTGGAGCTTCAGAAGAAAAAAAACCCCAAAACCCTAGGTACGTTTGTAAGAGTGTGTATGTACGGACATTTCCTTTGATGAAGAAGAAAATCTTAGAAATATCATGTCACGTCTGGCTTCCTAGAGAAGATCCTGAACTCTGGGCTTCTGAAAGCAAATGGCTGTGCATTTATAGGAGCGTTTCCCTTCTTTTTATGTGCCTCCCCCAGTCATCTTCTACCCTTGCCCACGGCAAGGAGAGTGCGGTGATTTGGCTGCTCCGCTCTGCCGAGGTTGTTGCAGGCTGTGTAGCAGGGAGTGAGGCCTTTTGTGGCTGCTCATCAGACATTTTCCTACAGCCTTCTCCCTGCAATGGTAAAATGAGACTTGTGTTAGCGAGCAGTCAAGTAGAGCAGGTAACATTAGAAAAGAATTGTTTCTGAGCTGCTGTTCACTAGCACGTGTTTCCCCTTTCCGGCAGAGCGCGCATCATTGCGGGCTTGGGATCGATTGAAATGCGCTAAGGAAACCAGCTCTGGGGAGGGAGGGAGGGAAATGCTCTCTTAACATGTGCCAATTCTTCTGTCAAACTCATCAGGGCAGGACAGCGTTCAGACTGAAAGTGTAAGAAGATGTGGAGGGAGACAGAGAATCTGACAGGAGCACCGGACTCACAAGTGCACGAATTTTGCTTTTGGCTTGGATTCAAACGCAGAAGTTGTAAGGAGTTTGGGAAGGAGAAGGGACATTTCAGAAGGAGAAGAAGAAAAAGAAGTTGTTGTTGTTGTTACAGCCCTGGCAAAATCTTTGGTTCTAGCTAATAAAGGAAGCTAGTTGAAATAAAAAAAAAGAAAAAAACGTGGTTTTTTTTTTTCCTTCGCTGTTGTATTCGTTGGTGGTTCGTTATATGGTGTGTTGTTTTATTTCTTGGTCTTATTACCTCTGTGTAAATAGTTTTTTTGAGTGAAGCTAACTTTCTGGACGGGTTGGTTTGTATTTGAGGTAGGATAAATTTCAAGAGGTTTCTTTCCTAGACTTCTGATAGGTATTCCTGGGATTTTGGTTTTGTTTACTGTGTGTATCAACAGAGAGATTTGGTAGGGCCAGCTGGGCTGGCGTGGCCGGGGCGGGGCGCCGTGTCGACGAGTTGACGTCATTCGGCGGCACTCTGCCTGCAGTTCGCCCATGCAGACGGCAGGGGGCGCTGTGCCCGCAGTGCGCCCATGAAGACGGCAGGGGGCGCTGTATAAATAGAGTATTAAGTATAAACTATCTAAAAGAAGAAATAAAAGCTCTATGTCACCTGCAGCTGTAGAAAATTTCAGGCTCCCATGGAGGAAATAGTTTTCCTAAAATCATTACCGTTTTGGGGTTTTTTGCACTCCCCGGTAGCCTGAACGTTTCGACTGCTGCTTTTTTATCCTAAAGCCAGAATGGAAATCCCAGAGTAGAAATACAGGGAAAGAAAGAGAGAAAGAAAGAAAGAAAGAGAGACAGAGAGAGAGACAGAAAGAGAGACAGAGAGAAAGAGAGAGAGAGAAAGAAAGGGAGACAGAGAGAGAGACAGAAAGAGAGACAGAGAGAAAGAAAGAAAGAGAGAGAGAGAAAGAAAGGGAGACAGAAAGAGAGACAGAGAGAAAGAAAGAAAGAGAGAGAGAGAAAGAAAGGGAGACAGAGAGAGAGACAGAAAGAGAGACAGAGAGAAAGAAAGAAAGAGAGAGAGAGAAAGAAAGGGAGACAGAGAGAGAGACAGAAAGAGAGAGAGAGAGAGACAGAAAGAGAGAGAGAGAAAGAAAGGAAGAGAGAGAGAGAAAGAAAGAAAGAAAGAAAGAAAGAAAGAGAGAAAGAAAGACAGAGACAGAAAGAGAGACAGAGAGAAAGAGACAGAGAGAAAGAAAGAAAGAGAGACAGAGAGAAAGAAAGAGAGACAGAGAGAGAGAGACAGAGAGAAAGAAAGAGAGACAGAGAGAAAGAAAGAAAGAGAGACAGAGAGAGAGACAGAAAGAAAGAGAGTGAGAGAAAGAGAGACAGAGAGAGAGACAGACAGAAAGAGAGACAGAGAGACAGAAAGAGAGACAGAGAGAAAGAGAGAGAGACAGAGAGAGATAGAGAGAAAGAAAGAGAGACAGAGAGAAAGAAAGAAAGAGAGACAGAGAGAAAGAAAGAAAGAGAGAGAGAAATAGAGAAAGACAGACAGAAAGAAAGAAAGAGAGAGACAGGAAGAGAGCGAGAGAAAGAAAGAAATAGAGAAAGACAGAAAGAAAGAGCGAAAGAAAGAAAAGGAAACAGGAAAGGAAGAAAAAAAAAAAAGGAGGAAGAGAAAGGAAGAAAAAAAATGAAAAAGGAAAAGGGTGAGAGTGAAAAAGAAAGAGCGAAAGTGGAAAAGGGGGTGAAAAACAGAGTGAAGAAAAGAAAAAAGAGTTGGAATGGAAAAGAAAGGACATTCGGGAGGGGCGGTGCTGCCTAAGGTGCTTCCGCGCCCAGGAGCGAAGGAGCCGTTTGATCCCCTGGCGGGAGCGCAGCTCCCGGTGGCGGAGAACGGAGCGGTGGCTGTCAGTCCGAGACTCCAACTCCCGGCAGGCCCTGCGGCCGTAAAGCGCGGCGTCTGACGCAACGGCCGACGCGCCATATGAATGGCTGGCGGCCCGAGGCGGCCGCGTGCCGGGGGAGCGGGCTGGGCGCGGGGAGCTCCCGGCGCCTGTGCCGCGCGGGACGGAGCCGCGGCAGCGACGCTGGAGGGGCGAAGCCTCCGTCCGGCCGCCCGCACGGAGCCGAGCGGCGCGGAAGGGGCGTCCGCCCGGTGCCTCGGCCTCGCTCAGCGGTCCCGGTGGCGGGGGCTGAGCTCGGGCGGGGCGCGCTGCCGCCCGCCGATGGCGGAGCGCCAGGCGGTGCTTTGCTGCCGCGGGCCGGGAGCTGCAGGAGCCGCCCCGGGCGAGCGGCGCCGGGCGCTGCCGCGGTCACTGTGCGGCGGCTGCCCTCGGGCTGGCGGAGGCGCGGGAGCCGCCGAGCTGCAGCCGTCTCCCTCGGGCCGCTGCCGCTGCTGCGGGCGGGGGCGGACGAGCGGCTGCGGAGGCGGCTCCGCGGCGGGCTCAGCCTTGCGAGCAGAGAGCGCTCGACATCGCTGGCATGACACGGCTGCTGAGTGCCTCAGTGCTCGTGGCTCTTCCTTCCACGCAAACGGATGGAGCGGCATCGCTGAGCAGTAAAACACAGCGATGGCCCGGAGAATGGCGAGCGCAAGGAGCGCCGGGCAGGATCCTTCTGATGGCACAGGTGCGATCGGCAAACTCAGCCCCTTGTGCCCCTGCCCTCCCGACCCCCAGGGGAAATGCTCTCCAGCCTCGAGCTGCTGAGAGACAAAACGTGTGATTTGACACTAGGGTCCGGAAAAGGTTTCCGTTTAGATTAGCAAATGCCTCAATTGTTCTTGGTTGCATCCTAGGATCGGTTTTAGGCAGTGACTTTCTACCGCTTGTCGGATTTTCTTGTGCAATGGTAAGAAAATAGGCAGGTCTGATACTGGTTTCGCTTTTTTTCTACTTCACGTTCCATGAGCTGCTTTTATCCAAGCAATTGTTTTAAAGTTCTACTGTAGGCGTTTCTGGTTCACTTTTTTTTTTTTTTTTTTTTTCCCTCTAAATCGGCAGTAAATATAGCTGAGTAAAATTACCTTGGTTTTCTTCCTTCTTAAATGTTTTTATTGATAATCCTATTTGAATATGCAGAACACGTGGGTATGTCCTGTAATATATCCTAGCTTTTCTTGTTTACAGGGTACTCAGAAAATATTTTTCCCTTTGAGTCCCACTGAAACATTCTCCGTGCAATCTCCGTTAAGGTCTGTGTTTGCAAATAAGCCACCATCAGCTGAGATATTTGCCTGTGTACCTTTTCCTGTCATTCAGAGCTTGCGTTCTGTGGTTTTTATGATAAACCTATCAAACTTGCGAAACCGTTTTGCAAGTCTTAACCGTTGAAGGCAGCAAGAAGTGGTTTTAAAGCCTGTTCTTGAGCAGACAAAGGGAAAAAGTGTGAATTTGCTGCTGAACTTGTCCTTTTTCATTTGACTTGCCTTGAATTATTTAGGAAGAGAGAGAACTAGAAAAAAGAGAGAAATAGAATTGGTTCTTGAGCCCTCCTAAAATGCTCCCCGTGATTCCGTGTGGAGCCCAAGTGAAGGGTGATGGAACAGAGCCCCTGTGCTTTAGAAGGAAATCAATTTCAACCTGATCTCCACCCTGAGTCTCCCTAATTTCTGTTTTTAAAATGCAAACTCAGTTTAGGAAGTGTTGGGAGTTAGTATTTTGGGGAAGAAATGGCAGTTGCACAAACCGTTCCATTTCCCAGAGGCTCTGGGAAGGATTCATTTTGTAAGCGCTGTAACTGCCATCGGTTGGGGGTTCGGGGTTGGAATGTGCACTTGCCCTCCTATAAAGCACTCGTTCATTTGCATTTCAGTGCCAGGAGTCTGGAGAAACTGGAGAAGAGCCCAAGAGACATTTTTCATCCTGAGATACAAAAGGTAGGAAGTGACTTTTTTTGGTTTGGTTCTTTTTCTTTATGATTTCCTGGAAATAGAAGTAATTAAGTATAGATCCTACTGGTTTGTTTCTTCCAGTAGCTAATAATAATAATAATAATAATAATCTAATACTACTTAAACTGTCTCTTTATCCATTGAACTGGCCATTTCAAATCCAAACTTCTAAACACCAATAAAACCATCATCCTTGTAGAATCTTTAATAGGAGGGGGCTAAAGATGCTGTTTCTGTTGACAGGATTTATTGGTTCTTGAAGGGCAAGAGGTGAGTACAAGCCTGACTACTTCTTGCTCACAGACCCGTCCGGTGAATACGGCTTTGTATTTGGATGGGCTTTTGATGACTTCTAAATCAATTGCTCGTTACAGTAAAAAGAAGTCCTGTTTTTTTGAACCTGACAGCAAAAATAACTTGAAGCACCAACTTAATAATAATAGATCACCAATTTAAGTTAATGATTTTATGCTATACTATCAAAGTTTAAAGGTAAATCATTATGTATTAGGAGATGGTATAAAATGTATGTTCTAATGTGTAGGATGTATGCAAAGATTAGAGGAAACAAATTTTTATGTCTTCTGTTTGACTGTTTACCAAATAATATTTGGTTTTATTTTCCAGGGATCGGTGAATTTTAAATTTGGAGTCCTCTATGCTAAGGATGGTCAGCTTACAGGTGATGAAATGTTCAGTCACGGTGAGTTTTCCACCTTCTCCTTAATTGTTTTGCTCATCTGAAAAAAAAAAAAAAAAAGGCAAGTTAAAAAAGGTATGTTTATTATTTGTTACCCCGTTCTGTCCGTTTCCTCGGTATTTGCTGGAGCTCTGCTTACCCAAGCTTTGGGTAAAACAAGCTTTGGGTTCCTTCTGTCCCACTGGGAGTTGCCCAGTTTGGTTGCATCTGGTGAAATTCACCCTGAGCCCTTACAGAACCAGCTCAAACCAGGTGAGAGCCATTCGCAGCTCTCTCAGGACACCCGGAGGAGGATGGGTGACGTTTCTGAGCATCTGGCAAGTGCACTTCTATCAAAACTCGGCCTGTGACATTGCTGGGGAAAACCCTTCTGTATCCTGAAGGGTTCCTCAAACTCTGTTGAGGATCCGGTTAGCAGTTGCTCACCTGGATGGTTCCAGCTCCTCAAGCTAACACTTGTACTCTTGCCATGTAGTTTAGATCTATTGTAGTTTTGTTATTTTGCAAGATTTTACGTCTTTGGACAATAATGTGCATTTCACTCTTTGGAACCTCTCGGATCGTGCTTTGGTGCAGCACCACCTAATGGGACACTTGGCTGCTGTGCTGAAGGGCTTGGTTACTGGAATTGTAAATCCCGGAGAGTTTGTAAGTCTTCTGTCCCCAGGGAGGTGTCACGCTTTGTTCACCGTTGCTCTGTTTGTCGGGTGCTGCTTCTCGTCGGAAGTATTAACTTCAAACTGCCCTGTTCTTTTTTTAACTTTTTTTCCTGGTTCTCTCCGTAGGGCAGGGAAGGACTCTCGTATCCCGGTCGTCAGACTCAGCGCTGCCCGAGAAGATACAGAGACTGTAAAAATCATAAGGAGCAGCTAGGACTGCAGAGGAAACAAACTGGAGAGAACAAAAGGTGATATTGTTCTCCTTCCCCTGGATTAGAAACATCCACTGCGCTTTGATGCTGGTGGCTGCCAGGGGCTCGTTAGGTCTCTTTAGGCAGGTGTAGGTGTTCACCTGTAGGTTTTCTCTCTGGACAAGTCAATTCAGACTTTGCTAAGCTTATATTTGAAAATTACTCTCTAGTTCAGTCCAGCATGACATTTTTGAATGTTGTAAAAAAAAAACATGTTACTTTGAATTTGCTAATGATGCGAAGCTTTAGGGAAAAATAAGATTTTGGTGTCAGGAGATAGGAGAAGAATTTAGTGGGGACGTTAGACTGGCGTAAAGCCTGCTTTAAGCTGGACTGGCACACTGGCAGATCCCCTATCCAACAGGAGTGCTTAGATTAGCCCGGGTGCTGCCCATTGTTTCTGTAGGAATAAATGTTTCCTGGCCTTCAGAAGTAAGCTGCTTTGAAAACCTGGAAGCTGCAGTACGGTGACAATCCACGTGCTTGGGATTCAAAGGAGATTTCAGAAGGGTGATGGGCTTTTGTCTTTTCCTACAAGTCCATGTAATCCTACGGAGGAGTTTTTAATTGCGTGCTGCCGAGTCATCCATCAGAGCCCTGTTGTACCGATCATCGTGCAAATACAAAACAAAAAATCAGAGCCTGTCCCAGCCCTTAGAGCCCAGCCCATTATTTCCTCAGGCTGCCTCTGTGTGCCATTGATACTCACCACGGGAGCGAGCTGAGGGTGGCTGCAGCTGTTGGGAGCAAACTCCTTCTCGGCACACAGCAATAGAACTGGGACGACGCCTGGGCCAGCGCCTCTCTGCTCTCGTCTCCCCAATCTCCAGCAGAGCAGCTCCGGCCCATCCGGGTGTGCGTGACCCAGTTCCCGATGGTCTGAACGCGCTGGGCAGCGCTCGGCTGCTGTGGGGGTTCAGGGAAGGCAGAGTGTGCATCATCATCCTCCTGAACCTAAGACAAACCCAAGGGAGAAGCCATAGGGTGGCAATCAGTCGCATCCATGCTAAATAAAACTCGCAGGTGTTTGTAAGGATTGTTTCTGCTTGTTCTTTGTTGTGCTTCTGTGCTTAGAAAGCGTCCCTTGAAAATGAGTTCAGTTCATCACTGGAAACTTTGTTTGCAGACCCTCACTGAGCAGAATTTGTTGCAGACTCGGTGCACGCTGTGCTGCCCTCCTGGGAGTGTGAGGAGCTCCAGCGTGCTACTTTGTGCTTTAGGACACTCTGAGGGATTTATTCCTTTTGGGATCCACGATGAGAATTCCCAAGAGAGGTAATAATAAGGTATGAGATTGGAAAAAAGCCTGTGTCCTTGGAATGTTGTTGTTGTTGTCAAAAGTTAATTTTTCCTTCTTCCTTAGCCAGTAGTCAGCTTTTTGCTTTATTTTTGTGGTATCAGTATTTGATTGTTTAAAAAACTGCTTCAGAAGAACTGCAGTGGCTGGCCACCAGGACCTTGTTCCGATTTGCCTATTTGCTTGTAGCTAAAACGTTTCCATATTGCTTATCATTCTATTGAAGAAACTGCTGCCCAGTCAACTAAGAACTGAACATCTCTCTGTCTGGGACATGGGGAGAGGATTTAGGTCATGTCTTTGTTTCCAGAAAAAAGTTCCAGTGTAGTTTCTAACTAGAGGAAAAGGGGGGGGTGCAGACTCGGGGCTCTGATGCCACTGGGGGCACCCCGAGGTGCCCAGGAGAGGGAGCCCCACTGCGGTGCAGGAGCAGGTATGTTATCACGTACTAGAGAGCAAATTATAAATAGAAATATGAAAATTATAAATATAAAAATATTTTTAAGTCGTTAAAAAAAGCGGGTTTTTTTACTTGTCAATAGGCAAGGTTTTGATGATAAAAATTATAAATACAAACAATATAAAGGTAGAAATCTAAGTCTAGAAATATAAATACATACAGAAAGTTTAAAACTAGAAGAAAAAATCAGTTGCAGCAGTAGATGCAATACATAATATTAAATAGATGTCTAGAATTTTATAGATATTATAGATAATTATTAATAGATTGCATCAAAAGAAACTATAAATATAAATGTGAATATAATTATACAAAGTATGAAAATATTTCGATATCGTTTAAAAGAAGGAGTTTTCTTGTATTTATTTGGTTAGAGATGGGGTTTTTCTTTGGATTAATAGAAGTATTCTAGAAATATAAATCTAACTGTAGAGAGATCCAATCGATAGAGGAGGATATTTCTAAAACCACAACCGAACGCCGCCGCCTTCGGGGGAATCGCACGAGCTCGGCCGAAGCAAGGCGAGAGCGGCCGACCCTGACGGCCTCGAGCGAACCGAGGCGAGGCTTCCGAGGCTGCCTGAAGCGAAGCGAGCCGAGCTCAGGCGAAGCGAGCCTGCTGCTCTCGTGCGCGCTGCTTAGCGCCAGTGCGCTCCCAGCCTAATGAGCTCCTGCCCGAGCCCGCGCTCCCGGTCGTGTCCGCGCCGTGGCCGGGCCGCCCGCGGGACGCGGCAGCGGGAGAGCCCCGAGCCGGGCGAGCTGAACGGGAGGCGGCGGCGCTTGCCCGCCCGCCGTCGGGGAGCCGAGGCGAGCGGAGCCGAGGCGCGCCGAAGGCACAGAGCGGCTGGGAGTTGGGCCGAAGCGAGGCGAGCTCGGCCGAAGAGGCGAATGCAGGCGCCAAGAGCCGAGTGGAGGCGCCAAGAGCCGACTGGAGCCGAGCGTCTCCGGAGCGAGCCGAGCTCCGCCGAGCGCCGCAGCATCCCGGGCAGGGCGAGGCGCCGGGCCGGGCTCGGGGTGCAGCCGGGGCTCTGGGAGGCTTCCCCGCCTGTCCCTCTCTCTAGCCCTCCTTCCTTCTCCCCGTCTTCGCCTTCTCTCGCTCCCTTTCCCCCATTCCCTCTCCCCCCGCAAAGCCGGCTCCTTCCTGTCCTGTCCCTAGCCCGCTACTCCCTTCTGTTCCCCCTGTCTCCTTCCTGTGCCCAGCCTCCGTGTACCCTCGTCCCGGGCTTTCCCTTCCCGTGCCGCTTTCCTGCACAGCCCGAGCTCCCTCGCCGCCCTTTGTCGTGCCCTGCTCTCGCTCCTCTCTTCCCGTGCCCCCTTTCCTTCTTTGCCCCGCAGCCGCGGGGCTCGGGCTGCCGGAGAATAAAGCCCCGAGGGCCGGAGCCCGGCGCCCCTGGGCCCTTGCGGGAGTCCCCGCGCGGGGCCGGAGGCTCTCGGCGGATCCCCCCGTGCCGCTCAAGCAGCGCGGCCGACAGCGCCGGAGCTGCGGCTTTGCCGGCATCGCGCTGAGAGCGGACCCCGCTCCGTGCCGGGCCGTCGCCGCCGTCTGTGCCGCTCCCTCTCTCGCTGCCCCTGGCCCGTGACAGCGAGGCTGGGCAGGAACCTCAAGCCTTCTGGGGGCTGCCCCCCCTTTCTTGTTGCAGCAGAATCCCTTGCTGGGGCCATGCACGTGTGGGAAGGGCTTGGGGGAAGCGCTGCGCTGCTGTCCAGGGCAGTCGGACTCGTTCTGAGCCTTCTTTGGGGGTCAGGGAAAGGCGGGGTGAAGGCTCGGGGCTCTGATGCCGTTGGGGGCAGCCCAAGGTGCCCAGGAGAGGGAGCCCCACGGCGGTGCAGGAGCAGGTGGGGGGCGGGCGAGGGGCGGGGGTCACGCTGGGTGCCGTCCCCCAGAGGGACCCAAAGCTGCCACCAAATGCACAGGGAAATTGCATTCCAATGTCTTGGAACAGAGGCTCATCGGGAGTTTTCTCAGCTATCCAAGGCACGGAGCCCTGGAGCCAAGGCAGCCTGAGCTGCTGCGTGCTTGCTGTGAGCCTTGAGGTGAGCGCGCATCATTCCGGCCTGGGATCGATTGAAATGCGCTAAGGAAACCAGCTCTGGGGAGGGAGGGAGGCAGGGAGGGAAATGCTCTCTTAACAGGTGCCAATGCTTCTGTCAAACTCATCAGGGCAGGACAGCGTTCAGACTGAAAGTGTAAGAAGATGTGGAGTGAGACAGAGAATCTGACAGGAGCATCGGACTCACAAGTGCACGAATTTTGCAGAGCGCCGCTTGGATTTAAACTCAGAAGTTGTAAGGAATTTGGGAGGGAGAAGGGACATTTCAGAAGGAGAAGAAGGAGAAGATGTTACAGTCCTGGCAAAACCTTTTGTTCTGGCTAATAAAAGAAGTTAGTTTAAAAAATAAAAAATAAAATTTAAAAAGTGGTTTTTTTTCCTTCACTGTTGTATTCGTTGGTGGTTCGTTATATGGTGTGTTGTTTTATTTCTTGGTCTTATTAACTCTGTGTAAATAGTTTTTTGAGTGAAGCTAACTTTCTGGACGGGTTGGTTTGTATTTGAGGTAGGATTAATTTCAAGAGGTTTCTTTCCTAGACTTCTGATAGGTATTCCTGGGATTTTGGTTTTGTTGTTTACTGCATGTATCAACAGAGAGATTTGGTAGGGCCAGCTGGGCTGCTGGAGTTTTGGGTGTTAATTTATTAGATGGCTTTTGTTCAATGCAGTTTTGAATTGTTGAATTGTTGAAAGGGTTTTTAATGTAGTGGTTTTAAGGCGGTTTTTAAGAATTGTTTGTATCGTTTCACGTTGTTTGTAGTTGGTGTATGATCAGGGATATGGTGGACCTTCTTGAACGTTCTGGTATTAGTGTTCCTAAGTTCCGATTTCTTTCTGGTTTGATTTTTTTTTTTTTAGTTTTATTTTTTGAGACAGGGGCATTTATATGGTGGGGTTTTATAGGCAATATGTTTTTAAATTTGGGTAGTGATATTTTTTAGTATTTTAATAGTATAGATTTTTTATTTTCATGCTTTTTTAAAATTTTAAAATAATTTTTAAAGATTATTGGTTATTATTTGTGGGTTAGCATAAATGTAGAGCTTTGGGGGCTTTTTTTAGTAATGTTTAGGGTCAGTTGTAGGGTTTTGAGTTTAGTGAGTTGGTTTGATTTTTTTAATTGGTGTTTGTTTTTACTAGCAGTTCTGTCATTTTCCATGTGTATCTGAGTCTTTTGGGGTTTTGAGCCATTGGTTTAGGAGGAAGTTTATGATGAGAATGTACAGAGCTTTTGGGCTAGTTATAGTGGGATTTAAAGTTTCTTTACAGTTAGGTTGGTTTGAGTTTTCCTTAGGGTTAAATGTCGTGGGGTCTTTGTTCTGTTAGTCCTAGAAATAGGTTTTGTTTGGATATGCTGCGATGGGATGAGCGTGGGCTGCGTACCGGTGCTGACGAAGGTGCGGTATTTTTGTGGTTCTGATGTGTTGGGTTAATGAATTGATATGGTCTAATATATAGATTAACGTAGAAATAAATACAAATATAAAAATAAATATAAAATGATAGTGGTAAACATAAATATAGAAAACAGATAAATATAAAAAACTATAATATATAGTATATTATTGTAACACACCATAATATATATAAATGATGGTCTATTTTATATATATATATATCTAAAGATATATAAATATAGATTGTAAATATAAAAATATTTAAATACAGTTAAAATAAATTGGGGTTTTTTTGATTTGATTTGGTTATAGGCTGGGGTTTTTTATAAATAATATAAATAACATAAAAATAGAAATACAAATATACAAATATATATTATATATACTGATATCTATAAATATTTATTATAAATAAATATAAGAAATATACAATATAAAAATTATATATCTATTTTCATATTATTTATATTATTTATAGAAAACCCCCTCCTCTGTGCAGTCTGTCACAGTTGCCCACAGTCTGTCGTGCTGCTTACAGAAGTGCCAAGAGCCAAAACCTTGAGGAACAGACCTTAATGTGACTCTATAAATGGCTTTAATAATCCCCTCCTTTCTTGTTTTCTTTTTGAGGCAATCCTGATTGCCTTTGGTTTTCTCCAGCCAGAGTTAATCCAAAATCTGTCTCTTTGGGCCCCTTTCTGGCCTTGCCTAGAGCACAGCACACTTTGTTCCCCCTTGAATGTTTCTCCTGGCTGGTGAGGCCATGAAAGGAGTGGGAGATGATGTGAGAGGAGCTCAGTGCGGGGCAATTGCAGAGTTCCTCGCTCTCCCCTGTGCAATAAGGAGGGGAGCAGTGCCCAGCAGGCAGACGATGGAACGAGTGGAGATGCCTTGTGAGGAAGGCAGAAGGAATTAATGTCTGCAGGAGCCCAGGGAGCGCTGGGGCTGTAACTGGGAGATGCACAGCAGCCATTCTCCCCACACAGGGCAGGGCCGGTTTCTCCTGTTTCTGGGCAATGCCGGGGTGGCTGTCACTGCTGCTGCCACTGGAACTCTCAGCCCAGGGCTCAGGCCATCAGCGCCAGCAATCATCTCTGCCAGCTCATGGGCATTGCTGAATGTCTCCTGTGCTGCTCAGTGACGCTCAGCAGCCTCAGTTCTGCTCAAAATCATTTCAGTGGGAGCTATGAGGCACAAAAATGCTGAGACCGATTTCACAGAGCCACCTGTCCCTCGTGAGTGCAGGGTGCAATCCCAGCAGAGCAGGGGCAGCTCTCCCTGGCTGTGCTTTCTCTCAGCACCTGAATGACCCTCAGTGGTTGGCAGGAAAGGGGCTCCAGTAAAGTGCCTCCTTTCTCCTCTTCCTGGAGTCCCAGCTGCAGAAAGAACTGAGCAGTGGGGTGCAATCCTTGTTTGAAATGGCTGAGAATGAACCTCGATCCCAGCCTCAGAACTGAGCCCCGATCGTTGCATTTGCCTTCTCCTGGGTGCGCTGCAGTCGCTGCCGTGCCCCAGGGCAGGGATTTGTGTGCCAGCCTTAGCAGGCTGAAGTGTTGGAGATCTCTGGGTGGGCAGGAAATGGAATGGGCTGCCTTGGCCGCACCTGCTCCTGCCAGCTGGATCCAATATCCATGGGGGACTTTGCAGGCACCGCGTGCCTCAGTCCCGCTCCTTAGGACAGGCTCCCAGCTCTGCCCTGGCACTGATCCGGGAGCTCTGGGACACCAAGGGTTTGGAGCGGCCCCTGAGCCTCGGCAATGCCTGCAGGGCTGGAGGCTTCCCTGGGCCAGGGCAGGGAATCCCTGCTCGTTCCCAGGCGGGAATGCCCGGGCTGGAGCAGCTGGGAGGCGTGGCCCATGGAAAGGGACGCGAGCTAAAGGCCGAGAGCTCCGGGGAAAGCAGCGGCTGCCAAGGGAGCTGAGCCAGAGGCAGCCCGGGCAGGGCAGAGGATGGGAATCCTGAAAGGTGAACGCGCCCAGACCGGCAGAGGGCAGAAAGCAAAAGTCCAAGCCAGCAAAAGACAACGTAAACCGTGGAGATAAAAAGACTCTTGAATTTGCCTTTTCATAATGAAATAAATCCAGCTGGAACAACATCAATAAAAGCAGTGGGAAGGATCATAGCAACAGGTGGGGTTTTGCTCAGCTCTGCTTTGCTTTGATTCCACTACAAAAGATCAAGGCTTCTCAGGAAGATGGAAATGAACACATAGGTTGATCCAAGAGCAGTGAAAAGTGGGAATGAGGCACTTTTAGCCCCAGGAATGGCTCTTCCCTTGTGCGCTAAGAGAGCTTCAGCAGCAATTCCCGCTTTGGTGACATTTTCCAACAACGTGGATTTTCTACAGGGGCAGACTTGGAAAAGAGCAGCTCCACGTTGAGATCATGTTGAGAGCTGCTCATGAGTGTCACAGCTGCAGCTCCCCAGAAGCTGAACTGTTCACTGCAGAAAGAAGGAGAGGCAATTTGTTTTGCCATTAGCAGTGTGCTAACAATGTGTGCCATGCAAAGGTCACGAGCAGAGATGGCAGCAGGCTTTGCTCTGAGAAGCAGAACAGGTTGGATTTAGGGCATCCTAAGGAGATTGGAGTGAGACAAAAGCTCAGCTGCTAGGAGCAGAGGAGCACGTGGATCCATCCAGGGATTTCTGTCATGGAAAGCTAAATAGGCAAAGATCTGGCATCAGCTTTAATTGATGGCTGTCATCTTTCCGCTTTTGAGACCTAGTCAGTGGCACGGTATTGGCCAGAGTTTTAAACAGAAAATGGCATCAGGTGTTATGAATCTTAGCTAGGTGTGATTGCGTAAAGAAGGAAAGGAGAACAGCGCTGTTTCTCTTTGTTTTGGAGCCTGCAGCCATGGTGGCTGCTTTGCACAGTGCACGTTGGTAGCGGTCGGTGTGCGAGAGTCTGTCAAATGAATATGAAAGCTTCTGGCCATGCCTTGATCCCGCGCAAGGAGCACAGAGCGAGTTCTCCCCTCAGGAGCAGCCCTGTCGGCCGGCAGTGCCGGCTCCTCCCGGGCACTGCCATGCGCCTCCTCCTCCTGGCGGAGCCCGAGCAGAGAGCCCGCGTCCCCGAGTCCCCGGGCGGGATGCGAGTCCCGGGCTCGGGCCCGTCCCTCTGCTCCCGCTCAGTGCAAGGGGCTCGGTGCCGGCTGCTGCCGAGCCCCGGCCGCTGGGGCTCCGCTTCCTCTGCCAAAGCTGCCGCTGTCCCTGAGCGAGGCGGGGCAGCTGCCATGGCCCGGGAGCGCGGCCATCCTTGGCGAGCTGCTCCTTCCCGGCGGCGGCAGCTGGGAGCTGCCTCAGCCTGAGCTCAGGAGCCGGGCAGGAGCGCCCGGATCGTCACCCGCTGCTGCCCGCTCCGGCCCGGCCACCGGGCACCCCTTCGCTTCCCCCGGGCCGAGCGGATCCGGGGCTGTTCCCCGCGCCGCGGCAGCGCCCGGAGCCACGAGCGGCATCGCTCCGTGAGCCGGAGGCGGCGCAACAAACCCGGCTGGGGATAATGGGATATCGCAGTGCTGGGATAACGCGGTATTGCAGACAGGCTGCATTTGATGGCATCCTTTCAGGGCAGGCTTCCTACCTTCTAATGCCACGGGTGGGTTTTTTGCTAGCCTGCAGCAGTTCTCCCAGGAGAATCAAATGTGTGAGAGGTCCATTCCCTGTGACCATCTGTGGGGATGGCCGCAGTCAATTCCACGACCCTGTGAACTGAGACTAATAAATTGGGCATTTTTCTGGTCTCAGAATCGGGAGTCCTGTGGGTTGTTTGCTTGTTGTTTTTTTTTTTTTTTTTTTTTGGTTTTGTTTTTTTTTGTTGTTTTTTTTTTTTTTGTGGTGGTGAAGGTGAGGAGGGCTCAGGGACAAAGTGCTCCGCTGCTGGCACTTGGACCCAGTCGCAGCTGGCCAGGCCGAGGGCTGTGAAGCCGGGACTTGAGCCCTGTGTTTCGGGGGTGCAGAACGAGGCTCGCCCAGGCCTGGAGCACAGAGGCCGAGTCCTGCATTTTGGGGCCCGGGGCCAGAGCCCCAATGCTGCGCGCGAGTGCTCGGAAGGCGGAGCCCCGGCCCGGCGCTGTCCGGGCCCGGCCCCGGCCTGACGGGGGCGGCTTCGGGGCTGAGAGAAGCGCTCAGGCGCTCCCTCGTGGCGCTCGGCAGCGGAGGCCGAGCTCCGGCCGAGGCTCTTCCCGGAGCCGGGACACTCGTGGGGCCTCTCCCCGGTGCCGATGGGCGGGGGGTGAGGAGCCGGGAGCGCGGCGTTGCGGAGCCCGTGGGGCCGGCGTTCGGGGGCTCGGGCCCAGTCCCTGCCATGGTCTCGGGTGCCGGAGGCCCCGGGGCCGTTGCCGGGCGGGCGGGGAGGTGCCGGGGGCAGGAGGCGGGGCGGGAGCCGCGGTGTCCCCGGGCCTGGGCGGGTCCCGGCCGGGGCTCGGCGAGCTCGGGCCCGACGGAGCGGGACGGGAAGGCGGGGCCGACGGTTGCCGCTCCCTGCCCGCCACTCCCGCCCGCGGCGCCGGGACACGGAAGGTGACACCGGGACGGGGCTCTGCGGGCTCAGGAGAGCCAGGCCCCTCCCGCCCCATAGCGATGCCAGTCCCGATGGCGACGGGGGAGAGGCGGCACCGCCCGGGGCCCCCCGGCAGAGCCAGGCAGCGCTCGGCCCCCGCAGCCCGGGCCGCGGTCACGGCCCCGCCGCAGCGGCCCAGGCTCCGAGCGGTCCCCGGCGGGAGCAGCCGTCGGGCGGGGCTCGCACAGCGCCGAGCGAGGCTCCCGAGCGATAGCCCCGGGACCGGGGGGGACAGGGGGGCGGGGCCGGCACAGGTGCGAGGGGCGGGGCCACGGAGCGCGGGCACGGGGCGATGCGACGGTGCCACCGCCACCGAGGCCGGGGGTGGCGGGCAGAGCGCCGCTGGGGTGTGCCGGGCGGTGCCGCCTCTCCCCCGTCGGGCGGATGGAAGCGGCAGCGGGCCCGGGACCGGTTTGGGGCCCGGGATGGCCGCGGGCACGGGGCGCTGCCGGGTGCGGGATCGCGGCCGTTCCCCGGTGCGGAGCCGCCGTGTGGGGCCGGCACCACGCAGGGCGCCCTCTGGCGGACACGGAGCGCGGTGCGAGCGCGGCGCCCCCGCCTGGCGGGGGAACGCGGTGCGGGGGGCGGAGCCTGAAAACAGGTGGCGGGGACAGGGGCGGAACCGGGCGGCACAAGGGACGGGGCCTGAGAGAACGGGGGCGGGGCAGGGCGGCACAAAGGGCGGGACCAGGGGCGGGGCCGGCTCAGGTGTGCACGGCGGGCGCGGCTCAGGTGTGCGGGGCCCCAGAGCGGCTGCGCGGGGCGGGGCCGAGGTGTTTTAGACCCCGGAAATCGCCTCGGCCGCCATTTGCTCACTCAGAGCACGGTGCGGACGGGAGCTCCGTGTGCGGGCTCCGCAGGTAAGGCGCGGAGGCTTCGGCCTCCCTTTCTGTCCCTCTCTCTAGCCCTCCTTCCTTCCCCGCGTATTCCCTTTCTTTCTCCCCCTTCCCTCTCGCCCTAAAACGCTCCTTTCCTCTCCTCCCAAACCCGACTCCCCCCACTCGTTCCTGTCGTGTCCCTTCCCCACTACTCCCTTCTATTCCTCCTCTTTCCACCGTCCCTCTTGTCCCCCCTCGGCCTTTCCCTTCCTGTCCCGCTTCCGTCGTCACTCCGACCCCTCTCCCTCCCCGTCCTCACCACCCCCATCTCTCCTGTCTCCCCGTCCTCCCGTTTCCTTCTTTTCTCGCAGCCGCGGGGCTCGGGGTGCCGGGCAAGAATAAAGCCCTGAGGGCCGGAGCCCGGCGCCCCCGGCCTCGCTGGGGTCCCCACACGGGGCCGGAGCCGCTCTGCGGGTCCCCCCATTGCAGTCCAACACACCGCCCGACACCGCCGGGGCTCCGGCTTTCCCAACATCACACTGGGGGGGTCCTGGGGTGGGGGGCCTGAGTTACAGGGGCCCCCTCATTAGGAGGGGGTCCCAGGGGGGAGGGGGGTTTAGGAGGGGCCCCCTCGTTAGGAGGGGGTCCCAGGGGGGAGGGGGGTTAGGAGGGGCCCCCTCCGGAGGAGGGGGTCCCTGGGGGGGGGTGGGGGAGGGCCCCCTCCGGAGGAGGGGGTCCAGGGGAGGGGGCGGGGCCTGGGGGGCGTAATCCCCCTCCAGGCTCCGCCCCCTTCCCGGACCCCCTCCTCCGGACGGGGTCCCACCCCGGCCCCCTCCAGGGACCCCCTCCTCTGGACCGGGGCCCGGGAGGGGGGGAGGGCGGGTGGGGTGGGGGGGACGTAGAGGGGGGCACGTCGCTCTGCAGCGTCAACACACGTAAAAAAAAAAAAATTGCCCGACACACGACCGTCCCCTGCCGTGCTGTCCCCGCCCGCCCCACCCTCCCCCCGGGCCCCGGTCCGGAGGAGGGGGTCCCTGGAGGGGGCCGGGGCGGGACCCCGTCCGGAGGAGGGGGTCCAGGGGAGGGGGCGGGGCCTGGGGGTAATACCCCCCCAGGCCCCGCCCCCTCCCCTGGACCCCCTCCTCCGGAGGGGGCCCTCCCCCACCCCCCCCCAGGGACCCCCTCCTCCGGAGGGGGCCCCTCCTATCCCCCCCCCTCCCCCCTGGGACCCCCTCCTAACGAGGGGGCCCCTCCTAAACCCCCCTCCCCCCTGGGACCCCCTCCTAATGAGGGGGCCCCTGTAACTCGGGCCCCCCGCCCCAGGACCCCCCCAGTGTGATGTTGGGAAAGCCGGAGCCCCGGCGGTGTCGGGCGGTGTGTTGGACTGCAATGGGGGGACCCGCAGAGCGGCTCCGGCCCCGTGTGGGGACCCCAGCGAGGCCGGGGGCGCCGGGCTCCGGCCCTCAGGGCTTTATTCTTGCCCGGCACCCCGAGCCCCGCGGCTGCGAGAAAAGGAGGACAGTGGGGAATGGAAAACAAGAACAGGGGAACGGAGAAGAAGGTGGGGAGAGATCGGGGTGTGCAGGACAGCAGAGGACGGGGCTGGGGGGAAGGCAGGCTGGAGGAAGGAGCGGGATTGAGGGCGGGTGGGGAGCGACTGGTGGGGGGGAAGGGGGAGCTGGGAGCGGGGTCAGGGGGGAGTCCGGCTGGGGAGGGAAGGCAGAGGATGGGAAAGTAGGGTAGGGTAGGTGGGGTAGAGAACGAGAGAGGGGCGGCCGTAGGGGGGGAGGGAGGGGAGGGCTAGGGGGGAGAGGGAGGGGGGGGGTTTGGGGGGGGGAGGGTGTAGGGGGTGGGGGAGGGGTGGAAGGGAGGGTAGAGAGGAGAAATTCACAGAAATACAACACAACAGAAACGCAGGAGAAAAGAAACGCAGAGAAAAAGAAATATAGGGCCCCGGCCGGCAGCAACCTCCCTCACCCAACGCCGAGGAGCAAATGGCTCCGCCGGGGCCTCCCCGCGCCTTAAATCCCCCAAGGCCCCGCCCCGCGCAGCCGCACTGGGGTCCCTCACACCTGTGCAGACCCCGCCCCTCGCACCTGTGCCGGCCCCGCCCCCAGGGCCCCGCCTCCCCCCCGCCCCCCGCCCGCCCATAAATCCCGGCGGATCGGCGCCTGTCCCGTTTTCTGCGCGGGATGCTCATCCCGGGAGGCGGCGGGAGCGTCGGTCGGAGCGCTATGCGGAGATCCGGATCGGGGGCTGCTGCTGGTGCTGCGCGGGGTCCACGGTGCTCGGCTGGGACCGGGACGGGGATGGGGATTTAGGCCTGGGAATTCGTATCCTGGTCCTGCTGGTATTTCTTGTGGAAGCTGGGCCGAGCTGCTTCTTTCTCGGCGGGCAGGGTATGGGTGCCAAGGCCAGAGAATCGAGGTAGCATTGGGGCTGGGATCGGGACCACTATCGCTGCGGTCGGGAAAAGCCGCTCCGGGACAGGCGCTGCCGCTCCGGTTGCGGCCAGCGTGGGGCTGGGTCTCGCCGGGGCTCCAGGCACGCTCCGGCTGCGGCGGCAGGGAGCCGGTGCCGTGCCGCTGCCATGGCCGCCAGGAGGACGACGCTTCCCCGGAGCAGCCTCTGGATCGCGGCTGGCAGCGGGAAGGACACCGAGACCGCCCGTACCGGCCCCGGGACCCCATGGGCATCGCCGCTCGCTCAGCGCCGCCGCCCGCCCCGCGGGGCGCCCCCTGGCGGACACGGCGCCGCCCCGCAGCCCCCCCGGCCCGGTAACGCCACGAGCGCCGCGCTCCCCTACGAGCCCCAGCGCCCGCAGCCCCTGCTCCGTGCCCGCAGCCCCTGCTGGGGGCTGCAGCTTCCCAGCCACGAGCAGCCGCTCTGGGACGGCCGCTGGGGCCGAGGCGTTGCTGCTCCCGCTCCCATTGTGCCTGGGGTGGGACTGGAGCCCCAGGGAAACGCTAGGAAAAACCCCATGGGTTAAAAAACCAGTGCAAACGATTTGTTCTTTATTTCCAGAGCCGTGAGAATCATCAAGTCCAATGTGAGAAGTGACTGGCCCAGCTGTGCATCAAACCCAGAATTTTGGCCTTCTCAGCACCCTGCTCCAAACACCTGAGCCAATCCCAGGGCTGTTCCAAAGGCCCTGTGTGGGATGGCAATGACTGCTGCCACTAAGAGAACTCCTCTGCAAATGCAGCTCCTTCCCTTCTGCTACTGCTGCTTTGCACAGCAGCCCCTGCAATGGCTGTGGGGCAGAACTGGCTGGCACTCAACATGGCAGCACCAAACTCTTCCCCATAGCCCTGATTGTTCTGCCCTTGCCAGGATTTCCCCAGCAGCTGTAAATGTGCTCCCACAATGTCCCTTTGTTTCCCCAGGAAGAAGCCAACAAGACAAGCCCTGAGGGTTACCTTGCTCCGTGGCCAAAGCTCTTCTGGAGAGTGCCGGGGGGCGTTGCCTGCAGGTGAGTGTTGCCAGCTCCAAACCATGCTGGCTGCTGAGGCCAGGGCTGTTTTTCTGGCCCAGGGGCCTCGGTGTCTCCTGCTGGCTGCCAGCCATGCTCCTTGGTGTTCCCTGGCTGTGTCCCAGCTGGCTGGGAGCGCAGGGCAGGAGGAGGCCAGGAGCTCCTGAAAGGCAGCAGCACCTCGTGTCTTTGGCATCTGCAGGGGAGGAGCTGTGCCTGCACTGTGGCTCCTGGGCCAGGGGCTGCTCTGAGCAGGCCCCTGGAAATGCTTCAGCCCAGACAGAGACCACCAGCAGCCCAGCAGGACCCCAAGGAGCAGCTGGCATTGCTGGGAATGGAGGCACGGGCCCTTTGCAGAGGGGCTCAGCAGCAACTCCTGGCTCAGAGCTCCCACACAGCTGCCAGCTGTGGCCCAGCCACCCCAAATCCCTTCCCTCCTCCCCAGCCTGAGGCCATCGGCCATCAGCAGCATCAAAGCCAAGGCCATCTTCCCCCACAGGTGTTCAATCCCAGGCAGCAGCCCTCAGAGGTACCTGAAAATCAGTGGGATGGAGTTCGGAGTTTTCCAGGGATCCAGCTGGAAGTGCAGAAGTGATGGAAAGCTTTCCCAGGTAGGTGCCACTGGAGGTGTGCTGAAGACAAAGCTGTGCATCCCTTTCCTGAGAGAAAAGAATTTGTAGAGGCCCCTGCTGAGGCTCTGAAAGGAGCTGAGCTTCTGCAGGGAGAGATGTCCCCCCCTGGGCACAGGGGCTGCCTCAGCTCAGGCTGGGAGCACATCTGGCCACTGCCTTCTCCTGCTCTAAACCATCCACTGGATCTTCTCCATCCTGGAGCTCAGGGGGGTGAAATGGGCTCCATTCCAGGCAGCTCTGGCCAGTGAGCCCAGGGACACCACTGGGCTGAGGGTTCTCAACAGCCACTTCTATGGAATAGAACCCTGGCCTTGGCCCTGTGCTGCTGAGCTTCCTTGGAAGCTCTGCTGGCTCCTGACACAGCTGCTGTCCAAGGCAGCAGCTCTGCATGGGAATGCCCACACTCCATGGGGCACTGGGAGGTTACTGCAGCGGGAATGGAGCAGGGAATTTGGGGCTATGGGTAGAATTCATCAGAACTGGCACAGCTGACAGGGAACCCCAAATCTGGGCACCACACAGAGAACAATCTTTGTCCTGCCCTGTCAGCTCCAACCCCTGGGCTGAGAAGTTTTGGGAATTAAATGGATGGAATGATACAAACCACAGCAAGTGGCATCACCCAGAGGGACAATCCGGGTCCCAGACAATTGCTCCACAATCCACTATGGGGGAAAACACCCTGTGCCTGCCAGGAGCTCTGACTCTGCTTCTCTACCAGCTCCTGAGCAGTGTCAGGGCCACCATGAGGGCCTTAAAATCCAAACAAACCCCCTATCCCACACAGTGAATAATCCAAATAAAGAAATGCATTCTTGTCATCAAAGCTCCAAACTGTGTCAAGAGCTCTGCCAACAAGTTAATGGGATTCCCAAGAATCTCATTAATGCTCTTGGTTTCAGTTTTATGTATTTTTAATCCCTCAGTGGGCAGCCTGTACATCTTATCCTGGGATTTAGAGGCTGAGCAGGGCTGGCTTTGGGTTGACCCCCACCTCTGGCCCCAGCCTGTGCAAACACACCTTGTGCCAGGCTGGGTGAACTCATCACCTCAGCGTTTCCCTCCTAAATATCCCCTCCTTATCTCTCTGGAGATTCACTGACATTTTGCCCAAACCATGCACTCCTCACCTCCATGTGGCCTCCAAGTGTCCATTCTGTTCCTCACAGGTGCCCTGGTGCCACCGTGTTGGTCCCTTGGCCTTTCTCCAGCCCGAGGCTGCTCCTCTGCTCGCTCTCTGCAGTCTCATCCCACAGGGATCCTCTTCTCCCTTCCCTGCTGGCTGCTGCCAAGGAAGGAGGCCACAGGGAGTCTCCAGTGCTGCCCCCTCAGCCCTGGAGAGTCCTGGCTGTGGGCCCGAGGGGCCTGGGATTTCCCAGGGAAATTGTCTGCTCGTCTCCCTTCAATGACCTCAGCAATTCCCTCCAAAATGCCACCTCACTGCCCCTGACATCCCCTCACATTCCACTGCCCTACACAAACAGTTCTTGGATCCCCTCTAGATCACACCAGGTTTTCAGCCACATGAAGGGCATCACCTGTGCCCACTGCTCGTTATTCACCCAACCAAAAGCAAGAGCAAATGTTGGTTGGGCTTTAATAACAACTTGAAAGAACTTTACAGCACAATAAATCACCTTTTTCTTCTGTGGGTTTTTTTTCCCTTCAGCTGCTGGGCTTCCCTGTGAGGATGTGTGCTGAGCTCTGGGTGGAGGGGACTGTCAGGCTGAAGGGCTGTGGGTTTGTGTTCTTCTCCCTGGGCATCAGCCACTGCCCCAATCCCTTTGCCCAGGCTGTTCCCTGTGCCTGTGCTCAGGCTGGGGCAGCACAGGCAGACGCAGCTCTCAGCACTCCCTGCTCCAAACACAGCTCTGGCCTCCGCTGCAATCTGGCTCTGCTGGGAGGTTTGCTCCTAGAGAAATCCAAGAATTGCTCATGGCAATGTGGAGAATCAATCTCCACAAAGGGAGGTAAGGAATAAAATCCTGCTCTGGGAGCCCTTGGGATCTGCAGGGCTGCTGAGGGAAGGGGACATTCCCTGCCTGCAGTGCACACAGCCCCACTTGCAGCAGCCAGCCCAGCCTGCCAGCTGGGCTCTGCCAGCCCCTCTCTGAGCACCCTCCCTGTGCTGCTCCCTCTCGGTGCCTTTGGCAATCCCAGCCTGAGCCTGAGCAGCCCAAAGCTCTGGCTGGCAGCCCAGGGACAAAGGGACGCTCCCAGGGATGGGGCACATTCCCAGCAAACGCTCCCAGCAGGGCCCAGAGGCAGCCCTGGAGCTCCTGGCTGGGGCTGGCAGGAGGGCACAGCCCCCAGCTGGGCTGGCAGTGACAGCAGTGACAGCAGCCAAGTGCCACGCTCTGGTGGCACAGCACAGACACCCAGGCCAGCACTGCCCGTGGGAGGGGCACAATGAATGCTGCTCCCTGTGCTGCCCCATGCCAGCAGGAAAGCTCCAGGGGCATGGAAACTCCTGCCCCTTCCCCCCAGCCCAGATGAGCACTCCTCAGCTCCCAACACCCAGTTCTCACCTCCAGCCTGCTCCCGGGGCTGCTGCCACCTTCCTGACAAGGTGCCAAAGGCCCCTGGGCACAGGGCTCCCTCTGTGTCTCAGGGCTTGGGCACGGCAGGGACCAGGCTGCTCCAGCAAGGACAGCCTGGAAGCAGAGCAGATGTCCCAGGGCTGGCAACGGGCTGGGGACAGCAGTTCTGAAACCCAGAGTGCTGAAAACAGCCCCCAAAGTGTTCTATGGTCACACCTTGAACATGGCTCCAAAGGGCAGCAGCTCTGGTGCCAGAGCAGCACCTGCACCATTCCCTGTGCCAGCCCTGGCTCACTGAAAAACAAAACAAATCAACCACACCCAGGCCTTGTTTGCACAATTCCTGATCCAAACCCTCACCTTTCCTGCCCGGCACTGAGGCAAATCTGACACAGCATTGAGAAGTGACCTTTGCTGAGAGCAGCCATCATCCCAGTCCTCCAGCCTTGGCAAGATTGTGCAGTGAGTGGACCTCAGCTCTACTCCTAAACCTCAATTTCTGTCAGTTTTTGTTAGAAAGATACTGGACAGGAAATCATGCAGCAGAATTTGCAAATTGCACAAGGAATAACAAGGCCCAGAGCAAAGCCAACCACCCCCATCACTGCTGCACCCCAGTTCTGGGAGAAATGCTGATCTCATTTCTAAATACTGCCCTTCCCTCCCACTCAGTCCTTCCCTGCACATCCCTGCAGAGCATGGACTCCATCTTTTGCTGCCAACAGCACCTCTCCAGCCCAGAGCCCACTGCTCACAGACACAAACTGAGCAAGCCTAAGGCAATGTTCCCAGCAGCAGATGCAATTCCTGAACTCCCTTTTCCCTGGATTCTGAGCCCTTGCAGGAAACTCAGCTCAGCCCAGAGTCTGTTCTGCTTTCCCAGAGGGAAATACAGCCTGATGGGCCCCAGCTCTGGCACCACATTGCCCTTGTTCCTGCTGCCCTGGAAAGGCACAGGCAAAGCCAGTCCCTCAGAGCCCATCCCTGGGCCCCAGGAGAGCTGGAGCTGCTCCCAGATGCCAGGGCCCTGCAGGGCTGTGCTGACACCAGCACAGGCTGACCCCTGTGCCCAGCACCACCCCTCACTCTGCTCCCACGGCTCCCAAATGCTGCCAGCCCTGCCCCTGCCCCTGTGCCAGGGCCGTGCCTGCCCCCAGCCCCAGCAGAGGCTGTCACCCAGCCCTGCAGCGGCTGCCAGCCCTGGCAGAGCTGGGCATGCACTGAGAGCTCCCCAAGGAAGGCCCAGAGCAGCCCTGGGCTGCACAGACAATGCCCAAGCTGCCCTCAGGGCACAGCCAGCACCACAGCTCCAGCAGCCCCAGGGAACTCTGGCACTGCCTCTGCACCTCTGCCCTTCTCCAGCAGGCACAGCTGGGGCTGGGCTGGCAGCAATGGCATTGCCATGGCAGCTCATGCCAGCAGAGAGGAAAAGGGGAGCCCTGTGTCCCTCTGACTCACCCCACAGCGTGGGCAGGACCAGAGCCCTCCAGCGCAGAGCCCTGCTGCTGAAGCCTCTTGCCTTTGGCTGCTCCAACACCAAAGCTTCGGGCAAACATGGGAGGAGTTGGATGATTTTTCCTGCCCTGAAAGAGAGGAGAAAAGAAAATTAAGTCCACTGTGGAAGTCCAAGGATCCCAGCTCTCCTAGCTCTGCTCTGCTGGCTCACTATGGGGTTTTACCCAGGAGAGGTGACACCAATTCAAACACAAACGTGTCCTTTGCCAGCACTTTTATTCCTGACTATTTCAGACAATGAAAGGATGCTCATTTTTCATCTTGCATTCTCTGCCTCATTTGAACAGAACCATTTTTATCCCAGAGCCCACGTGGCAGCCATTCCATCCTTTCCCATTGGACTTGGCGCAAAGGAAGGGACACCCGGGATGCTGCACCACAAGAAATCCCAAAGAGAATCCCCTCCAAAACCTCCCAGGGAAAGGGTTTTTGCTTTTGGGACACAAGAAAGGCCTTGGGCCATTTGCACCCACATGGAAAGCCCACACTGAGCACTTGCTTTTAAAGATGTTGCACTTGAAGTTACAGACATGGAATTGCTTTGGGATTTGGCATTTCCTGCACCCACACAAACACATTCAAGGAATTAAGCGCAGAGTCCTGAAGTTTGGTTATTCCAGTGCTGTTTTGGTAGTGCCACTTGACACACCAAAATCCACAGCAACACTTCAAAAAATGCAAAGCAACTTTCACCCCCACAGCCCCCTTCCTTTCCATTTTGCAGTTTTGGGCTCCTCTTAAGAACAGCTTAAAGAAAAGAAGAGAAAAGGCCAGGACCTGCTCCCAGCCAGTGCCCCAGCCACCTGTTTGCCAGAGATTCTCCTTACAGCTGATGGCTTTTCTAAGAAAGCTCCAGCTCAGCCTTATCACAATCCCCTGGCAGCCCTCACCACGAGCCCCAAAGGCCAGGGCACATCTGTGTGCTGCCTCAGGAAGCTCAGGGGCTCTCTGGGGGACAAAGCCTGGTTTGGGCCCAGAGCTGACTCTGCTCCCTGCTGGCTGAACTGTGCAGCTGTGGGATGCAGCTGGGTGCTGCAGGGCAGAGTGTGTCACCCTCTGTGCCAGCCAGGCTCCAAAGGCAGCCCTTGGTGCCCCAGCAGCGCTGCTGGAAGCGCTGGCAGCGCTTGGCACAGATGGGATGGAGCCTTCCCACAGCTCTGTGCCCTGGCACCGAGGCTGGCACAGCAGAGAGGCCGATGGCAGCAGAACAAACCCAGCTGGCTTTCCATGGGCACTGATGGGACTGAGAGCCCCAGGCCAGAGCTGCTCCCTGCCCAGCCCAGGAGCTCCCAGTGCTGCTGCAGGGCACGGGCTCTGAGGGAACCCTGCAGCTGGGACAGGAACGCAGCAGCGACAATTCCCAGGCACAAAGAGATCCCCACCTGCTCCAGCAACTGAACCTCTGGGGCTCAGCCCCACGGGCTGTCCCTGCTCCAGGCAGGAGGAGCCACACAGCCCCCGAGGCTGGGCTCACCCCCTGCCCTGCCAGCAGGAAACAAGGGCTTCATGAAGCTCTGGGGACACCTTCTGTCCCCAGAGGGCTCTGACACAACATCCAGCAGTGTGGATCTTTAATAAAGACAGCTCGGACCTATCCTTGCCACACACTCGCCTTTGTTATTGCCTCACAGTCTCTGCTTTAAAATGTTTTGCTATTACAAGTGTTTAAACAAGACTGACCGTGAGCCCTGCACCCTTGCCGTGCTCCAAGCCCGAAGGCAGAGCTGGATATCCTCACACTCATCCAGCCTGAGGGAGCTGCTGCAGCATTTAAAACATTTACAAACCACCCCTGCCCTGAGGCTGTGCAGCCCTGGGAGGTGCCTGGGTGCCAGCCCAGCATTAGAGATGGGACATCAGGAGAGCGAGCAGACAACGCCCACTGCAGCCTCTGCACTCTCGGCGCTGCAGCTGCACGATCCTCACTGCTCAGCGACTCTCAGCTCTGATTCCAGGACTCCCGCCAGGAAACTGAGGGCCCTTTCCAGATGCAAATCCCCACAGAGCCACTGCTCTCCTCTCCACCCACCCTCCTGCTCCACCTTTTACCCCTTTGGTAGCCACCACCCCACCCAGGACACAGAGGAGGCTCTCGGGTGCCAACTGAGACCCAAATCGATCCAGGTGCCTCAGGAAATAAATACAAACCAACTCCTCCCTTCTAGGCTAACAAAATGTCCTGGTGCCCAGTTCCTGTTTCCTAAGGCAAAACCCACGCATCAGGGGAAAATGGCAAGTCCCAAACCCAACCAAACCCGGTTTGGCATCGGTTTCCATCAGGACCGTTCAGGTTTCCCAGTGCCCCTCAGCTGCAGCCACAGGAGCAGCTTCTCTCTGGGACCCAGGGGGGTGGGCACAGGGACACCCATCCCGCTGCTTCCCGGCAAACAGAGCTCAGCCCAGCCCAGAATGGAACAGAACAAATGCAGTTCTTGCCCTTGCCATTTATGTCTGAGCTCTGGCACGCTGTTATTGAGCACAAAACTCCCGAGAGGGGACAGTCTGTAACTACTGCTCTGGATCAAGGATCATCTGTCAGTTCGTGTATGCACTGCACAGCTTTCATAAACAGCACTGTAACAGACACTAGTTTAGACTATAATACTATAATAGACTATAATAGAGACTGTGAAATGTTCAAATGCTTTTACACGTAAGGAACTCAGAAAATGGTCTCAGATAATGAGGTGATTTCCCACAGCTGGGGACAATCTTATCTGAAACACAAGATAACAGAAACAGAAACCAGAGCACTGAAAAAAAAAAGGAAAAATTTACTGACCCTCGTTATCAAATAACGAGGGACTGAAAATAAAACAGGATGGCACCACAGGAAGAAATAAAGTATATTGGTTTAATCCACAAGATGGCGCGAAGGTTCCAACCAAGCAAAAGAACATCTAAACTGAAAAGGACTCTTGGAATATGTATAAACTCTAATGAATATGCACACCCCACTGCAATGGAACAGAATCTAGAGAACACGGTTTAAGGGAACCGGGTGCTCCTGGCAAACAGCCAAGCACCCCAGCGCTGCCTTTTATCCCTTAACAAACGTGTAAAAATTCTAGAGAGTGAACTCTGTTTCTCACCCAATAAAACGCTGTTCCCGCAGCTGGGACGAGCCCCACCTTCATTCCACGGCACACGATCCCAGAGAGCCGCAAGGCCCGGGACAGAGCCGTGCCACCCGCAGCGGGTCCCACGCAGCAGCGCCCAAAGCAGCCCCGGCCCCCTGTGGGTGCCCCCGGCCCCGGTGCCCTCGGCCCAGCTCCCTCCCCTCCGGCCGCTCACCTGAGGGCACCGCCCGCTGCCTCCCGGCGCTGCTGCCGAGCCGAGGGCATTGTCCCCGCTCCTGGCCCAAAGGCCGCGTTCTGCGCTGCAGGGCGCGCTCCGGGGGACGCGGGGCCGGGCAGGGACAGGGTGAGCCGGGCTGCGGCGGCTGTCCCAGCGCTCTGTCCCCTCCCGGGGCTCAGGCCGGGGAGCGGGGCCCTGCCAGCGGCCGCCATTGCAGCGCGGAGCAGAGTCAGGTAGGGCCGAAGAGCCGAGTGTGGCCGAGTGGAGCCGACAACAGCCGAGTGTGGCCGAGTGGAGCCGACAACAGCCGAGTGTGGCCGAGTGGAGCCGACAACAGCCGAGTGTGGCCGAGTGGAGCCGACGACAGCCGAGTGTGGCCGAGTGGAGCCGGCGACAGCCGAGTGTGGCCGAGTGGAGCCGGCGACAGCCGAGTGTGGCCGAGTGGAGCCGACAACAGCCGAGTGTGGCCGAGTGGAGCCGACAACAGCCGAGTGTGGCCGAGTGGAGCCGACAACAGCCGAGTGTGGCCGACGACAGCCGAGTGTGGCCGACAGCAGCCGACAACAGCCGAGCCTACCCGAACGGCCGACTCTGGCCGCGATTTGCCGAATCCATCCGAGCTTAGCTGAGGTGAACTGAACGGAACGCGACGGAACCGCGTTCAGCCCAACCGAACTAGATAAGCCCGACCGAACTAGATAAGCCCGACCGAACTAGATAAGCCGAACCCACCTGAACATTACGGCGTCGCTCACTCACCCATCTCTCAGTGTGGGCAGGCACCCTCAGCTCTAAGGAGCCGTGCAGAGCGAGTGCTCCGTCCCTTGGGAAGCACGGAGTGATCAGCCCCAGGGACAGGAAAGTACAGACAAATGCCGTGGTCAGCCCTGAGGATTCAGGAGGATTCCGAGCCAGTGGCCCAGAACCTGCCACAATTCTATCTACAATTGCAATGTAATTACGGTGGGACAGTGCCAGGCTGGAGTTCAGAGAGCTCAGCCGTTCCACCGGGGCTGGGGACATGACTGAGGGGGTTTTGTGTCAGTCTGATGGCCCTGAGCAGCATCAAGAACCAAAAGGAAATTTTACAGAAATGTTTTGAGATGGATTGCCCCAAAAACTTGGGCTGCTTCTAGGGGGACAAAAGATTGAAAAAGCTTTCTGTTGAATTCCTGTCAGAAAGTCCAGACCCACTGGTTCAGCTATGGAAGGGATGGATATGATGCACCACAGAAAGAGACAAAAGCAGAAATGTTAAAAGGTCTATCTCCCATCCTTCCCCAAGACTGTTGGATCAGTCTTTTTTAAGTGCTCTCTAATCTGATGTTTCTAACTCCCTCTGTCTTCTGCCATCTCTACCTGTTTCTACTTTACTCCAATTCTCTCCACCTGTTTTCCTATGTTTCTCTCCCCCCTATTGCTCTACCCACCTACCTCTCTCCCTTCTCTTCCTCCATTTCTCTCTCTCCCTCTCTCTATCCCTCTCCATCCCTTTATCTCCCCCATTTCTCCCTCTCTCCATCCCCCTCTCTCCATTTCTCTCTCTCTCTCTTAATTTCAGTTCCACGTGTCCAGAAGGAACTGTGCTCCTCCCCAAGGCCTGTACTATGTGGAGTTACACAGCGCTCTGAACTGTGTGCTGTAATACAGAAGACTGTTACAAACACCAGGGTAGACCATAGCTAAGGGTGTCATCACAGCACTTCCATGGGATGGAAAAGCCATAGGAAGAAATTGCTGAGTGTTATGCAAAGAGACCAATGTCATGCCCAAGATGTCTTCATACATCAGCAGCACTGGTCAGACAGGGGTCATGCATCTCCCCTCACTGGCACCAGGAAAAAAAAAAAGAAACTGAGCAAACCCACCTTTGTATCGAGAGCCTTTTTTATGCTGATTCGTCTCTGAATTCTAGCTTCTCCTCTTTCAATCTGAGCCATGATCTTCTCTATGTCTTGGAGTTCATTGCATCTTTCCCAGAACACAGCTAAGAAAAGAACAACTTCTTAGTATCTTATCATGCATTGTAAAAGTCAGGGGTTTAACCTTAAAAAAAGGATGTTAGCTGTTCCTTCCTTTTACCAGAGCTTACTGCTGTGTAACAACAGACATGCCTTGAGCTGGTAAGAAACCTTCCCTTCCAGCTACCATGTGCTGCAGTAGTACAAATGCTGTTTTGAAGAGGGTAGATATAGGAATCTTCAGTTTAAGTGAGGTACAATACAGGCCAGTAAGACTTTTGTGTGTCAGTCTCCTCAAAGGAAACAAAGCTTCTTCAAATGAAAACGGATGTAACAGAATACAGTTTTATCAATAGAAGCAAGAGGGCAACTGAGTGCCCGAAGACAAGCAAGTGCCTGAAAGACCATTAGGTGTTTAAATAAGGGGTTTTTGTACAAGATTTTTGCACATTTTCAACTTGCTCTGTACCTTTAGAAATGTAGTGCCAGGACTTTGCAGCTACACTACAGTGGAAAAAAATCTCTTCTAATGCGAGGTTAAGACTCAGGTTACCAGTGGTGGCTGTAGGTTCAATCGTGATGTATTTACTGAGTTCTGCTCTCGAGGAGGAGGTAAAGGTTAACTTCTCATTAATGAATACAAGGAAAAGGGAAATCTCTTCAGCTAAGCAGTGTTTCTCAGCATTTCCCTTTGCAAAAATTAACAAGAACTGAAGACAGTGCTACCCAGTTAGATTCAGGATACAGTGAAGTGGCTCAGCAGGAGTTTAGGTGTGCATTTTAGTACAGCCTTAGTTGTGCAGGCGGTAATGATGGTAAAAGACAGAGCAGCAGATCCAAAATACATCAATATAATTCTACCCCAAAAATCTTAGAACAGCAGTGTAAGAAATTCTCAGCAGTAGGATGTTACCATGTTCTCAGGCAGTTCAAATGAGCCAAGCAGAGTTAGATACTCTCAGAGCTGAGTACAGAATTAAGTTACCTGAATACTCAATGACTTCCTCTGGGGTTTTTCCTTCGACTTCTCGTGCTATATTTTCAATGTCATCACGGCCCCACTTCTCATTGGCTTTGAGGAACTGGTTGAAATCTCTCTTATTCCAGTTAGTGAAGCCCTATACAGCAATCAAGAGGAAACATTGCACAGAGGTTCAGGATTTGTCCATCTCCAAATTTGATTCAACTGGTTTCTTGAAATTGCCTGTAACACTTCCATCATTCCACAGTGTTAAACCTTTTCTTTCTCTGCAGTTTAATTTAGTAGAACTCTTTTTATACTGCAGTCACTGTAATTTAGTAGAACTCTTTTTATACTGCAGTCACTGTAGTCTCTCTATTTCAATACTGCAAAATGACTAGCACTAGTTCTTTATTTACCTAGTAATTTCTGGTAAGTTTTCAGCTGAAAAATTAATCCCTCCTCCTAAGAGTCTCTCTGTGGGATTACTTTCTAAGAAAAAAAAATTGCTCAAGTGAAAGTAGTGTAATGGCTTTTGTTTTGTCAAAAAGGCCCCCCAAGTGCCTCACAGACACCCTCAGCCATTGCATCATTGCAGTGACCGCTGCATGGTCACTCTCCCTCAGAAGGACTAAAGCCACCTTGTGATGGTGATTTTCAGCAGAGACACAAGTAGCACTGCTGAAGTCATGAGCTAAAGTAGGTTCATTTCATATTACCAGTAGCTTTTACAAGTAGTGGGAAGTAGCAAGTTCTGCCAGCCATGTTGTGATTTAGCCACAGCTTACTGGACTGTACTGATTCCTGACCTCTGTGATTCTGGTGTCTCCACAGTGAGCTGTTCCAGCTCATTACTACGCAAGCAAGAAATCCTGTCCTGTAATTCCGATCCCCTGCCAAAATACAACGTGTAAATAAAATATCCAAATAAGGCATATCAAGCATTCACCTGGTTTTAAATTATTTAAATATACAGGCTTCCTAATTATATACTTATTCAGCTCACACCCTCTTTTAGTGAGGGGAACTATCCACTACCAGATGTGGTTTAGGAAAACTGACTGTTCAGACCCCAAGATTCACTTCCATAAGGGTGTGAAACTGAGGCAGAATATGTGCATTAAATCATGTGGAATGCAGCACACCCAGCTCTGCAGCCATTCTGCAAGGTTTCATGGAAAGACATCACAGTCTATAGTGAATGCCAGACTAGGATTCAGGAGAATCCTTGGTGCACATTCCTCAAAGATATCCTATGACATAGGCCTATGACAAACCTAATGCTGGAAACTCTTTTCAGTCTGAACCAAACTGTGCAGATGTGTTAACTACGGCACATGCCGATCAGTGACCAAGAAATGTTCCCATAATGCTGTGAAACACAAAACAAGCTTTGGCTGATTTCAGTCTCACTGAAGAACCGACAATACCCGGGTTAGAAGTTTCTCTTTTTCTTCTAGTTCTTCATCATTAAGAGGTTCAGCCTCATCAATCTTAAGCTGCTCTTCCTTTTGTGCTTGGGCTGCATTTGGGAGATCAGGATTACGAGGTACCTGAAAGGTTTTGCACTTTATAAAACTGAATTAATTTTTCACAGATAATTACTAATTGTCACCTTTTTGTTAATATAACCTAATAGCTTCGACAGCTGAACATGATTTTATTTCATTTAAATTACTGTGAAAGGCTGGAAAAGTACTTATTCTCCTACTGTTGCATTAAACTGTTCCATTGCAAGAATTTAGAGAATAACACAGAAGGGACTGGACCTTAAAGATCACCTCTTTTCCAAGCCCCTGCTATGGGCAGGGCCACCTTCTGCTTAGACAAGGATGCTCAAAGGCTCGTCCAACGTGGCCTTGAACACTTCCAAGCAAGTGGAATGTGGGTCATCCACAGCTTCTCTGGGCAAATTGTGCCAGTGCCTCACCACACTCACAGTGAAGAATTTCCTTCCAATATCCAACCCAAACCTGCCCTCTGTCAGTTTAAAGCTGCTCCCTTGTAAAAAGTCCCTTTTCAGCTTTCCTGCAAGCCCCCTCTAGGTACTGAAAGGCTGCAATTTGGTTGCTCCAGAGCCTTTGCTTCTCCAGACTGAACAATCCCAACTCTCAGCCTTTCCTCCTAAGAGAGGTGCTCCAGCCCTCTGGTCAAGGAAATTCTTCAGTTACCTTGTAACCAATTGTTTTCCTGTCGTAGAGAATCTCTTTTTCCAACAGTTCAAACAGGCGAGGAGGAAAGAACTGGAAGTCCTGTACATTTGGCTGTTTTGGAGGCCGTGGAGCCTGAAACACAAAGCTTGCATTTGCTCCCTTTCACATCCAGAATCTGCTTGCTTGTAAGAAGTAATTTAAGTTTATGAGCAAACAAAAAGCATTATTGTTACAAAAATGCACTGTCTTAATTTGGGGGGAAAAAAGTCACACCATGCAAGACACACCAACCACCACAAAGAATTCTAAAAGTAAAAGAGCAGTGAGAGAAGGGGAAGAGAGGTCTTTTGGGAGGAGGTGGCTGGTGAAAAAGTCACACGTGTTTAAAGCATTAATCTTCCACAGGAAAATTTACAGCTGCTTAAATAAGAACTAGAAAAAACTTGATCTTAGCCTCCCTAACGTCTTACAAGTTTCATACTGTTCTTATTTTTTCTCACAGAAGTTTGTCTCAAGTCTTTTGGAAATTTTTTCTAAATTTAGATAGTCCCTCCACTTTATAAAAGTGAACAGAGCAGTTTTTATGACTCAAGACCTATTTGTTGCTTAGAGCTTCAGCCATTTACCATACATATTGAAAAAATTTATTTCTTTTGATTAGTCAACTCACCTTGGGTGCTTTTGGTTCACTGACTCGAAGAGCCTCTCTGAAATAAGCATCCACAGCATAATTGGCTTTTCTTTCTCTTTTAGGGGGTTCAATCCACTCTGTAAATGCCAACTATAAAAACAAAACCCATCACCCCCAAAACCAAAAATTAAGTCTTGCAAGATCATGAGACCAGCTACAAGTTTTATGTAAAATTAGATCTACATCTACTTCATTATAAGTGTTATAAGTGTTATTTAAACTATTTTCATAGATGACACTGTATTTTACCCAATACCTCTTAAATAAGTATGACTAAAACATGCAATTCAGTGCATTCCTCCAAAAGAAACTTAAAACATTACCTTCTGTTTTTCTCTGTAGTCTTCCCCTTCAAAATTATACACGCTAGATTCAGTATCCATAGTAAAATTCCTAAGGGAGCTTTCACCCATCTTTGAAAGTTTTTCGTTCATTTCCGCAGTCTTGGACAGGGGATACAGAAAAGAATAGTAGCCATTTGGATGGTACTTCATTATTTAACATCTCATTCCCAGATAGAACGGGAGCCATTTTGGAAGGCACGTCATTATTAAACACCTCATTCCAGAAAGGAGCCACTCTGAAAGGTACTTCATTTTAAAACATCCCATTGCCAGAAAGAAGAGGAGCCATTCTAGAAGGTACTTGACTATAAAACATCTTATTGACAACATCAGAAAAAACAGACACGATTGAGTAACACAAAAACCCTCTACAGCAAAAACCCCTTTTCTCTCCAGCTTGGAACCAAGTTATCATCCAGAGACTCACTATCTTGCCATCACATTCAAATCTACAGGTGAGCTTCCCCTTTTCAAACCTTCTCACCTTCTTTGCCCCTCTTTCCAAAATGTGATCAATATCTTCATCTGTAATCTCACTATCCTTTGAAGCAAACACGTGTGTTGCTCCATGTCTGATCATTTGCAGCATTTCATCCTTTCCAAGTTTATTCAGGTTTTGATCCACCAATCTTCCTAAAAATAAAAATGCTTGAGGATAGCAACTCACTGAAGAGTTTATGTTATGGAAGGAGCAATACAGGATTTTCTCCCCCTTATATTTCCACATACAAACTACATATTACTGATTCCAAGCAAGTCAACTAAGGTTACCTTACTTTTCTCTGTCTATTAGAAAAAGGAAAGGCATTCATTTAAATTTAAAGTGAAAGAAGAAACTGAGTGCTTTAAAAAGTCAAATATGACTATACCCCACTAGGCAGGTAAGCAAAAAGTTAGTGAGGAAATGCCTACTCCTACAGTAAAACAAATTTCCAAGTGGATGAGGCCTTTGCACATGAACTCCCTTCAGAGTTCAGATGAGGCAAAAGCAACACTCCCACTGGTTCTTACTGGCTGATTGCACCATGATTTACAATGGGAGAAGAAGGGAATTTCATCCTAGATCCGAAGTGCCTTCATATAATACTTGCCTTGCTGGATGACTATGGAATCCAGGCGCAGTTTCATTTCTGCACGCTCCACTATCCTTTCCTCCACGGTATTGTCTGTAATAAACCTGAACACACGGACAGTCTTGGTCTGCCCAATTCTGTGCGCTCGATCCTGCCCAAAACAGTAACAAAAAAGTCAGCACTTGCCTTCCAGCATGACTACATAATGAGGTTTAAGATTTTCATTATTTACAGCACACAAATTTACAAAACAGAACAGCACAGGTTACTAAAATGTTTACAGCTATCCATGGCTACCCAAGATATTACATTTTTATCTACATTGCAGGTTTGGGGTTTTTTTTTTTCAATAACACTGACAGTGAGTGTGTCTCTATGTGTCATAGCTAAAAAACAGCAGGATTTGGGGTTTTTCATTAAATCACACACAGAGGAGAAGATTTGGATGCTTCTGACCTTAAGCAACCTTCTGTAGAATCAAAGCATGAAGAAATCATCTCTCTGCTGACCAAAAGCTGCCTTTCTCAAAATCCTTCAGTAGTGCCATGAATAGTTCAAGAAAAATACAATAACCCTGCCTCTCCTGACTAGTGAAACATGAACCACTGTGAGAATCAGTATTCTCAACACACACCTGTAGTGGTAGCTGGTACTGCCTCATTTGAGCTATTAGACACCAGTTCCTTCATTCTTTTGAAGTGATTTTTGCTAGAGTACTTGAGACCCACAGGTTAACTGAAATAATTTAAGACATTTCCAAGACTTCTCTCTGAAAGGCCTCATTTGTCAAAAAAAAAAAAACCAAAAAAAACCCCAACCAAAAATCCAAAAATCCACTGGCAGTTTTTAGATAGCTTTGCTTTCTTAGGTGGTCACTAATGTCCTTGACATGTATCCAGGATGGAGATGCATCCACATCTACTTAAAAAAACCCCTAAGGATAGTTACTAAAATGAGATCCTTTCATTACCATCACCATAAAAGCAGTTTTTGAAAACTTTAATTCAACTCTTCTTTATCTCATTTTCAAGATCGCAGGAAAAACAGTGAAAACACATTCACCTCCACTCCCCACAACAGCTTTATAGTTTTGGGATTAACAACCTAGATTTAATTCATTTTTACTTACTCAAGTAGGCTATTTGCATTAAACAATACTATGAGGTGTAGCACACACCCAGCATTTCCCACTACATAAAACACTGTATAACCCAAATGTGACTGAGGACTAATGGTTCCACACAGTGGAAGCTGCACTTGAACTGAAAATTAGTCTTACAAATCCTGCTCCTGTGCTAAAATGGGAAAATACCAATTTATTTTGGAAGTACACATTTCTAGCAAAGTACTGTGAGAAAAAGAAAAACAAAACCCCATAATTTCCATCTGGAATCTTACCATAGCCTGGAGATCTACTTGTGGATTCCAGTCTGAATCAAAGAGAATTACAACATCAGCAGTAGCCAGATTGATTCCAAGACCTCCTGCTCGTGTACTCAACATGAACACAAATTTTGAGCTGTCAGGATCATTGAATGCATTAATGGAAGCCTAAATCAATGAAAAGAATGTATCAGTTAAACAAAATGTTTTACAAGTAGTATTTTTACATAAATACAATCCCTGAAGTTGTAAATACCTGTCGCTCATTGTGAGGAGTTTGTCCATCCAGTCTGCAATATTCGTAATTTCTCCACATACAGTAATCTTCCAAAATATCTAGAACTCTTGTCATCTGCCTGAAGATTAGAACCCTTGAGCCTGTTTGGGTAAAAAGGTTTCTTATGCTTTCACCAAAATGTAAGATTAAACAAACTCTCCAAGTCTGCACTACCAGAAAAGGAAGGAGGGCAATTCCATGTACTAAGAAGAAAAGTCGTTTGAATTTCAGACCCAAACTACAATGCAGGGCTGCAGCTGCTGCTGCCACAGCACATCCATGCCATAGGACACGTTTGTCTTACCCTGATATGTCACTGTCTAATTAATGGCTGGCTTCTCCTTTTCATTTTGTGTTGTACTCCTCAAGAAAAAGTTCCCAGACATGGCAGAGTAAGATGGTAACACAAATATAAAAACATTATCAAGTATAAATAATAAAATTTTGAAGTATTTGATTGTTTTGGATTTAAGATCTCTAGAAATAAAGTGAATTCTTCTTAAGTACTTGTCAGTTTACTGCCAAGAACAACTTAAATAAAAAAAAAAAAGAAAAGGTTCAGTACTTTATGCATATACACTCAGCCATTTCCAGTCTACTGGAGAAATTTAAGTAAAACACAGGATATAACAAAGTTTCTACTTCCTTTTGTCCTTTGGACTCAAGGGTTAATACTGAACTCTCTTGTTTAAGATGCTAATTTGATTTGAGACCAGTCCAGTATTAATTACAACACCTCATCAATAAACCTGATATCAGGAAGAAACCAAGATCAAAAAAGCACAGTAACCACTGAATTGCTTGGTTTTCAGTCTTGAGTTATACAGTCACAGCTGCTTGGATGATACCTAGATACAAAGTACAGTTTACTTCTATACTACAGAAGGTTGAGGTTTGGACGTGGTTTTGTTTTCCTGCAAAGTGTCCCCACTCACAAACCTACATCCAACTTCTTTAGCAAAGTTACTACTGTAAGCATACTCAAAAAATAGTGAGCTAAAAATTTATTCCAGTGTCAAAAACTCTGTTGCAAGTGACTTTTACAGTAATCCATTTCAAAGCTCAAATAACTTTAAAACAACTCAAGAGTTCCCCCATGTCTGAGTGTTTATAGAATACACAGAAAAACCTCAGGTACTGTTCAAAATCACATCCAGCAAGAAAGACCAACATTTCACACAGGATTTGACTTGAGCTATGTATGAGGACTCTGAATCTGAAATGGTCCTTCATGGCAAATCAAAGGCGTGGCTAAAATACTACATAATTATATTTCAGATAGCTAAGAAAACTATGAAAGAAAATCTAAAGCCCCAATCAAATGATGTTTTTATGGTGTGAACTTAGCTGCGATGAAAAAGTGGGGAAAAAAAAGAAATCAAAACACTTCAACACAAAAAGCCATAATGGACTATTGATCCAAGCTGGTATCATACTAGAAACCAACAGTAATCCTGGCTAAAGTCCGCTGGGTTTTGCTCAGAATACACAAAAATATTACTGAACCAAAAAACTCTCAAAACCCCAGAAAGGAGATGTATACCTTGTTCTTTCAACTTAGGCAGCAATTTGTCTAGAAGTACCATTTTGCCACTGTTAGTGACCAAATGCATGTCTGTTGTGTAAGGTGGGCCAGGCTCTGCTCCATCAAAGAGGTACGGGTGATTGCAGCATTTCCGCAGCTGCATCAGGATGTTCAGCAGTCTCATCTTGTCCAGCTTCCCAGCTGAGTTCAGGATATCTATATCCTTCATCAGGATTCGGGTATACCTACAGCACGGAAAGAAAAAAACCCTTCTGTTCACTCTAAAATGAAGCTGGGGGATGACTTACAAGCTGCATCTTTTGCTGGTGCAGAGGGAGGAGGAGGAAAGGTTTGAATACATGTAAGCCAGGAAAAGCCTGTGGGAGACAGAACCTGCCTTCAGCATCATGGCAGCCATGGGACATGGTTTGGGTGTCATTCTTTTGCCTCTGGGCAAGTCAGAAATGTAGCACAGACTCACAGAATCGATTGGGTTGCAAGAGAACTCTGAGATCATCAGTTCCAACCTTAGGCTAAACACCACCATCCACTGGGTGCCACATCCAGCTGTTTCCTCAATACCTCCAGAGATGGTGAATCCACCACCTGTCTGAGCAGTCTATTCCAATGCTTGACAACCCTTTCCATTAAGAGATTCCTCCTGATGCTTGACCTGAACCTCCCTTGGTGTAGTTTGAGGCCATTTCTTCTTGTTCTGTTGCCTGGGAGAAGAGGCTGATGACCCCCTCGGCTGCACCCTCCCATCCAGGAGTCGTGCAGAGCAAAAAGGTTCCTCCTGAACCTCCTCTCCTTTAAGCAAGAAGTTAAGCAAGTTTTCATAAGTCTTTAGGCTACAAATACTGTCTAAAGCTCACCCTTCTCTTCATTTAATCAGGTAAATCTCCCTGACATGCATGGTTCTGTCATAGCAGTGTCAGAAAGAAACAGGAATAAACTGGGAGTATACCAGAGAGAATAAATTGAGTTCTACACAACCTCCAAGTCACAGACAGCACATTCCTTCTGAGCCTGAACCACAGCCCAGTCAAGCACATGCATTAATTACCATTCTCGCTGCATTTTGCTGAGGCCCACATAAATTTTAACTTCCTTCTTTGGAGGCAAGCTTTTCTCCACATCAGCCTTGATGCGACGGAGAAGGAATGGTCGTAGCACCTGAAAGAGGTTCACCATTAAATGCATTTTGGAAACTGAAACACTGATCAGGTCAATGGATGAAGCAAAGAGCAGATATTCTCTATCACAGATACATGATCTAGTGTTAGACAATCTGAAAAAAAAAAAGCAACCTCTATGGAGAAATTATTTGCTATACATAGGATATACATGTGCTTTATTTGAAAGACTCAAAGATTAGGTCAAAATGATCTTTGACATGGTTCTGTGTCCTTGGACTTAATTTTGCTTGACTGAAAAGTTGTGGAATAATCTCTCTCATCCTAATAGTCTATCATAAGAAGTATTAGAAGAACTGTTTGGGATTTAACTTAGGTAAATGTAACCCTTGTATAAAAGGCAAAAGGACTCACCATAGGAAGGCGCTCCACCAGTTTTTGATCCCCTAGACAGTTGTTGGTATCAAATCACGAATCAAAATCCTGTATCAACAAAATCATTGGTTTATAAGAGGCTTCCTTTCAAGGTACAATAGCATCACAATGGTGAACAAATACAACTCTCATATGGCCAGGAAGTAAAAGAACAAATGACCTTATTTGGCCTATTTTATGAAAAGCTTTATAACAAACATTTCCAACTCAATCTATCACTTATCAGTAACTGACACCACTAACTATACATATCCAGGTCTACTTTCAAATTGGGAAAACCAGCAAAATTAATTTGATTCAGAAACAAAAGACTTACTTCAGCTGAGTTAAAGACATCTGGCAAAAGGAAGTTGAGAAGTGCCCAGAGTTCATGTAATTTTGTATGTAAAATGTTGTATGTAAAATCATGTAAATAAAATTGTTCTGAAGTGGAGTTCCAGTTAATAGCAGTCGGTTGGTAGTCTTGAATTCCCTTACAATTTCTGATAACTGAAGGACAGTGAGACATGTCCAAATATCAAACATATATATTTAAACATTACTAGTCCCTACACCATCAACTAAATAACCCACACAGATCTCTTGCTTAGTGTAAAATAAATTACCTTTGATTTTTCATTTTTAATCCTGTGGGCCTCATCTATAACAAGGTATCTCCAGTTGAACTTTTTGAATACTGACTTCTCTTTGATAAGCATTTCATATGATGTTACACAGACATCCCATTCTCCAGGCAGCAACACATCTCTCACAAAGGCAGCCTAGGTAACAAGGTGACAGCTGGTAACTGAGGCTTTGTCAAATTTAAAGGGAGTTAAGTTCCACTTTTTCCACAGGGAAAAGTCTAAGTACATGATATGATGTCCTCTGCCCTATGCAGGTCCATGATGCTCAATAAATAAGGGGAATTTCCTCAGTCAGAGACATAAAATCAGAGTGTTGCACCTATGCAAGGAGCAAATGATGTTTTGAAAAATGGGGCTCTTACACTGTATTATGTATAACACTTCTCCCCATCGCCGTTCATCCATCCAGATAAAATGGAACCTCTTTCCTCTTCAAATGTCAAATATGTAATAGATATTTGGAAATGGAAAGGATACCTTAGGGTACATGCTAATGTACTTCCTTCAATTAGGTTTTATGATTATGACCTTTATTCCAACAATAATTTAATGTTTTAATTAAATTTGCAACCATTTTCATTGCTGCAAGATGTCCTTCATCTCCCTCTACTGTAATTCAATGGAGTGGTTTTCAATCACAATCAGCAATATCTAACAAGAAATTTTAATACCTCTTTTCAGGAATCTAAAATGGATCTTTCATGTTTTAAAACAAACTTCATACCAGTGCTATGGCAAGGAATAATTCCCACCTCTACTGTAAGCAAATAATACACATTTTCCATTTTGGCAACCAGATGTGGAATATTAAATGTTAGTTACAAAAAGAAAATGAAAAGACTTAAACTCCTTTAAGTAAGAATGAGCAAAGTTGAAAAAATTAAAAATTAAACTAATAATCGCACCTTGGTAAAGAATATCCATTGGTAATTACAATGTCTCTTGACTTATGACATGTTTCTGACTAAACATCAAAATCTGAATGCAGGTTACTGGGTTCAGTCTTCATATATCTTTAACATCTCTGATTTTCAAGAATTCATTTGCTCAGAAAATATCCATTACATTTGAAATAATAATCATATTTGAACACCTTTTGACAATATTGTGATCTGCCCAGCCACAGACATTCAAAGGAGTGACTTACACAATGCAAAAGATTTCTGGAAATAGGTTACAGCAGAATATTACTTGTGCACTTACCAAAAATGCCAAAAATGTTGAAAATAGCATTTATTCTTTTGAAAACATCAGTCTAGCATTTCTTCTTTGCAGCAATTTCTTCCCAAATCCACTCTTCTTGTTTCTGTACAGATGATTTCTTTTCAACCAGGGTTATGTTGCCTACAATAACAGCAACAAGGATGTTCAGGAAAGGGGAAAAAAAACACCAGAAAAAAAATGTACAGAATATTTAATTTGCAAGAAGAAAATAAACTACTGCTTTGCATTCTTTATGTAACAGCAGCAACTCTGCACACATTTGCACAGAAGGGGGAAGCACAGCAGCAGAAACAGGAAAACAGTTAATATTAACTCATCACCTTAGAAAAATAAAAAAATAGACAGTATTTTCCTCTTTCTTGCACATAGATTTAAAATTTCCTGGAAGGACATCCTAGACTTGCACCTCTTCTTTGGGTATTTTACTACAAGTCTACAGCTTGGCCTGCTCATCTTGCCCAATGACATGAGATACATGTGCTGCTTTTGACAGAACAGCGGGACATTTTTCTGAACAAACTCAACCACTGCTCCACTGCTTTGCCTGGCCATGTGCATATTTGGATTATTTTTGTGCCAACAATGCAAAATATTTTTTCCTTAATGACAGGTTTTATTTTTTATTTCTGCTGCCTCTAGTTATGAAATTCTCCAGAGAACCATTTACATGAGACAAAACTGATTCTCAGAAAATATATCAGAAATACCAAAGTAAGGAGAATGCATAATCTAGTGGATGAAAAAGATAAAATACCTTATCTACTTTGTGTCATATTCTGGCAATCAAATTATTGCACTTGCAGTATCCATCTCTGTCAATAGGATGGGTCACTGGCTTCTGCATTAAAAGCTCAGTTTAGCAAAATCATCACTATTTCTCAAAAAAAAAAGTTATGATCTCATTGAAGTCATGTAGGACAAATGAAATCACTGTTTTTTCAGGGAATTATTTGTCTCTCCCTCTTGGCGTGGTGTTGCCCCTTTTGAAGAAATGTATCTTAAATACTGTTTATTTTCTTTCTCTTTAAACTTGCTGTTAAGGCATATGCTTGCACCCCAGACACTCTTCATTAAACATTCCTGTGCTGATGCACAAGCATCATTACTCCTAGAAGAGTGGAGAAGTTTGAACTACCTCAAACATCACAGCAATTAAGGAGATCCACAGCTAGAGGAGATCCAGAAAAGCTTTTCATTTTGAACATCAAGTCTCATTATTCATATGCAACCAGCAAACCAGGTCATTGTTGCATTTATCCAACCAAGTTCTTGTCAAAGGGTGGGAAGGAAACTTGGAAAGGCTGAACTTGGGGCTCAGGAATCTGCTCCCAGCCTGCCTTCTGCTCCAAGTCAAGCTTGAACACCAGACAGCCACCGGTTACCCTTCAAAAGGAAGGTCAAGCTAATTAGTTGAGAGGATCTATAGAAGCATTTTATAACAACCAAATTAATACTAAATGAGTTCACAATGATTCATATTATTCCTGAACAATTAAAAATGACAGGGCCATTATTTTAAGTCTTGGTCCAGTTTACAGCTACCTATCCCACACCAGGAGATGTGCTGCTGAGCTAAAAATACATTTCATCATTGGGAGCAATGAATCTTGGGAGGAGTGGTATTTAAACCATCAGATATTTATGTGCAGCAAAAAGTGAAGCTCAATAAGTTTTCTGCCCTTTGTAGTTTTCTGCCCTTTCTAACAGATAAACTTGAAAATCCTAATCCCAGTCTCTTCTGTATAAGTCTCTTACAACTGAAATTTATTTATTGATTTTTGTTGTTTCTCACCAAACTGGGAATTGTAAAAATTTCATGGTTTGCATTTAAAGTCTGAATACATTGGACTTCATCTCCTAGCCACTGAATCTGGTTTGATAACCAGAGATAATTAGTAGCTTACATATTTAAAACAGAATTAGTGAAATCAGCAATGTAAAAAACATTCACTAGAAATTGATCTATTTTTCAGACAATTTTTTTGTTTTATTTTGGGTCTGCTTGTTCATTTGTTTGTTTGTTCCATAAGGGATAATAGATTTTGTAAGAAATTGAGACCCATATCATATATTTCTCTTCAATGCAACATAACTCAGTAATTCTAAGTTATATTCTATCCATTGCTGGTTCCGACTTTGACAATTTTTTGCAGCTCTGAATAATAATTTTAAATACAATTCTGGTGTCTCTTTCTAAAGAACACCTTTATTCTTTCAGGCAGGTGGAAGGTTAGTGCAGCCTGCCTGAACAGCAGATGGCCAGCAGCAAAGCTTTTCCCTGCTGACATGATTATAAAGGGAGCACACTGCTTTGAAACTGAGTTTGCTACTGCTCATAATCATAATCTACTGATTGATTTATAAAGCTCCACCTGAACATTTGCAGAATTTTACATCAAAGACATTTTTTCTTTCATATAAAAATACAGGAATTATTCTGAAAAAAGCATGATCCTGCAACATAGACCTTCCAAAGCATCCAAAGTCAAATCTCAAATGTTCCTGGTTTCCATCAGTAAAAATTTTTATTTTTCAGTAATATCTATCACGAAGCTGCCATTAGTTTTACCAGTCCTGATACTGATTTTCATGGCATTTTAAATAAAACTGAAACATTGTCCTCTAATTTTGCTTCTCTCAAGTAGTAGGATTAAAAACCATATGATTGTACATGTGAAAAAATTATGTTCAACTCTCAGTCACCCATTGTCCTTTCTCAGGTTGCTGTTATGTGACGTGGTATTTTGCTACCATGGAATATCTCAAACTGGAAGGGACACAGAAGGATCAAGTCCAGTTCTGTGCTCCTCACAGGACCACCTAAAGTTAAGCAGCATGACTGGAGCATTGTCTGGATGCCCCTTGAATTCTGACAGGCTTGATGCCTATTATATTATAGAATATATATTTTAATGTAATTTGCATCAATGTATACTACAGGCCGATCTCTAAGTCTGACCTAATTGTCAAATATGGTATTAATAATCTTCTGACTTATTATAAGAAACATTTTGCAGATGTTTCCCACAAAAATTTAAAGGCAATGTTAGAGATTCCAATAAAGCTTATTCAAAGCAGCTATGTCTCATATTTAATTTCATATTCTTCTAAAGCACCAAGTGCCCTGGCCTATTCTGTTTTCTTAGGAATCTGTGGAACACTATATTATTTATAAAATGTAATTAATTTTCGTTCAATCTATCCATTCATGGTGGCTTAAAAGAAAAAGCTATAATCCACCTTACTGCTTTTGTTGCATGCTCACTATTTACATTTTTGTGTAAAATCTCATTATTCAGACTGCTGATTGAATAACTTTGAAGTGTTTTGTGTCTCATTAGCAATGCTGCTCATTATGCAGAGTATGATGACTAATGGAAAGCCTTTGCCTCACGGCTCCAGGTGATGGAGATTTTTTTTATCATAAGCTACTGTTCAGACATGAAATGATTATAGAAGTAACAATAAATAATTAAAAACTTAATTACAATTTCCTTTCAAGGATTGTCACCACTTTGCTGGTGTTTAGGTTTTGTTGTGATGCTGAATGCGGGTGTTCCCTTCTAAATGCACATAGTCTGGTATGACAAATATCAACTCCAAAAATGATACATTTCTATCAGTGACACAAAGTAAACAAGGGGGAGAAACCTCTGACAAAGGTTTTGAAAATGCTACAGTCCCTAATCCTTTAGATCAACACAGGCCAATTGCCTCAAAGTGGGAATCCTAATACTAATAATGCTTCCTTTAAACCAAATAATGCTCCAGATAGCCTCAAGATATGGAAAACTTGCATTCCTTACATTAAAAAACATAATATTATATTTTTTCTTTTTCTGCATGGAAAAATACATCCCAACAAGGTGATCTATGCAATAGTACCAATAAAGGGAAAACCTCAGCCCAAGCAGAAATAGATACAGTTACACACGGTCTTCATCAGAAGTCATGTGTATGATTTCTTCACACCAGATAAATAAGGAATCCAGTAGGGACATAATAAATGCTCTGGAAAAAAACATCTGATTTGCTTTCCCCGAAAGGTCAACCATGACTTTGTTATCCATCAAGTTTGTAATAGATTATGAAAACAAGAATTTCCAGTTGGGTTTCACGGCATTTAGTGCATTTTCCAGGGTTTCAGCTCTGTGATAGAGAGCATTCAATTTTGCTAAAGTATCTCTAATTTCCATCATTAGGAACAGCTCTTTTTTAAGAAAAGAGGTGAATCCAATTTTGTTTTGCTTTGTTTGTTACATATTGTAGGTTTTGATTAATAGCTACTTTACACACAAAACATTCAGTGCCGTCCCTCTACAAAAATTGCATCATTAAATGTTTTTAAAAATCATGGTCCCTGGAAGAATTTGTCTACTTGTATTTTATGAACTATTTCCTAAGTTAAAATGAAAACCAGAGTTAAGCTGTCAAAGAAAAATGAAAGACATCCTGAAAAGACACAGAACTAAAAGGAGCCTATTTTTAGTTTAAAGGAAGTACAAATGTACCACACTTGAATCATTATCCTCATCAGGATGACAGGTGATGCCAGGGTAATAAATAAAGTCTCTGATTAGAAATGAAATTGCTACGACAGAATCCAACGGCCACAAAGCCTTCAGATTCCCCTCTCTGTCGTCTGCATACATTCTTCCTCTTCCTCCACAATAAACTGTCTATTGATTCTAATTCAAGGATACACTGCAGGGAAGAATCAGCAAAGATCAACATGAGAAAACAAAGCAAACAAAAATAAGACATACAGCTGTCAGTATAAAATTTTCTAGCCACAAAGCGAGCCTAAGGAGGAGACACCAACTGTACCAGTGAGAACACAGGAAAGCCTTTTGGCAACAGTTAGTTCTGGTTTACCAAAACACCAAAGTGAGAAGATTGCCACTCTGTGCTACAGATCTCCACTCTAAATCAGGAAATGCAATAATAACTTCAAACACACACTGCAGATTCCCTTCTCAGGAAAGGAGAGCAGCCCTGCTGCTATGCTGGTACTACAGCCACAAAAGGACCTACCCATGTAGGTCCCATTTTCAGGAAGCAAAATGCAATTGCAGGGATATTCCAATAGCAGCAAGCCCAAGCAAATGTGTCTCAAATTATTCTTCCTTGGCTGTGTTGTTTATGACTAAACTGCATCACAAGTAGCAGTAAGTGCACTTTGAACAATCATGTGGCATTTAATTAATTAACCATAACCATTGTTTACATGTAAATCAGGTACTCATTAGAGAATTAGAAAATCATTTCTTTTGAAGTGGGATTATTTTTATCCATTTGACTGATAAACTTAACTCTTCATTATATTACTCTTTGCCATCGAAATTAGTATCAGTAGGATTTGATATGACCACATACACAGATGGCTGCAGAAGCTGAGAACAGAGACCACCTTCTTATTTAAACTGAAGTAAGTGAAAATACTTCTTCCGTTTCTCAGATTTTGCCTTCAGGAAACACAAATCTGCAAGTTCCAATGGGTTAGATGAGATTGAAAGTATATTGAGCATCTTTGACCTAAGGTGTGGGCTTTTCCACCTATACTGCAGGGTGGCTTTTCTTATTAATTGCATTTACAGCCCTTTGTAAATGTGTTTGAGGATTGCTCATTTCCACAGTCTAGGGCTGGAGAAATGAAATCACAATAAACTGATCTTTTGTGCCCCACCAATCAATAATGACAAACCACAGAAGTCCTTGTACTACTGGAATGCACCAAGGACAGTCCTGAGCACTCAGCCAGGCTGCAGCATGGTTTAAATGGCTGCCCTGGTAAGATCTTTGTGCATTCCTTTATTTTCCTAATAGAGACTCCTATAATATCTGAAGCTAATTTGTCATAAAATACTTGTCTTCTGGCTCAGTGTGTCTTACAGTACCCTCTTCTCTCCTAAGTATTTACACAAGTAATGACTTGAGGGGCAGAAGGAGGCAGAGATTTTCCAATGCCTTTCTTCTTCTCCGCCTGGGTTACAGTTTCAGCCAGCAAAGCAAGGCTTGTAACAAAGAAAATTCATATGAATTCAGTTCCATTGTACTCCACGTATCAAAGCTCAGGTCCCAAAAAAATTCAACCTAATTTTTAAATATTCTCTTCAAAGCTCACAAAGCTCAGGGTGCAACTTTCTTCATTCCTCAGTTCTCAGAGTAATAAAATTCAGTGGTATTTATTGGCTCGCCTGGAGCTGCTCAACTTTTTCTGCTTTGGTTGCTGTGGGACTTGATATTTAAAAAGTTTTCATTGACTTGAGTGCAGAGTTGTTACCTTTACTGGCAATAGCAATCTACAGCCAACTTTATATAGCTATGATGGTAATTTCAATAGCTAGCCTGTTTTCTCAGTTTCATAATATTACTCTGTTATTAAACTTTTCTAGCAGAAACTCTTAAATAAGTATCTCCAGCATTTCTACACACCTTAGAAAAATGGCTCTCATAACTGGATACTCAATACTGTCACCTATCAGAAGGTGGTCTTATTATTTCTGTTTGGTTCTGTTCCATTTTGCTCTTTCTTTGTACATTTACGTATTCTACAGCTACACAAAATATTATTATTACCACCCCTCCCAATGTTGTGAATCTAGGCATTCAGTCCAATACCACATCAGGTTGCTCCTTTCATGACCTGCCCATTAGAATGTAATTTGCTGTGCAATGCTGGTAAGAACGTTAAGAGTTAATAATTTGTCCAGCCCTCTTTAACAGCCTAGAAATATGGACGGTACAGATATGACTTCTATGTGTGACTTATATGTATGGTCACAAGGGTTTTCAGGATGAAGAAGAGATGAGAATGTTGACTCCATGATCAGAAGGCTTGATTTATTATTTTATGATATACGTTACATTAAGGCTATACTAAAAAGAAATAGAAAGGAAAAGGTTTCTTCAGAAGCTAGCTAAGCTAAGAATAGAAAAGAAGGACTAACAAAGATCTGTGTCTCAGACAGAGAGCAAGAGCCAGCTCTGCCATGAGTGGTCAGTAAATCCAAACATCCACAGGAGACCAATCACGGGTCTACCTGTTGCATTGCACAGCAGCAGATAACCATTGGTTACTTTTGGTTGCTGAAACTGCAGCTTCTCACAAGGAAAAATCCTAAGAAAGGATTTTTCATGAAAGATGTCTGCGACATATACGCACTTGTTGACTGCTGAAAAAAAATGAATTATTGTCCTTAATACAATTATTAAGGACAATACAATTGGAATTAAGGGAGGAATCTGACTTGGACCTGAGGCCACTGCCCTTTGTGTTCAATGATTTGGTTTGATTTTACACTGGATGTCTAAGAGTCAGGAGCCCAATGGTGGCAGCTGAGCCAATGGCTTTTTTTTCAGCTGAGTGGGTTAACAGCATGTGTATTTTTTTTTTTATTTCAAAAAACGAGGCTAAAGCATTTCTATTTTGTAGCCAACCTGCAGAAGAAGACCTTGTCCAGGAGCAGCAGAGATTCCCAGGCAGCAAACTGAGAGCCAGTGCCTTGCCACAAAGGTGTACTTGGCACAGATGTGTCATTCTGTGCACTGCTGGCTGTGTTAATTTGCTGTGACTTTACAGCCCCGTATTACAAAGACATTTTACTTTTCACACAACATCCACTTTGAATTAGTGGAGAGCAGGTCTCTGAAACTTGGAACATTTCCCAGACAAAACACAATGCACAAAGCTGTAACTTGTTCAAGAAATGATAGCAGAAGTTAGAATATGTTCCTGATGAAGCTGTAAACTTCAGCTGGTAGACTTCTCAAAATAAGGCTCAATGCTCCTGCTTAGTGATGAGTGGGGTGAAAAGCACTTCCATCTGTTGTATTGTGCAGAAATAACATCACCTTCAGAGAGAAAGCTCTTAACCTGTTTGCTTTTGCTGGAATGAAAAAACCAATTCAGCAATTGATATTTTGGAAACAAGTCCCCAGTAATCATAATATTTTTTTGGATGCCAGATGGCCTGGCCTGCTCTCCTAGTCTGTGCATCAGAATAACTAAATGCTTGTATTTCTTGATGTGTCCTTTTAGGGGTGAAAATGAATATATAAACTCATGAAAATTAGAAGCTCTGAGATGAAACCTCCGTCCTGCTGAACTCATGGACAATTCTGCCATTGATTCAGCACTGTTACATTTTCATCACTGCTACATCCCAGAGTTGAAAATATGTCTGGTTTATTTTGACAATGGCATTTCCAGACAGATAGATTGTTTCCTCATATTATTGCTTCAACAGACAATCCTTAGGAACTGAGAGTGCTCTAAAAATCATTTTATGACAGTTGGCAAAGGCATGTCCAAAGTGGCAACATCAATCTTTTTTGGACTATTATTTTGAGTGACATATTTTATAATGCTTTCTTTGTTAAACTGTAAACATACAAACTGCATTGCTCATATTTACAGGTCAGTACCTATGCAATATACAATTGATAACCTGTAAAAAAACAGGTGCTTTAAAAGCTTCCTGAAACAAAAGTTGGATTTCAAATGTTTCTCTTCACAATTTCTTGCAAATGAGCATCATAATCAACTCATCTGAAAAAAATGTAGTGTTTTGGAGGTGTTTACAAATGTACCCAGATTTCACCTAAATTTTAAGTTCCCTAAAGACTGGGGCAATGAAAATAAATTTGAGAGTTTCATAGGCACTCAGCAGAGTAAGATAGAAATGTCTTTGAAAACTCCTTGCTGTCTGTTCACTGTAGAGTACTCTGGAAATTCCTGGGCTTGAAGAAAGTTAGCTACTACATTAGTTAAAAAGGTTCTTTCTTCAGTACCTTGAGTAAACCAGTACATCTTTCCTCTTCTTTGAATTCATGTAGCGACAGTAACCGCTAAATGGCTACCAATTTCTAGTGGTAAATTGCTGTTGGGTTTGATTTCAGCCAAGCCCACCTTTCCTCAGTGTAATTTCATTGGCCTGAATGGACGCACCTTTCCCTCACCTTGTATATGACACAAAGACTGTGTGGAAGTATTTCTAGATCAGAATGGTCTTACCCATGGTTCCTGCCTGACAGGACATGTTTGGACTCACAGCGTGTGACGCGTGCCAAAACACAAAGACCTCCACCAGACCAGTGCTCCCAGTACAGCGCTAACCATTATCCAGGGTGTGCCTGTGAAAAGCAAATGCTCTTTCCAAACAACAAGCATTTTAATGCTGATTCCAAAGGGACTGGAAACTGGACTAAGGAATTATACAATGAACTGCTGTCATTTTTGCCTATTCTTTCAGCTAATAAGACAGTGCTAGAGAAGGATTGTGCACATTTTCTTGTCGTGCTGCACTGTTACCATCTGGGTTGTGGTGCTGATGTAGCATTGAAGATGAGCTGAAGAGTGACTGTTGGATATTTATAAAGAATTCTGTGGCTAACTTTGCTCTAAATTGGGCATGTAATGAATGCATTACTGCAAAGCAGGGAAATAACACCTATTAGAGGCTAGACATGAATCATCACAATGGAAAATCATTTTTTAAGCTGCAGTATTTTCTCTGTTATTGCTTTGCTTTAAACTTTAGTGAAAAGCAATTACTTTATTCTTTCTCTTTACTTTTATTGCTGGTGATTCTTATGCTAATTTTTCCTTCTATGTTTGATTTGATTTTGAACAGGCTTTTAGAATTCAAGATTAAATTGAATTGGTGATACTGCCCTACCATCTTCACCTCCTACCTTTCTTATCCTCGACCCTCACTCTGGGTTATCAAGAATTCTTAAGAAATCAGACTGAGCAAACCAAAGCTATAACATTTTAAAATGTTTCTTGTTCTAAATAAATTAGACAAATCAGCACCCTCTAGTCATGAAAATAATAAAAGTTTGGGGGGGTTATATTTAGCTTATTAATTATTTAATAGTTAAAAGAAGCAAAAGTTCCCTGCATTTGAAGTGTTACCTATTTGAATTTTTCCCCTCAAAGAATCACACATCTCCTGCAATTAAGTGAAATATATATTCACTTGTGGTACCTTGTTTGTTCTATGCCAGAGACTTAGGTCTGTATAAAACACGTAAATTTTTCCCTTCCAGTGAATTTAGTCAACAGAATGTGCTGGTTTTCAGAGGCGTCAATAATTGCTTCAAGTAAACAAAAGAACCTGAAAATTAACAACTTACCTTTGTATCCACAAACCTAGAGGTAATTTTTTGATCATCCTTTTTTTCTTAGGCTACAGTATTTTAGAAAAAAAAGAATGTTTATTTATTATCAAAAGTCACTATCAAGACACAGAACTAGTGAAGATTCACTTTGTTGAACACTTAGAGCAGAAATTAAGGAAGGAGCTGTCCAAGGTCCCCTGTGATCAAAAGAGAGAAACTCTAAGTGCAAATCTAGAAAATCATCTGTATTTGTGATCTTTGTATTAGTTATAGTTAGGGGAGATTAAACTTCAGCTTCTTTTTAACCAAATGAATTCATCAGTAGCATTCCTGGAAGAAACCTGCGTAGTGTGCCTACAATGACTGCAAGAGTGCTTTCAATTTCCTTACCTCAGGAAGATCAAATGATGCAGAACCAGAAATGGAAATTATTCTTTCCCTAATGCTGGATCAAACATAAAGGCAATATTTTTTAGAAACCAAAAAATGTTACAAGCAAGTAATGAAATTCCTTCCTGCAGGCTTGGGGGCAATCTTTGATGTAAGCAAACCTGAAAATGTATGAAAAAAAAAACTTTGAAAAAGGCTCCCTGTTTTTCTCCCCTTTCCTGAACTCTGCCTTAAGACACCATGTTCTATTTACAGCTGTAATGTCAGCAAACACTGGGCTTCCATTCAATTTATTTTGGAAAGTTTAGAACAAAAGACATATTCAGACTCCTTGCATAGGCCTCAGGCAATCGTGTCTATTTCATTATTTCAGAGCAGACATTGCAGGTTAGCTGGAAAATTGCAGTAAAAATGATTGTCCCAGTCACAAAGGCGGCAGTACCATATCTTTTCTTTCTTTCCAAACAAACCCAGGTGATTTAAAAACATAAAAAAATCCTTTAAAATTATTTATCTAACAAAGTCCAGGGACATAGGTAAGGCTTTCATTTTTTATGCCTTTGAAAGCTCAGAAAACACAGCAATACCCACATAACAGCCCTGGTGAAAAAGAGAAATATGCACTTAACATTTCAAGAACTTCTGTCGAGTAAAAATCAGACAGTATTCTTTCATTTCTATTAACAGAAATTTCTTTAAATCCTCACTGCTAGTTTTAAGATCAAAGAAAAGACATTCTGACTGCTGATGAGCCAGGAGATGAATGATTTAAAATAACTTGCTATTCTTACTGCTGATTCAATGAATTTGAGCATGGTACATGGAATAACTAATTCCCAGCTTGTCTGGCCTAACAAATGAGTCACAGTTTTAGAAAACAGCAGAGTCATTTAAAGCTGTGATTCTGACTTAATGTTTCTTAAACTGATTAAACCCTGAGCATTGAGCAGTGGTGCTCAATGCATTGTCACATGTATTGATTCCACACAGACCTACTGAAATCCTATGTTTAAAGTTACACTAAAGCAGGCATTGCAGCAGGTAAGGAGTTCATGTGCAAAACATTAAGAGCCCTAAAATTCCTTTCTGTCAACAACATATAGGCTGTCCTTTTGAAACCTTCCAGTTGTAAATAGCAGGTCTGACAGGAAGGGGAATGCAGCCCAGGCATCTCGCACTGTCTCTTCTGTGGGCTTGAAGTCTTTGAAGGCTGGAGGCTGTACAGGGAACTGGCAGAGATTACAGCACAATTTTTCAAAGGCATGAAGAGTTCTCAGGGACCCAGCTCCTCTTCCAAATCCATGAGTGCTGGACACCTAATTAGCAAGGGTACTTTGAAAATCTCCCCCTCCTTCTCTTTTATGCAAGTTCTTTGCTATAGAAACTGTACTGAAATAGAAATCTAATTGGGAAACACTGTGACCAGGAAAGAGAGGTGAGGACGTGGATTAACTGCACATATCAGTACAAAACCTTTTTCCTCAGGGATGTTTATTGCACTTTCTGGTTGAAATCACAATCAACATCTTGACCAGTGTGCAAATCCTTTTATTTTTCTCCTTCAATTTCAACATTTGGTGTGTTATTTTTCAGCAATATTACTTTGCTTTCTGTTATGTTGATATTAGTGTTGTTTTCACTAATAATAATAATTTGAAATAACACAAAGGCCCAGATCTGTGATTAGAGGGCAGGACACGTTCAGCTTGTCTGTGCTAGGCCTGATGAAATCCTTCTTGGATGGGCACAAGTCCTGCCTGATTTGACATTACAAGGTAGCAGCTACAAGCAGGTGGATGATCACTGCATTCCCACCACCCTCCCTTCTCTCCCAGGTTTGTACCAAGGTCAAGGAATGATTGGCCAACCACAAAATTGCATCTCCATTACCTTTCAAAATGTAAACTCAAGTGCCAGCTAAAAGCAGTGTGAACTGGGAGCTGGAAGCTGGCAATAAGGAGAATGGAGAACCCCAAGATGGTTTGGCAAGACCTGGTGTGTGTGTCTGTCTGCATTATTGTATTACCTGCAGTGATAAACCAATCCTCTGCCGAGTTTTACATACTGCTGGCCTTGGAACAGTCATTTTTTCATTTCCATTATTATTTTCCTAACCCTTCTCCTGTGCTACTTCCTACATGACATTGCAGGTGATTACTCCAAAGCAATGCATGTTGTGTGCCACCTAAGTCAGCTTGGACCACTACAATAAATCATTTGAGTCTAACTTCTCCAAGTTTTGCTCATTTTCAGGTCAGGTACTCCCTTACTGAGGCTCTGATTTCTGAAGTGACCTACATCCTTGGTGACAGTACGTCTTTGTATAACCACTTACAAGTGCTGAAAATATTTTATTTCTATTATTTCGTGCTCTCCTGATAAATGAGGATCAGCAGGTCACCTGACAGTAATGAGGCTTGCCAAAATATTACATCCTTTTAGTGTCATATGCTTTGAGAAAGGACTCAATTTTCTCCCTTGGGGAGTGGAAATTGAATAGAAGTGAAAACAGATCAGGCACATGGACTACAGAATGGTTATTAAGAGTTTAGAAATGTTTATGCACAAATAGAATATTTCAGAAAAGAACCAGGAATGGTCATTCTCATGGAAATGATTAGAGAACTAAGGCTGTTTTGATGAGAAGGACAGAGGCCACAGCGGCACGTATGACTCCACAGCAGAAGAAGCTGTTACAGCCGCACCAGACGTGCTGGTAGCTGAGAGCAGAGATGGGCCTTCACATCTCCTTGGCAATAGCTATTTCTCTTGCCAGAAATCATTTTGATCCTTCATCCAAGAGAAACTTTACTTCTTTCCCTTCAACGTAATTCTGCTTTTTGTCATTCTGCCAGCTGATTCAAAGTCTCTGGCTTAGTGCCTCGATATGACACATTTTCAACTTGCCAAAAAGAAAACTCCTCTATAGATCCATTTTGGCAAATAGTTAGCGTCGTGAAGCAGGAAAACCAAGGTTTCACTTGACATATGTAACTGATTTTAATCAATGTATTAGACTCTAATATTGATAAATTGGCCAGGAATGGCTCCAACAGTGACTACTGCCACACTGCCTGGGTAACAATTAGCTTAATGACACGAATTACTGTGATTCAGCATGCCAATTTCCCCTTTGTCTTTGCAAAAAGAAAACGAAGTAGGCAATACCTAAACCTTTGTTAAATAACTTTAAAACTTCTGAAATGCTTTAAAATACTTTTTGTTTACATTCCATACAATTCTTCCTCTCATCACTTAAATATTGTACAACAATTAATTAGGACATCTTTCATAAGGGGAGTCATCCTGAAATTATTCCTTTCATTCAGCTAAGTTTTCCTTGTTTTACATCATTGTTTTCTCACAGAAACATTTGAAGATAGAGAAATGTCAGTAGCATAATCCAGCATGGATTTATTAATTTCTTTCACTTGGAATCTATTTTCACACCATGAGTTATGGTTCTGATGGCAATCTTGCATCTTTCAATGCATGCAACTAATTGTACCCTATGAAACAGGTAAGTATGTCAAAGTCATCTGACCGTTTCGATTATTTTTTAAAAGAATAATGGAAATTAAAAGGGTACTGGCTTGCCAAAAAAGCTTTTATCTTTAACAGAAGGATTGAATATGTGAAATTTGGAGGGAAATGCTTGCAGATCCCAGCGTTCCCAACACAAGCATAATTCTGATATGTGTAACTCTAACACTTAGGAAGGTCCCTACTACTGAGTGTGATTATCTCACCTATGCATTATCAGCACAAAGCCTTCAGGGCAGGCTTCAACCGCTCCTTTGCCTTAGACAGGCCAGCAGAATTTTGATCAGTGAATTCCATTAGGAATTACTTGTCATGGTGATATGCAGCTAGATTTCATTTACCATCCTTTTATTACAGCCTCCTGCAGCTCAGTTCCTTTTGTTATAGTTCTGTATGCTGCTACATTTTGCCTTGTAAGCTGGTGGGTAGCCGAGTGTACTCCCCACAATCCATTAATGGAGTCAAACTTCTGTTTCTCCCACTCCACATTAGTGAGGGAAAAAATGTCTGGCATGTGCACTCTCTGCAATACAATAGATGTTAATGGCTCTAATTTAAGAATACTTCTTGCCAGGAGGAAGAAAAAGGAAAAAAATTGAACTGCTTTGTATAAGTTCGGTTTCTTACAAAAATTCTGTTCAAGAACTGAACCATTAAAACAGCAGACACATGGAAAGTAGATCCAAAGGAACAGGGGGTCAGATCTGAATCCATTTTTACTTACACCAAGTGTTTATGCAGCCAAGGCACTTAAGCAGCTGCTGTTAGAGACTAACACAGGCCAAGTTCTCTGTTTCTCACATAAGATGTTTAGCTTTAGACAGAGGGAAGAGGTGGTGTCTGTCACTTCTTTATGCTGAGAAGGTTTGAGGATCTGCACTATGCTGCTATACAGGCCAATTTTTCAGAACATGTCAGATGGCAGAACTCCATCTCCTAATATTAGTGACCAAATCTGAACTGTAAAAATGCTCAGACCATCAAGAACTAAGACCTTTCAGTTGAGGCAAGCAAAAAGAATTCAAATACTTTCCTTTTCTACACTTGCAATTGGATTTTGGTGTTCCAACTACAAGAAAACGCTGTTCTCTGATGTGCTGCGCACAGAGACTACAATTTATAACTTCAATGCCTATAAATAGTTTGTCTTGTCATCCTTCCAGTTTCCCCTCTCCCTCCACTCTCATTGAAAACGGTACTTACAGGAGCTAAGCCAGGAGTCCTTCCAGGAGCCTTTTCAATCCATTAATTTACCTTTCTGATGTGAGGCTGTGGTCTTGGTCCAACATGGCACGTCAGGGTGGTACTTGAGGAAATAGAAGAGAAATACACTGAAAAGAATGATTCTCTGCAAATGGCAATCCTCAGAGGGAAGACAGTGTTTCATCTGTGAAATAATAAGCCCATTAACACATGTAGAACACGTGGAAATGTGTAGGAGTAATTTAAACAAACAAGGGAATGGTAGAGCAAACACACAGCCCCCTAAGGTGAAGGCTTTAGCTGAGATAAACCACTTAGAGTGTACTCTGCACTCCTTGCAACAAAACAAAGATAAACTCAGGCACCCTGCACTTTCCAGATCTTAATACTAAACTCAAAAACACTGAAATTCATCAGTCACTCACTTGAACCAGTTTTGAATGAGTCCCTTAAGGAGAAAAAGTGTATCCATGACGATATTCCCCACCTTCAAGCAGTTTGAACATTTGCCTTGACAGAGAGCGTAACCCATCCAATCACCCATGCAACGCTGTACATGAATAATTATCAGTTTATGCTGATAATTAGAGTCCCAGAGAGTCCCTGCTCTGGCCTCTGGTAATGACACTGTCAGCAAGCAGAGCTCATCTGTCACTCCCCAGCCCTGTCTGCAGGTTGGGGAATAAGAGTTTTGCTTACCTCTCCTGGAGTTACTGGACAAGTACAGAGCACATCTGCAGCATTCTTTAAATTAAAACTGTTGGCTCCCAAACTCCACTTTTTAGGTAGTGAGAAAAGTTGAAGAGTTGAACAGGATGTATCTTTGGCACCCTGAATATTTCTCCTTCAAGTGTTTCTGTCATTCTCAATCATTAACACAGACCTACTTGAATACAGAGCTGTTTAAATACTTTTAAATGTTAGTTGCTGTCGTTTCTCTGTTAGCTTTTGGCAATGTAGGAAAGAACAAGAGAACAAAGGTCTGGAGAACTTTGATCCCCTCGAATACTACAGGCTTGAAACACCGCATGAACCTCCTGATACACTCACTTCAGCTAAGATTGTCTCCTCTGTTTACTTGCCAGAATATTGTGTTCAGCTTTACATTTTCTATTTCACACTGTCATAACAGAGAGTGATATTTTTATTTGTGCTTGGCCTGTAAAAGTATATAGAGATCATACTGTTTGATATTATTTTCTCCTCATATTTCACTGAAATCTCAGCTGGCAGCTTCCTGGCACTGAGTACATTACCTATGAAGCTCAGTGTACCTTCTAACAATCTCTTATTCCAAAGCTTACACTTCCAGTCATAACTCAAACTTGCTTTTTTCCCTGCGGTGCTCTCCCTCAGCAGATTATGGAAGTTGAGTTCTATTAGAGGATTAAAGCATTGATAATATTTATTTACATCTGCATTGATATAATTTCTGGGCAGCTTTACTGAGAATACAGAAAAGTACCTTTTGATTGAAAGGAACACTCAGGAATTGAACTTTGAAGGGCTGTGGAGTTATTTGGTGCCGTTATCCCTAATCTGATGTGTGATGCAGGAAGGTTTCTACTTTCATATTTCTACAAGTAAAATCACTTAAAAGTACTAGCATTTTTGGGTTTTTAGGACCTAAGTTCATCCTGATCAGCATTTGCCAGTAACAAGAACCCATCTGAGAAAATATCAAGGTCAATCACAACACACAAAGGAGGGATTTCCCACAGACAAGAATTTAAAATCACACTTCTCCTGAGAATCCCAGAAATCATGGGTCTCCTAGAAAATATTACTTACTACTTTCCCTTGATTTTACTTTTGCTTACCACACATTCCCCGGTAAATCACTCACTGACATGTCAGATTTGATACATCAAGTCTGTCAGCACTGTTCACATGACACAGAAATCTGTAACAAGTATTCACTTGGTAACCTCAGGAATAAAGGGAAAACTTGCAGTTTAACCATCTCAGCAATACCCCATGAGCTTTTTCTGTCTTTGGTGTACTCAGTGAGCCTCAGACCACCATTGAAACAACCCTGGGTATTTCTGGGAGGCCATAGCACCTTCTTATTTCTGCTAAGGATCTAATCATGTGTATAGAAAAGGTTATTAAAAATCCCTACTGTGGTAAATGAGAATCACTTTATTAGTTTGGTAAGGCTCCATAGCCTCAATTTGGTTTTCTTAACATTCCATACTACAACACTGAATTTTATTTTTTTCCCCTAGTTCGTTTCCAACTTAGGCTATTTAAAAACTGGCATTAAAAAAATTAATAAATTTCCAGAAATTGCTCTCAGGGCTCAAAAAAGAAGCACAGACAGCATTTTCTCCCCATCACAAGCCATATTTGTCTTCCTGTCCAGGATGCTATCCAGAATAAAGGAGGGTGGTCAGAAGGGGAAGAAGGACAGCAACTCCATACTAAAGGAAAATTACAATGCAAAGTGAGGGAAAGGCAACAGATGGAGACAACTGCTGTTATAGATCTACACTGCTTCCTCTACTCTAAAAGAATATTTATTGACCATCTGCTGGCTAAAAAGGTGAGCATTTCCTTCAGAACCTAAAATGAAGAGGAAAAAAAATTAAATGGGTTTTTCCCAGTGCTCCAAAACCAACATGAAGCACACATTGAAGTTTATTTCTTTTGTTCCTTCCTTTTTTTCCTACTCTTTCAGTGAGGAGCAAAAATGGACCTACCTGGCTTTGCCCATTAGAGTTATCACACACCCATCATTTTAGGGCAAATAATGCATTTCAGCCGGTATAGGAGCAAAGGAATAAATGAAAGAATCAATCTTTCTCAAAGCAACACCAACCAAGATAGTGTTGACTTAACCCTTGTTTTCAGGATGAAATTCAGCCTGAAGAAACTCGGTTTATAAAGACAAACTACTAATGAAACACAAACCCATTACTTGAATCTTGACTCCAGGAGGATGAAGCCCGGCTGAATTTGTTCCTCCTTGGATACCAGCCCAGCCTCCGGTTTTGTACTTCCAGAGCTGGGGAGGAGAAGCAAAGGTATGGAAGAAAATTGCTACCCAGTTTAATTGGATTTCATCAACTACAACTGCTTACCACCTATGCATGTTACCATTCTCCAATGTCTCACTGGCTGCTCTGGGGAGGATAAAGTATCACAGGCATTGGGAAAATGGTTTCCCTGCTCAAAACCTGGAAACATCCAAGAAAAGGTATCATTCAAGTTCTCGGAATACTTTTGCCCACCTAAGTAACTTATGATCTGGAGGGAGTTCTACTCAGACTGAGCTACTGATACTCTGATACTGAGCTACAGAATATCAGAACTGCTCAATGGAACTGGAAGGAAGATCAAGAGCTTCAGAGACCTGAATCCTTGAAAGTCCTTTTTCTACTGAGAATACCATCTCAAGACTGAAAAACTGTCCAGAAGGAAATGAAGACCTAAAACCATCTGCCAATAATATTCTGATTTTTCAAGCCTCTGTGACATTTCTGCATGACTACATTTTAGGAATCTTTCTTCAAAGTCACTTTTTGGCTACAACATCTTGTAGTGGCCTCAGTTTCACACAATATTAATTATTTAAATAGAATCTCAACAAAGTGATTTACCTGCCATTAAAAGTCAAGTCCACGCAAAATGAGTTTCTCAACTGCTCATCCTGGCCTTCCAGGTGTAAAACACAAGACAAATGGAGAATATAGAACCAATTCCAGCATAACATGAAAAACAGATTTCTTAAAACATTTTTGTATGTATAAAATGCATGCACTTCTGTAAAGTGACACAATAACATCTACAGAAAAAAATAGACACCTGCTTATGTTAATTAGATGAGAGTGACATAAAACCCAACAGGTTTGGGTTTTTCCTTTCAAATTCACCCATAGGTCTTCCACAGCTTGTAAGAAATGATTCGGGGAAATAGCAGATGTTTCAAATGGTTAGTCTGTTATTACAGTTCAAAGAGCAATAATCTTTATTAGATGATTTTCAAGACACCAGTAGAGCTGCATTAGGAATATTTCAAAATGCAATATTGGTATACTGTCAGTGATTTTAATTTTATAGAGACCATTTTCTGTATTTGCATCATCTGCATCATTTGCAATGCTAACACTGCTTGTTCACAAATTAATGCAAAATTGCCTATTTGCTTCCAGCTAACTACCCAGGTAACGCGATGAACGTGGACCATCACTGGATGTGAAAGATATCTAAAAATATTTTGATAATTTCTACTCATCCACAAAAACAGATTAACAACTCTAGAATATAATTCATTCTATCAACTTCAGAAATAATGGAAATATGTATAGCCTTACAAAATCATTCTCTGTAAATGGAATTAAAAGAATTTAATGGAATTAAAAGGATTGGAAAATTTCTCCAAACCTTTAGTAGCTTCTTCTGCAATTTTGAGAATACCTTAATACACAAGTGAGTTTTGATTTTTGGAATTCTATCAGAATAAGCAAGATAAAATTAAAACAGAATAAGCAAGATGAGATTAGAAAGATTTTTAGACTGACTATTACTTAGACTTTTTTCTATTATTGCAAAATAATGAAAAGAATAATGCACGTGCTTAGATTGATGACACAACACATTCTCTGGACAATAAACCTCAGTAAGGAATCAAAGAAAAGTTATCAAGATGAAAATTCAGATCTAAAACCTTAACACACTGGAAAGCAGAAACAGATTCCATTAAGTGGCAAATACTGTTTTGCAACTCCCTGATTTCATATTCTGATTTCAAGAAATGAAATGATCCCATTCCAAACCCAGACACTTGTGCTGGAATAAGTACTGATTCCTCAGAAAACCATAACTGTTCATGAGCACTGAACACTGGCAAGAGATTTTTTTTTAATGAGTAACATTGAAAATAAACTCAGGTGAGTGTGTGCATACTTAGATAAGGAAATATTTAAATGTTCTTTTCTTAAAGCCAAGTGGTTGCAATATATCAGCATTGTGAATTAATTTATTGATTCCTATCTCAGATGTGACATCTTGAGAAAGACTTAAGAGATAAATAAATTTTGATATCAAACTTAGTTTTCCATGACCTTAATTAAGGTGAGGGTTAACTTCAATAAATTCACTAAAGAATTGATTCAGGGATCATTATAACATAGCTTGAGAATATCTGTCTACCTGAAAGTTACCATGTTAGTACACTATCTAACTTTTTAAACACTAATCTATGCCTTATTGTCTTTTGAGTTTTAGAAGAAAAGGTGAATTCATTAATGTGTGACAGACAGCTGAACCTTCTCACAACTGATGGTCCTCTTGGCAAGGGCTAATATCAGGGGAAGAGAACTGGAACATGCAGACCATGACACACAGCAGGAAACAGCACAAAGCAAGGCTCAATCACTCCAGCAATAGTTCCAGCACACTTTTTATAGTTTAGGTACCACAGAGGACAATTTCTTGTCTGTCAAGTCCTTATTGGAGAGAACAGAAAGGAAGAACAGGCTGCTCACTTATCCAAGTGATGGATCATCCAGTGCTGTCTACAATAACTGCTACACCTTTCCTTCTATCTATCTTGCGGTGCTGTAAATGGCCCTGCTAAATCCTGTGATCCACGGTTAGGGCCTACATAGGGCAAAAAGGAAGAAGGATGATGGTTTCCCTGATGGAAGCTCATCATCTACCTCCAAGCAAACTGTGATGTGAGTAGTGAAGAAATTTCTTCTTGCTCCCATGCCTTTCATAAGCAAGTAGCTTTTACTCTTGAAAATGAGAGCATGCTCCTTATTTCAGTTTACATAACCTCAAGTGTTGATTATCAGTTATAAAATTGCCCTTTTTAAATATTACACATAACTATTTCATACTATAAACTTCTGCAGCTCTGATTTCAACAGACAGATGTTGAGTTACGCAGCATCCTATTTATTTTTAGATGTTGTAGCTTTATTTTTGAAAATTTCAGTCTTGCATTTAAGGATCAAATACGTCTATCTGTGTCTATGTCAGTATTAGTGGCATAAGAACAGCAGGTCAGCTCTTAGCTAACACAGGGATAATTTCTATAGTCCTGCCACTGCAGAAGTCTGGAAAACACAAGTGTACTGCTGCTCTGAATTGTCTCTGATTGTGTTCCCAAATCACAGAACCTTACCTGAGCACCATCAGACTGCTCTACAGCTCCTTTAAGCCCTGTCTGTATACAAATATTTTCAACTGGCTGCTACCATACAGGGCAGAGCACTGGGTTCCACCGTGTGAGCTAAGTTGATAGGGCTGTTTGCACGCCAACGTGCATGGGCAGGGATGGCAGGAGCCTCCTCTCTCAAAGTCAGCAAATCCAGACTAATTTACAGCAGACAGGAGCTGCTTCTTAACATACTTAGCTGCTTATTTACCTAATTTATTTGTCAAAGACTCAATAACTCTATCTGCTGAAAATCAAAGTGCACATCTAAGCATAACAGAACAACTCATTGTTTTTACAGTTGAGATGCCAGATTCAGCAAGATCCAGAATAGGATGTTTGTTAATTAAATACCTGGGCATATGGCTAATTTATGCCTCTCAAGCAACTCCTGTAGCCCAGCTACTGTGACTGTCATGAAATATATAATTCATCTGGCTAGATTAAAATCATGAGGTCATAGCACATCAAAGACAGCTTTATACTTACACTGTGGGTCTGCACAGCAGAGACAGACAATAGAATTTCACTAACTCTTATTCAATTAAATAAAGGAGAAAGAAAAACAAGTGGAGCTGCTGTAAGGCTATCAATCCCACTTGACTTAGAGAACTGTCAAGTTGAGTCAGATTCAGTGCTAAGCACATCAGAACTTGCTGAGAATCAATTTGGCTCACTGGCATCCCAACGGGCAGAGCAATCTGTGTGAACTCTCCTGTTGAGGAGACACTGCCCAACCCCCTGTAAAATACTCTTTTTCATAGTGTAAGACACCTAAGCAATTTCTATAATTAGAAGTATTTTAATAATCTGTTCCTCAGCTAGAAGGACCTACAGTCAAAATGTCAACTTCAATCTTATTCCAGTAGCAGGCATCTTCTTAAAAAAGATTCTACCTACACTTCTACAGCAATCAATTTGTTTCTGAAGGGAAAGAAAGAGGTAGGGAGATTATTTTAATCACAAAAAGACTAAATGAGATTTTGTTACAGGTCTTGAGCTTACCTCTGAAATCTAATTCAGCAGACAGATACATGCCCGTAATGACCATGAGCAATCACAACCTAGAGAGGACGAACATTTACAGTGAATGAAGAAAGCCAAGTAAACCTTAGCTCAGCCTCACAGGGTCACCGGTGAAATGGGACTGTCTCACCCCAGTAACTTCCAGAATATTTACTCTGGGTGTTCCCCCAGTGCAGCTGTGTTTGTGCCATTATTGCTATCCCAGCATCCCCTTGCAAAGGCTCCTTTCAGCTGCTCTCCACAGTTTATCAGAGTTACTAAGGAGTGTCCATGATCTGTCCTACAGGGAATGGCTCATCAGGCACAGGCAGCCCAGGAGAAAAACACAGCCAGGTGAGGTGTCCTCTGTAGGCTCAGGCAGAGCTGGAGCACGGCTAAGAGCAAATGACAGCAACAGGCTGCTGGCTATTTGCAGGTGCCACTCTGTAACACCTTTGCCCTTTCTCTCGCTGGAGACAAAGGGTTCACTGCAGAGGGTGAAAATAAATGAAAATTTGCATGTTCTGATACAGAAATCTCCAGATTCTCTCAGCAGTGCTTGTATATTTTACATTATGATGACAGAAAATTTCTATCTCAGACTTCAGAGGCCATGGCAGCCCTAGGCAGAGGCAATTCATTCCATCAGTGACACTAATAACATCTGCCCGTGTCAGGAAGAGCTGTAAAAGACCTTGCTGAAACGCTGAGGGGCATTAACACTTGGTAATGGCAGAAATTTGAGCTCTGTGACAAGGGGACAGTATAATATATTCTATCCAGCCAATCCATCTGAATGCTGGTGTTTCTCAAAGCACAGTTCCCTTCCTCCAAAAAGGAAGTGAAAAGTTCATAGACCTTCGAGATGGTGGCTTCAAATAAAAGAGTGTGGATTAGACTGCGGTCATTTTGGAATAAACTGCCCAGAATTATACATTCTGGGGACAACCCACCTGCTCAGTGGCACTGGTGCTCTTGTCAGCTTCTCTGCTAATAGCAGCGGTAGCTCTGACAAGAATGGCAACGAAACAGCAGGGGCTGCTTCATTATGTGTTTTTGTGTTTTTGTGGTTTGGAAACAGAACTCTACCTGCTCTCAGTCAATAGGGAAAATTGAAATGGCAACTTTGAGCAGATCTAGACCAAAATTGAAAGGAGTAGAAATCTAAGTTTGCTGTGAAACAGTAATCCTGTTCCTTCCATTGGCTTTATTTTTCAGATCAATAAGATCGGTGGAAACAGCAAGAAAAAATTTCCATATCATCCTGTCATAGGGCTGGGTAGAGTTGCAAGTTGCCATGTCATGTTCTTGTCCCCATGCTGAACAGAACAGAGTTTACCAGTGTCAACAGGAAATCACATTGAAAAGCAAAAGCAAAGAACACACTAAGCTATACCTACTCCTGAAATTTGAGGTCTTTGCATAAATGTTTCTGTAATAGGTCATATTTACAGGGCAAACAAATTGTTTGCTTGTTTTGAATCATATTATGCTTAGCTTTTGCTATTAATTAGTACAAGTAGTTGATAAATATAAAGATAACATTCACAAAGCCTCTAAGGGAAAGATTGCAGGAGAGACTCCTGCAATTATTACACACTGCTATTACAGATTACATCCCACACACGCCTGTACAGTAGATTGGGAAACTTAATTTGCCATTCCTCTGGATCAATGGAACCCTGCTCTCTGAATGAGTATTGGCATAAGGAGAATATTACCAGTAAGTGCTACCATGCAGACACTATTTCGCCTGAGAGCCTTTGCAACTTACCCAACGTACACAGATTTTCCACCAGATCACCACAAGGTGTATGGCTTACTTCAGAAATGTCTCCTCAAAGAGACATTTCAAATTCTGCTCCCAGAATGCTGAAATGCTGAATAGCTTCAATTTAAATAATATTACCATAGCATTCTCATCCTCTATTTCCAGGTGATGGAATGGTTGAAAATTCCTAGAGCACTGACACTTCTCCCAGGCTGGGGAGACAAGGCTTTGCCACTGGGGCAGCACAAAACCTGCACTAACACCTGGAGCAGCGGGGAAAAGCTCCTCAGTCAGAGCCCATCTAATCCCGCATGGACATGTAGCCTCACTTCCAGCCAGGGCTTCAGCACAGCAAAGCACTTGAGGAAACATTAAAAAAAACTGCTTTGAAAACCATCATGTCAAAGGTTAAAAGAGTCTAAAATGTAGGATTTATAAACAAGTTAATTTTGTTAGGGTTCTTTTACTTATTGGAGAATAATAGTGCTCCCAGAGACAGATGGGAGCATCCCAAAGGCAGATGAATGCCTTGCAAAGGAATTCTCATGTCCTATTTGTAGCAGGTAGATTTTAATCATAAAAATAGCAATTTTTTCATGTTGCCTCAAGCCTAAATAGCCAATACCATCTCAAGGAGGTATTTAGAGATGGATAAACTATAGAACCACTGGCATTTGTAAGCTGCACAAATCTCAATCTCTAGAAATTTGTTAAGAGGCCGGTAGTGATGCAAGCACTTCAGATTGGTGTGATCAAGAAAAAAACTTAAAATCATGGTTTAGCATTACGTGCAGGTTTGGATTTTTTAAAAATATATTGTTATTTTGTTAACTTGGTTCTTTTATGGAATTATCATGCCACATAAGAAAAAACATTTATGTGGCTGTCCTTAGCTAGGAGTTACTCTCCTACTGAATTACTCAAAAGCCACCTAGATGTGGCACTTGGGGACATGGTTTAGTGGTGGGCTTGGCAGTGCAGGGTCAGCACACTTGATAACTTTAAACTGATAATCTTAAAGCTCTTTTCAAAAGTAAATGATTCCATGGGCTGGAACGTGGCTGAAATATTAACTTACTCAGCACTGGAAATGCCCCCCTAAAGATTGCGTTCATTGTGCTCCTGTACCACAGTAATGTCACTGTGAATATATAACCTACATACAATGTATGTTTGCACAACATATTTCAGAGATCAGTAGGGGATTCGACATGAAATAGAAATACATAAGCCCTAAAATTTCAAAAAGAAAAGTTATTCATTAGCTACTTGAAGGAAAAAAAAGAAAATACATTGCTGGAGCAAATTTATCATATGTGCATTTTAGGTAGGTCTTAGATCTTTTTTTAGGTCCTTTGTCTTTATTCCAGGGAAAAGAAATTCAATATACAATTTCAGTTTTATTACCTTTGTACTATTCCCATCAAATAAATCTAGCTGTGTGAAGGTCTTGCTCTGTTTTTTAGAAGATGGTTCTTGAAATGAAACTTCCTTTTCATTTCAGTGTAACATATCCTGTTTTAATAAAGAGTTTTGCTTCCTATTGAGAGCATTTTGACAAAATAATAAGGTTGCTTTTGTTTACCATTTAATTTACCAGTGGATCGATAGAGTTAGACATAACTACTTCTGGTATTAAAACTCACAAATTTCAGGGGAGCTGGAGGCTAAATTGTAAACAAAATATTTCATTGGCATTGATCTGAAAAGCAGACTGACAGCATTGCTAAAATTCATCAGCTTACAATTATAAATCTCCCCAAACTGACAAGAGATGGATTTCATTATTTTGCTTTGAAAGGGTCATTCCTTTAAAGCTGCAAGAGTTTATCAATTTATAAAAGATTCAATGAACCACATTTTCCTTTAGTTCCTGTCACAACTCTTCCTTGTGATTACCCAGGCTAGGTCAGCTCATGAGAATGACTGATCATTTTGCTCTCTATTTTAGGCAACCTCAAATTTACAGGATTTATGACCCATACTAGATCATTTGTGATATCAAGATTACAGGTAACCTGAACTTACTTCATGTACTGTGATACCCTGCCAGAAGTACAGCCACTCATTATGCCACAAGTGTATGAAAAAGTGCCTGAATTTCATCCTCCTTTTGGGCCCCATCCACCAAAGTTACAGTGACAGCTTATTTCTTTAAATAAGCAAGAGTTTTCATGTAGGCTGTAGGTGACAGAAGTACTGCCTTCTTTAGCTAATTCCCCTCCCACACCTCTTTTCTCTCCAAGAAAAATCTCAGTAGGCCAGGTCTTTACACAACCTTAATTGTTCTATTTCCATCACTGACTGTGCACATTTTAATTGCCAGAGAAAATCGAAGATTAGCAAACTCCAAAACAAGCACCAGGCCTTATAAACCTCTGAATGGAAACTCTGGTAAAAGAGAATCCTTCTCTGAAAAGCACCTTTCAGATGTTCATTGCTGGGATTCCCACATTACCAAACAACACATCTGGGATTCTATTTTGACTGCTGGTATCCCTGTCCCTGGATCACGCTGACCCCAGCCCCAGGAGATCAGTCCCTCTGCTCTGCTGATGGCCAAGCTCCCAGCAATGACAGAATTCTCTGCCTGGTGCAAAGAACCCAGGAAGCACAAACTTCCCTCTGGAACCAACCTTCCTCCTGCAGCTCTGACAGCCAGAACAAAGGCAAGGATCTGTGCCAAGCAGGAGACAGTAAGCATGGTGGGATAAGAGCTAAACCCCAGTTCCCTGTGCAGGTGTGGGCAGCCTTCAGACAGCTGTTCATTCCATTGATGAATTCCTGCAGCGCTTTCCTGGGAGCTCACAGGGCTAGGGAATGTGTGGGGGATTTTTGGTGGTGGTGTGCAGGTAAGCATGAGTAGGAACCAAGTCTGAATACCAGTAAGTAAGAGAAAGCTAATGAAGTAAAACACAAATATTGCTTTTAAAATCATTTTCACCTGTTCCTGCACAAGACAAGTTGGCATGCCTCCAACTCCTGCAGTCTCACTACATCTTAAAAAACCAAGCAGAAAAAATTTTTTTAAGTGCTAACACTTTCACAAAAATTGTAAGGTTGTAAAGGTAACCTGTTTCTTAACCTTGTACCAATCTGCATTACCTACCAAAATGAGAGCTGTGCTCTTTTCACTCAGACTGTATGCACAGTGTGAATTAATTTCTTTTTTTGGCCAGGTTACTATATCATTTAGAATAAGGTACTGCACAATTTTCCCGGGTGTTTGTTACAGCAATAAATAAAGAAGCATAGCTATGGTATATATATATATATACCATATATACAGCAATAAACAGGAATATGGAACAGAAATTATTATTATTGAAGTTATTATTATTGCAAAAAGGAACAAGAGCAACGGTAGGTTGAAAGTGAATACCTCTAAACTTGGTTTAAAGTACTAATGGTCTTTTAAACATATTTTTGTGAATTGAGATTGTTAGTGACTCTTTTTCCTGATCTGGACAAGGTCTGTCAATGAAATATTTTTTAGAAAGATCAGGACAACTTATAGCCATTTCTACCATGAACATCATCTTGCAAATGAAAATTTCAAATTATTTCTCTCACCCACTTCCTAAAAGGAAAGCACTTTTGCTACGCAGACAGTTACCAACATGTGCAGTTCATAACTTGCTAGAGCACTTCAAAGGAACCTTAGTGACTGATTCTGGTTATTTTCTTCTCTACAAGGAGGAACAAAAAATCCTGATAGCTTCAAATCAAAGATGTTCGCTTTTCTCAAAATGTTCACCACTGACATTCTAGTCTCCAAACTTGCATTAAAGCAAAACCCTTCCTCTAAAAATTCCACTTCTACTGTTCAAACTGTCCTTTACTTATACTGAAATAAAAGATGTTGTGCTACAAAATATAGTTTCAGTTACCATTTTGCTTTATTTTTATGCACTAGATGGTTTACAGGAATTCAGTCTACTAAAAGTCAGCTCAGTTAAAATGATAACTTTACCAGCACTTGAATCTGCCTCTTATTTTAAGCTTTATAGCTCCCCTTTTTTCAATCAAATGCCTTCCAGCCATTCTAAACCTTTTTGGGTCAAAGTTTCCTGTACTCTAAAAAGCTACAGATGAAGCTGGTGCTTTATAGCATTATGTTATCAACTCATCAATTTTTTATAATTACTTCCAGTAGTCTGCTCCCATCACTCCACGTCGAACTATTTGCCTGGGGCCACCACTCAGAACACTGTTATTTTAAAGCATATGTGGGCAAGACTTTGCTCTTTCTTAGCCAAATTTTTTTTCACTTGCATTTCAATTTTTTTGCTTAGTCATCCATAAACAGGACACTATTAATAGTACTTCTGAATAACAAGTAAAAATGTACAGTATTGCAATATTGCTAACGTTTCAGCTTCACATTTACAAACATGGCTCAGTGCAATAGGTGCAAGTCAGAAACAAGTAGATTCCCAAAAACAATCCATACTTTTTACTGCAAACTACCCCATACAGGTCTTGTTAAAAGGATCAAGCTTCAGTGGGAAGGCAGAAATCATGAAAAACAGAGCAGTGAAGGCATACGTACTTCAAGCAGTGAAAGTGAAGGAGACTCATGCTTAGCATCAGGAAATAGCAAATAAAAATCAGCATTGATCCAGAAGTCATTACTCACCAGCTCAGCCCTTGCTCACAGAGAAACAGGACAGCAGGTGTTCTTTGTTGACTCCTAAACAGCTAAGTTGTAATTTTTATTCCTAATGCACAGGTTACTAGAGACCTGAACAAAAATATTGCTACTCTGCACAGCCCATTACAGAAGCAAACTTTGACTTCTGCTCTCCAGCCTGACAGTTAGTCATCCCTGCTTTTGAAAATGTGTGTGAACTGGCATCCACCTTCCTACACACACTGTACTGGGATGTATAACGCCATACGCTAAAATCCAAGCGTTTTTGCACTTCTACACCCGCTTCCTGGCACAGGAATTGCAGATATCACCTACATTTTATTCAACAGTTAAATTAGCCAATATAAACCATATTTGATAACCTACGGCTCCTGAACTTCCTAAAAGAGACTGTTGCTCTTGCTCATGTCAAGGCACCCCCAGCCACAGCAATCAGTGAGCCAGCACAAAGGACACACGGCTGTGCAGCCACCCCTCGTGGTGCCAGCAGCACTAAGGGAATGCTGCCACCATCTCATGGCCCTGTGCCACTGGGAGATTTCCCAATATCACTGAAGTTGTGATGGCCCCAAGAACTGAAATTATTTGCTTTCATTCATTAATTCTGATGCTGGCTGAGAATACCTTGGTGCATTTTTGTGCAAAATTACAGTAATCCCATGCTTGAGTTCCATCAATCCGGAAACCATATACATCTTCATTTACGTAAAATCACACTTTAATAACAACTATTAAAGGCACAAATGTGAGATTGGTTAAGGATGGCATTTTGCAGAGTCACCTTCCTTAAGATGCTTTGTTGTCATTATATTACAAAAGTTCCGTATTGCTAAAGTTTTGTACCTCCTTGATGTTTCTCGTAGGCAGCTCCTCTAAGCACTGACTCTTCCTTCTTCTCACAGCAGCCAACTGACTACAGTTCCCCTCAACCAACCAATCCACTCTTTTATAACACTCTTCTTATTATTGGCTACAGCTCTGGCCTGGTAAAGTCAGGCCTGTTGCCAATCTCTAATAATTGGCTCAGCTGCAACTCCTTAAGGGCTAAGATTACTTTCTATACTACCTTTATTTTCTTATATTCTATCTCCCTACAATGTATTTTCTGGTTAAATTATTTCATTTATATCAAGCCCTCCGAGCTTACTGTGACCCCACTTCCAGCCAGTCAGCAAAAGCAATAAACAAAGAAGTTTTGCACAGCACATCTCCCTTTTCACTTAACTAACAGAGCCCTCATCCATAGATTGTTAGCCCTTACCTGGGCTACTTCTCCCATGAAAGTTAATGAAAACCTTGAGAGGTGTGAACTGCAGTTGCTAAGGCACCATGCCTGTCTGGACATCCTGGAGTCACTCCTGCACTGGGACTGAGGCCCCTTCTCACCTGTGCCCTCCACACTCACAGCCAGACCAGGTCTCTTCACCGGCTCCATCCCGGGATCCCCACAGGAGAGCCTCAGACATCACGACCCTTAAAATACTTTATTCATGGTGCAATAAGAAAAAGAGCAGCTCCAGTCTGGTGCCTGCAATGAGGAGCCCCAAACAAAGGAACCCCTGGGTTTTTATACCCCCACAGTGCGAGTGCTTGACAGTCTGGAGTCCTCATCTCCTGCTGTGTCTGCGCTGGTCACCTGCATTACCTGACACAAGGACGTCACCACTGCGTGTCACATTCTCCAAGCAGCTCTAAAAAAGTAGCTTGCTAAACAGATCTGGGATTTCTGTGCCTGTGTCTCATTTTCCCTTGTGGTGAGTTGTTTCTTACACACATTGCTAGTGACTCTCATAATGCTGCTGCTTAGGCCCCAGACCAGCTATGGAGGATGAGCACTGTCCGCCTCCACTGGGGTTTTTATTGTGTAGAGAAGGCTCCAAAAAAAGAAAAAATGGGCCCCATTATACTTACCAAGGAAGAAAGGAAAATATATCTTTTCCAAAAGATATGGTTCAATAAAAATCAGACAAAGAACTTCTGTGCAAAAAGGAAATAGCAAAGACAACACCACCATGACACGTGGACCGTGTGTCAGAGCACACATTCAAGAATGTGTTCACCTACCTTATGCTGTGTCTCCACTAATAACTACGTGCATGAATAAGACACATACAAAATGTGCCAAAACAGTGGTAAAAGAGGCAGCACCTCAAATTAATCTTCTAAAATTTTACCCTCTGAAATGCAGTCATTTGGTGAAATTCACTTATTAATTCTAATGTTTAAATATGGAGTTAGAGTAAGGATGCTCTTGTGTAATACTGTAAATTAGGAACCTTTATAAATAGCTTCTCTTTCATTACTCTGTGGCTTCCAGTGAGGTGCCAAGGATCAGCAAATAAGTAAATTAGCTGCAGATCATAAAAAAAGAAATAATTAGCTTTGTAATAGAAAAAAATGTCTGTAGTTAGTGTAGGATGCTAAAGCCAATTTTAGCTTCATTAATCGAAGTAGTTATTCAGCACCCATTAATTCAGTACCCAGAATTTACAAGTGCCAACTAATCAATAAAAACAAATGAATATTGATACGGCAGGACTTGTGCAATGTTGTATTCGTAGTGCCCCTGAGGCAAGCTAGATCCTACATGGACAGATCATACACTGGTGCAAAGGCTAAGGCCCTGCATGCAGAAAGCCTCGGTGGTGGGGGATCAGGGAAGGAAGGTGAATATTGATCCCCGTGCTCCTGATGGGGTTGCACAGCTCTGCTGGGACTGAGCCCAGACGTGGATTACCTTTCCAGCAGAGCCCGGGGCTGTTCCACAGCGCTCGGCCAACGTCCGTGTGTCAGGGAAGGGCTTCCTCCTGCCAAGGGTTCCAGCACTCCCCTCTCGTGCACTGAAAGAGAAAGAGAAAACCTCCCCTTGTTATCAGCAACAACACAGCTCTGTAAGCTTGGAGTACTGCCCGACTCACTGCTCTGCTCTCAAAATGATAGGAGAATTAGAATAAAAGCAGATTTTTTTTACTAAATTTAAAAAACAAAAGGAACCCCCAAAATCTAATCAAAACTAATCAATGAAAACCCCAGGCCAAATAATGTCATACAGAAATTTTATGACAGCTATCAAATGAAAAAATCACAGTCAGCACCTTGATCAAATGTTAGATTTCCTCTGATACATATAAAACAATGTAAGGACATAATCAGATATTCCAAAAAACCTGTATTACTGCAAAACTGCATGAAACACTCAGGGTCTCAGAATTTAAAGCAGGAGTGTTTGTACTGAGAGACTTGGGCTGGTTTTATTTAAGGATATATGAGAAATAATTAATGGTTTTTGTCCCAAAATACGCGACCAGATAATGGAATGTCAAAATAAGCATTATTTGATGAAAACCACATAATTTAAAAAACCTGCTTCACTTTGTTATTACTTTTTCCCCCACATATTTAGTTGGATTAAATTTGGCTTGAAACGGCCAAATCTGATCATTTACATGTAATACATGTATTGTACTGTTGTTCATGAAAAGAGAAGGAAAACAATACAGAAAAAAAAAATCTGTTTTCTATAAGATGGATACCCTTCATGACTTGTTTTTCAAAATGTTTGTTTCAATGAATTTACCCTCAAGAAAACATTCTCTCTAGAGTTTAAATCAGATTATTTAAACAAAATTATTTTCAAGATTGCCTAGTAAAAAACATTTCAGCCCTGCCTACTCTACTGTTTGTCTTCACCTGGGCTTTTATTTTCTGTTCTCCTTGTTTTGGCTCAGAACCTGGATTTCCAGGCTGATTTGTCAGCAGTGAGGGTGACTCAGTGAGGTGACATTGTTCAGTTTCCTGGGCTGCCTTCCAGTCCAGACTATGAAGAGATTTTAAACTGTCTCACTCCCCTTAATTGCTGATTTAAAGGGATACACAAAGTGGAACTTCTGATAAAAAATACATTCCTGCAAAGTCTTTTATTTCTCAGATTTTATAGTACCTAAAACAGAACTACCTAAGCACAGTCATTTGGCCTTGGTCAAAATGATTGAGCTTATACAAAAGCATTGATATCAGTGAAACAAACAGAAATAAGCAAATAAAAGATTTCCTGATGCTTCAAGCTATTTTTCCTTGGGATCCTATACCCTCTCTCTCTTGCTGTTAAAATTGGCCCTTCCCTCAAATCACAATTTTTTTTCATTTTCAAAGCAATTGACCTGCCTGAAGATTTCACTGCACACCCGATGTACACACCCAACAGCTTTGATTTTCTGCACCACTGTGCTGGTTTTTAACTGGGATACAGTTTGCATGACCTCTTGTTCATTCAGGATTTTACAGTCTAAGTTAGTTTTGGCACAAACTATTCTTCAATGGCTATTGTCAGGTCATTAACTGTGATAAGGATAAAGATATTTATGTACATATGAACTTCTCAGGCAGCCTGGTCAGCAAATCTTACTTATTAGTACTAGCTATGTATGGATTTGCCAGCACCACAGAGTTTAATCAGGATTTTTAGGTAGCTGTGATTGGAGACCAGTTCCCATGACTGGGTTCATTGGGGTTTTTTAAACAACAAGAATTGACACCTCTGACCTCAACCTCCTTAATTTGATGAGCATTGTAATCTGTCTTTAAAAAGACCACTTTTGTTTAAATAAAGGCTTTCAATTTGTGCCTGGAAATAATGCAACCAAAGGAAAAAGAACACAATCTTGACTTGAAATTCCAGTGTTTCGAGATGATATAAGAGCTGATTCTGTTGCTAAACGCTGGTATTGAAATTAAGACTGATGAGTAAGTATTAGAAGAAAATAACTTTGAGTTACATGCAATAGCATTTAATTGCATCATTTAAATTCTTCAGCATTTCAATTTTATATTCATTCAGGGTTTTCCATAATTAATTTGCACATTTCCAGAATGCATTAGGATGAAACTTTTAAATGGCTGGATGGTTATTAATGGATGACATAAATATATTATTCATTGTTTTTGGTTGTCATGGTAAACAGCACCGAGTACTTCTGACTGAATATTAAATTAAACATCATCCCGTGAATTCAAAAGCAAAATGCATCCCAAGTAATAATTGGTTGAAATACAGAATACTCAAGGTGTCATCTTTTATGCAAAGCCCTTTCTTTAGGATTTTTCCTCCTGAGAAGCTGAGAGGCCTCAGGAGCAAAATGTAAACAATGATTCTCTGCTGCTGTGGAATGCAACAGGTAAATCTGTGGGTGGTCTCATGTGGTTGTTTCTAATTAATGGCCAATCACAGTCAGCTGGCTCAGACTCTCTGTCCAAGACAGAAGCCTTTGTTATCATTCCTTTCTATTCTTAGCCAGCCTTCTGATGAAACCTTATCTTCTATTCTTTAAGTACAGTTTTAATGTAATATATATCATAAAACAATAAATCAAGCCTTCTGAAACATGGAGTCAGATCCTCGTCTTTTCCCTCATCCAAGAACCCCTGTGAACACGGTCACAATTTCATAATAAATACTCTGTAACAAAATGTTAAAAATGGCTAATATCACACTTTCCTTTTCCCTAGAAAATGGCAGGATCACCCAGGCAAAACTGAATTTCAAGCAGCCAACCTTTTCAAAGATGTCAACACCAGCAGATCTACTCCAGTCCAGAAATACATTCTCAAAGCTCTGATTACCTAAGCAATACTAAAACCTGCAGCCCAACTGAATGCTGCATTGGAGAATAATGGCATTTATACCAAAAAGCACCAGAGAACATGCGTGAGAAGATTGCCTCAGAGAAGCTCCACTGACTCAGGAACAAGCCATTTTTAAACCTCTTACATCACACAGTCTCTAATGAACAATCACCCTCTCACCGCCAGTTTTATGCCCTCACTTTTCTCCTTTAGAGGATGGCCAAATATTTCCCCAAGCTGCCACTTCTGGCCCATCAATCGATCCAGCAGTTTGGCATTGACACAACCAAGTTCAGCAGTGCTTCGAAGTTTCCTGTGTGACGATGGCCTGGGTGCTGTGGCTGCAGGGAAAGCCTTTCCCTCACGTGTGGCTGCACTGCTCGAGCAGCCTTCAGGGACACCCACAGCTAAAGCCAGAGAGCTGTTCCTTACATTCCTCATTTCTCTTCTTCTCCTCCTTTTGGCACCACCCCCTGCACTTCCCATGTCCACACTCCTGACCTACTCCACCTACAAGTGACTGTTGTGGTTTCTGTGCACAGGAAATGGATTCAGCAGACCTAGAGTGCAATGCCACTGCCAATCTGCACAGGTAACACTGGAGGGATGAAATGGTTACACGTTAAGCTTTCACACAAAATTGTCTCACCAAGACTCTCCAAAAAGGCTTTCCTGAACTAGGGGATTCCAACATGGAATTCATGGACAGGGTTTCAAAAGGACATTACATATCTGTTAGTACACAGTAAGGTTTTTGACAGAACCAATAAACCGAGGTAGACCTACTTTGCAACACATGAATTTTAACCCAAGTTTTTGTTTTTTGTGAATGAAAAGCAGAGTATTAAACCCAGTTATCAGTATAAAATTGATCTAAAGGTTTTTCAGAACCTGAGAGAGTATTACAAATTTCATAAGATCTTTCCTCTACAGTTAGATGAAACTCATACTCTAGACCAGACAATTTCTTCTCTGGAAACTTTTCAAATCTAGCAAGAACTTTTGAAAACACACTGGAATTATGTAGAATGTTAGGTCAGCAACATGCAAGCAAAGAAAAACAAACAAACAAACAACCCAAACAACCCAAACCTTCTTTCCACACACACTCATAGACCACAGTAAACTTCTTTAAGAGTGAGGAATTACCACAGACTTTTAAAAATAAGCTTTTTGCTTTAAACTAGCAGCCTTCCCCTCTGTTCTGTGCTCATTAGGAATGCAAAGAAAACACATCTCACAGTTCCATCAGCACAGAGCTAAACTGAACTGGTTAAACGGCTGGGCAGAAGCTTCCCATGTTCCTACACTGGTATTTCCAGCTGTGTTTCCCATGTTTGGGACACATACAAGGAAAACGATGCCTTGAACGACAGGGAAGCTTTAGAGTTACTAAAAGCTTCCTTGTATCTGCTGTTAGACACAACGATCTATCAGTGTAGCACTGCAGCTCATTCTCCTGAACCTGGACCAGGAGCTCAGGGCAAAAGTGAAGAGACAGCACAAAAAAGAAAAGCACACATTTATTTGGAATTAGAGCAACGCCTTGGGGTAAAACAACCTACTCCATCTATCATTAATACCTCAGCTGCTAGAAACAAGTGCCAGTTTTATATACCAAGATAGTACTTTCATTAATATCTGGGAAATCTAAGAGGTGCTGGGGAATGCTTAGGTCAGGAAATGACATCTGGCTGGGAATCATCATGAATAAAACTACCCCTTTAAAAAGTAAAGTTAGCTGGGTCTGAATGGAGAAAAATCACAAATGCAGAATATAATGGGTAAAACACTAACAGAGATGTTTGAGAAGCAATCAAAAGCAAGAGCACATTTTTAAATATGTGAAAAGCAGCCAGACTGAAGTAAAAAGGATTTGCTTGCAACACCATCAGAGAAAAATGGGACATGCAAACCAATTCCTTGTCTTTTACTAAAGATGAGAGCCTGTGAGACTGCAACAAAGCAACTCTGCCATGAAACTGCCACAGACTGCTGCAGGTTCAGACTGAAAATGGGGACAATTGGGGTTTAAGTAAGATGATTCGTAAACCATGTAGAAGAAATTTCCTAGAATCCTCCAGACTTCTAACTATAGAGCAGTCATTAAACGTGCAGGAGATGGATAATAGACAGCACGTGTCAAAATGTATTGGTTAAATTACTTAGGAAAGCAAACATTGCATAAGATAGCATTTGGTGTTGGAGATGCTACGTTAGATTTAAAGCGGATTGTCAGTTTCTGCTTTTCCCCAGTTCTTCAAGTTTTTAAAATAAAATTCATGCTTTATAAATATAACTTGCTTTACGAAACACCCCACAGAATAAACACCTGCACACATTCTATAAATCAACCCATTTCTTTCTTAAGTTCCACACCAATGCTGCCATGGTATTTCTCTGTTCCATTTCAACAGTTTTCTACAACAAAGAAACCCATTCACACTTGTTCTAGCAGACTTTGCACAAGCAATGCAAATCATTGTTATCACTCTCTTTATATTTTCTCAGAGCTTACTTAGACTGAGAATCTAGTGATGCCAACTTGGTTTTAAACCACTTTTTTGTGCTGATTGGCCTTCTACCATTTGAGGAACAGTTCTTATATTTGAGAAATATTGGAAAAGATTCTCCTGAAATATTCTAAGAACACCTGAAAGGCCGTTCTGTTCGTTGTGTTTAACAAGGCTTTCTGAGGGTGTTTTATTTTGGTTTGGGGTCTGAGGGAGGCACCCCACGGAAGGGTTGGTTCACCCTCACCTCCGTCAGGACGGACCCGGCTCCCCCCGCAGGGCTCTGAGGAGGCTTTGGGGGCCAAACTCAAAAACAAACCAAAACAAAAATCCAAACACACAGAAAAAAAAAAACCGCACAAAAAGATAGCAAAAAAAATTAACTTGCCATGCGCAGACACCCGGAAGTCTCCGCCGGTCCGTGTCCATCTGTTCGCCGACCCGGAGGCGAGGCTGAGGGCGGAAACGCTGCCCCCTCACGGCTTCCCGCCCGATTTCAGGCCTCTGAGGGCGGGAAGAGCCCTCCCCTCACGGGTGCCCGCCCTCAGAAATCCTCAGCAGGGTGGGGAGCTGTGCGGCGCAGCTGTTCCTCGGTCTTTTGAGGACTTCTGCGGGGGTGGGCGGCAGCTGTGAGCGGGCGGTGTTCCGTCCCTTTTAGAGGCTTTTTAGCTCCTTTGCTCAGTGCTGCTCGACTGTGAGGGTGTGGCTGGGGCCCCGTTCCTCACGCCTGCCGGAAGGTGCTGGCGGGCTCCGGCAGCTTGGTGGGTCTTTGTTCGCTGGGAACGCGTGCGGCTGGCAGGTGCTTCTTCCGTCCTGTTTCTCAGGAAAGTTATGTTTCGTGTTTTAAGAGGAGAACGTCTCTGAGGGGGTGTTTACGGCCCGCCCGTGCTGCTTCCCCTTGCGGCTCCTTTGCTTTTGGCTGTGGCGCGGGGTGAGGTGTGAGGTAATACTTTCCTTTCTGCTTGTGGTTTTATATATATGCCTATTATTTTTCAAGTACTTGTATATATATCTGTATATGCTGTACATGTGTACATACATTTATGCTTGTCAGTCTCCGAGGCTGGCAAAAATACTCTGCTGAGCACTTTCAGGGAGGTGAGGGTTAACCCTGCTTGTGAACCTGATGTGTGAGGGATAATTGTTTCACTTATCTCATATACTTAATAACAAGCAGGAAAAATGTGTTTGTGCTGTGTAAGATGATCTAGATACATTTTTATGGTTTGAGTAATCTGCTGATCTAATTACAAGGTAGTTAAATCATATTAGAGAACTGCACATTAAAAATCTCCTCCAGTAATGTAGCCCTTTGCCCATGAGGGTGAATGTATCTTCATTAAAAAATATTATGTTTCTTTTACATTTTACAGTGTAAACCAAGAAGCGTTATTTTGGTTATTTTGGCCACTCTGCAAAAGTAAACATAACTAAAATAATGTGTTTTACCGTGTTCAGTCTGGATTTAATATCTCCCTTGCTCCTTAAGTAAAAGTGAGGTAAAATGGCAAGAGCTTCTGTCTCTAGGATAGATCTATTATTAACTCTGCTCCTGATGTCCTTGATAGTGTTGCGAGCCTGAAGTTGTCATTACTGGGTAGCAAGGGTATAAATGCTCTATGATATGCAGATACTCATTTCTTCCATCCACCAGCTCAAATCAAGGTTAACAACAGAGCCTACTAGAGAATATGTTGCAGTGTATTATTTTGGGGCAGAAAGGGCTCTGAATGGGTAACAGCTTTAGACTTTGCTCCTTCTGAAAAATACAGCATTAGCTGCTGTATTGTTTATTTGGTGGTGGACTAAATACTCTTTAAGGGCTCCTTCCAAACCAAACTACTCCATGATTTCCATCAGTGCTATGCTTGCAGTGGTGTAATCTTAACAGTGTATTTCTTTTTTTTTTAGGGCTGAACCAGTGCTCACCAGGATAAAAGAAAACAGGAAAAGAGTAATTTCTCCATCATTCGATAACATTAAGTATGATAATTTTGAAATAGAGGAGTATCCCCTCTCAGCACAAGGCTTTGACTGGGAGCTGTGGTGCAGGTATCTGAACCCTCCTAAGTCCTGGTGGAAACTGGAGAACACAACTGCTCCAATAAGGTAATAAATAACTAAATTACAGTGTCTAAAAGCTCTCCTGGGTGTGACAGGGGGCAAGTGGGCTCAGCTGTGTGATAGGTTTTACTGACTGTAAACTTCAAATACTTAAATGTCCTTGATGCCTACACAGTCATCAAGAAAACTCCTGTTTTCAGTAGATGTTTTTAAAGGAAACTTTTGTTTTCAGTAGATCTTTTTAAACAGGTTTCCTGCCCAAGTGGAGTGGTAGGCAGGGCTGCTCAGCAGCACTCTGTTCTCCAAATGTCTTGCCTGCTAATTTAGTGCTTACGGGCCAGAAATGGAATTTTCTTTGCAGTTACGTTGCATAAGCAGAGCTGACCTGACAGCTGTGTTCTTTATAGTGTTGTCACATAGGTGCACAGCTGTGCTGTGTCCCAGGAGTTAATGTCTGGTCAGTGACACTGTGAGCAAAGGCTGCATTGGGTCCTTGCTTTGGGACAGTCTGGGTCTGCACTTTGTTCCCATGTCCAGAGTGTTGTCAGACTGGTACAGAACAATCCCTTTGTCTCAGGGAGGGGAGTAGTACCCTCTGAACCCACTGAGCAGCTCTGCTGAGAGTACAGGCCTTGCTTGTAGACACACATTCATTCCAAGGAGGGCACTGGTACCTGTGCTCCAGCTCCCTGCAGAAAGGAAGTGTGAATGCTGTTCTTACCTCCTGAAAGCAGAACCTCAAACAGCACTGGCAGCTGTTTTTCATCCAGCAGCTATCTTGGCAGGCAGGCACTTTTCTCAGGTTCTGTCAGTTTAACACCCTCTGAACTGCACTGACCTATGAACAGAACCTAGAATTGGAAAGCAGGAGATAAAAATTAACAGGTTTGCCAAAGACAAACGTGAAAAGGGGTTAATTTCCACAGCATTAGAAATAGTTATTGCTGTTAATGAACTCTGTTGACACTATAAAAATGTTCCTGTGAAGACAGGTTGAGAGAGTTTGGGTTGTCCAGCCTGGAGAAGAAAAGGCTCCAGGGAGGTTTACAGCACCTTCCAGTACCTAAATGGTGATTCCAAGAAAACTGGTAAGGGACAGAAGTAGGTAGTGATAGGGCAAGAGGGAACAGCTCTAAACTGACAGAAGGCAGGGTTATGTTAGGTATTGAGATGAAATTCTCTCTGTGAGTGTGGTGAGGCACTGGAACAGGTTGCCAGGGAGGTTATGGATGTCCATTCATGGAGGTGTTCAAAGCCAGGCTGAATGTGGGGCTCTGAGCAACCTCATCTGTTTGAAGATGTACCTGCTCATGGCTGGGGTTTGGAATGAGATGATCTTTCAAGTCCTTTCCAGCCCAAGCCATTCTATGATCCTGTGATTAATTATACAGAGTAACCATTATGATTTTTAAAATTAAAAGTAGTGAAACACAAAGTAATGACTTTTCCATTTTACCCCCAAACTCTGTTCCACATGAGGACTGGGCAGTGCATGTACTTTATGAATTTCAGGTTTGTCCCCTAACTCTTTCCCTGGCACATTTTTTAATTCAGTGCAATATGCTGCATGTGTGTGTTGGATAATTAAAACAAGCACACCAACAAACAAAGCCATGTGTCTTGATGGATGGTTTCTATCTGCCTCCATTATTCTTTTAGAATTATAGCAAAGGGAAGCAGGTGCACTGAGAAACACTTAAAAACAACAACAAAGGCAAAAGGACCTTATCATAAATGAAGCATAAGTTTTGTATTGATGTTAACTGCTATTTTCTTCATTAATAAATACATCAAAGATGGTCTTTCATTGTTATAAAACGGGTACTATAGCACTTGGAGGCATTAATACATAGATTTCTGTAGAACTGTACAATTTGTGATTAAGACAGCCTATGATCTGTTTGAAAGCAGATGTGTCCACTAGCTGTAGCTTGAGTGTTCTCCATAAAAGCAGGGTGATTTCTCCTGTACTGCTAATTAATATCTTGTCATTACCAGAGTGCCAGCATAATAATCTGAAAAGACATATTTATTTCTTGCAAATGTGGATTATAAGGTAGGAGAAAAATGAAAAGGCTAAATGACTCTGTATCCTTCTCTACTCATAAGGTGAAATTGTACCCTCTGTGGCTGAACTCTTACCTGACTAAAATTTGCTCTGTATAGTAAAAATTGGTTGGTTCCCACCATGACATAGGTAGAGTTTACTGATCCAGTAAAGCTATGTGATTTGTTTAGGTTTGGCTCAGGATAATGGACTAATGTTATGCTGGTAAAGGCAGGCTTTGCTTGATTCTGTATTAAAAAAATGTATCTGGATGGTCCTATTCAAGAAATAATCTCTTTCTTTAGGTAAGCTTACAGACACAAGTTTTTAGCTCTAGCTGAACCTGGCTTCTGGCTAAACACACAGAACTGCACATCATTTGCAATTGTCACAGGCAAGAGCCTTGAGGACTTAGCAAGGACAGAGGCTACACTGGCTGGTGCCCCAGAAACAAAACTGGGGCACCTGGATCTCACACTACTAGCACTGAAATCCTTACTGCTCTGGTGAATATTTATGTCCAATAATTTGACTCTAATTTCCTTCAATGGTGCTCATTTCACTTTAGAATTAGGAATGTCAGAAGGCAAGGCTCAATAAAGCTCTTTGAGAAATACTTTCTTAAGAATCTGTTTTGCTGCATCATTTTACCTAGCAATGATAAATACAATCTGTGCCTGAAAAATAAAATTCTTCATAATTTATCTGCTAATTTTGGTTGCTGATGATTTATTCTTCCAGAAGTCCTGCACTGCTTGGATGCTTCATAGTGGACAGAGAATACTTCCAAGAGATTGGATTGCTGGATGAAGGCATGGAAGTATATGGAGGAGAGAATGTGGAGCTTGGAATCAGGGTAAGGAAGGCAAACAATTAGCCCATACTGGTGGCTTACATTTAAAATATAGCTTACTTCTTATTGCAGAGGGGGAAAGCAGTCCAAACCATGGATGATGGCATGGAAAGGAGATCCACAGCTCTGCAGACATGTACATTTATTTGAGGAGAGAGGAGGGAAAAAAGAGCAATAGCTCTCTTCACAGAACTTAATCTGGGACAAGGGTAGATGTGTAGAATTTGGGATTGTTCTTTCAACAGAGTTTTGCAGAGTTGATAGCTAAATTTCCCTGCTTACCTGTGGTCCCAGACTCAGTAAGAACAGTTTCTCACAGGTGTGATGAGAAAAACCTTTCTAGATTACTTGGTTTATTTAAATTAGCAAAATCACTGTGGAGCAAAGTAGAATATAGGGGCATTTATGCTGCCTTCCAGACAGAAGGGAATTAAGGTATTCATAATGTGAATATATTGTGAGTGCATATATTTTCTTTTTCCATTGTACACTCTTCACCTGTTTACTATAATGCAGTATTGTGTGTGATTTGAGTACTTCTTTCTGTATCTCTTCACAGTTTAACACCTTTCTGTTCTCTTTGAGAATCTCTCAGGTTTTTGATAAGGGTGGAATTCCTAGGTAGATAATGGTAGTGAAAAATGGGGTGGTGTGTTATAAAAATAAATTGTGAGCCCTGCTAGGAAAGGTAAGGGAGAGGTAACATTGTGTTTTGAGCCTTTTAGCTGCCAGAATATCAGCATACCGTTGTACAATAGCAAAAAAAGGGGAACTTACTGTAAGAATAGATAATTATCTCCTGAGACAGCAAGATAGAACACAAAATACTCATTTTTATTTCTGGCTTCTTGAAATTCTTTTTCTTCCGCCTGTTAGAGATAAAGAGGTTTTTCAGCCAGAGTGAAGCACAGACCCTCTTTCAGCTTTCTCTCTCCCTCTTTCACTTTTTCAAGGAAAGGGAGAGAGAAATGCAAGGCTGCTTCTTTTAATAACATTGTTCTTCTCACTGTAAGGGCCAGAGAGCTGCCTTCTGCTCCCAAAAACTTATTTTGCAGCTCAGTGTTGCAATGAGTTGAAAATTACCATCACTTTGGTTTTTCTGTTCTTTTTCCAACTGACAAAACATTATTGTTTCCTCATGAGTGCAAGGAGTTGTCTCTGGGTTTGCATCATGAGATGTCTCCTGTCTGGGCTGCAGCACTTAGCCTTGGAGGAGTTGATGTTGGTATGTTGGTAGACAAGGCCAGAGAGACACAATCTCTGCATAATTGAAATTTTGGAGTATGCTGGATCACTGAAATAAGGCCTGACACTGCTCTGATTTCCTTATGGCTTTTTCTCTGGCTCCAGGGAAGCAGTGCCTGACCTACATAAAATACTCTCATCTGTAACAGAGTGTAGTGTGCAAGGTAACATAATACGTGCTTCCTTATCTGAATTTATGCTGGCTTGGATCTGCCTGTATGAAAACAAATTCCAGAGCTGTAATAAATTACAGATTGTTTAACAGTTTATTAATGCTCTTCTGACAATCCTCAGTGTGTCTGAGATCATCCAAGGGTGAGACTCAGTGAGGGGAGACCTCAGTGTGGTCTTCAATATCCTCACCAGGGGAGGTGGAGGTGCAGGCACTGATCTCTTCACTCGCGTGGCCAGGGGCAGGACCCAAGGGAATGGCCTCCAGCTGTGTCACAGAAGGTTTAGGTTGGATATCAGGAAAAGGTTTTTCACTCACAGGGGTGGTTGGGCACTGGAACATCTCTACATTACTTGTGGTGCTTTCAGCTGTGGGGCTGCTGATGAGTGCCTTAATCAAAATAGTCATTGTTCTACAAAAACGACATTGTAATTACAGTATTAGTGCAATAAATAATGTTTCCCTTTTAAAATGCTGCTCTCCAATCTGTGACTATGTAGGCTCACTGCACCTCCTCTTTCATTGTCGTTTTCCTTTTTTTAAAGAAGTGTCTAGATTTTTTTAGTATTCTGCTGTGTGAAAAGCATTCTCATTCAGGATAATGGACAAGCAGACACTGTCTGTCCAAAATGGCCTGCTAGGGAAATTTTATGCAAAAGCTTGTAAGAGCAAACATCTAGAGGAAGAACTGGAGAGTTTATTTTTGACTGCAGAAATAGCACATGTTAGAATCATTTGAGCTACCTGTTTATCTGAAACACAGTGGGTAGAACATGGTCCCATGTCCATCTATCACTGATTTTGTTCCAGAGGATGTAAAACTTCTGTGAGGAATTAGACCCTGACAAATGGAGACTTTTCCCACTATCCTCACCCAGGAGTTATGTTTGTCACCTCATCATCTGCACAAATATCTAGTTATTTATGTTATAGGAGTGCAAGAAAATCACCAACTATTGGAAACTGTATTTGAAGGATCCATTGCTGGCAAACCATTACAAGCCACAGAGAGCAGGACTTTGGAGGATTGTTCTCTTGATTCTGAATTTGCTTCAGAGCTGCTACTCAGCTCTGTTGGTCTCTGATTTGGAATACTGTTTTAACTTCTAAGATTTTTACCCTTGTCTATGGATTTGCAACAGCATTTGTAAAATACTAAACATGTATTATTAAATAAATATTAATAGAAATCTTTTGCCTTGAGCTAGAAGCTGGCAGATGAGTTCAAAACATGAATGGATTTGATTCTTAGAAGAAACTCTTTACTCTTCAACCAAATGTTTTCTTGTAAATCTGTTTATTTGCCTCATAAGACAAAAAAGGCAGGCTGGTTGATGCAAGACTTAATAGAATCGTCTTTGAGCAGTTCAATCATTTTAACTGGGGTTTAGAAAGATTCATTTACTGTCAAGAAGCATCATATTTATAAAATCAAGTTAGAATGAGTGGTGCTTCTTTTTTGTTCAATCATTCCCAATTGAATGGACTTAAGTGTGCTTTTAAATTACCAGGTTGCATTTGGAGGGCAGATTGGAATCACATTTTCATCCATGTGCCCAAGCAGGAACTGTGTTGGTAACTGCCTTAAAAGAATGTGAGTGTAAGGCTGGTGTTTCTCAGTGTCATTTGGGCTCAGCTTCTGGCTTGGGCCTGCACAAGCAGTTCTTGTGGCCGTGGACGACCCTACAAATCCTCTGCCATCAGTTGCATTCATTCAGCCAGGTTCTGCTTTGCATGGTTCATGTCTGGTTTGCAGTAGGCTTCTTAAAGGCCTCTTCCAATTCCTACTGAAGTCAGAAGAAGATTTTCTATCAAAAGCAACCCTGTAGCAATTCTTTTGTCTTTTAAAGCAGCCTACATACTTGATAAAGCTCTGGAATATCTGTTACAAGAAGTTATTTGTGCCACTTTTAGGGATGCCCTAACAAATACTCCGTGATTTGCCTCAGGTCCCAGACTAAGTCATCATCAGAGTCCTGGGAATGCCAGCCCAGGCTTTGACTTAGAGTAATTCTGTGTGTCACAAAGACTTTGTGCTTGCAGATGAATTCGTGTTCACTAGGATATAATGGCCCTCTTAAGTGGGTAAGAGGAAAATTTATTAGAAGCTAAAAGCTCTTTAAGGGATTGGGTCTTGTTCCAACTAAATGCTATATCAGGACTTTACATCAGGTGACCCAGGAGGAAAATTGCATTTATAGTTAGACTGAGTGTGGCGCACTACTTTTGTGTAGTATATTTCTGTAGTGAAATTAATTGCTTCATTTCTTGCTAGTCGGGTGGTTTGTCTGCAGACCTTTTGTGAATCTCGTGCTGTTTCTGATGTTGGAGAACTGGAGGAATGCAGTTAATGAATAGAGATGGAGAAATTAGTTACTTGAGCAAAAAATAGTCCCAGGGTTCTTTGGGGTATTTTCCATACATGAGGGTCCCTCTGTGGCAAAGCAAGCAGATGTGAAGTCTGTCATGGCTCTCTCTGATCTATTGTTTTGGAATTCCAGAAGTTAATATTTGTTTGTTAGTTTTGGGCTGGGTCTTTGGGTCTTACCTATCTTGTCTTTTCTTTAACCCCCTCCCCACAACATGCTTCTGGGATCGTGATTTTTCATTGCTTTTTTCATTGCTTCTTAGTTAAGTGAGTCTCTCCCATTTGGTGCCTAGAAACTGATGGCTGCTTACATGTTCCAGCCATTTCCAGTCCACAGTGTGTGTGTATCCTGATTGTTTCTCACCTGAGATCTTTCTTACAATATTGCCCTTGGGATAGTGTTCTTTTTGTTAATCACAGGCAAGTGAAGGTACTTACACTTGGCCCCAAATCTCCATATTTATGGGGAAACATGTCACCCTTTTTCCTCTTTACCTGGAAGTTTCCAGCAATTTTACCTGTCGGTGTTCCTAACACAGGCCATAAATGACACGAAACTGTGACTATATTGCATGTAAATAGATGTCTGACTTTATTAAGGAAAGCCTTTGCACAGCTGTCCTGGCCATGGCTGGGGTGGAGATAATTTTGTTCCTAGAAGCTGGTACAGTGCTGTGTTTTGGGTTTAGGATGAGGATAATGTTAAACTGCACCAACAGTGTTCAAGCTCAAGTGAAGTTTCACAGCACATAGGCTACACTGGGTTACATTTTCTCCTTCTCCTTGCCATGCTCTTGTTCTAGCTCCTGCAGCAGCTCACCAGTGCTTTGGGCCTGCCAGCACAGTGGTCTGCCCCACACTGCTGCCTCTGAACACCTCTGCTTCAGTAAACTTTTATTTTCTTTCAGATACAGGGTTAATTGTAATGCTAATCAGCTCGTGATTTGCCCTGCTGCCTCACAAACTGTTTTGTTAGGCAGATTGACGGGCTGGCATGCCAGTGTGATAAATATGGCCAGGAGACTCCTTTAAAAAGGCCTTTATTACCCGAGGGGTCGCGCACAGCGCCGCTGCTCCCACAGCACGGTGCTGAGGAGGAGGAGGAGGAGGAGTGCAGCAGGAGGGTGCGTGCAGCTTTGTCTCTCGGCAGAGCTGGGGCTTCCACCCTCAAGAGAATCCTTAGGAAGATGATGTTGGCTTGTAGGCCAGGGGTATCACCCAAGCTGAGCACTATTAAAGTTATGGTGGCAGGACGGAATCCGGCTCTGGTCAAGGGTGGGTGATTTAGTGTGGTTCTGGGGGGTTAAAGTCAGAGTTCATGTGCTGGTTTGTTGTTTGGAGAGGGTTCATATAGTTCCCACAGCCTCTCATTTGAATTCAGTCCGGGTGCAAGGCCTGGGAGCAGGGGAGCAGGGGACGTGGTTCCTGACAGGAATGGATACAAATCTAAGGTGAGATGGAAAGGGGCACAAATACAGAGTATGACTGAGAGAGATACAAATACAGGGTAAAATGGTAACATAGAACAACAGCAACTCAAGGCAAGTCCTAGAACTCTGACATTCAATGTTTAACAACAGACCAACACTTCAAATTAAGACCCTATCCACTTCATTAACATCAACTAGCAATTACTTCTCTAAAAAAGAGCTCTCATCTCCAGGGTTTCATTTCTCACACCAAGAGGTAGAAATGTCAGGAAAGGAACCAAGAAGATTGAAGGGATTTTTCACCCAACTGCTGTGTTGTGGGACTGTTTGCATGGAGAGGGAGTAGTGGGCTGTGCCATGTGTGCCTGGTGTCCCTTTCTGTCCTTGCTGCTGGGCCTACCTCCATTGCACTCCACTGAGCAATGGAGATCTTCCCCAAATATGCCTCAGGAAAATGAATCAAGATGTTCCCCATTTTTGCACTTGCAGCTATCATCACTTCTTGTGGTCTTAAAGCCATGTTTTTAGCTTGTTTTCAGTAAGAAGGCCAATATCCTTTGCCACTAGGGAATGATTTGCTCTACAGAAAACATCCTCAGTACGTGATCACAAGTGCTGCCAACAGTACAAGGTTGGTGATGTGTAAAGGCAACGGGCTGAGAAGTCCAAAAATAGAAATATCCTTAGTTGTTACTCTGAGATAACTTTTAAATACTGCTTTTTCATATAATGATTCTCTTTAAATTTTCGTTAAAGCTTTAAATAGAGAGAAGTTTATTTTGCTTTTATCCATTTTGTGAATTAAGAGGAGACTATTTCTAGATTGAAGCCTGAAAGAAAAAGATGGTAAAGATTGACCAAATGTTGCTTCTTACAAGATGTAGCCAATGCTTTTCATAGCTCACACTTTCACCAAGACAAAAAGAATTCCTTAGCAGTGCAAGTGTGGCATAAGCACTTGCCTAGCACCCTGTGTAACCAGCAGTGGCTTATCTGTGTGCACAGGATTATTCCTGAGGTTAATTTTGTTTTGCAAAGTACCTCACTGTGTCAACAATTTGAATCCCAAGATGACACAGACTAAAATTCTCTCTTTACAGGATTGTAATTCCAACAGGTTAAAAAAAGAAAGGCTCTATTGAGAACAAAACAAGTAATTGCCATGCCTCCAAATTCTGCCAGTCATGACACTACTGAGTTTTTTGGCTTGCTCTGGTTTCAGTCACTCCTACATTGGAATAATTGTTTTTCCCTCTGTTCTTATGAATGCCTCAGCAGGTAATCTGCAGCTACAGCATGTGTAATTATACATTACCAGTGAATCAGTTTTGTGGTTTTGCTGTTTCTGGGGAGAGAACATGTTATTAGCTGCTCCCACAGGAAAGAAAAGTATTACAGCAGCAGCTAACATGGGACATCACTATACCCTACAAGGAAGGATGAGGAGGCACTTGGAGATTTCTCACAAGTGTTTTTTCACCAACTGTGCATGTGTAGTTGCACATTACCAACTGGGAAGTAATACAGATATATTTATGTTTTATGAGAGGAAAGTGTTATTTATAGTGGTATGGGAAATAGTAAAACAGTTTAACTCAATATACACTTACACATCAATGGACTCAGGTGAGATGCAAGTTAATTAGTGCATTATTAGCCTCATGTTTAATGCTCTCCTGCACTTTCAAGTCATAGTGTAATTGCCATTGTACCTTCTTATATTCCAAGTCTTCATGGCCTAAGCTGGGAAGATTCCATATTTGTGGCTTTCCTCTAGAATTTAATTTCCTTGAGATATTTTAATATTGCAAGACTGATTTAGTAATCTAACAAAGATTAGAGGAAGACCAGTGAGGGAGAGCAAGGGGTTGTTGTGGTAGTGCAGAAGTGAGTAGATGACTGAGATGGGTTCACCAGGATGGATGCAGCATGTTCAGGTCACAGGTGTGAAGGCCAGACACCTTTATGTGTGTGACAGCACCTTATGTTGTAAGGCAAGGCAGTGAGGCAAAAGACCAGCCTGGCTGAACAGGGAATTCTTCAGGAGCTCTTGCCTCAGTCTTTAATAGTACTGATAGAATTTGGGCTACTGTGCTGTGGAAAGGGACCTGGGGCTCCTGCCAATGGCAAACTGAATGTGGGTCAGCAGTGCCCTGCAGCCAGGAGGGCCAGGCCTGTCCTGAGGCCCAGCCAGGAGGGCCAGGCCTGTCCTGAGGCCCAGCCAGGAGAGCCAGGCCTGTCCTGAGGCCCAGCCAGGAGAGCCAGGCCTGTCCTGAGGCCCAGCCAGGAGGGCCAGGCCTGTCCTGAGGCCCAGCCAGGAGGGCCTGCCCTGTCTGGGGACATCAGGTGTGAGGGTTTCCAGGATGAGGTGAGACATTCATCTGACTCTATATATTTTAGAAGGTTGATTTATTATATTATGATGTTATGTTATATGATATGAAAATGATATATTAAAACTATACTAAAGAAAGAGAAAGACATTAGAAGGCTAGCAAAGAATGAATAATAAAAACCCATGACTGACTAGAGTCTTGACACAGCTGGCTGTGATTGGTCATTAATTAAAAACAATTCACATGGCAGCAATCAAAGATGCACTTGTTGGTAAGCAACCTCCAGACCCCATTCCAAGCAATCAGATAATTATTGTTTGCATTTCTTTTCTGAGGCTTCTCAGCTTCTCAAGAGAAAATCCTGGTGAAGGGATTTTTCATAAAATATAACCGTGACAACAGAGGTGGCTGGCACTGGAACAGGCTCCCCAGGGAAGTGGCCACCACAGCGAGTCTGACAGAGTTGAGGAAGTGTTTGGGCCATGCTCTCAGACACGTGGTGTGACTCTTGTGGTGTCCTGTGCAGGGCCAGTGATTGAACTTTGATGATCCTTGTGGGTCCCTCCCACCCCAGCATGTTGTATTCTATGATCAGGCTTTAGGCACAGTGCAAGATGAACAAGACTGATCAGGCTAAGTGTAGCTGTGGTAAGGAGAGAAAGGTAAAGCCATAAAAGATGGCCAGCACAGTACATTGCTCCATGAATACTAAACCAGTGGCAATCCTGTTTTTCAGTCTCCTTTTGTGCTTTTTAAGAGAAAAAGTGATTTCTTTTACTTCCTGTTGATAACATCAACTTGGCAACGCAGTGATTGATGTGTGGGTTCTTGACTGTGCCTGGCAATGAGATGGACACACTTGGCAGAGAACTGGATGGGGCCCTAAGTGACCCTTGCCATGTGTTACCTCCAAGTAACACAGGTGGAGAGTGGTTCCTGCAGTTCCAAGCAGCAGCACACCATGCATAGTTTAACAGTACACTCTAACAGTTTCGCAGCTCATGAAGATACATGCAAAATTAATCCCTGCAGAACAAAACAATTGAAAAAGTACATAATGAAGCAATTAGCTAAAAGAGGAAGACAAGTAATGACCATTTAATTTGTGAAGAATCTTTACATGGATTAGGTTTTCAATAAGAGTGTTCTATGAAGGCACAATTAATGTAAAATGAGGCCTGTGAGGCAATTAATGATGACTTCAAAAGTTAGATTTAAGGGATAATTTACATATTAAAACTGAAGAGCAGCTCTAGTTATGTTAAAGTCTTTTATTTTTCTTTTAAAAAGCCTTTTAGATTGTGAGGGGGTGTTTTTGTAGGTTACTTAGAGTTTCACATTAATCTGTCAGCTTGGTTATGAAAAAAGGCTGTTCTTCCATACAAATAAATAAGTTTACCTGAAAGTAAGTATGACAGGATTGTGTGATGATCAGACATATTAATAAAGGTTAACTGAATTCAGTGGAGATATTACCTAAATAAATATTAACATATTCCATCCAGTGGGTACAGTTTCTAGCTCTGCAGAGGCAGATACCCAGTAACAAATGTGCACGACAATCCAAAAACTTCTAGGGTGTGATGAAAAAGCCACTGATAGCAACTAGAAATATGAGCCTTGATTTCAGTGATCTTTGTGTCTGACACTCTCTCTGTCCTTTCTGCAGTCACCTGTCCAGATACCAAAATAAAAATGCAGATTCAAAATGATTATGGTATGAAATGCAAATAGCTTATTCATGCTTGTCTGTAGAACATCAGGCTCATTACTTTTATCAGTAAACAATTAATGGTAATGACAAAGGATGACAAGATTTTACAATAAATTGTTCCCAAAAATATATTTCAAAGATACTGGTAACTAATTAGTTTGTATCCACAGTAGTAATTAATTTACACTGACTGTTTTTTTAACTCTGGGGCATCTTTAATGAGTACTTCTAATTTTGTAATCTGATAAAAGCAGCTCAGCCACGAGGGTTTGCAGGCACACTGCCTTCTCTGTGCAGACCTCAGGCCACAGAATGCACTTCTCAGAGTTACAGCCAAGCCTGCTCATCTGTTTTCAGCAACTGATATGTGTAATTAAGAAAACAATGCAACCCCCCTTTATGTTCTTACATCATCTTTTCTGTAGTGACAACATGCTGAAATGGAATATCCCTTCCTCTTAGTTAAAGATTTAAATAACCAACAATTTCCCTTTATGTTTTCTAGTAGTAATTTCAGGTAAGAGGTAAACAAGCTGCAAGAAAAGGTTCATCTGTAGGGTGTCCTAACAATCCCTTTGTAAGATCATCTTGACCTTTTAGCCTTGCTCGGTCACTACCTCAGTTTCTCCAAAAAAAAAAAAAGTCTAACTAGATCATATACATGTCTAAAATAGTTGCTCTGGGCCTGTCTAGAAAGTGCATTCTTCATGTTTAACAGTTTTCTAAGGCATCAGTTTTGTTTGCAGGAATGTTAATAACCTGAGTTGTGGATGCAGAGTGATCTTGTTATAGTTCTTAGAGTTTACTTCAGTCATAACCATCCATTCTGGAAATGTGCTCTGCCAGTTCCTTTATTACCCTGCTCTCCTCCTGTAGGGCATAACTAAACTATTCAGCTTTTCTCTGTTCAACCTCTTAAAACTTCCACTCACCTCACTTCAGCCAGCTCAAGCTTGTTACTGTTTCTGTGGGGTGAAAACAATGAAACTTCATTAAGGGGGCAAAACCTGGGCTTAGTCTAAACCATTAATGGTAACGTAATTAACTTGAGTGCAGCTCTGGCAGGTTACATCTGCCCTGGCAGTGCTACAGGAGGGTAAACTGGGCACACAGTCTTGCCCAGAACACCACCATTTGTTGTGGTTGTATTCAATCCCTGAATTGACTACTTACAGCATTCCATTTTTTTTTTAATTTTATTTTATTTATTACATGAAGCTCCGAAATCTTTCATCAGACCTGGCTTGTTCTGCTTTTCTGCTTTCTCTCTTATTTTACCAGAGTGTTCACAAAGGAGAACACTCACACATAAAACAGTTCACAACACCAACAATGAACAAATACCAGGAAAATCTGGGCACCAAAAAGATTCCCAAATACACCCAGCAGAATTTCCAGTTTCCCTTTTGTTACAGACAAATAGAATAGTTACAGTAAATGGCAGGGGCATTAATTTGGTGCTTCTGTCCACTCTTGTCTGTTGTGACTCTGCCACCACTGAGTTACCACAGACTTAAAACCTGGAGCACGATGTTTCCCTTTAATCTTTCTCATGGTCCTTCCAAGAAAAAGGTCTGATTGTAGCAAAATAAATTCTATTTGTGATTAGCAATCAGGCAGTCCTGGTATAATCCTGTGTTACCTTCCTGGGCTTACACGTAACCTGCCAATCTGAAAGGGGACATATCCCCTCCATCCTTCCCCTTCTTTCCTTTCTTCCAGAGAAACCTTCCACATATCTTTGTAGTCAAACAGAGTAGAAAGAATTTGTATAACATAATGAACTCATGTCTTTGGTCCCAGGTGTAATCCCTGAGGCCTTTGAGGGCCCTTCTTTGCTAGAAATACAGAGCAGCCAGTGTCTGTCCCTTTTCCTTGTCTCTTGTATCTGTGTGTATGGACTTAGAAAATGTAAAATGAGAACAAATGCCTTGAAATGTGGCCATTCTGTTCTCTCTCATGCCTGTATCTGTCACCAGTTGCTAACAGCTTTTTCTTTCTATATAGTATCTGCTTCAAGTGTGGATTTTAGCATTTGTTTGCAGAAAACCTTAATTTATCTTTCTATCTGTCCTATAAAAGACGGAGATGCTCTGAACTCCTGTGCTGCTGTTCTCTTTTATTCCCTCTCCAGTGAGGTGTTATCCTCAGATGAAACAGTCTAATCAGAGCTGATGGCCATATTCAAGCCAGTCCCAGGGGGTCTATCTTCCTCTTTGAAGACCCTTAGAAACAGCAGGGAAAACAGAAGGAAAAAGTCCCATGATGAGACAATAATCAGTTGTATTTGCATATTTCCTCTTAAATACTTAACCAATATTTAAGCAGTTAATTGTTAATTTAGACCAACTTTTAAAATGTTGTCTTGCTTCCTGCATGAAAGGAGATCCTTTCAAAGCCACCATGGGGTCAGCCTATTCAGCATATTTATCTTTGCCATTAGCTTTTGGGTGAAAGTGCTGCTTCTGTGTAGAGGCCACAAATGCTGTTTGTGCTTCCTGTTGCAGAATGTTCATTACACGAGCAGTCAGCAGCTCCACGTGGGTGTTCTGAGCCCCACCATCGACGACGATGACAACAGATGCCTGGTGGATGTCAGCAGCAGGCCCAGGCTCATGGAATGCAATTATGCCAAAGCCAAGAGAATGAAGCTTTACTGGCAATTTACTCAGGTAATTTTTGCCCAGCAGCCATTTCAGAAAGTTTTGAAGCTCTGTTTCTGTGTTGAAGTGTGAGTAATCTGTTTATTAGCAGAACAGAACCAGATTTATCCTCGCTTGCTTTGCACAGAGCCAGGAAGCTCTGTGCAGGTTTCGTTTTGATCCCAATGTCAGCTACCTCAGTATGGTACAAAACTTGTATTATATTTTCTGAGTTCACCATGAATAACTCCTAAGGCACAGCACTGTTATGGGGAGTGGAAAAAAAGGTTATTTCAGTGGAGTCAAATGCAAAGTAACCTATTTAGGAAAGAGGAACAGAAATCTGTATGGTTTTCTTTTAGAAGTAGCTGTCACAAATAGTGGTAGTGGCTCATTGGTGCTAACAGCCTCATAATGAGCTAGTTCTGCAGTTTCTTTTGTAAAAAGGCTCAGGCTTTTACACATGAGTGTGAGAGAGGCAGAAAGAGGCTCGAGGAAAGGCTGGGAGGTGCTTTCACAGGGATGAGAATGCTGATAGGACACTAAGGCCAGGCCTGGTGTCTGCATTCCTAACTGATTTAGAAGCATGAGGGAGAGTAAAGAATCCACACAAGTTCTGGGGCTGGAAAAGGTGCTCCAACACTTAGGGAGATCACTCTGGTTTAGCTAAGAGGAAACAGCAGGGTGACTCAAGGCATCTCAGTGCTTCCACAGTGGAACACTTCCAACCACTGGAACCTGTTTTGGCTTCAGGCTAACCTATACCCTGAGGACAAAACAGGTTCCAATGGTTGGAAGCCAAAGACAGTCAAATTCTGTTTTTCAAAGAAAGATGAGTTTTTCCCAAGGTAAGTTTAACACAGTGGAACTTTGCCATGTCAGGTGCTGGCAAGCAGATTTGTGGTGGTTAGTGGTGAAAAAGCCATTTTCAATAACTAGACACTATGATCAGAGTCCCAGGGAGCTCAGCCTAAATTCCGTGTTAGAATATGCAGATCAATTGAAATACTGGTGCAAATTCATTTCCTAATTTTCTTCACTTTGCACTCAATTTATTTCTTAGGCCCTAGAGACTGGTTTAATCATAAGCATATAATGATAATGCAAGTAGTTCAGTTTCTGGGTTAAAATGCATTAATCCTCCTTCTTATGAAGCATTCAGATTAGAAAACTTAGATTACTTAAATACAACACACACACAAACGAAATAAAATCATCATTCAGTATTTTTGTTTTCCAAGGGAGTTATTTCTCACAAATAATCTCATCTAAACCCCATAAACCTTTGGAAGTCTGTTAACATGTCTGGGAAAGAGATAAAAATCTTGGGTTTCCTAGTTGTGCTGAAAGGAGTTTCTCATTTATCTGGCTGAAGAAGAGTACCTAGGTATAACCTATGCTAAGGCTGGTAAATAGCAATGTGAAGTTGTGTTCCTCACATCACTTGTGCTATATTAGGACAATATTTTCATCCATGGAGAGAAAAAGAGAAAGAACAAGGCAGTGAGGTGCTCCTAGGCATGAGCTGCAGCTGCAGGATGTGAATGTGTATAGGTTTGGACCCCTCACTGTCAGCAGGACATGGAGATGCTGGGAGGTGCCCAGAGCAGGGCAGCAGAGCTGGTGACAGGTCTGGAGCACGAGGCTGAGGGAGATGGGGATGTGGTGTTTGTGAGGGTCCCCAGGACGAGGTGAGAGATGAAAATCTGACTCCATGTTCCCAGAGGGCTGATTTATTATGATAGGCTATGCTGTTATTCTATTCTATTCTATTCTAGAATGCTATACTAAAACTATACTAAAGAAAGAGAAAGGATCCATCAGAAGGCTTAACAAGAATGAATAATAATAAAAACTTGAGACTCCTCAGAGCCTCAGCACAGCTGGACCATGATTGGCCATTAAATTAAAACAATTCACGTGGAACCAATCAAACATTCACCTGTTGGTAAACAATGCCCAAGCCACATTCCAAAGCAGCAAACACAGGAGCAGCCATCAGATAATTATTGTTTTCCTTCCTCCCTGAGGCTTCTCAGCTTCCCAGGAGAAAATCCTGGGCAAAGAGGATTTTTCAGAAAATGCCATGGTGGCAGGGGGTGTATAGTCAGAAGAAAAGGAGGCTCCTGGGGCCCTCATTGCTCTTTGTGAGGGGAGGCTGTAGCCAGGTGGGTGTTGGTATCTTTTCTCAGAGCTAGGAGGAGAGGAAATGGCCTCGAGCTGTGCCAGAGGAGGTTTAGATTGGATATCAGGGAAGGGTTGTCAGGCAGGGGAATAGGCTGCCCAGGGAAGTGGTGCAGTCCCCATTCCTGGATATTGAAAAGACACCTAAAAGTGGCACTTAGGGACATGGTTTGGTTATGAAATTGATAGTGTTGAATTAATAGTTGAACTCAATGATCTAAAAGGACACTTCTGTAATTCTATGTACCACAGTGATATTACTTTTATTAAAACCAAATAGGAAGGCAAAACCTAGGAATATACAATTTGCTGCATCACAGATCACAAAATTAATGAAGTGGATTATTTACCTATTCCAGAAGACTGTCCCAGGCAATGGGCAGTGCTTGCAGTTTCACAGAAATGAGCTGTTGTGAGCCAGCAATTCACTGCAAGTCCAAGAGGAGGATTTCCTTCTTGACCCCTGATTTGCTCTCTTGGAGAAGATTGAGGCTTGATTTGTCTGAATGATCATCTCAGCATGCCTAAAAAGAGCTATCAGCACTCTTAAAATTAACTCAGCCATCAGAAACATCTAGTCAGTCACTGAACACTGATGTCTGAGACAGGGAATTCAACAGGTTTCCTGTACTCTGATAAATCACCAATAGCTGTAGCAAATTTTTAACCTAACACTTATTTTTTCCTTAGAAGCTTTGTTCACCAGTTCCTCACTGCTATTCACAGGTATGCATCCTTTGGAATGCTAAAGGCAGGTCCCACTGATGTCCATTCCCCTACTAAGCAAAGTCCTGGTTTTATTTCATGTTACTGTATTTTGTAATTCCCCACCATCTGAACAGTCCATCGCACTTCAAAACAGCTTTGTTGCCTTCCTCTGTCTTACACTTTGAACATCTTGAAGCAGGCCTAGATCACAGCAGATAAATCAAGCCTGAGTTGTTTGCAGAAATAATTTATGTAATCTCAGAATGAAAAAGGTAACTTTTCTGAGAGTTTCACAAAATGCAGTGCTAAAACAAATAAAGCAAATGTCTCCAGCACTCCTGGTTTTTTCTTGGTTGTATCAAGGTATTGTTTCACTACAAAAGCAGCTGTTGCATGGCACAATAAATGAAAAGATAGGAAAGAATTCTGGGTTTAGTTAGAGAAGAATTACCCTGCAGAAAACATTGGGCAAAGCATTAACTTTGGATATTTTCCATAGGTTGAGTCTCACATATGACTCCAGAAGTGTTTAAAATGCAGGATTTGCCTATATCCAACTCTTCTACTAGAGGGAGTATAAAATGTAGCAGTTGTTGCTGTGAACTGACATAGTTTAGAAACACATCTTAAGTTCTAATTTAGTGCTTGAGTATCAGAGCTGGAGCACAGAGTAGCCAGTGAGCCCTGAATGTGGTGGGCTCTGCATATGGAGGTTTCTGAGTGCTGCCCAGTAGCATAAGCAGGCAGATTAGGGCAAGGGAGGACACAAAAGACAAGTGTGAACATCATCCCCTTTAGTGATGAGGAAAATAAAATCAGAAATACCCATCTGTGAATCATCCCCCATCAGCATGCATCTCTGCAGCTTACTCCTTCAAGTTCCCAAACAGGCAGTTCTTGCTGAGTGCTGGTAGGGGTTGCTCAGGACAGCTGTGGTCAGAAAAGCCCAGCACAGCATCCTCAGCTGCAGGGCATGGAGCCAGTCCTTCCTTTTCACAAACGGCTTGCTAGGCAACCCTGGCTCTCAGAGCATCAACACAACCCAGCATCATCTGGGTTTGCTGCCACATAAAAACCAACAATGCATGCAGCTCTAAGTTCTGCATTTCCCATCATTATCAGGGCCATGTAGGGATAAAGGATTCCCTTTTTAATCTGCTTTCCACTCTGCCACAGCCACCCCCCAGCCCTGAGACAGTGTTCAGTAATTAATTACAAAAATCTCATCATACACCTAGAATAGCTGTTTCTGCGTGTTTTTCTAGCATGTCAGGAAGATTTCCTGGCCCCTGCTGATTGAGTAATAATTCATGTTTACTTTCTGTAAAATATCTTAGTCTGGCTAATGTATTCTTCTCCAAAAGTTCTGGTTTTGTAGTCTTATCCCAATTTTCTGTAGTGAAACACATTTCCAGCTGTGATATCCTGAAGAGCTTCTTGGTATTTCAGTAAAGGCTTGAATTTAATTATTTTCAAGTTATTATTTTTCTTAATCTTGCTATTACCAGGACTGCAACCTGTTAGAAATCTGTGATAATTTTTTTTATATGTGGAGAAATGTTAGTGATAGGTATAGATCCACGTGTTCCATTTCTGATTTTTATGCTGCATCTCTCTAATTTCTTTTCTATTCCAATTACATTCTCTGAATGAAGCTGCATTTCCTTGTGCCAGGTTTAATTGCTTTTATTTTAAAACCTTAATTAACAGTATAGTGTATTTCTACATCCTGGAGAGAGTAAGCAAATCAGACCATCCAGTCTAGAGTAAAGAAAACAGAAAATGATTGCACAGATGTCTAGTTATTAAATCCTGCTCTGGACATGCAGATGAGGCTGCTTCATTTGATTTGTCACAGCTGCAGTATTAAAAATTTAGTGCAGCATTAGGAAAATGTAGCATTTATGATCATGTAAAACCTGAACACTCAGATGTCTTGGGAAAGGAATGAGACAAAATTGTGATGCAGACATTGAAGCTGTGTAACTGATGAATGGTGTGCCTGATCCCTCTGTCAGAGGATGTTTCACAGTGTTTACACACTGAGTACCAGCAAGTGGGTGTCAGTGCTTGGGTGGCTACCTGACAACAGAACTGGAGTGCAGGAGGAGGGAAAGAGTTTACATTTCCCTTAAGAAATGGTTTGGCTGATCCCTACTATAGCACTACTTAAGTTTACATTGTACATCATAATTAGTTTTGTTTAGTACTGGAAAAATGAATTCAGATTTTAAGTGAGTCTTGTAAAAATTCTCATGTGCTTAGCTACCCTTTAAACAAAGATCCAAATAGCTGAACAGATAACAATATATTTTTAATATATAAACCTGCTGTATATGATACTTCATATACATAAAAGCAGTTAAATGCACCTCATTTTCACAGTACTCATCTAAAATATATTAGGAAGCATGTGTTTGAGTAAGGGCAGCTGTCAATATACTTCAGTGAGAAATATTTGAATTAAAATAGTTCAAGTTAATTGATGAAACATTTGAACAGGAAAAGATATGTTAAAGAGCCTGCTTTACTTCCAGCACACCTGTTAGACAAAGAGTTGTAAAATTTGTCATACTTCTTTGCATTCAAGAAGAAGTTAATTCATTTCCTCTATGTTATATATATCTGTGTCCTTTATACAGCTAAAAAGCAGAAAATTTAAACTGAATAACATCACCAATATTTCTAAGAAATGGGCAATACTGAAAATGCATAAATTACTGGATGGGATAAATTATTCCCTTCTTCCTGTGAACATTTTCTTATTGCTTCCACATCCATACAGAGGTGAATCACACGGAGGAAAAAAATAGATATCTTTTTTGTATAATTTGAGTAATTTTCTTTAGGTTTAAATTTGGTGTACTAAGAGTCACTGAAAATGTAGCCCAGTATTCCTGGGAAATGCACAAGGAGATCAAGTGTTCTGTTTGAAGTGGAGATTGTCTCATACACCTCACCATAATTCTTTGATTCAAATGTATCAAAGCAACAGCAAAGATTAGAGTTTCTGCCTCAAAGGCAGAGTGAACATGTAAATATTTGAGGTCACTGGTTGAGGTCCACATAGAAAATTAATAGACTGGAGAATGCAGTGATCTATACAGTGTATGTGATAGGAGGCTGGATGTACTTATTAACCTTTAAGGACCTTTTTCTGAAAAATCCAGGTTTAGGCGAGCATGTTTTTTCTCTTTCAGGCAGAATAACAGGAGCTTTAATACGATGAGCAAACAGCAGGTGTAAACTCTGAAAGGAAAAGTGTTCCCTTTAGAGTAAGTCCTTAAAAACAGCCATCAGTCTGATTTGCAGTAATGCTGACAACCTCCAGCCCTCATCCTTCTTCTCTGCAAGTGACCGGGCCTTACAGAGTGATCAGGTTTGGTACCTGTGCATCTGCCACCCCCAGTAAACCAAAACAGATCCCATAGAACAGTTCAGCAAAAACTAGCCTGTCTAAACTGTCTGATTGCTTTGCACAACTTTGTACTGCAAGGGGTTGCAGGCACAGCAGATGGTGTCCTTAAATGCCATGGCACTGGATAAATTCTGCTTTAGTGAAGGACTGGGAAGGAACCCCCTTCCATCCAGTAGAAATGCAGAAAGTGCAGTAACTCTGAAGGAAGTCAGAAGCGTTGCTTTCCACTCTGTGTACAGGATGTTGACTTGGGACAGTGTTAGCATTAGCAGTACACTTACAAATCACCCAGTCAGCCTTCTGTGTGTCTGAGTACCAGCAGGAGCTGAGAACATTTGTGTTTCTCACAGGAATTGCTTCAATTTGCTTTGCAAAAACCATGCAGTTCCCAGTCAAACCTGTTAGTGCTGACACGTTCAGTCCATTTTTTACAGAAGAGTTGACCTGGATGCTTATTTATCCTCTTGAGACTCCTTCTGCCATTGAGCTGTCTCTCATCATCAGTGCTCTTAATCCTAATTCTGTTCAATTGCCCACAATGCCTCTTGAAACTTCTTTCAGTCTACAGAATTATGTTTAATGTTTCATGCTTAAAGACATTACTCTAGGCTATCAAGTTTTGCCTTTAAATTGGAAAGTAGAGATCTTGCCTAGAATGGGGGAAGGAACCCAGATGGGCATCTCTCCTTTCAGTGAGCATGAAGTGTAGTAACACAATAAAGCCTTTTGCCAAGCATGCAGTAAATCCAATTATGAGAGTTTTATACAAGTTTGGATAACTGCTTACTATAAAAAAAGGCAAAAAATAATTCACTTAAAGGGCACCTTTGCCTGCATTTGGCTTTAGGGTTCCAAATGCTAATGATGGCAACAGACTGCAGAAACCATTCAGGAATGCTGGAATTTGGAGGCCAGGCCAGTTAGAGGAGCACAAGACAGTGTTAGCTTTTGATGCCTCAGTCCTGCCTGCTCATTTTTTTCCTGGAGTTACTCAGTTTGTGTGCTTTAATCCTTACACAGCTCACTAGTTCAGGCTTTGCAGCCTGTATTAGGTGCACTGTCAGCAGTCCAGAGCTGACAGGACAGTACCACTGTCCCAGGCTTGGATTGGGCATATGAAGGGGTGAAAACAGACACAGTAAGTAGAAAAATAACAGGAAATTTTAAGTAATGTGTGTGAATTGAGTATAGAAACCTTCCTCCCTGTACTTCAGAGCAGTTCTAAAGCCAAAGCAGAGGCAGAGCTGAACCAGGCACTGCTCTTGTTCCTCCCAGTCTGTGTGGATCTGAGAGCCAGCCGTGCTCATCCTGCCTTTCTTCCTTGCTGCACCCCAGGCCATTGCTGTAGGACACATTCAAGGCCCTGTGCAGAGGAGAACAAGTGGCTCTGTGGGGGTTTAAATGATCTGCCCAGTGCCCTGAAGAGCTGCTGTGCAGGTGAGCTGGGAGTGCTCATCCAGCTGTGCTGCAGCCCCGTCCTCACACGTTCACCACAGCTGGATTTCACCAGAGCCCCCGGGGCAGAGTGCAGCCACTGGCTTTCAAAACACTTGCAGAATGTTTGGGCCTAACTCTTTGGGGAGGATTTAATTTTCTTAATGACTCTGAGTAAAGTGTGCACTGCACCCACTCTGAAGGCTGAAGGCTGAGGCTCTGCACAGGCCTCTCATCTCTTGGAAACAGAACAGCTTAGCTCCTCACAGGGCTTGAGCCTTCACATTTCCCTTTTGTGGTTAAAAAAAGCACATCTTGCTAGAAGCATCTGTGCTCCCTGCAATACTCAATTCACACACATGAACCACGACTTAATTTTGGTGTCTCTTTGTATTCCATACAGCAGCTCCAATGTACTCAGCTGGCTGGTTTTCAGTAGCCAATGCAGAGCACTTTCCCCACATCAAAAAGAGCTTCCTTGGCTTTTTATCTCCCAACTCCCTTGTTTCTGTTAAATAAAAGCCAGATTTTACATGAGGGCACTTCAGAGAGAGTGAAGGAGTGTGAGGGGGCTTTAAATATGGTTTTTTGGTTGCTTGTTTGTTTTGTTTTTCCTTAGGAATGGTTTACACTTAGTTTGTGTAGCTGCCTGTATTAGTGTTTCTCATGAACACATTTACTATAACACCTAGGTCTGCTCTACAAAATTTAGAAAAAAGGAAAAAACGTTGTCTCCACAGTGAACATCCTCCTTCCTCCGCCCCCAAATCCACATGGCATTTCAGCCCATTCAAGTGAAAGAAACCCTTAACCACTGACACAAATGGGAATTAAGCAGAAAAATTCCAACTCCTCATGGCAGTCTTTAAGTTTTAACCCTGTGCCTTCCTCTACCTAACAGAGCTCCAAGTGCTGTACTTCACAAAAACATGGAGAGAGGGAATTCTGTTCCTGTTCTTACGCCAGTAAATTAGAAATGACAGGAGAAGCCTAAGAGTGCCATGCACAGAGTCATATCCCAAGTCCAGAAATCAGGCAAATAATGGACCCCAACTAAGGCAGTTTTCTAACAAGACAAAGTGGGACAACTTTCCTCAGCTTCCAGTGCAGGTTCCGAGCTGAGAATGTCTCAAGCACCAGAAGTCGGATGAGAGACAACCAATAAATGGAAGATGCAAAACTGCTTTACATAGCTAACAGCGACACAAGCACCTCCAGCATCAGCTGAGAACACAGGGAAGTTCATCTTGATTTTGGCTTTAGGCAGAAACACTTGTAAGGTGTAATTCCCAATTGCCAGTTTAAGCCAAGAGAGCTGAGCCTGGGTGCCATGCAACCCTGAGTCTCCCCAGTGGAAAACCACACTCTACAGCTTTCATCAAGGATAGAAATGTTATTCTGGAAGAAAACAGGATAACTGTTCCTTTCACAATGAGAAAATATCCATTACCTCAGAGTTTCACATGTGAATAATCTGGTTCAGAGCTCATTAAATTAACTTGGAGAAAAAAAAAATCAACCTCACTACAGTGATCTCTAGAAGGCCAAAGTAACAAAGGGAATGGGGGAATGAGATTGGTGGAGGGGCAGGGATAAAGTGTGAATGTCTAGGATAAGACAAGAAATGGCATATAATACAGAACTGAAAAAAATTTCATCTTAGTTTCTTCAAATTTCTTGTATGTCATGCAGTGTTATTACTTTTGGATAGTTTGGAGTTTATTTTCCCACCAGGCAGCCAAATGTAACTACTGTTATTAATACAAATGTCAATAACAGTTACACAGCAGTGGGAAAATACAGTTCATTCAGCATTTCATTATGGAGGTGTATTAAATGCCTCTGCAAGCCTGTCTGTCTGGCAAAGTAATCAGTGGGAGTTTTATCAAGGCTGCACATAGGCCTACCAGGAGGATTTATGGGAGCCACACGTTTCAAATTTTTGTGGATTATTCTAGAAATGTCCCTCTTGTCCAAAGCTATATTTAAAATGTGGAGCTTTCAAACCTAATTCTGTATTTCATTAACCAGGTCCAAAATGGTATTTTAGAAGTCCCATCTCAGAGAAAGTTCTCGCTAAGCATTACTGGTGGGATAGGAGGGGACCCTGAGCCACCTGTGTGCATGAAGCAGAACCTGCCCTGAGTGGCACAAGCTGCCCCTGGCTGGGGAACAGCACACAGCCTTTCTGTGGGGTTTGTGCCAATGTCCTTCCACTTTGTAATGACTTTATAATACAAGGGACAACACAGACTTGAACAGAGCTATGAGGTGGTGGGCTTTTGCATGGAATTGGGTATTCAGTTTGGGTTTTTTACAGAAACTCTTTTTTCCCATCGTACCTATAAGCGATTTGAATGCTTCTGCTCCTTCCATACTTCAGGTGTACCAATCTGCACCAAATCCTTTCTTTGATTTACAGATTCAGCCAGTGATTCTCTACACAAGCCCAAGGTCCTTTTTAGAGAAAGCCACTTTCAGACCTGTGTGCAATTTACCCTACTCTATCTCCATGTATCTTGGCAGAAACCTCCCAGACCCTGATGTGTACACGTTATCTGTTGCCTTCCTTAGACAGGAGAGAGGAGGAGAGAACCAACTGAAAATAGATTTCAAGAGGGGGAAATGTAATTTATGTCACCTGCATGACAATTTAATTGTAATTGAGGTCTATAGGTTTTTGTGCGATAGCAGAGATTTAAAGCTTGATGCAACTCAACAATGAAGGCAAGGCTTTAATAAGGCAGCATTAAGCTGGGAATTGAACAGAATCAATACTGAGAATTAGCAAGAAAAGATTATAAAAGACATTTCAGTATTCAAGGAAAAAACAGTTTTTGCATTTGATCATTTATGCAGCATACCATGGCTGTGTTTTGCCTTATTTTGGTGTTCAGAAGTGCAGCAGAACCACAAAATCAGGGAACTCAAGCAAACAGGAAAGCTTTTGGCTTTTTTATGGTTAAAATGCATGGGTAGAAACACAGCTCCATTCCAGAAATCCCATTTGCTGAAATGGAAACCAGGCAATTGAGACTATTGCAAACTGCATCAGAGATTAAACCAGCCTGCAACAAAGGAACCTTCATTCCAAATCCAGCAAATCCTCACCTTGTCTCTAACTGTAAAGGTTTTCACAGTAGATGGACACTGGAATGTTCTATAACTTCTGTTACCCCGCAGGAGCAATGCAACAAGGTCAGTGTTTAACACAAACCCCTCTTTTTCTTTTTCTTTTTCTTTTTGCCCCAATCTCTACAGGGAGGTCCTATCCAGAACCGAAAATCCAAGCGCTGCCTGGAATTGCAGGAGAACAATGAAAATGAATTTGGATTTCAAGTGGTCCTTCAGAAGTGCACTGGACAACGCTGGTCCATAACAAATGTCCTGAGAAGCTTGTCATTATAGCAGACTAAATTTTGTACCCATTTCTTTTGCTACTGTGTAGCAAGTACTGCATTGTCGCCTGCTGTACTGTATCCCTCCCGCTCCCCGTCCCCCCAGCTCCTTCTCTCCCCTTTTTGTCTCTGATTTGATTTTGTGAGTGTGTGGAAATAGGGTTTGTGGGCTGGAAATAAGAAGTTTTTATTTCACCATGATGTTTTCACGACATTTATAGAGATGCTGAATGACAGGTGACGGGTAGGCTATCCTAAAATATTTTACAACTGTAACTATTAAGCAAATGGAGAATATTTATATCTCAAACTTTTATTGAATAAAAAAGCCCAAACACTATTACTGGGTAGGTGTCTCCATGGAAATCAATTTGGAAGCTAAGTGCTGGTTTCATTGCTTCATTAACCCAAGCCTGATCCTGGCATGTTGCTGCAGAGCATCAGAATTCTGCAGACTTTGGATAAAGAGTTCTACCTGCACACCAGCAGCTACAGCAAGGGAGGATTTTCTCCATTCTCCCTCCAGAGCTCTGTCTAGGCCACGGTAGGTACCGGTGTGCAAATACAGGGGAAAGGTCTGGGGTGTGGAGGTGTTATGTCCCCAAGTATTTTTCCTCTCCAGTACCACTTAATAAAACCCCAGAGAAAGCTCCAGGGCTCAAGTGAGGCAGGGAAGAGAATTTATTAAAAAGAAGGGAAAAAATATCCCAAGAGAAAAGCAGCAGCTACTGGAAGAAAAGTAAAATATAAACCCTGACATTTCACAGTGGGCTGGCCTCCATTTCAGTGGCTGAACCTTCCTTCCAATTCTTCATTGTTCTTACAAGTCTTTTTTTTTTAATGCAGTTGTTCCCTGGGTGCTGCAGACTTGGGTAAAAGTGGCTCCATCCAAGAGAAAAAGGGATGAATTCACTCTGCTTTTCTTCCTGCCTTGAAGGAGGTGTGAATGCAATTCCACATCTCTTCATCTCTGCTCAGACTGGCGAGGAGAGGAAATTTGATGAGGTAAACCAGAGCACTGGGATTACTAGAGTTCATTTCCAGCAGCTTTTATTTGTATGTAAATTCCCCCGTATTTTGATCAGTTTTTCTTGACAATAACAGTACACCTACCACATCTACCAGCTGATAAGGAGATACTGACAATTAAAGGAAATAGAACATTGCAAGAAACCCCAAGCCGCCTTCCTACAGTACTTGCTTAAATATTTATGGACGGCAAATATCTTGTCAGGTATCATCCCTTGTGCCAGGATATCACCTAGGGTGCTTTCCCAAGGTCTCCCACTGTGTGTTCTCTCACCACATTTGCACCTGGGGCAAGCCACCAGCACCAAGGAGGAAAAAGTTGTGCTGGTGATGTGAGGAGAGCCTGCAGAGCACCTCCACATCCTCAGGGAAAAGCTGTTAGGGCTTGGTTGCTATCAGAGACCCTGGGTAATACTTTTGAAGATGGGCTGTTCAGAAGGGATCCAGGTTCCGGGAATTTATTCATTGATCTGTTTATATACTTATTTTTACAAAGCTACCGGTTTCAGGAGCACAGATGACTGACACCATACCCAGTCATTCCCAGCTGGAACTCTGACAGGAGAATTTCTGATTATCCTTGCCTGCCTGATCTTTCCAGGCTGGCCAACATCTGCTGGGAGTGACTGTGCAGGGCATGGTTTAGGATTGTCCTCTTTTGCTGGGGAAGGTTCTTTGGCTTCATCTTTCTGAAGGACCAGAATTTCATCCTCCAACACCATGTGTCTTTTTCTGTGTCTTTTATAAACAGAAGTTAATCAGTCAAAACTAATCACCGAGCCTTTTTGTGTATGGTAATCAAGAGGTAGTTGCAAAAATTATAATTAAGCAAGTAGCTGTCATATGTCATTTTATACTGGGTAGCACTGAATACTTATTTAGCTGGAGATATAAAGGGAAACAGATTTTAGAAGGTCATCCTTACATTTTACAATCAATGTAAAAATGTGTCTGTCAGCATCATTTTGTTTGCAGACCTAAATTATGTGTATTTGTGTGTGTGTATCTCTACATCATCAAATACATGTAAATTTATATTTAAAACATCAGCATGCATGTACACAGACAGCTCACTGGCCAACCACAACAGAAGCAAAATTACATTAAAGTGCACTTTCTCCAACTAGAGCCTTTTGAGACGTGCAGATAAGACACCAAAATGTCAGCTTTGGTTCACAATTACATCACTGCTACACAGATCACCTTCAGCACTGCAGCTATTTTTAATGCTGACAAAAAACACAGAACACATGATCCTTTTTCAACATTTTTTCAAGTGCATGTTGGAAGTTTTCCACAACAACTTCTCCAACCAGAATACAAAATAGCTGTGTTCACGCAGAGGCTCTGGAGGCAATTAGCAAGGCTTTTATCTAACAGTGCATTTTCTACTGATTTTCTAAACTTTCCCCCTGCTGCACACCTTGCTTTAAAAATACTTAAAAGTGCAAAAGTTGAGTCTCAGGTCTGTCCTTCATGGCTACATTTTGACAGCAAAGCAATGTATTGTTGTTTACTGGCTAAGATGAGCTTTGCATTGTCACATGAAATGAGAGTTTTACCTGAATTCAGTCTTGTTCTGAACAGTCTGAGGGGATTTTTGTGATAAACCAGCTGAAAACTGTTTAGCACTACAAAAGCATACTTTTCATGATAATATATTGTTTCCAGTGAAGTCATCTCATTTGAGGTGCATATATGATAGGATAGTTTTTCAATTGAAGAATATAATCTTAGGATATGAAAACAACAAATATATATTAGTTCAAAAGGCCAAAGGTGCATGAAATTTTAATTCCAATTTTAAAAGGAAAGAAACTGAGTAGTCTAAATAAACTAGACCACAGTTTAGAAGGTGGTGACTGCTCAGGCCTAAAAGTATGAAGAGTTCAGCCTTTAAACTCTGCTGACATTCTTGATCAGAAGTCTGTGTGGGTGGCAGTTTTGGGGTTTCTTTAATCAACAATAGCAGGCAAACATTTTAACATAGAGACTCTTTCTTACTCCTAGAGAACCAAAGCTCCTGTAAGCACACACAAAGAATGGTGTGAGCCCCAGCTTGTCATTTGGACTGATAGTCCCTTAGCTTCTCTCATTGCTAAAATCACTTGATTTCAGTGTTTTATTTCCCCATCTGCTCTAGAAGTGGCATACCAACAGCTAACCTCAGGAAGATCTGCCCATTTTCTGCAAACACAGATAGTAAAGAACCATATTTAAGTGCCCATAAATGCCAGTTATTCTCATAGCAGTTAGGAATATTTTGCTGCAGATGACAAGAGCACTCATTCAAATTCAAAACAAGCCACCAAAGGTTACATTCTTATTTTCAGCATCTGTTAATAAGGGTTTTCTGTGCATCATATTTTTGTGATTTACCATTATTTTATAGTTTTCTGTATTCTCCTAGACATTGTTCAGCTGTTAACACAAGAAGTATCACTTGAGTTAAATGCTCTGGAAATGCTCACAATTAAAGAGGAGATTCTAAAAATATGTCCCAAACTTGTGGACAGATCACCTTGAATAAGCACTGACAACCACAAAAAGCATCCTGTTGCACAAAAAGGACCTTGCCACCAATATTGGATGCCGAGACCTTTCTAAACAGTAGAAAAAGTACAACACAAGCAGTGCAAAGACAAGAATCAAAAGCTGTGCATGGGCAGCACTTTCCAGAACAGGTCTCGTGCTTTAGGCATTTTTGCTGACCATATCTCATCAGATCTGGCAGCCATTCAGAGAGAGCTTCTTTTATTAAGAGATGAAGAAAGATCATCACACTAAAGAAGTGAATTGCCTTGACTTTTAGTGTGCCTCACATACTTTGCTATTGAACACCTTTTACCTGGGCATGCATTGCAGGAGGGAAAAAAATACCACGAAACCACCAAACCTGTATCAAAGGTAGCTTTACATTTCTGGCAGGCATCACTTTCCTAATCTGCCTCACTTTCCTGTTCTTAGAAATCAGAGTCCAAAGTTCAATTGAATATCTTGGAAGGCACATTGGGTATGTGTGAGGTAGCTAATCCTTCTGCCTGCAGCTGAATGCAATGTGTACCACCGCCATTTTTCTAACCTGTGTGTATTGTGCCTAGGCACTTCAATGTTAGATTTCTGTGTATTTAGCAATGAACAAAGTTAAACCCCTCTCTTACACCCAATTTTTTTAGCAGAGAGACAGAAACATTCAAAGTGTCAGTTCAGGCTTGAACCAGTTCATATTTAAATCATTTTATTGTTCTGCAGCATGACTTCCTCTACTTGGTCTCACAATCACAACTCCTGTCAAGGATGGCAAATTTAAATGATTCTTCTTGAGAGTAAAGCTTTCAGATATTAAACCCTTGACTGAATTTTCCTAGGAGAGATTGAATCACTTGGAGATTTCATCATCTGGGGAAGGGCTTGGGGGAAGCGCTGCGCTGCTGTCCAGGGCAGGCGGACTCGTTCTGAGCCTTCTTTGGGGGTCAGGGAAAGGGGGGGTGAGGGCTCGGGGCTCTGATGCCGTTGGGGGCAGCCCAAGGTGCCCGGGAGAGGGAGCCCCACGGCGGTGCAGGAGCCGGTGGGGGGCGGGCGAGGGGCGGGGGTCACGCTGGGTGCCGTCCCCCAGAGGGACCCAAAGCTGCCACCAAATGCACAGGGAAATTGCATTCCAATGTCTTGGAACAGAGGCTCATCGGGAGTTTTCTCAGCTATCCAAGCACAGAGCCCTGGAGCCAAATCAGCCTGAGCTGCTGCGTGCTTGCTGTGAGCCTTGAGGTGAGCGCGCATCATTGCGGGCTCGGGATCGATTGAAATGCGCTAAGGAAACCAGCTCTGGGGAGGGAGGGAGGGAGGCAGGGAAATGCTCTCTTAACATGTGCCAATGCTTCTGTCAAACTCATCAGGGCAGGACAGCGTTCAGACTGAAAGTGTAAGAAGATGTGGAGTGAGACAGAGAATCTGACAGGAGCACTGGACTCACAAGTGCACGGATTTTGCTTTTGGCTTGGATTGAAACTCAGAAGTTGTAAGGAATTTGGGAAGGAGAAGGGACATTTCAGAAGGAGAAGAAGAAAAAGAAGTTGTTGTTGTTGTTACAGCCCTGGCAAAATCTTTGGTTCTAGCTAATAAAGGAAGTTAGTTGAAATAAAAAAAAGAAAAAAACATGGGTTTTTTTCCTTCACTGTTGTATTCGTTGGTGGTAGATGGTGTGTTGTTTTATTTCTTGGTCTTATTAACTCTGTGTAAATAGTTTTTTGAGTGAAGCTCACTTTCTGGACGGGTTGGTTTGTATTTGAGGTAGGATTAATTTCAAGAGGTTTCTTTCCTAGACTTCTGATAGGTCTTCCTGGGATTTTGGTTTTGTTTACTGCATGTATCAACAGAGAGATTTGGTAGGGCCAGCTGGGCTGCTGGAGTTTTGGGTGTTAATTTATTAGATGGCTTTTGTTAAACACAGAATAATTATGTAAGTTAACAGCAAATTACCCAATTTATCTAGGTATACTACCTAAACACAATGCTTTAATGTCTTACCATTTTTCTGTTGTTCTGCTCCAAGCAGTTGTGTCAAAAAAGAAAGCGCTGTTATTTTTCTGAAGAGCTTTCTTCTATAACAAGGCCTTTACTCCCTTTGAATTTGAGTCAGAGGAGCCAAACAGCTGCAGCCGCTCTGAGGGCTTTTATATTTGGTGGGATTAGCCCCCTCCCTTTTCTCAGGCATCATGGGAATGGGAGGCGGGCACCATCAGGGGTATATTAACCCCAGCCTTTGCTGAGGGGTTTCATTCCCTCTCTGGGATGTGCTGGGGTGAGAGCTCTCCTGTCATTTCAGTGAAGAGCCTCTTTCAGCTTATCTCAGCTTGCTTTCAGCAGGTGTTTCTGGGCATCTAAAGCAATAGAGGCTTGGAAGATCCTGTGAAGAAAATGGCATGGAATACAGGGAGTATTTAAGGTGACGATTTCAGATTTGGTGTTTAGGGGTGATAAAGTGCATTTGCAATTTCTGGTTTTGTTCTTATTTCGTGTTTTTATTGTTTTTAGGAGGTGTACAGCTTCCAGAGATCCCAGGTTGTGTCAAGCACAGCACTTCTTTCAGCAGATTGATCATGTCACAGGAGGCATCTGCCCAGTGTCAAAAATGATGTTTGAGATGGAGGCTTCAGGTGAGTTGAGGGTTGTGACTGGGAGAGGGAGGGTGAGCAGGTGTCCAGTTAGGAGTTATTGGGGGGCAGGGGGGTTTGCAGGCAGCAGGGTGAGAAAGGGTGTTTATTTGAGGGCCCCCCCACGCAGGGCTTTTCAGAAGCATAGCAGAGGCATTCCCATGTCTTCCTCACACAAGGTCATCCAGTGCACCCACAGGAATGCCATTTAACTGTGCTTTTCTCTAACCCAGGTGCCACTAATAGTAAAGGCCACAGCCTTGGAATCAGGATGAAGGTGGAGCCTGAAGGAGCCAGGCACACTCAGGAGAGGGCCAGTAGCTGACTTGCTGGGATTTGGCCCACATAACTCTGAACTCATACGTTGGTTTTGTTTTTCTTTATTGTAGCTGACCGAGAGGCTAACAGGCGATCACGGGGCCCTCCGAGGCAGACTCATTTCAGGTGCAACGTGGATTCACATCGCCGATCATCCAAAAGATAAGTCTGGGTCACGGCCTGGAGAAGGGAGAGCAGCGGGTTGGGAGTTCCTGGGACAGATTGAAAAATTAGCAGAGGGAAAAGCAATCTTGTCCTAGGGGCCTCTTAGGACAGCTAAAGGGAGAGACTCCACATTTGATGGCAGCGTGCAGGCGGGCAGGGCAGAGCAGTTCCGGTCCACGTCGTGTTGTCGGGTGTACCGTGTTACCTACTGTGTCTTTGGGGTCCCTTTTGCCTTTTCCCCTCGAGGCCCTCACCACAAGCATAATGTGTCGTGTTTAACGTCCCCCCGTTGGTCACGTTCTGTGTCACGGGTGTCTGCACATGTTTGTGCCGGAGCTGCTCTGCCCTGCCGCAGAGGCTGCTGCAACAGGACAAGGCTCAGGGACTTGCAGTTTGTGGGGTGTGGCCGGACTCTAGATGATATTCCTAGATAGACAGAAGATGTTTGGAGCTGTGAAGATATCCTGCAGCCCTTTGACGTTTGTCCTCGCTTTCTTTCAGACGCAGAAGGATAAAATCCAGGGCAAAATCCATCCACCCATCCCGAGTGAGGAGGTTCCCCCGAGCAGGTCAGTCACTGTTTGTCTCTGCAGGGAGAGTGTCAAGTGTGACTCTGTTACAGCTCTGTTCTTTTTCTTTTTAGGAAGTAAAGCTGGACATCAGCAGGCAAGGTGAGGTGGGCAAGGTGAGCATTGAGTAGCGTACAGAAGCAGTTGTTATTGCTCCAGTCTCACTTTGCGGTGCAGCTCTAAGCATCCGTTCCTGTTTCTGCGCTTCAGGCAATCCACTCGGAGTAGGCCAAGCCCCAGTCACCAACCGGCCGACGCGCCGGGTTTGCCGCTCTCCCGAGCCCTGGGGAAGGATCCCAGGACTCGGCGATGAAGCCTCTGCCTTTTCTGTTTAAAGGTGTCACCAGGGCAGCCTTCAGCAATGGCCGAGGAGTTGCGGTGAGTCAGGGAGGTAGGGAGGAGGAGCGAGGCTCCGCTCAGGTTTCAGCAGCGCCACATCCCCTCGTCTCCTCTTAGCCCAGGCGTGCCCCACGACGATGGCGTCAGCCTCCGAGTGCGGCTGAAGCGTGCGGCCCCAGGAGCCGGGCATTCTTGGGAAAAGAGTGAGTGGCAGAATTGTTGGGTTTTGGCCAATGTGCTGCTGAGGTTATGCATTGATATTTTGTTTTCTTTATTGGAGCAGACGAAGAAACAACAGGAAGTTGTTGAACAACAGTGCCAGCAGGACCTTCCCAGCTGTCGAGGCAGCCTTCCCTTGCACCTGACACAGACCGGCATCCCCAGATGTCTGAGAGATAAGTAGAGGGCCATGACCCACAGAGGGGATGAAACCAGGGCGCAGGGCAGGGACCCACCGGGAGGGGTTTTTGAGTCCGCTTTGGAGACGGGGGTGTCCACGAAGCGGCCCCTTAGGCCTGGGGGGGAAATAAAAGCAAAGTCTCACTTTTGATCCCAGTGCTGAGGTGCGCAGGGCAGAGCAGTCCTGGTGTGTATTGTGTCATTTGTCTATTGTGTGTTCTGTGTGGTTGGATGTGTCATGTCTTTTACCTTAGGCCTTTGAGGAGCCTAGCAGAAACCCTGGCATCATTGTTAGCATCTGTAATCTCTGCATTCCTTGGCCTGGTACCCAGGCCATTGACCTTTTGACTCGGGAGCTCCGACAGGCATCAGAACTGCATCTCTCTTTGGAAGCATCCAGTCAGGTGGCTTTTCAGGTCTTGTTCTGAGCTGCATGGACAGCCGTGCTCCTCAGTGCTCCGTTATGACGGATTAGGCTTTGTAAGAATGCGAGGTTAGGGAGAGGATTCTGACCGTAGGATTCCTGGGTGTCCATCTTTGCAGTTCTTGGAATAAATCTTTCAGCCAGCATCTTCCTCCAGGGTTCTCTGAGCCTCATCAGTTTGCCATCAGTCTCACCTCGGTCATCTCCTTTTGCATTCTCTGAGTCCTTGCAGCCACTTTCCTTGCCAGGAGATTTCTGTTCCTGTTGTGTCCCCCCTGTCTGTCACATCCTGTCCCGTGTCACGGGTGTCTGCACACATTTGTGCCGGAGCTGCTCTGCCCTGCCGCATAGCCTGGTGCAGTAGGAGAAGTCCCTGGGAGTTTGTAATGTGGGGTGTAGTGGGACTCTAGATGGGATTTGTAGATGGACACAAGACGTCTGGAGCTCCTAAGTTATCCTGCAACAGTTTGAGTTTTGTCCTAACTTTTTTTTCAGATTCAGATGGATTAAATGTGTGCCAGAGGGCCCCATCCCGGGTGAGGGGTTTCCCCCGTGCAGGTGAGGCCCCGTTTGTCTCTGCAGCAGAAGTGTAAATGATGCCTCTGTTACAGCACTGTTCTTTGTCTTTCTTTTTAGGAAGTAAATGTGGATACCAGCAGTCAAGGTGAGCAGTGGAGAGCAGTAGTTGTTATTGCTCAGGTCTCAATTTCTGGTGCAGCTCTAAGCTTCCATTCTCGTTTGTGTACTTTAGGCAATCCACTCAGAGTATGCCAAGCCCCCGTCACCAGCCAGCCGATGCTCTGGGTTTCCTGCAAATGTGAAGCCTGTGGATGCATTACAGGACTTGGTGATGAAGCCCTAAACTTTTCTATTTAAAGGTGCCATCCGGGTGGCCTTCGGCAGCTGCCCAAGAGTTGTGGTGAGTCAGGGAAGTAGGGGGGAGGAGCGAGGGTCCACTCAGGTTTCAGCCGTGCCAAATCACCTCATCTCCTCTTAACCCAGGCGTCGCCTGTGGCGACGGCCTCGGTCTCTGAGTGTGCCCGAAGCGTGCGGCCCAAGCAGCTGAGCGTTCTTAGGAGCACGGTGAGTAGCAGACTTGTGGGGTTTTGGCCAATGTGGTGCCACGATCAGGCATTGATGTTTGGTTTTCTTTAATACAGCTGTCGAAGAGACACCAGCCTGGTGCCAGCAGGACCTTCCCAGCTGACGAGGTGGCCTTTCTTTGCACCTGAGACCGGCATCCCCAGATGTCTGAGAGAGAAGTAGAGGGCTACGACCCCCAGGGGGGATGAAAGCAGGGTGCTGGTTTGGGAAATCCTGCGACGGGTTTTTGAGTCCCCTTTGGAGGTGGGGGGGTGTCCATGAAGTGGCCCCTTAGGCCCCATAAAAGCAAAATCTCACTTTTGATCCCAGTGCTGAGGTGCGCTGGGCAGAGCGGTCCCGGTGTGTATTGTGTCCCTTGTCTATTGTGCATTATGTGTTGTTTGGGTATCTCATGTCTCTTACCTTAGCCTTTTCAGGGTCCTGTCAGAAACCTTGGCATTGTTCTTATCGTCTGTGATCTCTGCATTTCTTGGCCTGGCACCCATGCCTTACAACCTTTGCCTGGGGAGCTCAGACATGTATCAGAATTGCATCTCTCTTTGGAAGCATCCAGTCAGATGTCTTTTCAGGTCTTGTTCTGAGCTGTATGGACAGCTATGCCCTGCCAGGATCCATTATGGCAGATTAGGACTTGAAAGAATGTGAGGACCGGTAGAGGCTTCTGACCGGTCTGATTCTCGGGCATCCATCTTTGCAGTTCTTGGAATAAATCATTCAGTTAGCATCTTCTTCCATCAGTGTTTTCTGAGCCACATCAGCTTGCCATCAGTCTCACCTCAGTCATGTCATTTGGCATGCTCTCGTTGCTCGCAGTAATCCTTTTTGCCAAGAGATTTCTGTCTGTGTTGTGTGCCCATTGTTTGTTGTGTCCTGTCTGTCCTGTGTCACGGGTGTCTGCACATATTTGTGCCGGAGCTGCTCTGCCCTGCTGCATAGCCTTTTGTAATAGGACAAGCCCTGGGGAGTTGAAATTTTTCATGTGGGGTGTACTTGGACTCTAGATGCTGTTCCTAGATTGATATAAGGTGTTTGCAGCTTTTGAGTCATCCTGCAGGTGTTTGACATATGTTCTAACTCTCTTGCAGGTGCAGATGCATCCATGGCAGAGCACCCCATCCCGGGTGAGGGGGTTCCCCATAGCGGGTCAGTCACCATTTGTCTGTGCAGGGGATGTGTCAAGTGTGACCCTGTTACAGCGCTGTTCTTTGTCCTTATTTTTAGCAAGTATAGCAGGATCTCAGCAGTCAAGTTCAAGAGGGTAAGGTGAGCAGTAGCCTTTCTTGTTGCTGAGGTCTCAATTCCTGGGGCAAGTCTAAGTCTCCATTCTCATTTTTGTGCCTTAGGCCATCTGCTCGGAGCATGCCAAGCTCCCATCCCCAACGGGCCGCCAGACCGGGTTTGCCGCTCTCGCGAGCCCCGCGTTCCGGGCAGCCGTCAGGAACCGCCGAGGAGTTGCGGTGAGTCAGGGAAGTAGGGAGGAGGAGTGAGGGTCCACTCAGGTTTCAGCAATGCCACGTCACCTCCTGTCCACTTAACCCAGGCGCACCCCACGACGATGGCATCGGCCTCCGAGCGCGGCCGGAGCGTGCGACCCGAAGAGCCGGGCCTTCTTAGGAGAAGGGTGAGTAGCAGACTTGTGGGGTTTTGGCCAATGTGGTGCCAGGATCAGGCATTGATGTTTGGTTTCCTTTGATATAGCTGTCTAAGAGGCAACGGCCCGGTGCCAGCAGGACCTTCCCAGCTGACAAGGCGGCCTTCCTTCGCACCTGACATGGACTGGGATTTCCATATGTCCAAGAGATAAGTCAAGGGCTACGACCCACAGAGGGGATGAAAGCAGGGTGCTGGGTTGGGGCTCCTGGGGGGGAGGGGGTTGAGTTGTCTCTGGAGATGAGGGTAGCCAAGATGTGGCCCCTTAGGCCACATAAAAGGAAAGTCTCACTTTTGATCACAGTGCTGAGGTGCGCAGGGCAGAGCAGTCCCGGTGTGTATCGTGTCCCTTGTCTTTTGTGTATTATGTGATGTTTGGGTATCTCATGTCTCTTATCTTAGCCCTGTGAAGGGCCTGTCAGAAACCTTGGCGCCATTCTTAGAATCTGTGATCTCAGTGTTCCTCAGCCTGGTGCCCAGGCCATGGAACCTTTGACTCGGGAGCTCCGACAGGCATCAGAACTGCATCTCTCTTTGGAAGCATCCAGTCAGGTGGCTTTTCAGGTCTTGTTCTGAGCTGCATGGACAGCCGTGCTCCGCAATGCTCCATTTCAACGGATTAGGCTTTGTAAGAATGCGAGGTTAGGGTGAGGATTCTGACCGTAGGATTCCTGGGTATCCATCTTTGCAGTTCTTGGAATAAATCTTTCAGCCAGCATCTTCCTCCAGGGTTCTCTGAGCCTCATCAGTTTGCTATCTGTCTCATCTTGGTCATCTCCTTTTGCGTTCTCTGAGTCCTTGCAGCCACTTTCCTTGCCAGGAGATTTCTGTTCCTGTTGTGTCCCCCCTGTCTGTCACGTCCTGTCCCGTGTCATGGGTGTCAGCACACACATTTGTGCCGGAGCTGCTCTGCCCTGCCACATAGCCTGGTGCAGTAGGAGAAGTCCCTGGGAGTTTGTAATGTGGGGTGTAGTGGGACTCTAGATGGGATTTGTAGATGGACACAAGACGTCTGGAGCTCCTAAGTTATCCTGCAACAGTTTGAGTTTTGTCCTAACTTTTTTTTCAGATTCAGATGGATTAAATGTGTGCCAGAGGGCCCCATCCCGGGTGAGGGGTTTCCCCCGTGCAGGTGAGGCCCCGTTTGTCTCTGCAGCAGAAGTGTATATGGTGACTCTGTTACAGCACTGTTCTTTGTCTTTCTTTTTAGGAAGCAGATGTGGATACCAGCTGTCAAGGTGAGCAGTGGAGAGCAGTAGTTGTTATTGCTCAGGTCTCAATTTCTGGTGCAGCTCTAAGCTTCCATTCTCGTTTGTGCACTTTAGGCAATCCACTCGGAGTATGCCAAGCCCCTGTCACCAGCCAGCCGATGCACCGGGTTTCCTGCAAATGTGAGCCCTGTGGATGCATTACAGGACTTGGTGATGAAACCCTGAACTTTTCTATTTAAAGGTGCCATCCAGGTGGCCTCCGGCAGCTGCCCAGGAGTTGTGGTGAGTCAGGGAAGTAGGGGGGAGGAGCGAGGGTCCACTCAGGTTTCAGCCGTGCCAAATCACCTCATCTCCTCTTAACCCAGGCGTCCACTGTGATGACGGCCTCGGTCTCTGAGCGTGCCCGAAGCATGCGGCCCGAGCAGCTGAGCGTTCTTAAGAGAAGGGTGAGGAGCAGACTTGTGGGGTTTTGGCCAATGTGGTGCCACGATCAGGCATTGATGTTTGGTTTTCTTTAATACAGCTGTCTAAGAGACACCAGCCTGGTGCCAGCAGGACCTTCCCAGCTGACGAGGTGGCCTTTCTTTGCACCTGAGACCGGCATCCCCAGATGTCTGAGAGAGAAGTAGAGGGCCACGACCCCCAGGGGGGATGAAAGCAGGGTGCTGGTTTGGGAATTACTGGGAGGGGGGGATTTGAGTCCGCTTTGGAGGTGAGTAGCTTTGGAGGTGGGGGGGTGTCCATGAAGTGGCCCCTTAGGCCCCATAAAAGCAAAATCTCACTTTTGATCCCAGTGCTGAGGTGAGCGGGGCAGAGCAGTCCCAGTGTGTATTGTGTCACTTGTCTTTTGTGTATTATGTGTTGTTGGATATCTCATGTCTTTTATCATAGCCCTTTGAGGGGCCTGTCAGAAACCTTGGCACCAGTCTTAGTATCTGTACTCTCAGCGTTCCTTGCCCTGGCACCGATGCCATGGAACTTTTAACTCGGCAGCTCAGACAGGTATCAGAATGGCAACTCTTTTTCGAAGCATCCAGTCAGATGTCTTTTCAGGTCTTGTTCTGAGCTGTATGGACAGCTGCACCCTGCAAGGTTCTGTTATGATGGATTAGGACTTGTAAGAATGTGGGGACAGGTAGAGGCTTCTGACCGTAGGATTCTCGGGCATCCATCTTTGCAGTTCTTGGAATAAATCATTCAGTTAGCATCTTGTTCCTCCAGGGTTCTCTGAACTTCATCAGCCCGCCATCAGTTTCACCTCGGTCCTCTAATTTTGCATCCTCTTGGTGCTCGCTGTCATTTTCCTTACCCAGAGATTTCTGTTCCTGTTGTGTCCCCGTTGTTTGTCCTGTCCTGTGTCACGGGTGTCTGCACACATTTGTGCTGGAGCTGCTCTGCCTTGCTGCATAGCCTGGTGCAATAGGAGAAGTCCCGGGGACTTGATGTTTGTAATGTGGGGTGTCGTTGGACTCTAGGTGGGATTTGTAGATGGGCACAAGATGTCTGGAGCTCTTAAGTTATCCTGCAGCTCTTTGATTTTTGTCCTTTCTTTCAGGTGCAGAAGGATGAAATCCAGGGCAGAGCCCCCCATCCCGGGTGAGGGGATTCCCCCGAGCAGGTCAGTCACTGTTTGTCTCTGTAGAGAGAGCATAAATGATGGCTCTCTTTTTAGGAAGTCAAGGCCGAGTGGGCGAGGTGAGCATTGAGTAGTGTACAGAAGCAGTTGTTTTTGCTGATGTCTCAGTTTCTGGTGCAGCTCTTAGCATCTCCACTTTTTATTTTAGGTGGTCCACTTGCCGTCTATCCTGGCCGGGCATGCCCATTCCAGCTGTGTGCAGCTTAAGGTATCAGTGTGGCATCCTTGTCAGATTTGGGAGGTTGTGTTTTCACAGTGTCTCAGCATGCTTTTCTGCTTTGTTTCTTTGCAGGTGCTGTCGCTGCCCTAGGCATGCCAAGGAACAGAGGAGGGCAGGTGAGTCGGTGTTTAGGCAGGCTGACTCACAGGTGAGTGTTACACAGCAGCATGCTCAGTGTGTACCTATTCTTTTTGCAGGTATCTTCTGGGCACCCTCTGGAGTCAAATCAAGATTTGAGGTGGGCCGGGGCAGGGGTGCGGAGGAGCCCTGGGGATTACTGTTTTTGACGGCAATAGTCACCTTTTCTGTTTTGTCTTAGGTACCCTGAGGAGCCTCGTAGCCAAAGGTTGGAAACAACAGCACCGAGGCACACACGGAGCACATTTCACCATCCACGTCCGACCGAGGATGGATTTTGTCTGCTCCTTTTCCAAAAGATAAGTGTCGGGGCCAGCAGTTGGGAGAAGGGGAAAAACCTTTACTATCACAGAGGGCAATTTGATGTCAGCTTAGCGGAGAGGTCTGTAGTGGGACCAGCTCTCTGGAAGAAGAGGAAGAAGAGGGAGAGGATTTCTCCTCAGCCTGACCAGAGCCTTTGCCGGGCAGGGCAGTTCCGACCCATCTCAGCATTCTCGTGAACTTTGCGTTGTCCGCCTTCCTCGGCCCGACGTCGTCACGGATCTTTCCCCTGAGGAGCTCGCCTTCACGTCCGGAGCTACAGCCACGGTCACCTGGCCGTCGGCTTCCTTCTCTAGGCTCGCTGAGCCTCTCGAGCATCCTCTTAACTGCTGTGGCACTAACTTCTTTTAACGAGTTACATTTCATCATCACATGCTATCGTCATAGGGCTTCCTCTCCTTTGGCATCATCAGCCTCTGGCACATCTTGCGCTAGGCATCTCGGGTGCCTAAGGGGACAGTGCCAGGCAGTTGCCACTTGTCTCTGTGTCTATGTTGTCCGTGTCTGTGTTGTCCGTGTCTGTGTCCGTTGTCTTCCACGTCATAGGCCTTTATTACGTCTCAATGCTTTATCGGCACTATTCTGTGCCATATAGGCTGTATTCTACTCACGTTCCTTTCTGGATATCCCTTACTCTGGCATCTTTACATTTTTACTCTTTGAGACAGGAATGTCTCAAACGGACAAGATGTTCTCATCCATCTTCCTTCTCACTACCAGCTTTGGTAGTGCCTTTTTTTCCATGCCATTTTCTTGGACTGCTAGAGGGAGTGTCTTGCACCCTCCTCATGTGACTGCAGTACTTCTATAGGTTCCATCTTCTCAAGGGTATAGGACTCAAGAATTCATCTTCCAGCGAGTTATCTCAAGTCCTGGCTTATACTGTGTGTACCTGTGCTGGCTTATACTGTATGTACCTACCCTCTATGTACACTTGCACTGTATGCATCGACTTAGATTGTTGTGTGTACTTATATTGTACCACTTATGGTTGGAGCTGCCCTGCCCGGGCACGTAGTCACAGTCAGGTAGAAGAGTTATAAAAACTTTACTGTTCGTCTGTCTTTTATGGGATTTTGGGTAGAAAACTTATTGGTCCAGAGTGGAGACAAGTCCTAGCTGTCAGATAGCCACTCGTTGACCGCTTCCTGTCGTCTCACAGGTCCCCGAGGCTACCGATTTCCCCAGAACCTACCAACTGACGTCAAGGAGCGCAGCCAGAAGATGTGTGGCAGCACGTTCTTCAGCGTCTCGAGTAAGGGCCGCAGCGAGTGTGTAAGTGGGAAGAGCGTGTGAGCGTGTGTGAGAGCATGTGTCTGTGTCTGTCTGCGTCTGCTCATCTCTGCATGTGTCAGCGCATGCCGACTGGATTACTGGATTTAACCTTGTGTGTGTGACTTTTGCTTTTCAAGTTTTTCAACTCATTTTTAAATTTAGAATAAAAAATCCCCAGCTGGGTTTCCCCCCCGCCGGCTGTTTTTTTTTCCTCGGTCCCAGTCGGTCTGTGAGGCGACGCTCATCACCAGAGTTTGGGCGCGGACTGTCCAGGGACCGGGGTTTTTGTCAGGCAGGAAGATTTTTTTTGAGGCTCCCGGGAACCACGTTCCCGAGGACCAATGATTGCTGGGGTGTAATTTAGCAGTTGTGATGAGAGGGATGGTGACTTCGTGTGTCATCTGAAGGGGGTGTTAATTGTAGATGAGTGTTGTTTTTTGTGTGCTTTTGTTGTTTTGGGTTTCCTATAACAATAAATCCACATGTAAAGAAAATAGAAAAAGGTTATCATCTTGTGTTAATATGTGTGTTGTATTGCTCTGTATTGCAGGGTGAGCACAGGGTGAACTCTCTCCTCCTTGCTGTGACACCTGGGCTGGCAGGGATGACACAGTGACCTCGGCCGGCCGATGCTGCCTGTGCCATCACCTGGCACTGACGTGTTTGATGAAAATGCTTTTGCTGGGATTTTTCTCCTGAGAAGCCTCAGAACAGAAATGGAACCAATAACGATCTGCTGGCTGTGGAGTGTGGGCTGGAGATGGTTTAGCAACAGGGGCATCTTGGATTAGTCTCCTGTGCAGTGTCTACTTGATGACCAATCATGGTCCAGCTGCGTCGGGGCTGTGAGCAGTCCCAGGTTTTTATTATTTTATTTTATTTTATTATTTTTATTATTCATTCCTTTCCAGCTTTCTGATGTCTCCTTGCTCTTTTAGTATAGTTCTACTATCTCATTTTCTTTTAATATAATAGAGATCATACAATAATATTTCAGCCTTCTGAGAGGTGGAGTCAAGATTCTCGTCTCTTCCCTCGTCCTGGGGACCCTCAAACACCGCCACAATCAGCAGCCGAGCGGGTTTGTGCGGTCCCGAGTCGGCAGACACCGGGGGGCAGCCCTGACACGGCCGAGAGCGGGGAGACACTGTCTGTGCCCCGAGGGTACTGCGGGCACCGGGGCTGGGGGGAGACACTCTCTGTGTGTGCCCCGAGGGAACTGAGGGCACCTGGGCTGGGGGGAGACACTCTCTGTGCCCCGAGGGTGCTGAGGGCACCTGGGCTAGGCCCCTGTGCAGCACAAGAGACACCAGAGACATCGGTAGATGATAAAGGGCCGACTCTTAGCAGGGGTTAATCCAAGGTTTTATTAGGAGTCCCAAAGGAGCTCCTGCACCTCAGGGGCCTCCTGCCAAGAGCCCCAGGGAGATGTGCCAAGGTTACATTTAAAGGGAGGTGGAAACCGAAAGTAGATAACATTTTACCAACCAATAAGTGACCCTAAGGGATGGATGCTGGGGCATAGACATACAGGACAGCGTATGGGGCAAGGCTCGGGGGGCTGACCCCTGGCCTCTGGCTGATCACTGGACGACTTGGACCGAAACTTCTGCATGGAGGGGATGGGAGGCTGAGTGATTGACAGAGAGCCAGGGTGGGGGTTTGGGGATGATCTCATCCTGGGAGAGGGATAACACAGGTAGAAGGAGGGGGGTACAGTTTGGGATAAACGATTTGGGAAAAATATGGGGATACAAAACAAAACTACTTCAAAGTATTATAAAGTATAAAAATGCACTACAGCAGGTTTGGGCAGCACCAAATGAAATGTAATAAAATAAATAAATATAATAAATAAAATATAAAATATAAATAAATAAATAATTTCTATTCTTTAAAAATAGAAAAATTAAAAATAAAAATTAAATAAAAGTAAAAAACCAAAATAATTTAAAATAAATGAAAAACAAAATAAAAACTGTAAAGTGCTGTAAAGTGCTGTAAGAGTTCCATAAAAGGTAGTGCCGTAATGCAAGACCCTCAAACACCACCACAATCACCAGCTTGAGTTGGTCTGGGCAGCACTAAATAAAAAAAAAATAAAAACCTTTAAGAACAGAAAAATTAAAAATAAAAAAAAAAAAAAAGAAAAATAAAATAAAAGCTTTAAAAATAGAAAAATAAAAATTATAAAATTAATGCTTTAAAAATAGGGAAATTAAAAATAAAAAATAAAATTAAAAAATAAAATTAAAGCTCTAAAAATAAAAAAATTAAAAATAAAAATTAAATAAAAAATAAAAATAAAAAAGTAAATGCTTTAAAAATAGAAAACTTTAAACTTAAAAAAATAAAAAATAAAAATCTTTAGAAATAGAAAAATTAAAAATAGTAAGTAAATTTAAAAAATAAAAAATAAAATAAAAAACGTTAAATATAGAAAAATTAAAAATAATAAGTAAATAAAAAATAAAATTAAAAAATAAAATAAAAATGCTTTAAAAATAGAAAAATTTAAAATAAAAATTAAATAAAAGTAAAAAAACAAAATTAATTTAAAATAAATGAAAAACAAAATAAAAACTGTAAAGTGCTGTAAGAGTTCCATAAAAGGTAGTGCCGTAATGCAAGACCCTCAAACACCACCACAATCACCAGCTTGAGTTGGTCTAGGCAGCACTAAATAAAAAAAAATAAAAACTTTAAAAATAGAAAAAAATATAAATTTAATCAAAAATAAAATAAAAAAATAAAATAAATTCCTTATAAATAGAAAAATTAAAAATAAAAATTAAATAAAAAATATGACTAGAAAAATAAAATGTGTTTTAAAAATTGAAAAATAAAAATAAAATTAAAAAATAAAATTAAAGCCCTAAAAATAGAAAAATTTTTTAAAAATTAAATTAAAAACAAAATGCTTTAAAAATAGAAAAATTAAAAATTAAATAAAAAATAAAATTTAAAAAATAAAATAAAAAGCTTTAGAAATAGAAAAATTAAAAATAATAAGTAAATAAAAAATAGAATTAGAAAAATAAAAGCTTGAAAAATTAAAAATAAACATTAAGTAAAAAAAAATTTAAAAAAAAAAACAAAAATAGATTAAAAGCAAAATAAAAACCGTAAAGTGCGGTAAAGTACCATAAAAGTTCCATAAAGGGTAATGCCATAAAGCGCGACTGTCGCAAAACTGCCGTAAAGCGCGACTGTCGCAAAAGGTGCCGTAAAGCGCGACTGTCGCAAAAGGTGCCGTAAAGCGCGACTGTCGTAAACGGTGCCGTAAAGCGCGACTGTCGTAAAAGGTGCCGTAAAGCGCGACTGTCGCAAAAGGTGCCGTAAAGCGCGACTGTCGCAAAAGGTGCCGTAAAGAGCGACTGTCGTAAAAGCTGTCGTAAAGCGCGACTGTCGCAAATCTGCCGTAAATCGCGACTGTCGTAAAAGGTGTCGTAAAGCGCGACTGTCGCAAAACTGCCGTAAAGCGCGACTGTCGCAAAACTGCCGTAAAGCGCGACTGTCGTAAAAGGTGCCGTAAAGCGCGACTGTCGCAAAAGGTACCGTAAAGCGCGACTGTCGCAAAAGGTGTCGTAAAGCGCGACTGTCGTAAAAGGTGTCGTAAAGCGCGACTGTTGTAAAAGTGTCGTAAATCGCGACTGCCGTAAAATTGTGCCGTAAAGCGCGACTGCCGTAAAATTCTGCCGTACAGGCTGGCGGCGCCCTGGCCGACAAGGGGTGCTGTACAAGATGGCGAGGGCCGCCCGAGTGGGCGTGTCCTGGGCGGGGCGCCGTGTCGACGGGCTGACGTCATTAGGCGGCACTCTGCCTGCAGTGCGCCCATGCAGACGGCAGGGGGCGCTGTGCCTGTAGTGCGCCAAAGCAAACGGCAGGGGGCGCTCTGCCTGCAGTGCGCCGATGCAGACGGCAGGGGGCGCTGTGCCTGTAGTGCGCCGATGCAGACGGCAGGGGGCGCTGTGCCTGTAGTGCGCCGATGCAGACGGCAGGGGGCGCTGTGCCTGTAGTGCGCCGATGCAGACGGCAGGGGGCGCTCTGCCTGCAGTGCGCCCATGCAGACGGCAGGGGGCGCTGTGCCTGCAGTGCGCCAAAGCAGACGGCAGGGGGCGATGTATAAATAGAGTATAAAGTATAATCTATATAGAAGAAGAAATAAAAGCTCTATGTTACCTGCAGCTGTAGAAAATTTCAGGCTCCCATGGAGGAAATAGTTTTCCTAAAATCATTGCCGTTTTGGGGTTTTTTGCACTCCCCAGTCGGCTGAACGTTTCTACTGCTGCTTTTTTTTATTCTAAAGCTAGAATGGAAAGCCAAGATTAGAAATACAGCGAAAGAAAGAGAGAAAGAATTAAAGAGAGAGAGAGACAAAGAGACAGAGACAGAAAGAAAGAGAGAGAAAGAAATAAAGAGAGACAGAAAGAAAGAGAGAGACAGAAAGAGAGCGAAAGAAAGAGAGAGAGAGAGAGAAAGAAAGAGAGAAATAGAGACAGAAAGAAAGAAAGAAAGAGAGACAGAAAGAAAAGGAAAAAGGAAAGGAAGAGAAAGAAACAGAGAGAGAAAGAAATACAGAGAGACAGAAAGAGAGCGAGAGAAAGAAATAGAGAAAGAAATAGAGAGAGAAAGATAGAAAGAGAGAGACAGGAAGAGAAAGAGAGAAAGAAAGAAAGAAAGAAAGAGAGAGAGAGAGAAAGAAATAGAGAAAGACAGAAAGAAAGAAAGAGAGAGAGAGACAGGAAGAGAGCGAGAGAAAGAAAGAAAGAAAGAGAGAGAGAAAGAAATAGAGAAAGACAGACAAAGAAAGAAAGAGAGAGACAGGAAGAGAGCGAGAGAAAGAAAGAAAGAGAGAGAGAAAGAAATAGAGAAAGACAGACAAAGAAAGAAAGAGAGAGACAGGAAGAGAGCGAGAGAAAGAAAGAAAGAGAGAGAGAAAGAAATAGAGAAAGACAGAAAGAAAGAAAGAGAGAGACAGGAAGAGAGCGAGAGAAAGAAAGAAAGAGAGAGAGAAAGAAATAGAGAAAGAAAGAAAGAAAGAAAGAAAGAAAGAAAGAAAGAAAGAAAGAAAGAAAGAAAGAAAGAAAGAAAGAAAGAAAGAGACAGAATGCAGACAGAGAGAAAGAAAGAGAGAGAGAGAAAGAAAGAAAGAAAGAGAGACAGAGAGAGAGAGACAGAAAGAGAGACAGAGAGAAAGAAAGAGAGAGAGAGAGAGAAAGAGAGAAAGAAAGAAAGAAAGAAAGAAAGGGAGACAGAGAGAGGGAGACAGAAAGAGAGACAGAGAGAAAGAATGAAAGAGAGAGAGAGAGAAAGAATGAAAGAAAGACAGAGAGAGAGACAGAAAAAGAGACAGAGAGAAAGAAAGAAAGAGAGAGAGAGAAAGAGAGAAAGAAAGAAAGAAAGAAAGAAAGAAAGAAAGAAAGAAAGAAAGAAAGAAAGAAAGAAAGAGAAAGACAGAATGCAGACAGAGAGAAAGAAAGAGAGAGAGAGAAAGAAAGAAAGAAAGAAAGAAAGAAAGAGAGACAGAGAGAGAGAGACAGAGAGAAAGAAAGAAAGAAAGAGAGACAGAGAGAGAGAGACAGATAGAAAGAAAGAAAGAGAGACAGAGAGAAAGAGAGAGAGAGAGAAAGAGAGAAAGAAAGAAAGAAAGAGAGACAGAGAGAAAGAGAGAGAGAGAGAAAGAGAGAAAGAAAGAAAGAAAGAAAGAAAGAAAGAGAGACAGAGAGAGAGAGAGAGAGAGAAAGAGAGAAAGAAAGAAAGAAAGAGAGACAGAGAGAGAGAGAGACAGAAAGAGAGACAGAGAGAAAGAAAGAAAGAGAGACAGAGAGAGAGAGACAGAGAGAAAGAGAGAAAGAGAGAAAGAAAGAAAGAGAGACAGAGAGAGAGACAGAGAGACAGATAGAAAGAAAGAAAGAGAGAGAGAGAAAGAGAGAAAGAAAGAAAGAGAGACAGAGAGAAAGAGAGAGAGAGAGAAAGAGAGAAAGAAAGAAAGAAAGAGAGACAGAGAGAGAGACAAAGAGAGACAGAGAGAAAGAGAGAGAGACAGAGAGAAAGAAAGAAAGAGAGAGAGAAAGAAATAGAGAAAGACAGACAGAAAGAAAGAAAGAGCGAAAGAAAGAAAAGGAAAAAGGAAAGGAAGAAAAAAAAAAGGAGGAAGAGAAAGGAAGAAAAAAAATGAAAAAGGAAAAGGGTGAGAGTGAAAAAGAAAGAGCGGAAGTGGAAAAGGGGGTGAAAAACAGAGTGAAAAAAAGAAAAAAGAGTTGGAGTGGAAAAGAAAGGACATTCGGGAGGGGCGGTGCTGCCTAAGGTGCTTCCGCGCCCAGGAGCGAAGGAGCCGTTTGATCCCCTGGCGGGAGCGCAGCTCCCGGTGGCGGAGAACGGAGCGGTGGCTGTCAGTCCGAGACTCCAACTCCCGGCAGGCCCTGCGGCCGTAAAGCGCGGCGTCTGACGCAACGGCCGACGCGCCATATGAATGGCTGGCGGGCCGAGGCGGCCGCGCGCCGGGGGAGCGGGCAGCTCCCGGCGCCTGTGCCACGCGGGACGGAGCCGCGGCAGCGACGCTGGAGGGGCGAAGCCTCCGTCCGGCCGCCCGCACGGAGCCGAGCGGCGCGGAAGGGGCGTCCGCCCGGTGCCTCGGCCTCGCTCAGCGGTCCCGGTGGCGGGGGCTCAGCTCGGGCGGGGCGCGCTGCCGCCCGCCGATGGCGGAGCGCCAGGCGGTGCTTTGCTGCCGCGGGCCGGGAGCTGCAGGAGCCGCCCCGGGCGAGCGGCGCCGGGCGCTGCCGCGGTCACTGTGCGGCGGCTGCCCTCGGGCTGGCGGAGGCGCGGGAGCCGCCGAGCTGCAGCCGTCTCCCTCGGGCCGCTACCGCTGCTGCGGGCGGGGGCGGACGAGCGGCTGCGGAGGCGGCTCCGCGGCGGGCTCAGCCTTGCGAGCAGAGAGCGCTCGACATCGCTGGCATGACACGGCTGCTGAGTGCCTCAGTGCTCGTGGCTCTTCCTTCCACGCAAACAGATGGAGCGGCATCGCTGAGCAGTAAAACACAGCGATGGCCCGGAGAATGGCGAGCGCAAGGAGCGCCGGGCAGGATCCTTCTGATGGCACAGGTGCGATCGGCAAACTCAGCCCCTTGTGCCCCTGCCCTCCCGACCCCCAGGGGAAATGCTCTCCAGCCTCGAGCTGCTGAGAGACAAAACGTGTGATTTGACACTAGGGTCCGGAAAAGGTTTCCGTTTAGATTAGCAAATGCCTCCATTGTTCTCGGTTACATCCTAGGATCGGTTTTAGGCAGTGACTTTCTACCGCTTGTCGGATTTTCTTGTGCAATGGTAAGAAAATAGGCAGGTCTGATACTGGTTTCGCTTTTTTTCTACTTCACGTTCCATGAGCTGCTTTTATCCAAGCAATTGTTTTAAAGTTCTACTGTAGGCGTTTCTGGTTCACTTTTTTTTCTTTGCAGCACCCGTGACTTTTTTTTCCCTCTAAATCGGCAGTGAATATAGCTGAGTAAAATTACCTTGGTTTTCTTCCTTCTTAACTGTTTTTATTGATAATCTTATTTGAATATGCAGAACAAGTGGGTATGTCCTGTAACATAGCCTAGCTTTTCTTGTTTACAGGGTACTCAGAAAATATTTTTCCCTTCGAGTCCCACTGAAACATTCTCCGTGCAATCTCCGTTAAGGTCTGTGTTTAGAAATAAGCCACCATCAGCTGAGATATTTGCCTGTGTACCTTTTCCTGTAATTCAGAGCTTGCGTTCTGTGGTTTTTATGATAAACCTATCACACATGTAAAAATGATTTTGCAAGTCTTAATCGTTGAAGGCAGCAAGAAGTGGTTTTAAAGCCTGTTCTTGAGCAGTCAAAGGGAAAAAGTGTGAATTTGATGCTGAACTTGTCCTTTTTCATTTGACTTGCCTTGAATTATTTAGGAAGAGAGAGAACTAGAAAAAAGAGAGAAATAGAATTGGTTCTTGAGCCCTCCTAAAATGCTCCCCGTGATTCTGTGTGGAGCCCAAGTGAAGGGTGATGGAACAGAGCCCTGTGCTTTAGAAGGAAATCAATTTCAACCTGATCTCCACCCTGAGTCTCCCTAATTTCTGTTTTTAAAATGCAAACTCAGTTTAGGAAGTGTTGGGAGTTAGTATTTTGGGGAAGAAATGGCAGTTGCACAAACCGTTCCATTTCCCAGAGGCTCTGGGAAGGATTCATTTTGTAAGCGCTGTAACTGCCATCGGTTGGGGGTTCGGGGTTGGAATGTGCACTTGCCCTCCTATAAAGCACTCGTTCATTTGCATTTCAGTGCCAGGAGTCTGGAGAAACTGGAGAAGAGCCCAAGAGACATTTTACATCCTGAGATACAAAAGGTAGGAAGTGACTTTTCTTTGTTTGGTTCTTTTTCTTTATGATTTCCTGGAAATAGAAGTAATTAAGTATAGATACCAATGGTTTGTTTCTTCCAGTAGCTAATAATAAGAATAATAATAATCTAATACTACTTAAACTGTCTCTTTATCCATTGAACTGGCCATTTCAAATCCAAACTTGTAAACACAAATAAAACCATCATCCTTGTAGAATCTTTAATAGGAGGGGGCTAAAGATGCTGTTTTTGTTGACAGGATTTATTGGTTCTTGAAGGGCAAGAGGTGAGTACAAGCCTGACTACTTCTTGCTCACAGACCCGTCCGGTGAATACGGCTTTGTATTTTGATGGGCTTTTGATGACTTCTAAATCAATTGCTCATTACAGTAAAAATAAGTCCTGTTTTTTTGAACATGACAGCAAAAATAACTTGAAGCACCAACTAAATAATAATAGATCACCAATTTAAGTTAATGATTTTATGCTATACTATCAAAGTTTAAAGGTAAATCATTATGTATTAGGAGATGGTATAAAATGTATGTTCTAATGCGTAGGATGTATGCAAAGATTAGAGAAAACAAATTTTTATGTCTTCTGTTTGACTGTTTACCAAATAACATTTGGTTTTATTTCCCAGGGATTGGTGAATTTTAAATTTGGAGTCCTCTATGCTAAGGATGGTCAGCTTACAGGTGATGAAATGTTCAGTCATGGTGAGGTTTCCACCTTCTCCTTAATTGTTTTGCTCATCTGAAAAAAAAAAAAAAAAAAAGGCAAGTTAAAAAAGGTATGTTTATTATTTGTTACCCCGTTCTGTCCGTTTCCTCAGTATTTGCTGGAGCTCTGCTTACCCAAGCTTTGGGTAAAACAAGCTTTGGGTTCCTTCTGTCCCACTGGGTGTTGCCCAGTTTGGTTGCATCTGGTGAAATTCAGCCTGAGCCCTTACAGAACCAGCTCAAACCAGGTGAGAGCCATTCGCAGCTCTCTCAGGACACCCGGAGGAGGATGGGTGACGTTTCTGAGCATCTGGCAAGTGCACTTCTATCAAAACTCGGCCTGTGCAATTTCTGGGGAAAACCCTTCTGTATCCTGAAGGGTTCCTCAAACTCTGTTGAGGATCCAGTTAGCAGTTGCTCACCTGGATGGTTCCAGCTCCTCAAGCTAACACTGGTACTCTTGCCCTGTAGTTTAGATCTATTGTAGTTTTGTTATTTTGCAAGATTTTACGTCTTTGGACAGTAACGTGCATTTCACTCTTTGGAACCTCTCGGATCGTGCTTTGGTGCAGCACCACCTAATGGGACACTTGGCTGCTGTGCTGAAGGGCTTGGTTACTGGAATTGTAAATCCCGGAGAGTTTGTAAGTCTTCTGTCCCCAGGGAGGTGTCACGCTTTGTTCACCGTTGCTCTGTTTGTCGGGTGCTGCTTCTCGTCGGAGGTATTAACTTCAAACTGCCCTGTTCTTTTTTGAACTTTTTTTCCTGGTTCTCTCCGTAGGGCAGGGAAGGACTCTCGTATCCCGGTCGTCAGACTCAGCGCTGCCCGAGAAGATACAGAGACTGTAAAAATCATAAGGAGCAGCTAGGACTGCAGAGGAAACAAACTGGAGAGAACAAAAGGTGATATTGTTCTCCTTCCCCTGGATTAGAAACATCCACTGCGCTTTGATGCCAGTGGCTGCCAGGGGCTCGTTAGGTCTCTTGAGGCAGGTGTAGGTGTTCACTTGTAGGTTCTATTTTTTGGCAAAGGACCACGAGAGAAGTTTATTTATAGATCCAAATAAACATTCATCTTATCTGAACATAACCTGTCATCCCCTTTCTGACATTAAGGACTCCTGTATAAATACTTGGGGGGGTTTTCTTTGTCATTTCTGAATGGTTCCATTTTGCCGGATACTTGAACGAGTCTGAGGTGGTTTAATTGCATACTGCTTCCTTGAAATTCTGTTGGTCTCTGCTTGGAACCCTTCTTGTACTGCTTAATGAAAGACTTCTGATGGTGTTTTCTTGCCTGTTTGTGGTTAAGGTCATGCTCTGATGCATTTACAGAAGCCATGGCAGGAGAGAGTCAGCTGCTGGAGAAGAGGAGACAGTATTATCCCTGTGCAGCACAGAACTGTGCTGCTGCTGTGTCATCAGCTGTGTCTGCACTGAAAGTAGCCACCTTCACTTGTAGGTAGCTCCTTGGTGCTTTAGGACACGCTGAGGGATTTATTCCTTTTGGGATCCACGATGAGAATTCCCAAGAGAGGTAGTAGTAATAAGGTCTGAGATTGGAAAAAAGCCTGTGTCCTTGGAATGTTGTTGTTGTCGTCAAAAGTTAATTTTTCCTTCTTTCTTAGCCGGTAGTCAGCTTTTTGCTTTATTTTTTGTGGTATCAGTATTTGATTGTTTAAAAAATTGCTTCAAAAGAACTGCAGTGGCTGGCCACCAGGACCTTGTTCCGATTTGCCTATTTGCTTGTAGCTAAAACGTTTCCATATTGTTTATCATTCTATTGAAGAAACTGCTGCCCAGGCAACTAAGAACTGAACATCTATCTGTCTAGGACACGGGGAGAGGATTTAGGTCATGTCTTTGTTTCCAGAAAAAAGTTCCAGTGTAGTTTCTAACTAGAGGAAAAGGGGGGGGTGAAGACTCGGGGCTCTGATGCCACTGGGGGCACCCCGAGGTGCCCAGGAGAGGGAGCCCCACTGCGGTGCAGGAGCAGGTATGTTATCACGTACTAGAGAGCAAATTATAAATAGAAATAGGAAAATTATAAATATAAAAATATTTTTTAGATCGTTAAAGAAAGCGGTTTTTTTAACTTGTCAATAGGCAGGGTTTTGATGATAAAAATGATAAATACAAAGAATATGAAGGTAGAAATCTAAGTCTAGAAAGATATCATAAGTACATACAGATAAAGTTTAAAACTAGAAGAAAAAATCAGTTGCAGCAGTAGATACGATACATAATATAGATAATACTTTAAATACATGTCTAGAATTTTATAGATATTATAGATAATTATTAATAGATTGCATCAAAAGAAACGATAAATATAAATGTGAGTATAACTATACAAAGTATAAAAATATTTCGATACCGTTTAAAAGAAGGTGTTTTCTTGTATTTATTTGAGATGGGGTTAGAGATGGGGTTTTTGTTTGGATTAATAGAAGTATTCTAGAAATATAAATCTAACTGTAGAGAGATCCAATCGATAGAGGAGGATATTTCTAAAACCACAACCGAACGCCGCCGCCTTCGGGGGAATCGCACGAGCTCGGCCGAAGCAAGGCGAGAGCGGCCGACCCTGACGGCCTCGAGCGAACCGAGGCGAGGCTTCCGAGGCTGCCTGAAGCGAAGCGAGCCGAGCTCAGGCGAAGCGAGCCTGCTGCTCTCGTGCGCGCTGCTTAGCGCCAGTGCGCTCCCAGCCTAATGAGCTCCTGCCCGAGCCCGCGCTCCCGGTCGTGTCCGCGCCGTGGCCGGGCCGCCCGCGGGACGCGGCAGCGGGAGAGCCCCGAGCCGGGCGAGCTGAACGGGAGGCGGCGGCGCTTGCCCGCCCGCCGTCGGGGAGCCGAGGCGAGGCGAGCGGAGCCGAGGCGCGCCGAAGGCACAGAGCGGCTGGGAGTTGGGCCGAAGCGAGGCGAGCTCGGCCGAAGAGGCGAATGCAGGCGCCAAGAGCCGAGTGGAGGCGCCAAGAGCCGACTGGAGCCGAGCGTCTCCGGAGCGAGCCGAGCTCCGCCGAGCGCCGCAGCATCCCGGGCAGGGCGAGGCGCCGGGCCGGGCTCGGGGTGCAGCCGGGGCTCTGGGAGGCTTCCCCGCCTGTCCCTCTCTCTAGCCCTCCTTCCTTCTCCCCGTCTTCGCCTTCTCTCGCTCCCTTTCCCCCATTCCCTCTCCCCCCGCAAAGCCGGCTCCTTCCTGTCCTGTCCCTAGCCCGCTACTCCCTTCTGTTCCCCCTGTCTCCTTCCTGTGCCCAGCCTCCGTGTACCCTCGTCCCGGGCTTTCCCTTCCCGTGCCGCTTTCCTGCACAGCCCGAGCTCCCTCGCCGCCCTTTGTCGTGCCCTGCTCTCGCTCCTCTCTTCCCGTGCCCCCTTTCCTTCTTTGCCCCGCAGCCGCGGGGCTCGGGCTGCCGGAGAATAAAGCCCCGAGGGCCGGAGCCCGGCGCCCCTGGGCCCTTGCGGGAGTCCCCGCGCGGGGCCGGAGGCTCTCGGCGGATCCCCCCGTGCCGCTCAAGCAGCGCGGCCGACAGCGCCGGAGCTGCGGCTTTGCCGGCATCGCGCTGAGAGCGGCCCCCGCTCCGTGCCGGGCCGTCCCCGCCGTCTGTGCCGCTCCCTCTCTCGCTGCCCCTGGCCCGTGACAGCGAGGCTGGGCAGGAACCTCAAGCCTTCTGGGGGCTGCCCCCCCTTTCTTGTTGCAGCAGAATCCCTTGCTGGGGCCATGCACGTGTGGGAAGGGCTTGGGGGAAGCGCTGCGCTGCTGTCCGGGGCAGTCGGATTCGTTCGGAGCCTTCTTTGGGGGTCAGGGAAAGGCGGGGTGAAGACTCGGGGCTCTGATGCCGTTGGGGGCAGCCCAAGGTGCCCAGGAGAGGGAGCCCCACGGCGGTGCAGGAGCAGGTGGGGGGCGGGCGAGGGGCGGGGGTCACGCTGGGTGCCGTCCCCCAGAGGGACCCAAAGCTGCCACCAAATGCACAGGGAGGGGTGAGTGGGTGTAGGATGCTAAAACCTGGCAAGGCATTCGGTTTTCTAGGTATTGCTAAAGAATAGGAATTGGTCTCTAAACTCAGCTGGGGAGAAACCCTCTCTATGCACTCATTTGTTTACAGGAACGTAGAAGGTTCCGACTGGAGATGCGTAGTAGTTCTGAAGATACTGCCGTGAGGTTTTGATCTAGGAACGGACCGAGCTGTGCCCTGGAACCCTCAGAACAGCTGCAGGGGCTGAAGGCGATAGAAAGGGCTCTCTGGCACCTTTTGCCTCCGTTCTCTGCCAGCGCCCAAAGCGTGTCGCAGTCCCGGAAGAGGCGCTTGTCATCCCGAGAGCCAAAAGGAAGACGTGTCAAATCCCAGCTCTGCCTTGTGTTTCGTGTGGGTTTTTTACTTCGTATTGATGTCATTCCAGAGAGCAAGGAAAGAAGAAATGTGACCGGCTCCCACTATTACTGTGTGAAGGCTTTCTTGAAAGGCTGCTGTATTTATATTGTCCTTTTCCACTCCAAGCTTGACTTTTGCCCTCGTTTTTCGAGCTCTGCTGCATTGGGTGTCCCAAGGAGGGCGGGGTTCCTCAGCAGGGCTCTTAGGAGGCGGCGCTGATTCTGCTTTTTCTGCAGGCGTCTCAAAGCGTGCTACCAGAATGACAGTTTTGTGCACTGGAAAGCTTTCCCTCAGTGCCATCAGCGCACGTCCGTGTCTGAATTGTGGAAGCAGACGGACTAAGAAAAGCCAGCACCCGGAGCAGATTTCTGTTGGCTCTGTGTCTGTGAGAAGCGGGCTGTGTGCTGGACGGGGAGAGGCGCTGTTGGAGAGTGGCATCAGCGCCAGGTGTGAGCTGTGAGGATGATGGGGGGCTCGGAGCAGCGCCAGGTGTGAGCTGTGAGGATGATGAGGGGCCGGCTCCTGCCGGGGGGGCGAGGCTGTTTTAGGGGGAGGCTTCGCCTCAGCTGCCTTTTGCATGGAGCTGCTGAGTAGAGGGGTTCGTGGGGGGGCTCCCGGGGCTGTCTCATGGAAGGACTGCGAGAGCTTCTGGCAGCGTCTGGGCGAACACCTGGATACGCACTTGGATCCGCGGAGCATCGCTTCAAGGAGGTGCCGAGGGACGAATCTTTGTGCCGGGAAGCAGCAGCCGAACGGGTGAGCGCGTGTGGATTTGGAGCGGGGACTTTGGTCCTTTCCCTTTTCAATTGGATCTTGGCAGTCCCCCCTCCCCGCTTCCCCAGGAACAAAAAGGGAGCTTGTGAAGACAAAAGAAATGAAGGAGAGGCAAGCAGCTACTCTCCTAATATTGTCTGTGTTTGAACTGGGGGGAATCCGCTTTCGCTTGCGGTTCCAAGGATGTCGGTTGAAGGAAAAGCTGCCTTTTCCCGGCTGTTAGGGGTATCCCAGGGGTGACAGGGAATCCCTGCGTTCCATTTGAACGGGAATGGGCAAAGTATTGTTGTCATCGGATGGCTTTGATTTGAAGGTAGCCAGCCCATTTTCATCATCCTAAGGTTTAAATGGAGGGGACAGCGCTGGTGTCCCTCCTTTGCAAGGGTTTGAATGGAGGTCAAAATCCCCCTTTGCACATGGCTGGAAGGATTTCATTGGAGGAAAGCCCCTTCTTTTCTGCGCTCCTAGGGGATGAATTTGAAGGGGAGAAGCCATTTCTTTGCCCTTGTTGAAGCGAGGTGAGCGCCGCCCGCGGCGTCAGTTTCGGGGTTGAGTTGCGGGAAGCCGCAGCTCTGGCGGCGTTTGCAGGGCTGCAGTCGGGCTGTGCCGCTGCATTTGAGGGCGCTTCTTGTGGCCGCGGCCCGGCCCGGAGCGTTGCCGCTCGGGAGCGCTGCCGGCCCGGGCCGGGCGGGTGCCGAGGCGCACGGGGGAATTTGGCGCGGCAGCGGCGGAGCCGCTTTGCCGGTGCGAGGCGCCGTGCGGAGCCGAGGGCAGCTGGCGCCGGGCCGGCCAAGGGCGGCAGAGGCGGCGCGGGCGCTGCTGCGCCGGCCCGGCCGGTGCCGGCCGCTCTGTCCGCTCCGGGCGCGGGGCTCGGGCGCCGCCGGGGCCCCCCGGGCAGGGGGAGCGGGCGGGGGTGGGGGGGCTCTCCGGGGCGGCGCCGCCCCTGCGCGCCGGAGCAGCCGCCGGAGGAGCCGCTTTGCCGCCGGGAGCCGCGCTCCGTCCGGGGCCGGCAGCGCGGGGTTGGGCTGCCGCAAGTTCTTGGGTGTCGTGGTTCGGAGGTGGCTTTGTAGGGATCGATCGCACGGGTTTGTTCTGGTCGCAGCGGGTATGCGCTAAGGGCTATGGCGTTCTTCCTGACCGGTACGGTTCTCGGTTCTTCGGGTGGTGACGATAAAGGTTTGGTTTGAATCGAGTTCTGTAGTCGGATATTTTTTTTGCCGGGCTATTCTGTTTTTAAAGGCGTGCAATGGTTTTTACGGGTCGTTGGGTGAAGCAGCGGCTCGGATTTTAATTCTGTCGCCGTGGCTTTTATTAGCGTGGGCGTGTAGCGTTTGTTTCGGTGGGTTCGAGGTGGCGTCGTGTCGTTAATAGCAGCGGGGTTTTTAAAATCTCTCTAATTGCGTTTGTGTTTCTCGTCTTCCAGGGCTTTTATTTCTTTGGTTTGTTTGATTGTAGTGTACGTTTTATTGTTACGGATCATTTGGGAGATCTTGTCAATGGTTACGTTTCTCTTTCGGCTTTGTGTTTATTTCTGGGTGGTATTTTTATTTTGATCGAATGAGGCTCTATGCGTTTATTCTTCAGTTGGGAATAATTTTTTTGACGTAAATTAAAGTTGCTTTGGTTTGGGGGACTTTTGTTTTACAAATTATTTTCTTTTTTTTTTTTTTCTTTTTTCTTTTTTTTTCGTTTCTTGTTGTCCTTTGACGTATTTGGTGGTTATTGATCAGTTTTATTTTTGGGAACGTGGGTGTTTATATGGTGGGTCTTTTTAAGTAGTTTTTTTATTTGGGTAGGTATTTTCTTATATTTTACTGGCTGAGGTTTTTTTTTTTTTTTTTTCTATTTCGTTCATTAGTTCGCTTTCTAAAGTTCTTTTGACAGAGTATTGCTTATTCTTTGAGTTAGTGTAGATGTAGAATTTCGGTTAGTTTTTAAACTAACGTTCAGGGTCAGTGGCACTGATTGGAGTTGAGTGAGTTGGTTTGGGTTCTTTTAGAGGTTTTTGTGATTTGCTGCGTGGGTTTCTCAAGGGTTTTCTTTTCGTTTGGTTCAATTTTTCTGATGTGATGAGAACTGTTAGTGAAAAGAGTGTTGTGTGTTTTTTTCGCTGGCAGTTGTTTGGCTGGTGGAGGTATCTTGATGGTTTTGGAAGACATTGGTGGGAATTCGATGCTGTTTGTTTTGTCATTGCATTTAGGAATTGGATTTTAAATGTAAAATTCTAAGGATAGCTATCTTTAAACAAAACGAGTAGATGTGTAGAAATGGGAATAAACTTTTATTTTGATCTATTCGATCTCTATTTAAAATTTAACAGTTAACATAAGTCATGGTGTATTCCAATAAGATATTGTAGTTTTTAATAGAGTATTGTGTATGTTTATAGATATATCAATAGAGATGATAAATATAAACACAACTCAAACGAAATTTTAAATGTAGAAATGTGTTTCGAATCTTTGCAGATATATATATAAAATTATTAAAGGATTGTAAATATAAAGTGACATAAATCCATACAACACGTAATACAAGTGATACTGTATGTATCTTATGATGATATATTATAGCAAGTAGCTATAAAATAGCTCTAAATATAGTCCATCACTATGATATAATATCTAAAAAATTATAGGTATGGTAAATATAAATACAACAATATTATTAAAAGTAGTTTAAAAGAAAGGATGGTTTTGTTTTTTGTTTGGCAAAAGCAGGGGTTTTATTATAAAAACTACAAATACAAATAATAGAAAGGTAGAAATCTAATTGTAAAAATATCTCATGAATACATCAAGATGGATATAAAAATTGAAAATATTAGAAAAAAGAAGTTGTAGCAGTAGATATGGTACATAATAAAAATAATAATTTATCTATATGATGTGAATGATATATATGTGATATGTAATTATGAATAGAATGCATCAGTATAAACTGTGACTATAAATGTGAATATAATTATGCAAGCTCTAAATATAACACTATTTCAATATAGTTTAAAAGAAGGGTTTTTTGGTATTTGTTTGGTTAGAGATGGGATTATTTTTGGAATAATAAAAGTATGATAGAAATGTAAATCGAAGTATAGAAATTTACAATCAATATATACTGATATGGATAAAACCACAAAGTATGAATAAATACAGATAATAGGAATAGGCATAATAGATTGTATAAATGACGTAACACATCACTGTCCGGTATAAATATGTGTGTGAATAGAACTAGGAAAACTAGAACTATAAAATTTATTTAAAGAAGGTTTGAAAGAAAGGGGGCTTATTTGGTTCTTGTTGGGTAAGAGGCAGGTTTTTGGCATTTATTTTTAGAGGAGTTTTTGGGGGGGATGGCCCCTGTTCTTTTTTGCCGCCTTGGCCGCCCGCAGCCCCGCGGCGCGCGGCGCCCCCGGCTGGGGTGGGTGGCAGTGCTGCCGCCTTGTGGGCAGAGCGCGGTACTGCAGCCCGCCGCCGCCAGGCAGCCCTCTTGGGCGTGGCGCGTGGCGGAGTTTGTTTGACCGTCTCAAAATGGCGGCCAAAAGGGCGGGCAACCGGAGGCCCGCGGTGTGTGTATCAGGACTGCCTGCACGGAACGCCGGCGCGGTCCCGGCGGGATATTCTCTTGCGTTTCAGGTGTACCCGGCACGGGCTGTAGGGTCAGCGGCGCTGCGGGCGGGCGTATTTTGGCGGGTTTCTGACCGGCATCTGAGTAACCGCCTCTCTCGGCTGGGGGGGGAAGGGGGGGAGACCTTTCTCGGCCGCCATCATGGGAGCGGCGCGTCGCCAATGTCGAGGAGTTTGTTTGACCTTCTCAAAATGGCGGCCAAAAGCGCGGGAAAATCGCGGACCCGGGAGTCTGCCGCCCTGTGGCCAGAGCGCGGTACTGCAGCCCCCCGAGCCAGCGCCCTGCCCCTCGCCGCTGGCTGCCGGGGGCGGGGCAAGGACGCGGCTGCCGAGCGAGGCGAGGGGCGGGAGCGAGGGGCGGGCGGGGCGGGAGCGAGGGGCGGGCGGGGCGGGAGCGAGGGGCGGGCGGGGCGGGAGCGAGGGGCGGGCGGGGCGGGCTCGGTAAATGGCCGGGAGGGGTGAAAGACGTTCAGGAGTGCAAAAGGGACACCATGGCTGAGAAGAATGGCCGGGGGGGGGGGGCGGCCCGGCGGGGCCGCTTTCGGCGGGCGGCGGAGGCGCGGTCGCAGCGCTCCGCGGGCCGGGGGCAGCGAGCGGGGGCGGGCGAGCGCCGTCGGAACGGGGCTGCACCCCCCCCCGAGCCCGCGCACGCGCCTCTCCAGGCGGCGGAAGCGACGGCGGGCCGGAAAATCCCGGCGGGGCGGCGGCGCTGCCCCCCCTTTGTGCCGCCATCTTTGCAAGGTAAGACCGCCCGCCCCGCCCCGTCCCGCCCCGTCCCGCCGCCCTCCGGTGTCTGTAAACTTCTCTCTGGCTTCGCAGGTCCGTGCTGGAGAGTGGGAGAAAGGTCCGTGCTGCTTGCCGTGTCCTCGGTGGGCAGAGAGCTCTGACCTTGCCTTGGATGGGCTGCTGAGGATTGGATCCATGGGGATGTGCTTGGATGCATTTAGTGACCTTTACAGATTTCTTTCCCTGCTTTTTTCAGTTCACAGAATCATGGAAGAATTCAGGTTGCAAGGGGCTCTAAAGATCACCTCATTCCAAGGCTGCTGCCGCCGTGGGCAGGGACGTGCTTCCATCGAGCAGCTTGCTCAGAGCCTCATCGCAGAGCACCGACGGGCCTTGAGCACTTGCAGCGATGGGGCGGCAGCCCCAGGACCTCTGAGCAACCTGTGCCCTGTGCCAGCCAGGTGCCAGAGGAGGAAGGAAGCCCTTCCCACCTGGAGCAGAGGCTGCGTAGCCTTGTGTCACCGAGCGTGTGAGACAGAAAGGCCCTTCCTTTCTGGAGGGGTAACAACGCGCAAAGCTCTTTCTCGGGACAAGCAGAGCAATGGAAGGCCAAAGGAGCCTTCAGTTCTTCCAGCAGCTTTGGGAACAACTTGAAGGAGGAAAAGCAGAGCCAATCTCTGAGAAGGGACGTGCGAGCTCTGGCGAGGACGGCTGCTCCCCCTGGCCTTGGTGTGGGACCTCCTGAGCTGCCATTCCTGTGGTGGGAGTGTTTCTCCTCTCCTCCAGCCAAGCCAGAGACCGCCTAGGGAAGGAGCAGGTAAGGTTGAAGCACTGAGATCTCCCAGGTAAGAAGTGACACGGCAAGAGGAAATGGCCTCAACTTGCAGCAGGGAGGGCTTAGATTGGATTGGAGGGAAAATTTCTTCACTGAAAGGGTGGTCAGGCATAGGAGCAGGCTGCCCAGGGAAGTCCCCATGCCTGGAGACATGTCAAGGATGTCAAGATGTGGTGTTTAGAGACCTGATTTGGGGGGCAGCAGCTGGGCTGGATGTCCTTAGAAGGCTTTTCCAACCGCAAGGATCCTATGGTTCTGGAAAGCCTTGACCCCTCTGGCTCTAGCACAGCACCTGGATGCTGACAAAATGAGGCTGGTCATAGAGCCTGGAGGTCCCTGTGCCACAGGGAGAGGACAAGCCGGTGTCACCTGCAGGGAGGGTCTCGTCCCCAGAGAGCAGCCAGTGACTGCGTCCCTGCCCGGGGCTCTGGGTGCACCCTTGGGGGGGGGACTCACCTGCCCTCCTTGCTGCTCTCATCCTTATCCCATATGGATTTAGCAGCAATCTTCTGTCTTTTCTTTCAAACTGTCCTTGGGAGAGTTCCAAGAGAGGGTCATTAGTTATTTCAAAGCCTACATCTTTTACCTATTGGCACTGAAGAGAAAAGACACAAACCTGCTTTGCATCCTTCTGCCTGGAAGTCCTTGTGACACGGGGAAGGGAGGAAGGGGCTGGCCGGGGTCAGCCTCTGCTGAGCCTCAGCTCTGGCTGCTCCTGCTCACAGGGTAAAGCCAAAAGCTGTCGTGATCAAAAACGCAGGCCACCCTTCTGACCTGAGTCACAGGGGCCGTTTCTTCTGAATGACTCAAGATGGGAAATCATTCTTGGAGCTTCAGAAGAAAAAAACCCCAAAACCGTAGGTACATTTGTAAGAGTGTGTATGTACGGACATTTCCTTGTAGGCAGCAGGGTGAGAAAGGGTGTTTATTTGAGGGCCCCCCCACACAAGGCTTTTCAGAAGCACAGCAGAGGCATTCCCATGTCTTCCTCACACAAGGTCCACTGCACTCACAGGAATGCCATTGAACTTTGCTTTTCTCTAACCCAGGTGTCACTCATAATAATGCCCACAGCCTTGGAATCAGGATGAAGGTGGAGCCTGAAGGAGCCAGGCACACTCAGGAGAGGGCCAGTAGCTGACTTGCTGGGATTTGGCCCACATAACTCTGAACTCATACTTTGGTTTTGGTTTTCTTTATTGTAGCTGACCGAGAGGCTAACAGGTGATCGCAGGGCCCTCCGAGGCAGACTCATTTCAGGTGCAACGTGGATTCACATCGCCGATCATCCAAAAGATAAGTCTGGGTCACGGCCTGGAGAAGGGAGAGCAGCGGGTTGGGAGTTCCTGGGACAGATTGAAAAATTAGCAGAGGGAAAAGCAATCTTGTCCTAGGGGCCTCTTAGGACAGCTAAAGGGAGAGACTCCACATTTGATGGCAGCGTGCAGGCGGGCAGGGCAGAGCAGTTCCGGTCCACGTCGTGTTGTCGGGTGTACCGTGTTACCTACTGTGTCTTTGGGGTCCCTTTTGCCTTTTCCCCTCGAGGCCCTCACCACAAGCATAATGTGTTGTGTTTAACGTCCCCCCGTTGGTCACGTTCTGTGTCACGGGTGTCTGCACATGTTTGTGCCGGAGCTGCTCTGCCCTGCCGCAGAGGCTGCTGCAACAGGACAAGGCTCAGGGACACGCAGTTTGTGGGGTGTGGCCGGACTCTAGATGATATTCCTAGATAGACAGAAGATGTTTGGAGCTGTGAAGATATCTTGCAGCCCTTTGACGTTTGTCCTCGCTTTCTTTCAGATGCAGAAGGATAAAATCCAGGGCAAAATCCATCCACCCATCCCGAGTGAGGAGGTTCCCCCGAGCAGGTCAGTCACCGTTTGTCTCTGCAGGGAGAGTGTCAAGTGTGACTCTGTTACAGCTCTGTTCTTTTTCTTTTTAGGAAGTAAAGCTGGACATCAGCAGGCAAGGTGAGATGGGCAAGGTGAGCATTGAGTAGCGTACAGGAGCAGTTGTTATTGCTCCAGTCTCACTTTGCGGTGCAGCTCTAAGCATCTGTTCCTGTTTCTGCGCTTCAGGCAATCCACTCGGAGTAGGCCAAGCCCCAGTCACCAACCGGCCGACGCGCCGGGTTTGCCGCTCTCCCGAGCCCTGGGGAAGAATCCCGGGACTCGGCGATGAAGCCTCTGCCTTTTCTGTTTAAAGGTGTCACCAGGGCAGCCTTCAGCAATGGCCGAGGAGTTGCGGTGAGTCAGGGAGGTAGGGAGGAGGAGTGAGGCTCCGCTCAGGTTTCAGCAGCGCCACATCCCCTCGTCTCCTCTTAGCCCAGGCGTGCCCCACGACGATGGCGTCAGCCTCCGAGTGCGGCTGAAGCGTGCGGCCCCAGGAGCCGGGCATTCTTGGGAAAAGAGTGAGTGGCAGAATTGTTGGGTTTTGGCCAATGTGCTGCTGAGGTTATGCATTGATATTTTGTTTTCTTTATTGGAGCAGACGAAGAAACAACAGGAAGTTGTTGAACAACAGTGCCAGCAGGACCTTCCCAGATGTCGAGGCAGCCTTCCTTTGCACCTGACACAGACCGGCATCGCCAGATGTCTGAGAGAGAAGTAGAGGGCTACGACCCACAGAGGGGATGAAAGCAGGGTGCTGGTTTGGGAAATACTGGGATGGGTTTTTGAGTCCACTTTGGAGGTGGGGGGGTGTCCATGAAGTGGCCCCTTAGGCCCCATAAAAGCAAAGTCTCACTTTTGATCCCAGTGCTGAGGTGTGCAGGGCAGAGCGGTCCCAGTGTGTATCATGTCCCTTGTCTATTGTGCATTATCTGTTGTTTGGGTATCTCATGTCTCTTACCTTAGGCCTTTGAGGGGCCTGTCAGAAACCTTGGCATTGTTCTTATCCTCTGTGATCTCTGCATTTCTTGGCCCGGCATCCATGCCCTACAAGCTTTGCCTGGGGAGCTCAGACATGTATCAGAATTGCATCTCTCTTTGGAAGCATCCAGTCAGATGTCTTTTCAGGTCTTGTTCTGAGCTGTACGGACAGCTATGCCCTGCCAGGATCCATTATGGCAGATTAGAGCTTGAAACAATGTGAGGACAGGTAGAGGCTTCTGACTGTAGGATTCTCGGGCATCCATCTCTTCAGTTTATGGAATAAATCATTCAGTTAGCATCTTGTTCCTTCAGTGTTTTCTGAGCCACGTCAGCTTGCCATCAGTCTCACCTCGGTCGTCTCATTTGGCATGCTCTCGGTGCTCGCAGTTATCCCTTTTGCCAAGAGATTTCTGTCTGTGTTGTGTCTCCATTGTTTGTGGTGTCCTGTCTGTCCCGTGTCACGGGTGTCAGCACACACATTTGTGCTGGAGCTGCTCTGCCCTCCTGCGTAGCCTGGTGCAGTAGGAGAAGTCCCTGGGAGTTTGTAATGTGGGGTGTAGTTGGACTCTAGATGGGATTTGTAGATGGACACAAGATGTCTGGAGCTCCTAAGTTGTCTCTGTTTCTCCCCGAGCCTCTCAGGGACCCTGGGCCAGTCCCGAGTCGGCAGACACCGGGGTTGGGAGCCCCGACACGGCCGAGAGCGGGGAGACACTGTCTGTGCCCCGAGGGTGCTGAGGGCACCTGGGCTGGGGGGAGACACTCTCTGTGCCCCGAGGGTGCTGAGGGCACCTGGGCTGGGCCCCTGTGCAGCACAAGAGACACCAGAGACATCGGTAGATGATAAAGGGCCGACTCTTAGCAGGGGTTAATCCAAGGTTTTATTAGGATCCCAAAGGAGCTCCTGCACTTCAGGGGGCTCCTGCCAAGCCCCAGGGAGATGTGCCAAGGTCACGTTTAAAGGGAGGTGGAAACTGAAAGTAGATAACATTTTACCAACCATTAAGTGACCCTAAGGGATGGATGCTGGGGGACAGACATACAGGACAGTGTATGGGGCAAGGCTTGGGGGGCTGACCCCTGGCCTCTGGCTGATCACTGGACGACTTGGACCGAAACTTCTGCATGGAGGGGATGGGAGGCTGAGTGATTGACAGAGAGCCAGGGTGGGGGTTTGGGGATGATCTCATCCTGGGAGAGGGATAACACAGGGAGAAGGAGGGGGGTACAGTTTGGGATAAACGATTTGGGAAAAATATGGGGATACAAAACAAAACTACTTCAAAGTATTACAAAGTATAGAAATGCACTACAACAGCTATGAAATAGATTTTGTGTTTACTCAAGCTTCTAAAGTCAGTCCACGTTAGGAAATGCGTAAGGCAGGAGTAAGAGTAGCCCACTTACTGAAATGCAGTGACTGATGGAGCAATGACTCTGTCCAGGCTCCTGATTTCCGAGTCCTCCATTAGAGCCTGCTTTCCTTTCACAGTTCTGTCCTCCGTGGTGATGCTGCATTGTTGTGGCAAATAAAGCCTCTGGTATTGCAGAGCTGTGAGCAGCCACTTAGACCAAGAACAAAGCTTTAATCTTCACGTTTTGATAGTCATCCTCTGCAGTGCTGCATTTTGGGAATAGAGAACGGGTTTGTGCTATTTTTAGGTGCATGGAATTACAGTAACATAAATGTCTTCTTTTCAATTTAATGTGCTGTTAGCTAGTGGTTGGTTTGATAGTTCTGTGCTTGCTACAAATCTCTGTGTGTTCGGGGGTGAGCAGTAAGAACATGGAGTTTGGCACAAGCGTGAAGGAAATTAATGTGGGGTTTTTTACTTGATAAAGGAGAAAAAGTGTGTTGATCAATAAGCAGCAAGTCAAATCCAAAACAGAAGAGTGCTCTATGCTATGTAAGTGTTTATTCCAGGTGATGCAGTCACAGACAAACAAATTGAATAGTTATTGGCAATGTAATGTTGAAAATTTTGGGAATATATCCAGTCAATTCCTAAAATATTGCTGCAGTTTAAATGTTGTGAGGGACATGATCAGCAGACTGTTTCTTTTTAATTCTTGTTTGTCTGAAAACCTGTAAGAATCAGGATTTTTCTGTGATATTCTCGGTTCATGCAGAGTTCATTGATTCAAAGGTACATGGCATGCAGAGTCCTGCAAGGCCTGAGAAACAGCTGCATCACACCTGGTGGATGTCCAAGAGTCTGCACAAACAGCAGGGATGAACTTTAGGATGAACTTGCAATTGATGAGCTCTGTTGTTCTGTCAGCTCAAGAGAGCACACACCCCCCTCCTTTCCAAGGATGAACATTTAATATGGCTCACAAAGTGTGCTTGCTTTTAATTTTCTGTGCCATTACCCATTCCAGCATGCTGCTTGTCCAGATCTGTTGGAGGTGAGCAGCTCCCAGCGTGAAAGGCTGATTTCTCAGATTCTCAAACTGCCTGGGGCTCAATGGCAGGACACCCCAAAGTTCACTTGAGAATGTATCTGAGGTTGTCCAAATGCTTCCTGCACTCGGGCAGGTTTGGTGCTGTGACTGCTTCCCTGGGGAACCCGTTCCTCAGGAGAAGGTAAATGGCTTGCTAGGGTTTTCACAGTCAGCATTGAGCTTTAATGCAGGTTTGATAATGCCCAGTACAGCATAATAGCCACAGGAGCATTATTCTGCATCAGAGCAAAGACATTGCTGGATTTGTGGAGAGATCCAGAATAAAGGGACTTTATTGTCCCAAAGGGAATTCTGAGCGATACCATAATGTAAATAGAACATAGGAATGCTAATAAAGAATGAAGTGAACATTGCTTTCAGTTAATAATCATTGTGAACACAATATTTATACTCCACATATTGTGTTTTCTCATGCAGTGGTCTTTAAACCAGAGAGATAATAGCTGTTGATCTAAGAGTTATTATACTTTAATTAGGAATGATTCTTCTCTAGAGCTTTTACTTGTCTTTGTTCTAAGAGCCAAAGTTGTTGAACTTTTTAGTCAAGACAGAAACCAGTTGTCAAAGTTGAGAAAGAAAAATGGAAAGAGAAAAATAATGCCTTTTACTCTTAGTTCTCTTTTTTTTCTTGCAATATTGGTAGAGAATATTCATGGAAAATACTTAGGCTTTTTATTTATTTTCCTGGAAATAGAAGACAGGTGCCTTGTTTTTTGTTACAGTAAAATAATATACTCTTATGTAGCTATGACACTTCATTTTGTGGCTTGTTACTGTTAAACAGTGCCAGGATTCTGATGGCAGTCATGTAGGCTAAATAGTTATATCTGAAATTTTTTTATTGCTAAATAATTCATGGTCCTTCTCCTTTTTGTTTGCCTCCTTTTAGACTGACTATTTGAGAGTTCTGAGTAGCCGTGTGAAGGCTGCTCCTGTTTTACTCAAAGTGTGGTATTCGCATTCTCTGAACAAAGAGAGATTTAATTCTCTCTCCCAGGACTTTTCCTGGGGAAGGCAGTGAGAAACCTCAGAGAAGAAGAGAAAACAATTCTTATCTCTACTTGCTGCTCCTGTTTGGAACATGTGGAATGTGTCATGGAGATGGTTTGCCAGAAGTGGTTTGTGAGCTGGACACCAGCGAGGGTTGTTTGGACTGATTGGCCAATTGGGTCAAAGCTGTGTTGTGACTGTCTGCAGAGAGTCATGTGTTTTTCTTTAGTAGTATTTGGTATCTCTTTAGTGTAGTTTTAATATGGTATTAGTGTAATATAGTACAGCTTAATAAAGCTTAATAAAGGATTTGTTCAGCCTTCTGGAATCATGGAGTCAGAGCACATCATTCCCCGGATGGGGATCGCTCATCTACGACACAAAGCGCGGATTTTTACACCTTGTCGAGCTGGCATCTCTTGCTGACGCCCAATTCTTGCCCTTCTACAGAGGAGCTCAAGGAGAAGCTGCAGCAGTATGTTGATGAGGTGAATGCCCACGAGCCAGGTTTCATCAAGGCTGTCCGGCACAGCAGGCAGGAGGGGCTGAGCCGCTCCCGAGTCAGCGGCTGGAGAGCAGCCACAGCGCCGGTCGTCGCTCTCTTCGATGCCCACGTGGAATTCAACGTGGGTTGGTGTGTGCCCCTTCCATTCTCTCACCCAGGGACCTTTGCCAAGCACTGGTGGTAAATTACTGACTGGCATTTAGAGGGTGAGTTAGAATTTTGAGCTTTTTAATGAAAATTCAGACATAATCATGGACACAAGCAGGAAAAATGTGTTTGTGCTGTGTAAGATGATCTAGATACATTTTCATGGTTTGAGTAATCTGCTGGTCTAATTACAAGGTAGTTAAATCATATTAGAAAACTGCACATTAAAAATCTCCTCCAGTAATGTAGCCCTTTGCCCATGAGGGTGAATGTATCTTCTTTTCATTAAAAAAGATTATGTTTCTTTTACATTCTGCAGTGTAAACAAAGAAGCGTTTTTTTGGTTATTTTGGCCACTCTGCAAAAGTAAACATAACTAAAATAATGTGTTTTACCGTGTTCAGTCTGGATTTAATATCTCCCTTGCTCCTTAAGTAAAAGTGAGGTAAAAAGGCAAGAGCTTCTGTCTCTAGGATAGATCTATTATTAACTCTGCTCCTGATGTCCTTGATAGTGTTGCGAGCCTGAAGTTGTCATTACTTGGTAGCAAGGGTATAAATGCTCTATGATATGCAGATACTCATTTCTTCCATCCACCAGCTCAAATCAAGGTTAACAACAGAGCCTCCTAGAGAATATGTTGCAGTGTATTATTTTGGGGCAGAAAGGGCTCTGAATGGGTAACAGCTTTAGACTTTGCTCCTTCTGAAAAATACAGCATTAGCTGCTATATTGTTTATTTGGTGGTGGACTAAATACTCTTTAAGGGCTCCTTCCAAACCAAACTACTCCATGATTTCCATCAGTGCTATGCTTGCAGTGGTGTAATCTTAACAGTGTATTTCTTTTTTTTTTAGGGCTGAACCAGTGCTCACTAGGATAAAAGAAAACAGAAAAAGAGTAATTTCTCCATCATTCGATAACATTAAGTATGATAATTTTGAAATAGAGGAGTATCCCCTCTCAGCACAAGGCTTTGACTGGGAGCTGTGGTGCAGGTATCTGAACCCTCCTAAGTCCTGGTGGAAACTGGAGAACACAACTGCTCCAATAAGGTAATAAATAACTAAATTACAGTGTCTAAAAGCTCTCCTGGGTGTGACAGGGGGCAAGTGGGCTCAGCTGTGTGATAGGTTTTACTGACTGTAAACTTCAAATACTTAAATGTCCTTGATGCCTACACAGTCATCAAGAAAACTCCTGTTTTCAGTAGATGTTTTTAAAGGAAACTTTTGTTTTCAGTAGATCTTTTTAAACAGGTTTCCTGCCCAAGTGGAATGGTAGGCAGGGCTGCTCTGCAGCACTCTGTTCTCCAAATGTCTTGCCTGCTGATTTAGTGCTTACGGGCCAGAAATGGAATTTTCTTTGCAGTTACATTGCATAAGCAGAGCTGACCTGACAGCTGTGTTCTTTATAGTGTTGTCACATAGGTGCACAGCTGTGCTGTGTCCCAGGAGTTAATGTCTGGTCAGTGACACTGTGAGCAAAGGCTGCATTGGGTCCTTGCTTTGGGACAGTCTGGGTCTGCACTTTGTTCCCATGTCCAGAGTGTTGTCAGACTGGTACAGAACAATCCCTTTGTCTCAGGGAGGGGAGTAGTACCCTCTGAACCCACTGAGCAGCTCTGCTGAGAGTACAGGCCTTGCTTGTAGACACACATTCATTCCAAGGAGGGCACTGGTACCTGTGCTCCAGCTCCCTGCAGAAAGGAAGTGTGAATGCTGTTCTTACCTCCTGAAAGCAGAACCTCAAACAGCACTGGCAGCTGTTTTTCATCCAGCAGCTATCTTGGCAGGCAGGCACTTTTCTCAGGTTCTGTCAGTTTAACACCCTCTGAACTGCACTGACCTATGAACAGAACCTAGAATTGGAAAGCAGGAGATAAAAATTAACAGGTTTGCCAAAGACAAACGTGAAAAGGGGTTAATTTCCACAGCATTAGAAATAGTTATTGCTGTTAATGAACTCTGTTGACACTATAAAAATGTTCCTGTGAAGACAGGTTGAGAGAGTTTGGGTTGTCCAGCCTGGAGAAGAAAAGGCTCCAGGGAGGTTTACAGCACCTTCCAGTACCTAAATGGTGATTCCAAGAAAACTGGTAAGGGACAGAAGTAGGTAGTGATAGGGCAAGAGGGAACAGCTCTAAACTGACAGAAGGCAGGGTTATGTTAGGTATTGAGATGAAATTCTCTCTGTGAGTGTGGTGAGGCACTGGAACAGGTTGCCAGGGAGGTTATGGATGTCCATTCATGGAGGTGTTCAAAGCCAGGCTGAATGGGGCTCTGAGCAACCTCATCTGTTTGAAGATGTACCTGCTCATGGCTGGGGTTTGGAATGAGATGATCTTTCAAGTCCTTTCCAGCCCAAGCCATTCTATGATCCTGTGATTAATTATACAGAGTAACCATTATGATTTTTAAAATTAAAAGTAGTGAAACACAAAGTAATGACTTTTCCATTTTACCCCCAAACTCTGTTCCACATGAGGACTGGGCAGTGCATGTACTTTATGAATTTCAGGTTTGTCCCCTAACTCTTTCCCTGGCACATTTTTTAATTCAGTGCAATATGCTGCATGTGTGTGTTGGATAATTAAAACAAGCACACCAACAAACAAAGCCATGTGTCTTGATGGATGGTTTCTATCTGCCTCCATTATTCTTTTAGAATTATAGCAAAGGGAAGCAGGTGCACTGAGAAACACTTAAAAACAACAACAAAGGCAAAAGTACCTATCATAAATGAAGCATAAGTTTTGTATTGATGTTAACTGCTATTTTCTTCATTAATAAATACATCAAAGATGGTCTTTCATTGTTATAAAACGGGTACTATAGCACTTGGAGGCATTAATATATAGATTTCTGTAGAACTGTAGAATTTGTGATTAAGACAGCCTATGATCTGTTTGAAAGCAGATGTGTCCACTAGCTGTAGCTTGAGTGTTCTCCATAAAAGCAGGGTGATTTCTCCTGTACTGCTAATTAATATCTTGTCATTACCAGAGTGCCAGCATAATAATCTGAAAAGACATATTTATTTCTTGCAATTGTGGATTATAAGGTAGGAGAAAAATGAAAAGGCTAAATGACTCTGTATCCTTCTCTACTCATAAGGTGAAATTGTACCCTCTGTGGCTGAACTCTTACCTGACTAAAATTGGCTCTGTATAGTAAAAATTGGTTGGTTCCCACCATGACATAAGTAGAGTTTACTGATCCAGTAAAGCTATGTGATTTGTTTAGGTTTGGCTCAGGATAATGGACTAATGTTATGCTGGTAAAGGCAGGCTTTGCTTGATTCTGTATTAAAAAAATGTATCTGGATGGTCCTATTCAAGAAATAATCTCTTTCTTTAGGTAAGCTTACAGACACAAGTTTTTAGCTCTAGCTGAACCTGGCTTCTGGCTAAACACACAGAACTGCACATCATTTGCAATTGTCACAGGCAAGAGCCTTGAGGACTTAGCAAGGACAGAGGCTACACTGGCTGGTGCCCCAGAAACAAAACTGGGGCACCTGGATCTCACACTACTAGCACTGAAATCCTTACTGCTCTGGTGAATATTTATGTCCAATAATTTGACTCTAATTTCCTTCAATGGTGCTCATTTCACTTTAGAATTAGGAATGTCAGAAGGCAAGGCTCAATAAAGCTCTTTGAGAAATACTTTCTTAAGAATCTGTTTTGCTGCATCATTTTACCTAGCAATGATAAATACAATCTGTGCCTGAAAAATAAAATTCTTCATAATTTATCTGCTAATTTTGGTTGCTGATGATTTATTCTTCCAGAAGTCCTGCACTGCTTGGATGCTTCATAGTGGACAGAGAATACTTCCAAGAGATTGGATTGCTGGATGAAGGCATGGAAGTATATGGAGGAGAGAATGTGGAGCTTGGAATCAGGGTAAGGAAGGCAAACAATTAGCCCATACTGGTGGCTTACATTTAAAATATAGCTTACTTCTTATTGCAGAGGGGGAAAGCAGTCCAAACCATGGATGATGGCATGGAAAGGAGATCCACAGCTCTGCAGACATGTACATTTATTTGAGGAGAGAGGAGGGAAAAAAGAGCAATAGCTCTCTTTACAGAACTTAATCTGGGACAAGGGTAGATGTGTAGAATTTGGGATTGTTCTTTCAACAGAGTTTTGCAGAGTTGATAGCTAAATTTCCCTGCTTACCTGTGGTCCCAGACTCAGTAAGAACAGTTTCTCACAGGTGTGATGAGAAAAACCTTTCTAGATTACTTGGTTTATTTAAATTAGCAAAATCACTGTGGAGCAAAGTAGAATATAGGGGCATTTATGCTGCCTTCCAGACAGAAGGGAATTAAGGTATTCATAATGTGAATATATTGTGAGTGCATATATTTTCTTTTTCCATTGTACACTCTTCACCTGTTTACTATAATGCAGTATTGTGTGTGATTTGAGTACTTCTTTCTGTATCTCTTCACAGTTTAACACCTTTCTGTTCTCTTTGAGAATCTCTCAGGTTTTTGATAAGGTTGGAATTCCTAGGTAGATAATGGTAGTGAAAAATGGGGTGGTGTGTTATAAAAATAAATTGTGAGCCCTGCTAGGAAAGGTAAGGGAGAGGTAACATTGTGTTTTGAGCCTTTTAGCTGCCAGAATATCAGCATACCGTTGTACAATAGCAAAAAAAGGGGAACTTACTGTAAGAATAGATAATTATCTCCTGAGACAGCAAGATAGAACACAAAATACTCATTTTTATTTCTGGCTTCTTGAAATTCTTTTTCTTCCGCCTGTTAGAGATAAAGAGGTTTTTCAGCCAGAGTGAAGCACAGACCCTCTTTCAGCTTTCTCTCTCCCTCTTTCACTTTTTCAAGGAAAGGGAGAGAGAAATGCAAGACTGCTTCTTTTAATAACATTGTTCTTCTCACTGTAAGGGCCAGAGAGCTGCCTTCTGCTCCCAAAAACTTATTTTGCAGCTCAGTGTTGCAATGAGTTGAAAATTACCATCACTTTGGTTTTTCTGTTCTTTTTCCAACTGACAAAACATTATTGTTTCCTCATGAGTGCAAGGAGTTGTCTCTGGGTTTGCATCATGAGATGTCTCCTGTCTGGGCTGCAGCACTTAGCCTTGGAGGAGTTGATGTTGGTATGTTGGTAGACAAGGCCAGAGAGACACAATCTCTGCATAATTGAAATTTTGGAGTATGCTGGATCACTGAAATAAGGCCTGACACTGCTCTGATTTCCTTATGGCTTTTTCTCTGGCTCCAGGGAAGCAGTGCCTGACCTACATAAAATACTCTCATCTGTAACAGAGTGTAGTGTGCAAGGTAACATAATACGTGCTTCCTTATCTGAATTTATGCTGGCTTGGATCTGCCTGTATGAAAACAAATTCCAGAGCTGTAATAAATTACAGATTGTTTAACAGTTTATTAATGCTCTTCTGACAATCCTCAGTGTGTCTGAGATCATCCAAGGGTGAGACTCAGTGAGGGGAGACCTCAGTGTGGTCTTCAATATCCTCACCAGGGGAGGTGGAGGTGCAGGCACTGATCTCTTCACTCGCGTGGCCAGGGGCAGGACCCAAGGGAATGGCCTCCAGCTGTGTCACAGAAGGTTTAGGTTGGATATCAGGAAAAGGTTTTTCACTCACAGGGGTGGTTGGGCACTGGAACATCTCTACATTACTTGTGGTGCTTTCAGCTGTGGGGCTGCTGATGAATGCCTTAATCAAAATAGTCATTGTTCTACAAAAACGACATTGTAATTACAGTATTAGTGCAATAAATAATGTTTCCCTTTTAAAATGCTGCTCTCCAATCTGTGACTATGTAGGCTCACTGCACCTCCTCTTTCATTGTCGTTTTCCTTTTTTTAAAGAAGTGTCTAGATTTTTTTAGTATTCTGCTGTGTGAAAAGCATTCTCATTCAGGATAATGGACAAGCAGACACTGTCTGTCCAAAATGGCCTGCTAGGGAAATTTTATGCAAAAGCTTGTAAGAGCAAACATCTAGAGGAAGAACTGGAGAGTTTATTTTTGACTGCAGAAATAGCACATGTTAGAATCATTTGAGCTACCTGTTTATCTGAAACACAGTGGGTAGAACATGGTCCCATGTCCATCTATCACTGATTTTGTTCCAGAGGATGTAAAACTTCTGTGAGGAATTAGACCCTGACAAATGGAGACTTTTCCCACTATCCTCACCCAGGAGTTATGTTTGTCACCTCATCATCTGCACAAATATCTAGTTATTTATGTTATAGGAGTGCAAGAAAATCACCAACTATTGGAAACTGTATTTGAAGGATCCATTGCTGGCAAACCATTACAAGCCACAGAGAGCAGGACTTTGGAGGATTGTTCTCTTGATTCTGAATTTGCTTCAGAGCTGCTACTCAGCTCTGTTGGTCTCTGATTTGGAATACTGTTTTAACTTCTAAGATTTTTACCCTTGTCTATGGATTTGCAACAGCATTTGTAAAATACTAAACATGTATTATTAAATAAATATTAATAGAAATCTTTTGCCTTGAGCTAGAAGCTGGCAGATGAGTTCAAAACATGAATGGATTTGATTCTTAGAAGAAACTCTTTACTCTTCAACCAAATGTTTTCTTGTAAATCTGTTTATTTGCCTCATAAGACAAAAAAGGCAGGCTGGTTGATGCAGGACTTAATAGAATCGTCTTTGAGCAGTTCAATCATTTTAACTGGGGTTTAGAAAGATTCATTTACTGTCAAGAAGCATCATATTTATAAAATCAAGTTAGAATGAGTGGTGCTTCTTTTTTGTTCAATCATTCCCAATTGAATGGACTTAAGTGTGCTTTTAAATTACCAGGTTGCATTTGGAGGGCAGATTGGAATCACATTTTCATCCATGTGCCCAAGCAGGAACTGTGTTGGTAACTGCCTTAAAAGAATGTGAGTGTAAGGCTGGTGTTTCTCAGTGTCATTTGGGCTCAGCTTCTGGCTTGGGCCTGCACAAGCAGTTCTTGTGGCCGTGGAAGACCCTACAAATCCTCTGCCATCAGTTGCATTCATTCAGCCAGGTTCTGCTTTGCATGGTTCATGTCTGGTTTGCAGTAGGCTTCTTAAAGGCCTCTTCCAATTCCTACTGAAGTCAGAAGAAGATTTTCTATCAAAAGCAACCCTGTAGCAATTCTTTTGTCTTTTAAAGCAGCCTACATGCTTGATAAAGCTCTGGAATATCTGTTACAAGAAGTTATTTGTGCCACTTTTAGGGATGCCCTAACAAATACTCCGTGATTTGCCTCAGGTCCCAGACTAAGTCATCATCAGAGTCCTGGGAATGCCAGCCCAGGCTTTGACTTAGAGTAATTCTGTGTGTCACAAAGACTTTGTGCTTGCAGATGAATTCGTGTTCACTAGGATATAATGGCCCTCTTAAGTGGGTAAGAGGAAAATTTATTAGAAGCTAAAAGCTCTTTAAGGGATTGGGTCTTGTTCCAACTAAATGCTATATCAGGACTTTACATCAGGTGACCCAGGAGGAAAATTGCATTTATAGTTAGACTGAGTGTGGCGCACTACTTTTGTGTAGTATATTTCTGTAGTGAAATTAATTGCTTCATTTCTTGCTAGTCGGGTGGTTTGTCTGCAGACCTTTTGTGAATCTCGTGCTGTTTCTGATGGTGGAGAACTGGAGGAATGCAGTTAATGAATAGAGATGGAGAAATTAGTTACTTGAGCAAAAAATAGTCCTAGGGTTCTTTGGGGTATTTTCCATACATGAGGGTCCCTCTGTGGCAAAGCAAGCAGATGTGAAGTCTGTCATGGCTCTCTCTGATCTATTGTTTTGGAATTCCAGAAGTTAATATTTGTTTGTTAGTTTTGGGCTGGGTCTTTGGGTCTTACCTATCTTGTCTTTTCTTTAACCCCCTCCCCACAACATGCTTCTGGGATCGTGATTTTTCATTGCTTTTTTCATTGCTTCTTAGTTAAGTGAGTCTCTCCCATTTGGTGCCTAGAAACTGATGGCTGCTTACATGTTCCAGCCATTTCCAGTCCACAGTGTGTGTGTATCCTGATTGTTTCTCACCTGAGATCTTTCTTACAATATTGCCCTTGGGATAGTGTTCTTTTTGTTAATCACAGGCAAGTGAAGGTACTTACACTTGGCCCCAAATCTCCATATTTATGGGGAAACATGTCACCCTTTTTCCTCTTTACCTGGAAGTTTCCAGCAATTTTACCTGTCGGTGTTCCTAACACAGGCCATAAATGACACGAAACTGTGACTATATTGCATGTAAATAGATGTCTGACTTTATTAAGGAAAGCCTTTGCACAGCTGTCCTGGCCATGGCTGGGGTGGAGATAATTTTGTTCCTAGAAGCTGGTACAGTGCTGTGTTTTGGGTTTAGGATGAGGATAATGTTAAACTGCACCAACAGTGTTCAAGCTCAAGTGAAGTTTCACAGCACATAGGCTACACTGGGTTACATTTTCTCCTTCTCCTTGCCATGCTCTTGTTCTAGCTCCTGCAGCAGCTCACCAGTGCTTTGGGCCTGCCAGCACAGTGGTCTGCCCCACACTGCTGCCTCTGAACACCTCTGCTTCAGTAAACTTTTATTTTCTTTCAGATACAGGGTTAATTGTAATGCTAATCAGCTCGTGATTTGCCCTGCTGCCTCACAAACTGTTTTGTTAGGCAGATTGACGGGCTGGCATGCCAGTGTGATAAATATGGCCAGGAGACTCCTTTAAAAAGGCCTTTATTACCCGAGGGGTCGCGCACAGCGCCGCTGCTCCCACAGCACGGTGCTGAGGAGGAGGAGGAGTGCAGCAGGAGGGTGTGTGCAGCTTTGTCTCTCAGCAGAGCTGGGGCTTCCACCCTCAAGAGAATCCTTAGGAAGATGATGTTGGCTTGTAGGCCAGGGGTATCACCCAAGCTGAGCACTATTAAAGTTATGGTGGCAGGACGGAATCCGGCTCTGGTCAAGGGTGGGTGATGTAGTGTGGTTCTGGGGGGTTAAAGTCAGAGTTCATGTGCTGGTTTGTTGTTTGGAGAGGGTTCATATAGTTCCCACAGCCTCTCATTTGAATTCAGTCCGGGTGCAAGGCCTGGGAGCAGGGGAGCAGGGGAAGTGGTTCCTGACAGGAATGGATACAAATCTAAGGTGAGATGGAAAGGGGCACAAATGCAGAGTATGACTGAGAGAGGTACAAATACAGGGTAAAATGGTAACATAGAACAACAGCAACTCAAGGCAAGTCCTAGAACTCTGACATTCAATGTTTAACAACAGACCGACACTTGAAATTAAGACCCTATCCACTTCATTAACATCAACTAGCAATTACTTCTCTAAAAAAGAGCTCTCCTCTCCAGGGTTTCATTTCTCACACCAAGAGGTAGAAATGTCAGGAAAGGAACCAAGAAGATTGAAGGGATTTTTCACCCAACTGCTGTGTTGTGGGACTGTTTGCATGGAGAGGGAGTAGTGGGCTGTGCCATGTGTGCCTGGTGTCCCTTTCTGTCCTTGCTGCTGGGCCTACCTCCATTGCACTCCATTGAGCAATGGAGATCTTCCCCAAATATGCTTCAGGAAAATTAATCAAGATGTTCCCCATTTTTGCACTTGCAGCTATCATCACTTCTTGTAGTCTTAAAGCCATGTTTTTAGCTTGTTTTCAGTAAGAAGGCCAATATCCTTTGCCACTAGGGAATGATTTGCTCTACAGAAAACATCCTCAGTACGTGATCACAAGTGCTGCCAACAGTACAAGGTTGGTGATGTGTAAAGGCAAAGGGCTGAGAAGTCCAAAAATAGAAATATCCTTAGTTGTTACTCTGAGATAACTTTTAAATACTGCTTTTTCATATAATGGTTCTCTTTAAATTTTCGTTAAAGCTTTAAATAGAGAGAAGTTTATTTTGCTTTTATCCATTTTGTGAATTAAGAGGAGACTATTTCTAGATTGAAGCCTGAAAGAAAAAGATGGTAAAGATTGACCAAATGTTGCTTCTTACAAGATGTAGCCAATGCTTTTCATAGCTCACACTTTCACCAAGACAAAAAGAATTCCTTAGCAGTGCAAGTGTGGCATAAGCACTTGCCTAGCACCCTGTGTAACCAGCAGTGGCTTATCTGTGTGCACAGGATTATTCCTGAGGTTAATTTTGTTTTGCAAAGTACCTCACTGTGTCAACAATTTGAATCCCAAGATGACACAGACTAAAATTCTCTCTTTACAGGATTGTAATTCCAACAGGTTAAAAAAAGAAAGGCTCTATTGAGAACAAAACAAGTAATTGCCATGCCTCCAAATTCTGCCAGTCATGACACTACTGAGCTTTTTGGCTTGCTCTGGTTTCAGTCACTCCTACATTGGAATAATTGTTTTTCCCTCTGTTCTTATGAATGCCTCAGCAGGTAATCTGCAGCTACAGCATGTGTAATTATACATTACCAGTGAATCAGTTTTGTGGTTTTGCTGTTTCTGGGGAGAGAACATGTTATTAGCTGCTCCCACAGGAAAGAAAAGTATTACAGCAGCAGCTAACATGGGACATCACTATACCCTACAAGGAAGGATGAGGAGGCACTTGGAGATTTCTCACAAGTGTTTTTTCACCAACTGTGCATGTGTAGTTGCACATTACCAACTGGGAAGTAATACAGATATATTTATGTTTTATGAGAGGAAAGTGTTATTTATAGTGGTATGGGAAATAGTAAAACAGTTTAACTCAATATACACTTACACATCAATGGACTCAGGTGAGATGCAAGTTAATTAGTGCATTATTAGCCTCATGTTTAATGCTCTCCTGCACTTTCAAGTCATAGTGTAATTGCCATTGTACCTTCTTATATTCCAAGTCTTCATGGCCTAAGCTGGGAAGATTCCATATTTGTGGCTTTCCTCTAGAATTTAATTTCCTTGAGATATTTTAATATTGCAAGACTGATTTAGTAATCTAACAAAGATTAGAGGAAGACCAGTGAGGGAGAGCAAGGGGTTGTTGTGGTAGTGCAGAAGTGAGTAGATGACTGAGATGGGTTCACCAGGATGGATGCAGCATGTTCAGGTCACAGGTGTGAAGGCCAGACACCTTTATGTGTGTGACAGCACCTTATGTTGTAAGGCAAGGCAGTGAGGCAAAAGACCAGCCTGGCTGAACAGGGAATTCTTCAGGAGCTCTTGCTTCAGTCTTTAATAGTACTGATAGAATTTGGGCTACTGTGCTGTGGAAAGGGACCTGGGGCTCCTGCCAATGGCAAACTGAATGTGGGTCAGCAGTGCCCTGCAGCCAGGAGGGCCAGGCCTGTCCTGAGGCCCAGCCAGGAGGGCCAGGCCTGTCCTGAGGCCCAGCCAGGAGAGCCAGGCCTGTCCTGAGGCCCAGCCAGGAGAGCCAGGCCTGTCCTGAGGCACAGCCAGGAGAGCCAGGCCTGTCCTGAGGGCATCAGGCCCAGCCAGGAGGGCCGGCCTGTCCTGAGGCCCAGCCAGGAGGGCCAGGCCTGTCCTGAGGCCCAGCCAGGAGGGCCAGGCCTGTCCTGAGGCCCAGCCAGGAGAGCCTGCCCTGTCTGGGGACATCAGGTGTGAGGGTTTCCAGGATGAGGTGAGACATTCATCTGACTCTATATATTTTAGAAGGTTGATTTATTATATTATGATGTTATGTTATATGATATGAAAATGATATATTAAAACTATACTAAAGAAAGAGAAAGACATTAGAAGGCTAGCAAAGAATGAATAATAAAAACCCATGACTGACTAGAGTCTTGACACAGCTGGCTGTGATTGGTCATTAATTAAAAACAATTCACATGGCAGCAATCAAAGATGCACTTGTTGGTAAGCAACCTCCAGACCCCATTCCAAGCAATCAGATAATTATTGTTTGCATTTCTTTTCTGAGGCTTCTCAGCTTCTCAAGAGAAAATCCTGGTGAAGGGATTTTTCATAAAATATAACCGTGACAACAGAGGTGGCTGGCACTGGAACAGGCTCCCCAGGGAAGTGGCCACCACAGCGAGTCTGACAGAGTTGAGGAAGTGTTTGGGCCATGCTCTCAGACACGTGGTGTGACTCTTGTGGTGTCCTGTGCAGGGCCAGTGATTGAACTTTGATGATCCTTGTGGGTCCCTCCCACCCCAGCATGTTGTATTCTATGATCAGGCTTTAGGCACAGTGCAAGATGAACAAGACTGATCAGGCTAAGTGTAGCTGTGGTAAGGAGAGAAAGGTAAAGCCATAAAAGATGGCCAGCACAGTACATTGCTCCATGAATACTAAACCAGTGGCAATCCTGTTTTTCAGTCTCCTTTTGTGCTTTTTAAGAGAAAAAGTGATTTCTTTTACTTCCTGTTGCTAACATCAACTTGGCAACGCAGTGATTGATGTGTGGGTTCTTGACTGTGCCTGGCAATGAGATGGACACACTTGGCAGAGAACTGGATGGGGCCCTAAGTGACCCTTGCCATGTGTTACCTCCAAGTAACACAGGTGGAGAGTGGTTCCTGCAGTTCCAAGCAGCAGCACACCATGCATAGTTTAACAGTACACTCTAACAGTTTCACAGCTCATGAAGATACATGCAAAATTAATCCCTGCAGAACAAAACAATTGAAAAAGTACATAATGAAGCAATTAGCTAAAAGAGGAAGACAAGTAATGACCATTTAATTTGTGAAGAATCTTTACATGGATTAGGTTTTCAATAAGAGTGTTCTATGAAGGCACAATTAATGTAAAATGAGGCCTGTGAGGCAATTAATGATGACTTCAAAAGTTAGATTTAAGGGATAATTTACATATTAAAACTGAAGAGCAGCTCTAGTTATGTTAAAGTCTTTTATTTTTCTTTTAAAAAGCCTTTTAGATTGTGAGGGGGTGTTTTTGTAGGTTACTTAGAGTTTCACATTAATCTGTCAGCTTGGTTATGAAAAAAGGCTGTTCTTCCATACAAATAAATAAGTTTACCTGAAAGTAAGTATGACAGGATTGTGTGATGATCAGACATATTTAGTAAAGGTTAACTGAATTCAGTGGAGATATTACCTAAATAAATATTAACATATTCCATCCAGTGGGTACAGTTTCTAGCTCTGCAGAGGCAGATACCCAGTAACAAATGTGCACGACAATCCAAAAACTTCCAGGGTGTGATGGAAAAGCCACTGATAGCAACTAGAAATATGAGCCTTGATTTCAGTGATCTTTGTGTCTGACACTCTCTCTGTCCTTTCTGCAGTCACCTGTCCAGATACCAAAATAAAAATGCAGATTCGAAATGATTATGGTATGAAATGCAAATAGTTTATTCCTGCTTGTCTGTAGAACATCAGGCTCATTACTTTTATCAGTAAACAATTAATGGTAATGACAAAGGATGACAAGATTTTACAATAAATTGTTCCCAAAAATATATTTCAAAGATACTGGTAACTAATTAGTTTGTATCCACAGTAGTAATTAATTTACACTGACTGTTTTTTTAACTTTGGGGCATCTTTAATGAGTACTTCTAATTTTGTAATCTGATAAAAGCAGCTCAGCCACGAGGGTTTGCAGGCACACTGCCTTCTCTGTGCAGACCTCAGGCCACAGAATGCACTTCTCAGAGTTACAGCCAAGCCTGCTCATCTGTTTCCAGCAACTGATATGTGTAATTAAGAAAACAATGCAACCCCCCTTTATGTTCTTACATCATCTTTTCTGTAGTGACAACATGCTGAAATGGAATATCCCTTCCTCTTAGTTAAAGATTTAAATAACCAACAATTTCCCTTTATGTTTTCTAGTAGTAATTTCAGGTAAGAGGTAAACGAGCTGCAAGAAAAGGTTCATCTGTAGGGTGTCCTAACAATCCCTTTGTAAGATCATCTTGACCTTTTAGCCTTGCTCGGTCACTACCTCAGTTTCTCCAAAAAAAAAAAATGTCTAACTAGATCATATACATGTCTAAAATAGTTGCTCTGGGCCTGTCTAGAAAGTGCATTCTTCATGTTTAACAGTTTTCTAAGGCATCAGTTTTGTTTGCAGGAATGTTAATAACCTGAGTTGTGGATGCAGAGTGATCTTGTTATAGTTCTTAGAGTTTACTTCAGTCATAACCATCCATTCTGGAAATGTGCTCTGCCAGTTCCTTTATTACCCTGCTCTCCTCCTGTGGGGCATAACTAAACTATTCAGCTTTTCTCTGTTCAACCTCTTAAAACTTCCACTCACCTCACTTCAGCCAGCTCAAGCTTGTTACTGTTTCTGTGGGGTGAGAACAATGAAACTTCATTAAGGGGGCAAAACCTGGGCTTAGTCTAAACCATTAATGGTAACGTAATTAACTTGAGTGCAGCTCTGGCAGGTTACATCTGCCCTGGCAGTGCTACAGGAGGGTAAACTGGGCACACAGTCTTGCCCAGAACACCACCATTTGTTGTGGTTGTATTCAATCCCTGAATTGACTACTTACAGCATTCCATTTTTTTTTAAATTTTATTTTATTTATTACATGAAGCTCCGAAATCTTTCATCAGACCTGGCTTGTTCTGCTTTTCTGCTTTCTCTCTTATTTTACCAGAGTGTTCACAAAGGAGAACACTCACACATAAAACAGTTCACAACACCAACAATGAACAAATACCAGGAAAATCTGGGCACCAAAACGATTCCCAAATAGACCCAGCAGAATTTCCAGTTTCCCTTTTGTTACAGACAAATAGAATAGTTACAGTAAATGGCAGGGGCATTAATTTGGTGCTTCTGTCCACTCTTGTCTGTTGTGACTCTGCCACCACTGAGTTACCACAGACTTAAAACCTGGAGCACGATGTTTCCCTTTAATCTTTCTCATGGTCCTTCCGAGAAAAAGGTCTGATTGTAGCAAAATAAATTCTATTTGTGATTAGCAATCAGGCAGTCCTGGTATAATCCTGTGTTACCTTCCTGGGCTTACACGTAACCTGCCAATCTGAAAGGGGACATATCCCCTCCATCCTTCCCCTTCTTTCCTTTCTTCCAGAGAAACCTTCCACATATCTTTGTAGTCAAACAGAGTAGAAAGAATTTGTATAACATAATGAACTCATGTCTTTGGTCCCAGGTGTAATCCCTGAGGCCTTTGAGGGCCCTTCTTTGCTAGAAATACAGAGCAGCCAGTGTCTGTCCCTTTTCCTTGTCTCTTGTATCTGTGTGTATGGACTTAGAAAATGTAAAATGAGAACAAATGCCTTGAAATGTGGCCATTCTGTTCTCTCTCATGCCTGTATCTGTCACCAGTTGCTAACAGCTTTTTCTTTCTATATAGTATCTGCTTCAAGTGTGGATTTTAGCATTTGTTTGCAGAAAACCTTAATTTATCTTTGTATCTGTCCTATAAAAGACGGAGATGCTCTGAACTCCTGTGCTGCTGTTCTCTTTTATTCCCTCTCCAGTGAGGTGTTATCCTCAGATGAAACAGTCTAATCAGAGCTGATGGCCATATTCAAGCCAGTCCCAGGGGCTCTATCTTCCTCTTTGAAGACCCTCAGAAACAGAAGGAAAAAGTCCCATGATGAGACAATAATCAGTTGTATTTGCATATTTCCTCTTAAATACTTAACCAATATTTAAGCAGTTAATTGTTAATTTAGACCAACTTTTAAAATGTTGTCTTGCTTCCTGCATGAAAGGAGATCCTTTCAAAGCCACCATGGGGTCAGCCTATTCAGCATATTTATCTTTGCCATTAGCTTTTGGGTGAAAGTGCTGCTTCTGTGTAGAGGCCACAAATGCTGTTTGTGCTTCCTGTTGCAGAATGTTCATTACACGAGCAGTCAGCAGCTCCACGTGGGTGTTCTGAGCCCCACCATCGACGACGATGACAACAGATGCCTGGTGGATGTCAGCAGCAGGCCCAGGCTCATGGAATGCAATTATGCCAAAGCCAAGAGAATGAAGCTTTACTGGCAATTTACTCAGGTAATTTTTGCCCAGCAGCCATTTCAGAAAGTTTTAAAGCTCTGTTTCTGTGTTGAAGTGTGAGTAATCTGTTTATTAGCAGAACAGAACCAGATTTATCCTCGCTTGCTTTGCACAGAGCCAGGAAGCTCTGTGCAGGTTTCGTTTTGATCCCAATGTCAGCTACCTCAGTAGGGTACAAAACTTGTATTATATTTTCTGAGTTCACCATGAATAACTCCTAAGGCACAGCACTGTTATGGGGAGTGGAAAAAAAGGTTATTTCAGTGGAGTCAAATGCAAAGTAACCTATTTAGGAAAGAGGAACAGAAATCTGTATGGTTTTCTTTTAGAAGTAGCTGTCACAAATGGTGGTAGTGGCTCATTGGTGCTAACAGCCTCATAATGAGCTAGTTCTGCAGTTTCTTTTGTAAAAAGGCTCAGGCTTTTACACATGAGTGTGAGAGAGGCAGAAAGAGGCTCGAGGAAAGGCTGGGAGGTGCTTTCACAGGGATGAGAATGCTGATAGGACACTAAGGCCAGGCCTGGTGTCTGCATTCCTAACTGATTTAGAAACATGAGGGAGAGTAAAGAATCCACACAAGTTCTGGGGCTGGAAAAGGTGCTCCAACACTTAGGGAGATCACTCTGGTTTAGCTAAGAGGAAACAGCAGGGTGACTCAAGGCATCTCAGTGCTTCCACAGTGGAACACTTCCAACCACTGGAACCTGTTTTGGCTTCAGGCTAACCTATACCCTGAGGACAAAACAGGTTCCAATGGTTGGAAGCCAAAGACAGTCAAATTCTGTTTTTCAAAGAAAGATGAGTTTTTCCTAAGGTAAGTTTAACACAGTGGAACTTTGCCATGTCAGGTGCTGGCAAGCAGATTTGTGGTGGTTAGTGGTGAAAAAGCCATTTTCAATAACTAGACACTATGATCAGAGTCCCAGGGAGCTCAGCCTAAATTCCGTGTTAGAATATGCAGATCAATTGAAATACTGGTGCAAATTCATTTCCTAATTTTCTTCACTTTGCACTCAATTTATTTCTTAGGCCCTAGAGACTGGTTTAATCATAAGCATATAATGATAATGCAAGTAGTTCAGTTTCTGGGTTAAAATGCATTAATCCTCCTTCTTATGAAGCATTCAGATTAGAAAACTTAGATTACTTAAATACAACACACACACAAACGAAATAAAATCATCATTCAGTATTTTTGTTTTCCAAGGGAGTTATTTCTCACAAATAATCTCATCTAAACCCCATAAACCTTTGGAAGTCTGTTAACATGTCTGGGAAAGAGATAAAAATCTTGGGTTTCCTAGTTGTGCTGAAAGGAGTTTCTCATTTATCTGGCTGAAGAAGAGTACCTAGGTATAACCTATGCTAAGGCTGGTAAATAGCAATGTGAAGTTGTGTTCCTCACATCACTTGTGCTATATTAGGACAATATTTTCATCCATGGAGAGAAAAAGAGAAAGAGCAAGGCAGTGAGGTGCTCCTAGGCATGAGCTGCAGCTGCAGGATGTGAATGTGTATAGGTTTGGACCCCTCACTGTCAGCAGGACATGGAGATGCTGGGAGGTGCCCAGAGCAGGGCAGCAGAGCTGGTGACAGGTCTGGAGCACGAGGCTGAGGGAGATGGGGATGTGGTGTTTGTGAGGGTCCCCAGGACGAGGTGAGAGATGAAAATCTGACTCCATGTTCCCAGAGGGCTGATTTATTATGATAGGCTATGCTGTTATTCTATTCTATTCTATTCTAGAATGCTATACTAAAACTATACTAAAGAAAGAGAAAGGATCCATCAGAAGGCTTCACAAGAATGAATAATAATAAAAACTTGAGACTCCTCAGAGCCTCAGCACAGCTGGACCATGATTGGCCATTAAATTAAAACAATTCACGTGGAACCAATCAAACATTCACCTGTTGGTAAACAATGCCCAAGCCACATTCCAAAGCAGCAAACACAGGAGCAGCCATCAGATAATTATTGTTTTCCTTCCTCCCTGAGGCTTCTCAGCTTCCCAGGAGAAAATCCTGGGCAAAGAGGATTTTTCAAAAAATGCCATGGTGGCAGGGGGTGTATAGTCAGAAGAAAAGGAGGCTCCTGGGGCCCTCATTGCTCTTTGTGAGGGGAGGCTGTAGCCAGGTGGGTGTTGGTATCTTTTCTCAGAGCTAGGAGGAGAGGAAATGGCCTCGAGCTGTGCCAGAGGAGGTTTAGATTGGATATCAGGGAAGGGTTGTCAGGCAGGGGAATAGGCTGCCCAGGGAAGTGGTGCAGTCCCCATTCCTGGATATTGAAAAGACACCTAAAAGTGGCACTTAGGGACATGGTTTGGTTTGGTTATGAAATTGATAGTGTTGAATTAATAGTTGAACTCAATGATCTAAAAGGACACTTCTGTAATTCTATGTACCACAGTGATATTACTTTTATTAAAACCAAATAGGAAGGCAAAACCTAGGAATATACAATTTGCTGCATCACAGATCACAAGATTAATGAAGTGGATTATTTACCTATTCCAGAAGACTGTCCCAGGCAATGGGCAGTGCTTGCAGTTTCACAGAAATGAGCTGTTGTGAGCCAGCAATTCACTGTAAGTCCAAGAGGAGGATTTCCTTCTTGACCCCTGATTTGCTCTCTTGGAGAAGATTGAGGCTTGATTTGTCTGAATGATCATCTCAGCATGCCTAAAAAGAGCTATCAGCACTCTTAAAATTAACTCAGCCATCAGAAACATCTAGTCAGTCACTGAACACTGATGTCTGAGACAGGGAATTCAACAGGTTTCCTGTACTCTGATAAATCACCAATAGCTGTAGCAAATTTTTAACCTAACACTTATTTTTTCCTTAGAAGCTTTGTTCACCAGTTCCTCACTGCTATTCACAGGTATGCATCCTTTGGAATGCTAAAGGCAGGTCCCACTGATGTCCATTCCCCTACTAAGCAAAGTTCTGGTTTTATTTCATGTTACTGTATTTTGTAATTCCCCACCATCTGAACAGTCCATCGCACTTCAAAACAGCTTTGTTGCCTTCCTCTGTCTTACACTTTGAACATCTTGAAGCAGGCCTAGATCACAGCAGATAAATCAAGCCTGAGTTGTTTGCAGAAATAATTTATGTAATCTCAGAATGAAAAAGGTAACTTTTCTGAGAGTTTCACAAAATGCAGTGCTAAAACAAATAAAGCAAATGTCTCCAGCACTCCTGGTTTTTTCTTGGTTGTATCAAGGTATTGTTTCACTACAAAAGCAGCTGTTGCATGGCACAATAAATGAAAAGATAGGAAAGAATTCTGGATTTAGTTAGAGAAGAGTTACCCTGCAGAAAACATTGGGCAAAGCATTAACTTTGGATATTTTCCATAGGTTAAGTCTCACATATGACTCCAGAAGTGTTTAAAATGCAGGATTTGCCTATATCCAACTCTTCTACTAGAGGGAGTATAAAATGTAGCAGTTGTTGCTGTGAACTGACATAGTTTAGAAACACATCTTAAGTTCTAATTTAGTGCTTGAGTATCAGAGCTGGAGCACAGAGTAGCCAGTGAGCCCTGAATGTGGTGGGTTCTGCATATGGAGGTTTCTGAGTGCTGCCCAGTAGCATAAGCAGGCAGATTAGGGCAAGGGAGGACACAAAAGACAAGTGTGAACATCATCCCCTTTAGTGATGAGGAAAATAAAATCAGAAATACCCATCTGTGAATCATCCCCCATCAGCATGCATCTCTGCAGCTTACTCCTTCAAGTTCCCAAACAGGCAGTTCTTGCTGAGTGCTGGTAGGGGTTGCTCAGGACAGCTGTGGTCAGAAAAGCCCAGCACAGCATCCTCAGCTGCAGGGCATGGAGCCAGTCCTTCCTTTTCACAAACGGCTTGCTAGGCAACCCTGGCTCTCAGAGCATCAACACAACCCAGCATCATCTGGGTTTGCTGCCCCATAAAAACCAACAATGCATGCAGCTCTAAGTTCTGCATTTCCCATCATTATCAGGGCCATGTAGGGATAAAGGATTCCCTTTTTAATCTGCTTTCCACTCTGCCACAGCCACCCCCCAGCCCTGAGACAGTGTTCAGTAATTAATTACAAAAATCTCATCATACACCTAGAATAGCTGTTTCTGCGTGTTTTTCTAGCATGTCAGGAAGATTTCCTGGCCCCTGCTGATTGAGTAATAATTCATGTTTACTTTCTGTAAAATATCTTAGTCTGGCTAATGTATTCTTCTCCAAAAGTTCTGGTTTTGTAGTTTTATCCCAATTTTCTGTAGTGAAACACATTTCCAGCTGTGATATCCTGAAGAGCTTCTTGGTATTTCAGTAAAGGCTTGAATTTAATTATTTTCAAGTTATTATTTTTCTTAATCTTGCTATTACCAGGACTGCAACCTGTTAGAAATCTGTGATAATTTTTTTTATATGTGGAGAAATGTTAGTGATAGGTAGAGATCCACGTGTTCCATTTCTGATTTTTATGCTGCATCTCTCTAATTTCTTTTCTATTCCAATTACATTCTCTGAATGAAGCTGCATTTCCTTGTGCCAGGTTTAATTGCTTTTATTTTAAAACCTTAATTAACAGTATAGTGTATTTCTACATCCTGGAGAGAGTAAGCAAATCAGACCATCCAGTCTAGAGTAAAGAAAACAGAAAATGATTGCACAGATGTCTAGTTATTAAATCCTGCTCTGGACATGCAGATGAGGCTGCTTCATTTGATTTGTCACAGCTGCAGTATTAAAAATTTAGTGCAGCATTAGGAAAATGTAGCATTTATGATCATGTAAAACCTGAACACTCAGATGTCTTGGGAAAGGAATGAGACAAAATTGTGATGCAGACATTGAAGCTGTGTAACTGTTGAATGGTGTGCCTGATCCCTCTGTCAGAGGATGTTTCACAGTGTTTACACACTGAGTACCAGCAAGTGGATGCCAGTGCTTGGGTGGCTACCTGACAACAGAACTGGAGTGCAGGAGGAGGGAAAGAGTTTACATTTCCCTTAAGAAATGGTTTGGCTGATCCCTACTATAGCACTACTTAAGTTTACATTGTACATCATAATTAGTTTTGTTTAGTACTGGAAAAATGAATTCAGATTTTAAGTGAGTCTTGTAAAAATTCTCATGTGCTTAGCTACCCTTTAAACAAAGATCCAAATAGCTGAACAGATAACAATATATTTTTAATATATAAACCTGCTGTATATGATACTTCATATACATAAAAGCAGTTAAATGCACCTCATTTTCACAGTACTCATCTAAAATATATTAGGAAGCATGTGTTTGAGTAAGGGCAGCTGTCAATATACTTCAGTGAGAAATATTTGAATTAAAATAGTTCAAGTTAATTGATGAAACATTTGAACAGGAAAGGATATGTTAAAGAGCCTGCTTTACTTCCAGCACACCTGTTAGACAAAGAGTTGTAAAATTTGTCATACTTCTTTGCATTCAAGAAGAAGTTAATTCATTTCCTCTATGTTATATATATCTGTGTCCTTTATACAGCTAAAAAGCAGAAAATTTAAACTGAATAACATCACCAATATTTCTAAGAAATGGGCAATACTGAAAATGCATAAATTACTGGATGGGATAAATTATTCCCTTCTTCCTGTGAACATTTTCTTATTGCTTCCACATCCATACAGAGGTGAATCACACGGAGGAAAAAAATAGATATCTTTTTTGTATAATTTGAGTAATTTTCTTTAGGTTTAAATTTGGTGTACTAAGAGTCACTGAAAATGTAGCCCAGTATTCCTGGGAAATGCACAAGGAGATCAAGTGTTCTGTTTGAAGTGGAGATTGTCTCATACACCTCACCATAATTCTTTGATTCAAATGTATCAAAGCAACAGCAAAGATTAGAGTTTCTGCCTCAAAGGCAGAGTGAACATGTAAATATTTGAGGTCACTGGTTGAGGTCCACATAGAAAATTAATAGACTGGAGAATGCAGTGATCTATACAGTGTATGTGATAGGAGGCTGGATGTACTTATTAACCTTTAAGGACCTTTTTCTGAAAAATCCAGGTTTAGGCGAGCATGTTTTTTCTCTTTCAGGCAGAATAACAGGAGCTTTAATACGATGAGCAAACAGCAGGTGTAAACTCTGAAAGGAAAAGTGTTCCCTTTAGAGTAAGTCCTTAAAAACAGCCATCAGTCTGATTTGCAGTAATGCTGACAACCTCCAGCCCTCATCCTTCTTCTCTGCAAGTGACCGGGCCTTACAGAGTGATCAGGTTTGGTACCTGTGCATCTGCCACCCCCAGTAAACCAAAACAGATCCCATAGAACAGTTCAGCAAAAACTAGCCTGTCTAAACTGTCTGATTGCTTTGCACAACTTTGTACTGCAAGGGGTTGCAGGCACAGCAGATGGTGTCCTTAAATGCCATGGCACTGGATAAATTCTGCTTTAGTGAAGGACTGGGAAGGAACCCCCTTCCATCCAGTAGAAATGCAGAAAGTGCAGTAACTCTGAAGGAAGTCAGAAGCGTTGCTTTCCACTCTGTGTACAGGATGTTGACTTGGGACAGTGTTAGCATTAGCAGTACACTTACAAATCACCCAGTCAGCCTTCTGTGTGTCTGAGTACCAGCAGGAGCTGAGAACATTTGTGTTTCTCACAGGAATTGCTTCAATTTGCTTTGCAAAAACCATGCAGTTCCCAGTCAAACCTGTTAGTGCTGACACGTTCAGTCCATTTTTTACAGAAGAGTTGACCTGGATGCTTATTTATCCTCTTGAGACTCCTTCTGCCATTGAGCTGTCTCTCATCATCAGTGCTCTTAATCCTAATTCTGTTCAATTGCCCACAATGCCTCTTGAAACTTCTTTCAGTCTACAGAATTATGTTTAATGTTTCATGCTTAAAGACATTACTCTAGGCTATCAAGTTTTGCCTTTAAATTGGAAAGTAGAGATCTTGCCTAGAATGGGGGAAGGAACCCAGATGGGCATCTCTCCTTTCAGTGAGCATGAAGTGTAGTAACACAATAAACCCTTTTGCCAAGCATGCAGTAAATCCAATTATGAGAGTTTTATACAAGTTTGGATAACTGCTTACTATAAAAAAAGGCAAAAAATAATTCACTTAAAGGGCACCTTTGCCTGCATTTGGCTTTAGGGTTCCAAATGCTAATGATGGCAACAGACTGCAGAAACCATTCAGGAATGCTGGAATTTGGAGGCCAGGCCAGTTAGAGGAGCACAAGACAGTGTTAGCTTTTGATGCCTCAGTCCTGCCTGCTCATTTTTTTCCTGGAGTTACTCAGTTTGTGTGCTTTAATCCTTACACAGCTCACTAGTTCAGGCTTTGCAGCCTGTATTAGGTGCACTGTCAGCAGTCCAGAGCTGACAGGACAGTACCACTGTCCCAGGCTTGGATTGGGCATATGAAGGGGTGAAAACAGACACAGTAAGTAGAAAAATAACAGGAAATTTTAAGTAATGTGTGTGAATTGAGTATAGAAACCTTCCTCCCTGTACTTCAGAGCAGTTCTAAAGCCAAAGCAGAGGCAGAGCTGAACCAGGCACTGCTCTTGTTCCTCCCAGTCTGTGTGGATCTGAGAGCCAGCCGTGCTCATCCTGCCTTTCTTCCTTGCTGCACCCCAGGCCATTGCTGTAGGACACATTCAAGGCCCTGTGCAGAGGAGAACAAGTGGCTCTGTGGGGGTTTAAATGATCTGCCCAGTGCCCTGAAGAGCTGCTGTGCAGGTGAGCTGGGAGTGCTCATCCAGCTGTGCTGCAGCCCCGTCCTCACACGTTCACCACAGCTGGATTTCACCAGAGCCCCCGGGGCAGAGTGCAGCCACTGGCTTTCAAAACACTTGCAGAATGTTTGGGCCTAACTCTTTGGGGAGGATTTAATTTTCTTAATGACTCTGAGTAAAGTGTGCACTGCACCCACTCTGAAGGCTGAAGGCTGAGGCTCTGCACAGGCCTCTCATCTCTTGGAAACAGAACAGCTTAGCTCCTCACAGGGCTTGAGCCTTCACATTTCCCTTTTGTGGTTAAAAAAAGCACATCTTGCTAGAAGCATCTGTGCTCCCTGCAATACTCAATTCACACACATGAACCACGACTTAATTTTGGTGTCTCTTTGTATTCCATACAGCAGCTCCAATGTACTCAGCTGGCTGGTTTTCAGTAGCCAATGCAGAGCACTTTCCCCACATCAAAAAGAGCTTCCTTGGCTTTTTATCTCCCAACTCCCTTGTTTCTGTTAAATAAAAGCCAGATTTTACATGAGGGCACTTCAGAGAGAGTGAAGGAGTGTGAGGGGGCTTTAAATATGGTTTTTTGGTTGCTTGTTTGTTTTGTTTTTCCTTAGGAATGGTTTACACTTAGTTTGTGTAGCTGCCTGTATTAGTGTTTCTCATGAACACATTTACTATAACACCTAGGTCTGCTCTACAAAATTTAGAAAAAAGGAAAAAACGTTGTCTCCACAGTGAACATCCTCCTTCCTCCGCCCCCAAATCCACATGGCATTTCAGCCCATTCAAGTGAAAGAAACCCTTAACCACTGACACAAATGGGAATTAAGCAGAAAAATTCCAACTCCTCATGGCAGTCTTTAAGTTTTAACCCTGTGCCTTCCTCTACCTAACAGAGCTCCAAGTGCTGTACTTCACAAAAACATGGAGAGAGGGAATTCTGTTCCTGTTCTTACGCCAGTAAATTAGAAATGACAGGAGAAGCCTAAGAGTGCCATGCACAGAGTCATATCCCAAGTCCAGAAATCAGGCAAATAATGGACCCCAACTAAGGCAGTTTTCTAACAAGACAAAGTGGGACAACTTTCCTCAGCTTCCAGTGCAGGTTCCGAGCTGAGAATGTCTCAAGCACCAGAAGTCGGATGAGAGACAACCAATAAATGGAAGATGCAAAACTGCTTTACATAGCTAACAGCGACACAAGCACCTCCAGCATCAGCTGAGAACACAGGGAAGTTCATCTTGATTTTGGCTTTAGGCAGAAACACTTGTAAGGTGTAATTCCCAATTGCCAGTTTAAGCCAAGAGAGCTGAGCCTGGGTGCCATGCAACCCTGAGTCTCCCCAGTGGAAAACCACACTCTACAGCTTTCATCAAGGATAGAAATGTTATTCTGGAAGAAAACAGGATAACTGTTCCTTTCACAATGAGAAAATATCCATTACCTCAGAGTTTCACATGTGAATAATCTGGTTCAGAGCTCATTAAATTAACTTGGAGAAAAAAAAAATCAACCTCACTACAGTGATCTCTAGAAGGCCAAAGTAACAAAGGGAATGGGGGAATGAGATTGGTGGAGGGGCAGGGATAAAGTGTGAATGTCTAGGATAAGACAAGAAATGGCATATAATACAGAACTGAAAAAATTTTCATCTTAGTTTCTTCAAATTTCTTGTATGTCATGCAGTGTTATTACTTTTGGATAGTTTGGAGTTTATTTTCCCACCAGGCAGCCAAATGTAACTACTGTTATTAATACAAATGTCAATAACAGTTACACAGCAGTGGGAAAATACAGTTCATTCAGCATTTCATTATGGAGGTGTATTAAATGCCTCTGCAAGCCTGTCTGTCTGGCAAAGTAATCAGTGGGAGTTTTATCAAGGCTGCACATAGGCCTACCAGGAGGATTTATGGGAGCCACACGTTTCAAATTTTTGTGGATTATTCTAGAAATGTCCCTCTTGTCCAAAGCTATATTTAAAATGTGGAGCTTTCAAACCTAATTCTGTATTTCATTAACCAGGTCCAAAATGGTATTTTAGAAGTCCCATCTCAGAGAAAGTTCTCGCTAAGCATTACTGGTGGGATAGGAGGGGACCCTGAGCCACCTGTGTGCGTGAAGCAGAACCTGCCCTGAGTGGCACAAGCTGCCCCTGGCTGGGGAACAGCACACAGCCTTTCTGTGGGGTTTGTGCCAATGTCCTTCCACTTTGTAATGACTTTATAATACAAGGGACAACACAGACTTGAACAGAGCTATGAGGTGGTGGGCTTTTGCATGGAATTGGGTATTCAGTTTGGGTTTTTTACAGAAACTCTTTTTTCCCATCGTACCTATAAGCGATTTGAATGCTTCTGCTCCTTCCATACTTCAGGTGTACCAATCTGCACCAAATCCTTTCTTTGATTTACAGATTCAGCCAGTGATTCTCTACACAAGCCCAAGGTCCTTTTTAGAGAAAGCCACTTTCAGACCTGTGTGCAATTTACCCTACTCTATCTCCATGTATCTTGGCAGAAACCTCCCAGACCCTGATGTGTACACGTTATCTGTTGCCTTCCTTAGACAGGAGAGAGGAGGAGAGAACCAACTGAAAATAGATTTCAAGAGGGGGAAATGTAATTTATGTCACCTGCATGACAATTTAATTGTAATTGAGGTCTATAGGTTTTTGTGCGATAGCAGAGATTTAAAGCTTGATGCAACTCAACAATGAAGGCAAGGCTTTAATAAGGCAGCATTAAGCTGGGAATTGAACAGAATCAATACTGAGAATTAGCAAGAAAAGATTATAAAAGACATTTCAGTATTCAAGGAAAAAACAGTTTTTGCATTTGATCATTTATGCAGCATACCATGGCTGTGTTTTGCCTTATTTTGGTGTTCAGAAGTGCAGCAGAACCACAAAATCAGGGAACTCAAGCAAACAGGAAAGCTTTTGGCTTTTTTATGGTTAAAATGCATGGGTAGAAACACAGCTCCATTCCAGAAATCCCATTTGCTGAAATGGAAACCAGGCAATTGAGACTATTGCAAACTGCATCAGAGATTAAACCAGCCTGCAACAAAGGAACCTTCATTCCAAATCCAGCAAATCCTCACCTTGTCTCTAACTGTAAAGGTTTTCACAGTAGATGGACACTGGAATGTTCTATAACTTCTGTTACCCCGCAGGAGCAATGCAACAAGGTCAGTGTTTAACACAAACCCCTCTTTTTCTTTTTCTTTTTCTTTTTGCCCCAATCTCTACAGGGAGGTCCTATCCAGAACCGAAAATCCAAGCGCTGCCTGGAATTGCAGGAGAACAATGAAAATGAATTTGGATTTCAAGTGGTCCTTCAGAAGTGCACTGGACAACGCTGGTCCATAACAAATGTCCTGAGAAGCTTGTCATTATAGCAGACTAAATTTTGTACCCATTTCTTTTGCTACTGTGTAGCAAGTACTGCATTGTCGCCTGCTGTACTGTATCCCTCCCGCTCCCCGTCCCCCCAGCTCCTTCTCTCCCCTTTTTGTCTCTGATTTGATTTTGTGAGTGTGTGGAAATAGGGTTTGTGGGCTGGAAATAAGAAGTTTTTATTTCACCATGATGTTTTCACGACATTTATAGAGATGCTGAATGACAGGTGACGGGTAGGCTATCCTAAAATATTTTACAACTGTAACTATTAAGCAAATGGAGAATATTTATATCTCAAACTTTTATTGAATAAAAAAGCCCAAACACTATTACTGGGTAGGTGTCTCCATGGAAATCAATTTGGAAGCTAAGTGCTGGTTTCATTGCTTCATTAACCCAAGCCTGATCCTGGCATGTTGCTGCAGAGCATCAGAATTCTGCAGACTTTGGATAAAGAGTTCTACCTGCACACCAGCAGCTACAGCAAGGGAGGATTTTCTCCATTCTCCCTCCAGAGCTCTGTCTAGGCCACGGTAGGTACCGGTGTGCAAATACAGGGGAAAGGTCTGGGGTGTGGAGGTGTTATGTCCCCAAGTATTTTTCCTCTCCAGTACCACTTAATAAAACCCCAGAGAAAGCTCCAGGGCTCAAGTGAGGCAGGGAAGAGAATTTATTAAAAAGAAGGGAAAAAATATCCCAAGAGAAAAGCAGCAGCTACTGGAAGAAAAGTAAAATATAAACCCTGACATTTCACAGTGGGCTGGCCTCCATTTCAGTGGCTGAACCTTCCTTCCAATTCTTCATTGTTCTTACAAGTCTTTTTTTTTTAATGCAGTTGTTCCCTGGGTGCTGCAGACTTGGGTAAAAGTGGCTCCATCCAAGAGAAAAAGGGATGAATTCACTCTGCTTTTCTTCCTGCCTTGAAGGAGGTGTGAATGCAATTCCACATCTCTTCATCTCTGCTCAGACTGGCGAGGAGAGGAAATTTGATGAGGTAAACCAGAGCACTGGGATTACTAGAGTTCATTTCCAGCAGCTTTTATTTGTATGTAAATTCCCCCGTATTTTGATCAGTTTTTCTTGACAATAACAGTACACCTACCACATCTACCAGCTGATAAGGAGATACTGACAATTAAAGGAAATAGAACATTGCAAGAAACCCCAAGCCGCCTTCCTACAGTACTTGCTTAAATATTTATGGACGGCAAATATCTTGTCAGGTATCATCCCTTGTGCCAGGATATCACCTAGGGTGCTTTCCCAAGGTCTCCCACTGTGTGTTCTCTCACCACATTTGCACCTGGGGCAAGCCACCAGCACCAAGGAGGAAAAAGTTGTGCTGGTGATGTGAGGAGAGCCTGCAGAGCACCTCCACATCCTCAGGGAAAAGCTGTTAGGGCTTGGTTGCTATCAGAGACCCTGGGTAATACTTTTGAAGATGGGCTGTTCAGAAGGGATCCAGGTTCCGGGAATTTATTCATTGATCTGTTTATATACTTATTTTTACAAAGCTACCGGTTTCAGGAGCACAGATGACTGACACCATACCCAGTCATTCCCAGCTGGAACTCTGACAGGAGAATTCCTGATTATCCTTGCCTGCCTGATCTTTCCAGGCTGGCCAACATCTGCTGGGAGTGACTGTGCAGGGCATGGTTTAGGATTGTCCTCTTTTGCTGGGGAAGGTTCTTTGGCTTCATCTTTCTGAAGGACCAGAATTTCATCCTCCAACACCATGTGTCTTTTTCTCTGTCTTTTATAAACAGAAGTTAATCAGTCAAAACTAATCACCGAGCCTTTTTGTGTATGGTAATCAAGAGGTAGTTGCAAAAATTATAATTAAGCAAGTAGCTGTCATATGTCATTTTATACTGGGTAGCACTGAATACTTATTTAGCTGGAGATATAAAGGGAAACAGATTTTAGAAGGTCATCCTTACATTTTACAATCAATGTAAAAATGTGTCTGTCAGCATCATTTTGTTTGCAGACCTAAATTATGTGTATTTGTGTGTGTGTATCTCTACATCATCAAATACATGTAAATTTATATGTAAAACATCAGCATGCATGTACACAGACAGCTCACTGGCCAACCACAACAGAAGCAAAATTACATTAAAGTGCACTTTCTCCAACTAGAGCCTTTTGAGACGTGCAGATAAGACACCAAAATGTCAGCTTTGGTTCACAATTACATCACTGCTACACAGATCACCTTCAGCACTGCAGCTATTTTTAATGCTGACAAAAAACACAGAACACATGATCCTTTTTCAACATTTTTTCAAGTGCATGTTGGAAGTTTTCCACAACAACTTCTCCAACCAGAATACAAAATAGCTGTGTTCACGCAGAGGCTCTGGAGGCAATTAGCAAGGCTTTTATCTAACAGTGCATTTTCTACTGATTTTCTAAACTTTCCCCCTGCTGCACACCTTGCTTTAAAAATACTTAAAAGTGCAAAAGTTGAGTCTCAGGTCTGTCCTTCATGGCTACATTTTGACAGCAAAGCAATGTATTGTTGTTTACTGGCTAAGATGAGCTTTGCATTGTCACATGAAATGAGAGTTTTACCTGAATTCAGTCTTGTTCTGAACAGTCTGAGGGGATTTTTGTGATAAACCAGCTGAAAACTGTTTAGCACTACAAAAGCATACTTTTCATGATAATATATTGTTTCCAGTGAAGTCGTCTCATTTGAGGTGCATATATGATAGGATAGTTTTTCAATTGAAGAATATAATCTTAGGATATGAAAACAACAAATATATATTAGTTCAAAAGGCCAAAGGTGCATGAAATTTTAATTCCAATTTTAAAAGGAAAGAAACTGAGTAGTCTAAATAAACTAGACCACAGTTTAGAAGGTGGTGACTGCTCAGGCCTAAAAGTATGAAGAGTTCAGCCTTTAAACTCTGCTGACATTCTTGATCAGAAGTCTGTGTGGGTGGCAGTTTTGGGGTTTCTTTAATCAACAATAGCAGGCAAACATTTTAACATAGAGACTCTTTCTTACTCCTAGAGAACCAAAGCTCCTGTAAGCACACACAAAGAATGGTGTGAGCCCCAGCTTGTCATTTGGACTGATAGTCCCTTACCTTCTCTCATTGCTAAAATCACTTGATTTCAGTGTTTTATTTCCCCATCTGCTCTAGAAGTGGCATACCAACAGCTAACCTCAGGAAGATCTGCCCATTTTCTGCAAACACAGATAGTAAAGAACCATATTTAAGTGCCCATAAATGCCAGTTATTCTCATAGCAGTTAGGAATATTTTGCTGCAGATGACAAGAGCACTCATTCAAATTCAAAACAAGCCACCAAAGGTTACATTCTTATTTTCAGCATCTGTTAATAAGGGTTTTCTGTGCATCATATTTTTGTGATTTACCATTATTTTATAGTTTTCTGTATTCTCCTAGACATTGTTCAGCTGTTAACACAAGAAGTATCACTTGAGTTAAATGCTCTGGAAATGCTCACAATTAAAGAGGAGATTCTAAAAATATGTCCCAAACTTGTGGACAGATCACCTTGAATAAGCACTGACAACCACAAAAAGCATCCTGTTGCACAAAAAGGACCTTGCCACCAATATTGGATGCCGAGACCTTTCTAAACAGTAGAAAAAGTACAACACAAGCAGTGCAAAGACAAGAATCAAAAGCTGTGCATGGGCAGCACTTTCCAGAACAGGTCTCGTGCTTTAGGCATTTTTGCTGACCATATCTCATCAGATCTGGCAGCCATTCAGAGAGAGCTTCTTTTATTAAGAGATGAAGAAAGATCATCACACTAAAGAAGTGAATTGCCTTGACTTTTAGTGTGCCTCACATACTTTGCTATTGAACACCTTTTACCTGGGCATGCATTGCAGGAGGGAAAAAAATACCACGAAACCACCAAACCTGTATCAAAGGTAGCTTTACATTTCTGGCAGGCATCACTTTCCTAATCTGCCTCACTTTCCTGTTCTTAGAAATCAGAGTCCAAAGTTCAATTGAATATCTTGGAAGGCACATTGGGTATGTGTGAGGTAGCTAATCCTTCTGCCTGCAGCTGAATGCAATGTGTACCACCGCCATTTTTCTAACCTGTGTGTATTGTGCCTAGGCACTTCAATGTTAGATTTCTGTGTATTTAGCAATGAACAAAGTTAAACCCCTCTCTTACACCCAATTTTTTTAGCAGAGAGACAGAAACATTCAAAGTGTCAGTTCAGGCTTGAACCAGTTCATATTTAAATCATTTTATTGTTCTGCAGCATGACTTCCTCTACTTGGTCTCACAATCACAACTCCTGTCAAGGATGGCAAATTTAAATGATTCTTCTTGAGAGTAAAGCTTTCAGATATTAAACCCTTGACTGAATTTTCCTAGGAGAGATTGAATCACTTGGAGATTTCATCATCTGGGGAAGGGCTTGGGGGAAGCGCTGCGCTGCTGTCCAGGGCAGGCGGACTCGTTCGGAGCCTTCTTTGGGGGTCAGGGAAAGGGGGGGTGAGGGCTCGGGGCTCTGATGCCGTTGGGGGCAGCCCAAGGTGCCCGGGAGAGGGAGCCCCACGGCGGTGCAGGAGCAGGTGGGGGGCGGGCGAGGGGCGGGGGTCACGCTGGGTGCCGTCCCCCAGAGGGACCCAAAGCTGCCACCAAATGCACAGGGAAATTGCATTCCAATGTCTTGGAACAGAGGCTCATCGGGAGTTTTCTCAGCTATCCAAGCACAGAGCCCTGGAGCCAAATCAGCCTGAGCTGCTGCGTGCTTGCTGTGAGCCTTGAGGTGAGCGCGCATCATTGCGGGCTCGGGATCGATTGAAATGCGCTAAGGAAACCAGCTCTGGGGAGGGAGGGAGGGAGGGAGGCAGGGAAATGCTCTCTTAACATGTGCCAATGCTTCTGTCAAACTCATCAGGGCAGGACAGCGTTCAGACTGAAAGTGTAAGAAGATGTGGAGTGAGACAGAGAATCTGACAGGAGCACTGGACTCACAAGTGCACGGATTTTGCTTTTGGCTTGGATTGAAACTCAGAAGTTGTAAGGAATTTGGGAAGGAGAAGGGACATTTCAGAAGGAGAAGAAGAAAAAGAAGTTGTTGTTGTTGTTACAGCCCTGGCAAAATCTTTGGTTCTAGCTAATAAAGGAAGTTAGTTGAAATAAAAAAAAGAAAAAAACATGGGTTTTTTTCCTTCACTGTTGTATTCGTTGGTGGTAGATGGTGTGTTGTTTTATTTCTTGGTCTTATTAACTCTGTGTAAATAGTTTTTTGAGTGAAGCTCACTTTCTGGACGGGTTGGTTTGTATTTGAGGTAGGATTAATTTCAAGAGGTTTCTTTCCTAGACTTCTGATAGGTCTTCCTGGGATTTTGGTTTTGTTTACTGCATGTATCAACAGAGAGATTTGGTAGGGCCAGCTGGGCTGCTGGAGTTTTGGGTGTTAATTTATTAGATGGCTTTTGTTAAACACAGAATAATTATGTAAGTTAACAGCAAATTACCCAATTTATCTAGGTATGCTACCTAAACACAATGCTTTAATGTCTTACCATTTTTCTGTTGTTCTGCTCCAAGCAGTTGTGTCAAAAAAGAAAGCGCTGTTATTTTTCTGAAGAGCTTTCTTCTATAACAAGGCCTTTACTCCCTTTGAATTTGAGTCAGAGGAGCCAAACAGCTGCAGCCGCTCTGAGGGCTTTTATATTTGGTGGGATTAGCCCTCTCCCTTTTCTCAGGCATCATGGGAATGGGAGGCGGGCACCATCAGGGGTATATTAACCCCAGCCTTTGCTGAGGGGTTTCATTCCCTCTCTGGGATGTGCTGGGGTGAGAGCTCTCCTGTCATTTCAGTGAAGAGCCTCTTTCAGCTTATCTCAGCTTGCTTTCAGCAGGTGTTTCTGGGCATCTAAAGCAATAGAGGCTTGGAAGATCCTGTGAAGAAAATGGCATGGAATACAGGGAGTATTTAAGGTGACGATTTCAGATTTGGTGTTTAGGGGTGATAAAGTGCATTTGCAATTTCTGGTTTTGTTCTTATTTCGTGTTTTTATTGTTTTTAGGAGGTGTACAGCTTCCAGAGATCCCAGGTTGTGTCAAGCACAGCACTTCTTTCAGCAGATTGATCATGTCACAGGAGGCATCTGCCCAGTGTCAAAAATGATGTTTGAGATGGAGGCTTCAGGTGAGTTGAGGGTTGTGACTGGGAGAGGGAGGGTGAGCAGGTGTCCAGTTAGGAGTTATTGGGGGGCAGGGGGGTTTGCAGGCAGCAGGGTGAGAAAGGGTGTTTATTTGAGGGCCCCCCCACGCAGGGCTTTTCAGAAGCATAGCAGAGGCATTCCCATGTCTTCCTCACACAAGGTCATCCAGTGCACCCACAGGAATGCCATTTAACTGTGCTTTTCTCTAACCCAGGTGCCACTAATAGTAAAGGCCACAGCCTTGGAATCAGGATGAAGGTGGAGCCTGAAGGAGCCAGGCACACTCAGGAGAGGGCAAGTAGCTGACTTGCTGGGATTTGGCCCACATAACTCTGAACTCATACGTTGGTTTTGTTTTTCTTTATTGTAGCTGACCGAGAGGCTAACAGGCGATCACGGGGCCCTCCGAGGCAGACTCATTTCAGGTGCAACGTGGATTCACATCGCCGATCATCCAAAAGATAAGTCTGGGTCACGGCCTGGAGAAGGGAGAGCAGCGGGTTGGGAGTTCCTGGGACAGATTGAAAAATTAGCAGAGGGAAAAGCAATCTTCTCCTAAGGGCCTCTTAGGACAGCTAAAGGGAGAGACTCCACATTTGATGGCAGCGTGCAGGCGGGCAGGGCAGAGCAGTTCCGGTCCACGTCGTGTTGTCGGGTGTACCGTGTTACCTACTGTGTCTTTGGGGTCCCTTTTGCCTTTTCCCCTCGAGGCCCTCACCACAAGCATAATGTGTCGTGTTTAACGTCCCCCCGTTGGTCACGTTCTGTGTCACGGGTGTCTGCACATGTTTGTGCCGGAGCTGCTCTGCCCTGCCGCAGAGGCTGCTGCAACAGGACAAGGCTCAGGGACACGCAGTTTGTGGGGTGTGGCCGGACTCTAGATGATATTCCTAGATAGACAGAAGATGTTTGGAGCTGTGAAGATATCCTGCAGCCCTTTGACGTTTGTCCTCGCTTTCTTTCAGACGCAGAAGGATAAAATCCAGGGCAAAATCCATCCACCCATCCCGAGTGAGGAGGTTCCCCCGAGCAGGTCAGTCACTGTTTGTCTCTGCAGGGAGAGTGTCAAGTGTGACTCTGTTACAGCTCTGTTCTTTTTCTTTTTAGGAAGTAAAGCTGGACATCAGCAGTCAAGGTGAGGTGGGCAAGGTGAGCATTGAGTAGCGTACAGAAGCAGTTGTTATTGCTCCAGTCTCACTTTGCGGTGCAGCTCTAAGCATCCGTTCCTGTTTCTGCGCTTCAGGCAATCCACTCGGAGTAGGCCAAGCCCCAGTCACCAACCGGCCGACACGCCGGGTTTGCCGCTCTCCCGAGCCCTGGGGAAGAATCCCGGGACTCGGCGATGAAGCCTCTGCCTTTTCTGTTTAAAGGTGTCACCAGGGCAGCCTTCAGCAATGGCCGAGGAGTTGCGGTGAGTCAGGGAGGTAGGGAGGAGGAGCGAGGCTCCGCTCAGGTTTCAGCAGCGCCACATCCCCTCGTCTCCTCTTAGCCCAGGCGTGCCCCACGACGATGGCGTCAGCCTCCGAGTGCGGCTGAAGCGTGCGGCCCCAGGAGCCGGGCATTCTTGGGAAAAGAGTGAGTGGCAGAATTGTTGGGTTTTGGCCAATGTGCTGCTGAGGTTATGCATTGATATTTTGTTTTCTTTATTGGAGCAGACGAAGAAACAACAGGAAGTTGTTGAACAACAGTGCCAGCAGGACCTTCCCAGCTGTCGAGGCAGCCTTCCCTTGCACCTGACACAGACCGGCATCCCCAGATGTCTGAGAGATAAGTAGAGGGCCATGACCCACAGAGGGGATGAAACCAGGGCGCAGGGCAGGGACCCACCGGGAGGGGTTTTTGAGTCCGCTTTGGAGACGGGGGTGTCCACGAAGCGGCCCCTTAGGCCTGGGGGGGAAATAAAAGCAAAGTCTCACTTTTGATCCCAGTGCTGAGGTGCGCAGGGCAGAGCAGTCCTGGTGTGTATTGTGTCATTTGTCTATTGTGTGTTCTGTGTGGTTGGATGTGTCATGTCTTTTACCTTAGGCCTTTGAGGAGCCTAGCAGAAACCCTGGCATCATTGTTAGCATCTGTAATCTCTGCATTCCTTGGCCTGGTACCCAGGCCATTGACCTTTTGACTCGGGAGCTCCGACAGGCATCAGAACTGCATCTCTCTTTGGAAGCATCCAGTCAGGTGGCTTTTCAGGTCTTGTTCTGAGCTGCATGGACAGCCGTGCTCCTCAGTGCTCCGTTATGACGGATTAGGCTTTGTAAGAATGCGAGGTTAGGGAGAGGATTCTGACCGTAGGATTCCTGGGTGTCCATCTTTGCAGTTCTTGGAATAAATCTTTCAGCCAGCATCTTCCTCCAGGGTTCTCTGAGCCTCATCAGTTTGCCATCAGTCTCACCTCGGTCATCTCCTTTTGCATTCTCTGAGTCCTTGCAGCCACTTTCCTTGCCAGGAGATTTCTGTTCCTGTTGTGTCCCCCCTGTCTGTCACGTCCTGTCCCGTGTCACGGGTGTCAGCACACACATTTGTGCCGGAGCTGCTCTGCCCTGCCGCATAGCCTGGTGCAGTAGGAGAAGTCCCTGGGAGTTTGTAATGTGGGGTGTAGTGGGACTCTAGATGGGATTTGTAGATGGACACAAGACGTCTGGAGCTCCTAAGTTATCCTGCAACAGTTTGAGTTTTGTCCTAACTTTTTTTTCAGATTCAGATGGATTAAATGTGTGCCAGAGGGCCCCATCCCGGGTGAGGGGTTTCCCCCGTGCAGGTGAGGCCCCGTTTGTCTCTGCAGCAGAAGTGTAAATGATGCCTCTGTTACAGCACTGTTCTTTGTCTTTCTTTTTAGGAAGTAAATGTGGATACCAGCAGTCAAGGTGAGCAGTGGAGAGCAGTAGTTGTTATTGCTCAGGTCTCAATTTCTGGTGCAGCTCTAAGCTTCCATTCTCGTTTGTGTACTTTAGGCAATCCACTCAGAGTATGCCAAGCCCCCGTCACCAGCCGGCCGATGCTCTGGGTTTCCTGCAAATGTGAAGCCTGTGGATGCATTACAGGACTTGGTGATGAAGCCCTAAACTTTTCTATTTAAAGGTGCCATCCGGGTGGCCTTCGGCAGCTGCCCAAGAGTTGTGGTGAGTCAGGGAAGTAGGGGGGAGGAGCGAGGGTCCACTCAGGTTTCAGCCGTGCCAAATCACCTCATCTCCTCTTAACCCAGGCGTCGCCTGTGGCGACGGCCTCGGTCTCTGAGTGTGCCCGAAGCGTGCGGCCCAAGCAGCTGAGCGTTCTTAGGAGCACGGTGAGGAGCAGACTTGTGGGGTTTTGGCCAATGTGGTGCCACGATCAGGCATTGATGTTTGGTTTTCTTTAATACAGCTGTCGAAGAGACACCAGCCCGGTGCCAGCAGGACCTTCCCGGCTGACGAGGTGGCCTTTCTTTGCACCTGAGACCGGCATCCCCAGATGTCTGAGAGAGAAGTAGAGGGCTACGACCCCCAGGGGGGATGAAAGCAGGGTGCTGGTTTGGGAAATCCTGCGACGGGTTTTTGAGTCCCCTTTGGAGGTGGGGGGGTGTCCATGAAGTGGCCCCTTAGGCCCCATAAAAGCAAAATCTCACTTTTGATCCCAGTGCTGAGGTGCGCTGGGCAGAGCGGTCCCGGTGTGTATTGTGTCCCTTGTCTATTGTGCATTATGTGTTGTTTGGGTATCTCATGTCTCTTACCTTAGCCTTTTCAGGGTCCTGTCAGAAACCTTGGCATTGTTCTTATCGTCTGTGATCTCTGCATTTCTTGGCCTGGCACCCATGCCTTACAACCTTTGCCTGGGGAGCTCAGACATGTATCAGAATTGCATCTCTCTTTGGAAGCATCCAGTCAGATGTCTTTTCAGGTCTTGTTCTGAGCTGTATGGACAGCTATGCCCTGCCAGGATCCATTATGGCAGATTAGGACTTGAAAGAATGTGAGGACCGGTAGAGGCTTCTGACCGGTCTGATTCTCGGGCATCCATCTTTGCAGTTCTTGGAATAAATCATTCAGTTAGCATCTTCTTCCATCAGTGTTTTCTGAGCCACATCAGCTTGCCATCAGTCTCACCTCAGTCATCTCATTTGGCATGCTCTCATTGCTCGCAGTAATCCTTTTTGCCAAGAGATTTCTGTCTGTGTTGTGTGCCCATTGTTTGTTGTGTCCTGTCTGTCCTGTGTCACGGGTGTCTGCACATATTTGTGCCGGAGCTGCTCTGCCCTGCTGCATAGCCTTTTGTAATAGGACAAGCCCTGGGGAGTTGAAATTTTTCATGTGGGGTGTACTTGGACTCTAGATGCTGTTCCTAGATTGATATAAGGTGTTTGCAGCTTTTGAGTCATCCTGCAGGTGTTTGACATATGTTCGAACTCTCTTGCAGGTGCAGATGCATCCATGGCAGAGCACCCCATCCCGGGTGAGGGGGTTCCCCATAGCGGGTCAGTCACCATTTGTCTGTGCAGGGGATGTGTCAAGTGTGACCCTGTTACAGCGCTGTTCTTTGTCCTTATTTTTAGCAAGTATAGCAGGATCTCAGCAGTCAAGTTCAAGAGGGTAAGGTGAGCAGTAGCCTTTCTTGTTGCTGAGGTCTCAATTCCTGGGGCAAGTCTAAGTCTCCATTCTCATTTTTGTGCCTTAGGCCATCTGCTCGGAGCATGCCAAGCTCCCATCCCCAACGGGCCGACGGACCGGGTTTGCCGCTCTCGCGAGCCCCACGTTCCGGGCAGCCGTCAGGAACCGCCGAGGAGTTGCGGTGAGTCAGGGAAGTAGGGAGGAGGAGTGAGGGTCCACTCAGGTTTCAGCAATGCCACGTCACCTCCTGTCCACTTAACCCAGGCGCACCCCACGACGATGGCATCGGCCTCCGAGCGCGGCCGGAGCGTGCGACCCGAAGAGCCGGGCCTTCTTAGGAGAAGGGTGAGTAGCAGACTTGTGGGGTTTTGGCCAATGTGGTGCCAGGATCAGGCATTGATGTTTGGTTTCCTTTGATATAGCTGTCTAAGAGGCAACGGCCCGGTGCCAGCAGGACCTTCCCAGCTGACAAGGCGGCCTTCCTTCGCACCTGACATGGACTGGGATTTCCATATGTCCAAGAGATAAGTCAAGGGCTACGACCCACAGAGGGGATGAAAGCAGGGTGCTGGGTTGGGGCTCCTGGGGGGGAGGGGGTTGAGTTGTCTCTGGAGATGAGGGTAGCCAAGATGTGGCCCCTTAGGCCACATAAAAGGAAAGTCTCACTTTTGATCACAGTGCTGAGGTGCGCAGGGCAGAGCAGTCCCGGTGTGTATCGTGTCCCTTGTCTTTTGTGTATTATGTGATGTTTGGGTATCTCATGTCTCTTATCTTAGCCCTGTGAAGGGCCTGTCAGAAACCTTGGCGCCATTCTTAGAATCTGTGATCTCAGTGTTCCTCAGCCTGGTGCCCAGGCCATGGAACCTTTGACTCGGGAGCTCCGACAGGCATCAGAACTGCATCTCTCTTTGGAAGCATCCAGTCAGGTGGCTTTTCAGGTCTTGTTCTGAGCTGCATGGACAGCCGTGCTCCGCAATGCTCCATTTCAACGGATTAGGCTTTGTAAGAATGCGAGGTTAGGGTGAGGATTCTGACCGTAGGATTCCTGGGTATCCATCTTTGCAGTTCTTGGAATAAATCTTTCAGCCAGCATCTTCCTCCAGGGTTCTCTGAGCCTCATCAGTTTGCTATCTGTCTCATCTTGGTCATCTCCTTTTGCGTTCTCTGAGTCCTTGCAGCCACTTTCCTTGCCAGGAGATTTCTGTTCCTGTTGTGTCCCCCCTGTCTGTCACGTCCTGTCCCGTGTCATGGGTGTCAGCACACACATTTGTGCCGGAGCTGCTCTGCCCTGCCGCATAGCCTGGTGCAGTAGGAGAAGTCCCTGGGAGTTTGTAATGTGGGGTGTAGTGGGACTCTAGATGGGATTTGTAGATGGACACAAGACGTCTGGAGCTCCTAAGTTATCCTGCAACAGTTTGAGTTTTGTCCTAACTTTTTTTTCAGATTCAGATGGATTAAATGTGTGCCAGAGGGCCCCATCCCGGGTGAGGGGTTTCCCCCGTGCAGGTGAGGCCCCGTTTGTCTCTGCAGCAGAAGTGTATATGGTGACTCTGTTACAGCACTGTTCTTTGTCTTTCTTTTTAGGAAGCAGATGTGGATACCAGCTGTCAAGGTGAGCAGTGGAGAGCAGTAGTTGTTATTGCTCAGGTCTCAATTTCTGGTGCAGCTCTAAGCTTCCATTCTCGTTTGTGCACTTTAGGCAATCCACTCGGAGTATGCCAAGCCCCTGTCACCAGCCAGCCGATGCACCGGGTTTCCTGCAAATGTGAGCCCTGTGGATGCATTACAGGACTTGGTGATGAAACCCTGAACTTTTCTATTTAAAGGTGCCATCCAGGTGGCCTCCGGCAGCTGCCCAGGAGTTGTGGTGAGTCAGGGAAGTAGGGGGGAGGAGCGAGGGTCCACTCAGGTTTCAGCCGTGCCAAATCACCTCATCTCCTCTTAACCCAGGCGTCCACTGTGATGACGGCCTCGGTCTCTGAGCGTGCCCGAAGCATGCGGCCCGAGCAGCTGAGCGTTCTTAAGAGAAGGGTGAGGAGCAGACTTGTGGGGTTTTGGCCAATGTGGTGCCACGATCAGGCATTGATGTTTGGTTTTCTTTAATACAGCTGTCGAAGAGACACCAGCCTGGTGCCAGCAGGACCTTCCCAGCTGACGAGGTGGCCTTTCTTTGCACCTGAGACCGGCATCCCCAGATGTCTGAGAGAGAAGTAGAGGGCCACGACCCCCAGGGGGGATGAAAGCAGGGTGCTGGTTTGGGAATTACTGGGAGGGGGGGATTTGAGTCCGCTTTGGAGGTGAGTAGCTTTGGAGGTGGGGGGGTGTCCATGAAGTGGCCCCTTAGGCCCCATAAAAGCAAAATCTCACTTTTGATCCCAGTGCTGAGGTGAGCGGGGCAGAGCAGTCCCAGTGTGTATTGTGTCACTTGTCTTTTGTGTATTATGTGTTGTTGGATATCTCATGTCTTTTATCATAGCCCTTTGAGGGGCCTGTCAGAAACCTTGGCACCAGTCTTAGTATCTGTACTCTCAGCGTTCCTTGCCCTGGCACCGATGCCATGGAACTTTTAACTCGGCAGCTCAGACAGGTATCAGAATGGCAACTCTTTTTCGAAGCATCCAGTCAGATGTCTTTTCAGGTCTTGTTCTGAGCTGTATGGACAGCTGCACCCTGCAAGGTTCTGTTATGATGGATTAGGACTTGTAAGAATGTGGGGACAGGTAGAGGCTTCTGACCGTAGGATTCTCGGGCATCCATCTTTGCAGTTCTTGGAATAAATCATTCAGTTAGCATCTTGTTCCTCCAGGGTTCTCTGAACTTCATCAGCCCGCCATCAGTTTCACCTCGGTCCTCTAATTTTGCATCCTCTTGGTGCTCGCTGTCATTTTCCTTACCCAGAGATTTCTGTTCCTGTTGTGTCCCCGTTGTTTGTCCTGTCCTGTGTCACGGGTGTCTGCACACATTTGTGCTGGAGCTGCTCTGCCTTGCTGCATAGCCTGGTGCAATAGGAGAAGTCCCGGGGACTTGATGTTTGTAATGTGGGGTGTCGTTGGACTCTAGGTGGGATTTGTAGATGGGCACAAGATGTCTGGAGCTCTTAAGTTATCCTGCAGCTCTTTGATTTTTGTCCTTTCTTTCAGGTGCAGAAGGATGAAATCCAGGGCAGAGCCCCCCATCCCGGGTGAGGGGATTCCCCCGAGCAGGTCAGTCACTGTTTGTCTCTGTAGAGAGAGCATAAATGATGGCTCTCTTTTTAGGAAGTCAAGGCCGAGTGGGCGAGGTGAGCATTGAGTAGTGTACAGAAGCAGTTGTTTTTGCTGATGTCTCAGTTTCTGGTGCAGCTCTTAGCATCTCCACTTTTTATTTTAGGTGGTCCACTTGCCGTCTATCCTGGCCGGGCATGCCCATTCCAGCTGTGTGCAGCTTAAGGTATCAGTGTGGCATCCTTGTCAGATTTGGGAGGTTGTGTTTTCACAGTGTCTCAGCATGCTTTTCTGCTTTGTTTCTTTGCAGGTGCTGTCGCTGCCCTAGGCATGCCAAGGAACAGAGGAGGGCAGGTGAGTCGGTGTTTAGGCAGGCTGACTCACAGGTGAGTGTTACACAGCAGCATGCTCAGTGTGTACCTATTCTTTTTGCAGGTATCTTCTGGGCACCCTCTGGAGTCAAATCAAGATTTGAGGTGGGCCGGGGCAGGGGTGCGGAGGAGCCCTGGGGATTACTGTTTTTGACGGCAATAGTCACCTTTTCTGTTTTGTCTTAGGTACCCTGAGGAGCCTCGTAGCCAAAGGTTGGAAACAACAGCACCGAGGCACACACGGAGCACATTTCACCATCCACGTCCGACCGAGGATGGATTTTGTCTGCTCCTTTTCCAAAAGCTAAGTGTCGGGGCCAGCAGTTGGGAGAAGGGGAAAAACCTTTACTATCACAGAGGGCAATTTGATGTCAGCTTAGCGGAGAGGTCTGTAGTGGGACCAGCTCTCTGGAAGAAGAGGAAGAAGAGGGAGAGGATTTCTCCTCAGCCTGACCAGAGCCTTTGCCGGGCAGGGCAGTTCCGACCCATCTCAGGATTCTCGTGAACTTTGCGTTGTCTGCCTTCCTCGGCCCGACGTCGTCACGGATCATTCCCCCGAGGAGCTTGCCTTCACGTCCGGAGCTACAGCCACGGTCACCTGGCCGTCGGCTTCCTTCTCTAGGCTTGCTGAGCCTCTCGAGCATCCTCTTAACTGCTGTGGCACTAACTTCTTTTAACGAGTTACATTTCATCATCACATGCTATCGTCATAGGGCTTCCTCTCCTTTGGCATCATCAGCCTCTGGCACATCTTGCGCTAGGCATCTCGGGTGCCTAAGGGGACAGTGCCAGGCAGTTGCCACTTGTCTCTGTGTCTATGTTGTCCGTGTCTGTGTTGTCCGTGTCTGTGTCCGTTGTCTTCCACGTCATAGGCCTTTATTACGTCTCAATGCTTTATCGGCACTATTCTGTGCCATATAGGCTGTATTCTACTCACGTTCCTTTCTGGATATCCCTTATTCTGGCATCTTTACATTTTTACTCTTTGAGACAGGAATGTCTCAAACGGACAAGATGTTCTCATCCATCTTCCTTCTCACTACCAGCTTTGGTAGTGCCTTTTTTTCCATGCCATTTTCTTGGACTGCTAGAGGGAGTGTCTTGCACCCTCCTCATGTGACTGCAGTACTTCTATAGGTTCCATCTTCTCAAGGGTATAGGACTCAAGAATTCATCTTCCAGCGAGTTATCTCAAGTCCTGGCTTATATTGTGTGTACCTGTGCTGGCTTATACTGTATGTACCTACCCTCTATGTACACTTGCACTGTATGCATCGACTTAGATTGTTGTGTGTACTTATATTGTACCACTTATGGTTGGAGCTGCCCTGCCCGGGCACGTAGTCACAGTCAGGTAGAAGAGTTATAAAAACTTTACTGTTCATCTGTCTTTTATGGGATTTTGGGTAGAAAACTTATTGGTCCAGAGTGGAGACAAGTCCTAGCTGTCAGATAGCCACTCGTTGACCGCTTCCTGTCGTCTCACAGGTCCCCGAGGCTACCGATTTCCCCAGAACCTACCAACTGACGTCAAGGAGCGCAGCCAGAAGATGTGTGGCAGCACGTTCTTCAGCGTCTCGAGTAAGGGCCGCAGCGAGTGTGTAAGTGGGAAGAGCGTGTGAGCGTGTGTGAGAGCATGTGTCTGTGTCTGTCTGCGTCTGCTCATCTCTGCATGTGTCAGCGCATGCCGACTGGATTACTGGATTTAACCTTGTGTGTGTGACTTTTGCTTTTCAAGTTTTTCAACTCATTTTTAAATTTAGAATAAAAAATCCCCAGCTGGGTTTCCCCCCCCCCGGCTGTTTTTTTTTTCCTCGGTCCCAGTCGGTCTGTGAGGCGACGCTCATCACCAGAGTTTGGGCGCGGACTGTCCAGGGACCGGGGTTTTTGTCAGGCAGGAAGATTTTTTTTGAGGCTCCCGGGAACCACGTTCCCGAGGACCAATGATTGCTGGGGTGTAATTTAGCAGTTGTGATGAGAGGGAGGGTGACTTCGTGTGTCATCTGAAGGGGGTGTTAATTGTAGATGAGTGTTGTTTTTTGTGTGCTTTTGTTGTTTTGGGTTTCCTATAACAATAAATCCACATGTAAAGAAAATAGAAAAAGGTTATCATCTTGTGTTAATATGTGTGTTGTATTGCTCTGTATTGCAGGGTGAGCACAGGGTGAACTCTCTCCTCCTTGCTGTGACACCTGGGCTGGCAGGGATGACACAGTGACCTCGGCCGGCCGATGCTGCCTGTGCCATCACCTGGCACTGACGTGTTTGATGAAAATGCTTTTGCTGGGATTTTTCTCCTGAGAAGCCTCAGAACAGAAATGGAACCAATAACGATCTGCTGGCTGTGGAGTGTGGGCTGGAGATGGTTTAGCAACAGGGGCATCTTGGATTAGTCTCCTGTGCAGTGTCTACTTGATGACCAATCATGGTCCAGCTGCGTCGGGGCTGTGAGCAGTCCCAGGTTTTTATTATTTTATTTTATTTTATTATTTTTATTATTCATTCCTTTCCAGCTTTCTGATGTCTCCTTGCTCTTTTAGTATAGTTCTACTATCTCATTTTCTTTTAATATAATAGAGATCATAAAATAATATTTCAGCCTTCTGAGAGGTGGAGTCAAGATTCTCGTCTCTTCCCTCGTCCTGGGGACCCTCAAACACCGCCACAATCAGCAGCCGAGCGGGTTTGTGCGGTCCCGAGTCGGCAGACACCGGGGGGCAGCCCTGACACGGCCGAGAGCGGGGAGACACTGTCTGTGCCCCGAGGGTACTGCGGGCACCGGGGCTGGGGGGAGACACTCTCTGTGTGTGCCCCGAGGGAACTGAGGGCACCTGGGCTGGGGGGAGACACTCTCTGTGTGTGCCCCGAGGGAACTGAGGGCACCTGGGCTGGGGGGAGACACTCTCTGTGCCCCGAGGGTGCTGAGGGCACCTGGGCTGGGCCCCTGTGCAGCACAAGAGACACCAGAGACATCGGTAGATGATAAAGGGCCGACTCTTAGCAGGGGTTAATCCAAGGTTTTATTAGGAGTCCCAAAGGAGCTCCTGCACCTCAGGGGCCTCCTGCCAAGAGCCCCAGGGCGATGTGCCAAGGTTACATTTAAAGGGAGGTGGAAACCGAAAGTAGATAACATTTTACCAACCAATAAGTGACCCTAAGGGATGGATGCTGGGGCATAGACATACAGGACAGCGTATGGGGCAAGGCTCGGGGGGCTGACCCCTGGCCTCTGGCTGATCACTGGACGACTTGGACCGAAACTTCTGCATGGAGGGGATGGGAGGCTGAGTGATTGACAGAGAGCCAGGGTGGGGGTTTGGGGATGATCTCATCCTGGGAGAGGGATAACACAGGTAGAAGGAGGGGGGTACAGTTTGGGATAAACGATTTGGGAAAAATATGGGGATACAAAACAAAACTACTTCAAAGTATTATAAAGTATAAAAATGCACTACAGCAGGTTTGGGCAGCACCAAATGAAATGTAATAAAATAAATAAATATAATAAATAAAATATAAAATATAAATAAATAAATAATTTCTATTCTTTAAAAATAGAAAAATTAAAAATAAAAATTAAATAAAAGTGAAAAACCAAAATAATTTAAAATAAATGAAAAACAAAATAAAAACTGTAAAGTGCTGTAAAGTGCTGTAAGAGTTCCATAAAAGGTAGTGCCGTAATGCAAGACCCTCAAACACCACCACAATCACCAGCTTGAGTTGGTCTAGGCAGCACTAAATAAAAAAAAAAAAACTTTAAAAATAGAAAAAAATATAAATTTAATCAAAAAAAAAATAAAAAAATAAAATAAATTCCTTATAAATAGAAAAATTAAAAATAAAAATTAAATAAAAAATATGACTAGAAAAATAAAATGTGTTTTAAAAATTGAAAAATAAAAATAAAATTAAAAAATAAAATTAAAGCCCTAAAAATAGAAAAATTTTTTAAAAATTAAATTAAAAACAAAATGCTTTAAAAATAGAAAAATTAAAAATTAAATAAAAAATAAAATTTAAAAAATAAAATAAAAAGCTTTAGAAATAGAAAAATTAAAAATAATAAGTAAATAAAAAATAGAATTAGAAAAATAAAAGCTTGAAAAATTAAAAATAAACATTAAGTAAAAAAAAATTTAAAAAAAAAAACAAAAATAGATTAAAAGCAAAATAAAAACCGTAAAGTGCGGTAAAGTACCATAAAAGTTCCATGAAGGGTAATGCCATAAAGCGCGACTGTCGCAAAACTGCCGTAAAGCGCGACTGTCGCAAAAGGTGACGTAAAGCGCGACTGTCGTAAAAGGTGCCGTAAAGCGCGACTGTCGTAAAGGGTGTCGTAAAGCGCGACTGTCGCAAAAGGTGTCGTAAAGCGCGACTGTCGCAAAACTGCCGTAAAGCGCGACTGTCGTAAAAGGTGTCGTAAAGCGCGACTGTCGCAAAACTGCCGTAAAGCGCGACTGTCGTAAAAGGTGCCGTAAAGCGCGACTGTCTCAAAAGGTGCCGTAAAGCGCGACTGTCGTAAAAGGTGTCGTAAAGCGCGACTGTCGCAAAACTGCCGTAAATCGCGACTGTCGTAAAAGGTGTCGTAAAGCGCGACTGTCGCAAAACTGCCGTAAAGCGCGACTGTCGTAAAAGGTGTCGTAAAGCGCGACTGTCGTAAAAGGTGCCGTAAAGCGCGACTGTCGTAAAAGGTACCGTAAAGCGCGACTGTCGGAAAAGGTGCCGTAAAGCGCGACTGTCGCAAAAGGTGCCGTAAAGCGCGACTGCCGCAAAAGGTGTCGTAAAGCGCGACTGTCGCAAAACTGCCGTAAATCGCGACTGTCGTAAAAGGTGTCGTAAAGCGCGACTGTCGCAAAACTGCCGTAAAGCGCGACTGTCGCAAAAGGTGTCGTAAAGCGCGACTGTCGTAAAAGGTACCGTAAAGCGCGACTGTCGGAAAAGGTGCCGTAAAGCGCGACTGTCGCAAAAGGTGCTGTAAAGCGCGACTGCCGCAAAAGGTGTCGTAAAGCGCGACTGTCGCAAAACTGCCGTAAATCGCGACTGTCGTAAAAGGTGTCGTAAAGCGCGACTGTCGCAAAACTGCCGTAAAGCGCGACTGTCGCAAAAGGTGTCGTAAAGCGCGACTGTCGCAAAACTGCCGTAAAGCGCGACTGTCGTAAAAGGTGTCGTAAAGCGCGACTGTCGCAAAACTGCCGTAAAGCGCGACTGTCGCAAAAGGTGTCGTAAAGCGCGACTGTCGTAAAAGGTACCGTAAAGCGCGACTGTCGGAAAAGGTGCCGTAAAGCGCGACTGTCGCAAAAGGTGCTGTAAAGCGCGACTGCCGCAAAAGGTGTCGTAAAGCGCGACTGTCGCAAAACTGCCGTAAATCGCGACTGTCGTAAAAGGTGTCGTAAAGCGCGACTGTCGCAAAACTGCCGTAAAGCGCGACTGTCGCAAAAGGTGTCGTAAAGCGCGACTGTCGCAAAACTGTCGTAAAGCGCGACTGTCGTAAAAGGTGCCGTAAAGCGCGACTGTCGCAAAAGGCGTCGTAAAGCGCGACTGTCGTAAAAGGTGCCGTAAAGCGCGACTGTCGCAAAAGGTGCCGTAAAGCGCGACTGTCGCAAAAGGTGTCGTAAAGCGCGACTGTCGTAAAAGGTGTCGTAAAGCGCGACTGTCGTAAAAGTGTCGTAAATCGCGACTGCCGTAAAATTGTGCCGTAAAGCGCGACTGCCGTAAAATTCTGCCGTACAGGCTGGCGGCGCCCTGGCCGACAAGGGGTGCCGTACAAGATGGCGAGGGCCGCCCGAGTGGGCGTGTCCTGGGCGGGGCGCCGTGTCGACGGGCTGACGTCATTAGGCGGCACTCTGCCTGCAGTGCGCCGATGCAGACGGCAGGGGGCGCTGTGCCTGTAGTGCGCCAAAGCAAACGGCAGGGGGCGCTCTGCCTGCAGTGCGCCGATGCAGACGGCAGGGGGCGCTGTGCCTGTAGTGCGCCAAAGCAAACGGCAGGGGGCGCTCTGCCTGCAGTGCGCCGATGCAGACGGCAGGGGGCGCTCTGCCTGCAGTGCGCCGATGCAGACGGCAGGGGGCGCTGTGCCTGTAGTGCGCCCATGCAGACGGCAGGGGGCGCTGTGCCTGCAGTGCGCCCATGCAGACGGCAGGGGGCGATGTATAAATAGAGTATAAAGTATAATCTATATAGAAGAAGAAATAAAAGCTCTATGTTACCTGCAGCTGTAGAAAATTTCAGGCTCCCATGGAGGAAATAGTTTTCCTAAAATCATTGCCGTTTTGGGGTTTTTTGCACTCCCCAGTCGGCTGAACGTTTCTACTGCTGCTTTTTTTTATTCTAAAGCTAGAATGGAAAGCCAAGATTAGAAATACAGCGAAAGAAAGAGAGAAAGAATTAAAGAGAGAGAGAGAGACAAAGAGACAGAGACAGAAAGAAAGAGAGAGAAAGAAATAAAGAGAGACAGAAAGAAAGAGAGAGACAGAAAGAGAGCGAAAGAAAGAGAGAGAGAGAGAGAAAGAAAGAGAGAAATAGAGACAGAAAGAAAGAAAGAAAGAGAGACAGAAAGAAAAGGAAAAAGGAAAGGAAGAGAAAGAAACAGAGAGAGAAAGAAATACAGAGAGACAGAAAGAGAGCGAGAGAAAGAAATAGAGAAAGAAATAGAGAGAGAAAGATAGAAAGAGAGAGACAGGAAGAGAAAGAGAGAAAGAAAGAAAGAAAGAAAGAGAGAGAGAGAGAAAGAAATAGAGAAAGACAGAAAGAAAGAAAGAGAGAGAGAGAGACAGGAAGAGAGCGAGAGAAAGAAAGAAAGAGAGAGAGAAAGAAATAGAGAAAGACAGACAAAGAAAGAAAGAGAGAGACAGGAAGAGAGCGAGAGAAAGAAAGAAAGAGAGAGAGAAAGAAATAGAGAAAGACAGAAAGAAAGAAAGAGAGAGACAGGAAGAGAGCGAGAGAAAGAAAGAAAGAGCGAGAGAAAGAAATAGAGAAAGACAGAAAGAAAGAAAGAAAGAAAGAAAGAGAGAGACAGGAAGAGAGCGAGAGAAAGAAAGAAAGAGAGAGAGAAAGAAATAGAGAAAGACAGACAGAAAGAAAGAAAGAAAGAAAGAAAGAAAGAAAGAAAGAAAGAAAGAAAGAAAGAAAGAAAGAGAAAGACAGAATGCAGACAGAGAGAAAGAAAGAGAGAGAGAGAAAGAAAGAGAGAAAGAAAGAAAGAAAGGGAGACAGAGAGAGGGAGACAGAAAGAGAGACAGAGAGAAAGAATGAAAGAGAGAGAGAGAAAGAATGAAAGAAAGACAGAGAGAGAGACAGAAAAAGAGACAGAGAGAAAGAAAGAAAGAGAGAGAGAGAAAGAGAGAAAGAAAGAAAGAAAGAGAGAAAGAAAGAAAGAAAGAAAGAGAGAGAAAGACAGAATGCAGACAGAGAGAAAGAAAGAAAGAGAGACAGAGAGAGACAGAGAGACAGAGAGAAAGAAAGAAAGAGAGAGAGAAGGAGAGAAGGAGAGAAGGAGAGAAAGAAAGAAAGAAAGAAAGAAAGAAAGAAAGAAAGAAAGAAAGAAAGAAAGAAAGAAAGAAAGAAAGAAAGAAAGAAAGAAAGAAAGAAAGAGAAAGACAGAATGTAGACAGAGAGAAAGAAAGAGAGAGAGAGAAAGAAAGAAAGAAAGAAAGAAAGAAAGAGAGACAGAGAGAGACAGAAAGAGAGACAGAGAGAAAGAAAGAAAGAAAGAGAGACAGAGAGAGAGAGACAGAGAGAAAGAGAGAAAGAGAGAAAGAGAGAAAGAAAGAAAGAGAGACAGAGAGAAAGAGAGAAAGAAAGAAAGAGAGACAGAGAGAGACAGAAAGAGAGACAGAGAGAAAGAAAGAAAGAAAGAGAGACAGAGAGAGAGAGACAGAGAGAAAGAGAGAAAGAGAGAAAGAAAGAAAGAGAGACAGAGAGAGAGAGACAGAGAGAAAGAAAGAAAGAAAGAGAGACAGAGAGAGAGACAGAGAGACAGATAGAAAGAAAGAAAGAGAGAGAGAGAAAGAGAGAAAGAAAGAAAGAGAGACAGAGAGAAAGAGAGAGAGAGAGAAAGAGAGAAAGAAAGAAAGAAAGAGAGACAGAGAGAGAGACAAAGAGAGACAGAGAGAAAGAGAGAGAGACAGAGAGAAAGAAAGAAAGAGAGAGAGAAAGAAATAGAGAAAGACAGACAGAAAGAAAGAAAGAGCGAAAGAAAGAAAAGGAAAAAGGAAAGGAAGAAAAAAAAAAAGGAGGAAGAGAAAGGAAGAAAAAAAATGAAAAAGGAAAAGGGTGAGAGTGAAAAAGAGAGAGGGAAAGTGGAAAAGGGGGTGAAAAACAGAGTGAAAAAAAGAAAAAAGAGTTGGAGTGGAAAAGAAAGGACATTCGGGAGGGGCGGTGCTGCCTAAGGTGCTTCCGCGCCCAGGAGCGAAGGAGCCGTTTGATCCCCTGGCGGGAGCGCAGCTCCCGGTGGCGGAGAACGGAGCGGTGGCTGTCAGTCCGAGACTCCAACTCCCGGCAGGCCCTGCGGCCGTAAAGCGCGGCGTCTGACGCAACGGCCGACGCGCCATATGAATGGCTGGCGGGCCGAGGCGGCCGCGCGCCGGGGGAGCGGGCTGGGCGCGGGGAGCTCCCGGCGCCTGTGCCGCGCGGGACGGAGCCGCGGCAGCGACGCTGGAGGGGCGAAGCCTCCGTCCGGCCGCCCGCACGGAGCCGAGCGGCGCGGAAGGGGCGTCCGCCCGGTGCCTCGGCCTCGCTCAGCGGTCCCGGTGGCGGGGGCTGAGCTCGGGCGGGGCGCGCTGCCGCCCGCCGATGGCGGAGCGCCAGGCGGTGCTTTGCTGCCGCGGGCCGGGAGCTGCAGGAGCCGCCCCGGGCGAGCGGCGCCGGGCGCTGCCGCGGTCACTGTGCGGCGGCTGCCCTCGGGCTGGCGGAGGCGCGGGAGCCGCCGAGCTGCAGCCGTCTCCCTCGGGCCGCTGCCGCTGCTGCGGGCGGGGGCGGACGAGCGGCTGCGGAGGCGGCTCCGCGGCGGGCTCAGCCTTGCGAGCAGAGAGCGCTCGACATCGCTGGCATGACACGGCTGCTGAGTGCCTCAGTGCTCGTGGCTCTTCCTTCCACGCAAACAGATGGAGCGGCATCGCTGAGCAGTAAAACACAGCGATGGCCCGGAGAATGGCGAGCGCAAGGAGCGCCGGGCAGGATCCTTCTGATGGCACAGGTGCGATCGGCAAACTCAGCCCCTTGTGCCCCTACCCTCCCGACCCCCAGGGGAAATGCTCTCCAGCCTCGAGCTGCTGAGAGACAAAACGTGTGATTTGACACTAGGGTCCGGAAAAGGTTTCCGTTTAGATTAGCAAATGCCTCCATTGTTCTCGGTTACATCCTAGGATCGGTTTTAGGCAGTGACTTTCTACCGCTTGTCGGATTTTCTTGTGCAATGGTAAGAAAATAGGCAGGTCTGATACTGGTTTCGCTTTTTTTCTACTTCATGTTCCATGAGCTGCTTTTATCCAAGCAATTGGTTTAAAGTTCTACTGTAGGCGTTTCTGGTTCACTTTTTTTTTTTTTTTTTCCCTCTAAATCGGCAGTAAATATAGCTGAGTAAAATTACCTTGGTTTTCTTCCTTCTTAAATGTTTTTATTGATAATCCTATTTGAATATGCAGAACACGTGGGTATGTCCTGTAATATATCCTAGCTTTTCTTGTTTACAGGGTACTCAGAAAATATTTTTCCCTTCGAGTCCCACTGAAACATTCTCCGTGCAATCTCCGTTAAGGTCTGTGTTTGCAAATAAGCCACCATCAGCTGAGACATTTGCCTGTGTACCTTTTCCTGTCATTCAGAGCTTGCGTTCTGTGGTTTTTATGATAAACCTATCAAACTTGCGAAACCGTTTTGCAAGTCTTAACCGTTGAAGGCAGCAAGAAGTGGTTTTAAAGGCTGTTCTTGAGCAGACAAAGGGAAAAAGTGTGAATTTGCTGCTGAACTTGTCCTTTTTCATTTGACTTGCCTTGAATTATTTAGGAAGAGAGAGCACTAGAAAAAAGAGAGAAATAGAATTGGTTCTTGAGCCCTCCTAAAATGCTCCCCGTGATTCCGTGTGGAGCCAAAGTGAAGGGTGATGGAACAGAGCCCCTGTGCTTTAGAAGGAAATCAATTTCAACCTGATCTCCACCCTGAGTCTCCCTAATTTCTGTTTTTAAAATGCAAACTCAGTTTAGGAAGTGTTGGGAGTTAGTATTTTGGGGAAGAAATGGCAGTTGCACAAACCGTTCCATTTCCCAGAGGCTCTGGGAAGGATTCATTTTGTAAGCGCTGTAACTGCCATCGGTTGGGGGTTCGGGGTTGGAATGTGCACTTGCCCTCCTATAAAGCACTCGTTCATTTGCATTTCAGTGCCAGGAGTCTGGAGAAACTGGAGAAGAGCCCAAGAGACATTTTTCATCCTGAGATACAAAAGGTAGGAAGTGACTTTTTTTGGTTTGGTTCTTTTTCTTTATGATTTCCTGGAAATAGAAGTAATTAAGTATAGATCCTACTGGTTTGTTTCTTCCAGTAGCTAATAAGAATAATAATAATAATAATCTAATACTACTTAAACTGTCTCTTTATCCATTGAGCTGGCCATTTCAAATCCAAACTTCTAAACACCAATAAAACCATCATCCTTGTAGAATCTTTAATAGGAGGGGGCTAAAGATGCTGTTTTTGTTGACAGGATGTATTGGTTCTTGAAGGGCAAGAGGTGAGTACAAGCCTAACTACTTCTTGCTCACAGACCCGTCCGGTGAATACGGCTTTGTATTTGGATGGGCTTTTGATGACTTCTAAATCAATTGCTCGTTACAGTAAAAAGAAGTCCTGTTTTTTTGAACCTGACAGCAAAAATAACTTGAAGCACCAACTAAATAATAATAGATCACCCATCTCAGTTAATGATTTTATGCTATACTATCAAAGTTTAAAGGTAAATTATTGTGTAGTAGGAGATGGTATAAAATGTATGTTCTAATGCGTAGGATGTAGGCAAAGATTAGAGGAAACAAATTTTTATGTCTTCTGTTTGACTGTTCACCAAATAATATTTGGTTTTATTTTCCAGGGATTGGTGAATTTTAAATTTGGAGTCCTCTATGCTAAGGATGGTCAGCTTACAGGTGATGAAATGTTCAGTCATGGTGAGGTTTTCACCTTCTCCTTAATTGTTTTGCTCATCTGAAAAAAAAAAAAAAAAAAAAGGTATGTTTATTATTTGTTACCCCGTTCTGTCCGTTTCCTCAGTATTTGCTGGAGCTCTGCTTACCCAAGCTTTGGGTAAAACAAGCTTTGGGTTCCTTCTGTCCCACTGGGTGTTGCCCAGTTTGGTTGCATCTGGTGAAATTCACCCTGAGCCCTTACAGAACCAGCTCAAACCAGGTGAGAGCCATTCGCAGCTCTCTCAGGACACCCGGAGGAGGATGGGTGACGTTTCTGAGCATCTGGCAAGTGTACTTCTATCAAAACTCGGCCTGTGCAATTTCTGGGGAAAACCCTTCTGTATCCTGAAGGGTTCCTCAAAGTCTGTTGAGGATCCAGTTAGCAGTTGCTCACCTGGATGGTTCCAGCTCCTCAAGCTAACACTGGTACTCTTGCCCTGTAGTTTAGATCTATTGTAGTTTTGTTATTTTGCAAGATTTTACGTCTTTGGACAGTAACGTGCATTTCACTCTTTGGAACCTCTCGGATCGTGCTTTGGTGCAGCACCACCTAATGGGACACTTGGCTGCTGTGCTGAAGGGCTTGGTTACTGGAATTGTAAATCCCGGAGAGTTTGTAAGTCTTCTGTCCCCAGGGAGGCGTCACGCTTTGTTCACCGTTGCTCTGTTTGTCGGGTGCTGCTTCTCGTCGGAAGTATTAACTTCAAACTGCCCTGTTCTTTTTTGAACTTTTTTTCCTGGTTCTCTCCGTAGGGCAGGGAAGGACTCTCGTATCCCGGTCGTCAGACTCAGCGCTGCCCGAGAAGATACAGAGACTGTAAAAATCATAAGGAGCAACTAGGACTGCAGAGGAAACAAACTGGAGAGAACAAAAGGTGATATTGTTCTCCTTCCCCTGGATTAGAAACATCCACTGCGCTTTGATGCCGGTGGCTGCCAGGGGCTCGTTAGGTCTCTTGAGGCAGGTGTAGGTGTTCACTTGTAGGTTCTATTTTTTGGCAAAGGACCACGAGAGAAGTTTATTTATAGATCCAAATAAACATTCATCTTATCTGAACATAACCTGTCATCCCCTTTCTGACATTAAGGACTCCTGTATAAATACTTGGGGGGGTTTTCTTTGTCATTTCTGAATGGTTCCATTTTGCCGGCTACTTGAACAAATCTGAGGGGGTTTAATTGCAGACTGCTTCCTTGAAATTCTGTTGGTCTCTGCTTGGAACCCTTCTTGTACTGCTTAATGAAAGACTTCTGATGGTGTTTTCTTGCCTGTTTGTGGTTAAGGTCGTGCTCTGATGCATTTACAGAAGCCATGGCAGGAGAGAGTCAGCTGCTGGAGAAGAGGAGACAGTATTATCCCTGTGCAGCACAGAACTGTGCTGCTGCTGTGTCATCAGCTGTGTCTGCACTGAAAGTAGCCACCTTCACTTGTAGGTAGCTCCTTGGTGCTTTAGGACACGCTGAGGGATTTATTCCTTTTGGGATCCACGATGAGAATTCCCAAGAGAGGTAGTAGTAATAAGGTCTGAGATTGGAAAAAAGCCTGTGTCCTTGGAATGTTGTTGTTGTCGTCAAAAGTTAATTTTTCCTTCTTTCTTAGCCGGTAGTCAGCTTTTTGCTTTATTTTTTGTGGTATCAGTATTTGATTGTTTAAAAAATTGCTTCAAAAGAACTGCAGTGGCTGGCCACCAGGACCTTGTTCCGATTTGCCTATTTGCTTGTAGCTAAAATGTTTCCATATTGTTTATCATTCTATTGAAGAAACTGCTGCCCAGGCAACTAAGAACTGAACATCTATCTGTCTAGGACACGGGGAGAGGATTTAGGTCATGTCTTTGTTTCCAGAAAAAAGTTCCAGTGTAGTTTCTAACTAGAGGAAAAGGGGGGGGGTGAAGACTCGGGGCTCTGATGCCACTGGGGGCACCCCGAGGTGCCCAGGAGAGGGAGCCCCACTGCGGTGCAGGAGCAGGTATGTTATCACGTACTAGAGAGCAAATTATAAATAGAAATATGAAAATTATAAATATAAAAATATTTTTTAGATCGTTAAAGAAAGCGGTTTTTTTAACTTGTCAATAGGCAGGGTTTTGATGATAAAAATGATAAATACAAAGAATATGAAGGTAGAAATCTAAGTCTAGAAAGATATCATAAGTACATACAGATAAAGTTTAAAACTAGAAGAAAAAATCAGTTGCAGCAGTAGATACGATACATAATATAGATAATACTTTAAATACATGTCTAGAATTTTATAGATATTATAGATCATTATTAATAGATTGCATCAAAAGAAACGATAAATATAAATGTGAGTATAACTATACAAAGTATAAAAATATTTCGATACCGTTTAAAAGAAGGTGTTTTCTTGTATTTATTTGAGATGGGGTTAGAGATGGGGTTTTTGTTTGGATTAATAGAAGTATTCTAGAAATAGAAATCTAACTGTAGAGAGATCCAATCGATAGAGGAGGATATTTCTAAAACCACAACCGAACGCCGCCGCCTTCGGGGGAATCGCACGAGCTCGGCCGAAGCAAGGCGAGAGCAGCCGACCCTGAGGGCCTCGAGCGAACCGAGGCGAGGCTTCCGAGGCTGCCTGAAGCGAAGCGAGCCGAGCTCAGGCGAAGCGAGCCTGCTGCTCTCGTGCGCGCTGCTTAGCGCCAGTGCGCTCCCAGCCTAATGAGCTCCTGCCCGAGCCCGCGCTCCCGGTCGTGTCCGCGCCGTGGCCGGGCCGCCCGCGGGACGCGGCAGCGAGAGAGCCCCGAGCCGGGCGAGCTGAACGGGAGGCGGCGGCGCTTGCCCGCCCGCCGTCGGGGAGCCGAGGCGAGGCGAGCGGAGCCGAGGCGCGCCGAAGGCACAGAGCGGCTGGGAGTTGGGCCGAAGCGAGGCGAGCTCGGCCGAAGAGGCGAATGCAGGCGCCAAGAGCCGAGTGGAGGCGCCAAGAGCCGACTGGAGCCGAGCGTCTCCGGAGCGAGCCGAGCTCCGCCGAGCGCCGCAGCATCCCGGGCAGGGCGAGGCGCCGGGCCGGGCTCGGGGTGCAGCCGGGGCTCTGGGAGGCTTCCCCGCCTGTCCCTCTCTCTAGCCCTCCTTCCTTCTCCCCGTCTTCGCCTTCTCTCGCTCCCTTTCCCCCATTCCCTCTCCCCCCGCAAAGCCGGCTCCTTCCTGTCCTGTCCCTAGCCCGCTACTCCCTTCTGTTCCCCCTGTCTCCTTCCTGTGCCCAGCCTCCGTGTACCCTCGTCCCGGGCTTTCCCTTCCCGTGCCGCTTTCCTGCACAGCCCGAGCTCCCTCGCCGCCCTTTGTCGTGCCCTGCTCTCGCTCCTCTCTTCCCGTGCCCCCTTTCCTTCTTTGCCCCGCAGCCGCGGGGCTCGGGCTGCCGGAGAATAAAGCCCCGAGGGCCGGAGCCCGGCGCCCCTGGGCCCTTGCGGGAGTCCCCGCGCGGGGCCGGAGGCTCTCGGCGGATCCCCCCGTGCCGCTCAAGCAGCGCGGCCGACAGCGCCGGAGCTGCGGCTTTGCCGGCATCGCGCTGAGAGCGGCCCCCGCTCCGTGCCGGGCCGTCGCCGCCGTCTGTGCCGCTCCCTCTCTCGCTGCCCCTGGCCCGTGACAGCGAGGCTGGGCAGGAACCTCAAGCCTTCTGGGGGCTGCCCCCCCTTTCTTGTTGCAGCAGAATCCCTTGCTGGGGCCATGCACGTGTGGGAAGGGCTTGGGGGAAGCGCTGCGCTGCTGTCCGGGGCAGTCGGATTCGTTCGGAGCCTTCTTTGGGGGTCAGGGAAAGGCGGGGTGAAGACTCGGGGCTCTGATGCCGTTGGGGGCAGCCCAAGGTGCCCAGGAGAGGGAGCCCCACGGCGGTGCAGGAGCAGGTGGGGGGCGGGCGAGGGGCGGGGGTCACGCTGGGTGCCGTCCCCCAGAGGGACCCAAAGCTGCCACCAAATGCACAGGGAGGGGTGAGTGGGTGTAGGATGCTAAAACCTGGCAAGGCATTCGGTTTTCTAGGTATTGCTAAAGAATAGGAATTGGTCTCTAAACTCAGCTGGGGAGAAACCCTCTCTATGCACTCATTTGTTTACAGGAATGTAGAAGGTTCCGACTGGAGATGCGTAGTAGTTCTGAAGATACTGCCGTGAGGTTTTGATCTAGGAACGGACCGAGCTGTGCCCTGGAACCCTCAGAACAGCTGCAGGGGCTGAAGGCGATAGAAAGGGCTCTCTGGCACCTTTTGCCTCCGTTCTCTGCCAGCGCCCAAAGCGTGTCGCAGTCCCGGAAGAGGCGCTTGTCATCCCGAGAGCCAAAAGGAAGACGTGTCAAATCCCAGCTCTGCCTTGTGTTTCGTGTGGGTTTTTTACTTCGTATTGATGTCATTCCAGAGAGCAAGGAAAGAAGAAATGGGACCGGCTCCCACTATTACTGTGTGAAGGCTTTCTTGAAAGGCTGCTGTATTTCTATTGTCCTTTTCCACTCCAAGCTTGACTTTTGCCCTCGTTTTTCGAGCTCTGCTGCATTGGGTGTCCCAAGGAGGGCGGGGTTCCTCAGCAGGGCTCTTAGGAGGCGGCGCTGATTCTGCTTTTTCTGCAGGCGTCTCAAAGCGTGCTACCAGAATGACAGTTTTGTGCACTGGAAAGCTTTCCCTCAGTGCCATCAGCGCACGTCCGTGTCTGAATTGTGGAAGCAGACGGACTAAGAAAAGCCAGCACCCGGAGCAGATTTCTGTTGGCTCTGTGTCTGTGAGAAGCGGGCTGTGTGCTGGACGGGGAGAGGCGCTGTTGGAGAGTGGCATCAGCGCCAGGTGTGAGCTGTGAGGATGATGGGGGGCTCGGAGCAGCGCCAGGTGTGAGCTGTGAGGATGATGAGGGGCCGGCTCCTGCCGGCGGGGCGAGGCTGTTTTAGGGGGAGGCTTCGCCTCAGCTGCCTTTTGCATGGAGCTGCTGAGTAGAGGGGTTCGTGGGGGGGCTCCCGGGGCTGTCTCATGGAAGGACTGCGAGAGCTTCTGGCAGCGTCTGGGCGAACACCTGGATACGCGCTTGGATCCGCGGAGCATCGCTTCAAGGAGGTGCCGAGGGACGAATCTTTGTGCCGGGAAGCAGCAGCCGAACGGGTGAGCGCGTGTGGATTTGGAGCGGGGACTTTGGTCCTTTCCCTTTTCAATTGGATCTTGGCAGTCCCCCCTCCCCGCTTCCCCAGGAACAAAAAGGGAGCTTGTGAAGACAAAAGAAATGAAGGAGAGGCGCTACTCTCCTAATATTGTCTGTGTTTGAACTGGGGGGGATCCGCTTTCGCTTGCGGTTCCAAGGATGTCGGTTGAAGGAAAAGCTGCCTTTTCCCGGCTGTTAGGGGTATCCCAGGGGTGACAGGGAATCCCTGCGTTCCATTTGAACGGGAATGGGCAAAGTATTGTTGTTATCGGATGGCTTTGATTTGAAGGTAGCCAGCCCATTTTCATCATCCTAAGGTTTAAATGGAGGGGACAGCGCTGGTGTCCCTCCTTTGCAAGGGTTTGAATGGAGGTCAAAATCCCCCTTTGCACATGGCTTGCAGGATTTCATTGGAGGAAAGCCCCTTCTTTTCTGCTCTCCCAGGGGGTGAACTTGAAGGGGAGAAGCCATTTCTTTGCCCTTGTTGAAGCGAGGTGAGCGCCGCCCGCGGCGTCAGTTTCGGGGTTGAGTTGCGGGAAGCCGCAGCTCTGGCGGCGTTTGCAGGGCTGCAGTCGGGCTGTGCCGCTGCATTTGAGGGCGCTTCTTGTGGCCGCGGCCCGGGCCGGAGCGTTGCCGCTCGGGAGCGCTGCCGGCCCGGGCCGGGCGGGTGCCGAGGCGCACGGGGGAATTTGGCGCGGCAGCGGCGGAGCCGCTTTGCCGGTGCGAGGCGCCGTGCGGAGCCGAGGGCAGCTGGCGCCGGGCCGGCCAAGGGCGGCAGAGGCGGCGCGGGCGCTGCTGCGCCGGCCCGGCCGGTGCCGGCCGCTCTGTCCGCTCCGGGCGCGGGGCTCGGGCGCCGCCGGGGCCCCCCGGGCAGGGGGAGCGGGCGGGGGTGGGGGGGTCTCCGGGGCGGCGCCGCCCCTGCGCGCCGGAGCAGCCGCCGGAGGAGCCGCTTTGCCGCCGGGAGCCGCGCTCCGTCCGGGGCCGGCAGCGCGGGGTTGGGCTGCCGCAAGTTCTTGGGTGTCGTGGTTCGGAGGTGGCTTTGTAGGGATCCATCGCACGGGTTTGTTCTGGTCGCAGCGGGTATGCGCTAAGGGCTATGGCGTTCTTCCTGACCGGTACGGTTCTCGGTTCTTCGGGTGGTGACGATCAAGGTTTGGTTTGAATCGAGTTCTGTAGTCGGATATTTTTTTTGCCGGGCTATTCTGTTTTTAAAGGCGTGCAATGGTTTCTACGGGTCGTTGCGTGAAGCAGCGGCTCGGATTTTAATTCTGTCGCCGTGGCTTTTATTAGCGTGGGCGTGTAGCGTTTGTTTCGGTGGGTTCGAGGTGGCGTCGTGTCGTTAATAGCAGCGGGGTTTTTAAAATCTCTCTAATTGCGTTTGTGTTTCTCGTCTTCCAGGGCTTTTATTTCTTTGGTTTGTTTGATTGTAGTGTATGTTTTATTGTTACGGATCATTTGGGAGATCTTGTGAATGGTTACGTTTCTCTTTCGGCTTTGTGTTTATTTCTGGGTGGTATTTTTATTTTGATCGAATGAGGCTCTATGCGTTTATTCTTCAGTTGGGAATAATTTTTTTGACGTAAATTAAAGTTGATTTGGTTTGGGTGACTTTTGTTTTACAAATTATTTTCTTTTTTTTTTTTTTCTTTTTTCTTTTTTTTTCGTTTCTTGTTGTCCTTTGACGTATTTGGTGGTTATTGATCAGTTTTATTTTTGGGAACGTGGGTGTTTATATGGTGGGACTTTTTAAGTAGTTTTTTTATTTGGGTAGGTATTTTCTTATATTTTACTGGCTGAGGTTTTTTTTTTTTTTTTTTCTATTTCGTTCATTAGTTCGCTTTCTAAAGTTCTTTTGACAGAGTATTGCTTATTCTTTGAGTTAGTGTAGATGGAGATTTTTGGTTAGTTTTTAAACTAACGTTCAGGGTCAGTGGCACTGATTGGAGTTGAGTGAGTTGGTTTGGGTTCTTTTAGAGGTTTTTGTGATTTGCTGCGTGGGTTTCTCCAGGGTTTTCTTTTCGTTTGGTTCCATTTTTCTGATGTGATGAGAACTGTTAGTGGAAAGAGTGTTGTGTGTTTTTTTCGCTGGCAGTTGTTTGGCTGGTGGAGGTATCTTGATGGTTTTGGAAGACATTGGTGGGAATTCGATGCTGTTTGTTTTGTCATTGCATTTAGGAATTGGATTTTAAATGTAAAATTCTAAGGATAGCTATCTTTAAACAAGACAAGTAGGTGTGTAGAAATGGGAATAAACTTTTATTTTGATCTATTCGATCTCTATTTAAAATTTAACAGTTAACATAAGTCATGGTGTATTCCAATAAGATATTGTAGTTTTTAATAGAGTATTGTGTATGTTGATAGATATATCAATAGAGATGATAAATATAAACACAACTCAAACGAAATTTTAAATGTAGAAATGTGTTTCGAATCTTTGCAGATATATATATAAAATTATTAAAGGATTGTAAATATAAAGTGACATAAATCCATACAACACGTAATACAAGTGATACTGTATGTATCTTATGATGATATATTATAGCAAGTAGCTATAAAATAGCTCTAAATATAGTCCATCACTATGATATAATATCTAAAACATTATAGGTATGGTAAATATAAATACAACAATATTATTAAAAGTAGTTTAAAAGAAAGGATGGTTTTGTTTTTTGTTTGGCAAAAGCAGGGGTTTTATTATAAAAACTACAAATACAAATAATAGAAAGGTAGAAATCTAATTGTAAAAATATCTCATGAATACATCAAGATGGATATAAAAATTGAAAATATTAGAAAAAAGAAGTTGTAGCAGTAGATATGGTACATAATAAAAATAATAATTTATCTATATGATGTGAATGATATATATGTGATATGTAATTATGAATAGAATGCATCAGTATAAACGGTGACTATAAAAGTGAATATAATTATGCAAGCTCTAACTATAACACTATTTCAATATAGTTTAAAAGAAGGGTTTTTTGGTATTTGTTTGGTTAGAGATGGGATTATTTTTGGAATAATAAAAGTATGATGGAAATGTAAATCGAAGTATAGAAATTTACAATCAATATATACTGATATGGATAAAACCACAAAATATGAATAAATACAGATAATAGGAATAGACATAATAGATTGTATAAATGACGTAACACATCACTGTCCGGTCTAAATATGTGTGTGAATAGAACTAGGAAAACTAGAACTATAAAATTTATTTAAAGAAGGTTTGAAAGAAAGGGGGCTTATTTGGTTCTTGTTGGGTAAGAGGCAGGTTTTTGGCATTTATTTTTAGAGGAGTTTTTGGGGGGGATGGCCCCTGTTCTTTTTTGCCGCCTTGGCCGCCCGCAGCCCCGCGGCGCGCGGCGCCCCCGGCTGGGGTGGGTGGCAGTGCTGCCGCCTTGTGGGCAGAGCGCGGTACTGCAGCCCGCCGCCGCCAGGCAGCCCTCTTGGGCGTGGCGCGTGGCGGAGTTTGTTTGACCGTCTCAAAATGGCGGCCAAAAGGGCGGGCAACCGGAGGCCCGCGGTGTGTGTATCAGGACTGCCTGCACGGAACACCGGCGCGGTCCCGGCGGGATATTCTCTTGCGTTTCAGGTGTACCCGGCGCGGGCTGTAGGGTCAGCGGCGCTGCGGGCGGGCGTATTTTGGCGGGTTTCTGACCGGCATCTGAGTAACCGCCTCTCTCGGCTGGGGGGGGAAGGGGGGGAGACCTTTCTCGGCCGCCATCATGGGAGCGGCGCGTCGCCAATGTCGAGGAGTTTGTTTGACCTTCTCAAAATGGCGGCCAAAAGCGCGGGAAAATCGCGGACCCGGGAGTCTGCCGCCCTGTGGCCAGAGCGCGGTACTGCAGCCCCCCGAGCCAGCGCCCTGCCCCTCGCCGCTGGCTGCCGGGGGCGGGGCAAGGACGCGGCTGCCGAGCGAGGCAAGGGCGAGGGGCGGGAGCGAGGGGCGGGCGGGAGCGAGGGGCGGGCGGGGCGGGCTCGGTAAATGGCCGGGAGGGGTGAAAGACGTTCAGGAGTGCAAAAGGGACACGATGGCTGAGAAGAATGGCCGGGGGGGGGGGCGGCCCGGCGGGGCCGCTTTCGGCGGGCGGCGGAGGCGCGGTCGCAGCGCTCCGCGGGCCGGGGGCAGCGAGCGGGGGCGGGCGAACGCCGTCGGAACGGGGCTGCACCCCCCCCCCCGAGCCCGCGCACGCGCCTCTCCAGGCGGCGGAAGCGACGGCGGGGCGGAAAATCCCGGCGGGGCGGCGGCGCTGCCCGCCCTTTCTGCCGCCAGCTTTGCAAGGTAAGACCGCCCGCCCCGCCCCGTCCCGCCGCCCTCCGGTGTCTGTAAACTTCTCTCTGGCTTCGCAGGTCCGTGCTGGAGAGTGGGAGAAAGGTCCCTGCTGCTTGCCGTGTCCTCGGTGGGCAGAGAGCTCTGACCTTGCCTTGGATGGGCTGCTGAGGATTGGATCCATGGGGATGTGCTTGGATGCATTTAGTGACCTTTACAGATTTCTTTCCCCGCTTTTTTCAGTTCCCAGAATCACGGAAGAATTCAGGTTGCAAGGGGCTCTAAAGATCACCTCATTCCAAGGCTGCTGCCGCCGTGGGCAGGGACGTGCTTCCATCGAGCAGCTTGCTCAGAGCCTCATCGCAGAGCACCGAGGGGCCTTGAGCACTTGCAGCGATGGGGCAGCCCCAGGACCTCTGAGCAACCTGTGCCCTGTGCCAGCCAGGTGCCAGAGGAGGAAGGAAGCCCTTCCCACCTGGAGCAGAGGCTGCGTAGCCTTGTGTCACCGAGCGTGTGAGACAGAAAGGCCCTTCCTTTCTGGAGGGGTAACAACACTCAAAGCTCTTTCTCGGGACAAGCAGAGCAATGGAAGGCCAAAGGAGCCTTCAGTTCTTCCAGCAGCTTTGGGAACAACTTGAAGGAGGAAAAGCAGAGCCAATCTCTGAGAAGGGACGTGCGAGCTCTGGCGAGGACGGCTGCTCCCCCTGGCCTTGGTGTGGGACCTCCTGAGCTGCCATTCCTGTGGTGGGAGTGTTTCTCCTCTCCTCCAGCCAAGCCAGAGACCGCCTAGGGAAGGAGCAGGTAAGGTTGAAGCACTGAGATCTCCCAGGTAAGAAGTGACACGGCAAGAGGAAATGGCCTCAACTTGCAGCAGGGAGGGCTTAGATTGGATTGGAGGGAAAATTTCTTCACTGAAAGGGTGGTCAGGCATAGGAGCAGGCTGCCCAGGGAAGTCCCCATGCCTGGAGACATGTCAAGGATGTCAAGATGTGGTGTTTAGAGACCTGATTTGGGGGGCAGCAGCTGGGCTGGATGTCCTTAGAAGGCTTTTCCAACCGCAAGGATCCTATGGTTCTGGAAAGCCTTGACCCCTCTGGCTCTAGCACAGCACCTGGATGCTGACAAAATGAGGCTGGTCCTAGAGCCTGGAGGTCCCTGTGCCACAGGGAGAGGACAAGCCGGTGTCACCTGCAGGGAGGGTCTCGTCCCCAGAGAGCAGCCAGTGACTGCGTCCCTGCCCGGGGCTCTGGGTGCACCCTTGGGGGGGGGACTCACCTGCCCTCCTTGCTGCTCTCATCCTTATCCCATATGGATTTAGCAGCAATCTTCTGTCTTTTCTTTCAAACTGTCCTTGGGAGAGTTCCAAGAGAGGGTCATTAGTTATTTCAAAGCCTACATCTTTTACCTATTGGCACTGAAGAGAAAAGACACAAACCTGCTTTGCATCCTTCTGCCTGGAAGTCCTTGTGACACAGGGAAGGGAGGAAGGGGCTGGCCGGGGTCAGCCTCTGCTGAGCCTCAGCTCTGGCTGCTCCTGCTCACAGGGTAAAGCCAAAAGCTGTCGTGATCAAAAACGCAGGCCACCCTTCTGACCTGAGTCACAGGGGCCGTTTCTTCTGAATGAATCAAGGTGGGAAATCATTCTTGGAGCTTCAGAAGAAAAAAAAACCCAAAACCGTAGGTACATTTGTAAGAGTGTGTATGTACGTCCATTTCCTTGCAGGCAGCAGGGTGAGAAAGGGTGTTTATTTGAGGGCCCCCCCACACAGGGCTTTTCAGAAGCACAGCAGAGGCATTCCCATGTCTTCCTCACACAAGGTCCACTGCACTCACAGGAATGCCATTGAACTTTGCTTTTCTCTAACCCAGGTGTCACTCATAATAATGCCCACAGCCTTGGAATCAGGATGAAGGTGGAGCCTGAAGGAGCCAGGCACACTCAGGAGAGGGCCAGTAGCTGACTTGCTGGGATTTGGCCCACATAACTCTGAACTCATACTTTGGTTTTGGTTTTCTTTATTGTAGCTGACCGAGAGGCTAACAGGTGATCGCAGGGCCCTCCGAGGCAGACTCATTTCAGGTGCAACGTGGATTCACATCGCCGGTCATCCAAAAGATAAGTCTGGGTCACGGCCTGGAGAAGGGAGAGCAGCGGGTTGGGAGTTCCTGGGACAGATTGAAAAATTAGCAGAGGGAAAAGCAATCTTGTCCTAGGGGCCTCTTAGGACAGCTAAAGGGAGAGACTCCACATTTGATGGCAGCGTGCAGGCGGGCAGGGCAGAGCAGTTCCGGTCCACGTCGTGTTGTCGGGTGTACCGTGTTACCTACTGTGTCTTTGGGGTCCCTTTTGCCTTTTCCCCTCGAGGCCCTCACCACAAGCATCATGTGTTGTGTTTAACGTCCCCCCGTTGGTCACGTTCTGTGTCACGGGTGTCTGCACATGTTTGTGCCGGAGCTGCTCTGCCCTGCCGCAGAGGCTGCTGCAACAGGACAAGGCTCAGGGACACGCAGTTTGTGGGGTGTGGCCGGACTCTAGATGATATTCCTAGATAGACAGAAGATGTTTGGAGCTGTGAAGATATCCTGCAGCCCTTTGACGTTTGTCCTCGCTTTCTTTCAGACGCAGAAGGATAAAATCCAGGGCAAAATCCATCCACCCATCCCGAGTGAGGAGGTTCCCCCGAGCAGGTCAGTCACTGTTTGTCTCTGCAGGGAGAGTGTCAAGTGTGACTCTGTTACAGCTCTGTTCTTTTTCTTTTTAGGAAGTAAAGCTGGACATCAGCAGGCAAGGTGAGGTGGGCAAGGTGAGCATTGAGTAGCGTACAGGAGCAGTTGTTATTGCTCCAGTCTCACTTTGCGGTGCAGCTCTAAGCATCCGTTCCTGTTTCTGCGCTTCAGGCAATCCACTCGGAGTAGGCCAAGCCCCAGTCACCAACCGGCCGACGCGCCGGGTTTGCCGCTCTCCCGAGCCCTGGGGAAGAATCCCGGGACTCGGCGATGAAGCCTCTGCCTTTTCTGTTTAAAGGTGTCACCAGGGTAGCCTTCAGCAATGGCCGAGGAGTTGCGGTGAGTCAGGGAGGTAGGGAGGAGGAGCGAGGCTCCGCTCAGGTTTCAGCAGCGCCACATCCCCTCGTCTCCTCTTAGCCCAGGCGTGCCCCACGACGATGGCGTCAGCCTCCGAGTGCGGCTGAAGCGTGCGGCCCCAGGAGCCGGGCATTCTTGGGAAAAGAGTGAGTGGCAGAATTGTTGGGTTTTGGCCAATGTGCTGCTGAGGTTATGCATTGATATTTTGTTTTCTTTATTGGAGCAGACGAAGAAACAACAGGAAGTTGTTGAACAACAGTGCCAGCAGGACCTTCCCAGATGTCGAGGCAGCCTTCCTTTGCACCTGACACAGACCGGCATCCCCAGATGTCTGAGAGATAAGTAGAGGGTTACGACCCGCAGAGGGGATGAAAGCAGGGTGCTGGTTTGGGAAATACTGGGATGGGTTTTTGAGTCCACTTTGGAGGTGGGGGGGTGTCCATGAAGTGGCCCCTTAGGCCCCATAAAAGCAAAGTCTCACTTTTGATCCCAGTGCTGAGGTGTGCAGGGCAGAGCGGTCCCAGTGTGTATCATGTCCCTTGTCTATTGTGCATTATCTGTTGTTTGGGTATCTCATGTCTCTTACCTTAGGCCTTTGAGGGGCCTGTCAGAAACCTTGGCATTGTTCTTATCCTCTGTGATCTCTGCATTTCTTGGCCCGGCATCCATGCCCTACAAGCTTTGCCTGGGGAGCTCAGACATGTATCAGAATTGCATCTCTCTTTGGAAGCATCCGGTCAGATGTCTTTTCAGGTCTTGTTCTGAGCTGTACGGACAGCTATGCCCTGCCAGGATCCATTATGGCAGATTAGAGCTTGAAACAATGTGAGGACAGGTAGAGGCTTCTGACTGTAGGATTCTCGGGCATCCATCTCTTCAGTTTATGGAATAAATCATTCAGTTAGCATCTTGTTCCTTCAGTGTTTTCTGAGCCACGTCAGCTTGCCATCAGTCTCACCTCGGTCGTCTCATTTGGCATGCTCTCGGTGCTCGCAGTTATCCCTTTTGCCAAGAGATTTCTGTCTGTGTTGTGTCTCCATTGTTTGTGGTGTCCTGTCTGTCCCGTGTCACGGGTGTCAGCACACACATTTGTGCTGGAGCTGCTCTGCCCTCCTGCGTAGCCTGGTGCAGTAGGAGAAGTCCCTGGGAGTTTGTAATGTGGGGTGTAGTTGGACTCTAGATGGGATTTGTAGATGGACACAAGATGTCTGGAGCTCCTAAGTTGTCTCTGTTTCTCTGCGAGCCTCTCAGGGACCCTGGGCCAGTCCCGAGTCGGCAGACACCGGGGTTGGGAGCCCCGACACGGCCGAGAGCGGGGAGACACTGTCTGTGCCCCGAGGGTGCTGAGGGCACCTGGGCTGGGGGGAGACACTCTCTGTGTGTGCCCCGAGGGTGCTGAGGGCACCTGGGCTGGGGGGAGACACTGTCTGTGCCCCGAGGGTGCTGAGGGCACCTGGGCTGGGGGGAGACACTCTCTGTGTGTGCCCCGAGGGTGCTGAGGGCACCTGGGCTGGGGGGAGACACTCTCTGTGCCCCGAGGGTGCTGAGGGCACCTGGGCTGGGCCCCTGTGCAGCACAAGAGACACCAGAGACATTGGTAGATGATAAAGGGCCGACTCTTAGCAGGGGTTAATCCAAGGTTTTATTAGGATCCCAAAGGAGCTCCTGCACCTCAGGGGCCTCCTGCCAAGCCCCAGGGAGATGTGCCAAGGTCACGTTTAAAGGGAGGTGGAAACTGAAAGTAGATAACATTTTACCAACCATTAAGTGACCCTAAGGGATGGATGCTGGGGGACAGACATACAGGACAGCGTATGGGGCAAGGCTCGGGGGGCTGACCCCTGGCCTCTGGCTGATCACTGGACGACTTGGACCGAAACTTCTGCATGGAGGGGATGGGAGGCTGAGTGATTGACAGAGAGCCAGGGTGGGGGTTTGGGGATGATCTCATCCCGGGAGAGGGATAACACAGGGAGAAGGAGGGGGGTACAGTTTGGGATAAACGATTTGGGAAAAATATGGGGATACAAAACAAAACTACTTCAAAGTATTACAAAGTATAGAAATGCACTACAACAGCTATGAAATAGATTTTGTGTTTACTCAAGCTTCTAAAGTCAGTCCACGTTAGGAAATGCGTAAGGCAGGAGTAAGAGTAGCCCACTTACTGAAATGCAGTGACTGATGGAGCAATGACTCTGTCCAGGCTCCTGATTTCCGAGTCCTCCATTAGAGCCTGCTTTCCTTTCACAGTTCTGTCCTCCGTGGTGATGCTGCATTGTTGTGGCAAATAAAGCCTCTGGTATTGCAGAGCTGTGAGCAGCCACTTAGACCAAGAACAAAGCTTTAATCTTCACGTTTTGATAGTCATCCTCTGCAGTGCTGCATTTTGGGAATAGAGAACGGGTTTGTGCTATTTTTAGGTGCATGGAATTACAGTAACATAAATGTCTTCTTTTCAATTTAATGTGCTGTTAGCTAGTGGTTGGTTTGATAGTTCTGTGCTTGCTACAAATCTCTGTGTGTTCGGGGGTGAGCAGTAAGAACATGGAGTTTGGCACAAGCGTGAAGGAAATTAATGTGGGTTTTTTTACTTGATAAAGGAGAAAAAGTGTGTTGATCAATAAGCAGCAAGTCAAATCCAAAACAGAAGAGTGCTCTATGCTATGTAAGTGTTTATTCCAGGTGATGCAGTCACAGACAAACAAATTGAATAGTTATTGGCAATGTAATGTTGAAAATTTTGGGAATATATCCAGTCAATTCCTAAAATATTGCTGCAGTTTAAATGTTGTGAGGGACATGATCAGCAGACTGTTTCTTTTTAATTCTTGTTTGTCTGAAAACCTGTAAGAATCAGGATTTTTCTGTGATATTCTCGGTTCATGCAGAGTTCATTGATTCAAAGGTACATGGCATGCAGAGTCCTGCAAGGCCTGAGAAACAGCTGCATCACACCTGGTGGATGTCCAAGAGTCTGCACAAACAGCAGGGATGAACTTTAGGATGAACTTGCAATTGATGAGCTCTGTTGTTCTGTCAGCTCAAGAGAGCACACACCCCCCTCCTTTCCAAGGATGAACATTTAATATGGCTCACAAAGTGTGCTTGCTTTTAATTTTCTGTGCCATTACCCATTCCAGCATGCTGCTTGTCCAGATCTGTTGGAGGTGAGCAGCTCCCAGCGTGAAAGGCTGATTTCTCAGATTCTCAAACTGCCTGGGGCTCAATGGCAGGACACCCCAAAGTTCACTTGAGAATGTATCTGAGGTTGTCCAAATGCTTCCTGCACTCGGGCAGGTTTGGTGCTGTGACTGCTTCCCTGGGGAACCCGTTCCTCAGGAGAAGGTAAATGGCTTGCTAGGGTTTTCACAGTCAGCATTGAGCTTTAATGCAGGTTTGATAATGCCCAGTACAGCATAATAGCCACAGGAGCATTATTCTGCATCAGAGCAAAGACATTGCTGGATTTGTGGAGAGATCCAGAATAAAGGGACTTTATTGTCCCAAAGGGAATTCTGAGCGATACCATAATGTAAATAGAACATAGGAATGCTAATAAAGAATGAAGTGAACATTGCTTTCAGTTAATAATCATTGTGAACACAATATTTATACTCCACATATTGTGTTTTCTCATGCAGTGGTCTTTAAACCAGAGAGATAATAGCTGTTGATCTAAGAGTTATTATACTTTAATTAGGAATGATTCTTCTCTAGAGCTTTTACTTGTCTTTGTTCTAAGAGCCAAAGTTGTTGAACTTTTTAGTCAAGACAGAAACCAGTTGTCAAAGTTGAGAAAGAAAAATGGAAAGAGAAAAATAATGCCTTTTACTCTTAGTTCTCTTTTTTTTCTTGCAATATTGGTAGAGAATATTCATGGAAAATACTTAGGCTTTTTATTTATTTTCCTGGAAATATAAGACAGGTGCCTTGTTTTTTGTTACAGTAAAATAATATACTCTTATGTAGCTATGACACTTCATTTTGTGGCTTGTTACTGTTAAACAGTGCCAGGATTCTGATGGCAGTCATGTAGGCTAAATAGTTATATCTGAAATTTTTTTATTGCTAAATAATTCATGGTCCTTCTCCTTTTTATTTGCCCCCTTTTAGACTGACTATTTGAGAGTTCTGAGTAGCCGTGTGAAGGCTGCTCCTGTTTTACTCAAAGTGTGGTATTCGCATTCTCTGAACAAAGAGAGATTTAATTCTCTCTCCCAGGACTTTTCCTGGGGAAGGCAGTGAGAAACCTCAGAGAAGAAGAGAAAACAATTCTTATCTCTACTTGCTGCTCCTGTTTGGAACATGTGGAATGTGTCATGGAGATGGTTTGCCAGAAGTGGTTTGTGAGCTGGACACCAGCGAGGGTTGTTTGGACTGATTGGCCAATTGGGTCAAAGCTGTGTTGTGACTGTCTGCAGAGAGTCATGTGTTTTTCTTTAGTAGTATTTGGTATCTCTTTAGTGTAGTTTTAATATGGTATTAGTGTAATATAGTACAGCTTAATAAAGCTTAATAAAGGATTTGTTCAGCCTTCTGGAATCATGGAGTCAGAGCACATCATTCCCCGGATGGGGATCGCTCATCTACGACACAAAGCGCGGATTTTTACACCTTGTCGAGCTGGCATCTCTTGCTGACGCCCAATTCTTGCCCTTCTACAGAGGAGCTCAAGGAGAAGCTGCAGCAGTATGTTGATGAGGTGAATGCCCACGAGCCAGGTTTCATCAAGGCTGTCCGGCACAGCAGGCAGGAGGGGCTGAGCCGCTCCCGAGTCAGCGGCTGGAGAGCAGCCACAGCGCCGGTCGTCGCTCTCTTCGATGCCCACGTGGAATTCAACGTGGGTTGGTGTGTGCCCCTTCCATTCTCTCACCCAGGGACCTTTGCCAAGCACTGGTGGTAAATTACTGACTGGCATTTAGAGGGTGAGTTAGAATTTTGAGCTTTTTAATGAAAATTCAGACATAATCATGGACACAAGCAGGAAAAATGTGTTTGTGCTGTGTAAGATGATCTAGATACATTTTCATGGTTTGAGTAATCTGCTGGTCTAATTACAAGGTAGTTAAATCATATTAGAAAACTGCACATTAAAAATCTCCTCCAGTAATGTAGCCCTTTGCCCATGAGGGTGAATGTATCTTCTTTTCATTAAAAAAGATTATGTTTCTTTTACATTCTGCAGTGTAAACAAAGAAGCGTTTTTTTGGTTATTTTGGCCACTCTGCAAAAGTAAACATAACTAAAATAATGTGTTTTACCGTGTTCAGTCTGGATTTAATATCTCCCTTGCTCCTTAAGTAAAAGTGAGGTAAAAAGGCAAGAGCTTCTGTCTCTAGGATAGATCTATTATTAACTCTGCTCCTGATGTCCTTGATAGTGTTGCGAGCCTGAAGTTGTCATTACTTGGTAGCAAGGGTATAAATGCTCTATGATATGCAGATACTCATTTCTTCCATCCACCAGCTCAAATCAAGGTTAACAACAGAGCCTCCTAGAGAATATGTTGCAGTCTATTATTTTGGGGCAGAAAGGGCTCTGAATGGGTAACAGCTTTAGACTTTGCTCCTTCTGAAAAATACAGCATTAGCTGCTATATTGTTTATTTGGTGGTGGACTAAATACTCTTTAAGGGCTCCTTCCAAACCAAACTACTCCATGATTTCCATCAGTGCTATGCTTGCAGTGGTGTAATCTTAACAGTGTATTTCTTTTTTTTTAGGGCTGAACCAGTGCTCACTAGGATAAAAGAAAACAGAAAAAGAGTAATTTCTCCATCATTCGATAACATTAAGTATGATAATTTTGAAATAGAGGAGTATCCCCTCTCAGCACAAGGCTTTGACTGGGAGCTGTGGTGCAGGTATCTGAACCCTCCTAAGTCCTGGTGGAAACTGGAGAACACAACTGCTCCAATAAGGTAATAAATAACTAAATTACAGTGTCTAAAAGCTCTCCTGGGTGTGACAGGGGGCAAGTGGGCTCAGCTGTGTGATAGGTTTTACTGACTGTAAACTTCAAATACTTAAATGTCCTTGATGCCTACACAGTCATCAAGAAAACTCCTGTTTTCAGTAGATGTTTTTAAAGGAAACTTTTGTTTTCAGTAGATCTTTTTAAACAGGTTTCCTGCCCAAGTGGAATGGTAGGCAGGGCTGCTCTGCAGCACTCTGTTCTCCAAATGTCTTGCCTGCTGATTTAGTGCTTACGGGCCAGAAATGGAATTTTCTTTGCAGTTACATTGCATAAGCAGAGCTGACCTGACAGCTGTGTTCTTTATAGTGTTGTCACATAGGTGCACAGCTGTGCTGTGTCCCAGGAGTTAATGTCTGGTCAGTGACACTGTGAGCAAAGGCTGCATTGGGTCCTTGCTTTGGGACAGTCTGGATCTGCACTTTTTTCCCATGTCCAGAGTGTTGTCAGACTGGTACAGAACAATCCCTTTGTCTCAGGGAGGGGAGTAGTACCCTCTGAACCCACTGAGCAGCTCTGCTGAGAGTACAGGCCTTGCTTGTAGACACACATTCATTCCAAGGAGGGCACTGGTACCTGTGCTCCAGCTCCCTGCAGAAAGGAAGTGTGAATGCTGTTCTTACCTCCTGAAAGCAGAACCTCAAACAGCACTGGCAGCTGTTTTTCATCCAGCAGCTATCTTGGCAGGCAGGCACTTTTCTCAGGTTCTGTCAGTTTAACACCCTCTGAACTGCACTGACCTATGAACAGAACCTAGAATTGGAAAGCAGGAGATAAAAATTAACAGGTTTGCCAAAGACAAACGTGAAAAGGGGTTAATTTCCACAGCATTAGAAATAGTTATTGCTGTTAATGAACTCTGTTGACACTATAAAAATGTTCCTGTGAAGACAGGTTGAGAGAGTTTGGGTTGTCCAGCCTGGAGAAGAAAAGGCTCCAGGGAGGTTTACAGCACCTTCCAGTACCTAAATGGTGATTCCAAGAAAACTGGTAAGGGACAGAAGTAGGTAGTGATAGGGCAAGAGGGAACAGCTCTAAACTGACAGAAGGCAGGGTTATGTTAGGTATTGAGATGAAATTCTCTCTGTGAGTGTGGTGAGGCACTGGAACAGGTTGCCAGGGAGGTTATGGATGTCCATTCATGGAGGTGTTCAAAGCCAGGCTGAATGTGGGGCTCTGAGCAACCTCATCTGTTTGAAGATGTACCTGCTCATGGCTGGGGTTTGGAATGAGATGATCTTTCAAGTCCTTTCCAGCCCAAGCCATTCTATGATCCTGTGATTAATTATACAGAGTAACCATTATGATTTTTAAAAATAAAAGTAGTGAAACACAAAGTAATGACTTTTCCATTTTACCCCCAAACTCTGTTCCACATGAGGACTGGGCAGTGCATGTACTTTATGAATTTCAGGTTTGTCCCCTAACTCTTTCCCTGGCACATTTTTTAATTCAGTGCAATATGCTGCATGTGTGTGTTGGATAATTAAAACAAGCACACCAACAAACAAAGCCATGTGTCTTGATGGATGGTTTCTATCTGCCTCCATTATTCTTTTAGAATTATAGCAAAGGGAAGCAGGTGCACTGAGAAACACTTAAAAACAACAACAAAGGCAAAAGTACCTATCATAAATGAAGCATAAGTTTTGTATTGATGTTAACTGCTATTTTCTTCATTAATAAATACATCAAAGATGGTCTTTCATTGTTATAAAACGGGTACTATAGCACTTGGAGGCATTAATATATAGATTTCTGTAGAACTGTAGAATTTGTGATTAAGACAGCCTATGATCTGTTTGAAAGCAGATGTGTCCACTAGCTGTAGCTTGAGTGTTCTCCATAAAAGCAGGGTGATTTCTCCTGTACTGCTAATTAATATCTTGTCATTACCAGAGTGCCAGCATAATAATCTGAAAAGACATATTTATTTCTTGCAATTGTGGATTATAAGGTAGGAGAAAAATGAAAAGGCTAAATGACTCTGTATCCTTCTCTACTCATAAGGTGAAATTGTACCCTCTGTGGCTGAACTCTTACCTGACTAAAATTGGCTCTGTATAGTAAAAATTGGTTGGTTCCCACCATGACATAGGTAGAGTTTACTGATCCAGTAAAGCTATGTGATTTGTTTAGGTTTGGCTCAGGATAATGGACTAATGTTATGCTGGTAAAGGCAGGCTTTGCTTGATTCTGTATTAAAAAAATGTATCTGGATGGTCCTATTCAAGAAATAATCTCTTTCTTTAGGTAAGCTTACAGACACAAGTTTTTAGCTCTAGCTGAACCTGGCTTCTGGCTAAACACACAGAACTGCACATCATTTGCAATTGTCACAGGCAAGAGCCTTGAGGACTTAGCAAGGACAGAGGCTACACTGGCTGGTGCCCCAGAAACAAAACTGGGGCACCTGGATCTCACACTACTAGCACTGAAATCCTTACTGCTCTGGTGAATATTTATGTCCAATAATTTGACTCTAATTTCCTTCAATGGTGCTCATTTCACTTTAGAATTAGGAATGTCAGAAGGCAAGGCTCAATAAAGCTCTTTGAGAAATACTTTCTTAAGAATCTGTTTTGCTGCATCATTTTACGTAGCAATGATAAATACAATCTGTGCCTGAAAAATAAAATTCTTCATAATTTATCTGCTAATTTTGGTTGCTGATGATTTATTCTTCCAGAAGTCCTGCACTGCTTGGATGCTTCATAGTGGACAGAGAATACTTCCAAGAGATTGGATTGCTGGATGAAGGCATGGAAGTATATGGAGGAGAGAATGTGGAGCTTGGAATCAGGGTAAGGAAGGCAAACAATTAGCCCATACTGGTGGCTTACATTTAAAATATAGCTTACTTCTTATTGCAGAGGGGGAAAGCAGTCCAAACCATGGATGATGGCATGGAAAGGAGATCCACAGCTCTGCAGACATGTACATTTATTTGAGGAGAGAGGAGGGAAAAAAGAGCAATAGCTCTCTTCACAGAACTTAATCTGGGACAAGGGTAGATGTGTAGAATTTGGGATTGTTCTTTCAACAGAGTTTTGCAGAGTTGATAGCTAAATTTCCCTGCTTACCTGTGGTCCCAGACTCAGTAAGAACAGTTTCTCACAGGTGTGATGAGAAAAACCTTTCTAGATTACTTGGTTTATTTAAATTAGGAAAATCACTGTGGAGCAAAGTAGAATATAGGGGCATTTATGCTGCCTTCCAGACAGAAGGGAATTAAGGTATTCATAATGTGAATATATTGTGAGTGCATATATTTTCTTTTTCCATTGTACACTCTTCACCTGTTTACTATAATGCAGTATTGTGTGTGATTTGAGTACTTCTTTCTGTATCTCTTCACAGTTTAACACCTTTCTGTTCTCTTTGAGAATCTCTCAGGTTTTTGATAAGGGTGGAATTCCTAGGTAGATAATGGTAGTGAAAAATGGGGTGGTGTGTTATAAAAATAAATTGTGAGCCCTGCTAGGAAAGGTAAGGGAGAGGTAACATTGTGTTTTGAGCCTTTTAGCTGCCAGAATATCAGCATACCGTTGTACAATAGCAAAAAAAGGGGAACTTACTGTAAGAATAGATAATTATCTCCTGAGACAGCAAGATAGAACACAAAATACTCATTTTTATTTCTGGCTTCTTGAAATTCTTTTTCTTCCGCCTGTTAGAGATAAAGAGGTTTTTCAGCCAGAGTGAAGCACAGACCCTCTTTCAGCTTTCTCTCTCCCTCTTTCACTTTTTCAAGGAAAGGGAGAGAGAAATGCAAGGCTGCTTCTTTTAATAACATTGTTCTTCTCACTGTAAGGGCCAGAGAGCTGCCTTCTGCTCCCAAAAACTTATTTTGCAGCTCAGTGTTGCAATGAGTTGAAAATTACCATCACTTTGGTTTTTCTGTTCTTTTTCCAACTGACAAAACATTATTGTTTCCTCATGAGTGCAAGGAGTTGTCTCTGGGTTTGCATCATGAGATGTCTCCTGTCTGGGCTGCAGCACTTAGCCTTGGAGGAGTTGATGTTGGTATGTTGGTAGACAAGGCCAGAGAGACACAATCTCTGCATAATTGAAATTTTGGAGTATGCTGGATCACTGAAATAAGGCCTGACACTGCTCTGATTTCCTTATGGCTTTTTCTCTGTCTCCAGGGAAGCAGTGCCTGACCTACATAAAATACTCTCATCTGTAACAGAGTGTAGTGTGCAAGGTAACATAATACGTGCTTCCTTATCTGAATTTATGCTGGCTTGGATCTGCCTGTATGAAAACAAATTCCAGAGCTGTAATAAATTACAGATTGTTTAACAGTTTATTAATGCTCTTCTGACAATCCTCAGTGTGTCTGAGATCATCCAAGGGTGAGACTCAGTGAGGGGAGACCTCAGTGTGGTCTTCAATATCCTCACCAGGGGAGGTGGAGGTGCAGGCACTGATCTCTTCACTCGCGTGGCCAGGGGCAGGACCCAAGGGAATGGCCTCCAGCTGTGTCACAGAAGGTTTAGGTTGGATATCAGGAAAAGGTTTTTCACTCACAGGGGTGGTTGGGCACTGGAACATCTCTACATTACTTGTGGTGCTTTCAGCTGTGGGGCTGCTGATGAGTGCCTTAATCAAAATAGTCATTGTTCTACAAAAACGACATTGTAATTACAGTATTAGTGCAATAAATAATGTTTCCCTTTTAAAATGCTGCTCTCCAATCTGTGACTATGTAGGCTCACTGCACCTCCTCTTTCATTGTCGTTTTCCTTTTTTTAAAGAAGTGTCTAGATTTTTTTAGTATTCTGCTGTGTGAAAAGCATTCTCATTCAGGATAATGGACAAGCAGACACTGTCTGTCCAAAATGGCCTGCTAGGGAAATTTTATGCAAAAGCTTGTAAGAGCAAACATCTAGAGGAAGAACTGGAGAGTTTATTTTTGACTGCAGAAATAGCACATGTTAGAATCATTTGAGCTACCTGTTTATCTGAAACACAGTGGGTAGAACATGGTCCCATGTCCATCTATCACTGATTTTGTTCCAGAGGATGTAAAACTTCTGTGAGGAATTAGACCCTGACAAATGGAGACTTTTCCCACTATCCTCACCCAGGAGTTATGTTTGTCACCTCATCATCTGCACAAATATCTAGTTATTTATGTTATAGGAGTGCAAGAAAATCACCAACTATTGGAAACTGTATTTGAAGGATCCATTGCTGGCAAACCATTACAAGCCACAGAGAGCAGGACTTTGGAGGATTGTTCTCTTGATTCTGAATTTGCTTCAGAGCTGCTACTCAGCTCTGTTGGTCTCTGATTTGGAATACTGTTTTAACTTCTAAGATTTTTACCCTTGTCTATGGATTTGCAACAGCATTTGTAAAATACTAAACATGTATTATTAAATAAATATTAATAGAAATCTTTTGCCTTGAGCTAGAAGCTGGCAGATGAGTTCAAAACATGAATGGATTTGATTCTTAGAAGAAACTCTTTACTCTTCAACCAAATGTTTTCTTGTAAATCTGTTTATTTGCCTCATAAGACAAAAAAGGCAGGCTGGTTGATGCAAGACTTAATAGAATCGTCTTTGAGCAGTTCAATCATTTTAACTGGGGTTTAGAAAGATTCATTTACTGTCAAGAAGCATCATATTTATAAAATCAAGTTAGAATGAGTGGTGCTTCTTTTTTGTTCAATCATTCCCAATTGAATGGACTTAAGTGTGCTTTTAAATTACCAGGTTGCATTTGGAGGGCAGATTGGAATCACATTTTCATCCATGTGCCCAAGCAGGAACTGTGTTGGTAACTGCCTTAAAAGAATGTGAGTGTAAGGCTGGTGTTTCTCAGTGTCATTTGGGCTCAGCTTCTGGCTTGGGCCTGCACAAGCAGTTCTTGTGGCCGTGGACGACCCTACAAATCCTCTGCCATCAGTTGCATTCATTCAGCCAGGTTCTGCTTTGCATGGTTCATGTCTGGTTTGCAGTAGGCTTCTTAAAGGCCTCTTCCAATTCCTACTGAAGTCAGAAGAAGATTTTCTATCAAAAGCAACCCTGTAGCAATTCTTTTGTCTTTTAAAGCAGCCTACATACTTGATAAAGCTCTGGAATATCTGTTACAAGAAGTTATTTGTGCCACTTTTAGGGATGCCCTAACAAATACTCCGTGATTTGCCTCAGGTCCCAGACTAAGTCATCATCAGAGTCCTGGGAATGCCAGCCCAGGCTTTGACTTAGAGTAATTCTGTGTGTCACAAAGACTTTGTGCTTGCAGATGAATTCGTGTTCACTAGGATATAATGGCCCTCTTAAGTGGGTAAGAGGAAAATTTATTAGAAGCTAAAAGCTCTTTAAGGGATTGGGTCTTGTTCCAACTAAATGCTATATCAGGACTTTACATCAGGTGACCCAGGAGGAAAATTGCATTTATAGTTAGACTGAGTGTGGCGCACTACTTTTGTGTAGTATATTTCTGTAGTGAAATTAATTGCTTCATTTCTTGCTAGTCGGGTGGTTTGTCTGCAGACCTTTTGTGAATCTCGTGCTGTTTCTGATGTTGGAGAACTGGAGGAATGCAGTTAATGAATAGAGATGGAGAAATTAGTTACTTGAGCAAAAAATAGTCCCAGGGTTCTTTGGGGTATTTTCCATACATGAGGGTCCCTCTGTGGCAAAGCAAGCAGATGTGAAGTCTGTCATGGCTCTCTCTGATCTATTGTTTTGGAATTCCAGAAGTTAATATTTGTTTGTTAGTTTTGGGCTGGGTCTTTGGGTCTTACCTATCTTGTCTTTTCTTTAACCCCCTCCCCACAACATGCTTCTGGGATCGTGATTTTTCATTGCTTTTTTCATTGCTTCTTAGTTAAGTGAGTCTCTCCCATTTGGTGCCTAGAAACTGATGGCTGCTTACATGTTCCAGCCATTTCCAGTCCACAGTGTGTGTGTATCCTGATTGTTTCTCACCTGAGATCTTTCTTACAATATTGCCCTTGGGATAGTGTTCTTTTTGTTAATCACAGGCAAGTGAAGGTACTTACACTTGGCCCCAAATCTCCATATTTATGGGGAAACATGTCACCCTTTTTCCTCTTTACCTGGAAGTTTCCAGCAATTTTACCTGTCGGTGTTCCTAACACAGGCCATAAATGACACGAAACTGTGACTATATTGCATGTAAATAGATGTCTGACTTTATTAAGGAAAGCCTTTGCACAGCTGTCCTGGCCATGGCTGGGGTGGAGATAATTTTGTTCCTAGAAGCTGGTACAGTGCTGTGTTTTGGGTTTAGGATGAGGATAATGTTAAACTGCACCAACAGTGTTCAAGCTCAAGTGAAGTTTCACAGCACATAGGCTACACTGGGTTACATTTTCTCCTTCTCCTTGCCATGCTCTTGTTCTAGCTCCTGCAGCAGCTCACCAGTGCTTTGGGCCTGCCAGCACAGTGGTCTGCCCCACACTGCTGCCTCTGAACACCTCTGCTTCAGTAAACTTTTATTTTCTTTCAGATACAGGGTTAATTGTAATGCTAATCAGCTCGTGATTTGCCCTGCTGCCTCACAAACTGTTTTGTTAGGCAGATTGACGGGCTGGCATGCCAGTGTGATAAATATGGCCAGGAGACTCCTTTAAAAAGGCCTTTATTACCCGAGGGGTCGCGCACAGCGCCGCTGCTCCCACAGCACGGTGCTGAGGAGGAGGAGGAGGAGGAGTGCAGCAGGAGGGTGCGTGCAGCTTTGTCTCTCGGCAGAGCTGGGGCTTCCACCCTCAAGAGAATCCTTAGGAAGATGATGTTGGCTTGTAGGCCAGGGGTATCACCCAAGCTGAGCACTATTAAAGTTATGGTGGCAGGACGGAATCCGGCTCTGGTCAAGGGTGGGTGATTTAGTGTGGTTCTGGGGGGTTAAAGTCAGAGTTCATGTGCTGGTTTGTTGTTTTGAGAGGGTTCATATAGTTCCCACAGCCTCTCATTTGAATTCAGTCCGGGTGCAAGGCCTGGGAGCAGGGGAGCAGGGGAAGTGGTTCCTGACAGGAATGGATACAAATCTAAGGTGAGATGGAAAGGGGCACAAATGCAGAGTATGACTGAGAGAGGTACAAATACAGGGTAAAATGGTAACATAGAACAACAGCAACTCAAGGCAAGTCCTAGAACTCTGACATTCAATGTTTAACAACAGACCGACACTTGAAATTAAGACCCTATCCACTTCATTAACATCAACTAGCAATTACTTCTCTAAAAAAGAGCTCTCCTCTCCAGGGTTTCATTTCTCACACCAAGAGGTAGAAATGTCAGGAAAGGAACCAAGAAGATTGAAGGGATTTTTCACCCAACTGCTGTGTTGTGGGACTGTTTGCATGGAGAGGGAGTAGTGGGCTGTGCCATGTGTGCCTGGTGTCCCTTTCTGTCCTTGCTGCTGGGCCTACCTCCATTGCACTCCATTGAGCAATGGAGATCTTCCCCAAATATGCTTCAGGAAAATTAATCAAGATGTTCCCCATTTTTGCACTTGCAGCTATCATCACTTCTTGTAGTCTTAAAGCCATGTTTTTAGCTTGTTTTCAGTAAGAAGGCCAATATCCTTTGCCACTAGGGAATGATTTGCTCTACAGAAAACATCCTCAGTACGTGATCACAAGTGCTGCCAACAGTACAAGGTTGGTGATGTGTAAAGGCAAAGGGCTGAGAAGTCCAAAAATAGAAATATCCTTAGTTGTTACTCTGAGATAACTTTTAAATACTGCTTTTTCATATAATGGTTCTCTTTAAATTTTCGTTAAAGCTTTAAATAGAGAGAAGTTTATTTTGCTTTTATCCATTTTGTGAATTAAGAGGAGACTATTTCTAGATTGAAGCCTGAAAGAAAAAGATGGTAAAGATTGACCAAATGTTGCTTCTTACAAGATGTAGCCAATGCTTTTCATAGCTCACACTTTCACCAAGACAAAAAGAATTCCTTAGCAGTGCAAGTGTGGCATAAGCACTTGCCTAGCACCCTGTGTAACCAGCAGTGGCTTATCTGTGTGCACAGGATTATTCCTGAGGTTAATTTTGTTTTGCAAAGTACCTCACTGTGTCAACAATTTGAATCCCAAGATGACACAGACTAAAATTCTCTCTTTACAGGATTGTAATTCCAACAGGTTAAAAAAAGAAAGGCTCTATTGAGAACAAAACAAGTAATTGCCATGCCTCCAAATTCTGCCAGTCATGACACTACTGAGCTTTTTGGCTTGCTCTGGTTTCAGTCACTCCTACATTGGAATAATTGTTTTTCCCTCTGTTCTTATGAATGCCTCAGCAGGTAATCTGCAGCTACAGCATGTGTAATTATACATTACCAGTGAATCAGTTTTGTGGTTTTGCTGTTTCTGGGGAGAGAACATGTTATTAGCTGCTCCCACAGGAAAGAAAAGTATTACAGCAGCAGCTAACATGGGACATCACTATACCCTACAAGGAAGGATGAGGAGGCACTTGGAGATTTCTCACAAGTGTTTTTTCACCAACTGTGCATGTGTAGTTGCACATTACCAACTGGGAAGTAATACAGATATATTTATGTTTTATGAGAGGAAAGTGTTATTTATAGTGGTATGGGAAATAGTAAAACAGTTTAACTCAATATACACTTACACATCAATGGACTCAGGTGAGATGCAAGTTAATTAGTGCATTATTAGCCTCATGTTTAATGCTCTCCTGCACTTTCAAGTCATAGTGTAATTGCCATTGTACCTTCTTATATTCCAAGTCTTCATGGCCTAAGCTGGGAAGATTCCATATTTGTGGCTTTCCTCTAGAATTTAATTTCCTTGAGATATTTTAATATTGCAAGACTGATTTAGTAATCTAACAAAGATTAGAGGAAGACCAGTGAGGGAGAGCAAGGGGTTGTTGTGGTAGTGCAGAAGTGAGTAGATGACTGAGATGGGTTCACCAGGATGGATGCAGCATGTTCAGGTCACAGGTGTGAAGGCCAGACACCTTTATGTGTGTGACAGCACCTTATGTTGTAAGGCAAGGCAGTGAGGCAAAAGACCAGCCTGGCTGAACAGGGAATTCTTCAGGAGCTCTTGCTTCAGTCTTTAATAGTACTGATAGAATTTGGGCTACTGTGCTGTGGAAAGGGACCTGGGGCTCCTGCCAATGGCAAACTGAATGTGGGTCAGCAGTGCCCTGCAGCCAGGAGGGCCAGGCCTGTCCTGAGGCCCAGCCAGGAGAGCCAGGCCTGTCCTGAGGGCATCAGGCCCAGCCAGGAGAGCCAGGCCTGTCCTGAGGCCCAGCCAGGAGAGCCAGGCCTGTCCTGAGGCCCAGCCAGGAGAGCCAGGCCTGTCCTGAGGCACAGCCAGGAGAGCCAGGCCTGTCCTGAGGCACAGCCAGGAGAGCCAGGCCTGTCCTGAGGGCATCAGGCACAGCCAGGAGGGCCAGGCCTGTCCTGAGGCACAGCCAGGAGAGCCAGGCCTGTCCTGAGGCACAGCCAGGAGAGCCAGGCCTGTCCTGAGGGCATCAGGCCCAGCCAGGAGGGCCAGGCCTGTCCTGAGGGCATCAGGCCCAGCCAGGAGAGCCAGGCCTGTCCTGAGGCCCAGCCAGGAGGGCCAGGCCTGTCCTGAGGCCCAGCCAGGAGGGCCAGGCCTGTCCTGAGGCCCAGCCAGGAGAGCCTGCCCTGTCTGGGGACATCAGGTGTGAGGGTTTCCAGGATGAGGTGAGACATTCATCTGACTCTATATATTTTAGAAGGTTGATTTATTATATTATGATGTTATGTTATATGATATGAAAATGATATATTAAAACTATACTAAAGAAAGAGAAAGACATTAGAAGGCTAGCAAAGAATGAATAATAAAAACCCATGACTGACTAGAGTCTTGACACAGCTGGCTGTGATTGGTCATTAATTAAAAACAATTCACATGGCAGCAATCAAAGATGCACTTGTTGGTAAGCAACCTCCAGACCCCATTCCAAGCAATCAGATAATTATTGTTTGCATTTCTTTTCTGAGGCTTCTCAGCTTCTCAAGAGAAAATCCTGGTGAAGGGATTTTTCATAAAATATAACTGTGACAACAGAGGTGGCTGGCACTGGAACAGGCTCCCCAGGGAAGTGGCCACCACAGCGAGTCTGACAGAGTTGAGGAAGTGTTTGGGCCATGCTCTCAGACACGTGGTGTGACTCTTGTGGTGTCCTGTGCAGGGCCAGTGATTGAACTTTGATGATCCTTGTGGGTCCCTCCCACCCCAGCATGTTGTATTCTATGATCAGGCTTTAGGCACAGTGCAAGATGAACAAGACTGATCAGGCTAAGTGTAGCTGTGGTAAGGAGAGAAAGGTAAAGCCATAAAAGATGGCCAGCACAGTACATTGCTCCATGAATACTAAACCAGTGGCAATCCTGTTTTTCAGTCTCCTTTTGTGCTTTTTAAGAGAAAAAGTGATTTCTTTTACTTCCTGTTGATAACATCAACTTGGCAACGCAGTGATTGATGTGTGGGTTCTTGACTGTGCCTGGCAATGAGATGGACACACTTGGCAGAGAACTGGATGGGGCCCTAAGTGACCCTTGCCATGTGTTACCTCCAAGTAACACAGGTGGAGAGTGGTTCCTGCAGTTCCAAGCAGCAGCACACCATGCATAGTTTAACAGTACACTCTAACAGTTTCACAGCTCATGAAGATACATGCAAAATTAATCCCTGCAGAACAAAACAATTGAAAAAGTACCTAATGAAGCAATTAGCTAAAAGAGGAAGACAAGTAATGACCATTTAATTTGTGAAGAATCTTTACATGGATTAGGTTTTCAATAAGAGTGTTCTATGAAGGCACAATTAATGTAAAATGAGGCCTGTGAGGCAATTAATGATGACTTCAAAAGTTAGATTTAAGGGATAATTTACATATTAAAACTGAAGAGCAGCTCTAGTTATGTTAAAGTCTTTTATTTTTCTTTTAAAAAGCCTTTTAGATTGTGAGGGGGTGTTTTTGTCGGTTACTTAGAGTTTCACATTAATCTGTCAGCTTGGTTATGAAAAAAGGCTGTTCTTCCATACAAATAAATAAGTTTACCTGAAAGTAAGTATGACAGGATTGTGTGATGATCAGACATATTTAGTAAAGGTTAACTGAATTCAGTGGAGATATTACCTAAATAAATATTAACATATTCCATCCAGTGGGTACAGTTTCTAGCTCTGCAGAGGCAGATACCCAGTAACAAATGTGCACGACAATCCAAAAACTTCTAGGGTGTGATGAAAAAGCCACTGATAGCAACTAGAAATATGAGCCTTGATTTCAGTGATCTTTGTGTCTGACACTCTCTCTGTCCTTTCTGCAGTCACCTGTCCAGATACCAAAATAAAAATGCAGATTCAAAATTATTATGGTATGAAATGCAAATAGTTTATTCCTGCTTGTCTGTAGAACATCAGGCTCATTACTTTTATCAGTAAACAATTAATGGTAATGACAAAGGATGACAAGATTTTACAATAAATTGTTCCCAAAAATATATTTCAAAGATACTGGTAACTAATTAGTTTGTATCCACAGTAGTAATTAATTTACACTGACTGTTTTTTTAACTTTGGGGCATCTTTAATGAGTACTTCTAATTTTGTAATCTGATAAAAGCAGCTCAGCCACGAGGGTTTGCAGGCACACTGCCTTCTCTGTGCAGACCTCAGGCCACAGAATGCACTTCTCAGAGTTACAGCCAAGCCTGCTCATCTGTTTTCAGCAACTGATATGTGTAATTAAGAAAACAATGCAACCCCCCTTTATGTTCTTACATCATCTTTTCTGTAGTGACAACATGCTGAAATGGAATATCCCTTCCTGTTAGTTAAAAATTTAAATAACCAACAATTTCCCTTTATGTTTTCTAGTAGTAATTTCAGGTAAGAGGTAAACGAGCTGCAAGAAAAGGTTCATCTGTAGGGTGTCCTAACAATCCCTTTGTAAGATCATCTTGACCTTTTAGCCTTGCTCGGTCACTACCTCAGTTTCTCCAAAAAAAAAAAATGTCTAACTAGATCATATACATGTCTAAAATAGTTGCTCTGGGCCTGTCTAGAAAGTGCATTCTTCATGTTTAACAGTTTTCTAAGGCATCAGTTTTGTTTGCAGGAATGTTAATAACCTGAGTTGTGGATGCAGAGTGATCTTGTTATAGTTCTTAGAGTTTACTTCAGTCATAACCATCCATTCTGGAAATGTGCTCTGCCAGTTCCTTTATTACCCTGCTCTCCTCCTGTAGGGCATAACTAAACTATTCAGCTTTTCTCTGTTCAACCTCTTAAAACTTCCACTCACCTCACTTCAGCCAGCTCAAGCTTGTTACTGTTTCTGTGGGGTGAGAACAATGAAACTTCATTAAGGGGGCAAAACCTGGGCTTAGTCTAAACCATTAATGGTAACGTAATTAACTTGAGTGCAGCTCTGGCAGGTTACATCTGCCCTGGCAGTGCTACAGGAGGGTAAACTGGGCACACAGTCTTGCCCAGAACACCACCATTTGTTGTGGTTGTATTCAATCCCTGAGTTGACTACTTACAGCATTCCATTTTTTTTTAAATTTTATTTTATTTATTACATGAAGCTCCGAAATCTTTCATCAGACCTGGCTTGTTCTGCTTTTCTGCTTTCTCTCTTATTTTACCAGAGTGTTCACAAAGGAGAACACTCACACATAAAACAGTTCACAACACCAACAATGAACAAATACCAGGAAAATCTGGGCACCAAAACGATTCCCAAATAGACCCAGCAGAATTTCCAGTTTCCCTTTTGTTACAGACAAATAGAATAGTTACAGTAAATGGCAGGGGCATTAATTTGGTGCTTCTGTCCACTCTTGTCTGTTGTGACTCTGCCACCACTGAGTTACCACAGACTTAAAACCTGGAGCACGATGTTTCCCTTTAATCTTTCTCATGGTCCTTCCAAGAAAAAGGTCTGATTGTAGCAAAATAAATTCTATTTGTGATTAGCAATCAGGCAGTCCTGGTATAATCCTGTGTTACCTTCCTGGGCTTACACGTAACCTGCCAATCTGAAAGGGGACATATCCCCTCCATCCTTCCCCTTCTTTCCTTTCTTCCAGAGAAACCTTCCACATATCTTTGTAGTCAAACAGAGTAGAAAGAATTTGTATAACATAATGAACTCATGTCTTTGGTCCCAGGTGTAATCCCTGAGGCCTTTGAGGGCCCTTCTTTGCTAGAAATACAGAGCAGCCAGTGTCTGTCCCTTTTCCTTGTCTCTTGTATCTGTGTGTATGGACTTAGAAAATGTAAAATGAGAACAAATGCCTTGAAATGTGGCCATTCTGTTCTCTCTCATGCCTGTATCTGTCACCAGTTGCTAACAACTTTTTCTTTCTATATAGTATCTGCTTCAAGTGTGGATTTTAGCATTTGTTTGCAGAAAACCTTAATTTATCTTTGTATCTGTCCTATAAAAGACGGAGATGCTCTGAACTCCTGTGCTGCTGTTCTCTTTTTTTACCTCTCCAGTGAGGTGTTATCCTCAGATGAAACAGTCTAATCAGAGCTGATGGCCATATTCAAGCCAGTCCCAGGGGGTCTATCTTCCTCTTTGAAGACCCTCAGAAACAGAAGGAAAAAGTCCCATGATGAGACAATAATCAGTTGTATTTGCATATTTCCTCTTAAATACTTAACCAATATTTAAGCAGTTAATTGTTAATTTAGACCAACTTTTAAAATGTTGTCTTGCTTCCTGCATGAAAGGAGATCCTTTCAAAGCCACCATGGGGTCAGCCTATTCAGCATATTTATCTTTGCCATTAGCTTTTGGGTGAAAGTGCTGCTTCTGTGTAGAGGCCACAAATGCTGTTTGTGCTTCCTGTTGCAGAATGTTCATTACACGAGCAGTCAGCAGCTCCACGTGGGTGTTCTGAGCCCCACCATCGACGACGATGACAACAGATGCCTGGTGGATGTCAGCAGCAGGCCCAGGCTCATTGAATGCAATTATGCCAAAGCCAAGAGAATGAAGCTTTACTGGCAATTTACTCAGGTAATTTTTGCCCAGCAGCCATTTCAGAAAGTTTTGAAGCTCTGTTTCTGTGTTGAAGTGTGAGTAATCTGTTTATTAGCAGAACAGAACCAGATTTATCCTCGCTTGCTTTGCACAGAGCCAGGAAGCTCTGTGCAGGTTTAGTTTTGATCCCAATGTCAGCTACCTCAGTAGGGTACAAAACTTGTATTATATTTTCTGAGTTCACCATGAATAACTCCTAAGGCACAGCACTGTTATGGGGAGTGGAAAAAAAGGTTATTTCAGTGGAGTCAAATGCAAAGTAACCTATTTAGGAAAGAGGAACAGAAATCTGTTTGGTTTTCTTTTAGAAGTAGCTGTCACAAATGGTGGTAGTGGCTCATTGGTGCTAACAGCCTCATAATGAGCTAGTTCTGCAGTTTCTTTTGTAAAAAGGCTCAGGCTTTTACACATGAGTGTGAGAGAGGCAGAAAGAGGCTCGAGGAAAGGCTGGGAGGTGCTTTCACAGGGATGAGAATGCTGATAGGACACTAAGGCCAGGCCTGGTGTCTGCATTCCTAACTGATTTAGAAACATGAGGGAGAGTAAAGAATCCACACAAGTTCTGGGGCTGGAAAAGGTGCTCCAACACTTAGGGAGATCACTCTGGTTTAGCTAAGAGGAAACAGCAGGGTGACTCAAGGCATCTCAGTGCTTCCACAGTGGAACACTTCCAACCACTGGAACCTGTTTTGGCTTCAGGCTAACCTATACCCTGAGGACAAAACAGGTTCCAATGGTTGGAAGCCAAAGACAGTCAAATTCTGTTTTTCAAAGAAAAGATGAGTTTTTCCCAAGGTAAGTTTAACACAGTGGAACTTTGCCATGTCGGGTGCTGGCAAGCAGATTTGTGGTGGTTAGTGGTGAAAAAGCCATTTTCAATAACTAGACACTATGATCAGAGTCCCAGGGAGCTCAGCCTAAATTCCATGTTAGAATATGCAGATCAATTGAAATACTGGTGCAAATTCATTTCCTAATTTTCTTCACTTTGCACTCAATTTATTTCTTAGGCCCTAGAGACTGGTTTAATCATAAGCATATAATGATAATGCAAGTAGTTCAGTTTCTGGGTTAAAATGCATTAATCCTCCTTCTTATGAAGCATTCAGATTAGAAAACTTAGATTACTTAAATACAACACCCACACAAACGAAATAAAATCATCATTCAGTATTTTTGTTTTCCAAGGGAGTTATTTCTCACAAATAATCTCATCTAAACCCCATAAACCTTTGGAAGTCTGTTAACATGTCTGGGAAAGAGATAAAAATCTTGGGTTTCCTAGTTGTGCTGAAAGGAGTTTCTCATTTATCTGGCTGAAGAAGAGTACCTAGATATAACCTATGCTAAGGCTGGTAAATAGCAATGTGAAGTTGTGTTCCTCACATCACTTGTGCTATATTAGGACAATATTTTCATCCATGGAGAGAAAAAGAGAAAGAACAAGGCAGTGAGGTGCTCCTAGGCATGAGCTGCAGCTGCAGGATGTGAATGTGTATAGGTTTGGACCCCTCACTGTCAGCAGGACATGGAGATGCTGGGAGGTGCCCAGAGCAGGGCAGCAGAGCTGGTGACAGGTCTGGAGCACGAGGCTGAGGGAGATGGGGATGTGGTGTTTGTGAGGGTCCCCAGGACGAGGTGAGAGATGAAAATCTGACTCCATGTTCCCAGAGGGCTGATTTATTATGATAGGCTATGCTGTTATTCTATTCTATTCTATTCTAGAATGCTATACTAAAACTATACTAAAGAAAGAGAAAGGATACATCAGAAGGCTTCACAAGAATGAATAATAATAAAAACTTGAGACTCCTCAGAGCCTCAGCACAGCTGGACCATGATTGGCCGTTAAATTAAAACAATTCACGTGGAACCAATCAAACATTCACCTGTTGGTAAACAATGCCCAAGCCACATTCCAAAGCAGCAAACACAGGAGCAGCCATCAGATAATTATTGTTTTCCTTCCTCCCTGAGGCTTCTCAGCTTCCCAGGAGAAAATCCTGGGCAAAGAGGATTTTTCAGAAAATGCCATGGTGGCATGGGGGTGTATAGTCAGAAGAAAAGGAGGCTCCTGGGGCCCTCATTGCTCTTTGTGAGGGGAGGCTGTAGCCAGGTGGGTGTTGGTATCTTTTCTCAGAGCTAGGAGGAGAGGAAATGGCCTCGAGCTGTGCCAGAGGAGGTTTAGATTGGATATCAGGGAAGGGTTGTCAGGCAGGGGAATAGGCTGCCCAGGGAAGTGGTGCAGTCCCCATTCCTGGATATTGAAAAGACACCTAAAAGTGGCACTTAGGGACATGGTTTGGTTTGGTTATGAAATTGATAGTGTTGAATTAATAGTTGAACTCAATGATCTAAAAGGACACTTCTGTAATTCTATGTACCACAGTGATATTACTTTTATTAAAACCAAATAGGAAGGCAAAACCTAGGAATATACAATTTGCTGCATCACAGATCACAAAATTAATGAAGTGGATTATTTACCTAATCCAGAAGACTGTCCCAGGCAATGGGCAGTGCTTGCAGTTTCACAGAAATGAGCTGTTGTGAGCCAGCAATTCACTGCAAGTCCAAGAGGAGGATTTCCTTCTTGACCCCTGATTTGCTCTCTTGGAGAAGATTGAGGCTTGATTTGTCTGAATGATCATCTCAGCATGCCTAAAAAGAGCTATCAGCACTCTTAAAATTAACTCAGCCATCAGAAACATCTAGTCAGTCACTGAACACTGATGTCTGGGACAGGGAATTCAACAGGTTTCCTGTACTCTGATAAATCACCAATAGCTGTAGCAAATTTTTAACCTAACACTTATTTTTTCCTTAGAAGCTTTGTTCACCAGTTCCTCACTGCTATTCACAGGTATGCATCCTTTGGAATGCTAAAGGCAGGTCCCACTGATGTCCATTCCCCTACTAAGCAAAGTCCTGGTTTTATTTCATGTTACTGTATTTTGTAATTCCCCACCATCTGAACAGTCCATCGCACTTCAAAACAGCTTTGTTGCCTTCCTCTGTCTTACACTTTGAACATCTTGAAGCAGGCCTAGATCACAGCAGATAAATCAAGCCTGAGTTGTTTGCAGAAATAATTTATGTAATCTCAGAATGAAAAAGGTAACTTTTCTGAGAGTTTCACAAAATGCAGTGCTAAAACAAATAAAGCAAATGTCTCCAGCACTCCTGTTTTTTTCTTGGTTGTATCAAGGTATTGTTTCACTACAAAAGCAGCTGTTGCATGGCACAATAAATGAAAAGATAGGAAAGAATTCTGGGTTTAGTTAGAGAAGAATTACCCTGCAGAAAACATTGGGCAAAGCATTAACTTTGGATATTTTCCATAGGTTGAGTCTCACATATGACTCCAGAAGTGTTTAAAATGCAGGATTTGCCTATATCCAACTCTTCTACTAGAGGGAGTATAAAATGTAGCAGTTGTTGCTGTGAACTGACATAGTTTAGAAACACATCTTAAGTTCTAATTTAGTGCTTGAGTATCAGAGCTGGAGCACAGAGTAGCCAGTGAGCCCTGAATGTGGTGGGCTCTGCATATGGAGGTTTCTGAGTGCTGCCCAGTAGCATAAGCAGGCAGATTAGGGCAAGGGAGGACACAAAAGACAAGTGTGAACATCATCCCCTTTAGTGATGAGGAAAATAAAATCAGAAATACCCATCTGTGAATCATCCCCCATCAGCATGCATCTCTGCAGCTTACTCCTTCAAGTTCCCAAACAGGCAGTTCTTGCTGAGTGCTGGTAGGGGTTGCTCAGGACAGCTGTGGTCAGAAAAGCCCAGCACAGCATCCTCAGCTGCAGGGCATGGAGCCAGTCCTTCCTTTTCACAAACGGCTTGCTAGGCAACCCTGGCTCTCAGAGCATCAACACAACCCAGCATCATCTGGGTTTGCTGCCCCATAAAAACCAACAATGCATGCAGCTCTAAGTTCTGCATTTCCCATCATTATCAGGGCCATGTAGGGATAAAGGATTCCCTTTTTAATCTGCTTTCCACTCTGCCACAGCCACCCCCCAGCCCTGAGACAGTGTTCAGTAATTAATTACAAAAATCTCATCATACACCTAGAATAGCTGTTTCTGCGTGTTTTTCTAGCATGTCAGGAAGATTTCCTGGCCACTGCTGATTGAGTAATAATTCATGTTTACTTTCTGTAAAATATCTTAGTCTGGCTAATGTATTCTTCTCCAAAACTTCTGGTTTTGTAGTCTTATCCCAATTTTCTGTAGTGAAACACATTTCCAGCTGTGATATCCTGAAGAGCTTCTTGGTATTTCAGTAAAGGCTTGAATTTAATTATTTTCAGGTTATTATTTTTCTTAATCTTGCTATTACCAGGACTGCAACCTGTTAGAAATCTGTGATAATTTTTTTATATGTGGAGAAATGTTAGTGATAGGTAGAGATCCACGTGTTCCATTTCTGATTTTTATGCTGCATCTCTCTAATTTCTTTTCTATTCCAATTACATTCTCTGAATGAAGCTGCATTTCCTTGTACCAGGTTTAATTGCTTTTATTTTAAAACCTTAATTAACAGTATAGTGTATTTCTACATCCTGGAGAGAGTAAGCAAATCAGACCATCCAGTCTAGAGTAAAGAAAACAGAAAATGATTGCACAGATGTCTAGTTATTAAATCCTGCTCTGGACATGCAGATGAGGCTGCTTCATTTGATTTGTCACAGCTGCAGTATTAAAAATTTAGTGCAGCATTAGGAAAATGTAGCATTTATGATCATGTAAAACCTGAACACTCAGATGTCTTGGGAAAGGAATGAGACAAAATTGTGATGCAGACATTGAAGCTGTGTAACTGTTGAATGGTGTGCCTGATCCCTCTGTCAGAGGATGTTTCACAGTGTTTACACACTGAGTACCAGCAAGTGGATGCCAGTGCTTGGGTGGCTACCTGACAACAGAACTGGAGTGCAGGAGGAGGGAAAGAGTTTACATTTCCCTTAAGAAATGGTTTGGCTGATCCCTACTATAGCACTACTTAAGTTTACATTGTACGTCATAATTAATTTTGTTTAGTACTGGAAAAATGAATTCAGATTTTAAGTGAGTCTTGTAAAAATTCTCATGTGCTTAGCTACCCTTTAAACAAAGATTCAAATAGCTGAACAGATAACGATATATTTTTAATATATAAACCTGCTGTATATGATACTTCATATACATAAAAGCAGTTAAATGCACCTCATTTTCACAGTACTCATCTAAAATATATTAGGAAGCATGTGTTTGAGTAAGGGCAGCTGTCAATATACTTCAGTGAGAAATATTTGAATTAAAATAGTTCAAGTTAATTGATGAAACATTTGAACAGGAAAAGATATGTTAAAGAGCCTGCTTTACTTCCAGCACACCTGTTAGACAAAGAGTTGTAAAATTTGTCATACTTCTTTGCATTCAAGAAGAAGTTAATTCATTTCCTCTATGTTATATATATCTGTGTCCTTTATACAGCTAAAAAGCAGAAAATTTAAACTGAATACCATCATCCAATATTTCTAAGAAATGGGCAATACTGAAAATGCATAAATTACTGGATGGGATAAATTATTCCCTTCTTCCTGTGAACATTTTCTTATTGCTTCCACATCCATACAGAGGTGAATCACACGGAGGAAAAAAATAGATATCTTTTTTGTATAATTTGAGTAATTTTCTTTAGGTTTAAATTTGGTGTACTAAGAGTCACTGAAAATGTAGCCCAGTATTCCTGGGAAATGCACAAGGAGATCAAGTGTTCTGTTTGAAGTGGAGATTGTCTCATACACCTCACCATAATTCTTTGATTCAAATGTATCAAAGCAACAGCAAAGATTAGAGTTTCTGCCTCAAAGGCAGAGTGAACATGTAAATATTTGAGGTCACTGGTTGAGGTCCACATAGAAAATTAATAGACTGGAGAATGCAGTGATCTATACAGTGTATGTGATAGGAGGCTGGATGTACTTATTAACCTTTAAGGACCTTTTTCTGAAAAATCCAGGTTTAGGCGAGCATGTTTTTTCTCTTTCAGGCAGAATAACAGGAGCTTTAATACGATGAGCAAACAGCAGGTGTAAACTCTGAAAGGAAAAGTGTTCCCTTTAGAGTAAGTCCTTAAAAACAGCCATCAGTCTGATTTGCAGTAATGCTGACAACCTCCAGCCCTCATCCTTCTTCTCTGCAAGTGACCGGGCCTTACAGAGTGATCAGGTTTGGTACCTGTGCATCTGCCACCCCCAGTAAACCAAAACAGATCCCATAGAACAGTTCAGCAAAAACTAGCCTGTCTAAACTGTCTGATTGCTTTGCACAACTTTGTACTGCAAGGGTTTGCAGGCACAGCAGATGGTGTCCTTAAATGCCATGGCACTGGATAAATTCTGCTTTAGTGAAGGACTGGGAAGGAACCCCCTTCCATCCAGTAGAAATGCAGAAAGTGCAGTAACTCTGAAGGAAGTCAGAAGCGTTGCTTTCCACTCTGTGTACAGGATGTTGACTTGGGACAGTGTTAGCATTAGCAGTACACTTACAAATCACCCAGTCAGCCTTCTGTGTGTCTGGGTACCAGCAGGAGCTGAGAACATTTGTGTTTCTCACAGGAATTGCTTCAATTTGCTTTGCAAAAACCATGCAGTTCCCAGTCAAACCTGTTAGTGCTGACACGTTCAGTCCATTTTTTACAGAAGAGTTGACCTGGATGCTTATTTATCCTCTTGAGACTCCTTCTGCCATTGAGCTGTCTCTCATCATCAGTGCTCTTAATCCTAATTCTGTTCAATTGCCCACAATGCCTCTTGAAACTTCTTTCAGTCTACAGAATTATGTTTAATGTTTCATGCTTAAAGACATTACTCTAGGCTATCAAGTTTTGCCTTTAAATTGGAAAGTAGAGATCTTGCCTAGAATGGGGGAAGGAACCCAGATGGGCATCTCTCCTTTCAGTGAGCATGAAGTGTAGTAACACAATAAACCCTTTTGCCAAGCATGCAGTAAATCCAATTATGAGAGTTTTATACAAGTTTGGATAACTGCTTACTATAAAAAAAGGCAAAAAATAATTCACTTAAAGGGCACCTTTGCCTGCATTTGGCTTTAGGGTTCCAAATGCTAATGATGGCAACAGACTGCAGAAACCATTCAGGAATGCTGGAATTTGGAGGCCAGGCCAGTTAGAGGAGCACAAGACAGTGTTAGCTTTTGATGCCTCAGTCCTGCCTGCTCATTTTTTTCCTGGAGTTACTCAGTTTGTGTGCTTTAATCCTTACACAGCTCACTAGTTCAGGCTTTGCAGCCTGTCTTAGGTGCACTGTCAGCAGTCCAGAGCTGACAGGACAGTACCACTGTCCCAGGCTTGGATTGGGCATATGAAGGGGTGAAAACAGACACAGTAAGTAGAAAAATAACAGGAAATTTTAAGTAATGTGTGTGAATTGAGTATAGAAACCTTCCTCCCTGTACTTCAGAGCAGTTCTAAAGCCAAAGCAGAGGCAGAGCTGAACCAGGCACTGCTCTTGTTCCTCCCTGTCTGTGTGGATCTGAGAGCCAGCCGTGCTCATCCTGCCTTTCTTCCTTGCTGCACCCCAGGCCATTGCTGTAGGACACATTCAAGGCCCTGTGCAGAGGAGAACAAGTGGCTCTGTGGGGGTTTAAATGATCTGCCCAGTGCCCTGAAGAGCTGCTGTGCAGGTGAGCTGGGAGTGCTCATCCAGCTGTGCTGCAGCCCCGTCCTCACACGTTCACCACAGCTGGATTTCACCAGAGCCCCCGGGGCAGAGTGCAGCCACTGGCTTTCAAAACACTTGCAGAATGTTTGGGCCTAACTCTTTGGGGAGGATTTAATTTTCTTAATGACTCTGAGTAAAGTGTGCACTGCACCCACTCTGAAGGCTGAAGGCTGAGGCTCTGCACAGGCCTCTCATCTCTTGGAAACAGAACAGCTTAGCTCCTCACAGGGCTTGAGCCTTCACATTTCCCTTTTGTGGTTAAAAAAAGCACATCTTGCTAGAAGCATCTGTGCTCCCTACAATACTCAATTCACACACATGAACCACTACTTAATTTTGGTGTCTCTTTGTATTCCATACAGCAGCTCCAATGTACTCAGCTGGCTGGTTTTCAGTAGCCAATGCAGAGCACTTTCCCCACATCAAAAAGAGCTTCCTTGGCTTTAATCTCCCAACTCCCTTGTTTCTGTTAAATAAAAGCCAGATTTTACATGAGGGCACTTCAGAGAGAGTGAAGGAGTGTGAGGGGGCTTTAAATATGGTTTTTTGGTTGCTTGTTTGTTTTGTTTTTCCTTAGGAATGGTTTACACTTAGTTTGTGTAGCTGCCTGTATTAGTGTTTCTCATGAACACATTTACTATAACACCTAGGTCTGCTCTACAAAATTTAGAAAAAAGGAAAAAACCTTGTCTCCACAGTGAACATCCTCCTTCCTCCTCCGCCCCCAAATCCACATGGCATTTCAGCCCATTCAAGTGAAAGAAACCCTTAACCACTGACACAAATGGGAATTAAGCAGAAAAATTCCAACTCCTCATGGCAGTCTTTAAGTTTTAACCCTGTGCCTTCCTCTACCTAACAGAGCTCCAAGTGCTGTACTTCACAAAAACATGGAGAGAGGGAATTCTGTTCCTGTTCTTACGCCAGTAAATTAGAAATGACAGGAGAAGCCTAAGAGTGCCATGCACAGAGTCATATCCCAAGTCCAGAAATCAGGCAAATAATGGACCCCAACTAAGGCAGTTTTCTAACAAGACAAAGTGGGACAACTTTCCTCAGCTTCAGTGCAGGTTCCGAGCTGAGAATGTCTCAAGCACCAGAAGTCGGATGAGAGACAACCAATAAATGGAAGATGCAAAACTGCTTTACATAGCTAACAGCGACACGAGCACCTCCAGCATCAGCTGAGAACACAGGGAAGTTCATCTTGATTTTGGCTTTAGGCAGAAACACTTGTAAGGTGTAATTCCCAATTGCCAGTTTAAGCCAAGAGAGCTGAGCCTGGGTGCCATGCAACCCTGAGTCTCCCCAGTGGAAAACCACACTCTACAGCTTTCATCAAGGATAGAAATGTTATTCTGGAAGAAAACAGGATAACTGTTCCTTTCACAATGAGAAAATATCCATTACCTCAGAGTTTCACATGTGAATAATCTGGTTCAGAGCTCATTAAATTAACTTGGAGAAAAAAAAATCAACCTCGCTGCAGTGATCTCCAGAAGGCCAAAGTAACAAAGGGAATGGGGGAATGAGATTGGTGGAGGGGCAGGGATAAAGTGTGAGTGTCTAGGATAAGACAAGAAATGGCATATAATACAGAACTGAAAAAATTTTCATCTTAGTTTCTTCAAATTTCTTGTATGTCATGCAGTGTTATTACTTTTGGATAGTTTGGAGTTTATTTTCCCACCAGGCAGCCAAATGTAACTACTGTTATTAATACAAATGTCAATAACAGTTACACAGCAGTGGGAAAATACAGTTCATTCAGCATTTCATTATGGAGGTGTATTAAATGCCTCTGCAAGCCTGTCTGTCTGGCAAAGTAATCAGTGGGAGTTTTATCAAGGCTGCACATAGGCCTACCAGGAGGATTTATGGGAGCCACACGTTTCAAATTTTTGTGGATTATTCTAGAAATGTCCCTCTTGTCCAAAGCTATATTTAAAATGTGGAGCTTTCAAACCTAATTCTGTATTTCATTAACCAGGCCCAAAATGGTATTTTAGAAGTCCCATCTCAGAGAAAGTTCTCGCTAAGCATTACTGGTGGGATAGGAGGGGACCCTGAGCCACCTGTGTGCATGAAGCAGAACCTGCCCTGAGTGGCACAAGCTGCCCCTGGCTGGGGAACAGCACACAGCCTTTCTGTGGGGTTTGTGCCAATGTCCTTCCACTTTGTAATGACTTTATAATACAAGGGACAACACAGACTTGAACAGAGCTATGAGGTGGTGGGCTTTTGTATGGAATTGGGTATTCAGTTTGGGTTTTTTACAGAAACTCTTTTTTCCCATCGTACCTATAAGCGATTTGAATGCTTCTGCTCCTTCCATACTTCAGGTGTACCAATCTGCACCAAATCCTTTCTTTGATTTACAGATTCAGCCAGTGATTCTCTACACAAGCCCAAGGTCCTTTTTAGAGAAAGCCACTTTCAGACCTGTGTGCAATTTACTCTATCTCCATGTATCTTGGGAGAAACCTCCCAGACCCTGATGTGTACACGTTATCTGTTGCCTTCCTTAGACAGGAGAGAGGAGGAGAGAACCAACTGAAAATAGATTTCAAGAGGGGGAAATGTAATTTATGTCACCTGCATGACAATTTAATTGTAATTGAGGTCTATAGGTTTTTGTGTGATAGCAGAGATTTAAAGCTTGATGCAACTCAACAATGAAGGCAAGGCTTTAATAAGGCAGCATTAAGCTGGGAATTGAACAGAATCAATACTGAGAATTAGCAAGAAAAGATTATAAAAGACATTTCAGTATTCAAGGAAAAAACAGTTTTTGCATTTGATCATTTATGCAGCATACCATGGCTGTGTTTTGCCTTATTTTGGTGTTCAGAAGTGCAGCAGAACCACAAAATCAGGGAACTCAAGCAAACAGGAAAGCTTTTGGCTTTTTTATGGTTAAAATGCATGGGTAGAAACACAGCTCCATTCCAGAAATCCCATTTGCTGAAATGGAAACCAGGCAATTGAGACTATTGCAAACTGCATCAGAGATTAAACCAGCCTGCAACAAAGGAACCTTCATTCCAAATCCAGCAAATCCTCACCTTGTCTCTAACTGTAAAGGTTTTCACAGTAGATGGACACTGGAATGTTCTATAACTTCTGTTACCCCGCAGGAGCAATGCAACAAGGTCAGTGTTTAACACAAACCCCTCTTTTTCTTTTTCTTTTTCTTTTTCTTTTTCTTTTTCTTTTTCTTTTTCTTTTTCTTTTTCTTTTTCTTTTTCTTTTTCCTTTTCTTTTTGCCCCAATCTCTACAGGGAGGTCCTATCCAGAACCGAAAATCCAAGCGCTGCCTGGAATTGCAGGAGAACAATGAAAATGAATTTGGATTTCAAGTGGTCCTTCAGAAGTGCACTGGACAACGCTGGTCCATAACAAATGTCCTGAGAAGCTTGTCATTATAGCAGACTAAATTTTGTACCCATTTCTTTTGCTACTGTGTAGCAAGTACTGCATTGTCGCCTGCTGTACTGTATCCCTCCCGCTCCCCGTCCCCCCAGCTCCTTCTCTCCCCTTTTTGTCTCTGATTTGATTTTGTGAGTGTGTGGAAATAGGGTTTATGGGCTGGAAATAAGAAGTTTTTATTTCACCATGATGTTTTCACGACATTTATAGAGATGCTGAATGACAGGTGACGGGTAGGCTATCCTAAAATATTTTACAACTGTAACTATTAAGCAAATGGAGAATATTTATATCTCAAACTTTTATTGAATAAAAAAGCCCAAACACTATTACTGGGTAGGTGTCTCCATGGAAATCAATTTGGAAGCTAAGTGCTGGTTTCATTGCTTCATTAACCCAAGCCTGATCCTGGCATGTTGCTGCAGAGCATCAGAATTCTGCAGACTTTGGATAAAGAGTTCTACCTGCACACCAGCAGCTACAGCAAGGGAGGATTTTCTCCATTCTCCCTCCAGAGCTCTGTCTAGGCCACGGTAGGTACCGGTGTGCAAATACAGGGGAAAGGTCTGGGGTGTGGAGGTGTTATGTCCCCAAGTATTTTTCCTCTCCAGTACCACTTAATAAAACCCCAGAGAAAGCTCCAGGGCTCAAGTGAGGCAGGGAAGAGAATTTATTAAAAAGAAGGGAAAAAATATCCCAAGAGAAAAGCAGCAGCTACTGGAAGAAAAGTAAAATATAAACCCTGACATTTCACAGTGGGCTGGCCTCCATTTCAGTGGCTGAACCTTCTTTCCAATTCTTCATTGTTCTTACAAGTCTTTTTTTTTTAATGCAGTTGTTCCCTGGGTGCTGCAGACTTGGGTAAAAGTGGCTCCATCCAAGAGAAAAAGGGATGAATTCACTCTGCTTTTCTTCCTGCCTTGAAGGAGGTGTGAATGCAATTCCACATCACTTCATCTCTGCTCAGACTGGCGAGGAGAGGAAACTTGATGAGGTAAACCAGAGCACTGGGATTACTAGAGTTCATTTCCAGCAGCTTTTATTTGTATGTAAATTCCCCCGTATTTTGATCAGTTTTTCTTGACAATAACAGTACACCTACCACATCTACCAGCTGATAAGGAGATACTGACAATTAAAGGAAATAGAACATTGCAAGAAACCCCAAGCCGCCTTCCTACAGTACTTGCTTAAATATTTATGGACGGCAAATATCTTGTCAGGTATCATCCCTCGTGCCAGGATATCACCTAGGGTGCTTTCCCAAGGTCTCCCACTGTGTGTTCTCTCACCACATTTGCACCTGGGGCAAGCCACCAGCACCAAGGAGGAAAAAGTTGTGCTGGTGATGTGAGGAGAGCCTGCAGAGCATCTCCACATCCTCAGGGAAAAGCTGTTAGGGCTTGGTTGCTATCAGAGACCCTGGGTAATACTTTTGAAGATGGGCTGTTCAGAAGGGATCCAGCTTCCGGGAATTTATTCATTGATCTGTTTATATACTTATTTTTACAAAGCTACCGGTTTCAGGAGCACAGATGACTGACACCATACCCAGTCATTCCCAGCTGGAACTCTGACAGGAGAATTCCTGATTATCCTTGCCTGCCTGATCTTTCCAGGCTGGCCAACATCTGCTGGGAGTGACTGTGCAGGGCATGGTTTAGGATTGTCCTCTTTTGCTGGGGAAGGTTCTTTGGCTTCCTCTTTCTGAAGGACCAGAATTTCATCCTCCAACACCATGTGTCTTTTTCTCTGTCTTTTATAAACAGAAGTTAATCAGTCAAAACTAATCACTGAGCCTTTTTGTGTATGGTAATCAAGAGGTAGTTGCAAAAATTATAATTAAGCAAGTAGCTGTCATATGTCATTTTATACTGGGTAGCACTGAATACTTATTTAGCTGGAGATATAAAGGGAAACAGATTTTAGAAGGTCATCCTTACATTTTACAATCAATGTAAAAATGTGTCTGTAAGCATCATTTTGTTTGCAGACCTAAATTATGTGTATTTGTGTGTGTGTATCTCTACATCATCAAATACATGTAAATTTATATGTAAAACATCAGCATGCATGTACACAGACAGCTCACTGGCCAACCACAACAGAAGCAAAATTACATTAAAGTGCACTTTCTCCAACTAGAGCCTTTTGAGACGTGCAGATAAGACACCAAAATGTCAGCTTTGGTTCACAATTACATCACTGCTACACAGATCACCTTCAGCACTGCAGCTATTTTTAATGCTGACAAAAAACGCAGAACACATGATCCTTTTTCAACATTTTTTCAAGTGCATGTTGGAAGTTTTCCACAATAACTTCTCCAACCAGAATACAAAATAGCTGTGTTCACGCAGAGGCTCTGGAGGCAATTAGCAAGGCTTTTATCTAACAGTGCATTTTCTACTGATTTTCTAAACTTTCCCCCTGCTGCACACCTTGCTTTAAAAATACTTAAAAGTGCAAAAGTTGAGTCTCAGGTCTGTCCTTCATGGCTACATTTTGACAGCAAAGCAATGTATTGTTGTTTACTGGCTAAGATGAGCTTTGCATTGTCACATGAAATGAGAGTTTTACCTGAATTCAGTCTTGTTCTGAACAGTCTGAGGGGATTTTTGTGATAAACCAGCTGAAAACTGTTTAGCACTACAAAAGCATACTTTTCATGATAATATATTGTTTCCAGTGAAGTCGTCTCATTTGAGGTGCATATATGATAGGATAGTTTTTCAATTGAAGAATATAATCTTAGGATATGAAAACAACAAATATATATTAGTTCAAAAGGCCAAAGGTGCATGAAATTTTAATTCCAATTTTAAAAGGAAAGAAACTGAGTAGTCTAAATAAACTAGACCACAGTTTAGAAGGTGGTGACTGCTCAGGCCTAAAAGTATGAAGAGTTCAGCCTTTAAACTCTGCTGACATTCTTGATCAGAAGTCTGTGTGGGTGGCAGTTTTGGGGTTTCTTTAATCAACAATAGCAGGCAAACATTTTAACATAGAGACTCTTTCTTACTCCTAGAGAACCAAAGTTCCTGTAAGCACACACAAAGAATGGTGTGAGCCCCAGCTTGTCATTTGGACTGATAGTCCCTTAGCTTCTCTCATTGCTAAAATCACTTGATTTCAGTGTTTTATTTCCCCATCTGCTCTAGAAGTGGCATACCAACAGCTAACCTCAGGAAGATCTGCCCATTTTCTGCAAACACAGATAGTAAAGAACCATATTTAAGTGCCCATAAATGCCAGTTATTCTCATAGCAGTTAGGAATATTTTGCTGCAGATGACAAGAGCACTCATTCAAATTCAAAACAAGCCACCAAAGGTTACATTCTTATTTTCAGCATCTGTTAATAAGGGTTTTCTGTGCATCATATTTTTGTGATTTACCATTATTTTATAGTTTTCTGTATTCTCCTAGACATTGTTCAGCTGTTAACACAAGAAGTATCACTTGAGTTAAATGCTCTGGAAATGCTCACAATTAAAGAGGAGATTCTAAAAATATGTCCCAAACTTGTGGACAGATCACCTTGAATAAGCACTGACAACCACAAAAAGCATCCTGTTGCACAAAAAGGACCTTGCCACCAATATTGGATGCCGAGACCTTTCTAAACAGTAGAAAAAGTACAACACAAGCAGTGCAAAGACAAGAATCAAAAGCTGTGCATGGGCAGCACTTTCCAGAACAGGTCTCGTGCTTTAGGCATTTTTGCTGACCATATCTCATCAGATCTGGCAGCCATTCAGAGAGAGCTTCTTTTATTAAGAGATGAAGAAAGATCATCACACTAAAGAAGTGAATTGCCTTGACTTTTAGTGTGCCTAACGTGCTTTGCTATTGAACACCTTTTACCTGGGCATGCATTGCAGGAGGGAAAAAAATACCACAAAACCACCAAACCTGTATCAAAGCTAGCTTTACATTTCTGGCAGGCATCACTTTCCTAATCTGCCTCACTTTCCTGTTCTTAGAAATCAGAGTCCAAAGTTCAATTGAATATCTTGGAAGGCACATTGGGTATGTGTGAGGTAGCTAATCCTTCTGCCTGCAGCTGAATGCAATGTGTACCACCGCCATTTTTCTAACCTGTGTGTATTGTGCCTAGGCACTTCAATGTTAGATTTCTGTGTATTTAGCAATGAACAAAGTTAAACCCCTCTCTTACACCCAATTTTTTTAGCAGAGAGACAGGAACATTCAAAGTGTCAGTTCAGGCTTGAACCAGTTCATATTTAAATCATTTTATTGTTCCGCAGCATGACTTCCTCTACTTGGTCTCACAATCACAACTCCTGTCAAGGATGGCAAATTTAAATAATTCTTCTTGAGAGTAAAGCTTTCAGATATTAAACCCTTGACTGAATTTTCCTAGGAGAGATTGAATCTCATGGAGATTTCATCATCTGGGGAAGGGCTTGGGGGAAGCGCTGCGCTGCTGTCCAGGGCAGGCGGACTCGTTCTGAGCCTTCTTTGGGGGTCAGGGAAAGGGGGGGTGAGGGCTCGGGGCTCTGATGCCGTTGGGGGCAGCCCAAGGTGCCCAGGAGAGGGAGCCCCACGGCGGTGCAGGAGCAGGTGGGGGGCGGGCGAGGGGCGGGGGTCACGCTGGGTGCCGTCCCCCAGAGGGACCCAAAGCTGCCACCAAATGCACAGGGAAATTGCATTCCAATGTCTTGGAACAGAGGCTCATCGGGAGTTTTCTCAGCTATCCAAGCACAGAGCCCTGGAGCCAAGGCAGCCTGAGCTGCTGCGTGCTTGCTGTGAGCCTTGAGGTGAGCGCGCATCATTGCAGGCTCGGGATCAATTGAAATGCGCTAAGGAAACCAGCTCTGGGGAGGGAGGGAGGCAGGGAAATGCTCTCTTAACATGTGCCAATGCTTCTGTCAAACTCATCAGGGCAGGACAGCGTTCAGACTGAAAGTGTAAGAAGATGTGGAGTGAGACAGAGAACCTGACAGGAGCACCGGACTCACAAGTGCACGGATTTTGCTTTTGGCTTGGATTGAAACTCAGAAGTTGTAAGGAATTTGGAAAGGAGAAGGGACGTTTCAGAAGGAGAAGAAGAAAAAGAAGTTGTTGGTTTTTTTTACAGCCCTGGCAAAATCTTTGGTTCTAGCTAATAAAGGAAGTTAGTTGAAATAAAAAAAAGAAAAAAACATGGGTTTTTCTCCTTCACTGTTGTATTCGTTGGTGGTAGATGGTGTGTTGTTTTATTTCTTGGTCTTATTAACTCTGTGTAAATAGTTTTTTGAGTGAAGCTAACTTTCTGGACAGGTTGGTTTGTATTTGAGGTAGGATTAATTTCAAGAGGTTTCTTTCCTAGACTTCTGATAGGTATTCCTGGGATTTTGGTTTTGTTTACTGCATGTATCAACAGAGAGATTTGGTAGGGCCAGCTGGGCTGCTGAAGTTCTGGGTGTTAATTTATTAGATGGCTTTTGTTAAACACAGATTAATTATGTAAGTTAACAGCAAATTACCCAATTTATCTAGGTATGCTACCTAAACACAATGCTTTATGTCTTACCATTTTTCTGTTGTTCTGCTCCAAGTAGTTGTGTCAAAAAAGAAAGCGCTGTTATTTTTCTGAAGAGCTTTCTTCTATAACAAGGCCTTTACTCCCTTTGAATTTGAGTCAGAGGAGCCAAACAGCTGCAGCTGCTCTGAGGGCTTTTCTATTCAGTGGGATTAGCCCCCTCCCTTTTCTCAGGCATCATGGGAATGGGAGGCGGGCACCATCAGGGGTATATTAACCCCAGCCTTTGCTGAGGGGTTTCATTCCCTCTCTGGGATGTGCTGGGGTGAGGGCTCTCCTGTCATTTCAGTGACGAGGCTCTTTCAGCTTATCTCAGCTTGCTTTCAGCAGGTGTTTCTGGGCATCTAAAGCAATAGAGGCTTGGAAGATCCTGTGAAGAAAATGGCATGGAATACAGGGAGTATTTAAGGTGACGATTTTGGATTTTGTGTTTAGGGGTGATAAAGTGCATTTGCAATTTCTGGTTTTGTTCTTGTTTTGTGTTTTTATTGTTTTTAGGAGGTGCACAGCTTCCAGAGATCCCAGGTTGTGTCCAGCACAGCACTTCTTTCAGCAGATTGATCATGTCACAGGAGGCATCTGCCCAGTGTCAAAAATGATGTTTGAGATGGAGGCTTCAGGTGAGTTGAGGGTTGTGACTGGGAGAGGGAGGGTGAGCAGGTGTCCAGTTAGGAGTTATTGGGGGGCAGGGGGGTTTGCAGGCAGCAGGGTGAGAAAGGGTGTTTATTTGAGGGCCCCCCACACAGGGCTTTTCAGAAGCACAGCAGAGGCATTCCCATGTCTTCCTCACACAAGGTCCACTGCACTCACAGGAATGCCATTGAACTTTGCTTTTCTCTAACCCAGGTGTCACTCATAATAATGCCCACAGCCTTGGAATCAGGATGAAGGTGGAGCCTGAAGGAGCCAGGCACACTCAGGAGAGGGCAAGTAGCTGACTTGCTGGGATTTGGCCCACATAACTCTGAACTCATACTTTGGTTTTGGTTTTCTTTATTGTAGCTGACCGAGAGGCTAACAGGCCATCACGGGGCCCTCCGAGGCAGACTCATTTCAGGTGCAACGTGGATTCACATCGCCGGTCATCCAAAAGATAAGTCTGGGTCACGGCCTGGAGAAGGGAGAGCAGCGGGTTGGGAGTTCCTGGGACAGATTGAAAAATTAGCAGAGGGAAAAGCAATCTTCTCCAAGGGGCCTCTTAGGACAGCTAAGGGGAGAGACTCCACATTTGATGGCAGCGTGCAGGCGGGCAGGGCAGAGCAGTTCCGGTCCACGTCGTGTTGTCGGGTGTACCGTGTTACCTACTGTGTCTTTGGGGTCCCTTTTGCCTTTTCCCCTCGAGGCCCTCACCACAAGCATAATGTGTTGTGTTTAACGTCCCCCCGTTGGTCATGTTCTGTGTCACGGGTGTCTGCACATGTTTGTGCCGGAGCTGCTCTGCCCTGCCGCAGAGGCTGCTGCAACAGGACAAGGCTCAGGGACACGCAGTTTGTGGGGTGTGGCCGGACTCTAGATGATATTCCTAGATAGACAGAAGATGTTTGGAGCTGTGAAGATATCTTGCAGCCCTTTGACGTTTGTCCTCGCTTTCTTTCAGATGCAGAAGGATAAAATCCAGGGCAAAATCCATCCGCCCATCCCGAGTGAGGAGGTTCCCCCGAGCAGGTCAGTCACCGTTTGTCTCTGCAGGGGGAGTGTCAAGTGTGACTCTGTTACAGCTCTGTTCTTTTTCTTTTTAGGAAGCTGGACATCAGCAGGCAAGGTGAGATGGGCAAGGTGAGCATTGAGTAGCGTACAGGAGCAGTTGTTATTGCTCCAGTCTCACTTTGCGGTGCAGCTCTAAGCATCCGTTCCTGTTTCTGCGCTTCAGGCAATCCACTCGGAGTACGCCAAGCCCCAGTCACCAACCGGCCGACGCGCCGGGTTTGCCGCTCTCCCGAGCCCTGGGGAAGAATCCCGGGACTCGGCGATGAAGCCTCTGCCTTTTCTGTTTAAAGGTGTCACCAGGGCAGCCTTCAGCAATGGCCGAGGAGTTGCGGTGAGTCAGGGAGGTAGGGAGGAGGAGCGAGGCTCCGCTCAGGTTTCAGCAGCGCCACATCCCCTCGTCTCCTCTTAGCCCAGGCGTGCCCCACGACAATGGCGTCAGCCTCCGAGTGCAGCTGAAGCATGTGGCCCCAGGAGCCGGGCATTCTTGGGAAAAGAGTGAGTGGCAGAATTGTTGGGTTTTGGCCAATGTGCTGCTGAGGTTATGCATTGATATTTTGTTTACTTTATTGGAGCAGACGAAGAAACAACAGGAAGTTGTTTAACAAGAGTGCCAGCAGGACCTTCCCAGATGTCGAGGCAGCCTTCCTTTGCACCTGACACAGACCGGCATCCCCAGATGTCTGAGAGATAAGTAGAGGGCTACGACCCACAGAAGGGATGAAACCAGGGCACAGGGCAGGGACCCACCGGGAGGGGTTTTTGAGTCCACTTTGGAGACGGGGGTGTGCACGAAGCGGCCCCTTAGGCCTGGGGGGGGAAATAAAAGCAAAGTCTCACTTTTGATCACAGTGCTGAGGTGAGCAGGGCAGAGCAGTGCCGGTGTGTACTGTGTCATTTGTCTATTGTGTGTTCTGTGTGGTTGGATGTGTCATGTCCTTTACCTTAGGCCTTTGAGGAGCCTAGCAGAAACCCTGGCATCATTGTTAGCATCTGTAATCTCTGCATTCCTTGGCCTGGTACCCAGGCCATTGACCTTTTGACTCGGGAGCTCAGACAGGCATCAGAATTGCATCTCTCTTCAGAAGCATCCAGTCAGGTGGCTTTTCAGGTCTTGTTCTGAGCTGCATGGACAGCCGTGCTCCTCAGTGCTCCGTTATGACGGATTAGGCTTTGTAAGAATGCGAGGTTAGGGAGAGGATTCTGACCGTAGGATTCCTGGGTGTCCATCTTTGCAGTTCTTGGAATAAATCTTTCAGCCAGCATCTTCCTCCAGGGTTCTCTGAGCCTCATCAGTTTGCCATCAGTCTCACCTCGGTCATCTCCTTTTGCATTCTCTGAGTCCTTGCAGCCACTTTGCTTGCCAGGAGATTTCTGTTCCTGTTGTGTCCCCCCTGTCTGTCACGTCCTGTCCCGTGTCACGGGTGTCAGCACACACATTTGTGCCGGAGCTGCTCTGCCCTGCCGCATAGCCTGGTGCAGTAGGAGAAGTCCCTGGGAGTTTGTAATGTGGGGTGTAGTGGGACTCTAGATGGGATTTGTAGATGGACACAAGACGTCTGGAGCTCTTAAATTATCCTGCAACAGTTTGAGTTTTGTCCTAACTTTTTTTTCAGATTCAGATGGATTAAATGTGTGCCAGAGGGCCCCATCCCGGGTGAGGGGTTTCCCCCGTGCAGGTGAGGCCCCGTTTGTCTCTGCAGCAGAAGTGTAAATGATGCCTCTGTTACAGCACTGTTCTTTGTCTTTCTTTTTAGGAAGTAAATGTGGATACCAGCTGTCAAGGTGAGCAGTGGAGAGAAGTAGTTGTTATTGCTCAGGTCTCAATTTCTGGTGCAGCTCTAAGCTTCCATTCTCGTTTGTGTACTTTAGGCAATCCACTCAGAGTATGCCAAGCCCCCGTCACCAGCCAGCCGATGCTCTGGGTTTCCTGCAAATGTGAAGCCTGTGGATGCATTACAGGACTTGGTGATGAAGCCCTAAACTTTTCTATTTAAAGGTGCCATCCGGGTGGCCTTCGGCAGCTGCCCAGGAGTTGTGGTGAGTCAGGGATGTAGGGGGGAGGAGCGAGGGTCCACTCAGGTTTCAGCCGTGCCAAATCACCTCATCTCCTCTTAACCCAGGCGTCCCCTGTGGCAACGGCCTCGGTCTCTGAGTGTGCCCGAAGCGTGCGGCCCGAGCAGCTGAGCGTTCTTAAGAGAAGGGTGAGGAGCAGACTTGTGGGGTTTTGGCCGATGTGGTGCCACGATCAGGCATTGATGTTTGGTTTTCTTTAATACAGCTGTCTAAGAGACACCAGCCCGGTGCCAGCAGGACCTTCCCAGCTGACGAGGTGGCCTTTCTTTGCACCTGAGACCGGCATCCCCAGATGTCTGAGAGAGAAGTAGAGGGCTATGTCCCACAGGGGGGATGAAAGCAGGGTGCTGGTTTGGGAAATACTGCGACGGGTTTTTGAGTCCCCTTTGGAGGTGGGGGGGTGTCCATGAAGTGGCCCCTTAGGCCCCATAAAAGCAAAATCTCACTTTTGATCACAGTGCTGAGGTGCGCTGGGCAGAGCGGTCCCGGTGTGTATTGTGTCCCTTGTCTATTGTGCATTATGTGTTGTTTGGGTATCTCATGTCTCTTACCTTAGCCTTTTCAGGGTCCTGTCAGAAACCTTGGCATTGTTCTTATCGTCTGTGATCTCTGCATTTCTTGGCCTGGCACCCATGCCTTACAACCTTTGCCTGGGGAGCTCAGACATGTATCAGAATTGCATCTCTCTTTGGAAGCATCCAGTCAGATGTCTTTTCAGGTCTTGTTCTGAGCTGTATGGACAGCTATGCCCTGCCAGGATCCATTATGGCAGATTAGGACTTGAAAGAATGTGAGGACCGGTAGAGGCTTCTGACCGGTCTGATTCTCGGGCATCCATCTTTGCAGTTCTTGGAATAAATACTTCAGTTAGCATCTTCTTCCATCAGTGTTTTCTGAGCCACATCAGCTTGCCATCAGTCTCACCTCAGTCATCTCATTTGGCATGCTCTCGTTGCTCGCAGTAATCCTTTTTGCCAAGAGATTTCTGTCTGTGTTGTGTGCCCATTGTTTGTTGTGTCCTGTCTGTCCTGTGTCACAGGTGTCTGCACATATTTGTGCCGGAGCTGCTCTGCCCTGCTGCATAGCCTTTTGTAATAGGACAAGCCCTGGGGAGTTGAAATTTTTCATGTGGGGTGTACTTGGACTCTAGATGCTGTTCCTAGATTGATATAAGGTGTTTGCAGCTTTTGAGTCATCCTGCCGGTGTTTGACATATGTTCTAACTCTCTTGCAGGTGCAGATGCATTGCATCCATGGCAGAGCACCCCATCCCGGGTGAGGGGGTTCCCCATAGCGGGTCAGTCACCATTTGTCTGTGCAGGGGATGTGTCAAGTGTGACCCTGTTACAGCGCTGTTCTTTGTCTTTATTTTTAGCAAGTATAGCAGCATCTCAGCAGTCAAGTTCAAGAGGGTAAGGTGAGCAGTAGCCTTTCTTGTTGCTGAGGTCTCAATTCCTGGGGCAAGTCTAAGTCTCCGTTCTCGTTTTTGTGCCTTAGGCCATCTGCTCGGAGCATGCCAAGCTCCCATCCCCAACGGGCCGCCGGACCGGGTTTGCCGCTCTCGCGAGCCCCACGTTCCGGGCAGCCGTCAGGAACCGCCGAGGAGTTGCGGTGAGTCAGGGAAGTAGGGAGGAGGAGCGAGGGTCCACTCAGGTTTCAGCAATGCCACGTCACCTCCTGTCCACTTAACCCAGGCGCACCCCATGACGACGGCGTCGGCCTCCGAGCGCGGCCGGAGCGTGCGACCCGAAGAGCCGGGCCTTCTTAGGAGAAGGGTGAGTAGCAGACTTGTGGGGTTTTGGCCAATGTGGTGCCACGATCAGGCATTGATGTTTGGTTTCCTTTGATATAGCTGTCTAAGAGGCAACGGCCCGGTGCCAGCAGGACCTTCCCAGCTGACAAGGCGGCCTTCCTTCGCACCTGACATGGACTGGGATTTCCATATGTCCAAGAGATAAGTCAAGGGCTACGACCCACAGAGGGGATGAAAGCAGGGTGCTGGGTTGGGGCTCCTGGGGGGGAGGGGGTTGAGTTGTCTCTGGAGATGAGGGTAGCCAAGATGTGGCCCCTTAGGCCACGTAAAAGGAAAGTCTCACTTTTGATCACAGTGCTGAGGTGCGCAGGGCAGAGCAGTCCCGGTGTGTATCGTGTCCCTTGTCTTTTGTGTATTATGTGATGTTTGGGTATCTCATGTCTCTTATCTTAGCCCTGTGAAGGGCCTGTCAGAAACCTTGGCGCCATTCTTAGAATCTGTGATCTCAGTGTTCCTCAGCCTGGTACCCAGGCCATTGAACCTTTGACTCAGGAGCTCCGACAGGCATCAGAATTGCATCTCTCTTTGGAAGCATCCAGTCAGGTGGCTTTTCAGGTCTTGTTCTGAGCTGCACGGACAGCCGTGCTCCGCAATGCTCCATTTCAACGGATTAGGCTTTGTAAGAATGCGAGGTTAGGGTGAGGATTCTGACCGTAGGATTCCTGGGTATCCATCTTTGCAGTTCTTGGAATAAATCATTCAGCCAGCATCTTCCTCCAGGGTTCTCTGAGCCTCATCAGTTTGCCATCTGTCTCATCTTGGTCATCTCCTTTTGCATTCTCTGAGTCCTTGCAGCCACTTTCCTTGCCAGGAGCTTTCTGTTCCTGTTGTGTCCCCTCTGTCTGTCACGTCCCGTCCCGTGTCACGGGTGTCAGCACACACATTTGTGCCGGAGCTGCTCTGCCCTGCCGCATAGCCTGGTGCAGTAGGAGAAGTCCCTGGGAGTTTGTAATGTGGGGTGTAGTGGGACTCTAGATGGGATTTGTAGATGGACACAAGACGTCTGGAGCTCCTAAGTTATTCTGCAACAGTTTGAGTTTTGTCCTAACTTTTTTTTCAGATTCAGATGGATTAAATGTGTGCCAGAGGGCCCCATCCTGGGTGAGGGGTTTCCCCCGTGCAGGTGAGGCACCGTTTGTCTCTGCAGCAGAAGTGTAAATGGTGACTCTGTTACAGCACTGTTCTTTGTCTTTCTTTTTAGGAAGCAGATGTGGATACCAGCTGTCAAGGTGAGCAGTGGAGAGCAGTAGTTGTTATTGCTCAGGTCTCAATTTCTGGTGCAGCTCTAAGCTTCCGTTCTCGTTTGTGCACTTTAGGCAATCCACTCGGAGTATGCCAAGCCCCTGTCACCAGCCAGCCGATGCACCGGGTTTCCTGCAAATGTGAAGCCTGTGGATGCATTACAGGACTTGGTGATGAAACCCTGAACTTTTCTATTTAAAGGTGCCATCCAGGTGGCCTCCGGCAGCTGCCCAGGAGTTGTGGTGAGTCAGGGATGTAGGGGGGAGGAGCGAGGGTCCACTCAGGTTTCAGCCGTGCCAAATCACCTCATCTCCTCTTAACCCAGGCGTCCCCTGTGGTGACGGCCTCGGTCTCTGAGTGTGCCCGAAGCGTGCGGCCCAAGCAGCTGAGCGTTCTTAGGAGAAGGGTGAGGAGCAGACTTGTGGGGTTTTGGCCAATGTGGTGCCACGATCAGGCATTGATGTTTGGTTTTCTTTAATACAGCTGTCTAAGAGACACCAGCCCGGTGCCAGCAGGACCTTCCCAGCTGACGAGGTGGCCTTTCTTTGCACCTGAGACCAGCATCCCCAGATGTCTGAGAGAGAAGTAGAGGGCTACGACCCCCAGGGGGGATGAAAGCAGGGTGCTGGTTTGGGAATTACTGGGAGGGGGGGATTTGAGTCCGCTTTGGAGGTGAGTAGCTTTGGAGGTGGGGGGGTGTCCATGAAGTGGCCCCTTAGGCCCCATAAAAGCAAAATCTCACTTTTGATCCCAGTGCTGAGGTGAGCGGGGCAGAGCAGTCCCAGTGTGTATTGTGTCACTTGTCTTTTGTGTATTATGTGTTGTTGGATATCTCATGTCTTTTATCATAGCCCTTTGAGGGGCCTGTCAGAAACCTTGGCACCAGTCTTAGTATCTGTACTCTCAGCGTTCCTTGCCCTGGCACCGATGCCATGGAACTTTTAACTCGGCAGCTCAGACAGGTATCAGAATGGCAACTCTTTTTCGAAGCATCCGGTCAGATGTCTTTTCAGGTCTTGTTCTGAGCTGTATGGACAGCTGCACCCTGCAAGGTTCTGTTATGATGGATTAGGACTTGTAAGAATGTGGGGACAGGTAGAGGCTTCTGACCGTAGGATTCTCGGGCATCCATCTTTGCAGTTCTTGGAATAAATCATTCAGTTAGCATCTTGTTCCTCCAGGGTTCTCTGAACTTCATCAGCCTGCCATCAGTTTCACCTCGGTCCTCTAATTTTGCATCCTCTTGGTGCTCGCTGTCATTTTCCTTACCCAGAGATTTCTGTTCCTGTTGTGTCCCCGTTGTTTGTCCTGTCCTGTGTCACGGGTGTCTGCACACATTTGTGCTGGAGCTGCTCTGCCTTTCTGCATAGCCTGGTGCAATAGGACAAGTCCCGGGGACTTGATGTTTGTAATGTGGGGTGTCGTTGGACTCTAGGTGGGATTTGTAGATGGGCACAAGATGTCTGGAGCTCTTAAGTTATCCTGCAGCTCTTTGATTTTTGTCCTTTCTTTCAGGTGCAGAAGGATGAAATCCAGGGCAGAGCCCCCCATCCCGGGTGAGGGGATTCCCCCGAGCAGGTCAGTCACTGTTTGTCTCTGTAGAGAGAGCATAAATGATGGCTCTCTTTTTAGGAAGTCAAGGCCGAGTGGGCGAGGTGAGCATTGAGTAGTGTACAGAAGCAGTTGTTTTTGCTGATGTCTCAGTTTCTGGTGCAGCTCTTAGCATCTCCACTTTTTATTTTAGGTGGTCCACTTGCCGTCTATCCTGGCCGGGCATGCCCATTCCAGCTGTGTGCAGCTTAAGGTATCAGTGTGGCATCCTTGTCAGATTTGGGAGGTTGTGTTTTCACAGTATCTCAGCATGCTTTTCTGCTTTGTTTCTTTGCAGGTGCTGTCGCTGCCCTAGGCATGCCAAGGAACAGAGGAGGGCAGGTGAGTCGGTGTTTAGGCAGGCTGACTCACAGGTGAGTGTTACACAGCAGCATGCTAAGTGTGTACCTATTCTTTTTGCAGGTATCTTCTGGGCACCCTCTGGAGTCAAATCAAGATTTGAGGTGGGCCGGGGCAGGGGTGCGGAGGAGCCCTGGGGATTACTGTTTTTGACGGCAATAGTCACCTTTTCTGTTTTGTCTTAGGTACCCTGAGGAGCCTCGTAGCCAAAGGTTGGAAACAACAGCACCGAGGCACACACGGAGCACGTTTCACCATCCATGTCCGACCGAGGATGGATTTTGTCTGCTCCTTTTCCAAAAGCTAAGTGTCGGGGCCAGCAGTTGGGAGAAGGGGAAAAACCTTTACTATCACAGAGGGCAATTTGATGTCAGCTTAGCGGAGAGGTCTGTAGTGGGACCAGCTCTCTGGAAGAAAAGGGAGAGGGTTTCTCCTCAGCCTGACCAGAGCCTTTGCTGGGCAGGGCAGTTCCGACCCATCTCAGCATTCTCGTGAACTTTGCGTTGTCCGCCTTCCTCGGCCCGACGTCGTCACGGATCATTCCCCCGAGGAGCTCGCCTTCACGTCCGGAGCTACAGCCACGGTCACCTGGCCGTCGGCTTCCTTCTCTAGGCTCGCTGAGCCTCTCGAGCATCCTCTTAACTGCTTTGGCACTAACTTCTTTTAACGAGTTACATTTCATCATCACATGCTATCGTCATAGGGCTTCCTCTCCTTTGGCATCATCAGCCTCTGGCACATCTTGCGCTAGGCATCTCGGGTGCCTAAGGGGACAGTGCCAGGCAGTTGCCACTTGTCTCTGTGTCTATGTTGTCTGTGTCTGTGTTATGTTGTCCGTGTCTGTGTCCGTTGTCTTCCACGTCATAGGCCTTTATTACGTCTCAATGCTTTATCGGCACTATTCTGTGCCATCTAGGCTGTATTCTACTCACATTCCTTTCTGGATATCCCTTATTCTGGCATCTTTACATTTTTACTCTTTGAGACAGGAATGTCTCAAACGGACAAGATGTTCTCATCCATCTTCCTTCTCACTACCAGCTTTGGTAGTGCCTTTTTTTCCATGCCATTTTCTTGGACTGCTAGAGGGAGTGTCTTGCACCCTCCTCATGTGACTGCAGTACTTCTATAGGTTCCATCTTCTGAAGGGTATAGGACTCAAGAATTCATCTTCCAGCGAGTTATCTCAAGTCCTGGCTTATATTGTGTGTACCTGTGCTGGCTTATACTGTATGTACCTACCCTCTATGTACACTTGCACTGTATGCATCGACTTAGATTGTTGTGTGTACTTATATTGTACCACTTATGGTTGGAGCTGCCCTGCCGGGGCACGTAGTCACAGTCAGGTAGAAGAGTTATAAAAACTTTACTGTTCATCTGTCTTTTATGGGATTTTGGGTAGAAAACTTATTGGTCCAGAGTGGAGACAAGTCCTAGCTGTCAGATAGCCACTCGTTGACCGCTTCCTGTCGTCTCACAGGTCCCCGAGGCTACCGATTTCCCCAGAACCTACCAACTGACGTCAAGGAGCGCAGCCAGAAGATGTGTGGCAGCACGTTCTTCAGCGTCTCGAGTAAGGGCCGCAGCGAGTGTGTAAGTGGGAAGAGCGTGTGAGCGTGTGTGAGAGCATGTGTCTGTGTCTGTCTGCGTCTGCTCATCTCTGCGTGTGTCAGCGCATGCCGACTGGATTACTGGATTTAACCTTGTGTGTGTGACTTTTGCTTTTCAAGTTGTTCAACTCATTTTTAAATTTAGAATAAAAAATCCCCAGCTGGGTTTCCCCCCCCCGGCTGTTTTTTTTTCCTCGGTCCCAGTCGGTCTGTGAGGCGACGCTCATCACCAGAGTTTGGGCGCAGACTGTCCAGGGGTTTTTGTCAGGCAGGAAGATTTTTTTGAGGCTCCCGGGAACCACGTTCCCGAGGACCAATGATTGCTGGGGTGTAATTTAGCAGTTGTGATGAGAGGGATGGTGACTTCGTGTGTCATCTGAAGGGGGTGTTAATTGTAGATGAGTGTTGTTTTTTGCGTGCTTTTGTTGTTTTGGGTTTCCTATAACAATAAATCCACATGTAAAGAAAATAGAAAAAGGTTATCATCTTGTGTTAATATGTGTGTTGTGTTGTATTGCTCTGTATTGCAGGGTGAGCACAGGGTGAACTCTCTCCTCCTTGCTGTGACACCTGGGCTGGCAGGGATGACACAGTGACCTCGGCCGGCCGATGCTGCCTGTGCCATCACCTGGCACTGACGTGTTTGATGAAAATCCTTTTGCTGGGATTTTTCTCCTGAGAAGCCTCAGAACAGAAATGGAACCAATAACGATCTGCTGGCTGTGGAGTGTGGGCTGGAGATGGTTTAGCAACAGGGGCATCTTGGATTGGTCTCCTGTGCAGTGTCTACTTGATGACCAATCATGGTCCAGCTGTGTCGGGGCTGTGAGCAGTCCCAGGTTTTTATTATTCATTCCTTTCCAGCTTTCTGCTGTCTCCTTGCTCTTTTAGTATAGTTCTACTATCTCATTTTCTTTTAATATAATAGAGATCATAAAATAATATTTCAGCCTTCTGAGAGGTGGAGTCAAGATTCTCGTCTCTTCCCTCGTCCTGGGGACCCTCAAACACCGCCACAATCAGCGGCCGAGCGGGTTTGTGCGAGCCTCCCAGTAACCCTCGGCCGGTCCTGAGTCGGCAGACACCGGGGGGCAGCCCTGACACGGCCGAGAGCGGGGAGACACTGTCTGTGCCCCGAGGGTACTGCGGGCACCTGGGGTGGGGGGAGACACTCTCTGTGTGTGCCCCGAGGGAACTGAGGGCACCTGGGCTGGCAGGAGACACTGTGTGTGCCCCGAGGGTACTGAGGGCACCTGGGCGGGGGGGAGACACTCTCTGTGTGTGCCCCAAGGGTACTGAGGGCACCTGGGCTGGGGGGAGACACTCTCTGTGTGTGCCCCGAGGGAACTGAGGGCACCTGGGCTGGCAGGAGACACTGTGTGTGCCCCGAGGGTACTGAGGGCACCTGGGCGGGGGGGAGACACTCTCTGTGTGTGCCCCAAGGGTACTGAGGGCACCTGGGCTGGGGGGAGACACTCTCTGTGTGTGCCCCGAGGGTACTGAGGGCACCTGGGCTGGGGGGAGACACTCTCTGTGTGTGCCCCGAGGGAACTGAGGGCACCTGGGCTGGGGGGAGACACTCTGTCTGTGCCCCGAGGGTGCTGAGGGCACCTGGGCTGGGGGGAGACACTCTCTGTGCCCCGAGGGTGCTGAGGGCACCTGGGCTGGGCCCCTGTGCAGCACAAGAGACACCAGAGACAGCGGTAGATGATAAAGGGCCGACTCTTAGCAGGGGTTAATCCAAGGTTTTATTAGGAGTCCCAAAGGAGCTCCTGCACCTCAGGGGCCTCCTGCCAAGCCCCAGGGAGATGTGCCAAGGTTACATTTAAAGGGAGGTGGAAACTGAAAGTAGATAACATTTTACCAACCAATAAGTGACCCTAAGGGATGGATGCTGGGGCATAGACATACAGGACAGCGTATGGGGCAAGGCTCGGGGGGCTGACCCCTGGCCTCTGGCTGATCACTGGACGACTTGGACCGAAACTTCTGCATGGAGGGGATGGGAGGCTGAGTCATTGACAGAGAGCCAGGGTGGGGGTTTGGGGATGATCTCATCCCGGGAGAGGGATAACACAGGTAGAAGGAGGGGGGTACAGTTTGGGATAAACCATTTGGGAAAAATATGGGGATACAAAACAAAACTACTTCAAAGTATTATAAAGTATAAAAATGCACTACAGCCGGTTTGGGCAGCACCAAATGAAATGTAATAAAATGCTTTAAAAATAGAAAAATTAAAAATAAAAATTAAATAAAAGTAAAAAAACAAAATTAATTTAAAATAAATGAAAAACAAAACAAAAACTGTAAAGTGCTGTAAAGTGCTGTAAGAGTTCCATAAAAGGTAGTGCTGTAATGCAAGACCCTCAAACACCACCACAATCACCAGCTTGAGTTGGTCTGGGCAGCACTGAATAAAAAAAAAATAAAAACCTTTAAAAATAGAAAAATTAAAAATAAAAAATAAAAAATAAAATTAGAAAAATAAAATAAAAGCTTTAAAAAGAGAAAAATAAAAAATAAAATTAAAAAATAAAATTAAAGCTCTAAAAATAAAAAAATTAAAAATAAAAATTAAATTAAAAATAAAAAAATAAATGCTTTAAAAATAGAAAAGTTAAAACTTAAAAAAATAAAAAATAAAAATCTTTAGAAATAGAAAAATTTAAAATAGTAAATTTAAAAAATAAAAAATAAAATAAAAACGTTAAATATAGAAAAATTAAAAATAATAAGCAAATAAAAAATAAAATTAAAAACTAAAATAAAAATGCTTTAAAAATAGAAAAACTTAAAATAAAAATTAAATAAAAGTAAAAAAACAAAATTAATTTAAAATAAATGGAAAACAAAATAAAAACTGTAAAGTGCTGTAAGAGTTCCATAAAAGGTAGTGCCGTAATGCAAGACCCTCAAACACCACCACAATCACCAGCTTGAGTTGGTCTGGGCAGCACTACATAAAAAAAAAATAAAAACTTTAAAAATAGAAAAAAATATAAATTTAATCAAAAATAAAATAAAAAAAAAAATAAATTCCTTATAAATATAAAAATTAAAAATAAAAATTAAATAAAAAATATAACTAGAAAAATAAAATAAGTGTTTTAAAAATTGAAAAATAAAAATAAAACTAAAAAATAAAATTGAAGCCCTAAAAATAGAAAAACTTTTAAAGAATTAAATTTAAAAAAAAAGCTTTAAAAATAGAAAAAATAAAAATTAAATTAAAAATAAAATTAAAAAAAAAAGCTTTAGAAATAGAAAAATGAAAAATAATAAGTAAATAAAAAAAAGAATTAGAAAAATAAAAGCTTGAAAAATTAAAAATAAACATTAAGTAAAAAAAAAAATTAAAAAAAAATAAAAATAGATTAAAAACAAAATAAAAACCGTAAAGTGCTGTAAAGTACCATAAAAGTTCCATAAAGGGTAATGCCGTAAAGCGCGGCTGTCGCAAAAGGTGCCGTAAAGCGCGACTGTCGCAAAAGGTGCCGTAAAGCGCGACTGTCGCAAAAGGTGCCGTAAAGCGCGACTGTCGTAAAACTGCCGCAAAGCGCGATTGTCGCAAAAGGTGCCGTAAAGCGCGACTGTCGTAAAACTGCCGCAAAGCGCGACTGTCGCAAAAGGTGCCGTAAAGCGCGGCTGTCGTAAAACTGCCGCAAAGCGCGACTGTCGCAAAAGGTGCCGTAAAGCGCGGCTGTCGTAAAACTGCCGTAAAGCGCGGCTGTCGCAAAAGGTGCCGTAAAGCGCGGCTGTCGCAAAACTGCCGAAAAGCGCGATTGTCGCAAAAGGTGACGTAAAGCGCGGCTGTCGCAAAAGGTGCTGCAAAGCGCGACTGTCGTAAAACTGCCGCAAAGCGCGACTGTCGCAAAAGGTGCCGTAAAGCGCGGCTGTCGTAAAACTGCCGTAAAGCGCGGCTGTCGCAAAAGGTGCCGTAAAGCGTGACTGTCGTAAAACTGCCGCAAAGCGCGACTGTCGCAAAAGGTGCCGTAAAGCGCGGCTGTCGCAGAAGGTGCCGCAAAGCGCGACTGTCGTAAAAGGTACCGTAAAGCGCGACTGTCGCAAAGGGTGCCGTAAAGCGCGGCTGTAGCAAAAGGTGCCGTAAAGCGCGACTGCCGTAAAATTGTGCCGTACAGGCTGGCGGCGCCCTGGCCGACACGGGGTGCCGTACAAGATGGCAACGGCCGCCCGAGTGGGCGTGTCCTGGGCGGGGCGCCGTGTCGACGGGCTGACGTCATTAGGCGGCACTCTGCCTGCAGTGCGCCCATGCAGACGGCAGGGGGCGCTGTGCCTGTAGTGCGCCAAAGCAAACGGCAGGGGGCGCTCTGCCTGCAGTGCGACAAAACAGACGGCAGGGGGCGCTCTGCCTGCAGTGCGCCCATGCAGACGGCAGGGGGCGCTGTGCCTGCAGTGCGCCAAAGCAGACGGCAGGGGGCGCTCTGCCTGCAGTGCGCCCATGCAGACGGCAGGGGGCGCTGTGCCTGCAGTGCGCCAAAGCAGACGGCAGGGGGCGATGTATAAATAGAGTATAAAGTATAATCTATATAGAAGAAGAAATAAAAGCTCTATGTTACCTGCAGCTGTAGAAAATTTCAGGCTCCCATGGAGGAAATAGTTTTCCTAAAATCATTGCCGTTTTGGGGTTTTTTGCACTCCCCAGTCGCCTGAACGTTTCTACTGCTGCTTTTTTTTATTCTAAAGCTAGAATGGAAAGCCAAGATTAGAAATACAGCGAAAGAAAGAGAGAAAGAATTAAAGAAAGAGAGAGAGACAGAAAGAAAGAGAGAGACAGAAAGAGAGCGAAAGAAAGAGAGAGAGAGAGAGAGAAAGAAAGAGAGAAATAGAGACAGAAAGAAAGAAAGAAAGAAAGAAAGAGAGACAGAAAGAAAAGGAAAAAGGAAAGGAAGAAAGAAAGAAAGAGAGAGAGAAAGAAATAAAGAGAGACAGAAAGAGAGCAAGAGAAAGAAATAGAGAAAGAAATAGAGAAAGAAATAGAGAGAGAAAGAAAGAAAGAGAGAGACAGGAAGAGAAAGAGAGAGAGAGAGAGAAAGAAAGAAAGAAAGAAAGAAAGAAAGAAAGAAAGAAAGAAAGAGACAGGAAGAGAGAGAGAAAGAAATAGAGAAAGAAAGAAAGAAAGAAAGAAAGAAAGAAAGAAAGAAAGAGATAGAGAGACAGAGAGAGAGACAGAAAGAGAGACGGAGAGAAAGAAAGAAAGAGAGAGAGAGACAGAAAGAGAGACAGACAGAGACAGAAAGAGAGACAGAGAGAAAGAAAGAAAGAGAGAGAGAGAAAGAGAGAAAGAAAGAAAGAAAGAAAGAAAGAAAGAAAGAAAGAAAGAAAGAAAGAAAGAAAGAAAGAAAGAAAGAAAGTGAGAGAGAGACAGAAAGAGAGACAGAGTGAAAGAGAGACAGAAAGAGAGACAGAGAGAAAGAAAGAAAGAGAGAGAGAGAGAGAGAGACAGAGAGAAAGAAAGAAAGAAAGAGAGAAAGAAAGAAAGAAAGAAAGAAAGAAAGAAAGAAAGAGAGACAGAGAGAGAGAGACAGAAAGAGAGACAGAGAGAAAGAGAGACAGAGAGAGAGAAAGAAAGAAAGAGAGACAGAGAGAGAGACAGAAAGAAAGAGAGACAGACGGAAAGAGAGACAGAAAGAGAGACAGAGAGACAGAAAGAGAGACAGAAAGAGAGACAGAGAGAAAGAAAGAGAGAGAGAAAGAAAGAGAGACAAAGAGAGAGACAGAGAGAGAGCCAGAGAGAGAGACAGAGAGAGATAGAGAGAAAGAAAGAGAGACAGAGAGAAAGAGAGACAGAGAGAAAGAAAGAAAGAGAGAGAGACAGAGAGAAAGAAAGAAAGAGAGAGAGAAAGAAATAGAGAAAGACAGACAGAAAGAAAGAAAGAGAGAGACAGGAAGAGAGCGAGAGAAAGAAAGAAATAGAGAAAGACAGAAAGAAAGAGCGAAAGAAAGAAAAGGAAACAGGAAAGGAAGAAAAAAAAAAGGAGGAAGAGAAAGGAAGAAAAAAAATGAAAAAGGAAAAGGGTGAGAGTGAAAAAGAAAGAGCGAAAGTGGAAAAGGGGGTGAAAAACAGAGTGAAAAAAAGAAAAAAGAGTTGGAGTGGAAAAGAAAGGACATTCGGGAGGGGCGGTGCTGCCTAAGGTGCTTCCGCGCCCAGGAGCGAAGGAGCCGTTTGATCCCCTGGCGGGAGCGCAGCTCCCGGTGGCGGAGAACGGAGCGGTGGCTGTCAGTCCGAGACTCCAACTCCCGGCAGGCCCTGCGGCCGTAAAGCGCGGCGTCTGACGCAACGGCCGACGCGCCATATGAATGGCTGGCGGGCCGAGGCGGCCGCGCGCCGGGGGAGCGGGCAGCTCCCGGCGCCTGTGCCACGCGGGACGGAGCCGCGGCAGCGACGCTGGAGGGGCGAAGCCTCCGTCCGGCCGCCCGCACGGAGCCGAGCGGCGCGGAAGGGGCGTCCGCCCGGTGCCTCGGCCTCGCTCAGCGGTCCCGGTGGCGGGGGCTGAGCTCGGGCGGGGCGCGCTGCCGCCCGCCGATGGCGGAGCGCCAGGCGGTGCTTTGCTGCCGCGGGCCGGGAGCTGCAGGAGCCGCCCCGGGCGAGCGGCGCCGGGCGCTGCCGCGGTCACTGTGCGGCGGCTGCCCTCGGGCTGGCGGAGGCGCGGGAGCCGCCGAGCTGCAGCCGTCTCCCTCGGGCCGCTACCGCTGCTGCGGGCGGGGGCGGACGAGCGGCTGCGGAGGCGGCTCCGCGGCGGGCTCAGCCTTGCGAGCAGAGAGCGCTCGACATCGCTGGCATGACACGGCTGCTGAGTGCCTCAGTGCTCGTGGCTCTTTCTTCCACGCAAACGGATGGAGCGGCATCGCTGAGCAGTAAAACACAGCGATGGCCCGGAGAATGGCGAGCGCAAGGAGCGCCGGGCAGGATCCTTCTGATGGCACAGGTGCGATCGGCAAACTCAGCCCCTTGTGCCCCTGCCCTCCCGACCCCCAGGGGAAATGCTCTCCAGCCTCGAGCTGCTGAGAGACAAAACGTGTGATTTGACACTAGGGTCCGGAAAAGGTTTCCGTTTAGATTAGCAAATGCCTCCATTGTTCTCGGTTACATCCTAGGATCGGTTTTAGGCAGTGACTTTCTACCGCTTGTCGGATTTTCTTGTGCAATGGTAAGAAAATAGGCAGGTCTGATACTGGTTTCGCTTTTTTTCTACTTCATGTTCCATGAGCTGCTTTTATCCAAGCAATTGGTTTAAAGTTCTACTGTAGGCGTTTCTGGTTCACTTTTTTTTTTTTTTTTTTCCCTCTAAATCGGCAGTAAATATAGCTGAGTAAAATTACCTTGGTTTTCTTCCTTCTTAAATGTTTTTATTGATAATCCTATTTGAATATGCAGAACACGTGGGTATGTCCTGTAATATATCCTAGCTTTTCTTGTTTACAGGGTACTCAGAAAATATTTTTCCCTTAGAGTCCCACTGAAACATTCTCCGTGCAATGTCCGTTAAGGTCTGTGTTTGCAAATAAGCCACCATCAGCTGAGATATTTGCCTGTGTACCTTTTCCTGTCATTCAGAGCTTGCGTTCTGTGGTTTTTATGATAAACCTATCAAACTTGCGAAACTGTTTTGCAAGTCTTAACCGTTGAAGGCAGCAAGAAGTGGTTTTAAAGCCTGTTCTTGAGCAGACAAAGGGAAAAAGTGTGAATTTGCTGCTGAACTTGTCCTTTTTCATTTGACGTGCCTTGAATTATTTAGGAAGAGAGAGCACTAGAAAAAAGAGAGAAATAGAATTGGTTCTTGAGCCCTCCTAAAATGCTCCCTGTGATTCCGTGTGGAGCCCAAGTGAAGGGTGATGGAACAGAGCCCCTGTGCTTTAGAAGGAAATCAATTTCAACCTGATCTCCACCCTGAGTCTCCCTAATTTCTGTTTTTAAAATGCAAACTCAGTTTAGGAAGTGTTGGGAGTTAGTATTTTGGGGAAGAAATGGCAGTTGCACAAACCGTTCCATTTCCCAGAGGCTCTGGGAAGGATTCATTTTGTAAGCGCTGTAACTGCCATCGGTTGGGGGTTCGGGGTTGGAATGTGCACTTGCCCTCCTATAAAGCACTCGTTCATTTGCATTTCAGTGCCAGGAGTCTGGAGAAACTGGAGAAGAGCCCAAGAGACATTTTTCATCCTGAGATACAAAAGGTAGGAAGTGACTTTTTTTGGTTTGGTTCTTTTTCTTTATGATTTCCTGGAAATAGAAGTAATTAAGTATAGATCCTACTGGTTTGTTTCTTCCAGTAGCTAATAAGAATAATAATAAGAATCTAATACTACTTAAACTGTCTCTTTATCCATTGATCTTGCCATTTCAAATCCAAACTTCTAAACACCAATAAAACCATCATCCTTGTAGAATCTTTAATAGGAGGGGGCTAAAGATGCTGTTTTTGTTGACAGGATTTATTGGTTCTTGAAGGGCAAGAGGTGAGTACAAGCCTAACTACTTCTTGCTCACAGACCCGTCCGGTGAATACGGCTTTGTATTTTGATGGGCTTTTGATGAGTTCTAAATCAATTGCTCGTTACAGTAAAAAGAAGTCATGTTTTTTTGAACCTGACAGCAAAAATAACTTGAAGCACCAACTTAATAATAATTGATCACCCATCTAAGTTAATGATTTTATGCTATACTATCAAAGTTTAAAGGTAAATTATTGTGTAGTAGGAGATGGTATAAAATGTATGTTCTAACGTGTAGGATATAGGCAAAGATTAGAGGAAACAAATTTTTATGTCTTCTGTTTGACTGTTCACCAAATAATATTTGGTTTTATTTTCCAGGGATCGGTGAATTTTAAATTTGGAGTCCTCTATGCTAAGGATGGTCAGCTTACAGGTGATGAAATGTTCAGTCATGGTGAGGTTTTCACCTTCTCCTTAATTGTTTTGCTCATCTGAAAAAAAAAAAAAAGGCAAGTTAAAAAAAAAAAAGGTATGTTTATTATTTGTTACCCTGTTCTGATCGTTTCCTCAGTATTTGCTGGAGCTCTGCTTACCCAAGCTTTGGGTAAAACAAGCTTTGGGTTCCTTCTGTCCCACTGGGAGTTGCCCAGTTTGGTTGCATCTGGTGAAATTCAGCCTGAGCCCTTACAGAACCAGCTCAAACCACGTGAGAGCCATTCGCAGCTCTCTCAGGACACCTGGAGGAGGATGGGTGACGTTTCTGAGCATCTGGCAAGTGCACTTCTATCAAAACTCGGCCTGTGACATTGCTGGGGAAAACCCTTCTGTATCCTGAAGGGTTCCTCAAAGTCTGTTGAGGATCCGGTTAGCAGTTGCTCACCTGGATGGTTCCAGCTCCTCAAGCTAACACTTGTACTCTTGCCCTGTAGTTTAGATCTATTGTAGTTTTGGTATTTTGCAAGATTTTACGTCTTTGGACAATAACGTGCATTTCACTCTTTGGAACCTCTGGGATCATTCCTTGGTGCAGCACCACCTAATGGGACACTTGGCTGCTGTGCTGAAGGGCTTGGTTACTGGAATTGTAAATCCCGGAGAGTTTGTAAGTCTTCTGTCCCCAGGGAGGTGTCACGCTTTGTTCACCGTTGCTCTGTTTGTCGGGTGCTGCTTCTCGTCGGAGGTATTAACTTCAAACTGCCCTGTTCTTTTTTTAACTTTTTTCCCTGGTTCTCTCCGTAGGGCAGGGAAGGACTCTCGTATCCCGGTCGTCAGACTCAGCGCTGCCCGAGAAGATACAGAGACTGTAAAAATCATAAGAAGCAACTAGGACTGCAGAGGAAACAAACTGGAGAGAACAAAAGGTGATATTGTTCTCCTTCCCCTGGATTAGAAACATCGACTGCGCTTTGATGCCGGTGGCTGCCAGGGGCTCGTTAGGTCTCTTGAGGCAGGTGTAGGTGTTCACTTGTAGGTTCTATTTTTTGGCAAAGGACCACGAGAGAAGTTTATTTATAGATCCAAATAAACATTCATCTTATCTGAACATAACCTGTCATCCCCTTTCTGACATTAAGGACTCCTGTATAAATACTTGGGGGGGTTTTCTTTGTCATTTCTGAATGGTTCCATTTTGCCGGCTACTTGAACGAGTCTGAGGGGGTTTAATTGCAGACTGCTTCCTTGAAATTCTGTTGGTCTCTGCTTGGAACCCTTCTTGTACTGCTTAATGAAAGACTTCTGATGGTGTTTTCTTGCCTGTTTGTGGTTAAGGTCATGCTCTGATGCATTTACAGAAGCCATGGCAGGAGAGAGTCAGCTGCTGGAGAAGAGGAGACAGTACTATCCCTGTGCAGCACGGAACTGTGCTACTGCTGTGTCATCAGCTGTGTCTGCACTGAAAGTAGCCACCTTCACTTGTAGGTAGCTCCTTGGTGCTTTAGGACACGCTGAGGGATTTATTCCTTTTGGGATCCACGATGAGAATTCCCAAGAGAGGTAGTAGTAATAAGGTCTGAGATTGGAAAAAAGCCTGTGTCCTTGGAATGTTGTTGTTGTCGTCAAAAGTTAATTTTTCCTTCTTTCTTAGCCAGTAGTCAGCTTTTTGCTTTATTTTTTGTGGTATCAGTATTTGATTGTTTAAAAAATTGCTTCAGAAGAACTGCAGTGGCTGGCCACCAGGACCTTGTTCCGATTTGCCTATTTGCTTGTAGCTAAAACGTTTCCATATTGTTTATCATTCTATTGAAGAAACTGCTGCCCAGTCAACTAAGAACTGAACATCTCTCTGTCTAGGACATGGGGAGAGGATTTAGGTCATGTCTTTGTTTCCAGAAAAAAGTTCCAGTGTAGTTTCTAACTAGAGGAAAAGGGGGGGGGTGAAGACTCGGGGCTCTGATGCCACTGGGGGCACCCCGAGGTGCCCAGGAGAGGGAGCCCCACTGCGGTGCAGGAGCAGGTATGTTATCACGTACTAGAGAGCAAATTATAAATAGAAATATGAAAATTATAAATATAAAAATATTTTTTAGATCGTTAAAGAAAGCAGTTTTTTTAACTTGTCAATAGGCAGGGTTTTGATGATAAAAATGATAAATACAAAGAATATGAAGGTAGAAATCTAAGTCTAGAAAGATATCATAAGTACATACAGATAAAGTTTAAAACTAGAAGAAAAAATCAGTTGCAGCAGTAGATACGATACATAATATAGATAATACTTTAAATACATGTCTAGAATTTTATAGATATTATAGATAATTATTAATAGATTGCATCAAAAGAAACTATAAATATAAATGTGAATATAATTATACAAAGTATGAAAATATTTCGATATCGTTTAAAAGAAGGTGTTTTCTTGTATTTATTTGGTTACAGATGGGGTTTTTCTTTGGATTAATAGAAGTATTCTAGAAATATAAATCTAACTGTAGAGAGATCCAATCGATAGAGGAGGATATTTCTAAAACCACAACCGAACGCCGCCGCCTTCGGGGGAATCGCACGAGCTCGGCCGAAGCAAGGCGAGAGCGGCCGACCCTGACGGCCTCGAGCGAACCGAGGCGAGGCTTCCGAGGCTGCCTGAAGCGAAGCGAGCCGAGCTCAGGCGAAGCGAGCCTGCTGCTCTCGTGCGCGCTGCTTAGCGCCAGTGCGGTCCCAGCCTAATGAGCTCCTGCCCAAGCCCGCGCTCCCGGTCGTGTCCGCGCCGTGGCCGGGCCGCCCGCGGGACGCGGCAGCGGGAGGGCCCCGAGCCGGGCGAGCTGAACGGGAGGCGGCGGCGCTTGCCCGCCCGCCGTCGGGGAGCCGAGGCGAGGCGAGCGGAGCCGAGGCGCGCCGAAGGCACAGAGCGGCTGGGAGTTGGGCCGAAGCGAGGCGAGCTCGGCCGAAGAGGCGAATGCAGGCGCCAAGAGCCGAGTTAAGGCGCCAAGAGCCGACCGGAGCCGAGCGTCTCCGGAGCGAGCCGAGCTCCGCCGAGCGCCGCAGCATCCCGGGCAGGGCGAGGCGCCGGGCCGGGCTCGGGGTGCAGCCGGGGCTCTGGGAGGCTTCCCCGCCTGTCCCTCTCTCTAGCCCTCCTTCCTTCTCCCCGTATTCGCCTTCTCTCGCTCCCTTTCCCCCATTCCCTCTCCCCCCGCAAAGCCGGCTCCTTCCTGTCCTGTCCCTAGCCCGCTACTCCCTTCTGTTCCCCCTGTCTCCTTCCTGTGCCCAGCCTCCGTGTACCCTCGTCCCGGGCTTTCCCTTCCCGTGCCGCTTTCCTGCACAGCCCGAGCTCCCTCGCCGCCCTTTGTCGTGCCCTGCTCTCGCTCCTCTCTTCCCGTGCCCCCTTTCCTTCTTTGCCCCGCAGCCGCGGGGCTCGGGCTGCCGGAGAATAAAGCCCCGAGGGCCGGAGCCCGGCGCCCCTGGGCCCTTGCGGGAGTCCCCGCGCGGGGCCGGAGGCTCTCGGCGGATCCCCCCGTGCCGCTCAAGCAGCGCGGCCGACAGCGCCGGAGCTGCGGCTTTGCCGGCATCGCGCTGAGAGCGGCCCCCGCTCCGTGCCGGGCCGTCCCCGCCGTCTGTGCCGCTCCCTCTCTCGCTGCCCCTGGCCCGTGACAGCGAGGCTGGGCAGGAACCTCAAGCCTTCTGGGGGCTGCCCCCCCTTTCTTGTTGCAGCAGAATCCCTTGCTGGGGCCATGCACGTGTGGGAAGGGCTTGGGGGAAGCGCTGCGCTGCTGTCCGGGGCAGTCGGATTCGTTCGGAGCCTTCTTTAGGGGTCAGGGAAAGGCGGGGTGAAGACTCGGGGCTCTGATGCCGTTGGGGGCAGCCCAAGGTGCCCAGGAGAGGGAGCCCCACGGCGGTGCAGGAGCAGGTGGGGGGCGGGCGAGGGGCGGGGGTCACGCTGGGTGCCGTCCCCCAGAGGGACCCAAAGCTGCCACCAAATGCACAGGGAGGGGTGAGTGGGTGTAGGATGCTAAAACCTGGCAAGGCATTCGGTTTTCTAGGTATTGCTAAAGAATAGGAATTGGTCTCTAAACTCAGCTGGGGAGAAACCCTCTCTATGCACTCATTTGTTTACAGGAATGTAGAAGGTTCCGACTGGAGATGCGTAGTAGTTCTGAAGATATTGCCGTGAGGTTTTGATCTAGGAACGGACCGAGCTGTGCCCTGGAACCCTCAGAACAGCTGCAGGGGCTGAAGGCGATAGAAAGGGCTCTCTGGCACCTTTTGCCTCCGTTCTCTGCCAGCGCCCAAAGCGTGTCGCAGTCCCGGAAGAGGCGCTTGTCATCCCGAGAGCCAAAAGGAAGACGTGTCAAATCCCAGCTCTGCCTTGTGTTTCGTGTGGGTTTTTTACTTCGTATTGATGTCATTCCAGAGAGCAAGGAAAGAAGAAATGGACCGGCTCCCACTATTACTGTGTGAAGGCTTTCTTGAAAGGCTGCTGTATTTATATTGTCCTTTTCCACTCCAAGCTTGACTTTTGCCCTCGTTTTTCGAGCTCTGCTGCATTGGGTGTCCCAAGGAGGGCGGGGTTCCTCAGCAGGGCTCTTAGGAGGCGGCGCTGATTCTGCTTTTTCTGAAGGCGTCTCAAAGCGTGCTACCAGAATGACAGTTTTGTGCACTGGAAAGCTTTCCCTCAGTGCCATCAGCGCACGTCCGTGTCTGAATTGTGGAAGCAGACGGACTAAGAAAAGCCAGCACCCGGAGCAGATTTCTGTTGGCTCTGTGTCTGTGAGAAGCGGGCTGTGTGCTGGACGGGGAGAGGCGCTGTTGGAGAGTGGCATCAGCGCCAGGTGTGAGCTGTGAGGATGATGGGGGGCTCGGAGCAGCCCCAGGTGTGAGCTGTGAGGATGATGAGGGGCCGGCTCCTGCCGGGGGGGCGAGGCTGTTTTAGGGGGAGGCTTCGCCTCAGCTGCCTTTTGCATGGAGCTGCTGAGTAGAGGGGTTCATGGGGGGGCTCCCGGGGCTGTCTCATGGAAGGACTGCGAGAGCTTCTGGCAGCGTCTGGGCGAACACCTGGATACGCGCTTGGATCCGCGGAGCATCGCTTCAAGGAGGTGCCGAGGGACGAATCTTTGTGCCGGGAAGCAGCAGCCGAACGGGTGAGCGCGTGTGGATTTGGAGCGGGGACTTTGGTCCTTTCCCTTTTCAATTGGATCTTGGCAGTCCCCCCTCCCCGCTTCCCCAGGAACAAAAAGGGAGCTTGTGAAGACAAAAGAAATGAAGGAGAGGCAAGCAGCTACTCTCCTAATATTGTCTGTGTTTGAACTGGGAGGGATCCGCCTTCACCTGCGGTTCGAAGGGTGTTGATTGAAGGAAAAGCTGCCTTTTCCCGGCTGTTAGGGGTATCCCAGGGGTGACAGGGAATCCCTGCGTTCCATTTGAACGGGAATGGGCAAAGTATTGTTGTCATCGGATGGCTTTGATTTGAAGGTAGCCAGCCCATTTTCATCATCCTAAGGTTTAAATGGAGGGGACAGCGCTGGTGTCCCTCCTTTGCAAGGGTTTGAATGGAGGTCAAAATCCCCCTTTGCACATGGCTTGCAGGATTTCATTGGAGGAAAGCCCCTTCTTTTCTGCGCTCCTAGGGGATGAATTTGAAGGGGAGAAGCCATTTCTTTGCCCTTGTTGAAGCGAGGTGAGCGCCGCCCGCGGCGTCAGTTTCGGGGTTGAGTTGCGGGAAGCCGCAGCTCTGGCGGCGTTTGCAGGGCTGCAGTCGGGCTGTGCCGCTGCATTTGAGGGCGCTTCTTGTGGCCGCGGCCCGGGCCGGAGCGTTGCCGCTCGGGAGCGCTGCCGGCCCGGGCCGGGCGGGTGCCGAGGCGCACGGGGGAATTTGGCGCGGCAGCGGCGGAGCCGCTTTGCCGGTGCGAGCCGCCGTGCGGAGCCGAGGGCAGCTGGCGCCGGGCCGGCCAAGGGCGGCAGAGGCGGCGCGGGCGCTGCTGCGCCGGCCCGGCCGGTGCCGGCCGCTCTGTCCGCTCCGGGCGCGGGGCTCGGGCGCCGCCGGGGCCCCCCGGGCAGGGGGAGCGGGCGGGGGTGGGGGGGTCTCCGGGGCGGCGCCGCCCCTGCGCGCCGGAGCAGCCGCCGGAGGAGCCGCTTTGCCGCCGGGAGCCGCGCTCCGTCCGGGGCCGGCAGCGCGGGGTTGGGCTGCCGCAAGTTCGTGGGTGTCGTGGTTCGGAGGTGGCTTTGTAGGGATCCATCGCACGGGTTTGTTCTGGTCGCAGTGGGTGTGCGCTAAGGGCTATGGCGTTCTTCCTGACCGGTACGGTTCTCGGTTCGGGTGGTGACGATAAAGGTTTGGTTTGAATCGAGTTCTGTAGTCGGATATTTTTTTTGCCGGGCTATTCTGCTTTTAAAGGCGTGCAATGGTTTTTACGGGTCGTTGGGTGAAGCAGCGGCTCGGATTTTAATTCTGTCGCGGTGGCTTTTATTAGCGTGGGCGTGTAGCGTTTGTTTCGGTGGGTTCGAGGTGGCGTCGTGTCGTTAATAGCAGCGGGGTTTTTAAAATCTCTCTAATTGCGTTTGTGTTTCTCGTCTTCCAGGGCTTTTATTTCTTTGGTTTGTTTGATTGTAGTGTATGTTTTATTGTTACGGATCATTTGGGAGATCTTGTGAATGGTTACGTTTCTCTTTCGGCTTTGTGTTTATTTCTGGGTGGTATTTTTATTTTGATCGAATGAGGTTCTATGCGTTTATTCTTCAGTTGGGAATAATTTTTTTGACGTAAATTGAAGTTGCTTTGGTTTGGGGGACTTTTGTTTTACAAATGTATTTTCTTTTTTTTTTTTTTTCTTTTTTCTTTTTTTTTCGTTTCTTGTTGTCCTTTGACGTATTTGGTGGTTATTGATCAGTTTTATTTTTGGGAACGTGGGTATTTATATGGTGGGTCTTTTTAAGTAGGGTTTTTTTTTTTTTTTTTTGGGTAGTTATTTTCTTATTTTTTAGTGGTTGAGATTTTTTGGTTTTTTTCTATTTCGTTCATTAGTTCGCTTTCTAAAGTTCTTTTGACAGAGTATTGCTTATTCTTTGAGTTAGTGTAGATGTAGAATTTTGGTTAGTTTTTAAAATAACGTTCAGGGTCAGTGGCACTGATTGGAGTTGAGCGAGTTGGTTTGGGTTTTTTTAGAGGTTTTTGTGATTTGCTGCGTGTGTTTCTCCAGGGTTTTCTTTTCGTTTGGTTCCATTTTTCTGATGTGATGAGAACTGTTAGTGAAAAGAGTGTTGTGTGTTTTTTTCGCTGGCAGTTGTTTGGCTGGTGGAGGTATCTTGATGGTTTTGGAAGACATTGGTGGGAATTCGCTGCTGTTTTTTTTGTCATTGCATTTAGGAATTGGATTTTAAATGTAAAATTCTAAGGATAGCTATCTTTAAACAAAACGAGTAGATGTGTAGAAATGGGAATAAACTTTTATTTTGATCTAAAATTTAACAGGTAACTTAAGTCATGATATATTCCAATAAGATATTGTATTTTTCAAAGAGCATTGTGTATGTTGATAGATATATCAATAGAGATGCTAAATATAAACACAGCTCAAAGGAAATTTTAAATCTAGAAATGTGTTGCGAATCTATGCAGATATATAGATCAAATTATTAAAGGATTGTAAATGTAAAGTGACATAAATCCATACAACACGTAATACAAGTGATACCATATACATCTTATGATGGTATATTATAGGAAACAGCTATAAATCTAGTACGTCGCTATGATATAATATCTAAAACATTATAGATATGGTAACTGTAAATACAACAACATTATTAAAAGTAGTTTAAAAGAAAGGATGGTTTTGTTTTTTACTTGGCAAAAGCAGGGGTTTTATTATAAAAACTACAAATACAAATGATAGAAAGGTAGAAATCTACTTGTAAAAAGATCTCATGAATACATCAAGATGGATATAAAAATTGAAACTATTAGAAAAAAGAAGTTGTAGCAGTAGATTTGGTACATGATAAAAATAATGATTTATCTCTATGATGTGAATAATAGATATGTGATATGTAATGATGAATGGAATGCATCAGTATAAACGGTGACTATAAAAGTGAATATAATTATGCAAGCTCTAAATATAAAACTATTTCAATAGAGTTGAAAAGAAGGGTTTTTTGGTATTTGTTTGGTTAGAGATGGGATTTTTTTTGGAAGAATAAAAGTATGATAGAAATCTAAATGGAAGTCGAGAAATATACAATCAATAGATAATGATATTGCTAAAACCACAAAGTATGAATAAATACAGATAATAGGAATAGGCATAATAGATGGTATAAACGACGTAACACATCACTGTCCGGTCTAAATATGCGTGTGAATAGAACTAGGAAAACTAGAACTATCAAATTTATTTCAAGAAGGCATGAAAGAAAGGGGGCTTATTTGGTTCTTGTTGGGTAAGAGGCAGGTTTTTGGCATTTATTTTTAGAGGAGTTTTTGGGGGGGATGGCCCCTGTTCTTTTTTGCCGCCTTGGCCGCCCGCAGCCCCTCGGCGCGCGGCGCCCCCGGCTGGGGTGGGTGGCAGTGCTGCCGCCTTGTGGGCAGAGCGCGGTACTGCAGCCCGCCGCCGCCAGGCAGCCCTCTTGGGCGTGGCGCGTGGCGTAGTTTGGTTGACCTTCTGAAAATGGCGGCGAAAAGGGCAGGAAAGCGGAGGGCCCCCGGCGGTGTGTCTATGCGGACTGCCTGCACGGAACACCGACGCCAGCGCGGCCCCGGCGGGATTTTTGTGGCGTTTTAGGTGTACCCGACACGGGCTGTGGGGTCAGCGGCGCCGCGGGCGGGCGTACTTTTGCGGGTTTCGGACCGGCATGTGAGTAACCGCCTCTCTCGGCCGAGGTGGGAGGGGGGGGGGGGGGGGGGGGGCCTCTCTCGGCCGCCATCATGGGAGTGGCGCGTCACCACTGTCGCGGGAGTTTGTTTGACCTTCTGAAAATGGCGGCCAAAAGGGCGGGAAAGCGGAGGACCCCGGTGTGTCTATGCGGACTGCCTGCACAGGACACCGACGCCGGCGCGGCCCCGGCGGGATTTTCTCTTGTGTTTCAGGTGTGCCCGACACGGGCTGTGGGGTCAGCGGCGCCGCGGGTGGGTGTATTTTGGCGTGTTTCTGACTGGCATGTGAGTAACCGCCTCTCTCGGCCGAGGAGGTCCTCTCTCGGCCGCCATGTTGGGAGTGGCGCGTCGCCAATGTCGCGGTTTTTTTTTTTTTTTTTTTTTTGACCTTCTCAAAATGGCGGCCAAAAGGGCGGGGATATCGCGGACCCGGGAGTCTGCCGCCCTGTGGCCAGAGCGCGGTACTGCAGCCCCCCGAGCCAGCGCCCTGCCCCTCGCCGCTGGCTGCCGGGGGCGGGGCAAGGACGCGGCTGCCGAGCGAGGCAAGGGCGAGGGGCGGGAGCGAGCGGCGGGCGGGGCGGGAGCGAGCGGCGGGCGGGGCGGGAGCGAGCGGCGGGCGGGGCGGGCTCGGTAAATGGCCGGGAGGGGTGAAAGACGTTCAGGAGTGCAAAAGGGACACGATGGCTGAGAAGAATGGCCGGGGGGGGGGCGGCCCGGCGGGGCCGGTTTCGGCGGGCGGCGGAGGCGCGGTCGCAGCGCTCCGCGGGCCGGGGGCAGCGAGCGGGGGCGGGCGAACGCCATCGGAACGGGGCTGCACCCCCCCCCCGAGCCCGCGCACGCGCCTCTTCAGGCGGCGGAAGCGACGGCGGGCCGGAAAATCCCGGCGGGGCGGCGGCGCTGCCCGCCCTTTCTGCCGCCAGCTTTGCAAGGTAAGACCGCCCGCCCCGTCCCGCCCCGTCCCGCCGCCCTCCGGTGTCTGTAAACAGACGGACTCCCTCTGGCTTCCCACTTCTCCGTGCTGGAGAGTGGGAGAAAGGTCCGTGCTGCTTGCCGTGTCCTCGGTGGGCAGAGAGCTCTGACCTTGCCTTGCATGGGCTGCTGAGGATTGGATCCTTGGGGATGTGCTTGGATGCATTTAGTGACCTTTACAGATTTCTTTCCCCGCTTTTTTCAGTTCACAGAATCATGGAAGAATTCAGGTTGCAAGGGGCTCTAAAGATCACCTCATTCCAAGGCTGCTGCCGCCGTGGGCAGGGACGTGCTTCCATCGAGCAGCTTGCTCAGAGCCTCATCGCAGAGCACCGAGGGGCCTTGAGCACTTGCAGCGATGGGGCAGCCCCAGGACCTCTGAGCAACCTGTGCCCTGTGCCAGCCAGGTGCCAGAGGAGGAAGGAAGCCCTTCCCACCTGGAGCAGAGGCTGCGTAGCCTTGTGTCACCGAGCGTGTGAGACAGAAAGGCCCTTCCTTTCTGGAGGGGTAACAACACTCAAAGCTCTTTCTCGGGACAAGCCGAGCAATGGAAGGCCAAAGGAGCCTTCAGTTCTTCCAGCAGCTTTGGGAACAACTTGAAGGAGGAGCAGAGCTGGCCTGGTGCCTGCCGGCTCTGCAGGCAGTGGGCATGGCGAAGCTGCAGCTGCATCTGTCTTCTTGGCTGAGGCTTTATAAATAAGGCGCTTTTCTGTAGTTCCTTTTCAGGCATGACGTGCAAGTTGCTCCTAGAAGTCCAAAGGCAGCTGTTTTCTTAGCAGAAGGAAGTCAGGAGGAGGCAAAGCCAGCAGCTAAGTCTGGATAAAAAACTTGGCTAACCTCTTTTCCCCCCCTCCTCCAAACAGGCAATTGTGAAGCACTCAGCAGAGATCTGCCCGGGAGGAAAAGCAGAGCCAATCTCTGAGAAGAAGGGACGTGCGAGCTCTGGCGAGGACGGCTGCTCCCCCTGGCCTTGGTGTGGGACCTCCTGAGCTGCCATTCCTGTGGTGGGAGTGTTTCTCCTCTCCTCCAGCCAAGCCAGAGACCGCCTAGGGAAGGAGCAGGTAAGGTTGAAGTACCGAGGTCTCCCAGGTAAGAAGTGACACGGCAAAAGGAAATGGCCTCAACTTGCAGCAGGGAAGGCTTAGATTGGATTGGAGGGAAAATTTTTTCACTGAAAGGGTGCTCAGGCATAGGAGCCCAGGGAAGTCCCCATGCCTGGAGACATGTCAAGGATGTCAAGATGTGGTGTTTAGGGACCTGATTTGGGGGGGCAGCAGCTGGGCTGGATGTCCTTAGAAGGCTTTTCCAACCGCAAGGATCCTATGGTTCTGGAAAGCCTTGACCCCTCTGGCTCTAGCACAGCACCTGGATGCTGACAAAATGAGGCTGGTCATAGAGCCTGGAGGTCCCTGTGCCACAGGGAGAGGACAAGCCGGTGTCACCTGCAGGGAGGGTCTCGTCCCCAGAGAGCAGCCAGTGACTCCGTCCCTGCCTGGGGCTCTGGGTGCGCCCTCGGGGGGCGGGGGACGACACCTGCCCTCGGGTGTCCCTCTGGGCACCTGGGAAGGGAACCAGGTCCATCCGTGCGGCAGCTCCAGGGCTTGCAGGCTTTGGGGCTTTGCAGCTGTGTGCCTTGTCACAAGGTGGCAGGGACGTGACACTGCCTGGCAACGCTGCTGGCCTCGGATCCTTGCTGCTCTCATCCTTATCCCATATGGATTTAGCAGCAATCTTCTGTCTTTGCTTTCAAACTGTCCTTGGGAGAGTTCCAAGAGAGGGTCATTAGTTATTTCAAAGCCTACATCTTTTACCTCTTGGCACTGAAGAGAAAAGACACAAACCTGCTTTGCATCCTTCTGCCTGGAAGTCATTGTGACACGGGGAAGGGAGGAAGGGGCTGGCCGGGGTCAGCCTCTGCTGAGCCTCAGCTCTGGCTGCTCCTGCTCACAGGGTAAAGCCAAAAGCTGTCGTGATCAAAAACGCAGGCCACCCTTCTGACCTGAGTCACAGGGGCCGTTTCTTCTGAATGACTCAAGGTGGGAAATCATTCTTGGAGCTTCAGAAGAAAAAAAACCCCAAAACCCTAGGTACGTTTGTAAGAGTGTGTATGTACGGACATTTCCTTCGATGAAGAAGAAAATCTTAGAAATATCATGTCACGTCTGGCTTCCTAGAGAAGATCCTGAACTCTGGGCTTCTGAAAGCAAATGGCTGTGCATTTATAGGAGCGTTTCCCTTCTTTTTATGTGCCTCCCCCAGTCATCTTCTACCCTTGCCCACGGCAAGGAGAGCGCGGTGATTTGGCTGCTCCGCTCTGCCGAGGTTGTTGCAGGCTGTGTAGCAGGGAGTGAGGCCTTTTGTGGCTGCTCATCAAACATTTTCCTACAGCCTTCTCCCTGCAATGGTAAAATGAGACTTGTGTTAGCGAGCAGTCAAGTAGAGCAGGTAACATTAGAAAAGAATTGTTTCTGAGCTGCTGTTCACTAGCACGTGTTTCCCCTTTCCGGCAGAGCGCGCATCATTGCGGGCTTGGGATCGATTGAAATGCGCTAAGGAAACCAGCTCTGGGGAGGGAGGGAGGGAGGGAGGGAGAGAAATGCTCTCTTAACATGTGCCAATTCTTCTGTCAAACTCATCAGGGCAGGACAGCGTTCAGACTGAAAGTGTAAGAAGATGTGGAGGGAGACAGAGAATCTGACAGGAGCACCGGACTCACAAGTGCACGAATTTTGCTTTTGGCTTGGATTCAAACGCAGAAGTTGTAAGGAGTTTGGGAAGGAGAAGGGACATTTCAGAAGGAGAAGAAGAAAAAGAAGTTGTTGTTGTTACAGCCCTGGCAAAATCTTTGGTTCTAGCTAATAAAGGAAGCTAGTTGAAATAAAAAAAAAGAAAAAAACGTGGGTTTTTTTTTTCCTTCGCTGTTGTATTCGTTGGTGGTTCGTTATATGGTGTGTTGTTTTATTTCTTGGTCTTATTACCTCTGTGTAAATAGTTTTTTTGAGTGAAGCTAACTTTCTGGACGGGTTGGTTTGTATTTGAGGTAGGATAAATTTCAAGAGGTTTCTTTCCTAGACTTCTGATAGGTATTCCTGGGATTTTGGTTTTGTTTACTGTGTGTATCAACAGAGAGATTTGGTAGGGCCAGCTGGGCTGGCGTGGCCGGGGCGGGGCGCCGTGTCGACGAGTTGACGTCATTCGGCGGCGCTCTGCCTGCAGTTCGCCCATGCAGACGGCAGGGGGCGCTGTGCCCGCAGTGCGCCCATGAAGACGGCAGGGGGCGCTGTATAAATAGAGTATTAAGTATAAACTATCTAAAAGAAGAAATAAAAGCTCTATGTCACCTGCAGCTGTAGAAAATTTCAGGCTCCCATGGAGGAAATAGTTTTCCTAAAATCATTACCGTTTTGGGGTTTTTTGCACTCCCCGGTAGCCTGAACGTTTCGACTGCTGCTTTTTTATCCTAAAGCCAGAATGGAAATCCCAGAGTAGAAATACAGGGAAAGAAAGAGAGAAAGAAAGAAAGAAAGAGAGACAGAGAGCGAGACAGAAAGAGAGACAGAGAGAAAGAAAGAAAGAGAGAGAGAGAAAGAAAGGGAGACAGAGAGAGAGACAGAAAGAGAGACAGAGAGAAAGAAAGGAAGAGAGAGAGAGAAAGAAAGAAAGAAAGGAAGAGAGACAGAGAGAAAGAAAGAAAGAGAGAAAGAAAGAGAGACAGAGAGAGAGAGACAGAGAAAGAAAGAAAGAGAGAAAGAAAGAGAGACAGAAAGAGAGACAGAGAGAGAGAGACAGAGAGAAAGAAAGAGAGACAGAGAGAGAGAGACAGAGAAAGAAAGAAAGAGAGAAAGAAAGAGAGACAGAGAGAGAGAGACAGAGAAAGAAAGAAAGAGAGAAAGAAAGAGAGACAGAAAGAGAGACAGAGAGAAAGAAAGAGAGAGAGAAAGAAAGAGAGAAAGAGAGACAGAGAGAAAGAAAGAAAGAGACAGAGAAAGAAAGAGAGACAGAGAGAGAGACAGAGAGACAGAGAGAGAGACAGAGAGAGATAGAGAGAAAGAGAGACAGAGAGAGATAGAGAGAAAGAGAGACAGAGAGAAAGAAAGAAAGAGAGACAGAGAGAAAGAAAGAAAGAGAGAAAGAAAGAAATAGAGAAAGACAGAAAGAAAGAGCGAAAGAAAGAAAAGGAAACAGGAAAGGAAGAAAAAAAAAAGGAGGAAGAGAAAGGAAGAAAAAAAATGAAAAAGGAAAAGGGTGAGAGTGAAAAAGAAAGAGCGAAAGTGGAAAAGGGGGTGAAAAACAGAGTGAAGAAAAGAAAAAAGAGTTGGAGTGGAAAAGAAAGGACATTCGGGAGGGGCGGTGCTGCCTAAGGTGCTTCCGCGCCCAGGAGCGAAGGAGCCGTTTGACCTCCTGGCGGGAGCGCAGCTCCCGGTGGCGGAGAACGGAGCGGTGGCTGTCAGTCCGAGACTCCAACTCCCGGCAGGCCCTGCGGCCGTAAAGCGCGGCGTCTGACGCAACGGCCGACGCGCCATATGAATGGCTGGCGGGCCGAGGCGGCCGCGCGCCGGGGGAGCGGGCTGGGCGCGGGGAGCTCCCGGCGCCTGTGCCGCGCGGGACGGAGCCGCGGCAGCGACGCTGGAGGGGCGAAGCCTCCGTCCGGCCGCCCGCACGGAGCCGAGCGGCGCGGAAGGGGCGTCCGCCCGGCGCCTCGGCCTCGCTCAGCGGTCCCGGTGGCGGGGGCTCAGCTCGGGCGGGGCGCGCTGCCGCCCGCCGATGGCGGAGCGCCAGGCGGTGCTTTGCTGCCGCGGGCCGGGAGCTGCAGGAGCCGCCCCGGGCGAGCGGCGCCGGGCGCTGCCGCGGTCACTGTGCGGCGGCTGCCCTCGGGCTGGCGGAGGCGCGGGAGCCGCCGAGCTGCAGCCGTCTCCCTCGGGCCGCTGCCGCTGCTGCGGGCGGGGGCGGACGAGCGGCTGCGGAGGCGGCTCCGCGGCGGGCTCAGCCTTGCGAGCAGAGAGCGCTCGACATCGCTGGCATGACACGGCTGCTGAGTGCCTCAGTGCTCGTGGCTCTTCCTTCCACGCAAACGGATGGAGCGGCATCGCTGAGCAGTAAAACACAGCGATGGCCCGGAGAATGGCGAGCGCAAGGAGCGCCGGGCAGGATCCTTCTGATGGCACAGGTGCGATCGGCAAACTCAGCCCCTTGTGCCCCTGCCCTCCCGACCCCCAGGGGAAATGCTCTCCAGCCTCGAGCTGCTGAGAGACAAAACGTGTGATTTGACACTAGGGTCCGGAAAAGGTTTCCGTTTAGATTAGCAAATGCCTCCATTGTTCTCAGTTACATCCTAGGATCGGTTTTAGGCAGTGACTTTCTACCGCTTGTCGGATTTTCTTGTGCAATGGTAAGAAAATAGGCAGGTCTGATACTGGTTTCGCTTTTTTTCTACTTCATGTTCCATGAGCTGCTTTTATCCAAGCAATTGTTTTAAAGTTCTACTGTAGGCGTTTCTGGTTCACTTTTTTTTTTTTTTTTTTCCCTCTAAATCGGCAGTAAATATAGCTGAGTAAAATTACCTTGGTTTTCTTCCTTCTTAAATGTTTTTATTGATAATCCTATTTGAATATGCAGAACACGTGGGTATGTCCTGTAATATATCCTAGCTTTTCTTGTTTACAGGGTACTCAGAAAATATTTTTCCCTTCGAGTCCCACTGAAACATTCTCCGTGCAATCTCCGTTAAGGTCTGTGTTTGCAAATAAGCCACCATCAGCTGAGATATTTGCCTGTGTACCTTTTCCTGTCATTCAGAGCTTGCGTTCTGTGGTTTTTATGATAAACCTATCAAACTTGCGAAACCGTTTTGCAAGTCTTAACCGTTGAAGGCAGCAAGAAGTGGTTTTAAAGCCTGTTCTTGAGCAGACAAAGGGGAAAAGTGTGAATTTGCTGCTGAACTTGTCCTTTTTCATTTGACTTGCCTTGAATTATTTAGGAAGAGGGAGAACTAGAAAAAAGAGAGAAATAGAATTGGTTCTTGAGCCCTCCTAAAATGCTCCCCGTGATTCCGTGTGGAGCCAAAGTGAAGGGTGATGGAACAGAGCCCCTGTGCTTTAGAAGGAAATCAATTTCAACCTGATCTCCACCCTGAGTCTCCCTAATTTCTGTTTTTAAAATGCAAACTCAGTTTAGGAAGTGTTGGGAGTTAGTATTTTGGGGAAGAAATGGCAGTTGCACAAACCGTTCCATTTCCCAGAGGCTCTGGGAAGGATTCATTTTGTAAGCGCTGTAACTGCCATCGGTTGGGGGTTCGGGGTTGGAATGTGCACTTGCCCTCCTATAAAGCACTCGTTCATTTGCATTTCAGTGCCAGGAGTCTGGAGAAACTGGAGAAGAGCCCAAGAGACATTTTTCATCCTGAGATACAAAAGGTAGGAAGTGACTTTTTTTGGTTTGGTTCTTTTTCTTTATGATTTCCTGGAAATAGAAGTAATTAAGTATAGATCCTACTGGTTTGTTTCTTCCAGTAGCTAATAAGAATAATAATAATAATAATCTAATACTACTTAAACTGTCTCTTTATCCATTGAACTGGCCATTTCAAATCCAAACTTCTAAACACCAATAAAACCATCATCCTTGTAGAATCTTTAATAGGAGGGGGCTAAAGATGCTGTTTTTGTTGACAGGATGTATTGGTTCTTGAAGGGCAAGAGGTGAGTACAAGCCTGACTACTTCTTGCTCACAGACCCGTCCGGTGAATACGGCTTTGTATTTGGATGGGCTTTTGATGACTTCTAAATCAATTGCTCGTTACAGTAAAAAGAAGTCATGTTTTTTGGAACCTGACAGCAAAAATAACTTGAAGCACCAACTTAATCATAATTGATCACCCATCTAAGTTAATGATTTTATGCTATACTATCAAAGTTTAAAGGTAAATTATTGTGTAGTAGGAGATGGTATAAAATGTATGTTCTAATGTGTAGGATGTAGGCAAAGATTAGAGGAAACAAATTTTTATGTCTTCTGTTTGACTGTTCACCAAATAATATTTGGTTTTATTTTCCAGGGATTGGTGAATTTTAAATTTGGAGTCCTCTATGCTAAGGATGGTCAGCTTACAGGTGATGAAATGTTCAGTCATGGTGAGGTTTTCACCTTCTCCTTAATTGTTTTGCTCATCTAAAAAAAAAAAAAAAAAAAAAAAAGGTATGTTTATTATTTGTTACCCCGTTCTGTCCGTTTCCTCCAGTATTCTGTCCAGTATTTGCTGGAGCTCTGCTTACCCAAGCTTTGGGTAAAACAAGCTTTGGGTTCCTTCTGTCCCACTGGGTGTTGCCCAGTTTGGTTGCATCTGGTGAAATTCAGCCTGAGCCCTTACAGAACCAGCTCAAACCACGTGAGAGCCATTCGCAGCTCTCTCAGGACACCCGGAGGAGGATGGGTGACGTTTCTGAGCATCTGGCAAGTGCACTTCTATCAAAACTCGGCCTGTGACATTGCTGGGGAAAACCCTTCTGTATCCTGAAGGGTTCCTCAAAGTCTGTTGAGGATCCAGTTAGCAGTTGCTCACCTGGATGGTTCCAGCTCCTCAAGCTAACACTTGTACTCTTGCCCTGTAGTTTAGATCTATTGTAGTTTTGTTATTTTGCAAGATTTTACGTCTTTGGACAATAACGTGCATTTCACTCTTCGGAACCTCTCGGATCGTGCTTTGGTGCAGCACCACCTAATGGGACACTTGGCTGCTGTGCTGAAGGGCTTGGTTACTGGAATTGTAAATCCCGGAGAGTTTGTAAGTCTTCTGTCCCCAGGGAGGTGTCACGCTTTGTTCACCGTTGCTCTGTTTGTCGGGTGCTGCTTCTCGTCGGAGGTATTAACTTCAAACTGCCCTGTTCTTTTTTTAACTTTTTTTCCTGGTTCTCTCCGTAGGGCAGGGAAGGACTCTCGTATCCCGGTCGTCAGACTCAGCGCTGCCCGAGAAGATACAGAGACTGTAAAAATCATAAGGAGCAAATGTGACTGCAGAGGAAACAAACTGGAGAGAACAAAAGGTGATATTGTTCTCCTTAGCCTGGATTAGAAACATCCACTGCGCTTTGATGCCGGTGGCTGCCAGGGGCTCGTTAGGTCTCTTGAGGCAGGTGTAGGTGTTCACTTGTAGGTTCTATTTTTTGGCAAAGGACCACGAGAGAAGTTTATTTATAGATCCAAATAAACATTCATCTTATCTGAACATAACCTGTCATCCCCTTTCTGACATTAAGGACTCCTGTATAAATACTTGGGGGGGTTTTCTTTGTCATTTCTGAATGGTTCCATTTTGCCGGCTACTTGAACAAATCTGAGGGGGTTTAATTGCAGACTGCTTCCTTGAAATTCTGTTGGTCTCTGCTTGGAACCCTTCTTGTACTGCTTAATGAAAGACTTCGGATGGTGTTTTCTTGCCTGTTTGTGGTTAAGGTCGTGCTCTGATGCATTTACAGAAGCCATGGCAGGAGAGAGTCAGCTGCTGGAGTAGAGGAGACAGTACTATCCCTGTGCAGCACAGAACTGTGCTGCTGCTGTGTCATCAGCTGTGTCTGCACTGAAAGTAGCCACCTTCACTTGTAGGTAGCTCCTTGGTGCTTTAGGACACGCTGAGGGATTTATTCCTTTTGGGATCCACGATGAGAATTCCCAAGAGAGGTAGTAGTAATAAGGTCTGAGATTGGAAAAAAGCCTGTGTCCTTGGAATGTTGTTGTTGTCGTCAAAAGTTAATTTTTCCTTCTTTCTTAGCCGGTAGTCAGCTTTTTGCTTTATTTTTTGTGGTATCAGTATTTGATTGTTTAAAAAATTGCTTCAAAAGAACTGCAGTGGCTGGCCACCAGGACCTTGTTCCGATTTGCCTATTTGCTTGTAGCTAAAACGTTTCCATATTGTTTATCATTCTATTGAAGAAACTGCTGCCCAGTCAACTAAGAACTGAACATCTATCTCTCTAGGACACGGGGAGAGGATTTAGGTCATGTCTTTGTTTCCAGAAAAAAGTTCCAGTGTAGTTTCTAACTAGAGGAAAAGGGGGGGGGGTGAAGACTCGGGGCTCTGATGCCACTGGGGGCACCCCGAGGTGCCCAGGAGAGGGAGCCCCACTGCGGTGCAGGAGCAGGTATGTTATCACGTACTAGAGAGCAAATTATAAATAGAAATAGGAAAATTATAAATATAAAAATATTTTTTAGATCGTTAAAGAAAGCGTTTTTTTTAACTTGTCAATAGGCAGGGTTTTGATGATAAAAATGATAAATACAAAGAATATGAAGGTAGAAATCTAAGTCTAGAAAGATATCATAAATACATACAGATAAAGTTTAAAGCTAGAAGAAAAAATCAGTTGCAGCAGTAGATACGATACATAATATAGATAATACTTTAAATACATGTCTAGAATTTTATAGATATTATAGATAATTATTAATAGATTGCATCAAAAGAAACTATAAATATAAATGTGAGTATAACTATACAAAGTATAAAAATATTTCGATACCGTTTAAAAGAAGGTGTTTTCTTGTATTTATTTGAGATGGGGTTAGAGATGGGGTTTTTCTTTGGATTAATAGAAGTATTCTAGAAATATAAATCTAACTGTAGAGAGATCCAATCGATAGAGGAGGATATTTCTAAAACCACAACCGAACGCCGCCGCCTTCGGGGGAATCGCACGAGCTCGGCCGAAGCAAGGCGAGAGCGGCCGACCCTGACGGCCTCGAGCGAACCGAGGCGAGGCTTCCGAGGCTGCCTGAAGCGAAGCGAGCCGAGCTCAGGCGAAGCGAGCCTGCTGCTCTCGTGCGCGCTGCTTAGCGCCAGTGCGCTCCCAGCCTAATGAGCTCCTGCCCGAGCCCGCGCTCCCGGTCGTGTCCGCGCCGTGGCCGGGCCGCCCGCGGGACGCGGCAGCGGGAGAGCCCCGAGCCGGGCGAGCTGAACGGGAGGCGGCGGCGCTTGCCCGCCCGCCGTCGGGGAGCCGAGGCGAGGCGAGCGGAGCCGAGGCGCGCCGAAGGCACAGAGCGGCTGGGAGTTGGGCCGAAGCGAGGCGAGCTCGGCCGAAGAGGCGAATGCAGGCGCCAAGAGCCGAGTTGAGGCGCCAAGAGCCGACCGGAGCCGAGCGTCTCCGGAGCGAGCCGAGCTCCGCCGAGCGCCGCAGCATCCCGGGCAGGGCGAGGCGCCGGGCCGGGCTCGGGGTGCAGCCGGGGCTCTGGGAGGCTTCCCCGCCTGTCCCTCTCTCTAGCCCTCCTTCCTTCTCCCCGTCTTCGCCTTCTCTCGCTCCCTTTCCCCCATTCCCTCTCCCCCCCGCAAAGCCGGCTCCTTCCTGTCCTGTCCCTAGCCCGCTACTCCCTTCTGTTCCCCCTGTCTCCTTCCTGTGCCCAGCCTCCGTGTACCCTCGTCCCGGGCTTTCCCTTCCCGTGCCGCTTTCCTGCACAGCCCGAGCTCCCTCGCCGCCCTTTGTCGTGCCCTGCTCTCGCTCCTCTCTTCCCGTGCCCCCTTTCCTTCTTTGCCCCGCAGCCGCGGGGCTCGGGCTGCCGGAGAATAAAGCCCCGAGGGCCGGAGCCCGGCGCCCCTGGGCCCTTGCGGGAGTCCCCGCGCGGGGCCGGAGGCTCTCGGCGGATCCCCCCGTGCCGCTCAAGCAGCGCGGCCGACAGCGCCGGAGCTGCGGCTTTGCCGGCATCGCGCTGAGAGCGGCCCCCGCTCCGTGCCGGGCCGTCGCCGCCGTCTGTGCCGCTCCCTCTCTCGCTGCCCCTGGCCCGTGACAGCGAGGCTGGGCAGGAACCTCAAGCCTTCTGGGGGCTGCGCCCCCTTTCTTGTTGCAGCAGAATCCCTTGCTGGGGCCATGCACGTGTGGGAAGGGCTTGGGGGAAGCGCTGCGCTGCTGTCCGGGGCAGTCGGATTCGTTCGGAGCCTTCTTTGGGGGTCAGGGAAAGGCGGGGTGAAGGCTCGGGGCTCTGATGCCGTTGGGGGCAGCCCAAGGTGCCCAGGAGAGGGAGCCCCACGGCGGTGCAGGAGCAGGTGGGGGGCGGGCGAGGGGCGGGGGTCACGCTGGGTGCCGTCCCCCAGAGGGACCCAAAGCTGCCACCAAATGCACAGGGAGGGGTGAATGGGTGTAGGATGCTAAAACCTGGCAAGGCATTCGGTTTTCTAGGTATTGCTAAAGAATAGGAATTGGTCTCTAAACTCAGCTGGGGAGAAACCCTCTCTATGCACTCATTTGTTTACAGGAATGTAGAAGGTTCCGACTGGAGATGCGTAGTAGTTCTGAAGATATTGCCGTGAGGTTTTGATCTAGGAGCGGACCGAGCTGTGCCCTGGAACCCTCAGAACAGCTGCAGGGGCTGAAGGCGATAGAAAGGGCTCTCTGGCACCTTTTGCCTCCGTTCTCTGCCAGCGCCCAAAGCGTGTCGCAGTCCCGGAAGAGGCGCTTGTCATCCCGAGAGCCAAAAGGAAGACGTGTCAAATCCCAGCTCTGCCTTGTGTTTCGTGTGGGTTTTTTACTTCGTATTGATGTCATTCCAGAGAGCAAGGAAAGAAGAAATGGGACCGGGTCCCACTATTACTGTGTGAAGGCTTTCTTGAAAGGCTGCTGTATTTATATTGTCCTTTTCCACTCCAAGCTTGACTTTTGCCCTCGTTTTTCGAGCTCTGCTGCATTGGGTGTCCCAAGGAGGGCGGGGTTCCTCAGCAGGGCTCTTAGGAGGCGGCGCTGATTCTGCTTTTTCTGCAGGCGTCTCAAAGCGTGCTACCAGAATGACAGTTTTGTGCACTGGAAAGCTTTCCCTCAGTGCCATCAGCGCACGTCCGTGTCTGAATTGTGGAAGCAGACGGACTAAGAAAAGCCAGCACCCGGAGCAGATTTCTGTTGGCTCTGTGTCTGTGAGAAGCGGGCTGTGTGCTGGACGGGGAGAGGCGCTGTTGGAGAGTGGCATCAGCGCCAGGTGTGAGCTGTGAGGATGATGGGGGGCTCGGAGCAGCGCCAGGTGTGAGCTGTGAGGATGATGAGGGGCCGGCTCCTGCCGGGGGGGCGAGGCTGTTTTAGGGGGAGGCTTCGCCTCAGCTGCCTTTTGCATGGAGCTGCTGAGTAGAGGGGTTCATGGGGGGCTCCCGGGGCTGTCTCATGGAAGGACTGCGAGAGCTTCTGGCAGCGTCTGGGCGAACACCTGGATACGCGCTTGGATCCGCGGAGCATCGCTTCAAGGAGGTGCCGAGGGACGAATCTTTGTGCCGGGAAGCAGCAGCCGAACGGGTGAGCGCGTGTGGATTTGGAGCGGGGACTTTGGTCCTTTCCCTTTTCAATTGGATCTTGGCAGTCCCCCCTCCCCGCTTCCCCAGGAACAAAAAGGGAGCTTGTGAAGACAAAAGAAATGAAGGAGAGGCAAGCAGCTACTCTCCTAATATTGTCTGTGTTGGAACTGGGGGGGATCCGCTTTCGCTTGCGGTTCCAAGGATGTCGGTTGAAGGAAAAGCTGCCTTTTCCCGGCTGTTAGGGGTATCCCAGGGGTGACAGGGAATCCCTGCGTTCCATTTGAACGGGAATGGGCAAAGTATTGTTGTCATCGGATGGCTTTGATTTGAAGGTAGCCAGCCCATTTTCATCATCCTAAGGTTTAAATGGAGGGGACAGCGCTGGTGTCCCTCCTTTGCAAGGGTTTGAATGGAGGTCAAAATCCCCCTTTGCACATGGCTTGCAGGATTTCATTGGAGGAAAGCCCCTTCTTTTCTGCGCTCCTAGGGGATGAATTTGAAGGGGAGAAGCCATTTCTTTGCCCTTGTTGAAGCGAGGTGAGCGCCGCCCGCGGCGTCAGTTTCGGGGTTGAGTTGCGGGAAGCCGCAGCTCTGGCAGCGTTTGCAGGGCTGCAGTCGGGCTGTGCCGCTGCATTTGAGGGCGCTTCTTGTGGCCGCGGCCCGGGCCGGAGCGTTGCCGCTCGGGAGCGCTGCCGGCCCGGGCCGGGCGGGTGCCGAGGCGCACGGGGAATTTGGCGCGGCAGCGGCGGAGCCGCTTTGCCGGTGCGAGGCGCCGTGCGGAGCCGAGGGCAGCTGGCGCCGGGCCGGCCAAGGGCGGCAGAGGCGGCGCGGGCGCTGCTGCGCCGGCCCGGCCGGTGCCGGCCGCTCTGTCCGCTCCGGGCGCGGGGCTCGGGCGCCGCCGGGGCCCCCCGGGCAGGGGGAGCGGGCGGGGGCGGGGGGGTCTCCGGGGCGGCGCCGCCCCTGCGCGCCGGAGCAGCCGCCGGAGGAGCCGCTTTGCCGCCGGGAGCCGCGCTCCGTCCGGGGCCGGCAGCGCGGGGTTGGGCTGCCGCAAGTTCGTGGGTGTCGCGGTTCGGAGGTGGCTTTGTAGGGATGCATCGCACGGGTTTGTTCTGGTCGCAGTGGGTGTGCGCTAAGGGCTATGGCGTTCTTCCTGACCGGTACGGTTCTCGGTTCTTCGGGTGGTGACGATAAAGGTTTGGTTTGAATCGAGTTCTGTAGTGGGATATTTTTTTTGCCGGGCTATTCTGTTTTTAAAGGCGTGCAATGGTTTTTACGGGTCGTTGGGTGAAGCAGCGGCTCGGATTTTAATTCTGTCGCGGTGGCTTTTATTAGCGTGGGCGTGTAGCGTTTGTTTCGGTGGGTTCGAGGTGGCGTCGTGTCGTTAATAGCAGCGGGGTTTTTAAAATCTCTCTAATTGCGTTTGTGTTTCTCGTCTTCCAGGGCTTTTATTTCTTTGGTTTGTTTGATTGTAGTGTACGTTTTATTGTTACGGATCATTTGGGAGATCTTGTCAATGGTTACGTTTCTCTTTCGGCTTTGTGTTTATTTCTGGGTGGTATTTTTATTTTGATCGAATGAGGTTCTATGCGTTTATTCTTCAGTTGGGAATAATTTTTTTGATGCAAATTAAAGTTGCTTTGGTTTGGGGGACTTTTGTTTTACAAATGTATTTTTCTTTTTTTCTTTTGTTTCTTTTCGTTTCTTGTTGTCCTTTGACGTATTTGGTGGTTATTGATCAGTTTTATTTTTGGGAACGTGGGTATTTATATGGTGGGTCTTTTTAAGTAGGTTTTTTTTTTGGGGGTAGTTATTTTCTTATTTTTTAGTGGTTGAGATTTTTTGTTTTTTTTCTATTTCGTTCATTAGTTCGCTTTCTAAAGTTCTTTTGACAGAGTATTGCTTATTCTTTGAGTTAGTGTAGATGTAGAATTTCGGTTAGTTTTTAAACTAACGTTCAGGGTCAGTGGCACTGATTGGAGTTGAGCGAGTTGGTTTGGGTTTTTTTAGAGGTTTTTGTGATTTGCTGCGTGTGTTTCTCAAGGGTTTTCTTTTCGTTTGGTTCAATTTTTCTGATGTGATGAGAACTGTTAGTGAAAAGAGTGTTGTGTGTTTTTTTCGCTGGCAGTTGTTTGGCTGGTGGAGGTATCTTGATGGTTTTGGAAGACATTGGTGGGAATTCGCTGCTGTTTGTTTTGTCATTGCATTTAGGAATTGGATTTTAAATGTAAAATTCTAAGGATAGCTATCTTTAAACAAAACGAGTAGATGTGTAGAAATGGGAATAAACTTTTATTTTGATCTATTCGATCTCTATTTAAAATTTAACAGGTAACTTAAGTCATGATATATTCCAATAAGATATTGTATTTTTCAAAGAGCATTGTGTATGTTGATAGATATATCAATAGAGATGCTAAATATAAACACAGCTCAAAGGAAATTTTAAATCTAGAAATGTGTTGCGAATCTATGCAGATATATAGATCAAATTATTAAAGGATTGTAAATGTAAAGTGACATAAATCCATACAACACGTAATACAAGTGATACCGTATAGATCTTATGATGGTATATTATAGGAAACAGCTATAAATCTAGTCCATCGCTATGATCTAATATGTAAAACATTATAGATATGGTAACTGTAAATACAACAACATTATTAAAAGTAGTTTAAAAGAAAGGATGGTTTTGTTTTTTACTTGGCAAAAGCAGGGGTTTTATTATAAAAACTACAAATACAAATGATAGAAAGGTAGAAATCTACTTGTAAAAAGATCTTATGAATACATCAAGATGGATATAAAAATTGAAACTATTAGAAAAAAGAAGTTGTAGCAGTAGATTTGGTACATGATAAAAATAATGATTTATCTCTATGATGTGAATAATAGATATGTGATATGTAATGATGAATGGAATGCATCAGTCTAAACGGTGACTATAAAAGTGAATATAATTATGCAAGCTCTAAATACAAAACTATTTCAATAGAGTTGAAAAGAAGGGTTGTTTGGTATTTGTTTGGTTAGAGATGGGATTTTTTTTGGAAGAATAAAAGTATGATAGAAATCTAAATGGAAGTCAAGAAATATACAGTCAATAGATAATGATATTGCTACAACCACAAAGTATGAATAAATACAGATAATAGGAATAGGCATAATAGATGGTATAAACGACGTAACACATCACTGTCCGGTCTAAATATGCGTGTGAATAGAATTAGGAAAACTAGAACTATCAAATTTATTTCAAGAAGGCATGAAAGAAAGGGGGCTTATTTGGTTCTTGTTTGGTAAGAGGCAGGTTTTTGGCATTTATTTTTAGAGGAGTTTTTGGGGGGGATGGCCCCTGTTCTTTTTTGCCGCCTTGGCCGCCCGCAGGCCCAAGGCGCGCGGCGCCCCCGGCTGGGGTGGGCGGCAGTGCTGCCGCCTTGTGGGCAGAGCGCGGTACTGCAGCCCGCCGCCGCCAGGCAGCCCTCTTGGGCGTGGCGCGTGGCGGAGTTTGTTTGACCTTCTGAAAATGGCGGCCAAAAGGGCGGGCAACCGGAGGCCCGCGGTGTGTGTATCAGGACTGCCTGCACGGAACGCCGGCGCGGTCCCGGCGGGATATTCTCTTGCGTTTCAGGTGTACCCGGCACGGGCTGTGGGGTCAGCGGCGCTGCGGGCGGGCGTATTTTGGCGGGTTTCTGACCGGCATCTGAGTAACCGCCTCTCTCGCCCGAGGGGGGGTCCTCTCTCGGCCGCCATGTTGGGAGTGGCGCGTCGCCAATGTCGCGGGATTTTTTTTTTTGACCTTCTCAAAATGGCGGCCAAAAGGGCGGGGATATCGGGGACCCGGGAGTCTGCCGCCCTGTGGCCAGAGCGCGGTACTGCAGCCCCCCGAGCCAGCGCCCTGCCCCTCGCCGCTGGCTGCCGGGGGCGGGGCAAGGACGCGGCTGCCGAGCGAGGCGAGGGCGAGGGGCGGGAGCGAGCGGCGGGCGGGGCGGGAGCGAGCGGCGGGCGGGGCGGGCTCCGTAAATGGCCGGGAGGGGTGAAAGACGTTCAGGAGTGCAAAAGGGACACCATGGCTGAGAAGAATGGCCGGGGGGGGGGCGGCCCGGCGGGGCCGGTTTCGGCGGGCGGCGGAGGCGCGGTCGCAGCGCTCCGCGGGCCGGGGGCAGCGAGCGGGGGCGGGCGAACGCCATCGGAACGGGGCTGCACCCCCCCCCCGAGCCCGCGCACGCGCCTCTCCAGGCGGCAGAAGCGACGGCGGGCCGGAAAATCCCGGCGGGGCGGCGGCGCTGCCCGCCCTTTCTGCCGCCAGCTTTGCAAGGTAAGACCGCCCCGTCCCGCCCCGCCCCGCCCCGTCCCGCCGCCCTCCGGTGTCTGTAAACAGACAGACTCCCTCTGGCTTCCCACTTCTCCGTGCTGGAGAGTGGGAGAAAGGTCCGTGCTGCTTGCCGTGTCCTCGGTGGGCAGAGAGCTCTGACCTTGCCTTGGATGGGCTGCTGAGGATTGGATCCATGGGGATGTGCTTGGATGCATTTAGTGACCTTTACAGATTTCTTTCCCCGCTTTTTTCAGTTCCCAGAATCATGGAAGAATTCAGGTTGCAAGGGGCTCTAAAGATCACCTCATTCCAAGGCTGCTGCCGCCGTGGGCAGGGACGTGCTTCCATCGAGCAGCTTGCTCAGAGCCTCATCGCAGAGCACCGAGGGGCCTTGAGCACTTGCAGCGATGGGGCAGCCCCAGGACCTCTGAGCAACCTGTGCCCTGTGCCAGCCAGGTGCCAGAGGAGGAAGGAAGCCCTTCCCACCTGGAGCAGAGGCTGCGTAGCCTTGTGTCACCGAGCGTGTGAGACAGAAAGGCCCTTCCTTTCTGGAGGGGTAACAACACTCAAAGCTCTTTCTCGGGACAAGCCGAGCAATGGAAGGCCAAAGGAGCCTTCAGTTCTTCCAGCAGCTTTGGGAACAACTTGAAGGAGGAGCAGAGCTGGCCTGGTGCCTGCCGGCTCTGCAGGCAGTGGGCATGGAGAAGCTGCAGCTGCATCTGTCTTCTTGGCTGAGGCTTTATAAATGAGGCGCTTTTCTGTAGTTCCTTTTCAGGCATGACGTGCAAGTTGCCTCTAGAAGTCCAAAGGCAGCTGTTTTCTTAGCAGAAGGAAGTCAGGAGGAGGCAAAGCCAGCAGCTAAGTCTGGATAAAAAACTTGGCTAACCTCTTTTCCCCCCCTCCTCCAAACAGGCAATTGTGAAGCACTCAGCAGAGATCTGCCCGGGAGGAAAAGCAGAGCCAATCTCTGAGAAGAAGGGACGTGCGAGCTCTGGCGAGGACGGCTGCTCCCCCTGGCCTTGGTGTGGGACCTCCTGAGCTGCCATTCCTGTGGTGGGAGTGTTTCTCCTCTCCTCCAGCCAAGCCAGAGACCGCCTAGGGAAGGAGCAGGTAAGGTTGAAGTACCGAGGTCTCCCAGGTAAGAAGTGACACGGCAAAAGGAAATGGCCTCAACTTGCAGCAGGGAGGGCTTAGATTGGATTGGAGGGAAAATTTCTTCACTGAAAGGGTGCTGAGGCGTAGGAGCCCAGGGAAAGTCCCCATGCCTGGAGACATGTCAAGGATGTCAAGATGTGGTGTTTAGGGACCTGATTTGGGGGGGCAGCAGCTGGGCTCGATGTCCTTAGAAGGCTTTTCCAACCGCAAGGATCCTATGCTTCTGGAAAGCCTTGACCCCTCTGGCTCTAGCACAGCACCTGGATGCTGACAAAATGAGGCTGGTCCTAGAGCCTGGAGGTCCCTGTGCCACAGGGAGAGGACAAGCCGGTGTCACCTGCAGGGAGGGTCTCGTCCCCAGAGAGCAGCCAGTGACTCCGTCCCTGCCTGGGGCTCTGGGTGCGCCCTCGGGGGGCGGGGGACGACACCTGCCCTCGGGTGTCCCTCTGGGCACCTGGGAAGGGAACCAGGTCCATCCGTGCGGCAGCTCCAGGGCTTGCAGGCTTTGGGGCTTTGCAGCTGTGTGCCTCGTCACAAGGTGGCAGGGACGTGACACTGCCTGGCAACGCTGCTGGCCTCGGATCCTTGCTGCTCTCATCCTTATCCCATATGGATTTAGCAGCAATCTTCTGTCTTTGCTTTCAAACTGTCCTTGGGAGAGTTCCAAGAGAGGGTCATTAGTTATTTCAAAGCCTACATCTTTTACCTATTGGCACTGAAGAGAAAAGACACAAACCTGCTTTGCATCCTTCTGCCTGGAAGTCCTTGTGACACGGGGAAGGGAGAAAGGGGCTGGCCGGGGTCAGCCTCTGCTGAGCCTCAGCTCTTGCTGCTCCTGCTCACAGGGTAAAGCCAAAAGCTGTCGTGATCAAAAACGCAGGCCGCCCTTCTGACCTGAGTCACAGGGGCCGTTTCTTCTGAATGAATCAAGGTGGGAAATCATTCTTGGAGCTTCAGAAGAAAAAAAACCCCAAAACCCTAGGTACGTTTGTAAGAGTGTGTATGTACGGACATTTCCTTCGATGAAGAAGAAAATCTTAGAAATATCATGTCACGTCTGGCTTCCTAGAGAAGATCCTGAACTCTGGGCTTCTGAAAGCAAATGGCTGTGCATTTATAGGAGCGTTTCCCTTCTTTTTATGTGCCTCCCCCAGTCATCTTCTACCCTTGCCCACGGCAAGGAGAGCGCGGTGATTTGGCTGCTCCGCTCTGCCGAGGTTGTTGCAGGCTGTGTAGCAGGGAGTGAGGCCTTTTGTGGCTGCTCATCAGACATTTTCCTACAGCCTTCTCCCTGCAATGGTAAAATGAGACTTGTGTTAGCGAGCAGTCAAGTAGAGCAGGTAACATTAGAAAAGAATTGTTTCTGAGCTGCTGTTCACTAGCACGTGTTTCCCCTTTCCGGCAGAGCGCGCATCATTGCGGGCTTGGGATCGATTGAAATGCGCTAAGGAAACCAGCTCTGGGGAGGGAGGGAGGGAGGGAGGGAGGGAGGGAAATGCTCTTTTAACATGTGCCAATTCTTCTGTCAAACTCATCAGGGCAGGACAGCGTTCAGACTGAAAGTGTAAGAAGATGTGGAGGGAGACAGAGAATCTGACAGGAGCACCGGACTCACAAGTGCACGAATTTTGCTTTTGGCTTGGATTCAAACTCAGAAGTTGTAAGGAATTTGGGAAGGAGAAGGGACATTTCAGAAGGAGAAGAAGAAAAAGAAGTTGTTGTTGTTGTTGTTACAGCCCTGGCAAAATCTTTGGTTCTAGCTAATAAAGGAAGTTAGTTGAAATAAAAAAAAAGAAAAAAACGTGGGTTTTTTTTTTTTTCCTTCGCTGTTGTATTCGTTGGTGGTTCGTTATATGGTGTGTTGTTTTATTTCTTGGTCTTATTACCTCTGTGTAAATAGTTTTTTTGAGTGAAGCTAACTTTCTGGACGGGTTGGTTTGTATTTGAGGTAGGATTAATTTCAAGAGGTTTCTTTCCTAGACTTCTGATAGGCATTCCTGGGATTTTGGTTTTGTTTACTGTGTGTATCAACAGAGAGATTTGGTAGGGCCAGCTGGGCTGCTGGAGTTTTGGGTGTTAATTTATGAGATGGCTTTTGTTCAATGCAGTTTTGAATTGTTGAAAGGGTTTTTAATGTAGTGGTTTTAAGGCGGTCTTTAAGAATTGTTTGTATCGTTTCACGTTGTTTGTAGTCGGTGTATGATCAGGGATATGGTGGAACTTATTGAACGTTCTGGTTTTAGCGTTCCTAAGTTCCGATTTCTTTCTGCTTTGCTGTTTTGTTTCTGGTTTTCTTTTGGGGGACAGGGGCATTTGTATACGGTGGGTTTCTAGAGGCAATATGTCTTTCAATTTGGGTAGTGATATTTTTTAGTATTTTAATAGTTTCGATTTTTTTTATTTTCATGCTTTTAATGAGTTGTTTTAAAATTTGGAAGATAACCTTTCTAGATGATTGGTTATTATTTGTGAGTTAGCCTCAAGGTAGAGCTTTGGGGCTTTTTTTAGTAATGTTTAGGGTCAGTTGTAGGGTTTTGAGTTTAGTGAGTTGGTTGGATTGAATTTTTCACGGGTGTTTGTTTTGACTAGCAGTTCTGTCATTTTCCATGTGTATCTGAGTTTTTTGGGGTTTTGAGCCATTGGTTGAGGAGGAAGTTTATGATGAGAATGTACGGAGCTTTTGGGCTAGTTATAGTGGGATTTCAAATGTCTTGACAGTTCGGTTGATTTGAGTTTTTCTTAGGGTTAAATGTTGTGGGGTCTTTGTTCTGTTAGTCCTAGAAATAGGTTTGGTTTGGATACGCTGCGGTGGGATGAGCGTGGGCTGCGTACCGGTGCTGCCGAAGGTGCGGTATTTGTGTGGTTCTGATGCGTTGGGTTAATGAATTGATACGGTCTAATATATAGATTAATTAAAGTAGAAATAAATATCTATATAAAAACAAATATAAAATGATAGTGGTAAACATAAATAGAGAAAACAAATAGATAAACACATAAAACTATACTATATAGTATATTATTGTAACAGATGCTAATCTATAGAAATGATAGTCTATTATATATGTATACAAAGATATATAAAGATCGGTTGTAAATAAAAAAATATTTAGATAGAGTTAAAAGGAATTGGGGATTCTTTGGGATTTTTTTATTAGGTTATAGGCTGGGTTTTTTTTTCTAGATAGAAATAATATAAAAATAAAAATCCAGATCTCCAAATATATAATGCGTATACCGATCTCTCTAAATATTGAATATAAAGAAATAGAAGTAAAAGAATATCTAGGATATAAAAATACTATATATCTATTATTCTATTAAAAGGTATTCTCTCTAGTATGTATAATACCTACAAATGTAATAAATAAAAATTATAAAAGTGAATGTGAAGAGAATGATGAAAAATGAGATGATTTTTAGAGTTTTAAATATGGTTTAGATAAAGGGGTGTCTTTGGTTTTTGTTTGGTTAGAGGCAGGGCTTTTATTTGAAATAATAGAAGTATTATAGAAATGTGAATCTTAAGATAGACATCTATCATAAGTCTAGAAAGAGAAATGACGAAACTATGGATATAAATTGAAATCTAAATCTATGTCAGTAATATGAAGAGTTGTAGTATAGAATAGAAATGACCTTATGTGTCAATATAAATGAGAAATGGGAATAGAAATAGAAGAAGATGTAAATATAGTTGGAAAGAAAGGGAATTTTTTGGCTTTTGTTTGAGTAGAGGCAGGGGTTTTATTTGAAATAATACAAGTGTTCCAGAAGTGAAAATCTGAAGGCAGAAATAGATAATCAATGAATCAAAATACGTATAAAAATATAGAAAGAAGTCCTCGGAATAGATGGAATATAGAATATCAATTGATTTATAAATTGACATTGATAAAGAGAAATGGACCAGTAAGCAATACACATTATAAATAGAAATGTGACTATCAATAGGAAAACCTAGGGGTAAAATCTATTTAAATATTGTCTAAAAGCAAGGGTTGGGGTTTTTTGGGTTCTTCTTGGGTTAGAGGCAGGGTTTTTATTTGAAATAATATGAATATAGATATTACTCTTACCTGTTTCTAAATATTGAGATAGATAATCAAGATATAAATATAAAACCTAAGGAAATAGAAATAGTAGGAAGGGATGTAATATAGAATACAAATAAGAGTAGACATTGATATACAGTTTAAATGTCAATGTGAATATGAACCTGAAAGATACAATTTTAAAAAAGATTGAAATAGAGTTGAAAAGAAAGGGGTTCTTTTTGGCTTGAATTTGGGTAGAGGCAGGGGTTTTATTTTAAATAATGGAAGAGTTACAGAAGTAAAAATCCTAACACAGAAATATAGATTAAATATAGAAAGATATGAATAAAAAGATGTCAATAAATAGAAGAAATAGGAACAGATGTAAAATAGAATATAAACTTATAAAAAATCGGAAATCATAAATGTAAAAATAAACATTACACATCAATATACATTTGAAATATAAATGTGGATATAAAGATGAAAAAAAATAATTTTTTTTACAAATTTAAATGCAGTCGAAATTAAAGGGGGTTCTTTTTGGCTTTTATCCGGGTAGGGGCAGGGGAATTATTTTAAATAATGTAAGCATTACAGAAGCAAAAATCCTAACAAATATATACTTACTATGTAAAAATAGGTATAAAAATAGAGAAATAAATTTAGGTACTAGGGAGAGATGTAATATAGAATAGAAATTTATTTATAAATAGAAATGTATAAATATACATCAATACGCATTATAAATAGAAAGGTGAATATTAATATGAAAAACTATTTTTAAAAATATTTACATATTTTTTAAAAGAAATTGTTGGCTTTGGGTTTGGTTTGGTGTTTTTGTTTTTTTTTTTTTTTTTATCCTATTAGGTTAGAGGCAGGAGGATTTTTTCTTCTTCCTGGTTGTTTTGGGGCATTTATTTTTAGAGGAGTTTTTGGGGGGGATCGCCCCTGTTCTTTTTTGCCGCCTTGGCCGCCCGCAGGCCCAAGGCGCGCGGCGCCCCCGGCTGGGGTGGGCGGCAGTGCTGCCGCCTTGTGGGCAGAG